>NW_027507784.1:43322757-45722757 GCF_037356315.1 Lithobates pipiens
CTACTCATGTGTCCGGCCCCTTTTGGGGCATCGGGCACATGAATTACAGCGGCCAGGTTTTTTTTGAAGCACTTGATTAGAGCTTCAAAAAAAACCTGGCCACTGTAATTCATGTGCCCGATGCCCCAAGCTGGTCATACGCTCATAAATTTTCTTTGCTCAGCCTGCAGGCTGAATTAAAACTCTAGCAGATTCCTCCATCCATGCTGTTAAGTATGTATGGATAAATCCCCCTGTTGGACAGCAGCTGTCAGGAATACCTAAGCAGGCAACTGCATCTGATTGAACATTTTCTACCCAAATCAGGTCAAAGATGTTGGGTGGGAGGGAGCCAACAGGACCACCCACAAAGCAAATTTCTGTCAATTCATTAGGAAACGCTTAGTTTCTTTCATTTTTGGATAGAGTAAGGGTGAGTTATAAGCCCTTTTATGTTTATGTTTCCATATGTGTGCCATTGGGGAGATATCTCTTCACTTACTGTCCCATAACCGAAACAGGAAGTGAGAGGAAAACTAGTGTCCCCATTGGAAGATATCTCATCTATTTCTGTTCTGGGGACAATCCGAAATGTGGGATTTTCTTTAATTTCAGCTTCAGTGAGGAAACAGGATTAATAGAGAGGGTCAATCTCCCTTTAAACCTGATGTGACGGGCGGGCCTGTGGAACCCAGAATCCCTTGGAGAGTTTGGAAAACCCTTGTTTCAGCTCCTCACACACCTCCTATTTCTAAGTCAACCCAGTGTCCATTAGGGGCACAGGGTGAATGAGAAAAAATGATGGACAGCTGTTTAATGGACAATGAGAAGGTGGTTACTTAAATATAAGAGTAATATTTATCTACAATATCTCCCAGGATATATATAAAGAGCTTATCACAGGCCTCTAGAACTGGGTAGGAGCTGGACAGTCTACTCCTACTATAGTTTGTTGCCTACTAGGCTGAGGAGGGGGGGAGATCATTGTTTGTATTGTTAATTGTAGTTAGCTACTGCTATTGTGAGAAGGTTTGCTGTGTTTATATTCATGATAATGTTGATTGTGTCTTTTTAAACACGGCAAGTCTGTCCTGAAAGGTCATGCCTCAGAGTCACCTAGGCTGTCTAAATGATTAGTTAATTAGTTCATGTTAATTAGGTTTCTGGTTACAGTTTGCATTGTCCGTAGAACCCTCTACGTGAAGGTAGGTGCTAGACTAGTATTTTTCTATAACTCAGGGTTCAAGTACAGGTAAATTTAGGCAGGCCTGTGCTTTAGGCTGGGCCTGGTTGTTTTGATTGGGGACTGGGAGTGTTTGGTGTAGTGGGAGGTGTGGCCACCTGTGCTCTGACTTAGAGGTTCCTCCCATGCTTTCAGAAGGTTTTGTTCTGCAAAAGGGGTTGGAGCTGATGTTTGAGTGGCAGGCAGCTCTTGTGAGGAGCTCTGACCAATTACCCTTTGGTATTAGCAGAGGGCAGGCCTCCCATTTAAGCTGAGGTCACATGCTGCCAGGGAGGAGTTCTGGAAAGCAGGAACAGACAGAATAGAATATTGAGTTTCTGTTCCAGGCGTTCCCATGTGGGGATGTGCCGAGCATGGAGGAGGGATGGAGGAACCACTAGGAGGGAGTCCTAGATTAAGATCTTCACCTCTAAGAAGTATCAAGCTGCTGTGACCGGGGAACACAGGACTTGCATGCTAGAGGAGATCAGAACGGAAGAAGTAACAGTCAAGCAGAGTAGATCAGCGTTCTGTGACCGGGGACACAGAACTATCCTTTTAAAGAAAGGTCAGTGCAAGAGACCAGGAGTAGTGAAGAATGCTGTGGCCAGGGAACGCAGCATTGATAGTCATTGTCAGAGAATCACCAGACTTCAACGTCGGCACTTCCCCGTGCGCCTGCGGGGAAGAGCTGCACAACGACGCATGCATATGCGTCGTACGACACAATGTCGTACACGCATGTGCAAGCCTATGCACACGGCGATGGGCCTTACCTGATTGGCCTGACAGTCCTATAAAAGGCATCAATGTGCTCTGTGTCTTTGCTGGTTTGTCTCCTCAGCTCACCTGTGTTCCTGTGTTCCTGTGTTCCTGTTTCCTGTTCCTGTTGACCACTTCCTGTTGTGACCCGGCTTGTTTGAAGACCACTCTGCTTCTCTCCTGATCTGACCCCTGGCTTGTTTAAACTGACTTTCTGCACTTAGCCTTGCTGGCTCACGGACTGATACCTGTGCTTGACCCTCGGCCTGCCTCTGGAATATCCTTTATCTCACGGACTGATACCTGTGCTTGACCCTCGGCCTGTTTCTGGAATATCCCTTGTCTCACGGACTGATACCTGTGCTTGACCCTCGGCCTGCTTCTAGAATATCCTTTGTCTCACGGACTGTACCTGTGTTTGACCCTCGGCCTTCACTCCAGGTATTGGAACCCCTGGCAGGCGTTTACCTCTACCAGTTCCAAGATCTTCTGCACGGGCATCTCTTCCTTCAGTGGACCTGCTGCATTCCAGTCACCTGCTGGCAACCCGTGCCTCTCTGTGCCCTGTACCCACTGTTCCATCCTCAGGGGTACTGTGCACCCAGCTGCAAGGGAAGCCGCTCTCAGCACTTCGGCTTTGGTGAGTACCTGACAGTCATGGACTGTCTGAGGGCAGTAGTCTGCTCATTACCTTATGTCAGGCCATCGTGGAGAGGTACCGTGCATCTCTGGTCTTGTTAAGCATAATGGTGATGCCTTCCAAAAGACTGTGTGGCTGTCTGATTCTCTGGGCCATCGGGGAGAGGCTTTGTAGGCTTCTGGCTCTTTGATTCGCATAGGCAATACCTATATGGCCTGCAAGGAGGAATTATTCAGAGTGATTCTTTCTTGTCCCAATGAAAGTGAAGAAATAGTATGTCAGTAGTTTTGCAGTGAAGAATTTGTACAAGGGAAGAAGGAGCAACAGTCTGCAGAGAAGTTATTCAAAAGAAGGAGACTGGGGTGCAAGGTGTGCATCCAGATTTGCAAGACCAAGGCCACTGAATAACTTCTGATAATGCTAAGTGCTATGGGCATCTCATATCATCCTCTCGCCAATCCAAGTTGTAATAAACGTAACAAAATTGTGCAAATGACTGTTCATTGTTTTAACTGATAGATGGGGGTCCGGCAGCAGGGTGATTGGCGGATTGCTAGTAACCAATTGGTGAGCATACTGCTACATGTCATTCTGGTGTGTATATTTGTGTGAGATCTCAAAATAAACAGTCCACGTTCAAGCTGTGTAACTGAGCTAGTCTCGTCTGGATCTTGGTTACAATATTCGGTTGTAAAATATGATATCTACAGCTCCAGATTGGAGGAAGCAGTGTACTGACAGAAGCACTCAAGAGGGGTGTGGGACCTTCCGTTACACCTAACATAGGTTCTAATCCCTCTCCACTCTATCCAAACCTAAAAAAGAAAAAAAAGTTTTGACTTTACTTATAATTAAAGCCCTTGGGAATACAGCACATTCCCCAGGCTCCTCTTAAGGTAAAGGCCCAGGGGGTGAAGAACACTCTGGGAAGGAGCTCCAACCATATACCATAATCCCAAACCATACTCCTGAACAAAGACCTCATTGATTAGGTTAGGTTAGATAAAAATAACTCAGTGATCATCCATCCCACCCTGAATACAGGAACCTCTTCAACAGTAACATTGAGAAGCAATCAACAACCTTTAGGAAAAGCCTGCCGAGTTCAGAAAAATGGAAACAGAGCCTAGTGGCAAAGCACACTACTTTTGTTAAGAGACTAATGCCGCGTACACGCAACCAGACTTTCTGGCAGAAAAGGTCCAACGGTCGTCCCGACGGACTTTCGACAGAGTTATGATGGACTTGCGAACAAACGGACTTGCCCACACATGAACGGACTAAAGTCAGTTCGTTTTGAACATGATGACGTACGATGGGATTATGATGATGATATGATGATTGGATGATGGAAGCAGAGCTTCTGTTCATTTACTAAACTCTGGAGCAACTGCATTTGGAGCGTTCAACTGCACTTTGTAAAGTGCACACTCAATTTGCCTTTAGTAAGTCAACCCCATAGAGAGTTCATATAGGCGTGATTGTAATTTGTCCACAAACATTTGTCCATGTAATGTAAAACATGATGGAAAGTGTAAATCATATTGTATTTACAATTACATTGGCCATTTGAGTCTACAGATCACAGATTTCATTGGCCTGCCCTGATGGTAGGAGTTAGTGACCACAATCTGAAATATTTATTGCCTTTTTCACTATTATTAGAAATTTTTTCTGCTTTGCACATCAGTATAATTGCTGTATTGTTGAAGCATTTAATGTGTGTTTTTTTTTTTTTTTCTGCTTGCAGATGAATGTCAACCACATTGCCATTTCGGGCTGACTGCTGCATTAATAAGTATACTGGTCATATCACTTGCAGCCATTTCTTACCTTTTATGGAAATACATCAGAAGGATGAAATGTGAGTTGATGACAATAGAAGTCTCTCTCTCTCTCTCTCTCTCTCTCTCTCTCTCTCTCTCTCTCTCTCTATATATATATATATATATATATATATATATATATATATATATATATATATGTGTGTGTATACACTATATTCCCAAAAGTATTGGGACACCTGCCTTTATACATACACACACACACACACAAACTTTAATGGCATCCCAGTCTTAAGTCTTGTACAGACACTTAGATTTTCCAATGACCGAATGTCCGTTTTTTTTTTGTGCCATACTAGTCTCATGTCTAAAGTCAAGAGGTTACTCACAATACGAAAATTTTTATACGACAAAATATGTCAGAAGTGACTTAATGTGTTGAATAGCTTTGCATGTGTTCTTTAGTTTCTGAGCGTGCGTAGTCTTGCTTTTCCTTTTTTTTCATGTGAAAACTATACTACTGAAACGAAAATCGGATATTGAGTTCACATCCGACAAAAATGTTATAGTCTGCACATCCAGCTTTTGTCTGACGAAAAAGCAAAATCTGCTGTTGAAAGCACCATACTAACGACCTGAAAATCATCAGACAGCTCATCATACTAATTTTTCCATCCGATTTTCGTATCATGTGTACGGGCCTTTAGTCCGTAGGGTTCAATACTGAGTTGGCCCACCCTTTGCAGCTATGTACTGTGTGGTGCTTTCACTAAGGGATGTGCTTTGCAGGGAAACAAAAAACACCACATCCTTGCTGACAGGACAGAGCTCTGTCTGGTTTACATAGACAGAGCTCTGGCCTGTCTTCCTCCTCACCGATTCGCTTCATCTATCAGCAGTCATCCATTGACCGGCACGCCCTGATTCGGTGTGCACACACACGCCCCCTAACCTGAACAGCAGAACCACGTATATATACCATATTTATCGGTGTATAACTTGCACCTTTTCCCCCTTAAAATCAGGGGAAATTTGTGGGTGCGTGTTATACGACGATCCCCCGCCGATTGTGAGCCTGTGGGCAGCTTTTGGTCCCCTTCGGCCATTTTCGGTGGCTTTTGGCCGCCTTCGGCCGCTCTTGGCGGCTTAAGGCCGCTCTCGGCTGTTCTCGGCAGCCAAAAGCCGACGAGAATGGCTGAAAGCCGACGAGAACGGCGCCATTTTTAAATGGCAAAGGTGCAAATGACACTGACAAGGCTGCATGACAAGGCTGAAAATGACACTGATAAGGCTGCAGATGGACACTGATAAGGCTGCATTGATGGGCATTTAAGTGGATACTTACCTTTCTGGCTCTCCATGTTGAAATGCTGACACTTCGCTGTTCCCTAGTCTCTCCAAGTATTCAACACTTTGGGTCCTGGAAAGTCCAATAGTACACAGAAAATTAGGTTGCACTAAAGCATCATAGTAGATATGCATAGTTACATAGTCCAACCTATGACAACAATTTTTAGGCACACTTGTCTATGTCAGGTTTACATAGACATTGCTCTTTCCAGTCTTCTTCCTCGCTGATCAGAAGGTGCCGGCGGTCAACCATTGGCCAGCACCCTCTGATCAGCTTGTACTGTGACCAATCAGTGGCACTAAATCAGCGTTTAACAATTTAGAGGTGCACCACGTTGCCCTTACTGTCTTCATGAAGCCCTTCACAGTTCCACCATCCATGAATATCACCTTCACCAAGGAGAACATGGAGCAGCTTTCCAGAAATGCAGACCTCTAATTTATAGGAAGTCATATACATATATTGGACATTCACATCAGTCCATGCCCTCAAGGAGCTTGCATTGTAAGATTTCTACCTCGCATGAAGACATGGGGGGTTATTTACGAAAGGCAACTTCACTTTGCACTGCAAGTGCACTTGGAAGTGCAGTCGCTCTAAATCTAAGGGGTAGATCTGAAATTAGGGGAAGCTCTGCTGATTTTACCATCCAATCATGTGCAAGCTAAAATGCTGTTTTATATTTTCCTTGCATGTCCCTCTCAAATCTACAGCGACTTTACTTCAGTGCACTTGCAGTGCAAAGTTGATTTTCCTTTGGTAAATAACCCCCATAGTTTCTTAATTATAGAGTGGTGCCCGGCTATAATTTCAACAGTTGGGAGTTGCTGATGGTAGTGACAGAATAGCCACCCTGGGGAAAATGACCAGGGCATAAGACGTACACCCTAGATATTTGTATAAAAGTTTATTCAAGGGTGACATCATGTGCCCAAGGTTCTTAACTGTTTAAATAAGCATGTGCTATGAGCAAAAATCGAGGCTGCCTTTGATGACCTCCTTTGGAAAATGAAACTTGCCTGGCTCTTTTTTTGTAGCTACGACCCAGAAAAATTTGCAGCATGTGAAGTAAGCACTCCTGAATTCCATATTTGTTCTTGGCCAGTAAATCAAAAAGTGTCAAAACGACCTGGATCAGCTTGTCAGCCAGAAAAATTAAATTTCTCAGAAAGAGAACTACTTTGTAGTACTCTTATTTCCTTTACATGTTCTTTGTTTTCTTCTGGGTGTTATTAGATTATGATTATTAATCATAGGCGTGCACACAGGGTGTGGCAGACGTGCCAGGGCACACCCTAATCACCCCGTGTGGTGTAGATTCCCTTTGTTTTTACCACTGATCTTTGAGGCTCCTAAATTGTAAAATAAAAAATACAAAAACTCAAATTGTAAAAAAGTTTAACAATAAAAATAGAAACTACTGACACTGTCCACTGCCCTACCGACACCATCCATTGCTCTACTGACACTGTCAACATATATAAATGCATATGTGTTTGATCTTTGGGGTGTACACCCTAATGCCATAGGCACACCTATGTTGTTAGCAGTATCTTGTATTTCTCAGTGGAGTAGTAGACGTGAGCAGAGCCCGATCTTTGAAAGATCCTAAATAGGTAGCCAGTTGCTGCATGAACTCTTGCACAGGCTGTTCTCCAACAGAGAGAAGTCCTAGTATGGATATGTAATGACATTTTTTTTTAAACAGACTTACAGCAATTTCAGGTGAGTCACATCCACAAGGAACATGTGTGGGGAAAAGAAGAGAAGGTCAATTTCTATTGTATGGCATCCAAGTGTCCAGATGTGGCGAATGTGACCTGGACGGTTACAGAAGAGGGCCAAAAGCCGATTACAATACCAGAGAGTCCGGCAATCAAAGATGAAGAAGCTGGACCATTAATAAGCCATGAATACATTGTAAAAACTGACCAGAGAGAGGATAATGGACTACGAAATGCTTCAACTGTACTGAGCTTCAACCCAACCACATCCAATCACAAGAACACTGAGATCAAATGTAAACTCCAATGTGGTGGGAGATGTGAGGAAAGAACGCGGAACTTCAGTTTCTGCTACAGTAAGGAAACTTTATTAGTATATCCTCTGCAGATGCTTCTGTTTTTGAGTCCAATATAAAGGAAAACTGGCACAAACTAGCCTCTATTTTAGAGGGAAGATACATTTTAAATGGAAATGATAATGGTTTTGTGTCCTTTCTATTTATTCATTTTTTTAGATTCATTAGTTAGTGAAATTATGTTTTTTTTTGTATATACTGTGTGTGTGTATACAGTTAGGGACAGAAAGTATTCAGACCTTCTTTCACTTTCACTTTCACTATTTGTTATATTGCAGCCGTTTGCTAAAATCATTTAAGTTCATTTCTTTTCCTCATTAATGTACACAGCACCCCATATTGACAGAAAAACACAGAATTGTTGACATTTTTGCAGATTTATTAAAAAATAAAAATTGAAATATCACATGGTCCTACATATTCAGACCCTTTGCTCAGTATTTAGTAGAAGCACCGTTTTGATCTAATACAGCCATGAGTCTTTTTGGGAAAGATACAAGTTTTTCACACCTGGATTTGGAGATCCTCTGCCATTCCTCCTTGCAGATCCTCTCCAGTTCTGTCAGGTTGGATGGTAAACATTGGTGGACACCCATTTTTAGGTCTCTTCAGAGATGTTCAATTGGGTTTAAGTCCGGGCTCTGGCTGGGCCATTCAAGAACAGTCACCGAGTTGTTGTGAAGCCACTCCTTTGTTATTTTAGCTGTGTGCTTAGGGTCATTGTCTTGTTGGAAGGTAAACCTTCGGCCAAGTCTGAGGTCCTGAGCACTCTGGAGAAGGTTTTCATCCAGGATATCCCTGTACTTGGCCGCATTCATCTTTCCCTCGATTGCAACCAGTCGTCCTGTCCCTGCAGCTGAAAAACACCCCCACAGCATGATGCTTCACTGTTGGGACTGTATTGGACAGGTGATGAGCAGTGTCTGGTTTTCACCACACATACCACTTTGAATTAAGGTCAAAAAGTTCTATCTTGGTCTCATCAGACCAGAGAATCTTATTTCTCACCATCTTGGAGTCCTTCAGGTGTTTTTTTAGCAAACTCCATGCAGGCTTTCATGTGTCTTGCACTGAGAAGAGGCTTCTGTTGGGCCACTCTGCCATAAAGCCCCGACTGGTGGGGGGCCTGCAGTGATGGTTGAATTTCTACAACTTTCTCCCATCTCCTGACTGTGTCTTTGGAGCTCAGCCACAGTGATCTTTGGGCAGGGCCGGACTTACTATTGGGCTTGACTGGGCTCAAGCCCAGGGGCCCCGCCCAATAGGGGGCCCCGCAGCCCTGCCAAGATACATAGCTGAACCTGTCACTCAGAGGGACACTGTCAGCTGCTAGCCTAGGAGATTTGGAACAGCGAGAGAAGCGGGGGCGGGGCTGTGCTGTGAACAGTGGGCGGGGCTGAGGAAAACAGCGAGGGCTGGAGGAGCAAGTCAGTGTATTTTGCAGCAGAGTGTAACTCCCCTCCCCCTCTTCAGCCCGCCACATTGGACTACACAGGTGGTGAATGGGGGAGCTGGGAGGGAGATGCACTGTACCTGAAGCCCCAGGAGGATATAGCAGAGGAAGGTATGACTATGGGAAGATCCCTGCAGCACTGAGCACACACAGCATTCTGGCTGAATGGGAAGAAGATGATGGGGAGCCCTGCACAGGCACATGTAATACTGGCTGGTCAGTGTCCAGAAATGTGTCTTTAGATAGTGCAAAGTTACTGATCAGCCTCCCCCTCCTCCCTCTGTAATCTTTGTTTTTTCTTTATAGCTGCACTGTGATCAGATCTCTGGAGGACAGGCAGCCCCCCAGCATTCTGTGTCCAGTGAGGTCACACTTGGTTGATTGTTAACCATTTCAGCTCAGCTATTTAGCCAGAGCTCTGTGTGTGCTGCAGTTTGATGTTTTTGTGAAGGATTTCCTGCTGATTCAGGCTAGAAGTTTCACAGACCCATTAACTGTTTACTGTCCTCCACTAACCCTGACCAGATCACTGTTTGTAAGAAAAATGTTATTTTGGAAATTAAATGTGCTGCTGTCTTGTCACGTGGTTGCACTTTTCAAAGAAGAATTACTGACTTGATCTTGCAGAACCAGTTTAAATAGAGTGTCACAGTCCTGCAATACGATATATATATACACTGAGTTCAACCATATCTGCAGTCTCTGACCATCCCTTGTACCGTGTCTGAAGTCTCTGACCATCCCTTGTACCGTGTCTGCAGTCTCTGACCATCCCTTGTACAGTGTCTGCAGTCTCTGACCATCCCATGTACAGTGTCTGCAGTCTCTGACCATCCCTTGTACCGTGTCTGAAGTCTCTGACCATCCCATGTACAGTGTCTGCAGTCTCTGGCCATCCAATGTACCGTGGCTGAAGTCTCTGGCCATCCCTTGTACCGTGTCTGCAGTCTCTGACCATCTCTTGTACCGTGTCTGCAGTCTCTGACCATCCCTTGTACCGTGTCTGAAGTCTCTGGCCATCCCTTGTACCGTGTCTGCAGTCTCTGACCATCTCTTGTACCGTGTCTGAAGTCTCTGACCATCCCTTGTACCGTGTCTGAAGTCTCTAACCATCCCTTGTACCGTGTCTGAAGTCTCTGACCATCCCTTGTACCGTGTCTGAAGTCTCTGACCATCCCTTGTACCGTGTCTGAAGTCTCTGACCATCCCTTGTACCATGTCTGAAGTCTCTGACCATCCCTTGTACAGTGTCTGCAGTCTCTGACCATCCCATGTACAGTGTCTGCAGTCTCTGGCCATCCAATGTACCGTGTCTGAAGTCTCTGGCCATCCCTTGTACCGTGTCTGCAGTCTCTGACCATCCCATGTACAGTGTCTGCAATCTCTGACCATCCCTTGTACCGTGTCTGCAGTCTCTGACCATCCCTTGTACCGTGTCTGCAGTCTCTGACCATCCCTTGTACCGTGTCTGCAGTCTCTGACCATCCCTTGTACCGTGTCTGCAGTCTCTGACCATCCCTTGTACCGTGTCTGCAGTCTCTGACCATCCCATGTACCGTGTCTGCAGTCTCTGACCATCCCATGTACCATGTCTGCAGTCTCTGACCATCCCATGTACCGTGTCTGCAGTCTCTGACCATCCCATGTACCGTGTCTGCAGTCTCTGACCATCCCATGTACCGTGTCTGCAGTCTCTGACCATCCCATGCACCATGTCTGCAGTCTCTGACCCTCTCTTGTACCGTGTCTTCAGTCTCTGACCCTCTCTTGTACCGTGTCTGCAGTCTCTGACCATCCCATGTACCGTGTCTGCAGTCTCTGACCATCCCATGCACTGTGTCTGCAGTCTCTGACCATCCCATGTACCGTGTCTGCAGTCTCTGACCATCCCATGCACTGTGTCTGCAGCCTCTGACCCTCTCTTGTACCGTGTCTGCAGTCTCTGACCCTCTCTTGTACCGTGTCTGCAGTCTCTGACCCTCTCTTGTACCGTGTCTGCAGTCTCTGACCCTCTCTTGTACCCTGTCTGCAGTCTCTGACCATCTCTTGTACCGTGTCTGCAATCTCTGACCCTCTCTTGTACCGTGTCTGCGGTCTCTGATCCTCTCTTGTACCGTGTCTGCAGTCTCTGACCCTCTCTTGTACCGTGTCTGCAGTCTCTGATCCTCTCTTGTACCGTGTCTTACACATATACAACTCGCATCACTCACACACACAGCCTACATAGGCTGTATGTGAGTGATATGAGGTGTACGGTATATATGTGATATAGGCTGCATATGAGTGACATTATACACACATACACAGAAAATGTTTACACATATATTAATGTGTCATGTGGGGGGTCTTGTTGCGTCACCACCCTGAAATTAGTTTTTGCAGGTTGGAATTAGGGATGAGCTCCGGCGTGTTCACACACTCTATGTGCAGAGCCCACCAGGAAGTCAGCGCAACGTAGCACGCATCGAGGCAATGTCTCACTGCCTGTGATTCGCGCAGCGCTGCGCCGACTTCCTGGCGGGCTCTGCACGTGGAGTGTGCGAATACGCTTGAGCTCATCCCTAGTTGGGATGTCTGTGAGACTGCGAGCAGACCCGAGAGCCGCAAAGATACACAGGACTCTATCTCTGCGGTGCCATTTTTAAACTTCAAGACTGCAATGACAACAAGGCTGCAAATGACACTGACAAGGCTGCATTGATGGGCATTTAAATGTAAAGGTTTTTTTTCCTCAAACTTCCCACCTAAACTTTGGATGCGTGTTATACGCCGACGCGTGTTATACGGTAATGTATAGAAGGTAGGGCCCGAAAGTGACTCAAGCCCAGGGGCCCCGACCACCCTAAGTCCTGCCCTGTCTTTGGGTTCTTCTTTACCTCTTTCATCAAGGCTCTTCTCCCCCGATAGCTCAGTTTGGCCGGACGGCCAGCTCTAGGAAGGGTTCTGGTCATCTCAAACGTCTTCCATTTAAGGATTATGGAGGCCACTGTGCTCCTAGGAACCTTAAGTGCAGCAGAATTTTTTTGTAACCTTGACCAGATCTGTGCCTTGCCAGAATTCCATCTCTGAGCTCTTCAGGCAGTTCCTTTGGACCTCATAATTCGCATTTGCTCTGACATGCACTGTGAGCTGTAAGGTCTTATATAGACAGGTGTGTGGCTTTCCTAATCAAGTCCAATCAGTATAATAAAACACAGTTGGACTCAAATGAAGGTGTAGAATCATCTCAAGGATGATCAGAAGAAATGGAGATCACCCGAGTTAAATATATGAGTGTCATAGCAAAGGGTCTGAATACTTAGGACCATGTCATATTTCAGTTTTTCTTTTTTAATAAATCTGCCAAAATGTCAACAATTCTGTGTTTTTCTGTTAATATGGGGTGCTGTGTGTACATTAATGAGGAAAAAAAATTAACTTAAATGATTTTAGCAAATGCCTGCAACAAAGGGTGGAAAATTTAAGGGGTACTTTCCGTCCCCACTGTATATATATATATATATATATATATATATATATATATATATGATATAAAAAGGTGCTTCAGCAAAGTATTAGTTTAAGGGTGTGCATGATAACTACATTATTTTGTTTTTTATTTTTACCCCCCCCCCCCAAAAAAAAAATTGTTTTGTTTGTTTTACAGTTGAATTGTACAGTTTATGGGTCACATTAAGGCTCCATGCACACTAGCGGTTTTTTATGTTGAATCTGTTTTATTACATTTTAAGCAAGATTAAACAATACAGAATGAAAGTATAGGAGTATCAACCCGACTTTAACAGATATACAAGTATACAGTGATACAACAACAATAGAACAAGTATCGCATAAGTACAATAAAATATAGGTAATTAAGGCACGGTAAAATGAGAATACTGACTGTATTTTTAACTAGCCCGTAGTCCACCAATAACAAAGTTATAAAAAACCAAGCTCAGCATACATGCATACCTCCCAACTTTTTGAGTTGGGAATGAGGGACACCTAGCATATAATATATAATGTGAATGTTCTGAGTGGAACCTGTCCTGGTAAACCGCTGTAAGATCTTGGCCATAGTGCTGCAGCTCAGTTTCATGGTCTTGGCAATCTTCTTATAGCCTAGGCCAGTCATGGCGAACGTGTGGCACGCGTGCCGCTGCCAGCACGCCGAGCCGTCTCTGTGGGCATGCTGTGACAATTACACTGTCATCGTTAAATCGTCCGCTCTCGTGAACTACATCTCCACCAGTCCTCTTGGGATAGCGGTGACGTGTCCGAGTGGGCATGGTGCATGCTCCGAACGCTGAAGCCACGCCCCCCATTCTCAAACATCTGACGCACCTGTTGACGTGCCTGCGCGGGAAATCTCCTGACACACGGACACCACCGGAGCGACTGGAGCCTGACCCCACACCGATTTCAACAACTCAAATGTGAGTTTTATAACCAATTGCAGACCGGGCCATAGCCAAAAGATGGCTACAGCACGGTCAGCGAATCTTGCTCCCGCGCGCCCTACAGTGCGAGGGGAGAGGGGGGGAAGAGGGAGAGCGATGCAATGCTATGCCCATGCTCTGTCCATGCTCTGTCCATGCTCTGCCCATACTCTGACCATACTTTGCCCATACTCTGTCCATACTCTGTCCATACTCTGTCCATACTCTGCCAATACTATGCCATACTCTGCAGTACCCTGCCCATACTCTGCCAATACTATGCAATACTCTGCAGTACCCTGCCAATACTATGCCAATACTATGCAATACTCTGCAGTACCCTGCCAATACTATGCCAATACTATGCAATACTCTGCAGTACTCTGCCAATACTATGCAATACTCTGCAGTACCCTGCCCATACTCTGCCAATACTATGCAATACTCTGCAGTACCCTGCCCATACTCTGCCCATACTCTGCAGTACCCTGCCCATACTCTGCCCATACTCTGCCCATACTCTGCAGTACCCTGCCCATACTCTGACAATACTATGCAATACTCTGTAGTACCCTGCCCATACTCTGCCCATACTCTGACAATACTATGCAATACTCTGTAGTACTCTGCCCATACTATGCAATACTCTGCAATACCTTGCCCATACTATGCAATAATCTGCAGTACTCTGCCCATACTATGCAATACTCTGCAGTACTCTGCCCATACTATGCAATACTCTGCAGTACCCTGCCCATACTATACAATACTCTGTAGTACTCTGCCCATACTATGCAATACTCTGTAGTACTCTGCCCATACTATGCAATACTCTGTAGTACTCTGCCCATACTATTCAATACTCTACAGTACTCTGCCCATACTATGCAATACTTTGCAGTACTCTGCCCATACTATGCAATACTTTGCAGTACTCTGCCCATACTATGCAATACTCTGCAGTACTCTGCCCATAAACTGAATAAAGCCTTTTTTAACTTACTACTCTTAGAGCGGCGCTGCTCTAAAAAAAATAAAAAGGGGGCTCATTATTAGTGTCATTGTGAAACGACTGTACAAATTCTTTTTTCTAAACTAAAACCTCGTTAGTCAGGTTTAATTGCAGTGTTGGCACTTTGAAAAAAATAAGTCGTTTTGGTTTGCAGTTTGGGCACTCGGGCTCAAAAAGGTTCGCCATCACTGGCCTAGGCCAAGGATATGCAATTAGCGGACCTCCAGCTGTTGCAGAACTACAATTCCCATGAGGCATAGCAAGACTCTGACAGCCACAAGCATGACACCCAGAGGCAGAGGCATGGTGGGACTTGTAGTTTTGAAACAGCTGGAGGTCCGCTAATTGCATATCCTTGGCCTAGGCCATCTTTCTGTAGAGCAACAATTTTTTTTCAGATCCTCAGAAAGTTCTGTGCCATGTTGAACTTCCATTGACCAGTATGAGAAAGTGAGAGCGATAACACCAAATTTAACATACCTGCTCCCCGTTCATACCTGAGACCTTGTAACATTAACAAGTCGCATGACACCGGGCAGGGAAAATGTCTAATTGGGTCCAATTTGGACATTTTCACTTAGGGGTTTACTCACTTTTGTTGCCAGCGGTTTAGACATTGATTAAGTGATGGTGACCCCCTGACATGCCACATTTGGCATGTCATTTTTTTAGGGGGGGAGCGGATACAGAGTTTTTATGGGCACCCAGCCCCACTTCCTCCCTGGGCTCCGGAAGGAAGTTCACCTCTTCCCCCTCCCTCCCTGCAATCTTCTGGGTCACTTCACAATAGTGAACCAAGGATTCCTAGAGCACTATGAATATCCAATAATACAGATGAAAAAAAAAGAAAATACATTTTTTTATTTTTTATTAATGTACTGTACTTGCTGGAATTAGTAGTGTGATGACCCTCTGTTTTGTTTGTATATAGAGATTAGTGAAATTGAAAATGCTCTTTCCCTGAATTTTCTTAGAAAACTTGAAGATTTTGTCAAAGTTTTGCTATTTTAATTAAATTAATTGGAGTCAATGAGGAATGTTTAGCGATTTATAAGTGTGCGTTAGACTTTAAATAGCTCCAGAGGGTTGCAGAGACCTATCCTGGGCCTGTTCTTGTCCTTAAAAAATGGCTTATATGGTCAAATGAGTAAAATTGGATTGGCTGTGGTGTGATTCTGCAGACAGCAAAACTGATAAACCTCCTGCCAGATTAATCATTTTTTTTTTTTTTTAAACAGGTAAAGGTTTATTGAATAACACACAGGCTAAATACAAATCACTGTCAGTATAACAGAATCTGAATCTATCATGTGTAGGCCACAACCAGGAATTCAACAGATCATTAAACTGTTCCCAAAGAGCACCAAATAGATTAATCAGTTTAGAATCTGGAATCCCTTTACACAATGCGATTTGTATCCCATTGCATGGTATCTATGGTGGTTTTTGAATCTTCATATTGTATATCTGTACCTCCACATCTCCTTAACATACGATGGAGGTGTTCTGTAGCCCATAGAGTTGACCTGGATGGGTGGAGAACACTGTACAAGTCAATGTATAGGCAGAAAGCACAGGAAGTTGCAAACTCACTACATCTCCTGTAGGATCTTAGGTTTATTTTCTGCACTATTGTGGAGAGTTTTGTTATATCAATTTATTTTTTAGCAGACCTAAGGGGAATAAATAAGAGTCGTTTATTGTTAGGGTTTACATAGACTTTAACTGGTGATATTTAATGTCTGTTTTTACAAATAAAAGCCGTATTCATTTCATTTTCTAGAAAAGCCATCAGTAAAAGGCCCTATAGATCTCTCCCTGGATGCCTCAGGAAATGTTGTGTGTTCTTTGACTCTGGAGAACTTTTATCCCAGAGATGTCCTAATAAAATGGACCTGCGGAGTTGGAAATAACCAAGACCTGCCGTCTACTGAGGATATAAAGAATGGCAGCGATTACACGTTTCAATGCAACAGTATCTGTGCGATCCCCTGGCAAAACTTCATGGATCCCGGTTCTAAAGTACGAGTGACCTGGACACACAAATCTCTGGATCAGCCGGGGAATCAGGAACGTTCTTTAAAAGGTGTCACCATTTACCTTTCAATTTAAACAGTTTTTTATTAGAAAGAAAAACAAAACTTACAAATAGTACGTTTGCGTAGATGTGGTTGACAATCTTACAAACAGTTATTTGGTCAGACATCCCATAAACAATATGTTACATGACGAGACACACATTAACATGGAGATAATAAAATGATGAATGGTGCATCCCCTTTATATTTTATCTCAGTACAGATATGTTATGGAGTAATGGAAAAAATAAAAGAATGCAAGGCCCTGGCAAAAAAGGGGTCTTCCTATCAGCTGAGGGTATCTAAAGCGATCCCAGATTTTGACATATTTGGATGCATGTAGATAAGCTTTTTGTACAATAAGCTGTTCACTTCTGCTAACCATGCACTGAACTCAGGTGGGGTGGTCCTCATCCACTGTTTTGCTATGACTGGCAGAAAAGACTGTTTAGTTCAGAAATATTTTAGTAAATTTATCCATGTCAGGATAAATCCTGTAATGGTATATTCCCAAAAGGCATGGCTTGGGGTGTAAGGTAAGGGGAGAACCCATGGTGTCATGAAGAAACTGTACAATCTGTGTCCAGAAGCCGTGGATCTTAGATAGATAGATCATAGAACATTCCCATTGTGTGGTTACACATCATACAGTTAGCAGGTTGGTCTCGTTTATACCTACATACTCTGGAGGAGTGAGGTAAGAACGGTGAATTATTTAGATCTGTGTGAGGCGATCTGAAAGTTTAGGAGAAGCTAGTTTGCCCCTGTTTTTTTGCCCCTGTTTTACTGTTTGCGTTTAAATTGTACCAGTCTCAGACTATGGACATTAAAGTGGCCAGGGATAGAGAGAGGGGATTATAGCGGTGCCAAATAACATCTAACAATTTTAACAATATATTTTATTGTAAATACAAAATGCAAAAAAAGACAAACAGAAAACATCAAAAGTTCAGCATACAATCATATAGACGGGTACATTACACATGAATTGAAATTTGTAAACATAGAGGAAAAAGCAGGTCTTGATCTTATAGAGGCCAGTAGTACAAGGTATCAACTCCTACATGTTTCGCCAAACCATTGGCTTCCTCAGGGAAATGATATATGCCTGTACCAAAGTGAAAATTCTAAAAAACACAAAAAGACAGCATAAGGTTACAATGTAGTTGCAAGTTTAAATATCTTTGTCATAAGTTCAGAAAACAAGGCATGGTCATAGACCCCCCCCCCCCCCCCCCCCCATGATCGGTCAGTCCAAAATAGTGCCACAGATACGTACATATCTGTACGGTTTAGTAGATATTCACTTTGACGTCAGCGGCGCATGCGCTGTGAAGGCCTGGCTGAAGGTCCGGCAGATGGACCTTAACCGGGAAGAAGTCTCCTGCGTGCATGCGTGTGAGTGACTTAATCGCGGCTCCAGACACTCCCAGCACCCGGAGATACGAACCCGGAAGAAGCACAGAGGGCAAAATGCCAGCTCCCTTGGCGTGCACCGGGATCAGATGCCGATGCCTCGTTCTACGGTGAGTATTTTATAATGTGTTAGTGTGCACTGAATACTAGCTCATTAGGCATTTGCCTTACATGTTTTTTGTTTTTCTGTGCGGGTATACAACCGCTATAAGTTTCAGTTATTTTCTGAATTAAGGCAATCATGTCACTGAGAATTTTACTTTGGAAGGCTCGCTTAGGGGACACAGCAGTTAGGTGATACATTCACCGACTTTTCATATGTCGCTTCCTCACTAGCACTCATTCACTAACATTGAGGGAGTGAAACCTTGGTACCATAGCCGGAGAGGGAGTGATGCATACAGGGTGATGTGGGCCCTCAATACATTTTCTAGTGTCCCCTTTCCTGGTGAGTGATCTGCCCCCATACAGCATCTGCTGTTTTTTGTTTTTTTTTGTACAGTGGAAAGCTGCCAGGCTACAAATATGTAACCAACCTTGTCAAGTTACCAAACAAAAAGTCTTGAGAAAAAAGCTCTCTGCAATAGAAGACGTGTTATACACAACTCTCCCACCTTTCCTCCATCCCAGTGCTGCAGCCTCCATTAGTGTCTTTGGCATTTGACACTTCCTGGAGTGTCAGATAACGGTTTTCTTCACTACCACCTCACTAGATTACATAGGACCTGGCAGTGGTGTCGGGGTCAGAGAATAGAACCCTGACAGTGGATGGGGGACACAGGCATCCAACTTTCAAAAGGTAAAGAGTTTGGCAAAGGCTACAGAACAGGGGGCAGGTAGGATGCACAAATATTGGCACAGGTGCATTCTACTGTCTATTACACTTCTCCACTCTATACTCATTGTCTTGTGTTCTGATTACTCTCTTGTTTCAGATTTTCCATGGCGTCCAGTGATGGATGACATTGAAGTCCCACCTTTAGTACACGGCAGAGAAGCCAAGCTGCGGTGTGTGATCCGGGGGTATTTCCCCGACAATCTGGAGGTGAAGTGGTTACGGAGAGAAGCAGGAAAGCCGGAGCTTTATGAAGTGTCTACCGGTGATAAATACAAGATTCCGGTGTTGGAGATCACAGAGGGATCTGATAAGACTTACACCTGTACCGCCTCTGTCATTGTATCCGTGTTACTGAAAACGGAGAGCAAATCAGAGCTCATCTGCCGGGTGGCACACCCCAGTCTGGAGACCCCTATAGAGAAGAGGACGGGAGAACTCATAGTGACAGGTATTACTATAGAATTTAATAGGGACACAAGAATGCATTGCTTCAAACACTAGAAAGAATTTTGTGTAGATATACTTTCCCTGGGTACACTGAGTATAAATCATGAAACCATTTACACTGGGGGGTCTACTTTCTAAAAATTGTTGTGTGAATGCATTCATCATAAATTTGTGTAATGTGTTTAATACGTGACCTGGCTCTTCTAGGTTGGAGAGCGCGCATGCACATCGGCTGCGGCTTGCTTCCACTGTGATCACACACACCGCGGAAGCTGATTGGCGGGTGCCAGGTACTTGATGACCTCTGACACTCGCCGATCATCAGTCAAAAACACAAAACTGCGATCTGGTTATGTAAACAGGGCAATCGCCATTCTGACAGGGTGGAAGGGATGTAGTTTGTGTCCCTGCAAAGCAGGGAATAAATTCCATCTAGTAAAAGCACCTTCTAGTATAGTAAAACACAGGCTAGGCACACAGTTATCTCTTTGATCGCCTCTGACGTTAGCCCCTTCCCTGCCAGTGTCATTAGTACAGTGACAGTGCATATTTTTTAGCACTGATCACTGTATTAGTGTCACTGATCCCCACAAAGTGTCAGAATGGCCCTATATCACAGTCCCGCTAAAAGTCACTAACCACTGCCATTTACTACTTAAAAAAAAAAAAAAATAAGTTTGTAGATGCCAGAGGCTCTAATCGGGGCTTCAAAATAGGGTGGGCTCGATTTTTTTTTTTTAAACACTGTATTGGTGTCACTGGTCCCCAAAAAGTGTCACTTAGTGTCAGATTTGTCCGCCGCAATGTCGCACTCCAATTAAAGATCACTGCCATTACCAGTAAAAAATAAATAAAATAAAAGTCCATAAATCTATCCCATAGTTTTGTAGACACTATAAAACTTTTGCGCAAACCAATCAATATACATGTAGCGGCCATAACCCTTGCAGGGCGGCCTTGACTTATTGGGCTTACCAGTTACCTTCTCTTGGCCTTCTATTCCACGTCTAGGGGTTCCCAGGGTTGATACCCAACGACTTGTACACTGACACGGATAAAGTCCTTTTTTTAAAAAGGTTTTATTTTGCAGTAGTAACATCCAATAACAGTCTCTCATGGGAACAGAGGGCACAGGTGAACAACTCAGGCACCTTGAACTGCAAGTCTAGCAAAGTCTCTAATTCCACCCAGAGAGTAGCCACTCGCAGCTGGGTACTTCAAGGCTGAACAGATCTCTAGCCAGAGATCATGGCAGTCAGCGCGTTGACTCAAAACTTGAAACAATCCTATGAACGTGTACAAGTTGTAACTAAGGGTGAACAGGAACCTTTTTCCTCGGTATCCAGGGGATACCCGGGTCCTGGAACCAGAACAGACCACACGGGCCTCACAAACTCCTCTCCTAAACACGTGACCCACACATCTTAAGTACCCCTTCCCAGACTCCCCAGCGGGGCCCGGCACTCCCACTGATTGGTTCCGAGAAGACTGATACTCAAAATGTCCAACCAGGCCTGGTTCTGGCCTGTCATGTGCACCTCACTGCTCACATGACCAGGCAGAACTTCTAACACAGCCCGGCCAGACTGATGTTAAGGCCAACCTACGTAATTAACCCTCAGAACCCCTACTGTTCTGAGGCAAAAACTAAATTTACATGCGTATGACATTTTATCCAAAATGCCATCCGCTACATACGCTTATTGGGATTTTATTTACCAAAAAAATGTAGATTAATGTAAATTGATGAAGAAATTATTTTTTTTTTTTAATTTTTCATTGGATATGTTTTATAGCAGAAAGTAAAAATATTGTTTTTTTTTTTCAAAATTGTCGCTCTTTTTTTTTGTTTGGAGCGCAAAAAATAAACACAGAAGGTGATCAAATACCACCAAAAGAAAGCTCTATTTGTGGGAAAAAAAAGGACATACATTTTCTTTGGGTACAGCGTTGTACGACCGCGCAATTGTCAGTTACATTAACGCAGTGCCGTATTGCAAAAAATGGCCAGGTCATGAAGGGAGGTCAAGTGGTTAGACGCAGTATGGCAATTTTTTTTGCGACAGCAGTGAAAACGTCTCAACAGATTTTCTGATAAATAAACTCCTAAGTGAATTCTGTTCTCAATATAAAAAACTTAAAAAGTAAAAACTTTCAGGCTTGTAAACAAGGTTTGCTTACTCAATGGCAAGAAAACTTTTTTTTTTAACTCATTTATTTTTATAAAGATTTTTTTGTAAAAAAAATACATAATACAATGTATTGTTTTAAAAAAAAAAAAACATTTTTTTTTGTAGACTCAGGTCTCAGGAGGTGTCATCTGTTGTTAAGGACACAGTGGCTGGCTTCCAGGCCTTCTGCTTAGCAACCAGCTCAATTCGATAAATTAGCACATGAAAATACACGGTAATTACCTGTATAAAGGAATACTAATGCGCTCCACCTAGTGGTTCATGGGAAGACTAAATGAGTACAAAATATTATACATAGGAAGCAGCCAGCATAAAAACAGTGATCTCAGCACCGAAAGTAAGTGTATAAATTAGTGTAAATAAAAATGCGGCGCTACCTAAACTATATATGCTGTATTTGTATATATATATACACACACATTTATATTTTGCATTTAGGAATCCCTACTGTGACTAGAAAAAAGGATAGCAAAAAATTAACAGCAGAGATTTCACATTTCTACCCAAAGAAGATTACGGTAAAATGGAGTCGAACCAAACAGAAGAAGTCTGGGCTAGAAGACAAGTTTGTGCCGTTTGATGAAAACGAGGACTATACTGTATCTGAGCCGATTCCTGAGAGCGATGGGACCTTCTCTTTAACCAGCTCAGTCAAGAAGTTTAAAGATAATAAACTGTATAAAATCACAGTCACGCATGAGTCAATGAAATCACCAATTGAGAAAACCTATAAAAAAGGTAAATAAACCCTTACTGTTTTTTTATTTTATTGTATCCTACATGTGAACTTTTTCTAAAGTGTCTATGTGTAAAAACATCACTGTACCAATGTGACAAACATTCACACAACCCCAGGGAAACTTACCATGTTTTGTGTCATATCATTATTTTTTGTATTTTTACTGGTTGAGGTATTTAAAAAAAATACTGCATTATGGCCACTAGATGGTGCTTCCGATCATAAGAGGTAACTACACTATATTGTCAAAAGTATTAGGACGCCTGCCTTTACACCAGGGGCGGCCAACCAGTGGCCCGCAGAGCCATTTGTTGTGGCCCGCGACTTCCTGCTCTGGAATGGCAGGTTAGTAAGCCAAGATCGCAGGTTGCTGACCCGTCATACCACATCATCAGTGTTGTAAATGAAGCTTGTGGTAGAGGAAGAAAACGGATGCAGAGCAGAGCCCATAAGCCGATGCTTCCTGTACAGCGCCGGCTTTTGCCACAGACAGAGTCTATGGCAAAGTTCAGCTAACCCACAGGATAGACACAGGTGCACTACGCTGCACCCGCAGTGTGGGTAATCATCAGTGTGAAAGCAGTTTAGGCCCTTTTCACACGATTGGCCCTACCCAATCGGACCCTCAATTCACCTCTACAGAGCGGCAGATTAAACAGACTTTTGTCCGTTTACTCCTGCCTGCCTCCAATCCGGTCCTAAAAATCCACCCCCTTCCATCTAGGTGGATCGGATTGGAGGGCCTATAGAGTAGCAGTGGCCTGTCACCCACCCATTGTGGCCTGCGACTGGTTACCAAATTGCTTAAATGGCCCTCGCTCTTAAAAAGGTTGGGCACCCCTGCTTTACACGCACATAAAGTTTAATGGTATCTCCGTCTTAGTCCGTAGGGTTCAATATTGAGTTGCCCCCCCTTTGCAGCTATAACAGCTTCAACTCTTCTGGGAAGGCTGTCCACAAGGTTTAGGAGTGTGTCTATGGGAATGTTTAACCATTCTTCCAGAAGCGCATTTGTGAGGTCAGGCAGTGATGTTGGACGAGAAGGCCCGGCTCACAGTCTCCATTCTACTTCATCCCAAAGGTGTTCTATCGGCTTGAGGTCAGGACTCTGTGCAGGCCAGTCAAGTTCCTTCACCCCAAACTCGCTCATCCATGTCTTTATGGGCCTTGCTTTGTGCACTGGTTAAAATTATTTGGTGGAGGGGGATTATGATGCGGGGTTGTTTTCCATTGGTTGGGCTTGGCCCCTAGGTTCCAGTGAAGAGAACTGTTAAGGCGTCAGCATACCAAGGCATTTTGGACAATTTCATGCTCCCAACTTTGTGGGAACAGTTTGGGGATGGCCTCTTCCTGTTCCAACATGACTGAGCACCAGTGCACAGCAGTGGGTGGCAAAGTGGTGTAATCGTTAGCAGTAAAAAGGGTCGCTGGTTCGAATCCCAACCATGACTCTACCTGCCTAGAAGTTTGCATGTTCTCCCTGTGCCTGTGTGGGTTTCCGCCAGGTACTCCGGTTTCCTCCCACACTCCAAAGACATGCTGGTAAGTTAATTGGCTTCTGTCCAAAATTGGCCCTAGTATATGAATAGCGACTTTGGATTGTGGGCTCCTTGAGGGTAGGGACCGATGTGAGTGTGCAATGTACAGGGATAGGGACAATTGTAGACACTCACTTAGGTTGAACTGGATGGACTGGTGTCTTTATTCAACTTTACTAACTATGTAACTATGCACAAAGCAAGGTCTGTGATGTTGAGGAGGGGGCAGAGTACACTGCTGTGGGTAGGGGTGATGTGAAGGGGGGTTAAAGCAGCACACTGCTGGGGGCGATGTAGGGGTGGAAATGTGAAGGGAGGCAGAGGATACTGCTGTGAATGAAGGAGGGGGGCAGAGGTCACAGCTGTGGGGGGGGGGGGTGAAGTGAAGGGGCAGCAGAGGACACTGTTGGGGGTATTGATTTGAATGGTGGCAGAGGACACTGCTGTAAATGAAGGAGGGGGTGATGTGAGGGGGGGGCCAGAGGACAATGCTGTGAATGAAGGAGGGGGTGATGTGGGGGGGGGGGGGCAGAGGACAATGCTGTGAATGAAGGAGGGGGTGATGTGAAGGGGGGGCAGAGGACAATGTTGTGAATGAAGGAGGGGGTGATGTGGGGGGGGGGGCAGAGGACAATGCTGTGAATGAAGGAGGGGGTGATGTGAAGGGGGGGCAGAGGACAATGTTGTGAATGAAGGAGGGGGTGATGTGGGGGGGGGCAGAGGACAATGCTGTGAATGAAGGAGGGGGTGATGTGAAGGGGGGGGGGGGCAGAGAACACTGCTATGAAAAGAAATGATAGAATGGGATTGTGATATAAGAGGAGATAGTCTGTGATGTGAATGATCAGACTCGTAGCACAAAAATGCATTTCAGACCTCTGCTGGGAGAAAATTTTACTGATTGGGCCTCCATGAATTTTAATTCATTATCTCTGATCTACCTTTTCTTCAATTATTCTGGCTACATTGGATATACAGTGCCTTGAAAAGTTCCACATTTTGTCATGTTACAACCAAAAACATAAATGTATTTTATTGGGATTTTATGTGATAGACCAACACAAAGTGGCTCATAATTGTGAAGTGGAGGGAAAATGATAAATGGTCTTCAGAATTTTTTACAAATAAATATGTGAAAAGTGAGGTGTACATTTGTAATCAGCCCCCTGCGTCAATACTTTGTAGAACCATCTTTCACTGCAATTACAGCTGCAAGTCTTTTTGGGGATGTCTCTACCAGCGTTGTACTCTAGAGAGTGACATTTTTGCCAATTCTTTGCAAAATAGCTCAACCTTGCCACATATTCTCAATTGGATTTAGGTCTGGACTTTGACTGGGCCATTCTAACACATGAATATGCTTTGATCTAAGCCATTCCATTGTGGCTCTGTCTGTATGCTTAGGGTTGTCGTCCTGCTGGAAGAACCTCCACCATGATATGAAGTTGTACTGAGGTTCAGAACCACCATCTGTCCAATCACAAGGTTCTGCTCTCCCCATCATCCCAGATCATTAACCTTAGACTTTCTCTGGACTTGCTCTGGGTTTATTTTCTGACTATCCTGTCTTCCCCAACCTTGTTCACTTGGGATCCCAACTAAAAAATATTTTTTTACTCACTGTAAAAGCCTTGAATTTCTTGGATTCCATTGAGGGACAAGGGAAGTTCTAAACTCTCAGGCTTTCCTGCTGTCTACATATGGATTGAGCACTGGGAAACAAAATAACTGTGGGCCACCCTAAGAGAACCCCTCCTACTAGCTTCATGTCTTGGGTTTACAACAAACAGTACTGAGAGCATTGGACTCCAATAGAAGGACAAAAGTACAACAATCCTTTTTTTCTCATCCATTGAGGGACACAAAGTCTTAAACCTTCAGGATGTCCAATAGCAATGATGTTGCTAACAGGCCCACTGTAAATATCAGGAATTGGGGCTGCCTAGAGCTTAAAGAGTTACCTGGAGGACCTTACACCAAACCTGGCATCAGATATGGTAGAAATGTTCACCTGGCAGAACTTAGAAAAGATGTGAACAGAAGACCAGATGGCACCGTTACAAATCTGAAAATCAGAGGCCTGATGCCAAAAAGCCCAAGCAGCAACCACAACCCTAGAAGAGCAAGCCTTAATAGGGAAGGGGGTAACCCAACCCCTGAGACCATAGGTTTGAAGAACTGCATTTTTGCATTGGCAATGCTTCCCCCAGGTTCCTAACGCAACTACTTTACTCGGAGTGGCAGTGGCTACATCGCAGGAAACCCTATTTAATATGCTGTTTAGGAAGGAAGTCCCGGGATAGAAGGTGGGGTCCGTAATGGCGCTCCCAGGTACAGTGTTTCACCAATGTGCACAGAGAATGGGGGATGATCTTTTTTATGGTGCAATAAATCCCTAAATAAGTTCTTTAAACCAGAAGAAGGGTACATATGGGCCAAATATGGAGTTAAATATCTACACCATATATACCAAGATGGCAGGTTGTCCTCCTTTGCACAATTGCGGGAGCAGTTCAGCATACTTAGAACTTGGCAATTCAGATATGCTCAGCTGCGCCATGCAGCCATGACTCAGTTTGGGAGAGGGGAAGTTAGGGTACAAAACACTGCTTTAGAAAGGGTCCTGATTGACCCTGAACCAGCTAAACGCATATCCAGATATTACAGAGAAATAGGTCCAAGAGGCCCTGATCCGACTGCCAGGACTAGATCCCGCTGAATAGCGGTTATACCAGAATTGACTGCGGAACTGTGGCAGGAGGTGTTGGATACATACCTTGTCTCGGTTATATCCTCCACAGATAGAATGACACAGCTTTGATATTTACATCAGGTATATTATACACCGACCAGACTATTCAGAATGCACAGGAGAGATACCGCAGAGTGCCATAACTGTAAGGGAGCAGAAGGAACGTTTATACACATGGTATGGTATTTCCCTAGGATACGGCCTCTGTGGTCCAAGTTGACCGAGTTCATATCTGAGCACTTTGCCCTCCCAAATGCAGGTGAAACTCAAAAATTTGAATATCGTGCAAAAGTTCATTTATTTCACTAATGCAACTTAAAAGGTGAAACTAATATATGAGATAGACTCATTACATGCAAAGCAAGATAATTCAAGCCGTGATTTGTCATAATTGTGATGATTATGGCTTACAGCTCGTGAAAACCCCAAATCCACAATCTCAGAAAATTTGAATATTGCATGCAATCAATAAAACAGATTGTACATAGAACAATATTGGAACTCTGAAAAGTATAAGCATGCATATGTACTCAGTACTTGGTTTGGGCCCCTTTTGCAATTACTGCCTCAATGCAGTGTGGCATGGAAGCTATCAGTCTGTGGCACTGCCGAGTTGTTATGGAAGACCAGGATGCTTCAATAGCGGCCTTCAGCTCTTCTGCATTGTTCGGTCTCATCTTTCTCTTGGCAACGGCCCATAGATTCTCTATGGGGTTCAGGTCAGGCGAGGTTGCCGGCCAATCAAGCACAGTAATCCCACGGTCATTGAACCAGGTTTTGGTGCTTTTGGCAGTGTGGACAGGTGCCAAGTCCTGCTGGAAAATTAAGTCAGCATCCCCATAGAGCTTGTCTGTGGAAGGAAGCATAAAGTGCTCCAAAATCTCCTGGTAGATGGCAGCATTGACCCTGGACTTAATGATGCACAGTGGACCAACTCCAGCAGATGTCATGGCTCTCCAAATCAACACAGACTGTGGAAACTTCACACTGGACTTCAAGCATCTTGCAGTATGTGGCTCTCTATTCTTCCTTCATACTCTGGGTCCTTTGTTCTTGATGAGAGCAAATTTTGCATCCCATTTGGAAACCGAGGACTTTTGACCACTGAGCCAGGGAAGATGCTTCTGATGTTGTTTGTTGTTCAGGAGTGGCTTGACAAGAGGAATACATCATTTGAAGCCCATGTCCAGGATCCATCTGTGTCTGGTGGCTCTTGATACACTGACTCTAGCCTCAGTCCACTCCTTGTGAAAGTCCCCAACACTTTTGAATGGCCTTTCCTGTTGGGATCCTTGAATTATCTGGATAGGCGATCCGCTTCCAAGTTCTGACAGCCTGGAAGATATATGGCCATCAAATTTGGGTGATATTGTTGTGCCAATGTCGTTAACGGTTCCACCTCAAGAGGGATTGGCTGTGCTTCCTGCCATGTCACTGTATGTAGGACACTGCTGCCGTGTTGTCCAGATGGAGCAGGACTGGGCAACCCTGTATGTGAGGCAGCAAGGGGGCCAATGCCATGAATGCTACTCAGAGTTGCAGAATATTGAAAACTAGGCCCTGAGTGGGAAATTATCCTCTGCCCTGGATCTTGAGTTGCTCGCAGGCCCTGCTGCACTGGCATCTGTGGCAAAAATGATCCATGCTGCGGCCTTAATGGGCGATGCTGTTTAGTGTTTCTAGTTTCATCTACTACCAGGGACTCTGGCGCCTCTGGCTGGTGATCCTCATTGGCTGGGCTAGACAAACTCTCTTCCACTGCATCAGTTGGACTCTGAGTTTCCAGTGAGCCCAGGGGATCATCGGGATACATGAAGCCAATGTCTCAAGAAGACTCATGCACTGGGATGCTGACATCACTGGTGCATCACTGGTGCAGCCAATGCCTGTTGAAATTTCTCCCTGATTTTGGGGAGTTTCTATAGTGGCAAAGAAACTGTAGCCTTCCGAGTATGGAATTGGGCCCCTAGGTAGACCATATTCAGTGTAGGCTCCAGCTGGCTCTGGTAATGCCTGTCCCCCAATGCAAATCTGAGGAACTGCTGGTATAACTGAAAGATCTAGACATGCTGGTAGGCATCCTGAAATCCTCCAGTCTCCTGGTTGAATAAACTGGATTATGGTATGGAGAGACTCCATCTTGAGTCTCTCCATCTGGATAAATTGATTCAGCCTCTTGAGGTCATTCTAGAGTCTGTCGTTTGAACAGCCAATAAGAGCATTGCACCTCTGTGGACTGAATCTACCGATTTGGGCAGTGGTCCTGCCAGAACTCGGTCACTTTGAGCTGTCTGGCTCCAACTCTCGGAAACCTGTTTGGCATCTGGATCTTCTGGCATCTGGACCTTTGATCTTGGGGCAGAAGACCTGATCTGGACCTGATCTCCAGTTTTGGCCAAACAGCACCTTCCCATCAAAAGGAAGTTCACAGCAATTTTGCTTTGAGGATGGGTTGGTCACCCAGGGTTTTAGACACAACGCTCCTTTGACTGTGACTGAGCTGAGCATGGCTCTGGAAGACCATTGAATGGGGTCTATAGCTGCCTCACCTACAAAGTCCACGGATAGTTTTATCTCATCAAGAGCCTTGATGATTTTTTTAATTTGGCAGCTGGTTTTTGATCGCATACTCTAAGTTCTGCACCCACATTCGCACAGCGCTTGCTACAGATGTTAAAGCAATGACGGGCTTACAAGCACCACCTGCCATGAGGCACAACTTTCTTAAGTCCATGTCAATGCGTCTATCAAGGATATCACAAAATGAGGAAGAGTCTTCCATTGGAAGTGTCACATTCTTGGCAGTCTGGTGATTGCCGCACCCACTGTTGGTGGGTTAGATGAAAGGACCTGCATCCTCCTCCATGACCAGATACAACTTCTGCAACCTCTTGGTTGAGGAGGATTGTATCTCCCCCTTCTCCCATTCCTCTTGAAACAGTCCTCTTATTTCTGTCATAAGAGAAAAGGTAGTTACCCGTTTCTTTAGGTTCCTGCTATGGAACCCAAAGGCTTGTTCACACTTGCAGCAGGCTCTGCGATTGCATTGAAAAGAAATCTGTGCTTAGGTCTTTTCAGAGGCATTTGATATCATCATGGAGGGGAAAAGGGTTCCGGCTATGCGATTTCCAAAGAGCGATTTGCACGCAATGTTGCAACTCACATGGGGCGGCCTATTCACTTGGCTGCCCTATGCGCTCAAAAATAAGCCCCTACTCCTATTTAGGGGGCGACAAGCTTTACAAAATGTTTTTAAAAGCACGTTCTCCCACATCACAACCAAAGCAGAATCACATTGCATTTGGGGTGCCCTGAAAGGATACAGGCACCTAATGCATATTATACAGCAATTGCCACACAATTTAAAATCAGACTGTACTGTGTGTGATAGGTTTTCTCCTTCTTTGGAGGAGGTTTTGGATCCTCCCATTCCAGTGCAGCTTTTACTGACTTAATGAATGGAAGTATCAGCTCATAATCAAAGTCTGAATCTTCAGGATCCTCTGCCGAGGAGGAGGCGATAGCTTCTCGATCTGCCTAGAAGGTTGGCTTTAATACTGGGCTGGAGTTACCCCTGAAGTGCCTGGTACCTCTCTAGTTAGAGAGGGTTGAATGGCTTGGTTTAGACCTGGTACAGGGCCCACACTCTGTTCATCCGCTTCTGTCCCTTGTTGTCCGAGACGGCCGGAAAATTCTGCTGGGGAGTCGCGGACTACTTTCTTGAGCAAGGTTGACACCTGTTGACTCTCATACTCCTGGTCTCTGGCAAGCTGCCTGAAGCCGTTGCTGCAAAGTAGCTTTCCTGGCATATTTTCATCTCCGCCTGACCAACATTTGCCTTTCGAGTGCTGAGCCCCTTGGAGGAGAAGCTATGTGCTTTCTCGTAAGGGTACACTTGCGTCCTTTGTACTGGGGTCTGCCAGGACTGGAGGAGTCACTTTCTACCCTGGAAAAATCCTGATGATCCAGAGGACCTGTGGACATCCTAGAGCGGAACTGTGAGCGGCCGGGGCTGCTTACACGCACCAGGGCAGAACGCACTATTTTTTCCCGCATCTTCTTACTTACCCAAAGTTGGTCCTTTCCTGGTATTGCGGTGGTCTTGGTTATGTGGTGTTAGGCTCATGCTGGAGGAAGAACCGAAAGGTGCAAGGGGGGCTGCATGGCAACAGCGAGAAATAAGGGAAGCAAGAGAGGGAAAAAATACATATATACCCCCCACCCCCTTTTTTTGGCAAAGAGAAACAAATTTAAATTAAAGAAATCTGGGCAAACCCCCCTTCTGCTTGTAATACATTCTTCCTTGCTTCCCCTCCTTCTATCCCCATTTCTAGAATAGCAAGACTTACCCATCATTGACTGTTCCTCAGAATGAGATGATGCCTTAATGGCAAAGGTATCCATTACCTAGCCAAAATAAAGCACCTGAGAGAGTGACTCAGCCCTCTCTCACCTCCGTTCTAATAAAAAAAAGGACTAGTACAATTGGAGGGAAGCCAACGCCCATCCACACAAAAGGACACCTTTAAACTGGCTACACATCATACAATCCTCTGCAGATTTTTTTCCCTCAGAATTTACCAAAACCATACAATATGAGATAAAACCTTAAGAGCCTCAATTTGTATGCAATCAGGCAGGCCCTTGCACTACATGGTCCCGACAAATCTAAAGTAAATCAGACAACAAAAGCTGCACAGTGTGTATGGGGTCTTTAGAGATATGAGAGCAAGAAAAAGAAAAAAAAGTTTTATAGAAATTGACAGACCTGGAAAGAGTTCCATAGGAGAGAAGACACCATGCAGTCCCAGCTGCTGGATCCGGACTCCAAAGCAGGCATACCACAAGAGGATTGCCATCTCTGATTAGAGAACACCTTGACCCCAAAAGACCACCAGAATGGGCTCCCCACCTTGTTTAGCAGCCTAAGATGTGGGACTGCGTGCTGGGAGAGGCTTGAACCTAGACGGACTCTGATTTAGTCGGCAGGTAAGAGCCTATCCTGAGTGTAACGGTCTGTAGGTGTTGATCCTTTGAGGACAAAAAGGAGAATGGAGGAGGTAGCTCTCAGTCAGACATTTACAGAGCTAAACAGGTCCTGTGGGTGGATAAAGGGGCGGAGCTATATCATATGCATGCTGCCATGTTGGCGTCAGGAAAGCATGTTTAGGATACTTCAAGAAACCAATTTAATAAATTATATTTTCATGGTTACAAACATTTTAAACTGACCATACACTAGTAGAATTTTGTTCAAAATTTTCCACATTAAGTACATTTGTTCACACACAGTTTAAATCAGTGGTTCTCAACCCTGTCCTCAAATACCCCCAACAGGCCATGTTTTGGGAATTTCTCTTGGTTAAAATAGCTGTACAAAATACCAATCTATTGATTCTGATTTAAAGCACATGTGCAAGATAAAGATAGAACCACTGCTTTAAATCATAGACTTTTGATGTCTCACACATACTGTACATTTAATAATATAATTTCTCTTGTACCTACAACAGATACATTTGAGGATGTCACAGAAAAACAAGAGGAGACGGCCCAGGGAGAAATGTCTAACTCTAAAGTAGCAGCTCAGGGGGAAGGTAAATTGGAAAGTTTTATTGAATTCACCCAATGGTTTTAGTTGAGGTCCTATTTTTTTTACCAGTTTAGTATTTTTAAGTGCACCTTCCACTCCAATTTCCCCAAGGCTGAGCAGCACCAGAAATGTATGTATTAACGTGTGTTGCTCTTACATGCATTTAAATGGTATCCAATTCCAAGGACAAAAATGTAATATATTACCCATCATTAGATATGTTGTGTGTATTTGTTTTCTTCTTTCTTCGGGCTAAGAACATTTTTGGCAAAGTTGATAAAGTAAAGGTTTTGCTTCCAGTATGTGGTTACAGATGAACCAACCACAGGTGCATGGGCCCCCTGAGATACTCACTTCTGAATGGTATTCATTGTTTAAAAGAGAGGGCCCCACACCACCACTTGTTTTTTTCAAAAAGCTTTATTCTTCTTTGAGCAACGACATCCCACTAGATATCTATTCCATCCAAGGTTCGATTTGCCCTAAAGGCAAAGAGATAGCTTTAAATCATAGACTTTTGATGTGTCACACACACTGTACATTTAATAATATAATTTCTCTTGTAGCTACAGCAGATACATTTGAGAATGTCACAGAAAAACCAGAGGAGACTTCCCAGGGAGAAATATCTAACTCTGAAGTAGCAGCTGAGGGTGGAAGTAAGTTGGAACGTTTTATTGAATTCACCCAATGGTTTTAGTTGAGGTCCTATTTTTGACCAGTTTAGTATTTTTAAGTGTACCTTCCATTTCCCCAAGGCCGAGCAACACCGGAAATGTATGTATTAAAGTGTGTTGCTCTTACATGCATTTACAGTGCCTTGCGAAAGTATTCGGCCCCCTTGAACTTTTCAACCTTTTGCCACATTTCAGGCTTCAAACATAAAGATATAACATTTTTATTTTTTGTGAAGAATCACCAACAAGTGGGACACAATTGTGAAGTGGAACGAAATCTATTGGATTTTTGAAACTTTTTTAACTAATAAAAAAATGAAAAGTGGGGCGTGCAAAATGATTCGGCCCCCTTGTGTTAATACTTTGTAGAGCCACCTTTTGCTGCGATTACAGCTGCAAGTCTCTTGGGGTATGTCTCTATCAGTTTTGCACATCGAAAGACTGAAATTCTTGCCCATTCTTCCTTGCAAAACAGCTCGAGTTCAGTGAGGTTGGATGGAGAGCGTTTGTGAACAGCAGTTTTCAGCTCTTTCCACAGATTCTCGATTGGATTCAGGTCTGGACTTTGACTTGACCATTCTAACACCTGGATACGTTTATTTGTGAACCATTCCTTTGTAGATTTTGCTGTATGTTTGGGATCATTGTCTTGTTGGAAGATAAATCTCCATCCCAGTTTCAGGTCTTTTGCAGACTCCAACAGGTTTTCATCCAGAATGGTCCTGTATTTGGCTGCATCCATCTTCCACTCAATTTTAACCATCTTCCCTGTCCCTGCTGAAGAAAAGCAGGCCCAAACCATGATGCTGCCACCACCATGTTTGACAGTGGGGATGGTGTGTTGAGGGTGATGAGCCGTGATGCTTTAACGCCAAACATATCGTTTTGCATTGTGGGCAAAAAGTTCGATTTTGGTTTCATCTGACCAGAGCACCTTCTTCCACATGTTTGGTGTGTCTCCCAGGTGGCTTGTGGCAAACTTTAGACAAGACTTTTTATGGATATCTTTGAGAAATGGCTTTCTTCTTGCCACTCTTCCATAAAGGCCAGATTTGTGCTGTGTACGACTGATTGTTGTCCTATGGACAGACTCTCCCACCTCAGCTGTAGTTCTCTGCAGTTCATCCAGAGTGATCATGGGCCTCTTGGCTGCATCTCTGATCAGTCTTCTCCTTGTCTGAGCTGAAAGTTTAGAGGGACGGCCAGGTCTTGGTAGATTTGCAGTGGTCTGATACTCCTTCCATTTCAAAATGTTCGCTTGCACAGTGCTCCTTGGGATGTTTAAAGCTTGGGAAACCTTTTTGTATCCAAATCCGGCTTTAAACTTCTCCACAACATTACGGACCTGCCTGGTGTGTTCCTTGGTCTTCATGATGCTCTCTGCGCTTTCAACAGAACCCTGAGACTATCACAGAGCAGGTGCATTTATACAGAGACTTGATTACACACAGGTGGATTCTATTTATCACCATCAGTCATTTAGGACAACATTGGATCATTCAGAGATCCTCGCTGAACTTCTGCAGTGAGTTTGCTGCACTGAAAGTAAAGGGGCCGAATAATTTTGCACGCCCCACTTTTCAGTTTTTAATTTGCTAAAAAAGTTTAAAATATCCAATAGATTTCGTTCCACTTCACAATTGTGTCCCACTTGTTGGTGATTCTTCACAAAAAATTTAAATTTTATATCTTTATGTTTGAAGCCTGAAATGTGGCAAAAGGTTGAAAAGTTCAAGGGGCCGAATACTTTCGCAAGGCACTGTAAATGGTATCTAATTCCAAGGCCAAAAATGTAATATATTACTCATCATTAGATGTGTTGTGTGTATTTGTTTTCTTCTTTTTTCGGGCTAAGAACATTTTTGGCAAAGTAGACAAAGTAAAGGTTCTGCTTCCAGTATGTGGTTACATATGAACCAGCCAAAGGTGCATGGGCCCACTGGGATATTCACTTCTGAATGGTATTCATTGTTTAAAATAGAGGGCCCCACACCACCATTTTGTTTTTTTTCAAAAAGCTTTATTCTTCTTTGAGCAACAACATCCCACTGGACATCTATTCCATCCAAGGTTTGATTCGCCCTCAAGGCAAAGAGATAGTGAAAAAGGGGAACTTAAAAATGCAAACAAACTACCAAGACTAGTCAGTATTTTTTTAGGCTCCTTTAAACAGGCTTTCCAATCAGGTCTATAGTTAAGTTTTTCAGGCTGCAAGCTCCATATAAGTCTATGAGCAGGTGGTTGTAAAAAGTAGTTGTGCCCATTTACATACTACCTGTTTCTCCCGAAAATAGGACCTAGCGCGATTGTCGGTGATGGCTGCAATATAAGCTCTATCCCCCAAATAAGCCATACCCTGTTTCCCCGGAAATAATCCCTACCCTGAAAATAAGACCTACAAGGACTTTAACTAGGGCTTATTTGGGGGTAGGGCTTAAATTGCAGCCATCACCAACAATCACGCTAAGGCCGCGTACACACGGGCGGATTGTCTGTCCAACTTAGTCCGCTGGACAGTGTTTCAGCGGACAATCCGCTCGTGTGTGGGCTTCAGCTGACTTTTTCAGTGGACAGTCTGACGAACAAAGTCTTACGGAATTTCCGTAAGACAGTCCGTTCAAACTTGGTTTTGTCCGTCCAAACTTGGTTTCAGCGGACAGTCCGCTCGTGTGTAGGCAAGTTGGACGGACTAAGTATGGCGCATGCTCAGAAAGGGTTTACACGGCCGAAGGTTGCATTGCAGTGTATAGGACGTCGTTTTTTTAGTCCCGTCGTACGTGCTGTACACGTCATCACGCACGCTTTCAGCGGACTGTCTGCTCATCATGTGTGGTCAAGTCCGTTCATGCTAATTTTGAACGGACTGTCTGTCGGATTGTCTGCCGAACTTAGTTGGGCAGACAATCCGCCCGTGTGTACGCGGCCTAAGTCTTATTTTCAGGGAAACAGGGTACCTCCAAGTCCATCCAGATCCAGGAATAAAAAATAAAAAAGGACTGGAGGTTGCCTGATGTAAACGTTCACATCTGACAACCCATAAATCCTACAGGGGTCTGCCACAGTCCATTGTCCAAATACAGACAAAAAACTGACATCCATCCCGCTCATAGATCCCCCTGCTCAACGAAGTGGAATGTTCTTGTGTTAAAGGACCCCTCTAGGGGTGCAGTGTTGCCAACCCCCCACCCCCCCAAGTGAAATTTACTGACAAGATGGCAAAATTTACAAACTACACCAATTTTTTACTGGCACTGCAAAAAAGTACCTAAAATGGCTGTTTTCAGTGTTAAACTGTGCAATTATTATTATTTAAACTATAAGCATGTAGCTAGTGATATTAGCAATGTGTTTAAGTTAAACAAAAGTGAAAAAACTAATTTCTCTATTTACATGAAGGTCAGGTTAATATAACCCAGCCAGCACAGAGTTCCCCCTTACAGTGCAAGGGAGAACTCTGCAAACCTTAATGTAAATGACAATGCCACAGATCATGATCTAAGGGGGAACTCTGATGTAAGGGGGGCCTCTGCGCTCCCCTTTACATCAGAGTTCCCACTTACATCAGGGTCTGCAGCATTGGCCTTTACATCAGGGTCCGCAGAGTTCTCCCTTGCACTATAAGAGGAAATCCTGCAGACTCTGATGTAAAGGGGGACATTGGGAACGCTAATAAGGTGAGGACTCCGGTGACCAGAGATTACCTTCCGCAGAGTGAACACACTAAGGTAAGGGGGGGGGGGGGTTACTGATATAAGGGGGAACCGTTATTTCAGTGCCCCCTTACATTATTGTGTTCACTCCCCCCCTTTCATCAGTGACCCCTTATCAGACTGACCTCCTCTCAGGTGCATCGTGCAGGGCTCAGTCAGGCAACTCCAGCTTGGTGGCTCTGGTTTTATCCTATAGTCTCCTCTAACAGTCCACACACATCTGACTTCTCTCATGAACCCTAATCTGGCGGCACTCCCACTCTTGACTCCTCTCCAGGCTCTCCCTCAGAGCCTGCATATATGATTAAAGATGAGATGGTCAAAGATTGCAGACATGATAAAAGACAAGAGATGGTCAGAGATTGCAGACATGGTACAGGAGATGGTCAGAGATTGCAGACACGGCACAGGACATGGTCAGAGGCTATGGACATGGCACAGGACAAGAACAGGGCACAGATGGTCAGAGGATATGGACATGGCACAGGTGGTCAGAGGATATGGACATGGCATAGGTGGTCATAAGTTATGGACATGGCACAGGTGGTCATAGGATATGGACAAGGCACAGATGGTCAGAGGATATGGACATGGCACAGGTGGTCAGAAGATGTGGACATGGCACAGGTGATCAGAGGATATGGACATGGTACAGGTGGTCAGAGGATATGGACAGGATACAGGAGAGGGTTTGTCACTGTGGACAGGATACAGGAGATGGCTAGAGGCTGCGGACAGGATACAGGAGATGGCTAAAGGCTGCGGACAGGATACAGGAGATGGCTAGAGGCTGCAGACAGGATACAGGAGATGGTTAGAGGCTGTGGACAGGATACAGAAGATGGTTAGAGGCTGTGGACAGGATACAGAAGATGGTTAGAGGCTGTGGACAGGATACAAGAGATGGCTAGAGGCTGCGGACAGGATACAGGAGATGGCTAGAGGCTGTGGACAGGATACAGAAGATGGTTAGAGGCTGCGGACAGGATACAGGAGATGGTCATGCGGGCAGGAAACAGTCATGCGGACAGGATACAGAAGATGGTTAGAGGCTGCGGACAGGATACAGGAGATGGTCATGAGGGCAGGAAACAGTCATGCGGACAGGATACAGAAGATGGTCATGCGGGCAGGAAACAGTCATGCGGACAGGATACAAAAGATGGTCATGTGGATGGGATAAAGTCACTCGGAGTGGATACAGGAGATGGTCATGCAGACAGGATACAGGAGATACCAGAGAGACAGCAGACAGAGATTGCATACAATGATTTTGTACAATCTCACCACTGACATTTTTTTCTGGAAACTGCTGCCTATGCCTGTCTGTGGCAGCCAGTCCAGCAATAGATGGATGTTGCAGCCAGGCCAGGGATCCAGTGGTGGGACTTAGTTCAAGACAAGTTGGCTTGTAAGTATGCATGCACAGCTGCACACTACACACTCACCAGGGGGCTGCAGCCAGAGCAGGGTATGGCGCTCAGTGCTGGTCAGTGGCACTGTCAGGGGGCCTTATGTGTCCATCCAGCACGTGTCCTGCCCGGCTGGGTCCACAGCGCTCTGCACTGTCCAACTCTTGTATCACGGTGCTGCTGGTGCCTCCGCCTCCATTGCACTGTCTGTGTTCACTCCGTCTGGCTTGGCTCCTGGCATTTTAGGCTGGTGTTCGCTTGCAGCATGACATCAGCGGGTGTGGGGACGAACCAGGCGGCGCGGGGCGGGCTCATGATCGGATTGTCTCTGGGACTTCCATAGTTGGCGCTGCACATGCGCAGTTCTCATCTGAGCCTGTCGCAGCCATTTTTACTGGCACCGTTCGGCTCCTACAGTTGGCAACACTGTAGGGGGTGTTGGTACTCAGAGGAGGATAAAGCTTCCTTGTCGATTCTGTCAGAGAGGCAGAGTTCTTGTCATTTCCTGTGCGCTGAACTGAAATTCCTGAGCTGTGTTTTGTGAACTATACATCACATTCCCCTATGTTATGGAGATTAAGGTGAAAAAAACTGTTTTTAATGCAGCAGTGCCCCTGAGCCCCCCTTATACTGACCTGAGCTCCGCAATTTCCACAACGGGAACGAGCACACCACCTCCAGCTGGTGTGTCTCGTGTCCTGATTGGATAGATTGATAGCAGTGCTGCCATTGGCTCTTGCTGCTGCCAATACAATACTAATGACCCGGGGTCATACTCCAAGTTTGGGCGGTGCACTCTGTCACTCAGATGATCACAGAACAGGGTAAAGGGCCAATCACAGTTGTTCACGGGAGTAAACAGAAGTCGGTTAATGGCTTTTTTCCTCCTCATGATCAGCATGTGGAGAGAAGCAGAAAGCCGATAATCGGCTTCTGTTACAGGGAAATCAATCCCTGCTTTGGTGCCTATCAGTGCCCACCAATGCTGCCAATCAGTGTGCATCAGTGCCTCACCATCAGTGCCACCTGTCAGTGCTGCCCATCAATGCCACCTATTAGTGCCCATCAGTGCTGCCCATCAGTGCCACCCCCCAGTGCCCATCAGTGCCACCTATTAGTGCCCATCAGTGCCACCTATCAGTGCCCACCAGTGCCATCTATCAGTGCCACCTATCAGTGCTGCCTATCAGTGCCCCTCAGTGTCACCTCTCAGTGCCACCCATCAATGCCACCTCTCAGTGCCCATCAGTGCCACCTATCAGTGCAGCCTCATCAGTGGCTGCTCATCAGTGCCCATCAGTGCAGCTTCATCCATGCCCATCAGTGCCGCCACATCAGCGCACATCAGGGAAGGAGAAAAATTACCTGTTTGCAAAATTTTATAACAAACAATTGTTTTTTTTTCACGATTTTTTATATTTTTGGGTTTCGTTAGCAAAAAAAAAAAAAAAAAAACAGCAATGTTTAAATACCACCAAAAGAAAGCTCTTTTTGTGTGGAAAAAATTGAAAAAAGTTGAGTTTGTATACAGCATTGTATGACCGCACAATTGTCATTCAAAGTGTGACAGCGCTGAAAGGCTGGGTAGGAAGGGGGTATAAGTGCCCGGTAAGCAAGTGGTTAAAATATAAAACAGCGTGGGGGTCCCCCCCAATCCATACCAGTTCCCACTGACCCACAAAAAAAAGAGGTCTGCACCCGTTCCTTGCCTCATGGCATCTGGCACATCCAGTTCCCACCTATGGTAATTAAAAATAGGGGGTGTTTATTTTATTTATTTTTTATTTTGGCATGGCATTCCCCTCAAAATCTATATCAGACCTGAAAGGCAGTTTTAAAAAAAAATGTTTAATGGCGGAAATTGTTTTGTTTACATTCTGCTGACAGCAATAATCCCTCTGACAGCAGATGTATCATAGTTGTTAAGGATGTGGGGGCCGGCTTGCCACCGCTTCATTAACAACCAGTTATTATCAAATGAATTTGAATTATTGGTTTCCTTTGGCTGCTTCGAACATCTGAATGAAATACATTTATTTTGTTATTTCATTAATATTTATTTTGGATTTGTTGAAATTCGTTACTGTGACATGTCCAAATTTCCAAATAACAAAAATTTTGGCCGAATTTTGATTGGGAACGAAACGGATCGCACATGCCTATTTTTGTGTGTTTTGTTTGTTCCTCTGCTATCAGCATTATTCACTTCTCACAGCTCATTGGTTTCTATGCAGAAGCGAGCCTGATTTTGCACTTTCCTGCTTTAGTAAATAAATTCCATTGTGTACTTAACGACTTAACAACCGGCCCATAGCCGATTAACGGCTACAGGGTGGTTGTTTAACTCTGAGAGGCCATTAATTAACAGAGCGATGACGGAGCGATCACTTGTAAACAAACCGGCGTCATATTATGACGCCAGTTCCTCCCTCCCCTCTCTATACCAATCGGTACAACGGAGGGGGAAGAGATCGGTGTCAGCAGCACTGTGGGCTGCATCTGCATTGCCCACATCGCTGCTCACTTAAATGTAACCCCTCAATTCCCTGTCAATACTCTGCAATACCCAATACCCTGCCAATACCCTGCCAATACCCTGCCAATACCCTGCCAATACCCTGCCAATACCCTGCCAATACTCTACAATACTCTGCAATACCCTGCCAATACTCTGCAATACCCTGTAATTACTCTGCAATACCCTGTCAATACTCTGCAATACCCTGCCAATACTCTGCAATACCCAATACCCTGCCAGTACTCTGCCATACCCTGCCAATACTCTGCCATACCCTGCCAATGCCCTGCCAATACTCAGCAATACCCTGCCAATACCCTGCCAATACTCTGCAATACCCAATACCCTGCCAATACTCTGCAATACCCAATACCCTGCCAATAATCTGCAATACCCTGCCAATACTCTGCAATGCCCAATACCCTGCCAATACTCTGCGATACTCTGCAATACCCAATACCCTGCCAATACTCTGCAATACATGCCAATACTCTGCAATACCTTGCCCTCCCCTCTCTATACCGATCGGTACAACGGAGGGGGAAGAGATCGGTGTCAGCAGCACTGTGGGCTGCATCTGCATTGCCCACATCGCTGCTCACTTAAATGTAACCCCTCAATTCCCTGTCAATACTCTGCAATACCCAATACCCTGCCAATACTCTGCAATACCCTGCCAATACCCTGCCAATACCCTGCCAATACTCTACAATACTCTGCAATACCCTGCCAATACTCTGCAATACCCTGCCAATACTCTGCAATACCCTGTAATTACTCTGCAATACCCTGTCAATACTCTGCAATACCCTGCCAATACTCTGCAATACCCAATACCCTGCCAGTACTCTGCCATACCCTGCCAATACTCTGCCATACCCTGCCAATGCCCTGCCAATACTCAGCAATACCCTGCCAATACCCTGCCAATACTCTGCAATACCCAATAACCTGCCAATACTCTGCAATACCCAATACCCTGCCAATAATCTGCAATACCCTGCCAATACTCTGCAATGCCCAATACCCTGCCAATACTCTGCGATACTCTGCAATACCCAATACCCTGCCAATACTCTGCAATACATGCCAATACTCTGCAATACCTTGCCAATACTCTGCAATACCTTGCCAATACTCTACAATACCCTGCCAATACTCTGCAATACCCGCCGATACTCTGCAATACCCTGCCAATACTCTGCAATACCCAATACCCTGCCAATACTCTGCCATACCCTGCCAATACTCTGCCATACCCTGCCAATACTCTGCAACACCCTGCCATTTTTTTTTTATTTCAGGCTTCCCAGCCTAGAGGTGAGATGTGAGGTCTTACTGACCCCATATCTCACTGTAAAGAGGACCTGTCATGCCTATTCCTATTACAAGGGATGTTTACATTCCTTGTAATAGGAATAAAAGTGATCAAAAAATGTATTTTTGGGGAAAAAAATGTCAAACTAAAATAAATAAAGTAAAATGAACAATAAAAAAGAAAAAAAAATGTAATGTGCCCCTGTCCCCATGTGCTCGCACGCAGAAGCGAACACATACAAAAGTCCCGCCCACATATGAAAACGTTGTTCAAACCACACATGTGAGGTATCGCCGTGAACGTTAGAGCGAGATCAATAATTCTAGCCCTAGACCTCCTCTGTAACTCAAAACATGTAACCAGTAAAAAAAAATTAAAGCATCACCTATGGGGATTTTTAAGTAGCGACGTTTGGCGCCATTCCACGAGCGTGTGCAATTTTGAAGGGTGACTTGTTAGGTATCTATTTACTCGGCGTAACTTCATCTTTCACATTATGCAAAAACATTGGGCTAACTTTACTGTTTTGTTTTTTTAAAGCACAAAACAGTTTTTTTTTTTAAAAACCCATTCGAAAAATTGCTGCGCAAATACTGTGCGTGATAAAAAGTTGCAACGACCACCATTGTATTCTCTAGGGTCTTTGCTAAAAAAACATATATATATATATATATATATATATATATATATATATATATATATATATATATATATATATAATGTTTTTGGGTTCTATGTAATTTTCTAGCAAATAAATGATGATTTTTTACATGTAGGAGAGAAATGTCAGAATTGTCCTGGGTGCTCCAGAACGCCTGATGGCGCTCCCTGCATGTTGGGCCTCTGTATGTGGCCACGCTGTGTAAAAGTCTCACACATGTGGTATCGCTGTACTCGGGAGTAATAGCAGAATGTGTTTTGGGGTGTAATTTGTGGTATGCATATGCTGTGTGGGAGAAATAACCTAATAATATGACAATTTTGTGGAAAAAAAACAGGAAAAAAAATCTTGATTTTGCAAAGAATTGTAGGAAAAATGACAACTTCAAAAACCTCCCCATGCCTCTTACTAAATACCTTGGAATGTCTTCTTTCCAAAAAGGGGTCATTTGGGGGATATTTGTACTTTTCTGACATGTTAGGGTCTCAAGAAATGAGATAGGCCGTCAGTCCTTCAGGTGTGATCAATTTTCAGATATTGGCACCATAGCTTGTGGACTCTATAACTTTCACAAAGACCAAATAATATCCACCAATTTGTACTTATTTTTACCAAAGAAATGTAATAGTATAAATTTTGAACAAAATTTATGAAGAAAAAATTACTAATCTGCTAAATTTTATAACAGAAACTATAACAGAATTTTCGGTCTTTTTTCTTTTCTATTTAATAAAGAACATCCCAAGTGTTACAGACAGTACAAATGGTAACACTTGGGATGTTCTTTATTAAATAAGAATCTTGATGGATCTTGGAGTACAGCCATTTTTTCAGTTTTACTCCACCTTCATCAGGGCTGAATAGAGAGAAGGGATCCACTTATTTGTGTTTCTTGTGACTTTGTGTTGCACAGAATAAAAATTTACAAGACTTACATAATTTTTGTGAGGCTTTCATCCTCTACATTTCATAGACCACTCCAGTGACCCCCAAGGATACCTTGGCTGGGAGAGAGCTGACTGAAAATGTAGATTTAAAGTCTCATTCTTCTTGCTTTGGATCTAGCACCCCACAAACACACCTTCTGCCTATTCAATGGCTGCCATTCCCCCATTGAAGATGCACACAGCCATACAAACACATTTTCTAATAGGGAAAGGTCAGGATTTTATTACTGTCTATGTCCCCATGAGGGAGATCTCACCTCACTTCCTGCCCAAGTGTTTGGGGTGGTCTGGAGACAACAGGAAAACAAGGGAAATCTCTATGGGGACAAGGACAGCATTTCAAGCCTGGCAGAATTTCTAACCCTTATCCATCCATCCAAAACTGAAGAAACATTTTGGCTAGAGTTGAGTTTTAAAGTGGTTGTAAACTCACCTAAAAATTAAATAAAAAACCTGCAAGACAAAGGTATAATGAGCTAGTGTGCATCGCATACTAGCTCATTATGAAATACTCACCTTATATCGAAAGCCCCCACAGAGGTCCCAGTACAAAGCTCCAGCCGGCGACATCGCTCCCGGAGTTATTTCCAGGTATCGCATGCTCTGGTGCTGTGATTGGCCTGGAGCTGCCATAACGTCACTCTCGCGCTTGTGCACGCAAGCCACAATTAACGGCACACTAACTGAAGCAACGTTCGTGCCATTGCTTTAGTGCGCATGTGCCGATGACGTCGACACATGCTGATACAGGGGATATCTCCTACACCGTGCAGGTTTAGGAGATATCCGAGGTAGCTACAGGTAAGCCTTATTATAGGTGGTAGAAATGCCAGTGAGGAGATCTCACCACTGGAGGCCAAGAGATTATTATTATTATTATTATTATTATTCAGGATTTATATAGCGCCAACAGTTTGCGCAGTGCTTTACAATATGAGGGCAGACAGTACACTTACAATACAAATCAATACAGGAGGCATCAGAGGGCCCTGCTCGTTAGAGCTTACAATCTAGAAGGGAGGGCCAAGTTGAAACAAACGGTATTAACTGCGGGGGGGGGGTAATGAGCTGATGGAGAAAATGAAAATACAGTTAGGTGTGGGTGGGGTAGGCTTCTCTGAAGAGAAGTGTTTTCAGGGATCGTCTAAAAGCTAATAAAGTAGGAGATAAGCGGACAGATTGGGGTAGGGCATTCCATAGGATTGGAGAGGCTTTGGAAAAGTCCTGGAGGCGAGTATGGGAGGAGGTGATGAGGGAACTAGAGACCAGGGGGTCTTGAGAGGAACGAAGAGAACGAGTAGAATGGTATTTAGAGACTAGGCTAGTGATGTAGCTGGGGGCAGAGTTGTGGATGGCTTTGTACGTAGTTGTTAGTATTTTGAATTTAATTCTTTGGCTGAGCGGCAGCCAGTGGAGGGATTGACAGAGAGGGGTAGCAGACACAGAGCGATTGGTAAGGTGGATGAGTCTGGCAGCGGAATTCATAATGGATTGAAGAGGTGATAGACTATGTAGAGGCAAGCCAATGAGAAGGGAGTTGTAGTAGTCAAGGCAGGAGATGACCAGCGAGTGAATTAAGAGCTTTGTTGTCTCATTGGTTAGAAAGGGGCGTATTTTGGAGATGTTGCGGAGGTTGAGGCGGCTGGATTTGGACAGTGATTGGATGTGTTGTTTGAAGGAGAGTTCAGAGTCCAGGACTACACCTAGAACCTTGGCGTGAGGGGATGGGCTTATGGTTGTGCCATCAATTTTGACAGTGAGATCAGGGGAAAAATTATAAGTTCGGTTTTGGATAGAATGATTTTGAGGAAGTGATGTGACATCCAGACTGATATATCTGATAGTAAATTAGTGATACGTGAGGAGACAGAGGGAGTGAGCTGAGGGGTAGAGAAATAGATTTGGGTGTCGTCAGCATAGAGGTGGTATTGGAAGCCGTGGGAGGCTATCAGTTGACCCAGGGAGGAGGTATAGATGATTGAAAATAGGAGTGGTCCAAGAACAGAGAAAGGAAGAGGAGAGGAGGAAGTAGAGTTGTAAGAAACGCTAAAGGTGCGGTTGGATAAGTAGGAAGAGAACCATCGTAGAGTAGGTCACGGAGACCAAAGGTGTGGAGTTTTTTGAGAAGGAGGGGGTGGTCAACCGTATCAAAGGCAGCAGAGAGGTCCAGGAGGAGGAATACAGAATAATGTCGATTGGTTTTGGCCGTTAGTAGATCATTTGTTCGTTTTAAGAGAGCAGTTTCTGTGGAGTGTTGAGGACGAAATCCAGACTGAAGGGGATCAAGAAGGCTATTATCAGCGAGGTGGACACTCAGTCGGTTGTAGTCCAGACGTTCGAGTAGTTCGAGTAGTTTGGATAAAAAGGGGAGCAAGGATATGGGGCGTAGGTTGTTAGGATTGGATGGGTCCAGTGAGGGTTTTTTAAGTATGGGTTTGACAAGTGCATGTTTCAGAGAGTTGGGGAAGATGCCAGAAGAGAGGGAGAGATTGAAGATGTGAGTTAGAGAGTGTAGCATAGAGTAAGAGGGTTAACGCAGCATTTGCGAGGGAACAGGATCCAGAGGGCAGGTGGTAAGGTGGACATTACCAAGTAGTTTAGCAACTTCGTCTTCGTGAAGCAATGGCACGAACGTTGCTTCAGTTAGTGTGCCGTTAAAAAAGAGATACACTATATTACCAAAAGTATTGAGACGCCTGCCTTTACACACACATGAACTTTAATGGCATCTCAGTCTTAGTCCGTAAGGTTCAATATTGAGTTGGCCCACCCTTTGCAGCTTGTTATGCTTTGCATCTATCTTTTATCTTAAGCTCTTCTATTAAAACCAAGGAAGCTTAGACTTCTCTAGTGTATCAATGGTTTACTAAACAGGAAAGCTGCACATACAACTGTAGGATACACAATTCATAGCTTACAAAATATGCCTACAAATGTAAGCATGTACAATATTACGCATTAAGTAAACTAAACAGTTACTCAACTTAGGGGTCAAGATGTAATCTCCTTCATGGTTCCTTGCTCAGTCCAACTTAACCACTTGCCGACCACCTCATGCCGATATACATCGGCAGAAGGGCTTCTACTGGCCAACTAATGTACCTGTATGTTGCCCTTTAAGAGGCGGCCTGCAGGCAAGCTCCGTGAGTCGGGTCTCGGGTCCCGCGTCCTCGATGTCTGCGGGGATACCCGCAATCGTCTCACGGAGAGGAAGGACGGGGAGATGCTAATGTAAACAAGCATCTCCCCGTTCTGCCTAGTGACAGTGTCACTGATCTCTGCTCCCTGTGATCGGGATCGGTGCTCAGTGACGTGCCACACACAGCCATGCCCCCCCCACAGTTAGAAACACTCCCCAGGACATACTTAACCCCTACACTTCCCACTAGTGGTTAACACTTTCACTGCCAGTGACATGTACACAGGAATCAGTGCATTTGTATAGCACTGATTGCTGTATAAATTACAATGGTCCCAAAAATGTGTAAAAAATGTCCAACATGTCCACCATAATGTCGCAGTCACAATAAAAAAAATCTCTGATCGCCAACTTTAATAGTAAAAAAAAATATTCATAAAAATGCCATAAAACTATCCCCTATTTTGTAAATGCTATAACTTTCGCACAAACCAATCAATAAACGTTTATTGTCATTTTTATATATATTTTTGGGGGATATTTATTATAGCAAAATTTAAAAAATAATGCATTTTTTTTCAAAATTGCTGCTATTATTTTGTTTATAGTGCAAAAAATAAGGGGTGATCAAATACCACCAAAAGAAAGTTCTATGTGTGGGAAAAAATGGAGGTCAATTTTGTTTGGGAGCCACGCTGCATGGCTGCGCAATTGTGAGTTAAAGTGACGCAGTGCCAAATCGCAAAAAGTGCTCTGGTCTTTGGCCAGCAAAATGGTCCGGGGCTTAAGTGGTTAAAATGTCTCCACAGTTATCCAGCTTCCGGCAGCCATGTGTTACTCCATTGTCCTTCCAAACACATCTCTCGTCTGAACACATTTCTTTCAAAAATTGCCCAAGCCCCTCCCACCAACTTCTGCTCCTCAGCTCCAAAACCTTTACAACTGGTTTATTTACATATAAATGTAGAGGGAGGGCCTCTGTAAACATATGCTCTTAACCACTTCATCCCCGGAAGATTTGGCTGCTCAATGACTAGGCCATTTTTTGCGATACGGCACTGCGTCGCTTTAACTGACAATTGCACCGTAAGGTGATGCTGTACCCAAATAAAATTGACGTCCTTTTTCCCCACAAATAGAGCTTTCTTTTGGTGCTATTTGATCTCTTCTGCGCTTTTAATTTTTTGCGCTTTAAACAAAAGAAGAGAGACAAAAAAACACAATATCTTTTACTTTTTGCTATGATTAATATCCCACATTTTTTTTTTTTTCAAAAAAAACATTTTTTTTCCTCAGTTTAAGCCGATATGCATTCTTCTACATATTTTTGGTAAAAAAAATAAAAAAATCCCAATAAGCGTATATTGATTGCTTTGCGTAAAAGTTATAGTGTCTACAAAATAGGGATAGATTTATGGCATTTTTATTATTATTTAATTTTTTTACTAGTAATAGCGGCGATCTGCGATTTTTTTTTTTATTGGTACTGCAATATTGCGGTGGACAAATTGGACACTTTTGACACATTTTTGGGAACGTTCACAATTATACAGCGATCAGTGCTATAAAAATGCAACGATTAGGGTATAAATGTCACTGGCAGGGAAGAGGTTAACGCTAGGGGGCGATCAAGGGGTTAAGTGTGTTCCCTGGGTGTGTAACTGTAGGGGGGATGGGAATGTCTGGGAGGAGAGAGAGATCGGTGTTCATACTTAGTATGAACACACGATCTCTCTCTACTCCATTGAAAGAACCGGGATTTGTGTGTTTACACACACAGATCCCAGTTCTCGCTCTGTCACGTGGGGAAGCAGCTTACTGGAGGCTATTCATATTCAAAAATCAGATTTGGTTGGAGTGACTTTTTAAGAAGGTGTGTGTTTTATTAGATCCAGATTTACTATTATGACTTAAGTGGTCTTCTGTTCGATGACTGAGGATTTTCACACACATAAAAGGGTGACTATTCATTTATCCAATTATGGGCAGATGAAATTAACAAGAATTTTCATTTTCCATGTAATATTTGAATTGCATTTGCAGTCTTTTATATGTAAACATTCACAACTTTATTAGGAAATTGGCCTTGCAGTGACAATAAGCGTAATTACTGTTTGATTGAACAATTCTTCACTGAATCATATAACAGTCAGATTTATTAATCATTGAGAAGACCCATAGGGTTTTATTGTTAAAACATTTGTTAGCTGAATGTCAAAAGCCTTCATCTAAGGTGGTCAATGCATTTTTCCTAATAGGCTGTTTCCTAAACGGTCGGCTCCATCTAGTGGCCAAAATGCAGTATAGATTTCTGAAATTCTTTAACCCCTAGAGGCCAACAAGTACGTAAATACGCGGCCTCTCAGTGGGTGGGCCTTGGCGTACCAATTAGCAGACACAGCTGGGCGGAGAGCGCGCGTCCTGCACGTTCCCGGCACAGTTACTGGCGGCGATTGGATAGCTCCCAATTGCTTAATAAGATTGGGAGCTTTCCGATCATGTGATCTCTGTGACGGGCAATCACGGCGGTCACATGATCATAAACCCTGCCCTGCCTCCTACGATCTGAAACCTCTCAAAGGGCTGGGAGGCGCGGCTGCAAAGGGGTTAATAAGAAAATTTTCAAAATTTTGGCCACTAGAGGAAGCTGACGATATGGAAATAAGAAAACCCGCCGCTCCAGGTGAAGTAAGGAAGACTAATGATCCAGCAGGTGCTCGCCTCCGCACACAATGACATTAGAAGAAATGGCCGCACACCACTGTAGAGCAAAATCTTCCTTATTTGGACATCCCAAAAATGATAGGCATCAGAATGCTGGGTAGACGCGTTTCGCACACTTCACGTGTCCTTAGTCATTACCTGAAGCTGACCATATATGATATTAATTAATCTATTAGAAAAAGATACAGAAATTTTGGCCATTAATGTGTCAGATATATTATTATTGTTCTCACTGTAAATTAATTTAGGATAATGTAAGGAACAATGTTTAATTATGAATGTATTCTCTATATTACAGGAGAAGAGATGCCAGCTATGGACTCGAAAAAGCCAAGCAAGATGAATTCTATAAAAAAAAAAATTCAGTTTTTAAAATAAACTCCTAAAGTTAAGAGTTTTGAAATTATAACATATATCCCATGTCCCTGTAGAGTTCCCGTTCTGTAAGTCTGATGGATTATTTGAAAACATTTCTTCCTATTTAATACAATAAACAGGGGCATTACTAGGTATGACCGGGGGCCCCAGAAGAGTCACTATTGGGGCCCCTACCTTTCCAAATTCCTCAATAAATGCCGTTTTTTTCTACAAGACCTCCCATTCTCTGGTATACAACCATAACAGATCTCCAATACACAACTGTCTTATAATATAGATGTTCCTGTGTACACATATCTGTAAAATAGTTGGACTTCCTTTAAATATAAATCTATTTAACAAAACGTAACAGAAGACCCTCCCTGGATGAAATGCAGTAATCTGGTTGATTCATCTTATCCAAGCAATACATCAGCCATCTTTTGCATGTGCAGTTATGTCTGTTATGGAAGTTCCAAAACTTTGCTTTGTGCGCATGCATGGGAAATATTTTTTGTGTGTGCAGATGTACCAAAGGGTTCTGCCGGTACCTGAAGACCGGGTACAGACCTTTGGCACCATAATCAGGAAAATATCAGCGAGGGGGAGGGGGGGGGGGTTGGTATTTGAAGTCAGAGTTTTTCTTTAAGCTCACCACGCACAGCACACATTTCAGAGGATTCCTGATGATTTGTTCAAAGGGGAGGCCTGAATGCCACTGTGGGTACATCGATTTATAAACCAGCCAAGCCGGGTGGAAGGTTATCGGCTGTACAGTGACTGTATCTTATCATATGCAGCCATTGTTCAGGGTATTCAGGCACCCACTGGTACTGAAGTGGTCTGAATACAGAATCTGGAGAAGAAACGTTCAACGGGGCCTCAAAAGGAATATCCTCTCACTTCTTACTTCCTTCACACTGCTAATCCTCATAATTTGCTTATTTATTTCTGACACCTTCATTTACTGGCCATATTGCAGTATTTTCCTGAAATACCTTAATTAGGAAAATAGCATAATATGGCCACTAGATGGAGCTGATGATGATGGGAAATAGACATAGGGATTATTCATGATATTCAAACAGCATTTTTTTTTAAAACTAGGCCCCGTAAAACATTTTATATTTTAGCAGGCTTTTTTTTTTTTAATTTGCTACTCGTGTGAATGAAACTTAATTCAGTTATGATGCAAAATAGATAAGCTCCACACTTTGATGAATGTATTTCTAGCTTCCTACATGCCTGAGCTAATAATATGATGCCACTACCTGCTGTATCCTGCCTTGTAACAATCTGGAGCCTCTTTATAAAAAAAAAAAAAAAACAGAACTGCTTTTCAGGGACAGTTTGGGAAGATTTGTCTCAGGGTTTACCCCGTTCTCCCATTGCCAATCAATGATCTGTCAGTATTAGAAGCAGCTGTTGCCTTGTCTTATTTTTAGTTCATGTTTTCTATCAATGCTACATTTACATCTTTTGGGTAATGCTTGTACATATTTGCATTTAAAAAATGGGAAGTGAGCTAAGAATGCCAGCTGTTCATCTTTATGTGATATATTTGTAAAACAATCAAATAGCTATTTGTCCTGAAAAACTGCACATTTATACATCAGTTTTGTGCGAATGGGATCATAAAATGAATGTTACTAGGCTATTTTCTCTCTAGGTTGAATGTTTTTCATCCATACAGAATAGGGTAAAACAGAAAATATATGCAATGCGGCCACTAGATGGAGCTGATCATTGTAAAAAAAAAAAAAGATTGATTATATGATCGTCAGCTCCATCTAGTGGATATAATGGGGTATCTTCCCGATTCATTGTACGGTATTCTTATGAAGGGAGAACATTTAACCTGAAGAGAAAATAGCCCAATAGCATCTTTTTTATTACCCCCTCCCCCCATTTGCACACAATAAATGTACAAGCAGTTCTACAGGATGAATAGCTCTACAGATTTCTTTATAAATAAAGTGTATTTGCAGCATTGTGAATACAAGTTTTTATATACATTACATTGCTTATTGTACTAAATAGATTGTTGTATCAGCAAAAAAAGCACATTGTATTAATTGTGATATTATGTGTATTTCTAACATTTATTTCATGCCATTTAGTATTAAAGTGTTTAGTCCATACAGTATATGTGTAGTGATTTGCCTGCCCAAGAATCTGCCAGTCTTGTGATTTATGACCACTTTTGCCAATCTCTGCTTCCCTTCCATTGTCACTTCCCTGTCCCCAGCCTTCTTATTGTAAAGCAAGGACCACCCTGCACACTTTCCCTGCCTAAGCCCACCCAAAGCCATGGAGAAGGGGGCTGCCTGCCATCTTGCCTTATCAAATGTTTAATGTATACTTTGCACAGTTGCTTGCTAAATCTCAAATTGACAGGCTTAGGCATGTCCTCGGTGAGCCTGATTTCAAAATTCAGCTGGAGCACAGGGGGTGATGGGAATTTGAACAAGACACTTGAAGTAAACCTGTCAGCCTTTTTTTTTTTTTTTATTAAAATTTTAGGTGCAAAAGCAAACATGGCAAAGCTATTAACCCCTTCCTGCTGGCCTGCCTGGGGCCCTTTAACTGGCCCTTAACCACTTCCAGACCGGACCATTTTGCTGGCTTAAGACCAGACCGCTTTTTGTGATTCAGCACTGCGTCGCTTTAACTGACAATTGCGCGATCGTGCGACGTGGCTCCCAAACAAAATTGACGTCCTTTTTTTCCCTCAAATAAAGCTTTTTTCTGGTGGTATTTGATCATCCCTGCAGTTTTTATTTTTTGCGCTATAAACAAAAATAGAGCGACAATTTTGAAAAAAACGCATTATTTTTTACTTTATGCTATAATAAATATCCCCCAAAAATATATAAAAAACATTTTTATCCCTCAGTTTAGGCCGATGCGTATTCTTCTATATATTTTTGGTAAAAAAAATTGCAACAAGCGATTATTGATTGGTTTGCGCAAAAGTTATAGCGTTTACAAAATAGGGGATAGTTTTATGGCATTTTTATTAATAATTTTTTTACTAATAATGGCGGCGATCAGCGATTTTTATTGTGACTGCGACATTATGGCGGACACATCGGACATTTTTGACACATTTTTGGGACCATTGTCATTTATAAAGCAATCATTGTATATACAAATGCACTGATTCCTGTGTAAATGACACTGGCAGTGAAGGGGTTAAAGGGAAGTGGCAGTATAGGTGTTAAGTGTTCCTAGGGGTGTGTTACTAACTGTTGGGGGCTGGGCTTTCTTTTAGTGAACACTGATCTCTGCTCCAATCACATGGAGCAGCGATCAGCGTCACTTGTTGCTAGGCAGAACGGGGAGATGCTATTTACAATGGTATCTCCCAGTTCAGCCGCCCCGCGGCGATCTAGTCCGCGGGATCCGCAACCGGACTCACAGGGGTCCCAGCCGGTGGTGCGCTCGCGATGGCAGGGCGGCAAATTTAAAGGGACATACAGGTACACCCATTTGCCTGCCCTTGCCATTCTGCCGACTTACATCGGCGTGCGCCGGTCGGGAAGTGGTTAAGATGGAAGGGGAGGGAGGGGGGGGTGGACATGCCGATCATATGACCGCTGTGATTGGTTGAACAGGAGTGCCTCCTAATGGCTTTCAGTCATAACTAAAGTCTGGGAGATGTTAATGACAACTTGGTCACCGTGTTGGGATATTAAGGTCCTGACATCTCCCCTTCTGCATGAGCACCTCCTCTGAAGCTCCATCCACCACCAGAATTCTGTCCAATGAGATCTTCTCTATTGTCTACAGGGACAGGCTTATGTGACATAGGGACAATGGATGGGTAGAACTTAGAGCCCAGACCAGTGAAACCGGATCAGAGAGACACACGTCTTTCCCAGTCCATTATAGTAAGACCAGGCTTTCAGTCTTAAAGGTGGTGTTTCTCAATTCCAGTCCTCAAGGCGCACCAACAGGTCCTGTTTTCAGGATTTCCCTCAGATGAAATGGCTTTGGTAATTACTAAGGGAGTGAAACTGATCAAATCACCTGTGCAAAATAATGGGAAACCTGAAAACATGACCCGTTGTTAGGGTTGCCACCTCATCCCTTTAAATTCGAACACATATGTATTGCACAGGTTCTGAGGCTAATTTAATGCAGGCAAGGCGCCAAGTGAGTTTAATTACCACCTTAATCGGCCACAGAACCCGTGTAATTCATATGTGTTCCGGTTTAAAGGGATGAGGTGGCAACCATACCCGTTGGTGCGCCTTGAGGACTGGAATTGAGAAACACTGCATTACAGTAAGACAAGGCTTTCAGTATTAAAGTGGTTGTAAACCCTTACAAACCACTTTGACCTACAGGTAAGCCTAGATTAAGGCTTACCTGTAGGTCCAAGAAATATCTCCCAAACCTATATGGTTTAGGAGATATTTTCCTGAAAACGGGCACCGATGTCTACGGCGCATGCGCACTGAGCGCGGCATTCTCAGCGACGGAGCTGCCGCGCGTGTCGGCTCCCGTGCGCATGCGCGGGAGTGACGTCATCGCGGCTTCGCCGAATGACAGCGGCGGAGCTGCGAGACCCCACCAACAAGATGGATGCGGCGGACTACAGGGGACAGCGGCGACTTCACTGGCTCCTGTGTCAGGTAAGTGACACATAATGGGCTACTATGCGATGCATAGTAGTCCATTATGCTTTGCCTTTGCAGGGAATGAAAGAGGAAGTAAACTCATCAGGGTTTACTTCCTCTTTAAAGGTGACAGGTTCACTTTACCCGCTTGCTGACCAGCCACCGCAGTTGTACTGTGGCAGTATGGCTCAGCTGCGCAAATCGCTGTCATGTTATGTCGGTAACATAAACGACTCCCCGAGCCGATTCGAGGGCCCAGGCGGTCTCCATCACCACTGGGCACACAGAGAACCAGGAGCTGTGTGTGTAAACACACCGTTTACGGGTCCCTGAGCAGTGAACTGACATATAGTCTGTTCATACAGAGTATGAATAGCGATCTGTTAGTTTCCCTGCACAGTCCCACCCCCCCCCCTTCAGTTAGAACACTCCTTAGGATACATATTTACCCCTTCACTGCCCCCAACATTTTTTACAGTAATCAATGCAATTTTAATCGCACCGATCAATGTATCAATGCCAATGGTCCCGAAAATGTGTCAAAATTGTCCGATGTGTCCGCCATAATGTCGCAGTCACGGTAAAAATCGCTGAAAAAAACGCAATTACTAGTAAAAAAAAATTATTAATAAAAATGCCATAAAACTATTCCCTATTTTGTAGACACTATAAATTTTGCACAAACCAATCAATATACACTTATTGCGATTTTTATTTTTTATTTTTTTAACCAAAAATATGTAGAAGAATACATGTCAGCCTAAACTGAGGAAAAAAAAAAGACGACAATTTTGGAAAAAAACATATTATTTTTTACTTTTTGCTATAATAAATATCCCCCAAAAATTTTTGGGGGGATATTTATTATAGCAAAAAGTAAAAAATAATATGTTTTTTTCCAAAATTGTCGCTCTTTTTTTGTTTGTAGTGCAAAAAATAAAAACCGCAGGGGTGATCAAATACCACCAAAAGAAAGCTCTATTTTTGGGAAAAAAAGGGCGTCAATTTTGTTTGGGAGCCACGTCCACGCAATTGTCAGTTAAAGCGACGCAGTGCCGAATTGCAAAAAGTAGTCTGGTCTTTAGCCAGCCAAATGGTCCGAGGCTTAAATGGTTAATTATATATTTTAATTATTATTTACAATTGCTGTTTACTGAATTAATTACTGAATGTTGCGTGAATAACAATTTTTTTCAAGTTCTTACATGTAATAAAGACTGTGATATCATCATTTATTTTTATTATCATTGATGTCTCTAAAATTGTTCATTGTAATAAAGAATACATGAGCAGAGGTGATCTGTAAGGGAAAAATGTTTGATTCCGTGCAGTGGAAATTTTAGGTACCAGCAGGAAACAAAGTTTAAATAAATGTGTGAAAATTAAATCAAATAAATAAAGAACTGCTTCCCCTATTGGTAACTTCCACCTGAGTGGGGTAAATGAATGAGAATAAATGAAAGTAGGTGTGGCGCTGTTCATTTAAATTATCTTAAAATAATTGGTAATATAGTGTATAATAATGTGCCTAATACAATTAATTAGTGTATATTATGAAATTCATACGTTAAAGCTCATAAATGCGAAAAAAATATATAAATATAGAAAAATGCAGAAAAAACATAAAACTACACAAAATTAATTCATAAGAAAAAAATGTCTATAAACATGTGCAAAAGTGCAAAAATAATTACCGTATTCATCGGTGTATAACATGCGCCAGCGTATAACACGCACCCCAAGTTTAGGAGGGAATTTTAAGGAAAAAACTATTAGGAGGGAAGTTTAAGGAAAAAAACTTACATTTAAATGCCCATCAATGCAGCCTTATCAGTGTCCATCTGCAGCCTTGTCCATCAATGCAGCCTTATCAGTGTCCATCTGCAGCCTTGTCCATCATTGCAGCCTTGTCAATGTAATTTGCAGCCTTGTCATGTAGCCTTGTCCATCATTTGCAGCCTTGTCAGTTTCATTTTCAGGTTTGCCAATTAAAAATGGTGCCGCCGAGATACAGAGCTGGATGTTCTGTGTATCTCGGCGGCTTTTGCCCACTCTAGGCCATTCTCGGCATCTTTGGTCCACTCTCGGCCATTCTTGGCGGCTTTAGGACACTTTTGGTCGCAGAGAACGGCCGAAAGCCGGCAAGAATGGCCGAGAGCCAGATTCAGCAACGTGTTCTCTCCATATCTGAATAAGCTACGTATGCTGTGTTCACCCTTCAAGAGGAAATAGAGCAACGGGGTTTTTTTCTCCTTCACCAGCACAAAGCACTTTCTCACTTTAAAAAAAAAAAAACTTTTATCATTGGGACTATGAACTTTATCATTTGCTTTTTATAATAATATTGGAACATGTTTTTTCACGTTGGAGACATATAATTATTTTTTGCACTTTTGCACATAGTTAGTCAGGTTGAAAAAAGACACAAGTCCATCCAGTTCAACCAAAAAAAAAAAAAATTATATACACACACACACACACATATATATATATATATATATATATATATATATATATATATATATATATATACATACATACATACATATACACATATATACATACATACATACATACAATAAATATACCAGCCCATATACCCAATTCTATACCCACAGTTGATCCAGAGGAAGGCAAAAAACCCCAGCAGAGCCATGATCCAATTTGCTAAAGCAAGGGAAAAAATTCCTTCCTGATCCCCCGAGAGGCAATTGGATTTTCCCCGGATCAACTTTACCTATAAATTTTAGTACCCAGTTATATTACGTACACTTAGGAAATAATCCAGGCCTTTCACATGTTTATGGACATTTTTTTTCTTATGTAGTGCCGGCTCCTGAAGAGCACGCGCTATGTGTTTTTTTTCTATTTAAAATTCCTAAAGCAATAGTTAGGTTTTAGGGTCAATTATACCAAATTATGGTTTCAGTACCAGTCTAGCTGGATTGCACTGGGTTCTGCTTGGCCAAAGGTGTCGCTGTCACTACTGGCAAGTGTGAGAATGCCGTTTAGCTAGGCGTATTGGGTGCCATTCTTTCTCTGAACCAGCCCAGTGGGAGTGTCATTTTGCTGTACATTCCGGGAGAGGGTACTTAAGGTACTGACATCACGTACTTCTGGGTTCCGATCCAGAATATCTGTCTGCTTGGTCCTGGTCCTCCTGACCAGCCCCCATGGCCCTCATGGCCTGGAGTGTGGATCCATCCAATTTCAAGTCTTGGGGCTGGCTAGCCCGAGGCAAAGTAACTGGGAGGAGGATTCAAAGGTGGTCCGGTGCCATCTCAGCTGTGCAGAGGCCCAGCAACTGGAGAAGCAACCGGGGGAGGACTCTTCGGGAGAAGGCCACGCATAAGGCTGGCTTCTCAGAAGGAGCCTGGAGGCTCAGTTGAAAGACATCAAGTGAATCTACACTCGTACAGTATCGTCGGCTGCGAAATACTGGTACCTTATGATAGCTCTCTAAATTTATCTACATCCTTCAGTTACATCCAAGTCTGTGACAGAGACTTTGTTCAAGTGTTCTACTTCCAAGTCTGTGGCAGAGACTTTATTCACAAGTGTTCTACATTCAAGTCTGTGGCAGAGACTTTTCTTTGCAGAGAGTTTGCTTTATTTAAACACTCTATCGGCTACTAGGCCTAGTGAGAGGAGGTCTATCCGGTAGCTGTGAGAATCCGGTTGTGAATGCTAATTCTCTGGATTTCTATAGTGAGAGACTTCCTATCTTCTGCAGTTCCAAGAGTACCTGAACTTCCTACCCAACCCTCTACCCTTCATTGAGAGACTGTTTTTTCTACTTGTTGTCAAATAAATATCCCAAAAGTGGATCCTGTGTCAGTTTCTGCAGTTCTTTGGGCCATCTACCTTGGGAAACCCCTAGACATACACGAGGTCAAGAAGGTAACGGTAAGCCCAATTAAACCAGCCGCTCCTTCGGGGGTCAGTGCTACACTTATGAATTAATTTTGTGTAGTTTTATGTTTTTTCTGCATTTTTCTATATTTACATATTTTTGATGAACTTTAACATATGAATTTCATAAGATACACTAATTAATTATATTAGGCACATTATTATACACTATATTACCAATTATTTTAAGATAATTTAAACGAACAGCGCCACACCTACTTTCATTTTTTCTCAGAGGTGATCTGTACTGATCCAGAGATATGGATTTCGATCTCTCAGACATCATTCCGAACTCTGATCTTGTCTTACATTGTGTGTTCCATCTTCTCCTGGTACATTGTCCATAATATATGTAGCAAAGTCCCGGGCCTCTTTTGGCCTAATAGTTAACTCCTGAGTTAGGAAGTGCTGACATCCTTGAGTGTAGAGTGGGTTATGAGGCATGGTGGGTGTAATGCAAGATGAACAGGTGGGCGCCAGACACTTTTTGAATGCAAACAGATTTATTGTGTCTTAAACAGAACTGTGGGAGAGAGGGTTAGGGCCAGGAAACCCTTAAGTAGATGCAATGCTTCATTGACAGACTCTCAGACTTCTATAGGTAGACAGCTACAGTGGTGTGAAAAAGTGTTTGCCCCCTTCCTCATTTCCTGTTCCTTTGCATGTTTGTCACACTTAAGTGTTTCGGAACATCAAACCAATTTAAACAATAGTCAAGGACAACACAAGTAAACACAAAATGCAATTTGTAAATGAAGGTGTTTATTATTAAAGGTGAAAAAAAATCCAAACCATCATGGCCCTGTGTGAAAAAGTGATTGCCCCCTAAACCTAATAACTGGTTGGGCCACCCTTAGCAGCAACAACTGCAACCAAGCGTTTGCGATAACGTGCAATGAGGCTTTTACAGCGTCCTGGAGGAATTTTGGCCCACTCATCTTTGCAGATTTGTCCTAATTCAGTTACATTAGAGGGTTTTCGAGCATGAACGGCCTTTTTAAGGTCATACCACAACATCTCAATAGGATTCAGGTCAGGACTTTGGCTAGGCCACTCCAAAGTCTTCATTTTGTTTTTCTTCAGCCATTCGGTGGTGGACTTGCTGGTGTGTTTAGGATCATTGTCCTGCTGCAGAACCCAAGTTCGTTTCAGCTTGAGTACACGAACAGATGGTCGGACATTCTCCTTCAGGATCTCTTGGTAGACAGCAGAATATATAGTTCCTTTTATCACGGCAAGTCTTCCAGGTCCTGAAGCAGCAAAACAGCCCCAGACCATCACACTACCACCACCATATTTTACTGTTGGTATAATGTTCTTTTTATGAAATGCAGTGTTCCTTCTACGCCAGATATACTTGGACACACACCTTCCAAAGAGTTCCACTTTTGTCTCATCGGTCCACAGAATGTTGTCCCAAAAGTCTTGGGGATCATCAAGATGTGTTGTGGAGAAATTGAGACGAGGTTTGATGTTCTTTTTGCTCAGCAGTGGTTTTCTCCTTGGAACTCTGCCATGCAGGCCATTTTTGCCCGGTCTTTTCCTGATGGTGGAGGCATGAACGCTGACCTTAACTGAGGCAAGTGAGGCCTGCAGTTCCTTGGACGTTGTTGTGGGGTCTTTTGTGACCTCTTGGATGAGTCGTCGCTGCGCTCTTGGGGTAATTTTGGGCGGCCGGCCACTCCTGGGAAGGTTCACCACTGTTCCATGTCTTCGCCATTTGTGGATAATGGCTCTCACTGTGGTTCGCTGGATTCCCAAAGCTTTGGAAATGGCTTTATAACCCTTTCCAGACTGATAGATCTCAATTACTTTCTTTCTCAATTGTTCCTGAATTTCTTTGGGTCTCGGCATGATGTGTAGCTTTTAAGGATCTTCTGGTGGACCTTACTGTGTCAAGCAGCTCCTATTTAAGTGATGCCTTGATTGTGAACAGGTGTGGCAATAATCAGGCCTGGGTGTGGCTAGAGAAATTGAACTCAGGTGTGGACAACCACAGTTATAGTATGTTTTAACAAGGGGGGCAATCACTTTTTCACACAGGGCCATGATGGTTTGGATTTTTTTTCACCTTTAATAATAAACACCTTCATTTACAAATTGCATTTTGTGTTTACTTGTGTTGTCCTTGACTATTGTTTAAATTGGTTTGATGTTCCGAAACACTTAAGTGTGACAAACATGCAAAGGAACAGGAAATGAGGAAGGGGGCAAACACTTTTTCACACCACTGTATACAGGTGAAGGCCTCCAGCCAGACACCACTTCTGTATAGGTAAGACCGCTGTCTCCTATGGCAACAATCTTGTAGATGTTACTAACGGTAATGGTATTCAACTATCTCCAACACGAACAGTTCTCTTTACCACACACTCGCTCACTGTGGGTCTTTGCTCAATGAGCTCCCAGTCTCTCTCACTAGACTTCAGATCCACTAGCCACTGGATCCACTAAGCTCTTTCCCTGTAGCATTCAGTATCTTCTTCAAGCATCACCCCCACTTCCCTGCTGGGTGCCTGGCTTGGCACTCACAGATGCTCTTCAAGTTTCACCCCTGCAGTCCCGCTGGGTCCCTGACTTGGCATTTGCTGAAGTTTTGCCACTTCTTCACCATCCCAGGCTGGCGAGAAGTCTTCTCTGGTACTGGCCTCAACTCACTCACTGTGATCTCCGGTAGCAAGGTGGATGGTCTCTTAGTGGCAACAGCTTCCCCTCTACCTCCGACCACAACTGGTTCCCTGGCCGGCGAAACTGTTACTTCTGGTTAGACTACCAGCTTGCAGTCCCAACCCTACGCTGCTTCTACTGCTTCCGAATAGGCCCGCAGACAGCCTATCAGCCAGATGTCCCCGGGATAGGCCTTAGGTTTCTGACATAGCAGCCCGGGGCAATACAACACACGTCCACCCAGACAGCCATCCAGGTTGCACAGAACACAGATCACCTGACTCCACCCAAATAAATAGGTTCTCCCAGCAGGCAAAGGGACCCAAGAAAATCTCTGCCCATTGGCTGAGACACCCCATTCATTCCTAATCTGTCCTTGCAATGCCCTTGTCTTATCTAATGTCACCAGGTACCCGGCCACCTAGTGACAGAATAAAGAAGTGCAGCAATTCCATAATTAGGGTGAAATTTATTGACCTCCTAAAAACTGGCCAAGGCAACTATCACTTGGCAAATAAATTTAATAGCAACCCTGCCTAAACATCAGGGTGCTACATATAAAAACCTAAAATCTCCCAGCGTCAGCCCTACGCTGGGACTTCTAGGGGTTATGTTCCCCTTTCCTTTTTTGGATGGAATGGAATCAACGTTGACTATTGACATATCTTTGTTGCTTGCTTAGTCACTGTATTATTCATTACATCTCCGTGACTTATATTATAGCTTTGGAAATCAAAAGTTGATGGATACTATTTGTACTTATAATTAAGTTCTTTTCCTTATTTGTGTGTCTTGTCACCCGTATAAACTGGAAATTGCCTTCTTTTCCTATTTTTTTTATTTTTTAGAAACCTGATATCCAGCAGGGATGGTAGGAACTCTTCATAAGGTGCACAGCAGGTGTACAGACCCTGGAACTCAGCACAGGGATGGTGGGATCCCCTCATAATGGTCACAGTGGGTGTACAGATTCAGGACTCCAGAACAGGGATGGTTACATAGTTAGGTTAAAGAAAGACACACGTCCATCTAGTTTAACCGAAAAAAAGTGCGCTTACCCCTGAAGGAGCCACAGCAGGTGTACCGACCTGGAAACTCAGCACAGGGATGGTGGGAACCCCTCATAATGGGCATAGTGGGTGTACAGACCCAGGACCTCAGAACAGGGATGGTTACATAGGTTAAAAAAAAGACACAAGTCCATCTAGTTTAACCGAAAAAAAAATATGCTTACCCCTGAAGGAGCCACTGATGTTTTGGTCCCTGGATTCCAGATGTTAACGACCCTTCCAGCAATGCCACACCCTTTGACACATCAAGGCTCAAGAGGGGATATTTATTTGTACAACGCACCCAGCAACTCAATAAACAAATGGCAATCACAGCAAACAATGACAAATCCATTTTGTATGTAAATACCTGAAGGACCAAACATCTCTGGGGAGGTCATAACTAAAGGGTGGTACTGGGAACTCAGGCTCGGGTTAACACAGGGGCGGCATGACTTGCAGCGCGACTCACAGATGCGACCTGCACACGACTTCAGCGGCGACTTGCAAAACGACTTCTGTATAGAAGTCAATGCAAGTCGCCCCAAAAATAGTACAGGAATCTTTTTTCGAAGTCGGAGCGACTTGAGTTGCTCCTATTAGAACGGTTCCATAGTACAGAACGGAGCGCGACAAGTCGCCCCTGTGTGAACTGAGCCTCAAGGTCTGTTAGTCACTCTAAACTTCTCCCACCCACCAGTGCATTTGTAATTGTTGGAGCCCAATGTTTTGGTGTTAGACTGCTCAGATATGAGTGGATCCCACAATACCAAGCATAAGTACACAAACGGTATCCTAGATAGGTGTCAATGTCCCATTAAGAAGAGGGTAGAAATTTGTGGCCAACCACCAAAGGAATTCTGATTATGCCTCCTCCTGCTCTGATGATGTCAGTGACGACTCAGAACCTGGGAATAATTTTCTCTAACAGGACTGGTGATGTCAGCAGTGACTCTATCTCTATCTTCGACACAGTACCCCATTTGGATGGTCATCTCTCACTGTCCCACAATGCGACTGTCCCAAACCCCAGGCTTCCTTGCCTTTTTCTTATGCTCCAGCTTAGTGAACTTCTGGAGTCTGAAGTCCTATCCAGCCTATAGCTTGATAAAAAAGAGGTCTCATGGGACTACATTTCCCATAGACCCAGGCTTTTCCCAGCAATGCTTTGTCCTCACAGACTGCACAGTAGCCAATCAGTGCCCTCTTGTGTCCTGAGGAGGTGGGCAGGCTCTCTTGCACAGTATCACATGACACATTCTTAAGAAAAAGAGATAATAAACCCAAAGCAAATATGTAATATATTGCAGTTTACATCAAGACAGAAAAATAAAAAACAAATACATCTCCACACGCCTACGTGAGTTAAACTACCATAATTTTATTGCCTTAAAAAATGACATACATAGAAAAAAGCACCAACCCCTGTATCCCCCTATATGTTAAACCAGAGGGGAAGGCCCCCAGGAAAAAATAGGATTTTTTGTACTCACCGTAAAATCCTTTTCACTGTAATTCACCGACACAGCTCCTCTCATAACCATTGGTTGTTCTGCCCTATTACTAGGAGATACTAGGCATTAGTTTAATACAACACTCAGAACTCCTAGTTCCGCCCAGGGGGCGGTCCCTTGGGCAACAACCCTCTGCACTGCCATGCAGTCATCAGTATGTCGAGAAGCAGTATAACGTAAAGAGAAAAGGAGGGGCGGGTGCTGTGTCAGTCGGAGAATTACAGAGAAAAGTATTTTACGGTGAGTACAAAAAATTCAATTTTCTCTTATATTCACCGACTGACACAGCTCCACTCGTAACCATTGGAACGTCCCCAAGCAGTGCCAAATGAGAGGTGGGAAAATAGCATAAAAACTTCATCAACCAAGGCAAGTGGGAACTAGTGAAACTTTACCCACAAAAAAAAACAGTGCGTGGCAGAATCCACCACAAAACCAGGGGACCCTCAACAGGAGTGACTACCCACAACCGCACAAAAAAACTGCGGAATGTAATGCAACAGCGCATTAACTTAACTGTACTGTGTTTTTATCGAAAAAACAGGAAAAAAGAGAAATATATTGCATATTCAATTGCAACTATACGGCCGCCTGCTAAACTTTGCGGCCAAAACAGGCATTAGCCGATGCACAGACGTCTACCTTGTAGAACTTTGTAAACATGTGGACAGACGACCAGGTCGCCGCTTTACACACCTGAGCGACAGACGCTTGGTGTCAGAAGGCCCAAGATGTTCTGATTGCCCTTGTGGAGTGGGCCGTGACCGGAACGGGGGGCAACTGCCCCTTCAAGGCGTAGGCTTGTACTACAATATATCTGATCCACCTGTAAATGGTGGCCGAAGAGACTGCCATGCCTTTCTTGGGACCAGCCACCAAAACGAACAGTGAGTCTGACTTCCGAAAGGGAGCAGTGGTAGACAAATACATCTTCAGAGCTCGAACCACATCCACAGCGTGAAGGGCCACCTCCTTAGGGTGCTTCGGCTTAGGACATAGAGATGGTAATACAATGTCCTCATTGATATGAAATGCCGAGACCACTTTTGGTAGAAAAGACGGTTGCGGACGCAACACCACCTTATCCTTGTGGATAACCAGATAGGGCGACTTGCAGGACAAGGCCGCCAGTTCCAAAACCCTCCAGGCCGATGTGATGGCCACTAGAAAGACAACTTTCTGTGAAAGAATCAACAGGGGAATCTCCCTGATATATTCAAACAGTGTTTTTTTAAATGCCATGGGGGTAACGGTGGACGCACCAGAGGGACTACATTTCGTACCCCCTGAACAAGGGTACTCACTAATGAGTGAGATGCCAGGGGTCACTGAAAAAAGACAGCCAAGGCTGAAATTTGCCCCTTAATGGTGCTTAACGCCAATTTCTGGTCTACTCCTTGCTGAAGAAACAGCAGGATCCTGGATACAGAAAAGGAGCGTGGATGCCATCCTTTCTCCTCACACATGGAGATGTAGGCCTTCCAGGTACGATGGTATATCTCCCGAGAAGAAGATTTTCCTGCTCTCAACATAGTCGGGATCACTGAGTCTGACAGACCCCGGTTCCTCAACACCTGGGTCTCAATAACATGCCGTTAAAGCCAGCGATGGTAAAGCAGGAAGGAGAATCAGACCTTGAGACAGAAGGTCCTCTCGCAACAGCAGTTGCCAGGGAGCATCTGCCACCAGACGCACAAGGTCTGCATACCAAGAGCGCTGGGGCTAATCTGGGGCAACCAGCATTACTGGGATCCCCTCGGCTTACACTCTGTGAAGCAGACGTGGTATCAGTTTCAGTGGAGGAAAGGCGTAGATCAGCTAGTACTGATCCCACGGAGCCACCAGCGCGTCAGACATGTCTGCCTACGGATCTCTTGTCCTGGACACTAATCTTGGCACCTTCCAATTGAGAAGGGAGGCCAGAAGATCCACGTCTGGTGTGCCCCACCTCAGGCACACTAACCTGAATATCTCCGGATGCAACGCCCATTCTCCTGGGTCCAGCATTTGGCGACTGAGTTCGCCTGCCAGTTCTCCACTCCCGGGATGTAAAGGGCCAACAGGGCCCGTACGTGTCTCTCTGCCCACCGAAGTATGTGAGTGACCTCCCGGGCAGCGGCTGAGCTTCTTGTTCCCCCTTGGTGATTGACGTATGCCACAGCTGTGGCGTTGTCTGACTGGATCCTGATTGGATGCCCCTGAATTCTCATCGACCATGTGGAGAGGCACAGCCTGATCGCTCTCAATTCGACCAGATGATCAGCAACTTGGATTCTTCCATCGACCAGAGGCCCTGAGCCCACTGAACCCCCATCACTCCACTCCAGCCGGATAGGCTGGCGTCCACAGTGATCACTGTCCACTTAAGAGGTAGGAACGATTTACCGGACTGAATCACCGGGGACCTCAGACACCAGATCAGTGAGTCTCTGACTGACTGGCTCACCTGTCCCAGGGACAACTGAGATTTGTCCCATTTCATCAAAATCTCCTTCTGCAGGACTCTGGTGTGGAACTGGGCATAATGTACTGCCTCAAAGGAGGCTACCATGAGTCCTAGGACTCGCATGCAAAAGCGGAGCAACAACCACTTGCGGGTTAATAAGCAGTTTTACCGCAGATCTGAGAGTCTGCAGTTTGTCTGAAGGGAGAAAAACTCTCACTTCCATAGAGTCCAGCAGCAAGCCTAGGTACTCCAGATGCTGGGTCAATACAATCACTGACTTCTTTAGGTTCAACAGCCACCCAAATTCTTGCAGGGTCTGCATGGTGATCGTCACATCCTCCTCTAATTCTGAGGCGGAAGATGCCCTCAGGAGGAGATCGTCTAGTTATCCCACGATCGCGATCTCACCTTGCCGTAGCAACACCTAAACTGGAGCCAATACCTTGGTAAAGATTCGGGGGGCGGTTGCCAGACCAAAAGGAAGAGCCACAAACTGGTAGTGGGCTTCCCCGACTGCAAATCACTCTGTGCAGGGATGGACCTGTCCGAGCCCCGCTCTCCCTTATTGGGGATCGGATGATTATGGACCGCCTGTCCATTTTCATCCGATCTACCAGACGGATGAAAAATAGGGTTTGCATCCATCTGATTTTAGCGGAGAGGATCAGATCGGGGCTGATCAGATGTCAGCGGACATGTCTCTGTTGACATCCGATGCTCCATAGTGGTACATGGAGCTCCCGTTCAGATCTGCCTGAAAAACTGACAGGTGGATCTGAACGGTCCACAGGTTTGAAAGGGGCCTTAAATGCATATAGTGTACATCCTACTAATAGTCTTGTCCTGCTGAATTGTGAATAATTAAAGGATAGGAAACGTTTTCAGATACTCCAAGGGCTATATACAGTAACAAGTTACTCAGTTCTGACCAAGTGTGAAGCAATAGTACTAATTTCCTATTTTATTATAAATCTGAGACTATTCTCACTACCTGCAGGTAATTCTCATGATTTGCCTTTAGTACACACATATAGCTGTATAGTAGCTTCATAATCACTGGTTTCTGCAATTTTTCCAAAAAGATTAGATTGAAATCAATCTGTCAATGTACTGTATGTCCAATCATCTCCAATTGACAACCAAGTGATAGTTGTCCTCGATATTTCAATGTGCATCTGTATACGGTATATGATATTGGTTTCCGCTCTCAAACGGACTAAGCAAGACACTGTGTAGCCATCTCAAAGTATAAGACAATGGGGGTAATTTGCAAAAGGCAAATCCACTTTGCACTACAAGTGCACTGCAAATGCACTTGGAAGTAAAGTCGCTGTAAATCTGAGGGGGACATGCACTCCATCCAGTTCAACCATAAAAACATAAATAAATAAAATAAAAAATATCGTACAATCCAATCCAATATACCCAATTCTATAACCACAGTTGATCCAGAAGGCAAAAAAAAAAACAGCAGAGCATGCTCTAGTTTGCTACAGCAGGGGGAAAAATCCCTTCCTGATCCCCCAAGAGGCAATCAGATTTTACCTATAAATGTAAGTACTCAGTTATATTATATACATTTTGGAAAGAATCCCCCTTGTCCTCTGTGTTGACCGTAAAGCGAATAACTCAACACCAAGTTCACTATATGGACCCCTTATACAGTGGTGTGAAAAAGTGTTTGCCCCCTTCCTCATTTCCTGTTCCTTTGCATGTTTGTCACACTTAAGTGTTTCGGAACATCAAACCAATTTAAACAATAGTCAAGGACAACACAAGTAAACACAAAATGCAATTTGTAAATGAGGGTGTTTATTATTAAAGGTGAAAAAAAATCCAAACCATCATGGCCCTGTGTGAAAAAGTGATTGCCCCCTAAACCTAATAACTGGTTGGGCCACCCTTAGCAGCAACAACTGCAACCAAGCGTTTGCGATAACGTGCAATGAGGCTTTTACAGCGTCCTGGAGGAATTTTGGCCCACTCATCTTTGCAGAATTGTCCTAATTCAGTTACATTAGAGGGTTTTCGAGCATGAACGGCCTTTTTAAGGTCATACCACAACATCTCAATAGGATTCAGGTCAGGACTTTGGCTAGGCCACTCCAAAGTCTTCATTTTGTTTTTCTTCAGCCATTCGGTGGTGGACTTGCTGGTGTGTTTAGGATCATTGTCCTGCTGCAGAACCCAAGTTTGTTTCAGCTTGAGTACACGAACAGATGGTCGGACATTCTCCTTCAGGATCTCTTGGTAGACAGCAGAATTCATAGTTCCTTTTATCACGGCAAGTCTTCCAGGTCCTGAAGCAGCAAAACAGCCCCAGACCATCACACTACCACCACCATATTTTACTGTTGGTATAATGTTCTTTTTATGAAATGCAGTGTTCCTTCTACGCCAGATATACTTGGACACACACCTTCCAAAGAGTTCCACTTTTGTCTCATCGGTCCACAGAATGTTGTCCCAAAAGTCTTGGGGATCATCAAGATGTGTTGTGGAGAAATTGAGACAAGCTTTGATGTTCTTTTTGCTCAGCAGTGGTTTTCTCCTTGGAACTCTGCCATGCAGGCCATTTTTGCCCAGTCTTTTCCTGATGGTGGAGGCATGAACGCTGACCTTAACTGAGGCAAGTGAGGCCTGCAGTTCCTTGGACGTTGTTGTGGGGTCTTTTGTGACCTCTTGGATGAGTCGTCGCTGCGCTCTTGGGGTAATTTTGGGCGGCTGGCCACTCCTGGGAAGGTTCACCACTGTTCCATGTCTTCGCCATTTGTGGATAATGGCTCTCACTGTGGTTCGCTGGATTCCCAAAGCTTTGGAAATGGCTTTATAACCCTTTCCAGACTGATAGATCTCAATTACTTTCTTTCTCAATTGTTCCTGAATTTCTTTGGGTCTCGGCATGATGTGTAGCTTTTAAGGATCTTCTGGTGGACCTTACTGTGTCAAGCAGCTCCTATTTAAGTGATGCCTTGATTGTGAACAGGTGTGGCAATAATCAGGCCTGGGTGTGGCTAGAGAAATTGAACTCAGGTGTGGACAACCACAGTTATAGTATGTTTTAACAAGGGGGGCAATCACTTTTTCACACAGGGCCATGATGGTTTGGATTTTTTTTCACCTTTAATAATAAACACCTTCATTTACAAATTGCATTTTGTGTTTACTTGTGTTGTCCTTGACTATTGTTTAAATTGGTTTGATGTTCCGAAACACTTAAGTGTGACAAACATGCAAAGGAACAGGAAATGAGGAAGGGGGCAAACACTTTTTCACACCACTGTATATTTGTACATGTTGATCATATCCCCCCGTATTCTCCTCTTCTCAAGAGTGAATAAATTCAGTTCCTCTAATCTTTCCTCATAGCTGATCTCCTCCATGCCTCTTATCAGTTTGGTTGCCCTTCTCTGCACTTTCTCCAGTTCCCCAGCATATTCCAGATGAGGTCTAATGCCCCGTACACACGAGCGGACTTTTCGACATCCAAACTCCGACGGACTGAGTCCGGCGGACTATCCGCTCGTGTGTGTGCTACTCCGACGGACTAAAACCGACGCTAGGGCAGCTATTGGCTACTGTCTAGGAACTTCCTACGTCGAATCCAGTCGTACGTCATCACGTTCGACTCCGTCGGAGTTTGGTGTGATGGTGTGTGGTCAAGTCCGTTCGGTCGAAAAGTCCGCCAGAACTCCGTCGGAACTCCGGCGGAACTCCGGCGGAACTCCTTTGGAGGTCTGTCAGACTTAATCCCTCTCGTGTGTACGGGGCATTACTAATGACTTGTACAGAGGCAAAATGATATCTCTCTCTCTGGAGTCCATACCTCTCCTAATACAAGAAAGGACTTTGCTCGCTTTAGAAACCACAGCTTGGCATTGCATGCTATTATTGCGCTTATGATCTACCAAAACCCCCAGATCCTTCTCCACTACGGATCCCCCCAGTTGTACTCCCCCTAGTATGTATGATGCATATTCTTAGCCCCCAAGTGCATATCTTACATCCAATTCCAATCCAAGCAAGAATTTTTCTTCTTCAGGCTTGTGCATCATGGTTGCAGTCATTAAGTCCTTAATGTCAATGGGGCTAAGCTACAGTAGGTAGAGAAATGGGGGTGTTCATCTTAGCATTGAGTTTACATGTTTTGTTCCGAGGGGCTGGAACTTTGTCAGACATGTGCTGCTTGAGCGCTGAGACTCGGCTGATCATAGATTGGAGTAAGGGACCGATCCCGACCCATACCAGGTGATCAGCTGTCAGCCAATGACAGCTGATCAAGTGATGTAACCAGAGCCAGTAATTGGCTTTCCCACATGCCGACAGCGTGAGGAGGAAAAAAAAGCCAATTACAGCTTGGAGTAAACAGGACATTGGTCCTGCATATTCCAAACCCACTACCGGTAAGCAGTGCCCACTAGTGCCACTTACCAGTACATATCAGCACTGCTAAGCAGTACCCACCAGTACCACCTACCAGTGCCACATATCAATGCCCACCAGTGCCACCTATCAGTGCTGCCAATCAGTGCCCATCAGTGCCTCATCATCAGTGCCACCTATCAGTGCTGCCTATCAGTGTCATCTACCAGTGCCACCTATCAGGGCCACCTATCAGTGCCCTTCAGTGCAGCCTCATCAGTGCCAACCAGTGCTGCCTCATCAGTGCCGCCTATCATTGCCCATCAGTGCCGCCTTATCACTGCCCATCAGTGCAGCCTATCAGTGCCGCCTCATCCGCGCACATCAATGAAGGAGAAAAATTACCTGTTTGCAAAATTTTATAACAAACTATGAAAAATGATAATGTTGCATGACATTGTCATTCTAAAATTGGCCTGGACAGGAAGGAGGTTGAAGTGCCCAGTAAGCAAGTGGTTAAAAGAGGAAATTGTACCAAGGATTACTGAACTCATAATCCATTGATACTACCATATTATATGTGTCAACCATGACAAATCCTTTATTCAAACCCCCAAAAATAAATGCCCCCCGAAGTAGATCCAACATCAATCATGATGAACGCCAAAAGCACCCCCCTCTGTAAAAATCGAGTTATTATTGTATTAATAACTATATTTCAATAATTCATATTGATGAGGAAAGTTCCAAGAAAATCCGTTTGGTTCTCATGTAAAAACGTCAAAATTTATTTAATAATAAAAATAGCAAAATATTACAAAAACAGTGTCAAAATGTAGAATATAAAATAGCATCAATAAGCTTCTTATTCTTGAAATGAAGATTGTGTAAATGTATCTCTGTGTGTGTAAGAAGGTTTGTCAGCCTCCTTAAATGTCTCCTCGTGTCTCCTGGAGTGCAAATCTGCTCTCAAGAAACAGCCTGTTTGTATTTTTACTAACTTACTACTCCTACAATTAACCCCCCACCCTTTTCCCAATTAAGGATGGTTTAAGAGTTCCCGCTGGGATATATTGTTCCACAGAATGCCCGCAAATTTTGAATGAGAAAGTTCCCTCCCACCTCATCCAACAGGATGTTGAAATACAAAACCCTCTCTAATTAAAACATTCCATTGGGATGGCAAAACGGCCATGTATTAAACCTTTTAACTTATATCCTATCTTCTAAACCAAATACTACATATATCAGTAGATAGATTATATACGTTTAAAATGTAATGTACTTAATAATAATCCTAATCAGGAAATATTGTAATATAAAGAAATAACTCATAATTTTAGATAACATAACTGAAACTTTGTGTCTTTGGACATGGATGTAACCTTATCTCTTACAATGGGGGAGGTGAGACTAGTTGATACCACATGAGAGTTCTACATAGAACTGCTTTCCCAAGAAATGCATATGAAGCTTCAAACAAATCTTTACATAAATATATGTAAAAGTTTATATATATAAATTTCACTTTATCCATATCTAGAATATATAATGATATACATAAGCAAGTCAATCATTCTCAAAAGACCAAAACCATTTATAAATTTTAATATTCTAACACCCTCCCATCTTGAGGCGATTTGCCCTGGTATGGTTCATCATGGGTCAGGGTGCTCGCTCACCCCACACCATGCTTTTTTTTTTTAATTTTGCCATTGGGTTCCCCTTAAAATCCATACCAGACCTGAAAGGTCTAGTATAGATGGCAATTATTTTGTTTACATTCTGCTTTCAGTGGGCAATCCTGCTGACAGCAGATGAGCCATGGTTGGTAAGGACACAGCGGCTGCCAGCTTCTTAACACCTCCTTACATCATCCGCACGCCAAGATACTCAAAGTGATTTAAGAATTTTGCGTTCCTAGAGTTTCTCTTTACATCAGAGGACAGGGATTACCACTGGAGAATCAGAGGACAGGGATTACCGCTGGAGATTCAGAGGACAGGGATCACCGCTGGAGAATCAGAGGACAGGGATTACCGCTGGAGAATCAGAGGACAGGGATCACCGCTGGAGAATCAGAGGACAGGGATCACCGCTGGAGATTCAGAGGACAGGGATCACCGCTGGAGAATCAGAGGACAGGGATTACCGCTGGAGAATCAGAGGACCGGGATCACCACTGGAGAATCAGAGGACAGGGATAACCACTGGAGAATCAGAGAACGGGGATAACCACTGGAGAATCAGAGGATGGGGATCACCACTGGAGAATCAGAGGACAGGGACCACCGCTGGAAAATCAGAGGACAGGGATCCCTGGCAGGTCACTTGGTCACAGGTCACTTGGCAGAGCTCCTTTCTCCTTTCCCATCCCAGCACTGTATACAGCCCCCAAACTACACACTACACAGGGCTGAAATCACATTCCTTTACACACAGTCTGTCACTCTTCACAGGGTCTATCTGGCTTTTATGTTGCCCTTCTGATCTGTGAAATTCTCTGGTTGGAATGGCAGTGTAGTTGCAGTCGGCAGATACACCCTGTGAAGATCATGGCTGACTGGCTGTGTTGTAAAGGAATGTGATTTCAGCCCTGCGGAGGAGGAACAGTATAGAGTGCTGTAATGGGAAAAGAGCTCAGCAGCCGAGCATAGCATGCAAGGTGGAGGGGGCATTCAGGGGGCTTTGGGCGGGCAACTTAGATCTGGGAGGGCAAAGCCATGTGACACAAAATCTGGAGCCTGCATCCCCTTAAGGAGGTGTTAAGGGATTTGTTTTAGCAATTTATGAAGGTTTCTCTGTCAGTGTTGGCAAGGGCTGGGGGAAGGTCACCTTTCCGGAGATGTGTGTCTTCTCCCCAGTTGTCAGGGAAGAGGGGTAAGTAGACATCCCCGGGTGGGGGGGGGGGGGGGGGGGGGTGAGTACAGAGAATCCCAGCTGGTGACTATGAGACACTGAGTAGTGTCATACCTCAGCAGTGACATTGGTCCCATCGTGGCTACAGGACAGCACTCTTACTCATTGCCAGCACACAGTACAGACACTTCCCCATCCTGGGCTGTTCTCACCTCATGCTCCTCTCTATTTAGAAAATGTCTCACAGCTTCTCCCCAGCCAATGAGGCTGTGGACTGTGGAAGGCAAAGTAGAAGCCCAGTACTGGAGCGTGGCTGTGGAGCCCTTGGGCAGATTGGAGCTGGACTTTGTGGAGGATATGATAATATGACAGGGAGGCTGCAGGGCCCCCTTGGAGCTAGGGAGAAGCTAACATACCCCCTTTCACTGTCCAGCCAGGAGTCCAGGTGGACATAGAAAATATTTCCCCGATAGATTTTTCCATTTAATTTTTACTGAGGACATGCTTGCATTAATTGTGGCCCCGTGCAACCTGTATGCACAACAATTCATAGCAAGTAACCCAATGTCCTATTATGCCCATCCCTATGAATGGAGAGTCCTAACAGTGGACGAGTTTAAGATTTTTTTTGGGCCTCACATTCTGTATAGGACTAACCAAAAAAAATTAATTACGTTCGTATTGGTCAACCCTCCCCATCCACCACATGCCCATCTTTTCCTCAGTAATGCCCAGAACCAGATATTGCATGATTATGAGGTTCCTACACTATAACGATAAGGATTGCCCACTGACAGCAGAATGTAAACAAAAGAATTGCCAGAATTTCCGGCAAACAAAAAAAAAAGTGTGGGGGTCTCTCCCAATTTACAAAAAAAACACAGGATAGTGGCGCTGTTGGTTAGTTAGAAATGATTGCAAATAATTGTCCATTCAATAATCCCTTCAATACCGGGCACTTATACACCTTCCTGCCCAAGACAATTTTGAGCTTTCTGCGCTGTTTCTGTTTAAATGACAATTGCCTGGTCATGCTACACTGTACCCAAACAGAATTTTTATAATTTTGTTCCCACAAATAGAGCTTTCTTTTGGTGGTATTTGATCACATCTGTGGTTTTTATTTTTTGCTAAACAAATAAAAAAAGCTTGAAAATTTTGAAAAAAATACAAAATTTTGCTTTTGTTTCTGTCATAAAATGTTGTAAATAAGTAAGTTTTCTCCTTCACTGATGGGCACTGATAAGGCGGCACTGGCGGGCACTAATAAGGCGGCACCGATGAGGTGGCACCAATGAGCGGGCACTGACAGGCACCGGCGATGAGCACTGATATGCAGCACTGATGGGCATTGATAGGCGAAACTGATGGGCACTAATGGGTGGCACTGGTAGGCACTGATGGGCACTGATAGGCGACAGTGATGGGCATTGAAAGGCTGCAATGATGGGTATTTATGGGTGGCACTGATAGGCAGCACTGCTGGGCATTGCTCGGCACTGATGGGCATTGATACGTGGCACTGATAGGCACCTCTGGTGGCACTGGCAGGCATTGTGAGTGGGCACTGATTGCCAGCTGCCTGGTCATTGATTGGCAGCTGCCTTGGCACTGATTGGCATTTCCCTGGTGGTCTAGGGGGGCATACCTGGTGGTCCAGTGTGGATGGCCATCCTGGTGGTCGTGGGCGGCATGATGGTGGTTTTGGGCAGGATCCGAGTACAATCAGTACAGACCCCCCTGTCAGGAGAGCCACCAATCGTCTCTCCTCTACTTGTCTCTGTCAGACGCGAGTGAGGAAAATCCGATCAATGGCTCTTCCTGTTTACATCGTGATCAGCCGTGATTGGACATAGCTGATCACATGGTAAAGAGCCTCCGTCGGACTGACGGGCACACGGCGGCTGTTATCCTGCAGGACATCATATGACTCCCAATCAGGATAACTGAACCACTGCCTGCCCGTCATTCTGCTATAGGCCGGGCGGGAAGTGGATAACAAACCTTGGCATGAAATTCTCAGATCAGGGTGAGGAAGGAATAGACTGTAGGGAGCAAGTGGGGAAACAACCTGTATATTTTTAGCAATAAGTCAGTGCTCCAGGGCAAGCCTTCAGGGGGAAGTTGAGAGCAAACCAAAAACCTCCAAAAACATGCAAAAGTAAACAGAAAAGGTGCCATCGGAGCCAGTTGCATTTAATATATAAACAAGTGCATAATCCACTTACATGTAGAATAGAAGATTTGTAGCACAATGTCCTCTATATGTGACATCTAACCAACATTTTTAGCCTGTAGATAGTTCTTACATAAGAGTAGGTAGTCCCATCCAGCAGGGTTTCCTTAACTGTCTCTGGAGGCTGAGACCGAAGCTTGGCTCTGGTCGGAAGTGGAACTCAGGCATCGAGCACGGTGACGTCACTACCCCTAGTGCAACTGGCTCTAATCTGGTGGTGCCTTTTCTGTTTTCTTTTCCCCCAATTTATACTAGGCCCTTCATGTCTGGTATGGATTTTAAGGAGAACCCAATGGCAAAATTTTGAAAAAAAACAGCATGGCCCCCCATCGAAAATCCATATCCATACCAGACCCTTATCTGAGCATGCAGCCCAGCAGGCCAGAAAAGGTGTGGGGTTAGCGAGCAACCTGACCCATGCTGAACCATACCTGGCCAAATTGCCTCAAAATGGGGGGGGGGGGGGGTTGCTTTTGGCATTCATCATGATTGATATTGGATCTACTTCGGGGGGGGGGGGGGGCATATATTTATTGGGGGGGTTTGACTAAAGGATTTGTCATGGGTGCCACATATAATAGGGTAGTATCAATGGATTATGAGTGGACACTCAAGATGGAATTGCTTTCAGTAATCCCTAGTACAATCTCCTCATTTAACCACTTGCTTCCTGGCACTTCCAGGCAAAATTTCAGCTTTCAGCGATGTCAGTCTTTGAATGACAATGTCATGCAACACTATTGTCATGGTCTCTGTACCTCCTTGTCCCTTACACCCCAGAGAGCTGTCCCCTCCTGGGATCGTTTGGGGTGTGGTTGCATTCCATTGTTTGTGTCTGCCTTGGAAGAAACGTATATTATGGGATGGATGTCCATGTGGAGAACTCTTCCAGCAGCCTCAACTGATAAGCTTGAATACACCTGACCTGTGTGGCTATTGTCATTGGACAGTTTAACCCGCCCTGTTTCCAAGCGTGGGAGTATGACCCAAGTCAAGTGTGTCTACGGGATTTTGAGCTGGTGAAACCTGTTGCTGGAAGAAAGACAGTTGTATGCTTTGCCAGTCCTGCAGCCTCCATCCAGGGAGTGGATTACCCTTGGCTGTGTGCCATTTTGAGAGTGGATTGCCCTTGGCTGTGAACCATCCTGAGCATGGATTAACCCTGTAATCACTTACGCTGTGAGTAGAGCAAACTTTATTCTTATGTATCCAAGACTGACCACGGACTACCTCTATTTGCCAGAACTCTGTTACTTCCTTTGTTTGGCCAGCCTGGCGCCTATTACCCTTTATCAACATGGACTCTTCTACCCCACTGTGTATTTATACTACAACTATATCTCCGTTACAACTATCATTTTTCATAGTTTGTTATAAAATTTTGCAAGCAGGTAATTTTTCTCCTTCATTGATGTGCGTTGATGAGGCGGCACTGATAGACTGCACTGATGGGCAATGATAGGTGGCACTGATGAGACGGCACTGGTTGGCACTGATGAGGCTCCACTGATAGGTGACACTGATGGACACTGATAAGTAGCACTGAAGGGCACTGATAGGTTACACTGATAGGTGGCACTGATTGGCAGCACTGTTAGGTGGCACTGGTGGGCACTGATAGGTGGCACTGGCAGATGGTACTGGTGGGTACTGCTTAGCAGCAGGGGGTCTGGAATATGCAGGACCGATGTCCTGTTTACTCCAAGTGGTAAACGACTTCTTCTTTTTTCTCCTCACACTGTCGGCGTGAGGTTAGACCATGTGACCAGCTGTCATTGGCTGACAGCTGATCATGTGGTAAGGGGTCAGGATCGGTCCCTTACTCCAATCTATGAACAGCCAAGTCTCATTGACTCACTGATTACAGAGTGAGCCGCGTGTGCCCCGCAGGGGGCGCTCAAGCAGAACATTCACGGGAGCACATACATGGAAGCCCTCCTAGCAATTTAGGCCCACGCTGTAGCCATCTTTTGGCTATAGCCAGACGGCAAGAGGTTAAGAAGTTATTACTTAAGTTCTTTCTTTATGCAGCCCAGAGCGCTGATATTGAGATACTGACAGTCTGCCAAATTCCCAACGATTGAGAAATAGGCAACAAAGGTGTGCCGCTTGATAAAGATGGAGGAAAAAGTTGCACAACAGGATAGATACGAGGTCCTTTGTCTAAGGTGGACCCCCTGGATTATATATATGGAAACAGATGATTTTAGGACCTTAATGTGAAGCTTTGTATCTGTGAAATTGATTAAAGTGGTATATTGAAATAAGCCCTCTTTTTAGATATGCCTCTCTTGTTGTCCTTATTTATTTTTATATTTTTAACAGAGTCCAATAGTGTTTGAAGAAAAATAATGATGATATTATTATTTGTATGAGACGGGAAGGAAAGGCATATAGGCATGTATAGAAATACTGTGCATATGAGTAGACTTTATACATGTTAGAGGAAGAAGAAATATGGATACTGAAGGATATTCTCCCCTTTTATCTTTACCTTCTTCTGCTTTTGTACCTTATTCTTTGTCAATAAAAATTGAGTAAAAAAAAAGACTTGTCACTAACTGTGTGTGTTTGTTTACTTTGCACATTTTTTTGGGTGAATGAGTAAGGGTACTACCCCATACCCATTCACATTGGGGGGGGCAGGATCTGGTCAGGATCCAGATTCCTATAAGTCACCCCTCCGCACCCCCAAAACCACCGGGCCAAGGTTGTGAGGAAGAGGCCCTTGTCCTCATCAACATGAGAAGGTGCTTCCTCCTCCCCTCCCCCCCCAGCACCTCCTATGTTGGGGGCATGTGACCTGGTATGGTTCGGGGGAGGGGGGGCTTGCTTGCCCCCCCTTTCCTGCCCTGCCAGGCTACATACTCAGATAAGGTGCCCCATGACAACATCCTATTGATGACAAAACGTGTAGGAAGGAGGAGCGAGGTACTGACGTCACTGCTATATGCTTCGCCAGGAAGCCATGGGCTGCTAGCGAGGCCGGCCAGGTCACGTTTTAAGCTGAAGTTTTTTCTCACTTTTGTAAGTGTCCATTTGTCTTTTTATGCTAAATAAATATAAAGGGTTTTACGCTAAGGAAACTTTTATTTATTCTATGGGGAATTTGTCACGTATTTGAGCTTGTCCATCTGTGGACCATCCTTATTGAGGCTGAGGAGTCCACTGTGTGCCAGAAGTATCCCAGGCTGGGGTACAGCCATCTGCTTGGTGTGGCCCCCTGTAGTAAGGGACCACCTTGTTCTGGTAAGCGGCAGTGTGTGTTTGTGGTGGAGGTTTCTCACATGCCACTTTCTGTGGAGGATCTGGTGCTACCCCATCATTGAAAAGTCACAGATTTATATATGGACTTTGTTTTTTATATGTTTTGATTTTACACTATCACACGTGATCACTATTATGTGTGGACTTTTTTCTTACTCAGGCGATTTAATATGTTTGTGGAATTGTTTTTTTTTGTTATTTGTTTAACTAATAGCACTCATTTCTATTTCACTAATAAGTATTGATATATATATGTATGTATGTATATCATAATGTCATGATTTTAATTATTTTAAATTTTTTCAGCACATTTATATTTTTGGTTGAATTAGTGTGCAGTGATACATTTAGCGCAGCTCCTTTTTTGTATATTTGTGTTGGTGTCCTATAACATCTTGAGCCACAGCTTGTAATTTCATCAAATATCGCAGTATATTTTTCTAGCATGCTCAGATAAGAGTCTGGTACGGGTTTTGGGGGGCCCTAAACTGTTTTTTTTTCTTAATTTTGGCATGGAGCCCCCCCTCAAAATTGTGGAGGATTCCCCACACCGCTTTAAAAAATAAATTAATGCTGGCAGTTCATTTTCTTACATTCTGCTGTCATCAGGGAATCCGCAAGCAATAATCTCCCCCCAAGTAATCTCCCCCACTTTACCCTTTTATCAAAAATACCCACCCTCTCCCCTCCAAAAACATCCAGCACTAATCTGCACATTCACCCTTCCCAACACAAATCACCCCCACTCCAAATACAAATCCCCCCATCACCCCTCCCAACACAAATCCCCCCACTCCAAACACAAATCCCCCCATCACCCCTCCCAACACAAATCCCCCCACTCCAAACACAAATCCCCCCATCACCCCTCCCAACAAAAATCCCCCCACTCCAAACACAAATCCCCCCATCACCCCTCCCAACACAAATCCCCCCCATCACCTCTTCCAAATTTCTCCCCCCACCCCAAATCTCCCCCTTGGTACAAATCCTGTCCCCCTCTGGATCCCTCAAAACACCAATCATCTTCCCCCAATCCCTTATCCCTGAACAATCTCCCCCAATCCCACACACAATGGGGGACAAGATCAGAGTTCGGAATGATATCTGAGAGATTGAAATCCATATCTCTGGATCAGTACAGATCACCTCTGCTCATGTATTCTTTATTACGATTAACAATTTTAGAGACATCAATGATAACAAAAATAAAATGATGATATCACAGTCTTTATTACATGTAAGCCCTTGTACACATGGTCGGGCATTCCGACAACAAAATCCGTCAGGTTTTTTCCGAAACTGGTGTTGCATACACACGGTTGGACAAAGTTGGCGGAAAATCCAATCGTTCGGAACATGATTACGTTATTTCATTACGACGGGACTACTTTCAGGCTAGTAGCCAATAGCTTTGGTCTAGGAATTTGATCTGAGCATGCGTGGCAATTGGTCCGATCGGATCATGTTATCGGAAAATTTTATATCCAGCTCTCAAACTTTGTTGGTCGGACATTCCGACGGAAAAAGTCAGATGGAGCCCACACACTGTCAGATTATCCAACAACAATCCGACCGTGTGTACAGGGGCTAAGAACTTTAAAAACAATGTTATTCATGCAATATTCAGTAATTAATTCAGTAATCATACATTACAAATATATAATTGAAGTGAACCTGCCACCTTTAAGACTGAAAGCCTGGTCTTACTATAATGGTCCGGGAAAGACATGTGTCCCTCTGATCCGGTTTCACTGGTCTGGGCTCTAAGTTCTACCCATCCATTGTCCCTATGTCACATAAGCCTGTCCCTGTAGACAATAGAGAAGATCTCATTGGACAGAATTTTGGTGGTGGATGGAGCTTCAGAGGAGATCAGAAGGGGAGATGTCAGGGCCTTAATATCTCAACACGGTGACCAAGCTGTCATTAACATCTCCCAGACTTTAGTTACGACTGGAAGACATTAGGAGTTACTCCTGTTCAGCCAATCACAGCGGTCATATGATCGGCATGTCCACCCCCTCCCTCCCCTTCCATCTTAAAGGCCAAGTTAAAGGGCCCCGAGGAAGGCCAGCAGGAAGAGGTTAATAGCTGTGCCATGTTTGCTTTTGCACCTAAAATTTTAATAAAAAAAAAAATGTCTGACAGGTTTACTTCAAGTGTCTTATTCAAATTCCCATCACCCCCTGTGCTCCAGCTGAATTTTGAAATCAGGCTCACCGTAGACATACCTACATCTGTCAATTTGAGATTTAGCAAGCAACTGTGCAAAGTATACATGAAACATTTGATAAGGCAAGATGGCAGGCAGCCCCCTTCTCCATGGCTTTGGGTGGGCTTAGGACAGGGAAAGTGTGCAGGGTGGACCTTGCTTTACAATAAGAAGGCTGGGGACAGGGAAGTGACAACGTGTGGAAGTGAACATTGCAGGGTGGCAAAAAGTGGTCATAAATCACAAGACTGGCTAAACAAAATGGCATTTTCTTTGGCAGACAAATCACCACACATATGGACTAAACACATTAATACTAAACAGCATCAAATAAATGTTACTACGTTGATACAGAAATACACAATAATATCATAATTAATACAATGCTTTTTTTTTTTTTGCTAATACAACAATCTATTTAATACAACAAGCAATGTAAAGTATATAAAAACAAGTATTTTTTTAAAAGAGGCTCCAGATTGTTACAAGGCAGGATACAGCAGGTAATGGCATCATATTATTCGTTCAGAGATATAGGTAGCTATAAATACATTCATCAAAGTGTGGAGCTTATCTATTTTGCATCATAACTGAATTAAGTCTCATTCACACGAGTAGCAAAAACGCATGCTAAAATAAACATAAAATGTTTAAGGGGCCTAGTTTAAAAAAAAAAAAATAATTCTGTTTAAATATCATGAATAATCTCTATGTCTATTTCCTATCATCGTCAGCTCCATCTAGTGGCCATATTGTGCTATTTTCCTAACTAAGGTATTTCAGGAAAATACTGCAATATGGCCAGTAAACGAAGATGACAGAAATAAATAAGCAAATTAGGAGGATTAGTCATGACAGCAGTGTGAAGGAAGTAAGAAGTGAGAGGATATTCCTTTTGAGGCCCCGTTGAACGTTTCTTCTCCAGATTCTGTATTCAGACCACCTCAGTACCAGTGGGTGCCTGAATACCCTGAACAATGGCTGCATATGATAAGATACAGTCACCGTACAGCCGATAACGTTCCCCCCCCCCCGGCTTGGCTGGTTTATAAATCGATGTACCCACAGTGGCATTCAGGCCTCCCCTTTGAACAAATCATTAGGAATCCTCTGAAATGTGTGCTGTGCGTGGCGAGCTTAAAGAAAAACTGTCTTCAAATCGCCCTCCACCCACCGCTGCTACACCAGCCGTTGCTATTTTCCTGATTAGGGAGCCAAAGGTCTGTACCCCGGTCTTCAGGTCCCGGCAGAACCCTTTGGTACATCTGCACACACAAAAAAATATTTCCCATGCATGCGCACAAAGCAAAGTTTTGGAACTTCCATAATTGCACATGCAAAAGATGGCTGATTTATTGCTTGGATAAGATGAATCAACCAGATTACTGCATTTCATCCAGGGAGGGTCTTCTGTTACGTTTTGTTAAATAGATTTATATTTAAAGGAAGCCAAACTATTTTACAGATATGTGTACACAGGAACATCTATATTATAAGACAGTTGTGTATTGGAGATCTGTTATGGTTGTATACCAGAGAATGGGAGGTCTTGTAGAAAAACGGCATTTATTGAGGAATTTGGAAAGGTAGGGGGCCCCATAGTGACTCTTCTGGGGGCCCCCGGTCATACCTAGTAATGCCCCTGTTTATTGTATTAAATAGGAAGAAATGTTTTCAAATAATCCATCAGACTTGCAGAACGGGAACTCTACAGGGACATGGGATATATGTTCTAATTGCAAAACTCCTAACTTTAGGAGTTTATTTTAAAAACTTTAGAATTTTTTTTCAATTAAGTTTCTTTTTGTTTTTTTTCTAATTCTTCTTGCTTGTATCGAGTCGATAGCTGGCATCTCTTCTCCTGTAATGTAAAGAACACATTCATAATTAAACATTGTTCCTTACATTACCCTAAATTAATTTACAGTGAGAACAATAATAATATATCTGACACATTAATGGCCAAAATTTCTGTATCTTTTTCTAATAGATTAATTAATATCATATATCGTCAGCTTCAGGTAATGACTAAGCACATGTGAAGTCTGTGAAACGCGTCTACCCAGCATTCTGATGCCTGTCATTTTTGGGATGTCCAAATAAGGAAGATTTTGCTCTACAGTGGTGTGCGGCCATTTCTTCTAATGTCATTGTGTGCGGAGGCGGGCACCTGCTGGATCATTAGTTTTCCTTACTTCACCTGGAGCGGCGGGTTTTCTTATTTCCATATCGTCAGCTTCCTCTAGTGGGCAAAATGTTGAATATTTTCTTATTAACCCCTTTGCAGCCGCGCCTCCCAGCCCTTTGAGAGGTTTCAGATATCATGGGGGCAGGGCGGGGTTTATGATCATGTGACCACCGTGATTGCAAGTCACAGCGATCACATGATCAGAAAGCTCCCAATCTTATTAAGCGATCGGGAGCTATCCAATCGCCGCCAGTAACTGTGCCGGGAACGTGCAGGGCGCGCGCTCTCCGCCCAGCTGTGTCTGCTAATTGGTACGCCAAGGCCCACCCACCGAGAGGCCGCATATTTACGTACTTGTTGGCCTCTAGGGGTTAAAGTAGTTCAGAAATCTATACTGCATTTTGGCCACTAGATGGAGCCGACTGTTTAGGAAATAACCTATTAGGAAAAATGCATTGATCACCTTAGATGAACACTTTTGACATTCAGCTAACAAAAGTTTTAATAATAAAACCCTATGGGTCTTCTCAATGATTAATAAATCTGACTGTATTATATGATTCAGTGAAGAATTGTTGAATAAGACAGTTATTACACTTATTGTCACTGCAAGGCCAATTTCCCAATAAAGTTGTGAATGTTTACATATAAAAGAGTGCAAATGCAATTCAAATATTACATGTAAAATGAAAATTCTTGTTAATTTCATCTGCCCATGATTGGATAAATGAATAGTCACCCTTTTATGTGTGTGAAAATCCTCAGTCATCGAACAGAAGACCACTTAAGTCATAATAGTAAATCTGGATCTAATAAAACACACACCTTCTTAAAAAGTCACTCCAACCAAAACAGATTTTTGAATATGAATAGTCTCCAGTGAGCTGGTTCCCCCTCGGCCATCCTATATACACTATATTGCCAAAAGTATTGGGACACCTGCCTTTACACGCACATAAACTTTAATGGCACCCCAGTCTTAGTCCGCAGGGTTCAATATTGAGTTGGCCCCCCCCTTTGCAGATATAACAGCTTCAACTCTTCTGGGAAGGCCGTCCACAAGGTTTAGGAGTGTGTCTATGGGAATGTTTGACCATTCTTCCAGAAATGCATTTGTGAGGTCAGGCACTGATGTTAGATGAGAAGGCCTGGCTCACAGTCTCAGCTCTAATTCATCCCAAAGGTGTTCTATCCGGTTGAGGTCAGGAGCAGGAAATTGTACAAAATGTCTTGGTAAGCTGACACCTTAAGAGTTCCCTTCACTGGAGCTAAGGGGGCCAAGCCCAACCCCTGAAAAATAACTCAACACCATAACCCCCCCTCCGCCAAATGATTTGGACCAGTGCACGAAGCAAGGTCCATAAAGACATGGATGAGCGAGTTTGGGGTGGAGCAACTTGACTGGCCTGCACAGAGTCCTGACCTCAACCCGATAGAATACCTTTGGTGTGAATTAGAGCGGAGACTGTGAGCCAGGCCCTCTCATCCAACATCAGTGCCTGACCTCACAAATGCGCTTCTGGAAGAATGGTCAGACATTCCCATAGACACACTCCTAAACCTTGTGGACGGCCTTCCCAGAAGAGTTGAAGCTGTCATAGCTGTATAGTGACTTTATTGAAATAATAAGGAGTTAGATATATTGTTTAACCGCTTGCCGAACAGCTGCCGCAGTTTTATCTGTGGCAGAATGGCACGGCTGTGCGAAACCTTACATCGCTTCACATTTTGGCCACTAGGGGAGCGCGCCCACAGCGTGTGCCTGAAGCCGATGCAATCGCTTGTGACAGAGTGAGAACCAGGATCTGTGAGTGTAAACACACAAATCCCGGTTTTATTAAGGGAGTAGAGACAGATTGTGTGTTCATACAAAGTTTAAACGCCGATCTCTCTCTCCTAATAGACATTCCAATCCCCCCTACAGTTAGAACACACCAAGGGAACACAGTTAACCCCTTGATTGCCCCTAGTGTTAACCCCTTCCCTGCCAGTGACATTTATACAGTAATCAGTGCATTTTTATGGCGTATAGTGTGGTTTAAATTATTCTTTAGTCAAACACGAGGGTGGGAGGCAATATAAGCTGGTGAGTGCGTTTTTGTGTGGTGTGTGGTGTGGTGTGTGGTGTGGTGTGTGGTGTGGTGTGTGGTGTGGTGTGTGGTGGAAGATTTAAAGATTTAAGAAGGTTGAACTTTTTTTCATCCAACATTTGTTTATTTATGGACTATTTTTGTCACATGTCACTGGGTGTCATATGTCATATTCACATTATATAACTATCGATTTAGTCATTGTTATTATATTTCATTAGCACCACTAGTTTTTCCTATTTCTTAATGTGCATGGTTATAGGTTTAAATTTCTGTTATTCTACATGGAATTTTTATTATTCATTTTAAGCAGGACTGCGACATTGTAGCATAAAGATCGGACACTTTTGACACTTTTTTTTGGGACCAGTCCCTTTTTTTTTTAACAGCGATCAAAGCTAAAAATAGCCACTGATTACTGTATAAATGTCACTGACAGGGAAGGGGTTAACACTAGGGAGCAATCAAGGGGTTAACTGTGTCCTAGGGAGTGAGTCTTACTGTGGGGGGAGGGGACAGACTGAGAGTACAGCGAGACCGCTGTCTCTGATCATTAGGAACAGACTATCTCTCTCTCTCTCTCTCTCTCTCTCTCCTTCCCTGTCAGAAGGGGGATCTGTCTGTTTACATTGACATATCCCTGTTCTGGCTCTGTGTGGAGCGATCGCGGGTGGCGAACATTGCGGCCGCCGGCCACGCGCATCGGCTCCGGCGTCATGCCCCCTAGAGCTCTTAAAGCGGCTGCCATAGAGCTGCTGCGATTCGCGCAGGGGGAGCCAACCTGCCAGCTATTCTTCCCACACAATTCAGGTTGGATTGATATTTGTGATTTGATTCGAAATGCTAATGCTCAAAATTTTTTAATCCATTAGAAAAAAATAAACAAATTTAAGTTAAACAAATTCCGAAAACGAATCATCCGAATGTAACGAAATTAAATTAGTAACATAACCTATCTAAACAAAATTAAATTATTTATTTTTTGTTCTGCACATGTCCAGACATAAATGACACTTAGTGCTCTGGACTGAGACAAGTACACACTATAGAGGGATACACTTTGCTCATATTTCATGTCTGAGCTTTACAACCACTTTAACGCATTTAGCTCAGCTTGCATGAATGATTCTGACATTTGTAGAACAAATGTTTTATGAACAGACCCCTTAATTACATTTTTTGGTCTATCAGGGATTGTTCACACGATATGTTTCCAACACATCAAAAATGCATGGACAAGAATATAATAAAAAAATATGGCAGCTTATGGGTCCTTATCTGAGGTGGCTGCATTCGTTTTCTATTTTCAGGTGTTTATTTTCTGTACTGTATCTACGGAGGTTAAGAAATGTTTAAAATCTTCCGTACTATCAATATAAACTTGCCCTATCTAATCGTGCCAGTGCTCATAATGTTTTATATGCATGTCCATGTATCTATAAAGAGGAAACATTGTCACCCAACGCAGCACGTCAGATTCAAACGAAATATACCTTCACCTCTCCCTATCTCATAACATAGGGGGATGTGATTTATAGTTCACAAAACACAGCTCAGAGATTTCAGTTCAGTGCACGGGAAATGACAAGAACTCTCTGAGAGAATCGACAAGGAAGCTTTATCCTCCTCTGAGTACAACACCCCTAGAAGGGTCCTTTCACACAAGAGCGTTCCACTTCATTCAGCAAGGGATCCATGAGCGGGATGGATGTCAGTTTTTTGTCTGTATTTGGACCCCTGTAGGATTTATGGGCTGCTAGATGTGAACGTTTACATCAGGCTACCTCCAATCTGTCATGTTTAGGTCCAGAAAAGCAGAAAAGAACGCAGTCCTTTTTGTTTTTTCTTCCTGGATCTGGATGGACTTGGAGGTAGGGGTATGCAAATGGACACAACTACATTTTACAACCACCTGCCCATAGACTTGCATGGAGCTTGCAGCCTGAAAAACTTACCTATAGACCTGACTGAAAAGCCTGTTTAAAGGAGCCTAAAAAATCCTGGACTAGTCTTGGTAGTTTGTTTGCATGTATAAGTTCCCCTTCTTCACTATGTCTTTGCCTTGAGGGCGAATCGAACCTTGGATGGAATAGATGCCCAGTGGGATGTCGTTTCTCAAAGAAGAATAAAGCTTTTTGAAAAGAACAAGTGGTGGTGTGGGGCCCTCTCTTTTAAACAATGAATACCATTCAGAAGTGAATATCCCAGGGGGCCCATGCACCTGTGGTTGGTTCATCTGTAACCACATACTGGAAGCAGAACCTTTACTTTGTCAAAAATGTTCTTAGCCCAAAAAAAAGAAGAAAACAAATACACACATATCTAATGATGGGTAATATATTACATTTTTGTGCTTGGAATTAGATACCATTTAAGATACCATGTAAGAGCAACACACGTTAATACATACATTTCTGGTGTTGCTCAGCTTTGGGTAAATTGGAGTGGAAGGTGCACTTAAAAATACTAAACTGGTCAAAAATAGGACCTCAACTAAAACCATTGGGTGAATTCAATAAAATTTTGCAACTTACCTTCACCCTGAGCTGCTACTTCAAAGTTAGACATTTCTCCCTGGGCAGTCTCTTGTTTTTCTGTGACATCCTCAAATGTATCTTCTGCAGCTACAAGAGAAATTATATTATTAAATGTACAGTATGTGTGACATTTCAAAAGTCTATGATTTAAAGCAGTGGTCCTAGAGTACCGCCAACAGGCCATGTTTGCAGGTCTTCCTTTATCTTGTACAGGTGCTTTAAATCAGAGTCAATGGATTGGTATATTGGAAAGCTATTTTATCCAAGAGAAATTCCCAAAACATGGCCTGTTGGGAGTACTTAAAGGGGTTGTAAAGGTAATTTTTTTATTTTCTACATAGGTTCCTTTAAGCTAGTGCATTGTTGGTTCACTTATCTTTTCCTTCGATTTCCCTTCTAAATGTTTTTTTTTCTTTGTTTTCTTTGTCTAAATTTCTCACTTCCTGTTTCACCCCAGTAAGCTGTTCTGGCTGACTAACCACCAGCTCAGATGATGGTGAGAAGTTTACTGAGGAGAAACAGGAAGTGAGATATTCAGACAAAGCAAAAAAACATTTAGAAGGGAAATCAAAGGAAAAGGTAAGTGAACCAACAATGCACTAGCTTAAAGGAACCTATGTAGAAAATAAAAAAATTACCTTTACAACCCCTTTTAAGGACAGGGTTGAGAACCACTGATTTAAAATGTATGTGAACAAATGTACTTAAGTTTAACCACTTGACAACTGGGCACTTAAACCCCCTTCCTAACCAGACCAATTTTCAGCTTTCGGCGCTCTCATACTTTGAACGACAATTATTAATTTTTTTCACACAAATAGAGCTCTCTTTTGGTAGCATTTAACAACTTTCAGACCGGACCAATTTGCTGGTCAAAGACCAGACCACTTTTTGTGATTCGGCACTGCGTCGCTTTAACTGACAATTGCGCGGTCGTGCGACGTGGCTCCCAAACAAAATTGATGTCCTTTTTTTCCCACAAATAGAGCTTTCTTTTGGTGGTATTTGATCACCCCTGCGGTTTTTATTTTTTGCGCTATAAACAAAAATAGAGCGACAATTTTGAAAAAACGCATTAATTTTTACTTTTTGTTATAATAAATATCCCCCAAAAATATATAAAAAAAACATTTTTTTCCCTCAGTTTAGGCCGATACGTATTATTCTACATATTTTTGGTAAAAAAATCACAATAAGCGATTATTGATTGGTTTGCGCAAAAGTTTTAGCGTTTACAAAATGGGGATAGTTTTATAGCATTTTTATTAATATTTTTTTTTTTTTTTTTTAATAGTAATGGCGGCGATCAGCGATTTTTATTGTGACTGCGACATTGTGGGAGACCCATTGGACTTTTTGACACATTTTTGGGACCATTGTCATTTATACAGTAATCACTGCTATATAAATGCACTGATTCCTGTGTAAATGACACTGGCAGTGAAAGGGTTAACCAGTGGGTGGCAGTGTAGGGGTTAAGTGTTCCTAGGGGTGTGTTACTAACTGTGAGGGGGTTGGGCTTTCATTTAGTGAACACTGATCTCTGCTCCAATCACATGGAGCAGAGATCAGCGTCACTAGTTGCTAGGCAGAATGGAGAAATGCTGTTTACACGGCATTTCCTCCATTCAGCCGTCCCGTGAGACGATCGCGGGTATGCCCACGGCGATCGAGTCCGCGGGTCCCGCGACCGGACTCACGTGGGTCCCGACCAGCGCGGGAGCACGCCGCCGGTGGCGCGCTCCCGATGGCAGGGCGGCATTGAAGATTGGACGTACATGTACGGCAATATGCCTGCCCGTGCCATTCTGTCAACGTACATCGTCGTGCGCTGGTCGGGAAGTGATTAATTACCGCTATTTAAAAAATAAATAAAAAAATTGTGCTTTAAAGAAAACAGACCGAAAAATTATGTAAAAATATATATATACTTTTTCTTTGTTTCTGTTATAAAATTTTGCAAATTAAGAATTTTTCTTCATAAATTTTGGCCAAAATTTATACTGCTACATATCTTTGGTAAAAATAATCCAAATCAGTGTATATTATTTGGTCTTTGTGAAAGTTATAGAGTCTACAAACTGTGGTGCCAATCACTGAAAATTGATCACATCTGAAGTACTGACGGCTTATCTCGTTTCTTGAGACTCTAACATGCCAGGATAGTAAAAATACCCCGCAAATGACTACTTTTTGGAAAGTAGACATTCCAAGGTATTTAGAAAGAGGCATGGTGAGTTTTTTGAAGTTGTAATTTTTACCACAATTCTTTGCAAAATCAAGATTTGTTTTTTCTTTTTTTTTTTCTTTTTACAAAAGTCTCATATTATCAGGTTATTTCTCACACACAGTATATGCACACCACAAGTTAAACTCCAAAACACATTCTACTACTCCTCCTGGGTATGACGATACCACATGTGTGAGACTTTCACACAGCCTGGCCACATACAGAGGCCCAACATTGAGGGAGCACCATCAGGCGTTCTAGGGGCATAAATTACACATCTAATTTCTTGACTACCTCTTACAATTTTGAAGGCCCTGGAGCACCAGGACAATGGAAAACAACCCAACGTATAATCTATGAGGCGTATCGAGTCTTTTGAACATGTCATTTTTTCCTACAAGTTTTTGGAAAATGTGGAAAGAAAATGAAAATGCGTTTTTTTTTTACACATAGTTGTCCATTTGTATAATATTTCTAACACATAGCATCTACATGGCAAAAATGACACCCCAAAAAAGATTCTGCTACTCCTCCTGAGTACGACAATACCACATGTGAGACTTTTACACAGCCTGGCTACATAGAAAGACCCAACATGCAGGGAGCACAGTCAGGTGTTCTAGGGGCATAAATGTCAAACCTAATTTGATTACCTATTACATTTTGAGGCACTGTGGTGGCATGGATAAGCCATGGATGGGGATGGCTAAGCATGGTTGAGCCATGAATGTGGATGGCTGGGTATGGGTGGGTATGGCTGAGTATGGATGGATGAGTATTGCTGAGTATGGCTGTGTATAGGTGGCTGAGCATGGATGGATGGATGAGTATTGCTGAGGATGGATGAGTATTTCCGAGTATGGATGGATGAGTATTGCTGAGTATGGATGGATGAGTATTGCTGAGTATGGATGGATGAGTATTGCTGAGCATGGGTGGGATGGATGGATGAGTACTTCTGAGCATGGATGAGTATGGATGGATGAGTATTTCTGAGCATGGATGAGTATGGATGGATAAGTACTTCTGACCATGGATGAGTATGGATGGGATGGATGGGTGAGTGTTTCTGAGCATGGATGAATGAGTACTTCTGAGCATGGATGGGGTGGATGGAGGAGAACTTCTGTGAAAATGGATGGGATGGATGGATGAGTACTTTTGTAAGCATGGATGGGATGGATGGATGAGTACTTGTAAGCATGGATGGATGAGTACTTCTGTGAGCATGGATGGATGGCTGGATTGGGCACCGAGCAGCGCTGTAGGCACTACACATCCAGCCCACAGCTTTGCAGCACTTGATATCTCCCCTCTCACCTCTCACTTTACCAATAGGTACGGGAAGGAACCGGACGTGATGCCGGTTTGTTTAGAAGTGATCGCTCCGTCATTTGACAGAGTGATCACGTGGTAAATGGCCGCTGTCAGTGGCCATTTACCGTGATCCATGATGCGCGCCCCCGCTGTGCTGCAGCCGTCTTTTGGCTAAGGCCCGGTTGGCATGTGGTTAAAGTGTCTGTAACCATGAAAATTGAATTTATTAAATTGGTGACCAAGAGCTACCTCTCCCATTCTCATTTTTGTCCTCAAAAAATGAACACCTACAGACCGTTACACTCAGGATAAGCTCTTACCTGACGATTATGTCGGAGTCCGTCTGGGTTCAAGCCTCTCCCAGCACGAAGTCCCACATCTCATGCCGCATACACACGACAGGACTTTTTTCGATCGAATAGTCCGACGGAACGAGTCCGTCGGACTATTCGATCGTGTGTGGGCTCCATTGGACCTGTGCTTGCCAAAAATCCAGCGGACTTTAGAAATAGAACATGTTTTAAATTTTTCCACCGGAACTCCGCCGGACCGAGAAATCCGTTTGTGTGTATGCTAGACCGACGGACAAACACCAACGCTAGGGGAGCTATTGGCTACTGGCTATGAACTTCCTTATTCTAGTCCGGTTGTACGTCATCACGTTCAAATTCTTCGGACTTTGGTGTGATTGTGTGTGGCCAAGTCCGTTCATTCGGAAAGTCAGTCGGAAAGACCATCGGACCTAGTCCCTCAAAGTTCGGTCGTGTGTACGCGACATTCGGCTACTAAACGCACCAACAAGGAGGGGAACCCCTTCTGGTGGTCTTTTGGGGTTGAGGTGTTCTCTAATTAGAGACGACAATCCTCTCATGGTATGCCTGCTTTTGAGTCCGGATCCAGCAGCTGGGACTGAATGGTGTCTTCTCTCCTATGGAATTTTTTCCAGGTTTGTCAATTTCTATAAAACTTTTTTTTTCTTTTTCTTGCTCTCATATCTCTAAAGACCCCATACACACTGTGCAGCTTTTGTTGTCTAATTTCCTTTAGATTTGTCAGGACCCTGTAGTGCAGGGGCCTGCCTGATTGCATACAAATTGAGGCTCTTAACGTTTGACCTCATATTGTGTAGTTTTGGTAAATCTGAGGGAAAAAATCTGCAGAGGATTGTATGATGTGTAGCCAGCTTAAAAGTGTCCTTTTGTGTGGATGGGCATTGGCTTCCCTCCAATTGTATTACTAGGGGTAGGGGGGTTTGCTCAGATTTCTTTAATTGCTCAAAAAAATGGGGGGTATATGTGTATTTTTTCCCTCTCTCGCTTCCCTTATTTCTCGCTGTTGCCATGCAGTCCCCCTTGCACGTTTCGGTTTTTCCTCGAGCATGAACCTAATTCCGCGTACACACAACCGGACTTTCCGGCAAGCTAGGTCTGACGTGATTAGTCCGTCAGACAATCCGATCGTGTGTGGGAAAATCCGGCGGAGCTAGAAATAGAACATGTTTCAAATCTATCCAATGGACTCAGTTTTGACTAACTCAAATCTATTTATCTACTGAATGTAATATTGAATATAATATCCATTGAACTTCCTTTTTTAGTCCCATTTACGTCACCACGTTCAAAACAAATGGACTTTCGAATGGACTTAGTCCATTTGTATGTGGCTAAGTATGTTCGTTCCGAAAGTCAGTCGGAACTCCGCCAAAAGTCTGTCGGGGAGACCTAGTTTGCTGGAAAGTCCGGTCATGTACACCGTATTACACCACATAACCAAGACCACCACAATACCAGGTAAGGACCAACTTCGGGTAAGTAAAAAGATGCAGGAAAAAGAGTGCGTGCTGCCCTGATGAGTGTGAGCAGCCCCGGCTGCTCACACGCCCGCTCTAGGATTTTCCAGGGCTCTCTCCTGAAATCTAATATCGATCTGGTTACACAAGGTGATAACACTGTCCAGATCAGCAGGGAGTGATCTTCCTGCCAATTCATCCTTCACTCTATCAAAGAGGCCATGTAAAATGGTTGCAACTAGGGCCTCATTATTCCAGCTCAATTCAGCTGTGAGGATACGGAATTGAAGAGCATACTGTCCCACAGAAGCGGACTCTTGACAAAGACGTAAAAGAGCTCTGGCCGCTGAGGAGACACGACCCGGTTCCTTGAAGATATTCCAACAAAGTTTCAAGAAATCAGATAGGCTAGAAACCACTAGATCATTCAGTTCCCACAGAGGAGCAGCCCAGGCTAACACCTCGCCGGACAGGAAGGATGTAATATAGGCTACCTTTGTCCGATCAGACAGGAAGTTGTGCACTGGCTAAGGAACCCCCTGCAGGCCTTGGAGTCCCCAGAGAAGCGGCCCAGAACTGTCAGTTGTAATGAATGTGTCGCTGCGACTGGTGCGACTTGTGCAGCAGCAGATAGAAGTTGAGGTTGTTGAACCGGGGATCCTAATGAGGCCTGAACCTTTTCAAAACGGGAGGCCAAATCCTGAAGGAATCGCATCACCTGGGTCTGATGCGATTCCTGGGTCTCAAGTCTCAGAACTAGGCCCTGCAAAGGATCATCTGCAGGTAGCGGCACATCAGCCGGGTCCATGGCTGATCAAACTGTCAGGTCACCTGAGACCAGGTGACAGCTACACTCCGTAGGAATCGGAATTGCACCGCTAAGATAGTGGACCCTAGGACTGACTGCTGTGAATTGTAACCAGTGAGGTTCAGGAAGCAGGTCTACTGGATCATTAACACAGATCCCAGTTGGAGCTAGAGCATAGATTCCCCAGGGCTGGAGCCTAAGAGCCAGCTGGTGTTCACCAGAGCCTCTAGTGGTGAGGATGGACTGCGCTGAAGTCTGGCTCCAGGTCGCGGCCCCTAGGGTCTCACAGCTCACGCCCACGGTAGACTAGAGGAGAAGGAAACAGCAGGCTGGAACAACAAGGATAGTAAAGGGATAAGGCAGAGGTCAGGGCAACTAGCAGACAGGAACAACAGAGTACAAGCCAAAGGTTCAGGGTCACAGGCAAACAGGGATAGTCGGGGACATGCCAAAAGGTCAGGGTCATGAGCAATAGTCGAGAACACGCCAAGGTCGGTAACAGAGACAAATGTAGATCACACGGCAAGCAGGAAACAGGAAGCCAAACACACAATGAATACACAATGGTTGATCAGCACCGCTGGTTTGCAGTGCACAGGTTAATATAGGGTTCCCTGATAGGGCCTGGGGTGGAGCCACGCTTAGAGGAGAGGTTATAAAAACCACCAGGTGGAAGTGGCTGGCCTCTTAGTCTGAACACATGAGGAAAGGTAAGCAGACAGAGGAAGATTACTGCATAACCATGACACTGTGCAAATGCATAGCTTGCCTGCATCTTCTATGGTTAGTGTGTAGCCATGCCTCATAGCCATCCAATGTCTACGTAGCCATGTCTCCTGCCCATCCGATGTCTATGTAGCAGTGCCTCCTGCCCATTCAATGTCTATGTGTAGTCATGCCCCCAAACTTTCCACTGTACGTTTGTAGCCACGCCCTGCCCACCTGATATGCTTTTATAGCCACACCCCTGCCCATCTGATGTGGACACACCCATCCACAGGTTTATGATACGCTGTGCATGGAAAAGCAATCAAGTGAACTACACATCACATGCTCCAAAAGGTATAAAAGAAAAAGATCCCCCTATTGTCTGGATATGGTTAGAGCATGGCAAGTCTATCTCTCAACTACTGCTTTTTTTTTTTCAGAAAGCCTGATTCCCCAAGCTCCTCATTCCACTATCTCTAGGTGTCTCAAATAGTTGTTCAAACCTATGGTCTCAGGGGTTGGGTTAAGCCCCTTCCCTATTAAGGCTTGCTTCACTAGGGTTGTGGTTGCTGCTTGGCCTTTTTTGCATCAGGCCTCTGATTTGCAGATTTGTAAGGGTGCCAACTGGTCTTCTGTTCATATCTTTTCTAAGTTCTGCCAGGTGAACATTTCTACCATATTTGATGCCAGTTTTGGTATAAGGTCCTCCAGGTGACTCTTTATGCTCTAGGTAGCCCCCAGTTCCTGATATTTACAGTGGGCCTGTTAGCGACATCATTGCTGTTGGAAATCCTGAAGGTTTAAGACTGTGTCCCTCAATGGATGAGAAAAAAAAAGATTGTTGTACTTGTGTCCTTTTATTGGGGTCCATTGACCCTCTCTGTTTATGCTCTCAGTACTGTTTATTGTAAACCCAAGACATGAAGGTAGTAGGAGGGGTTCTCTTAGGGTGGCTCACAGTTATTTTTTGTTTCCCAGTGCTCAATTCATATGTAGACAGTAGGAAAGCCTGAGAGTTTAGAACTTCCCTTGTCCCTCAATGGAATACAAGAAATTCAAGACTTTTACGGTGAGCAAAAAAATATTTTTTTAGTTGGGGTCCCAAGTGAACAAGGGTGGGAAAGACAGGATAGTCATAAAATAAAAGCAGAGCAAGTCCAGAGAAAGACTAAGGTTATTGATCCGAGTTTGTATTTGGACTTGTCCGATGGACTTGTGTACACACATTTGTTGGTGGAAAATTTGAAGACATGCTAGCCAACATTTGTTGGCGGAAAGTCCAACAACAATTGTACGATGAAGCGTCCACATGGCCTGTTAGAGCCTGCAAAAGACTTGAGACTGGGGTGGAGGGTCTTCCAGCAGGACACCGACCCTAAACATACAGCCAGAGCTACAATGGGATGGTTTAGATCAAAGTATATTCATGTGTTAGAATGGCCCAGTCCAAGTCCAGACCTGAATCCAATTAAGAATCTGCGGCAAGACTCGAAAATTGCTGTTCACAGACACTCTCCATCCAATCTGACAGAGCTTGAGCTATTTTGCAAAGAAGAATGGGCAAAAATGTCCCTCTCTAGATGTACAAAGCTGGTAGAGACATCCCCAAAAAGACTTGCAGCTGTAATTGCAGAGAAAGGGGGTTCTACAAAGTATTTACTCAGGGGGGCGCCATACAAATGTACCCCCCACACTTTTCACATATTTATTTGTAAAAAATTCTGAAGATCATTTATCATTTTCCTTCCATTTCACAATTATGAGCCACTTTGTGTTGGTCTATCACATAAAATCCCAATAAAATACATTTATGTTTTTGGTTGTAACATGAAAAATGTGGAACTTTTCAAGGCACTGTATATCCAATGTAGCCAGAATAATTGAATAAAATTGCCCTAATGCAAATTCAAGATCAGAGGTAATGAATTAAAATTCATGGAAGCCCAATCGGTTACATTTTCTCCCAGCAGAGGTCTGAAATGCATTTTTGTGCTATGAGTCTGATCGTTCACATCACAGCCTCTCTTCTCTTATATCACAACCCCATTCTTTAATTTATTTTCATAGCAGTGTTCTCTGCTAGTGATGGCCGAACGGTTCGCCCGGCGGTCGTTTCGCGGCGAATTTCCGACTTTCGCCGTCCGCGGGTTCGAACGCCTTTTTCCGTCGTTCGCCCCGGCGGACTTACGTGTTTAATGTATACAAGAACTTTAACCTTTCGTGACACGTTTATCATGTGTTACAGGACAACCAATTGAGACATGACAGCTCATGGACACTTGGACATTCCCCCTAACCTATAAATACACCCGATCCGGTGGCCATTTTACATTCTTTCTTCTGTCACTGTAGGGAAAGGATCCTGTGTGGAGTAGGGACAGAGAAAACGCTAGCTATTTGGTACACAAAAGTTCTTTTCAGGACTGGTATAGGTGTTAGGTCAGCAGCCTGAGTTTCTTTTGTCAGTTTAGATAAAGGGACAGAGCGCTGTATGCTGCTATTTTAGGGACAGCTCAGCCAGATTAGTCTTTCTTCATCATCATCATCATCATCATCATTAGCTGTTACTATCAGGTCCACAAAAGAGCTGTTCCAGCTAATCGTTCCAGCCTACTCTTTTTTGCCAATTTGTATAGGGACAGGCAGGAAGCAGTGTGTCAGGCAGTGAGGATAATTTTAAAGACTTGCTGTTACTATTAGTTCCACAAAGGTTCTTTTCAGGACTGGTATCAGTGGTACGGTAATAGGCTTGTACACGTATAATATTCTTTCTTCCAAATATAGAAAGAATATTATACTTGACTGCTGCCCTTCTGCTGCAGTCTGCTAATCATTCACAACTCACTTGTTCCACAAAGCTCTTTATCAGGACTGGTAACTTGGTCTGTCTAGGGTGCTACGGTACATAGGCTTGGGTGCGGTACAGTCTGCTGTTCTGTAAGGACCGCTATCGGTCCACAATACATAGGGTTGCCGTGCACTACTGCTGACCGCTGCCCTATACTGCAGCAGTCCTTCATTGGTATAGGGACTGACGTACAGTCTGCTAATCACTAACACACAACCTGCTTGGTCCACAAAAGTTCTTATAAGGACTGGTAACTTGGTATAGGGTGCTACGGTACATAGGCCTGAGTGCGTTACAGTCTGCTGTTCTGTAAGGACCGCTATCGGTCCACAATACATAGGGTTGCCGTGCACTACTGCTGACCGCTGCCCTATACTGCAGCAGTCCTTCAGCGGTATAGGGACTGACGCACAGTCTGCTAAACACTAACACACAACCTGCTTGGTCCACAAAAGTTTTTATAAGGACTGGTAACTTGGTATAGGGTGCTACGGTACATAGGCCTGAGTGCAGTACAGTCTGCTGTTCTGTAAGGACCGCTATCGGTCCACAATACATAGGGTTGCCGTGCACTACTGCTGACCGCTGCCCTATACTGCAGCAGTCCTTCATTGGTATAGGGACTGACGTACAGTCTGCTAATCACTAACACACAACCTGCTTGGTCCACAAAAGTTCTTATAAGGACTGGTAACTTGGTATAGGGTGCTACGGTACATAGGCCTGAGTGCGTTACAGTCTGCTGTTCTGTAAGGACCGCTATCGGTCCACAATACATAGGGTTGACGTGCACCACTGCTGACCGCTGCCCTATACTGCAGCAGTCCTTCAGCGGTATAGGGACTGACGTACAGTCTGCTAAACACTAATACACAACCTGCTTGGTCCACAAAAGTTCTTATAAGGACTGGTAACTTGGTATAGGGTGCTACGGTACATAGGCTTGAGTGCGGTACAGTCTGCTGTTCTGTAAGGACCGCTATCGGTCCACAATAGATAGGGTTGACGTGCACCACTGCTGACCGCTGCCCTATACTGCAGCAGTCCTTCAGCGGTATAGGGACTGACGCACAGTCTGCTAAACACTAACACACAACCTGCTTGGTCCACAAAAGTTTTTATAAGGACTGGTAACTTGGTATAGGGTGCTACGGTACATAGGCCTGAGTGCGTTACAGTCTGCTGTTCTGTAAGGACCGCTATCGGTCCACAATACATAGGGTTGCCGTGCACTACTGCTGACCGCTGCCCTATACTGCAGCAGTCCTTCATTGGTATAGGGACTGACGTACAGTCTGCTAATCACTAACACACAACCTGCTTGGTCCACAAAAGTTCTTATAAGGACTGGTAACTTGGTATAGGGTGCTACGGTACATAGGCCTGAGTGCGTTACAGTCTGCTGTTCTGTAAGGACCGCTATCGGTCCACAATACATAGGGTTGACGTGCACCACTGCTGACCGCTGCCCTATACTGCAGCAGTCCTTCAGCGGTATAGGGACTGACGTACAGTCTGCTAAACACTAATACACAACCTGCTTGGTCCACAAAAGTTCTTATAAGGACTGGTAACTTGGTATAGGGTGCTACGGTACATAGGCTTGAGTGCGGTACAGTCTGCTGTTCTGTAAGGACCGCTATCGGTCCACAATACATAGGGTTGCCGTGCACTACTGCTGACCGCTGCCCTATACTGCAGCAGTCCTTCATTGGTATAGGGACTGACGTACAGTCTGCTAATCACTAACACACAACCTGCTTGTTCCACAAAAGTTCTTATAAGGACTGGTAACTTGGTATAGGGTGCTACGGTACATAGGCTTGAGTGCGGTACAGTCTGCTGTTCTGTAAGGACCGCTATCGGTCCACAATAGATAGGGTTGACGTGCACCACTGCTGACCGCTGCCCTATACTGCAGCAGTCCTTCAGCGGTATAGGGACTGACGTACAGTCTGCTAAACACTAATACACAACCTGCTTGGTCCACAAAAGTTCTTATAAGGACTGGTAACTTGGTATAGGGTGCTACGGTACATAGGCTTGAGTGCGGTACAGTCTGCTGTTCTGTAAGGACCGCTATCGGTCCACAATAGATAGGGTTGACGTGCACCACTGCTGACCGCTGCCCTATACTGCAGCAGTCCTTCAGCGGTATAGGGACTGACGTACAGTCTGCTAAACACTAATACACAACCTGCTTGGTCCACAAAAGTTCTTATAAGGACTGGTAACTTGGTATAGGGTGCTACGGTACATAGGCTTGAGTGCGGTACAGTCTGCTGTTCTGTAAGGACCGCTATAGGTCCACAATAGATAGGGTTGACGTGCACCACTGCTGACCGCTCACCTATACTGCAGCAGTCCTTCAGCGGTATAGGGACTAAGAGTTTTGTCACAGGGTCATTTAAAAAATGACATGCAGAGGAAGAGGCAGGCCCTTCCGCAGGGGTGGTAGGGGTAGGGCAGGAGCAACAGGCTTGAGCCAAAGTGGGAAGTTGCAGAAGGTGCGTTCAATTACTTTAAAGGATGCACCAGACTTGGTTGAGTGGCTCGCTCAGCCTTACTCTTCTGCACCCTCCTCATCCTCTCGATCTGCACCCTCTTCTTCACTCTCTGCTATGTGCACCCCCAAAGACACTACCACCAACAACACGACCACCACCACCACCACCACATACCTTCCGCTTGAGTCACTGGAATTATTTTCCGATCCATATCAAGAGGACATTTCTGATGCGCAGCCACTCTTGGTATTGGATCAGGAAGAGGAGGTAGCAACAAGCGCTACTCAGCAGTCTGACGCCAGTACCCAGATCAGCCCAAGGAGGAGGTTGGTCCCCGGTGTTGCTGCCTACTCTACTTATAGCGGTGGGGAAGGTGACGTTGATGATGACGTGTCTAGTGATGTCACGTGGGTGCCCACAAGAGAGGAAGAGGAGGGGAGTTCAGAGGGAGATATGGACCAGCAGATAGGGAGGAGAAGCAGCAATGACTTACATTGCACAGCAGGGACAAAGCAGACTGCAAATGTATCAGGAGCGAGTCATCGACCATGTACGGTCACATCTGGCGCTCCCAGGACACCGGCACATGGCTCCGCAGTGTGGGCTTTTTTTAACGTGTCCGCTGCTGACAATAGCGTTGCCATCTGCAATCTTTGCAGTCAACGCGTTAGTCGCGGTAAGCCCAATACTCACCTAGGGACGACCGCCTTAAGAAGGCACATGAGCAGCCATCACCGAGCCCAGTGGGAGCAACGGAACACACAAAGCCACACTGCAGGCTCTCACCGTCCAGCCTCGTCTTCTACTTCTCCTTCTCCTCTCTCCTCACAATTGTCCTCCACTCCACCTTCCATCACGCCAAGCTCACATTTTTCTGCAAAAAGGCAGGCTTCCGTGGGCCTAATGTTTGAGCGTAAAAAAATGATGACGCCGGATAACCCTCTTGCCCAACGGTTGGCGGCTGGCTTGTCAGAACTCATAGCCCGCCAACTACTGCCATATAAACTGGTGGACTCGGAGGCCTTTCGCAAATTTGTGGCCATTGGAACACCACAATGGAAGGTCCCAGGAAGGAAGTATTTCTCAGAGAAGGGCATCCCAGAGCTATATGGCCATGTTCAGCGGCAAGTGAATGTATCTCTGGCACACAGTGTCGGTGCCAAGATACATCTGACCACAGACACGTGGTCTAGCAAACACGGGCAGGGAAGGTATATCAGTTTTACTGCCCACTGGGTGAACCTTCTGACGGCCGTCAAGCATGTAACCCGTGGCACCCGTGTAGATTTGGTTTTACCGCCACGGATTGCATGCAGGCCTGACTCTTCTTCTCCTCCTCCTACTCCATCCTCCTCCCTCTCCTCCTCAGCTGCCTCCTCCTTTTCCGCTGCTAGCGTCTCTTCCACTGCACCGCCCAAGCTCCCCAGAACCTATTCCACATGCCAGGTGAGACGTTGCCATGCCGTGCTGCGTCTGTTGTGCCTGGAAGCAAAGAGCCACACTGGCCCGGCACTCCTTTCAGCTTTGCGTTCACAGGCAGATGAGTGGCTAACACCGCTCAATTTGACAGTTGGTAAAGTGGTGTGTGACAACGGTGCCAATCTGCTTAGCGCATTGAAACAGGGCAAAATCACGCACGTGCCGTGCATGGCACACGTCTTAAACTTGGTCGTGCAGCGATTCCTTGTCAAATACCCTGGGGTCCAGGACATCTTGCGGCAGGCAAGGAAAATCTCGGCCCATTTCAGAAGATCTTACACGGCCATGGCTCGCCTTGCTGACATTCAGCGGCGACACCATCTGCCGGTCAGACGTCTTATTTGCGATTGCCCGACGCGATGGAACTCAACCTTCTATATGCTTGATAGGCTGCTCCAGCAGAAACGTGCAGTTAACGTCTACCTGTATGAACTCTGCGAAAGAAACGGTTCTGGGGAGCTGGGTTTTTTTTCACCGCGCCAGTGGCTGCTCATGCGCGACACATGCAGACTTCTGCGGCCATTTGAGGAGATCACCAAACTGGTCAGTCGCAGCCATGGCGCCATCAGTGACATGGTACCTTATGCCTTCTTTCTGGAGCGTGCATTGCGTCGTGTCATTGATCAGGCTGTGGAGGAGCAGGAGCGGGAAGATGAGGAAGTCGCAATGCTGGATGAATTCCCAGGGGGGGCTACTCTATCTGAGACAAGTCAACAACAGGAGTCTGATGAGGAGTCAGAGGAGGATGGTGCCGGGGCGGATGAGCAGGAGCAAGAAGAGCATGCTTTAAACCTTTCTGGGATCCCTGTTGTGCGAGGATGGGGAGAGGAGAATGAAGAGGACGACATTATCCTGGATGATGAGCAGGAGCCAGGCCACCACACCGCTTCCACTTTAGTGCAAATGGGGGCCTTCATGCTCCAGTGTTTTAATAGGGACCCCCGTATAAAAAGCATGAGGGTCAAGGACCAGTACTGGGTGGCAACGTACTTAGACCCCCGGTACAAACACAAAATGGCGGAAATGTTACCGCCGTCGCAGAGGGCTGTCAGAATGCAGCACTTCCAGGCCTTGCTTCGAGAAATGCTGCATTCTGCTTTTGCGTGCGCTGGCAGAGGAGCAATTCCCACTCCCAGAGAAGGATTTGCGGGTACCAATCCAACAGCGCCTGCAAGAAGAGGCCGGTTTGAAGATGTGTTGGTGACTTCGGATATGAGGTCATTCTTTCAGCCGACCCATCGACAGGTGTCATCCGGATCCAGCATCAGGGAACGCCTAGACCGTCAGGTGTCCGACTACATTGGGTTAACGGCCGATGTGGACGCTCTGAGGAGTGATGAACCCCTAGACTACTGGGTGGGCAGGCTTGACCTCTGGCCAGAGCTTGCCCAATTTGCAATCGAACTGTTGGCTTGCCCCTCATCCAGTGTCCTGTCCGAAAGGACGTTCAGCGCAGCAGGGGGGATTGTGACCGATAAGCGTACTCGCCTAGCTCACCACAGTGTTAACTACCTCACATTTCTAAAAATGAATGAGGCATGGATCTCGGAGGAATTCAACACATGTGATCAGTAGACCATGTATATGTCTATAAACAATTTTTGGAATCAAGCACACAGACCTTCTTAATTCATTTGGCTCACTTCCCTGACCCAAAAAAGCACACCGTACTATATGCCCCTACCCTCCTCTTTGAAGAGGTTGAGCGGTGTCATATTTCTACTGGGGCTGCTTATTATGAGGGGTTCCCACCATCCCTGTGCTGTGCTGACTTCCTCCTGGGTGTTCTTATTATGAGGGGCTCCCACCATCCCTGTGCTGTGCTGACTTCCTCCTGGGGGTTCTTATTATGAGGGGATCACACCATCCCTGTGCTGTGCTGACTTCCTCCTGGGGCTGCTTACGGTGCTGCTGTCAGCGCTGTATGTCACGGAGCTGCTGTCAGCGCTGTATGTCACGGAGCTGCTGTCAGCGCTGTATGTCACGGAGCTGCTGTCAGCGCTGTATGTCACGGAGCTGCTGTCAGCGCTGTATGTCACGGAGCTGCTGTCAGCGCTGTATGTCACGGAGCTGCTGTCAGCGCTGTATGTCACGGAGCTGCTGTCAGCGCTGTATGTCACGGAGCTGCTGTCAGCGCTGTATGTCACGGAGCTGCTGTCAGCGCTGTATGTCACGGAGCTGCTGTCAGCGCTGTATGTCACGGAGCTGCTGTCAGCGCTGTATGTCACGGAGCTGCTGTCAGCGCTGTATGTCACGGAGCTGCTGTCAGCGCTGTATGTCACGGAGCTGCTGTCAGCGCTGTATGTCACGGTGCTGCTGTCAGCGCTGTATGTCACGGAGCTGCTGTCAGCGCTGTATGTCACGGAGCTGCTGTCAGCGCTGTATGTCACGGAGCTGCTGTCAGCGCTGTATGTCACGGAGCTGCTGTCAGCGCTGTATGTCACGGAGCTGCTGTCAGCGCTGTATGTCACGGAGCTGCTGTCAGCGCTGTATGTCACGGAGCTGCTGTCAGCGCTGTATGTCACGGTGCTGCTGTCAGCGCTGTATGTCACGGAGCTGCTGTCAGCGCTGTATGTCACGGAGCTGCTGTCAGTGCTGTATGTCACGGAGCTGCTGTCAGCGCTGTATGTCACGGAGCTGCTGTCAGCGCTGTATGTCACGGAGCTGCTGTCAGCGCTGTATGTCACGGTGCTGCTGTCAGCGCTGTATGTCACGGAGCTGCTGTCAGCGCTGTATGTCACGGAGCTGCTGTCAGCGCTGTATGTCACGGAGCTGCTGTCAGCGCTGTATGTCACGGAGCTGCTGTCAGCGCTGTATGTCACGGAGCTGCTGTCAGCGCTGTATGTCACGGTGCTGCTGTCAGCGCTGTATGTCACGGAGCTGCTGTCAGCGCTGTATGTCACGGAGCTGCTGTCAGTGCTGTATGTCACGGAGCTGCTGTCAGCGCTGTATGTCACGGAGCTGCTGTCAGCGCTGTATGTCACGGAGCTGCTGTCAGCGCTGTATGTCACGGTGCTGCTGTCAGCGCTGTATGTCACGGAGCTGCTGTCAGCGCTGTATGTCACGGAGCTGCTGTCAGCGCTGTATGTCACGGAGCTGCTGTCAGCGCTGTATGTCACGGAGCTGCTGTCAGCGCTGTATGTCACGGAGCTGCTGTCAGCGCTGTATGTCACGGTGCTGATGTCAGTGCTCTGTATTACGGTGCTGCTGTCAGTGCTCTGTATCTCCTGCACCCTCTTGTTTGCCTACCCTGGTCCCTGACCTTCCCTCTCCTCCATTGCCTTCATTAGCTCCATAGTCCTGAATTGTCAGAACAATTTCCCAAATAAAAAAAAAATGCTTGTAGTTATCGATCCCAAATTCACCTCATACATGTATTATGCTATTGTCCAGGTGGTGGGACTACGTGCTACCCCCTAATAATTACCCCGTGGCCGCAAATTCGACCTAAAGGTTTGCGAAATTCGCCTCCCATTGAAGTCAATGGAGCCCGCGGCGAACGGTCGTTTTCGCGAACGTTTGTGTCCGTTCGCGTTTCGCGTTCGCGAAACGTCCCGTCGGAAGTTCGTCCATCACTATTCTCTGCCTCCCTTCACATCACCCCCTCCTTCATTCACAGCATTGTCCTCTGCCCCCCCCCCCTTCACATCACCCCCTCCTTCATTCACAGCATTGTCCTCTGCCCCCCTTCACATCACCCCCTCCTTCATTCACAGCAGTGTTCTCTGCCTCCCTTCACATCACCCCCTCCTTCATTCACAGCATTGTCCTCTGCCCCCCCCCTTCACATCACCCCCTCCTTCATTCACAGCAGTGTTCTCTGCCTCCCTTCACATCACCCCCTCCTTCATTCACAGCATTGTCCTCTGCCCCCCCCCTTCACATCACCCCCTCCTTCATTCACAGCATTGTCCTCTGCCCCCCCTTCACATCACCCCCTCCTTCATTTACAGCATTGTCCTCTGCCACCCCCTTCACATCACCCCCTCCTTCATTTACAGCATTGTCCTCTGCCACCCCCTTCACATCACCCCCTCCTTCATTCACAGCATTGTCCTCTGCCCACCCCCCCCCCTTCACATCACCCCCTCCTTCATTCACAGCAGTGTCCTCTGCCCACCCCCCCCTTCACATCACCCCCTCCTTCACTCACAGCAGTGTTCTCTGCCCCCCCCCCCTTCACATCACCCCCTCCTTCATTCACAGCAGTGTCCTCTGCCCACCCCCCCTTCACATCACCCCCTCCTTCATTCACAGCAGTGTCCTCTGCCCACCCCCCCCCCCCTTCACATCACCCCCTCCTTCATTCACAGCAGTGTCCTCTGCCCACCCCCCCTTCACATCACCCCCTCCTTCATTCACAGCAGTGTCCTCTGCCCACCCCCCCCCTTCACATCACCCCCTCCTTCACTCACAGCAGTGTCCTCTGCCCACCCCCCCCCTTCACATCACCCCCTCCTTCACTCACAGCAGTGTCCTCTGCCCACCCCCCCTTCACATCACCCCCTCCTTCATTTACAGCAGTGTCCTCTCCCCCCCCTTCCCATCACCCCCTCCTTCATTCACAGCAGTGTCCTCTCCCCCCCCTTCCCATCACCCCCTCCTTCATTCACAGCATTGTCCTCTGCCCCCCCTTCACATCACCCCCTCCTTTATTCACAGCAGTGTTCTCTGCCCCCCCCCTTCACATCACCCCCTCCTTCATTCACAGAATTGTCCTCTGCCCCCCCTTCACATCACCCCCTCCTTCATTCACAGCAGTGTCCTCTGCCCACCCCCCCCCCTTCACATCACCCCCTCCTTCATTCACATCAGTGTCCTCTGCCCCCCCCTTCACATCACCCCCTCCTTCACTCACAGCAGTGTCCTCTGCCCACCCCCCCTTCACATCACCCCCTCCTTCATTTACAGCAGTGTCCTCTGCCCCCCCCCTTCACATCACCCCCTCCTTCATTCACAGCAGTGTCCTCTCCCCCCCCTTCACATCACCCCCTCCTTCATTCGCAGCATTGTCCTCTGCCCCCCCTTCACATCACCCCCTCCTTTATTCACAGCAGTATTCTCTGCCCCCCCCCCCCTTCACATCACCCCCTCCTTCATTCACAGCATTGTCCTCTGCCACCCTTCAAATCACCCCCTCCTTCATTCAAAGCATTGTCCTCTGCCCCCCCTTCACATCACCCCCTCCTTCATTCACAGTATTGTCCTCTGCCTCCCTTCAAATCATCACCCCCAACAGTGTCCTCTGCCCCCTTCACTTCATCTCCCCCCACAGCTGTGACCTCTGCCCCACTCCTTCATTCACAGTAGTATCCTCTGCCTCCAGTGGTGTGCTGCTCTTACCCCCCTTCACATCACCCATACCCACAGCAGTGTACTCTGCCCCCTCCTTAACATCCCAGTCCCCACACACCTTGCTTTGTGCACTGGTGCTCAGTCATGTTGGAACAGGAAGGGGCCATCCCCAAACTGTTTCTACAAAGTTGGGAGCATGAAATTGTCCAAAATGTCTTGGTATGCTGACGCCTTAAGAGTTCCCTTCACTGGAACTAAAGGGCCAAGCCCAACCAATGGAAAACAACCCCCACACCATAATCCTCCCTCCACCAAATAATTTGGACCAGTGCACAAAGCAAGGTCCATAAAGACATGAATGAGTGAGTTTGGGGTGGAGGAACTTGACTGGCCTGCACAGAGTCCTGACATCAACCTGATAGAACACCTTTGGGATGAATTAGAGTGGAGACTACGAGCCAGGCCTTCTCGTCCAACATCAGTGCCTGACCTCACAAATGTGCTTCTGGAAAAATGGTCAAACATTCCCATAGACACACTCCTAAACCTTGTGGACGGCCTTCCCAGAAGAGTTGAAGCTGTTATAGCTGTAAAGGGTGGGCCAACTCTATATTGAACCCTACGGACTAAGACTGGGGTGTCATTAAAGTTCATGTGCGTGTAAAGGCAGGTGTCCCAACACTTTTGACAATATAGTGTAGGTACCTCCTATGAGCGTAAGCACCATCTAGTGGCCATAATGCAGTATTTTTTTTAAATAACTCAACCAGTAAAAATACAAAAAATAATCATATGACACAAAACATGGTAAGTTTCACTGGGGTTGTGTGAATGTTTGTCACATTGGTACAGTGATGTTTTTACACATAGACACTTTAGAAAAAGTTCACATGTAGGATACAATAGAATAAAAAAACACCAAGGGTTTCTTTACCTTTTTTATAGGTTTTCTCAATTGGTGATTTCATTGACTCATGCGTGACTGTGATTTTATACAGGTTATTCAGATTATTATCGATAAACGTCTTGACTGAGCTGGTTAAAGAGAAGGTCCCATCGCTCTCAGGAATCGGCTCAGATACAGTATAGTCCTCGTTTTCATCAAACGGCACAAACTTGCCAGACTTCAGTCTGGCTCGACTCCATGTTACCGTAATCTTCTTTGGGTAGAAATGTGAAATCTCTGCTGTTAATTTTTTGCCATCCTGTTTTCTAGTCACAGTAGGGATTCCTAAATGCAAAATATAAAATTTACATTTTTTTTTTACATTAGAGATAACCAATTCCAATTCTAATGCTCTAATTACCATAACCCTTAGCAAAAAGAAAAAAATTCTATATTTTTTCTCATCACAAAGTGTGATTTAGCCATTGTGTGCCTACATGACCTCTGGTGAAACCTTTAAGATTAGTGGCCTTTTGCCTCATAATTAAGTGGCCACCCAGGCTTCCTTAGGAGAAAGAGAGTACGTAAGAAGATCAAGTGTTACTTCTAGTCCCAGAATTCCATGCTTCTGCATACTCCATCCATTGGTCCTGCCCACCATGTCTGGTAGTGACGGTCATCGCTCACCAATTACATTATACTTAAGTGGCAATCGAGGCTTCCTCAGTAGAACCAGCATTCCATCCTTCTGTCTGTTTCCACCCACTGGTCCTGCCCACCCGCTTGCCTATCGGTTGAATTCAACCAATTTAACCACTTCAGCCCCGGACCAACTGTCAGTCTAAGGACCAGAGGTCTTTTTACAATTTGGCACTCTGCTGCTTTAACTGGTAATTGCGCGGTCATGCAATGTTGTACCCAAACAAATTTTGCATCTTTTTTTCCCCTCAATTAGAGCTTTCTTTTGATGGTATTTGATTGCCTCTGCGATTTTTATTTTTTGCAATATAAATGGAAAAAGACAGAAAATTTTGGAAAAAAAAGGATATAGCATGTTGAGCCCATTGAATATTTGTTTTTGTTTTTTTGTCCCAAGTGATTGAATAATGACAAAAAATAAATAAAATATTTTTATAAAAAAGTTGTCACTAAATGATATATTGCTCACACATGCCATAGTTATATGTGGAATTGCACCACAAAATACATTTTGCTGCTTCTCCTGAGTACGAGGATACCACATATGTGGGACTTTTTGGGAGTCTAGCTGCGTACGGCACCCCGAAAACCAATCACTGCCTTCAGGATTTCTAAGGGTGCAAATTTTTGATTTCACTCCTCACTACCTATCACAGTTTCGAAGGCCATAAAATGCCAAAATAGCACAAAACCCCCCCCATGACCTCATTTTGGAAAGTAGACACCCCAAGCTATTTACTGAGAGGCATGTTGAGTCCATGGAATATTTTATATTTTGCCACAAGTTGCAGGAATTTTACAACCTTTTTTTTTTTTTGCACACATTTATATATTGCTCACACATGCCATGGGCATATGTGAAATTACACCCCAAAATACATTCTGCTGCTTCTCCTGAGTACGGGGATACCACATGTGTGGTACTTTTTGGGAGCCTAGCCGCGTACAGGACCCTGGAAGCCAAGCACCACCTTTAAGATTTCTAAGGGCATACATTTTTGATTTCACTCCTCACTACCTATCACAGTTTTGAAGGCCATAAAATGCCAAGATGGCACAAACCCCCCTAAATGACCCCATTTTGGAAAGTAGACGCTCCAAGCTATTTGCCGAGAGGCATGTTGAGCCCATTGAATATATATATATTTTTTTTGTCCCAAGTGATTGAATAATGACAAAAAGAAAAATCTATTTGCTGAGAGTCATGGTGAGTATTTTACAGCTCTCATTTGTTTTTGAAAATTAAGAAAGAAAAGCCGTTTGAAAGACAAGCGGTCAGAAAATGTAATCAGGGACTCATCAATGCAGACAACTTGATGGGGAATAAACAAGGCTGCAAAATGTTTGTTAAAGTGGTTTATGAGGGGCCGAATTTTGTAGAGCTGATCGTATTCAGGGTCTCCACGAGGACGACAAAGTTCATTGTCGTTGAAGTACATGAACTGCAAGATCTGCTCGTATCGTTTCCTGGACATGGAGGTAAAGAACACAGGCATATGGTCAATTGGGCTCGTGGACCAATACGTCCGCAACATCGTGAATTTATGTGTGCCAGTGTTGAGGGAAAGGCCCAGAAAGGTCTTAAATTTGGAAACCGTAATTGGTTTCCAATCTCTGGCAAGGGAAGGCAACTGGGTATTAGCGGCGATGAATTGACCATTAAATATTTATTAGTTTGGTCCACAATAGATCTATAGAGATCTTCCGTGAAAAACAGCGAAAAAAAAATCAAGTGGCGGAAAATCAGCTGTTTCCACCTGAATACCGGGTGGAATGATGGAATGGGGGAAATACGGGTTCTGCAGAAGTGGTGGGCACCCAATCAGGATTGGCGAATTCTGCAGGAAGGACACTATGGGCACGACGGGCCTGCCTTTGTCTTCTTCTTAGTGGCAGCGGGACACTACTTGTGCTTGCCACCTCGCCAGCTTGAACTGCACTTATGGGACGCGCCACATCACCACTTGTTACTGCAGTGCTGGATGTACGTCCAGGGTGTACTAGGCCACTGGTGCTTGACAGTTCACCAGAAGAATGAGCGGCGCTAGTACTTGCTCTCTACTCCATACAAGGGACCTGCGGTTCTTGCACCTCAACAACATCAGACGATAGGGATCCGTTACGCCCGACCTTAGCAGTGACCTCGCCTTTGTTGCCAGAGCTATCTGTCATGGAGCCATCTACAGGATCGTATTCTGAGCCTAAATCTGACAGAAGATTGACCTCCTCTTCACTGTCATGCTCAGAAACGTGTAGGCCTCTTCACTAGTGTACCTTCGATTTGCCATTTTGGGCTCTAAATTTACTGGTAGTGAGATTCACAGGTAAAAAAGCACCTAGACTGTCAGCGACTGTATAAAACGCTACCAAAAAAAAAACTGGTAGCGATCGCAGGGATCAGGCCTGACTATGGAAATGCTGCAGTTATGTGTGTTGTGTTTTGTAAATGACAGTGATCGATCGATACTGCACTTGGGTGGGCTGGGGGGCTAAACGCAGGTGCTAGCAGGTATCTGGGCTGATCCCGCTAACAATGCGTTTTTTGGAACCCTAAACTGCTGGGGACGCTAGTATAGATCTGATCAGATCAGATGTTGATCTGTTCAGATACTATACCACTAAGGGAGGTGTATACTTTGCGCGTGGGTGTTAGCGGTACTGGTACTGGCACTAACCTGACTGGAGCGACGCAGACCCTATCTGACCCTAAAACCTAATTGATATCACCCGCCGGGTGATCAGGGGGTTAAACCTTTATTGGGTAATAAATGGCAGTGCCCTGATGCTATAAAGGAGTCTGTGTGTGACCTACCCATGAACACTCTCTTACGCAGTGCATGCTGGGTAGGGGATATAAGGGACAGCAACTGCCATTTTGGGTCTCTTGGGACCACGCTGCCTGCCTGTGCGGATCTGTGAGGAGGTTTTTGGGAGACAGCTGCAGACAGTCACCGCAAACCTGCTTGTTTGCAAGGTGATTTGATGAAAGCCTGAGAGCTGGTGATTAGATTGACGAGGCCCAGAGATGCTTATCGGAGTATCGGAGGACCAGATTCAGTCAGCGGAGTGACACAGAGCATCTGCCCAGCTGATACAGAAGCAAGCTACAGTTGCCGGATTAAAGTCATCACCCAGAACTCCGATCCAGTTGGTGAGCGGGTTACGGCCCACCGTTTGTTAATTTGCTGCACACAGTTATCTCAGTTAGACTCACTTACAGGCCTCGCTGGAACCTGTTGTTCCACGGAGGTGTAACAGAGCAACTGACATTAAAGAGGCTTGAGGCCTACTTCACTTTAGTGCCCAGGCGTTGTGTATAAGTTCTTGGAGTTATACCTGGAGTACCTTAAGCTAACTCTTACCTACCTTTTGGATTACAAATATCAGAGGAGTCATCTCTAGCTAGCGAAGAAAGAAGAGTACTTTAACTGGTTCCTGACCGCCGGCCGTCCAATGACGGCCAGGCGGCGCACCTATTGTGGCGGGAGGCCGTCATATGACGGCCTCCCGTTTAAACAGGGAATGTGAGTGATCATGCGCGCGCATCCCTGTTTCTCCGGTGGTGAAGGGGGTGAACAGCCATTGGTTATGGCTGTTTACCACGTGATCGGCCGCGATGAAGTCACGGCCGATCACAGATGGTCACACCCCGGCTGTGCACGGCGCATGCATGCGATCGCGAGCGCACTGTGCGTGCACGTCGGTGGCGGCGTGTTCCCCGGGAACACTGCTCGTCACCGACGCTGGTAAACAGCCATTGGCCGGCTGTTTACCCACATGATCGGCTGTGATCCTTTCACAGCCGATCACTAAAATGTAAACAAACCGCGGTAACGAGATGTTACCGGGTTGTTCTCCTCCTCACACACCGATCGTGTGTGAGGAGGAGATTGTGGTAACATCTCGTTACCGCCTAGTGTACACCAATCACACTGATTGCCCCCCCCCCAATAAAGAGGACCTGTCACCACCCCTCATAGTACCTGTCAATCACAGTCCATCAGAGTACCTGTCACAGTCCATCAGAGTATTTGAGTATCTGTGACAGCCAATCAGAGTACCCGAGTACCTGTCCCAGTCCATCTGAGTACCCGAGTACCTGTCACAGTCCATCAGAGTACCCGAGTACCTGTCCCAGTCCATCAAGAGTACCCGAGTACCTGTCCCAGTCCATCAGAGTACCCAAGTACCTGTCCCAGTCCATCAGAGTACCCGAGTACCTGTCCCAGCCCATCAGACTACCCGAGTACCTGTCCCAGCCCATCAGAGTAACCGAGTACCTGTCACGGCACATCAGAGTACCCGAGTACCTGTCATGGCCTATCAGAGTACCCGAGTACCTGTCACGGCCCATCAGAGTACCCGAGTACCTGTCACGGCACATCAGAGTACCCGAGTACCTGTCACGGCACATCAGAGTACCCGAGTACCTGTCACGGCCTATCAGAGTACCCGAGTACCTGTCACGGCCCATCAGAGTACCCAAGTACCTGTCACGACACATCAGAGTACCCGAGTACCTGTCACGGCACATCAGGGTACCCGAGTACCTGTCACGGTCCATTAAAGTACCCGAGTACCTGTCACAGTCCATCAGGGTACCCGAGCATCTGTCACAGTCCATCAGGGTACCCGAGTACCTGTCACAGTCCATCAGAGTACCCGAGTACCTGTCACAGTCCATCATGGTACCCAAGTATCTGTCACGGTCCAACAGTGTACCTGAGTACCTGTCACAGCCCATCAAAGTACCCGAGTACCTGTCACAGCCCATCAAAGTACCCGAGTAGCTGTCACAGCCCATCAGAGTACCCGAGTACCTGTCACAGTTCATCTCAGTACCCGAGTACCTGTCACAGTCCATATGAGTACCTGTCACAACCCTTCAGAGTACACAAATACCAGTCACCAAGCCATCAGAGTACCTGTCACCAGGCCATCAGAGTACCCGAGTACCTGTCACCAGGCCATCAGAGTACACAAGTACCTGTCACCAAGCCATCAGAGTACCTGTCACCAGGCCATCAGAGTACCCGAGTACCTGTCACCAGGCCATCAGAGTACCCGAGTACCTGTCACCAGGCCATCAGAGTATCCGAGTAACTGTCACCAGGCCATCAGAGTACCAGAGTACCTATCTCCAGCCCATCAGAGTACCCGAGTACCTATTTGCAGCCCATGTCTCATAGAATATACGTTGGGGTGTTTGCTTTCCAAAATGGGGTCATTTTGTGGGTAATTTCACTGTCCTGGTGGTCCAGGACCTTCAAAAGTGTGATAGGTAGGAATGAAATGAGATGTGTCATTTATGCTCCTAGAATGCCTGAACGTACTACTTCAATGTTCGGCCTCTCTATGTGACCAGACTGTATAAATCCTACACATGTGGTATCGCCATACTCGGGAGGAGTAGCAGAATGAGTTTTGGGTTGTAATTTTTGCTATATACATGCTATGTGTTAGAAATATCTTATAAATTGACAATTTTGTGTAAAAAAAAAAAATGCGTTTTAATTTTTTTCCACATATTCCAAAAACTTCTGGAAAAAAATTAACCGTTCAAAAGACTCATTATGCCTCACAGATTATACGTTGGGGTGTTTGCTTTCCAAAATGGGGTAATTTTATGGGCAATTCCAATAGGTGGTTGAGAAATGAGATGCGTCATTTTTGCTCCTAGAACGTCTGAAGGTACTACATCAATGTTAGTGCTCTGTATGTGGCCAGGCTGTGTAAAAGTCTCACATGTGGTATCGCTGTACTCGGGAAGAGTAGCAGAATGTATTTTGGGGTGCAATTTGTTGTATGCATATGCTGTGTGTGAGAAATAACCTGATAATATGACAATTTTGTAAAAAAAAATAATAATAAAAAAAAAATCTTCATTTAGATAAATATATATAAGTAGTGGGAGCTCCCAGGTTTAGATACATAGATTTATATTGTACTGACATCCTACGTTGGGATGACAGTGCAATATCTGTAATCACCTGCTTTAATATACTTGCAGTAAAAATATTTCTGGTTAAGTGCCCAGTTGTGTGGCGTGCTGTTTTTCCCCACCAGGTGGAGCCAGGGGATCCTGAGGGTATTATACAGGCACTTTGCATTGTTGTATATTGTACTGTATTATATTGCACCACAGCTGTGCCAAGGGGATTGAGTCAAGTTAGTGGGGTTTCTAGGAACAGTGCAGGCCCAATCAAAACCAGTAGCTCCTTCGGGGGTAAGTGCTACAAGTGGTTAGTGGGTGATAGTGGGTGAAAGATAGTGGATGGAAGGGCGCAGAAGCATGGAATGCTGGAACTCAATCTTTAGCCATTTAATAACTGGGCACAGAGTGGGAAGGGGTTGTGTTTGGAGCTCCAGTGTTGCCGGAGATAAAACACAAATATGCATGAATTTATCAACTTAGGGGGCAATTCTCTAAGGCTTCATGTACACAGGACATTGTTTAACCTCTCCTGAACGCTTTACCTTGACAACTAGAAACCGGCGTCTTAAAAATGGCCACTTAACTGCGTTTACATGTTGTGTTTAGCTGCGTTTGTGTCTAGAAGCGTTTGTTTTTTGTTTTTATTTTTTTTGTTAAAATGAAAAACATCTGTAAACAAAATGCTGCTAAATGCGAGTTATTGCGTTTAGCAGCGTCTGAACCCATTTTTTTGCATTCCAAAAAAAGCTTCTAAACTAAACTCAACTGCCTAGAAATGATTATAAATGTAAACTCCTAAACGTCCGTTTACCAGCAACAGTGTACATGAGGTCTAAGGCAGGCCATACACAGTTCAAATTTCGAAAGAATTTTCTTTTGAAAATCTTATCTAACGATTTTCGTTTGTATTTCACACCATAATTCCCGGGCACGAAAATTATTTTCTGTAGCAACATGAGGTGAAATTGAAGGCTTGGTTGGCCGAATTTCAAAATCAATGGTGGCATCATCGGATCAAAAAAACGCACAAATTTTCAAAAGAAAAATCTTTCGAAATTCGACCCATGTATGGCCTTACACTTCCCTCCCCTCAGTTCAAAGGTGCCCCCTGTGCATCTTCATTCAGAGTTGGCGTACTACATTTAGGAACACTTGGGTACTCTCCTCTATGTTATCTTATTACATGTACACAAGGGCGTTTATAAATGTTTCTAGGCAGTTGTGTTTAGAGGCATTTTTTTGGAAACAAAAATAGAGCGGCAATTTTGAAAAAATGCAATATTTTTTACTTTTTGCTATAATAAATATCCCCAAAAAATCTATAAAAATTATTTTTTTTCCTCAGTTTAGGCCGCAAAAAAAACACAATTAGCGATTATTGATTGGTTTGCACAAAAGTTATAGCATTTAGAAAATAGGGGATAGTTTTATAGCATTTTTGGTAATATTTTTTTTTTACTAGTAATGGCGGCGATCAGCGATTTTTATTGTGACTGCGACATTATGGCGGACACATCGGACATTTTTGACACATTTTTGGGACCATTGTCAGAAATACAGAAATCAATGCTATTTAAAGTGGTTGTATACTCAAATTTTTTACTTTTACCTACAGGAAAGCCTATAATAAGGCTTACCTGTAGGTAAAAAAAATATCTCCTAAACCTGTACGGTTTAGGAGATATCCCCCTCGGTATGCGCCGCTGACTGCAGCGGCGCATGCGCACAAGGGGATTCTCGGCCTGAAAATCCGGCAGTGGCCGGCCGGCCGGAATGAAATCTCCCGCGCGCATGCGCGGGAGTGACGACATTGCGGCTCCGGCCACTCACAGCGCCGGAGCCGCGATACCCGGAAAAAACGCAGAGGGAGCATGTCAGCTCCCTCGGCGTGGATCGGGCCAGATGTCGGGGCCTCGTTCTAAGGTAAGTATTTCATAATGAGCTAGTATGCGGTGCATACTAGCTCATTATGCCTTTTGCTTTGCAGGTTTAAAAAAATAAATAAAATGTGTGTTACTACCACTTTAAATGCACTGATTCCTGTGTAAATGACACTGGCAGTGAAGGAATTAACCACTAGGGGGCAGTGTAGTGTTATGTATGACGTTATGTGTTTTTTTATTGTAGGGGGCGTGGCCTGGCATGTGACATCACTGATTTCCTTCTCTATAAAAGGGAAGAGACGATTGGTGACAGCCACACTAGGAAGCACGGGGAGAGGTTTGTTTACACAGATCTCTCCTCGTTCTTCAGCTCTGTGACCCAATCGTGGGACACCAGCGGCAATCGGGTCCGCTGGTCCTGCAGCCACGGTCACGGAGCACAGGACCGGATTGGGAGCTTTCTGCTGGCGGCGCGCTCCCGACCCACAGCTGGGCACTTAACGAATCATGTACCGCTACGTGATTGTGCCCAGCTGTGCCATTCTGCCGACGTATATCGGTGTGAGGCGGTCCTTAAGTGGTTAATGATGTATGCCCCTTACACACGGACGGACTCTCAGACGGAAAATGTGCACTTGGATCTTGTCGGAAAATCCAATCATGTGTGGGCTCCATCGGACTTTTTCCGTCTGAATTTCCGACACACAAATTTTGAGATCTGGATCTAAAATTTTCCGACAACAAGATCCGATCGCCTAAATTCCAATCGTGTTTAGACAATTCCGCATGCCACGCATGCTCAGAATAAATTAAGAGACCACAGCTATTGGTTACTGGCCCGTTTATAGTCCTGACGTACGTATTGTACTCCAGCTCGTTAGGAACGATCGGATTTTCCGACAACTGTCCGACCGTGTGTATGCAAGACAAGTTTGGCACAAAACCTGAAGGATTTTGTTGTCGTAATGTCTGACCGTGTGTATGGGGTAAAAGTTGTTTATAATGGCAGGTCACTCTGTTACAAAAATTTGTGCTGAAGTATTGCTGCAGGTCAGTGCTGTACAGTGATATAGTTGTTGTTGAATTGACAAGTTTCCTTGGCTTTGAGTAGCCATGGAGTGACAACTCCTGGTTTCAAGCCTGAAGGATTTAACTTTTTAAAATGAAGTTTTAAATTGAGAACCACCTTCACTAAAGGATCTATTTATAAAACATTTGTTGCTGGAATGACAAATGTTGCCGCAAGCTGAACTACGTGTCACTATGTTTTCTAAAAGATTAATTCCCTTATGATCAGCGCCATCTATTGGTTAAAATGTGGTATAGTTTCTTGAAATGCCTCAATGAGAAACCATAGGGAATTATGGCCACTAGATGGAGCTGATGATACAGGAGGTAATCTATTTTGAAAACGTGGTGAAATTGAATTCAGTTTGCACAAATGTTTTATAAATAGACTGCTCATTTTCATCGCTTATACCCGTGGTTCAGCAGTATACCCAGGGGAAGTACATTTACACCAAATTTTCTAGTGTTTGAAGCAATGCATTCTTGTGTTCCTAATAAATTCTATAGTAATACCTGTCACTGTGAGCTCTCCCGTCTTCTTCTCTATAGGGGTCTCCAGACTGGGGTGTGCCACCCGGCAGATGAGCTCTGATTTGCTCTCCGTTTTCACTAACACGGATACAATGATAGAGGCGATACAGGTGTAAGTGTTATCAGATCCCCGTGTGATCTCCAACACCGGAATCTTGTATTTATCTCCGGTAGACACTTCATAAAGCTCCGGCTTTCCTGCTTCTCTCCGTAACCACTTCACCTCCAGATTGTCCGGGAAATACCCCCGGATCACACACCGCAGCTTGGCTTCTCTGCCGTGTACTAAAGGTGGGACTTCAATGTCACCCATCACTGGACGCCATGGAAAATCTGAAACAAGGGAGTAATCAGAACGATGAGTATAGATTGGAGAAGAGTAATACACAGTTAAAGTGCATCCTGCCCATACTTTGGATACTAACCACTTCAATACCGGACACTTTCACCCCCTTCCTGCCCAGGCCAATTTTCAGCTTTCAGCGCTGTCGCACTTTGAATGACAATCGCGCGGTCATGGAACACTGTACCCATATGACATTTTTATCATTTTTTTGAGACAGATTGAGCTTTCCTTTGGTGGTATTTAATTACCATTGGGTTTTTGTTTTTATTTCTAAATAAATTAAAAAAAAGGAAAGAAAATGTTGAAATAAAAATGTTTTTCTTAGTTTGTTACAACATTTTGTAAATAAGGATTTTTTCTCCTTCACCGATAGGCTGCACTCATAGGCAGAACTGATATACAGCACTGATGGGCACTGAGAGGTGGAACTGATATATAGCACTGATGGGCACTGTTAGGTGGCACTGATATGCAGCACTGATGGGCACTGATAGGAAGCACTGAGATACAGCTCTGATGGGCGGCACTGATATACAGCACTGATGGGCACTAATAGGTGGCATTGATATACAGCTCTGATGGGAGGCACTGATATACAGCACTGATGGGCACTAATAGGTGGCATTAATATACAGCTCTGATGGGAGGCACTGATATACAGCACTGATGGGCACTAATAGGTGGCATTGATATACAGCTCTGATGGGCACTGATAGGTGGCATTGATATACAGCTCTGATGGGCACTGATAGGCGACACTGATATACAGTACTGATAAGCAGCAATGATAGGTGGCACTGATATGCAGCACTGATGGGCACTGATAGGCAGCACTGATATACAGCACCGATGGGTACTAATAGGTGGTACTGATATGCAGCACTGCATGTACAGGGCCAAATTTATGCTGACATTTCTGAAAGTTAGCCAAAATTACAATTTTCAGTACAAGTATCGATATTTAAGCCACAAACATGTAGCTGGTGGGATTAGCTATATGCCTTAGATATAACAAAAGACAAAAAAAACATATTTCTCCTATTACATGAAAGTCAGGTTCACAAACCAGAGCATGTGGTGAAAGAGTCCAGGAAGTGTCAAATGCCAAAGATACTAATGGAGGCTTCAACACTGGAATGGAGGTATGATAGGAGACACAGGCTGCTGTACAGTATACCTGTAGCACCCTGTTAGGGATCGTAGGGATTGTTAGAGATCAATTGAGTTCATCCTAAGTCTGGAATTGCTGCACTTCTCTCTTCTGCCGCTAGGTGGTCGGGTACCTAGTGACATTAGATAAGACAAGGGTAAAGCCATAGTTGCCAACATTGTAAAAAAAAAATTCGGGACACTATTTTGGCAGTAGGCGAGGTTGTATTATAATTAGGAGGCAGGGCATGCGGTTATAGGTGTGGCAAAATATAGGCATGGTTTACGTAAATAGTGGGTGTGGCTTACATGGGGGCGTGGCTCAAAGGGGTGTAGTTAGCATCTGAGATTCGGGGGGGGGAGACGGAACGGGGGGGAGACACGGAAAGGGGGGAGAGGGAAAGGAGAGACAGCACCCCCCCGATCCTACACCACAATAGCAATATGTGTTTGCCAGAGTTTGACAATCAGCAGATAAAGATGCTCCAAATACCTGGTGTTAGGGCTTCAATCATCCCGGCGCCATGATTGTTATGATGTCAGGATGATTGAAGCGCATTATTTCTATTATTACATTGTAATATGAAATTAAATCATTCAACTCACCATAATGCAGAATCAGTGGGAGCCCTGAGCGCGTCACTAGCCACGTTGCCTGCCACCAGATGCCATCAGGTGTCCCAAGCGGAGTCTGTCCTTACATCAGGTGCCCCCCATCAGAGGTACCTTCCTCACATCTGTGTCCATCAGCGGAGCCCCTCCTTACATCTGGTGCCCCTCTGACATCCAGACTGACCGGCCCCGACAGACTGCCCCCCGCCATCGACGGACTGCCCCCCGCCATCGACGGACTGCCCCCCGCCATCGACGGACTGGCCCCCGGCATCCACAGACTGGCCCCCGCATCCACAGACTGGCCCCCACATACTCACTGCACGGACTCCCCTGACAGGTCATTACATCTCCTGGCGTCCAAGCGGCAGCCATCGTTGCCGCGCTGACTTTGAATTGTGGCACCGCCCACTGCTCTTTACACACACTGGCAGCGGGGGTGGGCGGCGCCACAGGTTCTCTGTTGAAGACCAGCTTCTGGTCTTTTTAAAAATGGCGGCCGGCGGCAAAAAAACGTTAAATTCAATTTCCCGGGACAAACCGAATTTCCCGGGACAAAATTAATTTGGGACAAATGTCCTAATCCCGGGAATGTCCTGGGAAATTCAGGACAGTTGGCAACTATGGTAAAGCAAGGACAGGTTATGAGTATATGGGGTATCTCAGTCAATGAGCAGGGGTTTTCTTAAATCCCTTGGCCTTGGAGTCAGGTGATCGATGTTCTGTGTCACCTGGACGTCTGTCTGGGTGGATATGTGTTGTGCTGCCCAGGCTGCTAGGCTGGAAATTGCGCCTATCCTAAGGACATCTGGCTGCTAGGCTGTCTGAGGGCCTATCCAGAAGCAAGAGAGCAGCGTAGGGTTGGGATTGCGGCTTACAGTCCAACCCAAAGTGATGGTTCTGCCGGCTGGAGGACCTGTCGTGGACGGAGGTAGAGAAGAAGCTGGCACCACTAAGGGACCAACCACCTTGTTACCAGGGACCGCAGTGAGTACCTGAAGCAAGTACCGGAGCATTATTCTCACCAACCGGGGACGGTGAAGAATTGGGAAACTTCAGTAGGTATCAAGTCAGGGACCCAACCAGTGGGGTGAAGCTTGAGGAGTATCTGGAGTGCCAAGACGGGGACCTAGCAGGGGAGCGGGGGTGACTCTTGAAGAACATTCTTAACCACTTCAATACCGGGCACTTAAACACCTTCCTGCCCAGACCAATTTTGAGCTTTCAGCGCCGTCGCACTTTGAATGACAATTGCGCGGTCATGCTACACTGTACCCAAATGAAATTTTTATAATTTTTTTCCCACAAGTAGAGCTTTCTTTTGGTGGTATTTGTTTACCTCTACGGTTTTTATTTTTTGCGCTACAAATAAAAAAATACCGAAAATTTTGAAAAAAAATGTTTTTTTTTGTTTCAGTTTCAAAACTTTGTAAATAAGTACGTTTTCTCCTTCACTTATGGGCACTGATGGGGGTACACTGATGGGCACTGATAAGGCAGCACTGATGGGCACCAATGATGTCGCACCAATGATGTGGCACCAATGAAGTGGCACTGATGAGGTGGCATTGATGGACACTGATATGTGGCACTGATAGGCGGCACTGATAGGCGGCACTGATGGGCGACACGGATGGGCGACATGGATGGACACTGATAGGTGGCACAAATTGGCATTGATAGCTGGCACGGATTGGCATGGATGGGCGGCACAGATGGGCATGGATAGGCGGCACAGATGGGCATGGGTGGGCACTGATAGGCGGCACAGGTGGGCACTGATAGGCGGCACAGGTGGGCACTCATAGGCGGCACAGGTGGGCACTCATAGGCTGCATTGGTGTTATACTGTACTAATGGATGCCAATCAGTGCCAAACAATAATGCATGCCAATCAGTGATGCCCATTGTGGGCACTGATTGGCATCCACTATGGGCACTGATTGGCATCCATTGTGCTGACTGGCATCCCTGGTGGTCTAGGGAGGATTACCTTTTCTTTGGTGGTCTGGTGGCGTCCCTGGTGGTCCAGTGTGGGCATCCTCGGGGGGGCTGTGCTGATAATTGATCAGCACAGACCCCCCTGTCAGAGGAGCAGCCGATCGGCTCTCCTCTACTCGCGTCTGACAGACGCGAGTGAGGAAAAGCCGTCGGAGACTCTTTACCGAGATCATAGTTGCTGGGTGTCAGACTGACACCCCGCAACAACAATCGCCACGATGCGCGCCCCCGGGGGCGCGCAGCGGCTCATAATCCTGATCACGTGATATGACGTCCGATCGGGATTATGCAACCACTTTGCCACCGTCAATTTGTAATAGGGCGGGCGGCAAGTGGTTTAGTAGGAAGATTAGAATAGCTCACAAAATTCAGTGGCAGTGAATCAGCAAGTCTAGTGAGAGAGACTGGGAGTGAGTTTTAGAATCTACAAAAAGTAACTGTAGAGAAAGTAAAGGAGTTTGTTAAATTTTGTGTTAGGAACTGTTCTAAGACTGTTGCCATAGGCGACAGCGCTCCTACACATGCAGATGTGGTGTCTTGCTGAATGCCTTTCCCTGCATGACTGTCTACCTGTAGAAGTTTAGAGTCTGCTAAATGACATTGCAACTACCTAAGGTTTTCCTGACCCTAACCCTCTCTCCCAAAGTTTTGTTAAGAGAAATAAAATCTCTTTTGCATTCAAGAAGTGTCTGGCACCCATGAATCTACCTTGCATTACAGCCACTATGCCTTGAAACCCATACCTATACAAAATGATGTCAGCTGTCCCTGGCTCTGGAGGTCCTCTTTAGACAAAAGGAGGCCTTGGACTTTGCTACATACCAATAACTCTTCAATTGCAGAGAACTTTCATCTGGATATTTTGGAAACCTGACAGGGTTGGTTACATGCTGGTAACGTGGCAGCTTTCCAATGTAAACAAACAGTAGGTGCTAAAGACCCCATGGGGGTTAGTTGCAAAAAGGCAAATCCACTTGAAAGTGCAGTCGCTCTAAATCGAAGGGGTAGACCTGAAATGAGGGGAAGCTCTGCTGATTTTATCATCCAATCACGTTCAAGCTAAAATTTTATTTTTTTATTTTCCTTGCAAATAACCCCCAAGTCACACTAATGATTTGCAATAGGAAATTTGAAAATGCAGGAGGACAGACTCCTGCTTTAAAGTGGTTGTAAACCCTTACAAACCACTTTGACCTACAGGTAAGCCTAGATTAAGGCTTACCTGTAGGTCCAAGAAATATCTCCTAAACCTATATGGTTTAGGAGATTTTTGCCCGAAAACAGGCACCGCTGTCTACGGCGCATGCGCCGTAGACAGCAGCGCGCAGGCGCACTGAGCGCGCCATTCTCAGAGACGGAGCTGCCGCGCGTGTCGGCTCCCGTGCGCATGCCGAATGACAGCGGCGGAGCTGCGAGACCCCACCAAGAAGATGGATGTGGTGGACTACAGGGGACAGCGGTGACTTCGCTGGCTCCTATGTCAAGTAAGTGACACACATAATGGACTACTATGTGATGCGATGCGATGCATAGTAGTCCATTATGCTTTGCCTTTGCAGGGAATGAAAGAGGAAGTAAACTCATCAGGGTTTACTTCCTCTTTAACTGTGTCACTTCCTCACTGGCTTTAGGAGTGATACCTTGCTGTTGAAAATCCTGCAGGACTTATGTCACTAGTGAGAGAGCAACAAATATAAAGCAGGTGAGTGTGTCACCTCCTTGGTGTGCTCTTCAGGGGAGTTCTCATCTGTGACAGGATTGCTAGTGTGACAGGTAACTGAAAAACAACTTCAAAGCCTCTGTTGAGATATTTGAGATTTAAAGGAGTGCTAAAGTCCCATTTGGTACATTAGGTATTAATAAGCATTAATCACTAAGTCAAAACACTGTATTTGGTGGTGGCAGAGGGTTTAAAGATGATACATGAGCTTTGTGCTAATTAAAAAAGTGAAAGAACATGTCTCTGGCCAACCTTTAAACGTGCATGATCACCAACTGACCAACACAGCGCAGATAAACTCTGCACCATCCAGTGGCCAACAGGGAGGAATGTGATCATCTAAAGAGATGCCAAGGATGCGTTCCTTTTCACTCGGGCTCAACGCTCAGCGTCACACTGTCTGCTCTCAGGTAGTTTGTTTTAAAACCCCTTAACTGAATGTTATGAATATGTCCAGTAAATATGTTGACGTCCATAGTCTGGGCACAAGTGCACTTTAAAAATAAACAGTAAATGGTGACACCTTTCAAAGAAAGTTCCTGATTCCCCGGCTGATCCAGAGATTTGTGTGTCCAGGTCACTCGTACTTTAGAACCGGGATCCATCAAGTGTTGCCAGGGGATCGCACATACACTGTTGCATTGAAATGTGTGATCGCTGTCATTCTTTATATCTTCAGTAGACGGCAGTCCTTGGATATTTCCAACTCTGCAGGTCCATTTTATTTGGACATTTCTGGGATAAAAGTTCTCCAGAGTCAAAGAACACACAACATTTCCTAAGTAATCCAGGGAGAGACCTATAGGGTCTTTTACTGACGGCTTTTCTGGAAAATGAAATGAATACGGTCATTATTAGTAAATTATTTAACAGACATCCTATATCAGCAGGTAGTCTATATACAAGTGTCTTGAAAAAGTATTCATACCCCTTGAAATTTCCCACAGGTTGTCATGTTACAACCAAAAACGTAAATGTATTTTATTGTGATTTTATGTGATAGACCAACACAAAGTGGCACATAATTGTGAAGTGGAAGGAAAATTATAAATGATTTTACTTTTTTCTTTACAAATAAATATGTGAAAAGTCTGGTGTACATTTATATGGCCCCCCCCCCCCCGGAGTCAATACTTTGTAGAAAAATCTTTCACTGCAATTACAGCTAAAAGTCTTTTTTGGGGGTGTCTCTACCAGATTTACACATCTAGAGAGGGACATTTGTGCCCATTCTTCTTTTCATAATATCTCAAGCTCTGTCAGATTGGATGGAGAGCGTCTGTGAACAGCAATTTTCAAGTCCTGCCACAGATTCTCAGTTGGATTTAGGTCTGGACTGTGACTGGGCCATTCTAACACATGAATATGCTTTGATCTAAACCATTCCATTGTAGCTCTGGATGTATGTTTAGGGTCGTTGTCCTGCTAAAAGGTGAACCTTTGCCCCAGTGTCAAATCTTTTGCAGACTCTAAGGCTGGATTCACACCTATGCAGTTTTAGTGCTTTTTGCATTTTGCAGATTTGCACTACAGCCCATTGAACATGGTTTCCTATGGAACACGTTCTGTAGTGCAAATCTGCAAAATGCAAAAAGCGCTAAAAATGCCATAGGTGTGAATCCAGCCTAATGCCGCATACACATGATTGGAAATCCCGCCTTCAAAAGTCCAATGTGAGTTTTTGGTCAGAAATTGCGACCGCATGTATTCTCCATCGGACTTTTGCTGGCGGAAATGCCACCAGCAAAAGTCCGATGGAGAATACATGCGGTCGCAATTTCATTGGTTATGGCTGTTTACCACGTGATCACAGATGGTCACACCCCGACTGTGCATGGCGCATGCTTGTGATCGCGCTGCGCGTGCACGTCGGTGGGGGCGTGTTCACCGGGAACACTGCTTGTCACCGACGCTGGTAAACAGCCATTGGCCGGCTGTTTACCCACGTGATTGGCTGTGATCCTTTCACAGCCGATCACTAAAATGTAAACAAACCGCGGTAACGAGATGTTACTGGGTTCACCTCCTCACACACCGATCGTGTGCGAGGAGGAGATTGCGGTCACATCCCGTTACCGCCTACTGTGTACACCAATCACACTGATTCCCCCCCCCCAATAAAGAGGACCTGTCACCACCCCTCATAGTACCTGTCAATCACAGTCCATCAGAGTACCTGTCAGAGCCCATCAGAGTACCCGAGTACCTGTCACGGCACATCAGGGTACCCGAGTACCTGTCACGGCACATCAGGGTACCCGAGTACCTGTCACGGCACATCAGGGTACCCGAGTACCTGTCACGGCACATCAGGGTACCCGAGTACCTGTCACGGCACATCAGGGTACCCGAGTACCTGTCACGGCACATCAGGGTACCCGAGTACCTGTCACAGTTCATCTGAGTACCTGAGTACCTGTCACGGCACATCAGGGTACCCGAGTACCTGTCACAGTCCATATGAGTACCTGTCACCGCCCTTCAGAGTACCCAAATACCAGTCACCAGGCCATCAGAGTACCCGAGTACCTATTTGCAGCCCATGTCTCATAGAATATACGTTGGGGTGTTTGCTTTCCAAAATGGGGTCATTTTGTGGGTAATTTCACTGTCCTGGTGGTCCAGGACCTTCAAAAGTGTGATGGGTAGGAATGAAATGAAATGAGATGTGTCACTAGAACGCCTGAACATACTACTTCAATGTTCGGCCTCTCTATGTGGCCAGGCTGCGTAAAAGTCCTACACATGTGGTATCGCCATACTCGGGAGGAGTAGCAGAATGAGTTTTGGGTTGTAATTTTTGCTATATACATGCTATGTGTTAGAAATATCTTATAAATTGACAATTTTGTGTAAAAAAAAAAAAAAGCGTTTTCATTTTTTTACACATATTCCAAAAACTTCTGGAAAAAAAATTAACCGTTCAAAAGACTCAATATGCCTCACAGATTATACGTTGGGGTGTTTGCTTTCCAAAATGGGGTAATTTTATGGGAAATTCCATTGTCCTGGTACTCCAGGGCCTTCAAAAGTGTAATAGGTGGTTGAGAAATGAGATGCGTTATTTTTGCTCGTAGAACGTCTGAAGGTACTACATCAATGTTGGTGCTCTGTATGTGGCCAGGCTGTGTAAAAGTCTCACACATGTGGTATCGCCGTACTCGGGAAGAGTAGCAGAATGTATTTTGGGGTGTAATTTGTTGTATGCATATGCTGTGTGTGAGAAATAACCTGATAATATGACCATTTTGTAAAAAATACTACTAATAAAAAAAATCTTAATTTTGCAAAGAATTGTGGGAAAAAATGACAACTTAAAAAAACTCACCATGCTACTTACTTAATACCTTGGAATGTCTACTTTGTAAAAAGGGGTCATTTGGGGGGTATTTGTACTTTCCTGACTTGTTAGTGTCTCAAGAAATGAGATACACCTGATGTACTGAAGGCCTGATCAGATGTGATCAATTTTCAGCAATTGGCACCATAGTTTGTAGATTCTATAACTTTCACAAAGCCCAAATAATATACACTAATGTGGGTTATTTTTTTACAAAAAGTTGTCACTAAATGATATATTGCTCACACATGCCATGGTTATATGTGGAATTGCACCCCAAAATATATTCCGCTACTTCTCCCGAGTATGGGGATACCACATGTGTGGGACTTTTTGGGAGTCTAGTCGCGCACGGCACCCCGAAAACCAATCACCACCTTCAGGATTTCTAAGGGTGCAAATTTTTGATTTAACTCCTCACTACCTATCACAGTTTCGAAGGCCATAAAATGCCAAAATAGCACAAAACCCCCCAAAATGACCCCATTTTGGAAAGTAGACACCCCAAGCTATTTACTGAGAGGCATGTTGAGTCCATGGAATATTTTATATTTTGCCAAAAGTTGCGGGAATATTACAAACTTTTTTTTTTTTTGCACAAAGTTGTCACTAAATGATATATTGCTCACACATGCTATGGGCAGAAGTCAATTACACAGTCAAATAAATTCTGCTGCTTCTCCTGAGTACGGGGATACCACATGTGGGGGACTTTTTGGGAGCCTAGCCACGTACGGGACCCCGAAAACCAAGCACTGCCTTCCGGATTTAAATATAAAATGCTACCAAAAAACCTGTTAGCGATCGCAGGGATCAGGCCTGACTCTGCGATCGCTGCAGTTATGTGTTTAGTGTTTTGTAAGTGACAGTGATCGATCGATACTGCACTTGGGTGGGCTGGGCAGAGGGGCAAAACGCAGGTACTAGCAGGTATCTGGGCTGATCCCGCTAACAATGCGTTTTTTTGGAACCCTAAACTGCTGGGGACGCTAGTATAGATCTGATCAGATCAGATATTGATCTGTTCAGATTCTATAGCACTACGGGAGGTGTATGCTTTGCGTGTGGGTGTTAGCGGTACTGGCACTAACCTAGCGCTGCCTGGGGTGACGCAGACCCTGACCCTAAAACCTAATTGATATCACCCGCCGGAGTCACCCATAACACTTATACGGTGATCAGTGGTGAAAGGGTTAACTAGGGGCAATCAGGGGGTTCAAATTTTTATTAGGTAGTATATGGGGGTCCCTGGCGCTATATAAAAACCTGACGGGGAACCTAAATAACTAACTGGCTAACCAGCGTCACCAGTGACACTTATACTGTGATCGCTGGTGAAAGGGGGTGAAAGGGTTAACTAGCAGCAATCAGGGGGTTAAAACCATTATTGGGTAGTATATCGGGGTACCTAGCGCTATAAAAACGTGGCGGTGAACCTAAAAAAATAACTAGCTACCTAGCGACTGTAGCGACACTAATGCAGCAATCAGAAAAACGATCGCTTAGTGACACTGGCAAAAGGGGGTGAAAGGGTTAACTAGCGGAAATCAGGGGGTTAAAACCATTATTGGGTAGTATATCGGGGTACCTAGCGATATAAAAACCTGGCGGTGAACCTAAAAAAATAACTAGCTACCTAGCGACACATGCAGCGATCAGAAAAATGATCGCTTAGTGACACTGGCAAAAGGGGGTGAAAGGGTTAACTCTAGGGGCAATCAGGGGGTTAAATCTTTATTGGGGGGTGATAGGGGGCTACCCTGGACCTAACACTAACTGTCCTGACAGTTTTTACTGTCACAACTGACACTGAATGCATTGATCAGTAAAGAAATGATCAATGCAATCAGTGACACTGTGACTGGAGGGGGATCGGGGGGCGATCGGGGGGGGGGGGGATCGGGGGGGGGGTTGTGTGCCTGTGTGTACCTACATGTCAGTGTAGTGTTGGTGCACACTTACTATTAGTCTTCTCCTCGTAGTCCGGTCAAAAAGACCGCCCCGAGGAGAATGACATCATTTCCTCCTTCCTGTGTAAACAATACACAGTGGGAGGAAGCTTCTCATTGGCCAGGAGCGATCCAGAGGGGGTGGCCGAAAACCAACGGCCATCCCCTCATCACGGAGCGCTCCTGGAGCGAGCCGGACCGTCGTATCCAACGGGAGGGGGTCCGATCGGACTCCCCACCCGCTGGAAGGCAGGCACGTACATCTACGTGATTGTGCCTGCCTGTGCCATTGTGTTCACGTACATTGGCAATACGGCGGTCCTGAAGTGGTTAAGCTGTTTGTTTAATAATCCTCTGATGCCGTGTACACACGATCGGAGTGTCTGGCAGACTTGGTCTTTTTTTTCCCAAAAGTCCAGCGGACTTAGAAAGAAGTTTTGACTCAAAATTGTCCGCCGGACTCGGCAGTCCAGCAGACAATCCGGCTGTGTGTGTGCTAGTCCGCCGGACTTTTGAAATGAAAGGACTTTCCTGCACATGGAGAAAAGTCCGTTCATTTTGAATGTGGCTCCAGGTAGACGGGACTAGCGAAGGAGGTCAATGTTGCTGCCTCCATCGGCGAGATTGACACGTCGCTGGTCCCGTCACCTGGTATGGACTTACAGGGGAAGCCCTACGCCGAAAAAACGGCGTAGGGGTCCCCCCCAAAGTCCATATCAGACCCTTATCCGAGCACGCAGCCCGGCCGGTCAGGAAAGGGGGTCGGGACGAGCGAGCGCCCCCCCCCCCCCCCTCCTGAGCCGTAGCAGGCCGCTTGCCCTCAACATGGGGGGGTGCTTTGGGGAAGGGGGGCCCTGCGGCTCCCCCATCCCAAAGCACTTTGTCCCCATGTTGATGAGGACAAGGGCCTCTTCCCCACAACCCTGGCCGTTGGTTGTCGGGGTTGTGGGCGTGGGGCTTATCGGAATCCGGGAGCCCCCTTTAATAAGGATGGATACTGAGACTGTGACATCATCAGGGGCGGGGACATCACCCGGTGACCCCGCCCATTGTCCCTATATAAGTCGATGCACGACAGGTCCCTGTCATTGTGGCCAGAGAGCGTCGAGTCAACATCTCAAGGAAGGAGAAGAGGAGAAGAGAAGAAAAAGGGTGGCTACAGAAGACCGGGCCACTGCTAGTAAAAGAGCTATAGGAAGAAAGCGGAGGCTTGGCAAGAAGAACCGAAGATAGTCCTTTCAATAGTCTGGCGGAGTGTCCGCCGCACCTAGTCCGCCGGAAAAGTCCGGTCATGTGTGGGCAGGTCTGCTCGTTTTGAAGTCCGGCGGACCTCCGCTTCAAAGTCCAGAGGTTTGTCCGCCAGACTAAGTCCACCAGATAGTCCAATCGTGTGGACGCGGCATGAGGGTTTCACAGAACAGCTGTATTTATACTGAGATTAAATTACACACAGGTGGACTCTGTTTACTAACAGTGACTTCTGAAGGCAATTGGTTCCACTAGATTTTAGTTGGGTATCAGAGTAACGGGAGCGGAATACAAATGCACGCCACACTTTTCACCATATCGATTTGTAAAAAAATTAAAAACATTTATAATTTTCCTTCCACTTCACAATTATGTGCCACTTTGTGTTGATCTATCACATAAAATCCCAATAAAATACATTTACGTTTTTGGTTGTAACATGACAAAATGTGAAAGATTTCAAGGGGTATGAATACTTTTTCAAGGCACTGTATGTATGTATATGTTATCTACAGTATATATGTACAGTTGTGCTCGTAAGTTTACATACCCTGGCATAATTTATTATTTCTTGGCCATTTTTCAGAGAATATGAATACTAACACAAAAACTTTCTGCTGTAGCCAATGACAGGTTGACTTGGCCTTGTGTTTTGGTTTATTGTCATGTTGGAATGTCCATGTAAAAACATTTTCACTTAGGGGTGTACTCACTTTTGTTGCCAGCGGTTTAGACATTAATGGCTGCGGGTTGAGTTATTTTGAGGGGACAGCAAATTTACTGTTATACAAGCTGTACACTCACTACTTTACATTGTAGCAAAGTGTTATTTCTTCAGTGTTTTCACATTAAATGATATAATAAAATATTTACAAACATTTGAGGGGTGTACTCACTTTTGTGAGATATTGTATGTGTGTATATATAATATATGTATATATGTGTACATGTGTGTGTGTGTATATGTATATGTATATATACATATAGTGTGTGTGTGTGTGTGTGTGTGTGTATGTATATATATGTATGTATATAAATATGTATATGTGTGTGTGTGTGTGTGTGTGTGTGTGTATATATGTGTATATATATATATATATATATATATATATATATATATATATATATATATATATATATATATATATATATATATATAATATATTCCTGTCCTAGGCTCCCCTTCATCTCTCAGTTTCATCCCTTCTCTAATAAAGTTAATAATATTATTAAAAAACACTGGTCCATATTAAGCAAAAATTATCCTTCTGTCCCTGAGTTTCGTTTCTCCCCTTTACCTTCATACCGTAAGGGTAGGACCATATACAATCGATTGGTAAGATCTGACAAGTATAGGGCACCCACTTCACGGGTTACTTTTTTGGGACCTCCTAATTATGGTTCATTTTCTTGCTTGTCATGCATTCAATGTTCTAGCCTGATCAAAGTGGTTGTAAACCCTTACAAACCACTTTGACCTACAGGTAAGCCTAGATTAAGGCTTACCTGTAGGTCCAAGAAATATCTCCTAAACCTATATGGTTTAGGAGATATTTGCCCGAAAACAGGCACCGCTGTCTACGGCTCATGCGCCGTAGACAGCGGCGCGCAGGCGCACTGAGCACGGCATTCTCAACGACGGAGCTGCCACGCGTGTCGGCTCCCGTGCACATGCGCGGGAGTGACGTCATCGCGGCTTCGCCGAATGACAGCGGCGGAGCTGCGAGACCCCACCAAGAAGATGGATGCGGCGGACTACAGGGGACAGTGGCGACTTCGCTGGCTCCTGTGTCAGGTAAGTGACACATAATGGACTACTATGCGATGCGATGCGATGCATAGTAGTCCATTATGCTTTGCCTTTGCAGGGAATGAAAGAGGAAGTAAACTCATCAGGGTTTACTTCCTCTTTAAAGGGAACAGGTGATTTGATCAGTTTCACTGCCTTAGTAATTACCCCAGCTGTTTCATCTGAGGGAAATCCTGAAAACATGACCTGTTAGTGGGCCATGAGGACTGGAATTGCGAAACACTGACGTAGGTGTAACTACACAAAAAGTCAAAGACAGAATAGCTAGACATAAATATTTTGTTAGGGGTAAAAATGATAAATGACCTCTCTAGACATTTTTTAGAAATGAACCATTCGGTTTCTCAATTGAGATATATGGTAATCGATGGTATTCCAACTAATAGACGTGGGGGGGAATAGAGAATTGGAATTGAGAAAAAGAGAAGTTTACTGGATAAATCGCTTAAGGCCCGTACACACGGTCGGACTTTTTGACAACAAACATGCAAATTAGCTGTTTTGGAGCAACATCCGACCGTGTGTACGCTCCATCGGACAAACTTTTTCTGTTTTCATCGGACTTTTGTTGGCTGTGCGAACGGACAAACTTTCTGGCAACAAAAGTCAGATGGAGCAAAGTCCGACCGTGTGTATGCAAAAGCATCGGACTTTTGTACAAGGTACAAACACGCATGCTCAGCACCAATGCAAACGATCGAACTACAATACAGAAGTTGACCAAAGGTGGCGCTGGAGTCATTGAACGTCCCTCTTTTGAAGTGGCGTCAGTACGTTGTGACGTCACTACGTTCGTGTTTGTTGTCAAAAAGTCCGATCGTGTGTATGCAATACAAACTTGTGGACCACGCCCTTTGTACAAAAGTCCACGGGAAAGTTTGTACAAAGTCCGATCGTGTGTATGGGGCTTTAGACTCTTTATATCCTAAAGGGTTAAATACAGATTTTGATCTTTATTTATTTTTATGATGGTATAAGTCTCTATATGTGCTGACCGATCTGCTTTGTTTGTCGTTTATTATTTTTCATGGTATGTGAATATACAAATTAATTTTGATGATTCATTGATTATGTTTTCTTTGTATTTTTTGGGATGAACTACACGATTCAGCATACTATCATTAAGGGAAGGCATCCTTTTGTCCTGTTTTTTAGCTATTGTTCAGATATACCCATAGATATAAAAATGATGTATGAGAGATACAATACAGAGGGATTAACTGATTAATGATAGATGTGAGCTATAAGCCTTTATATGTGAAGTTGGTTACAATTTTTATTGCAGGTATGTTGGTCATGAGGAAGGGCGATATCATGCTTAGCCCGAAACGCCACCTGAATACCTGAATTATACCTGATGTGATGTAAATTTGATCAATAAATGTACTTTTGTTTGAGCAGCAATCCCTCTTCTGCTTTTTTTATATTGACTCTTTGGGACAGACTCGATTGCTGGCACACCTGTTTCACTACTTTATATATATATATACACACACATACACATATATATATATATATATATATATGTATATCTATCTATTTAAATAAATATTACAATTGTGGGAGAGGATAAGAGGGCAGGGGTGCCCAACCTGCCTTAAAGGGTGAAAATCAGCTTTAAATCTTTCACTAGCATTCATTAGTTAAACTTTTTTTTTGTTTTATTTATAATCACTGTTTTTGCACTTCCTGTTTTTTTAAGGCACTAGTGATGTAACCAAGGCCTCCCAGCTGTTCCAGGAGGCAGACATAGAGTTCTAGGCAGGGTTCCAAAAAGTAGATAGAGATTGATTCATCTGCCCTTAGTAAAAATGGTCACATAAGAAGAATAGGGAGCAAAAAAACAAAAAAATACAGTATGCAAAGATTAAAAAGCATGCAATTATCTTTAAGTACCTGTTTGCAGATTTCCATTGCCAAACATTTCTAAAGATGCCTTTGTTGTGATTTGTATGATAAGGGTGAAGTTTCTTTTCAACATTTTGTCCAATTGTATAAATAATATAGTACAGAACAATGCAGAGGATATACTAATAAAGTTTCCTTACTGTAGTAGAAACTGAAGTTCCGCGTTCTTTCCTCACATCTCCCACCACATTGGAGTTTACATTTGATCTCAGTGTTCTTGTGATTGGATATGGTTGGGTTGAAGCTCAGTACAGTTGTAGCATTTTGTAGTCCATTATCCTCTCTCTGGTCAGTTTTTACAATGTATTCATGGATTATTAATGGTCCGGCTTCTTCATCTCTGATTGCCGGACTCTCTGGTATTGTAATCGGCTTTTGGCCCTCTAATGTAACCGTCCAAGTCACATTCACCACATCTGGGCACTTGGATGCCATACAATAGAAATTGACCTTCTCTTCATTTCCCCGCACATGTTCCTTGTGGATGTGACTCACTTGAAACTGCTGTGAGTCTGTTAAAAAAAATGAAAAAAAAGTCACTATAAGGACCCATAGTTGGTTTCCATCTCCAAGATTTACTTCCTTAAAATCTGCACTTTTATGTGTGTTTTTATGTGTGTTTATTATGTTTTCTTGGGGGGAGAAACCTTGACTTGTTCATTACTGCAGTGATCAAAAGATGCTGGGGGTTTGTGCCTTCCTGATATCCATTTATATTATCAGGCTAATGCCCAAGCTAGTATTATCAACCAGAATATGGGGGTGCGAGATAAGCTCTGGGGCCCTCTGGAGAAAATGCTAGCAAGCAGGACCCTGGCACGCGTCCCCTGGCTCTCAAAGATCTTCAGGTGCCTCTCTAGGTATTTGTACCCCTTATCCCTGGCTACTTTGCAGGTTTGGGATCATTTAAATAGGAATGGTTCCTGTGGTCCATTTCGGTCTCCCTTAATATGGTACCATTACGGGGGGGGGGGGGGGGTTTACCCTTAGGGAATGTTTACTTGTCTTTTAAAGGATGGGGGGTGGAGGTTAGGCGTTTTTTGCTTTTCTTGAGTTTCTGTTTCGGTAGTTATAGATCCCTGCTAAATTGTCCCAGATATACCCAACAGTTTCATCAGTGTGCTGGTGGAGATGTGGTGAGTGAGGTACATTCTTACACCTATGGTGGAAATGCCCTTAGCCCCTGTACACATGGTCGGAGATTCTGCCAACCAAATCTGTCGGATTTTGTCCGTCGGATTTAGTCCGACAGATTGTGTCCGAAATTGTTGCATACACACGACTAAGTTGTTGAAAAATCCGATATTTCAGAACGTGATGACGTAATTTCGTTACGATGGGACTACATTCAGGCTAGTAGCCAATAGCTTTGATGTAGGAATTTGATCTGAGCATGCGTGGCACTTGGTCCGATCAAAATTCGCTACACATGATCGGAGTATGTCCGATCGGACCAGTTGGTCGGGAAATATTTCCAACATGTTGGAAAATTGGGTCCGATGGATATTCGGACAGAATCAGTCCGATGCATACCACACACAGTCGGATTATCCGACAACACGGTCCGATAAGACACATTCCGACGGATTCTCCGACCGTGTGTACAAGGGCTTAGACTTCACTGGAAAGGGGTGAGATACTTTATTCTGAAAGCCACAGTATACCCTATTGAATGCTGTGGTTCTTTCAGTCCACTCCTATGTCTATTGTCATATAAAGCCTGATACTATTATTTTTTTTTCGCCGCACAAAGTTTTTATTAGAAATGGTAGAGAACACACATATGTAGAGTTTCACAGAAATACATAAAATAAGTCACGTGACAATGGTCAAAGTATGTAAATAATGTAACTTAGAGGTTATGAACATCAAAAATTTTAAATAATGGTAAATTTACGAGGAAGAACCCTGTGTCTGTGGGGTTAGAAGCTGGCGGGGTTCATGATTTTGGTTGGGCTTGTGAGTTTTATAACCTTATGGGCAGGATAGGGGTTATGGAGGAGGTAGACATGTTTTGGTCGTGTCGGGGTGTATCGAAAGGGGTTCTGGTAGAGTAGAGTGTTGTAGGTCAAGTTTCGCGCAAGGTTTTCTGTGTATGTAGGAGGATATTTAGGTATCTGGGAGAGGTGTGTCGGTGGTAATAAGAAGGGGGTGGAAATTGGTGTGTTCAGGGGGAGGTGGGATTGGAGAGAGGGGGGAAGGGGGTGGGGAGATGCAGTATAATTTTGTAGATAGTGAGAGGGGACCAAGGGAGGGGTGTTTGTTATCCTTCTCTCTTTCCCCCCAGTGGGGGAAGATAGGGGGAGCAGCGGGTTTTGTGGAGACATGTCCAATAAAGATAGGTCGTTGTTCCTGATACTATTATTATGGAAACAAATTAGAGCCCCTACATTGACAGAGGGGCTTACTAGACTTCAACTTATTGGGGAAGCTGAGGACAGGATAAATAGGATGCAAGATATTTATGAGCATTTTGGGCCTATTGAATTGATCTACTCTACAGCATATGAGACAGTCATGTTGGCTTCCCGATTGTGGTCGTCTTTGTCATCTTGAGGGGTCTTTATATGTTTGGCAACAGAACTGGAAATGTGTGACAAGACTGGTGGATCTTTACTGGAATTTCCCTATTCTTCTTCTTTTCTGGTTTTGCAACTCTGCTACAAGTCTCCTACTGAACTCATATACAAGTAGAATCATGGAACATATCATTGTTTTTTTCAGCAAACTCTCCTGTTGTCGTCAAGTCGTTAAGACCGCTTTTAATGCTGTTATACAAACGCTCATGTTGTGTCCAAGCTGGAGATGTGCTTCACTTTTAAGGCTATAAAGCTGATTCAACTAGGTACTATGTATGAAATTTTCTTGTTGCATTTTTTATTGAAAGTAATATTTTACAATAATCCATACTGGGGCTCCTGTCTGTTGGAAAGCTGCCTTCAGAAGCATTTAGACTGCGACCAGCTACCTAATTAGGACCTTACAAAGAGATCTGGCTCAACTCTCTTCTACTACTCTATTGAGAAATACAAGAAACTAATATATCCAAATTTCTGAATCACAATAGTAATGAATTTCAATGAATCTGAAATAAATTGTTTTATTTTCTAGTCTATTATTTTATATTCTGTTTTATCCTATTCTATTATTTGCTATTCTCATACATTCTATTATGTTTGTTTTATTGGTTGAACTGGATGTACTTGTCCCCTTGTTTAACCTGTAAATTGCCAAAGTGGAACTGGAGAAGGCTGTTACTAGGCTTGTGCAATTCATTTCGTAACAAATCGAAATTTGGCCGAATTTTGCATCTTTCGGACATTCGGATGCATCCGAATGCCCGAATAAAAAAATAACGAATAACAACGAATACGAAAGAAATATAACGAATGAATTCGAATGAATTTGACATGATTCAGTAATTCTTTAAAGATCTAATGAAACAAAACGGCAGCTCAAAGTAAATTTCAGTTTCGTAAAAGTAAATTTGAGCATAAATAGCGAATAACAACGAATACGAAAGAAATATAACGAATGAATTCGACATGATTCAGTAATTCTTTAAAGATCTAATGAAACAAAACGTCAGCTCAAAGTAAATCTTATAGTCCAATCAGCTAATTCATTTTGTGTCGGAGGTTGGATTACTGGCAAAGTGCATTCCTGAGAACTGAGTTAGAAGGGTGTTGTATTGTATTTGAGCCGAGGAGAAGAGACGTTGTCATTGTGTGTATTAAAAGATTCAATAAACAAACGACTTTCCAAACTACAAATCATTATCACGAATGTCTATACATACATAAATAGCGAATTTCAACGAATAAGAACGAATGAATTCGACACTCTACGAATAATAACGAATTATCCGAAAACGTATTAATGTAACATAACGAATATAACAGAACGAAATGATGTATTTTACGAATGACAACGAAACAAAACTAAACAAAATTTTCCATTGTGCACAAGTCTAGCTGTTACACGTTCTCACAAACCTTGGGGGTACCAGATTGTATGGATTTGCATAGAGAGGCACTGTTTGAAAGCCTTATAAGTAAAAGCTTTTGCTTTGAGGAGCTGGACATGAGGTCCATTATTCTCTTAGAGGGGGACATGAACTGTGTAGCTAGTGCTGAACTAAGATTTTCTTCTAGGATTTGTATTTTTTTTTTTATTCTGTAGAACTGCTGTCTAATTCAACGGAGCTTGGAATGCAAAAAGTTCCTTATGTAATCCCTTATCTACCTTTTGAGTGAGCCACACTTTACAGATTGGCCTTGGTCTGGCTGTGTGGCTTCATATATTTGCAAATGTATGCAACAAAAACCTCTGTTAACCCAAATTTTTAAAATGGTTTAGATTCCCTTTTTGCAATGACTAGCTGAAAAAAAAGTACTAGGAAATTTAGTATATTGTTCTGTGCATTACCCTGTCCATGTGTACCTTTCATTTCCAAGTCACAAACCGATATGAACAGCTGGCATTTTTGCTTTGCTTTGTTGGGTTTGGTGCACACACAAACTATAGGGGTCATTTACTATAGCGCCAATAAATGATCCTGCAGCCCCAGAAAATTGCACCCAATTAAGACTAAGGCTGCATTCACACCTGAGCGTAGCTTTTTCAAGCGTTTTTTGCGGCGTTTTTTACCGCGATTTGCGGCGTTTTTTGCCGCGTTTTGTCGCGAATTTGTGCAGGGCAAAAGGTCACCAATGTTAAAAGAAGAAAAACGCCCAAATCAGCCCGATTCGCGCGATAAAAAAGGGTCCGGAACTTGTTTGAGCTTCAGGCGTAGGGCTTCAGGCGACTTTGAGTGGAGATGTGAACCATCTCCATTGAGACCCCATTCACACCTGAGCGTTTTGTAGCCCTACGCCTGAAGCTACAAAACGCTGGAGGGGAAAAAATCCATTATTCTCAATGGAGATGGTTCACATCTCCACTCACCAACATGGGGACAAGGTGCTTTGGGGTGGGGGTGGCGCGCGGCCCCCCCCTTCCCCAAGGCACCCCCCCATGTTGAGGGCACGCGGCCTGGCCGGCCGGGTAGCGTGCTCGGACAAGGGTCTGTTGTGGACTTGGGGGGGACCCCACGCCGATTTTTTTCAGCGTTGGGGTTCCATTTTAAGTCCATACCAGGCGGCGGGGCCAGCGACGTCTCCTTCGCGGGCCCTGCCTACCTGGAGACGCGCTCGAAATGAGCGGACATTTCTCCGCGTGTGTGGGCGAGTCCGTTCATTTCAAAATTAGGGCGGATAGTATGGCGGACTTAGTACGCCATATTAGTCCGCTCAAAAAGTGCCGTGTGTGGTCATGTCCGTTCATTCGAAAGTCGGATTGTCTAAAGGACTAAGTTGGCCATACAGTCCGCCCGTGTGTACGCGGCTTTAGTTCCACAAAGGTTCTTTTCAGGACTGGTATCAGTGGTATGGTAATAGGCTTGTACACGTATAATATTCTTTCTTCCAAATATAGAAAGAATATTATACTTGACTGCTGCCCTTCTACTGCAGTCTGCTAATCATTCACAACTCACTTGTTCCACAAAGCTCTTTATCAGGACTGGTAACTTGGTCTGTCTAGGGTGCTACAGTACATAGGGTTGAGTGAGGTACAGTCTGCTATTCTATAAGGACTGGTATCGGTCCACAATACATAGGGTTGAGGTGCACTACTGCTGACCGCTGCCCTATACTGCAGCAGTCCTTCATCGGTATAGGGACTGACGTACAGTCTGCTAATCACTCACACACAACCTACTTGGTCCACAAAGGTCCTTATAAAGACTGGTAAGGTATAGGGTACTACAGTACATAGGGTTGAGTGAGGTACAGTCTGCCATTCTATAAGGACTGGTATCAGTCCACAATACATAGGGTTGAGGTGCACTACTGCTGACCGCTGCCCTATACTGCAGCAGTCCTTCATCGGTATAGGGACTGAGAGTTTTGTCACAGGGTCATTTAAAAAATGACAGTCAGAGGAAGAGGCAGGCCCTTCCGCAGGGGTGGTATACAGGGGTGGGTCATATTTCTACTGGGGCTGCTTATTATGAGGGGCTCCCACCATCCCTGTGCTGTGCTGACTTCCTCCTGGGCCTGCTTATTATGAGGGGCTCCCACCATCCCTGTGCTATGCTGACATCCTCCTGGGGCTGCTTATTATGAGGGGCTCCCACCATCCCTGTGCTATGCTGACATCCTCCTGGGGCTGCTTATTATGAGGGGCTCACACCATCCCTGTGCAATGCTGACATCCTCCTGGGGCTGCTTATTATGAGGGGCTCACACCATCCCTGTGCAATGCTGACATCCTCCTGGGGCTGCTTATTATGAGGGACTCACACCATCCCTGTGCTATGCTGACATCCTCCTTGGGCTGCTCATTATGAGGGGCTCACACCATCCCTGTGCTATGCTCATTATGAGGGGCTCACACCATCCCTGTGCTATGCTCATTATGAGGGGCTCACACCATCCCTGTGCTATGCTCATTATGAGGGGCTCCCACCATCCCTGTGCTATGCTCATTATGAGGGGCTCCCACCATCCCTGTGCTATGCTCATTATGAGGGGCTCCAACCATCCCTGTGCTATGCTCCTTATGAGGGGCTCCCACCATCCCTGTGCTATGATGACTTCCTCCTGGGGCTGCTTATGGTGCAGGTGTCAGTGATGTATATCACGGTGCTGATGTCAGTACTCTCTATCACGGTGCTGCTGTCAGTGCTGTATATCACGGTGCTGGTGTCAGTGCTGTATATCACGGTGCTGGTGTGAGTGCTTTATGTCACGCAGCTGATGTCAGTGCTCTCTATCACGGTGCTGCTGTCAGTGCTGTATATCACAGTGCTGGTGTGAGTGCTTTATGTCACGCTGCTGATGTCAGTGCTCTCTATCACGGTGCTGTTGTCAGATGACTCTATCATGGTGCAGGTGTCATTGCTGTATGTCACGCTGCTGATGTCAGTGCTCTCTATCACGGTGCTGGTGTCAGATGACTCTATCACGGTGCAGGTGTCATTGCTGTATGTCACGCTGCTGGTGATCATCTCCTGCACCCTCTTCTTTGCCTACCCTGGTCCCTGACCTTCCCTCTCCTCCATTGCCTTCATGCGCTCCACAGTCTTGAATTGTCACAACAATTTCCCATATAAAAAAAGAATGCTTGTAGTTGTCGATCCCAGATTCACCTCATACATGTTATGTCATTGGCCATGTGGTGGGACTATGTTTGCACAGCTATTAATTATTTTGTGGCTGCAAATTTGACCTGTAGGTTTGCGAAGTTCGCCTCCCATTGAAGTCAATGGGGCCCGCCGCGAACGTTCCGGTTCGCGAACTTTCGGCCGCGTTCGCGGCCCGTCGGAAGTTCGTCCATCACTATTTATTACTGTACCACTGCAAAATTACATTTCTAAAGGAAAAAATGTCATTTAAAACTGCTTGCGGTTGTAATTAATTGCCAGTTCCCAGCAATATAGAGTAAGATTTGAAGAAAAAAATGGGGTAGGGGTTCCCCCCAAAATCCATACCAGTCCCTTATCCGAGCACGCAACTTGGCAGGTCAGGAAGGGGTGGATGGAATGAGAGGAATTGTCAAAAACCGGCTCTTGTCTTATGTCACATTTCACTGCTTTTTTTGGTGAATGGGTAGGGGTACAATGTACCCAATACCCATTCACATGGGGGGGTGGGGCTTCCAGATTCTGATAAAGCCTCCTTGTCCACAGACCCCCACAACCACCGGGTAACGGTTGTGGGGATGAGGCCCTTGTCCCCATCAGTACGGGGACATAGTTTCAGCCAGCTGTCGGTTTCATGTAAAAGCAATCCTCGCAGCTAATTAGCCTCTAGACTGCTTTTACAAGCAGTGGGAGGGAATTTCCAACCGTCTTCCATGGTTTTTTCTGGATCACCTGTCCCAACAGGGAACCTGAGCATGCAGCTGGTGGTTCAGCCAGCTGAATGAGAATGATACCAGGACAATACTTAAAGTGGTTGTATAATCAATTTTGGGACTTTAACCTACAGGAAAGCCTATAATAAAGCTTACCTGTAGGTAAAAAAAATCTCCTAAACCTGTACGGTTTAGGAGATATTCCCCTCGCAGTGAGCTGCTGACTGCAGCGGCGCATGCGCACAGGGGATTCCCGGCTGAAAGTCCGGCAGACGCCGGACATTGCCGGAAAGAATTCTCCTGTGCACAATGCGCGGGAGTGATGATATTGCAGCTCCGGCCACTCACAGCGCCGGAGCCGCGATACCCGGAAGAAACGCAGAGGGAACATCCATTTGCATTTTGCATCCACTTAATTTAAGATTACAGACAGGCTACCTCAAAGGAATGCCACTATATACTTTTCTAGTGCTGGCAACAAATTTTTTCCCTTTTCTGTGAAGGTGCCCGTCAGCTTTTAGCAATGAGATAGAATAGAGGAAGCTATATTAAAAAAAACTTTGTCCTATGTAAAGAAAGCTCAAGGTTCAGCCATTCTGGCATTTGTGACGAGTTAGAACTTTTTATTGTCCTAAATAATGATAATGAACCATGTGATTACTTGGCAAACAAGCTTTCTGTGTGATACATGACAACATACGCCGATGCATATTACATGCAATATTGTTTTTATTTTCACCTTCTGCTTGAAATATCAGTATAAAAAAACATTTTATTTATTCTAATAATAATCAAATAAACAGTTCTGCCACTGATAAAAATATTCTATTTCTATCCGGTTGTTTGGTCTGTTATCTATTTGTTTGTATGGTGCTGTAACAAGAAGATCCCTAGTGAAAGGCTATTGAGAAAATGAGTGCTGCCCTATGTATTGGTCATGTATTATGGATTGGTGATGTCACATGTGCCAATGCAGGAGATGCATAGTGAAGCATCCAAGTGGCAATCATCAGTTGCTCTGTGCAGCCATGCTATTGGGGTCTTCTTATGCCTTTGGCCGTTTTCCTAAAGTATACCTCTGTTTGGAATGCTTTGTTATGAATGCTAGGAGGGAAAGTGAGAAAGGAGATTACAAAGAGAGAAGTTTTTTGGCAAAGTGGGGGATAGTGTAGAATTGCATCAGGGCTCCTCCATCCAGTGCTATGCCATTGAAATCTGGAAAACATAACCCTTGGTGCTTCCCACCAGGATATACAGGGTATAAAAAGTCCCCAAAGTGTGGGGGGATATCGTAGTAAAAAGGGGACAGAGAGGAGGACATTACTGGGAGCCAGGCAGCTGAAGCCATGCCATGCCAGGGACAGAGACTGATGTGCTCTGTCTACCATCATATTACTTCTCCAGTCCACATCATCAGTGTGATGTGTCGTCCTCCTGTGACCCTTTCACCTCTAGACCCATGGAGAGGTGAAAGGGGCACAGGAGGAGGACAAAGCACACTGATGATGTGGAGAAGTAATATGATGGTGGGCAGAGGAGGAGGCTACTGTGAGGGGTTGAGAAGGACACTATCGTGTCCGCAGCCTTTGTCCACCTCCCGTATCATGTCCGCAGCCTCTGTCCACCTCCCGTATCATGTCCGCAGCCTCTGTCCACCTTCCGTATCATGTCCGCAGCCTCTGTCCACCTCCCGTATCATGTCCGCAGCCTCTATCCACCTCCCGTATCATGTCCGCAGCCTCTATCCACCTCCCGTATCATGTCCGCAGCCTCTGTCCATCTCCCGTATCATGTCCGCAGCCTCTGTCCACCTCCCGTATCATGTCCGCAGCCTCTGTCCACCTCCCGTATCATGTCCGCAGCCTCTGTCCACCTCCCGTATCATGTCCGCAGCCTCTGTCCACCTCCCGTATTGTCCGCAGCCTCTGTCCACCTCCCGTATTGTCCGCAGCCTCTGTTCACCTCCCGTATCGTCCGCAGCCTCTGTCCACCTGCCGTATCATGTCCGCAGCCTCTGTCCACCTCCCGTATCATGTCCGCAGCCTCTGTCCACCTCCCGTATCATGTCCGCAGCCTCTGTCCACCTCCCGTATCATGTTCGCAGCCTCTGTCCACCTCCCGTATCATGTCCGCAGCCTCTGTCCACCTCCCGTATCATGTACGCAGCCTCTGTCCACCTCCCGTATCATGTCTGCAGTCTCTGTCCACCTCCTGTATCATGTCCGCAGCCTCTGTCCACCTCCCGTATCATGTCCGCAGCCTCTGTCCACCTCCCGTATCATGTCCGCAGCCTCTGTCCACCTCCCGTATCATGTCCGCAGCCTCTGTCCACCTCCCGTATCATGTCCGCAGCCTTTGTCCACCTCCCGTATCATGTCCGCAGCCTCTGTCCACCTCCCGTATCATGTCCGCAGCCTCTGTCCACCTCCCGTATCATGTCTGCAGCCTCTGTCCACCTCTTGTATCATGTCCGCAGCCTCTGTCCATCTCCTCCTCTGACAATCTCTTTTCTTTTATCATGTCTGCAGTCTCTGAGGAGATCCTAGAAAGGAGTCAAGAGTGGGAGCGCTGCAGGGATGGGGGTTACGGGAAGAGACAGACATGTGTGGACTGTGGAGAGGAGACTATAGAATAAAACCAGAGCTGCCAAGCTGGAGCCATCTGACTAAGCCCTGCACGGTGCACCTGAGAGGAGGGAGAAATATTTTTTTTTACTTTTACACACATTAAACACATTGCTAATAGCACTAGCTATGTATTTATAGTTTAAAAGATTGATATTTGCACTGTTTATTACTAGACAGAGACTGCGGAAATGATAGTGTCCTTCTCAACCCCTCACAGTAGCCTCCTCCTCTGCCCACCATCATATTACTTCTCCCGCTGGCTGTACTGTGTCAGTGTAGTGTTGGTGCAACAGCAATTTGTAAGATTTGTAAGGGTGCCAACTGGTCTTCTGTTCACATGTTTTCTAAGTTCTGGCAGGTGAACATTTCTACCATATTTGATGCCAGTTTTGGTGTAAGGTCCTCCAGGTGACTCTTTAAGCTCTAGGTAGCCCCCAGTTCTTGATATTTACAGTGGGCCTGTTAGCGACATCATTGCTGTTGGACACCAAGCTTGTTTAACTGGCAAACCCAAATTAGTAAACAACATGCACGAATGGGGCTTTATCACTCAGTTTCACACACAACGAAAAGAGGTTGAAAGTATCTTTAGAAAATATTGGCCTCTTTTGACTTCCGATAAGATTTTATCGAAGGCGATCCCTGAGAATCCTGTATTTATATACAAAAAAGGTAGGAGTTTGAAATTGTTAAGAAAATTTTAGACCCACCTACGAGACCGATTATGCTCAATGAGTTCCCTTTTTTTTTTGCCTGTCGTAGGTGCATTTCCTGTCGGCAGGTTCACACTAGACTACGAGGACTTACAGAATTTCAATCCCCTTTTAATTTAAAAATGTTTAAAATCAAAGATTTTATATCATGCATGGCCTCCTTTGCCCATGCAATATGCTCTATATAGGACGTACAAAAAGGACTTTAACGAAAAGAATTTCAGAACATATTAATAATAATAAAATGGGGTATAAAGAGCATAGTGTTTCTATGCACTTCAGATTAAAACACAACAGAGATCCCTCAGGCCTCAAGTTTTGGGGAATAGAAAAGCTACATCCTGATTGGCGGGGGTGTAATAAAGTTCGTGAAATATCTAAATGTAAAACAAAATGGATATTTTTAGCTGACACCTTACACCCTAAAGGGATGAATGTTGAACTAGATTTAAATTGTTTTATTAGCGATTTTTAAGTTTTTCTACATATACTGTTTTTTTCTTCTTTTTTTCTGGTCATCTGCTGATCTAGTTGTGTTTTAAGTAATTTTATACTGCTCAAATGTTTGATGAAGATATGGTATATGATTTGATTGAACTATTTAGGCTGTCAGTTTTGATCACAGATATATGTAGATTTATGTATCAGTTAGTCCATGTGCATGAGGATAGAATCGCATGTATTGATGGAGTAGTTCCTTTAGGTTTTAAGTAAAACGCTATAAAAAGTAAGTGACTATAGTATAGTCTGATCTAATACAAACTGAAGAGAATTATTATCATTAGATCCATAAGTGAGTATTGATACCTACATTCAATTACCCTAATTTTGGTTTTGATTGGAAGGCCACTAACCATGCGATTCGCATCGAGGCATTTTATGATATAGTCGTTGAAGCTGATTAAATGTATTATTTAATTTACGGTAAGTGGATTGATCTTAATAGGTTAAGTACTGATGGAGTTGAGAATATTGTGAAACAAATTTTATGTATTTATTTTCGGATGTTTCTATGTAACAATCATAGTGTATAAGCATGTCTGGTGTCCAAACGGTTACATACATTGCTGACATCTTAGGACGTGCAGGAAGTGTCTTATGACATCATGTGATGACTGTGTCAGGGCATTTCCGCTCAGTTTAATGTATTTAAAGAAGGTTGCTGCACTACGTGGCCACGCCCTCGGAAGAAAGTGAAGACTGAAACGCGGCAGACGTAGTCACGCAGCTTACCTGATTGAACGATTGTTTGACAGTCTACCCTTCCCGGGAACACCGTGGATGGCAGTGTAAGGTTAGACTGGACGTAATATGGTTTTGAATTTTATGTGCTATTCAAGATGTTGATTTTGTGAGTGCGCATTTTGATGAGTTTTTAATATAAATAAATTGTTTGATACGAACGGGATTACGCTATGTAGTTTCTTCATTCCTTCACATGTGCAAATCACCTTTTGGAAAAGTGATTAATATATAACCGGTGGGATATATCCCATGCCTTGTCATATGTGAGAGCTGAAGATACGATCGGCAGGCGTGTACTGGCCATCGGGACTACCGGGAGATTCCCGGTGGGCCGATGGCTCAGTGGGCTGGTCTGGTGCAGTCCTGGAGCCGCTCCTCTCTGACAGTGAGCGATCGCGATTCCCTGCCTGTCAGGAGGAGAGGCTTCCGTCATATGCTGGAGAGAGCATTAGGCGTTATGCTCCCTCCAGCCTGCAGGGGGAGATTGACAGCCAGCCGACTTTCTTTCCTCTCTCCCCTATCACTTGTTATCACATGACTGGAGAGAGGAAGATGAGAAGCTGCCTTCAGAACTGTGAGTACATGTGGGGGGAGGACACTGATGTAAGGGGGCTGCTGATGGGACACTCTGATGTAAGGGGCTGCTGATGGGACATTCTGATGTAAGGGGCTGCTGATGGGACACTCTGATGTAAGGGGACTGTTGATGGGACACTCTGATGTAAGGGGGCTGCTGATGGGACACTCTGATGTAAGGGGGCTGCTGATGGGACACTCTGGTGTAAGGGGGCTTCTGATGGGACACTCTGATGTAAGGGGGCTGCTGATGGGACACTCTGATGTAAGGGGGCTGCTGATGGGACACTCTGATGTAAGGGGGCTGCTGATGGGACAATCTGTTGTAATGGGGCTGCTGATGGGACACTCTGGTGTAAGGGGGCTGCTGATGGGACAATCTGTTGTAAGGGGGCTGCTGATGGGACACTCTGGTGTAAGGGGGCTGCTGATGGGACACTCTGATGTAAGGAGGCTGCTGATGGGACACTGGTGTAAGGGGGCTGCTGATGGGACACTGATGTAAAGGGGCTGGTGGTGGGACACTCTGATGTAAGGGGGATGCTGATGGGACAATCTGTTGTAAGGGGGCTGGTGGTGGGACACTCTGATGTAAGGGGGCTGCTGATGGGTCACTCTGATGTAAGGAGGCTGCTGATGGGTCACTCTGATGTAAGGGGGCTGCTGATGGGACAATCTGTTGTAAGGGGGCTGGTGGTGGGACACTCTGATGTAAGGGGGCTGGTGGTGGGACACTCTGATGTAAGGGGGCTGCTGATGGGACACTCTGATGTAAGGGGGCTGCTGATGGGACACTCTGGTGTAAGGGGGCTGCTGATGGGTCACTCTGATGTAAGGGGGCTGCTGATGGGACACTCTGATCTAAGGGGGCTGCTGATGGGACACTCTGATCTAAGGGGGCTGCTGATGGGACACTCTGATCTAAGGGGGCTGCTGATGGGACACTCTGATGTAAGGGGGCTGGTGGTGGGACACACTGATGTAAGGGGGTGCTGATGGGACACTCTGGTGTAAGGGGGCTGCTGATGGGACACTCTGGTGTAAGGGGGTTTCTGATGGGACACTCTGGTGTAAGGGGGCTGCTGATGGGACAATCTGTTGTAAGGGGGCTGGTGGTGGGACACTCTGATGTAAGGGGGCTGGTGGTGGGACACTCTGGTGTAAGGGGGCTGCTGTTGGGACACTCTGGTGTAAGGGGGCTGCTGATGGGACACTCTGGTGTAAGGGGGCTGCTGATGGGTCACTCTGATGTAAGGGGGCTGCTGATGGGTCACTCTGATGTAAGGGGGCTGCTGATGGGTCACTCTGATCTAAGGAGGCTGCTGATGGGACACTCTGATCTAAGGGGGCTGCTGATGGGACACTCTGATCTAAGGGGGCTGCTGATGGGACACTCTGATCTAAGGGGGCTTCTGATGGGACACTCTGATGTAAGGGATCTTCTGATGGGACACTCTGATGTAAGGGGGCTGCTGATGGGTCAATCTGATGTAAGGGGGCCGGTCTGGATGAAGTCCAGGGCCAAATTTCTGTCCCAGTCCAGCCCTGACGATTGGTCATCTGTTGATAAGAGATGTGCTTTTGAACCAGGTGCTTCTGGTAAGTGCATAACCTATAGGTATTTGCACAGGAGGTGTGGTGGTGGACTATTGAGATTCTGAAAGATCTGCTAGCAACACTTGCCACGTTTTTATATACATTTTTTTGCTTGCAGTAATTTTGCTGACTATGAATTATTATTGAAACATTGATGGACTTTTTTTGTTTCTGGCATATGTAACGGACTTTTTTTTGGTTTCTTGCATTTGTATTGTGACCAAATATATGAATAGACATATGCCTATTGAATATGAGAAATATGTATGTAGAGTGATCCATAGGAGTGATCCCCGCTGAGCAAGAGTATCATCACGGGGCGGATCATTACTGATCCGTCCCGTGTCAAAGGGGCCTTACTGTGTGTAGGTTAATGTTTACATGTACTTAGTTTTTGCATTACATTTTAAATTCATACTTCTAGTTTTATGTTTAAGTTTTTTTTTTAAAAGCGCTGCTGGTGCCTTTGTTATGTTCACCGTTGGTGACTTTCTTTGGCACCATATTTGAGAATTTTGAGTAATATAGCCGCAGCTATAGTTTAGCACTTACCGTGAGCGCTGAGGGAGTGGTATTTTAGTTTTCTAATATCTTGCTCATATTTCTTTTATTTTAGAGGACCTGCCATGTTTTTTTTTTTCTATTATTTTTTTCTAGGGATGTTTACATTCCTTGTAATAGGAATAAAAGTGATTCTTTTTAAACAGTGTAAAAATTAAAAATAAAAGGTAAAAAAAAAATAATAATTTTTTTTTTTAAACATGCCCCGTCCCACCGAGATCTTTTTTTAAACGACACCTATGGAGATTTTTAAGGTTAAACGTTTGTCGACATTCCACGAGCAGGCGCAATTTTGAAGCGTGACACGTTGGGTATGAATTTACTCAGCGTAACATTCTTTCACAATATAAAACAAAATTGGGATAATCGCTGTCTTATTTTTTTACTTAAAATAGTGAATTTTTCCAAAAAAAGTGCGCTTGTAAGACCGCTGCGCAAATACGGTGTGAAAAAAAGTATTGCAACAACTGCCATTTTATTCTCTAGGGTGTTAGAAAAAAAAAAACAATTATAATGTTTGGGGGTTCTAAGAAATGTAAACACCAAAATCTCAAAACGAGGCTGGTCTTTAAGTGGTTAAAGGAGAATTATTCCAAAAAAAATGATTGGTTAAACCCTCAAGTGCTTTTTTTTTTTTTTTTTTACCAATAATATTCCTTTGGCTTTGACTTTTGAAATCTACAAACAAAGCAAGTTAGAAATTAGTTGAAAGGTTGGTAAACCCTTTTTTAAAGATAAAGAGTGTATTTTATATACAACAACTATATATCAGACCAAATTGAGTCCTCCCCCAAAGCACCTTGTTCCCATGTTGATGGGGACAAGAGCCTCTTCCCGGCAACCATGGCCGGTGGTTATCGGTCTGCGGGCAGGGGGTTTGTCAGAATCTGGAAGCCCCTTTTAACAAGGTGGCCCCCAGATCCTGACCCCCTACCTGTTCACCAAAAAGCAGTGAAATGTAAAAAAAAAAATTCTGACAAGCCGATCCTTTATTGTAAAATAGCTCCGAGCTGTCTTCTTCCCTGAGCCATCTTCTCCTGCTGCTGTCTCTCCCAACGCCATCTTCTCCCAGAGCCATCTCTCCTGCCGCCGCCTTCTCCGTCTGCTGTGTTCTTCCGCACCGCTGGTTATCCATTAAAAAATAATTGCTATTCTTCTGTGGCAGTCTTCCTCCGCTGTGTTGTCACCCTCTGTGTTGTCTCTTATATAGCCATGGGGCGGGCTCTCCAGGTGACGTCATCAGATGGCCACAGAAGAGCAGCTTTTTTTTTATTAGCGGGTAATCGGCTGCGCAGAAGAACACAGCAGTGGGAGAAGACAGCGGTGGCGGCAGAGAGAAGAGAGATCAAACACTAGTAAATGTATTTTCTATGTATGATTGTGCTAAGCCCAATAGGCTAGTGGTCAGCGCTTCTAACCTGAAAAACTAGAAAAAAAGGAGAGGGGTTCCCCTAGTGGTGGACTTTTTAGGCACGTACACTAAGAGATACCTGTACTTGTACATTGCCTTTTAAGAAGCGGCTTGTGGGCACACACGCGCCCGCCAGGAGCTTTGCGAACGTGATCGCGGATCCCGCAGACTCGATGCCTGGGGGGATACTCGTGATTGTCTCACGGAGAGGAAGAACAGGGAAATGCTAATGTAAACAAGCATTTGCCCGTTCTGCCTAGTGACACGGTCACTGATCCCAACTCCCTGTAATCGGAAGCATGATCAGTGTTGTGTCACACACAGCCCCTGATCCCCAGAGTTAGAATCACTCCCTAGGACACACTTAACCCCTACAGCGCCACCTACTGGTTTACCCCTTCACTGCCAGTCACATTTACACAGTAATCAATGCATTTTTAATTACACTGATCGCTGTATAAATGTGAATGGTCCCAAAATCACGCCAAAAGTGTCCAATCTGTCATAATGTTGCAGTCACGATAAAAATCACTGATCGCCGCCATTACTAATAAAAAAAAAATATTAATAAAAATGCCATAAAACTATCCCCTATTTTGTAAACGCTATAACTTTTGCACAAACCAATCAATAAACGCTTATTGCAATTTTTTTTTACCAAAAATATGTAGAAGAATACCTATCGGCCTAAACTGAGGAAAAAAAATTTTTTTATATATTTTTTGGGGATATTTATTATAGCAAAAAGTAAAAAATAATGCGTTTTTTCAAAATTGTCACAATTTTTTTGTTTAGCGCAAAAAATAAAAACCGCAGAGGTGACCAAATACCACCAAAAGAAAGCTCTATTTACGGGAAAAAAGGACGTCAATTTTGTTTGGGAGCCACGTCCTGCCCGCGCAATTGTCACTTAACCACTTAAGCCCCGGACCAATTTTCAGCCTAAGGACCAGAGGTCTTTTTACAATGTTGCACTGCACTGCTTTAATTGGTAATTGCGCGGTCATGCAATGTTGTACCCAAATGAAATTTGCGTCCTTTTCTTCCCACAAATAGAGCTTTCTTTTGATGGTATTTGATTGCCTCTGCGATTTAAATTTTTTTGCGATATAAACGGAAAAAGACCGAAAAATTAGAAAAAAATATATATTTTCTACTTTTTGTTAGAAGAAAAATCGAATAAACTCAATTTTAGTCATAAAATGTCAATAAGCATATATTTATTGGTTTGCGCAAATATAGCATCTAAAAACTAGAGTACATTTTCTGGAATTTACACAGCTTTTAATTTATGACTGCCTATCTCATTTCTTGAGGTGCCAAAAATGGCAGGGCAGTACAACCCCCCCCCCCCCCAAATGACCCCATTTTGGAAGGTAGACAACCCAAGGAAATTGCTGAGAGGCATATTGAGCCCATTGAATATTTGTTTTTTTTTGTCCCAAGTGATTGAATAATGACAAAAAATTTTTTTTTTTACAAAAAGTTGTCACTAAATGATATATTGCTCACACATGCCATGGTTATATGTGAAATTGCACCCCAAAATACATTTTTCTGCTTCTTCTGAGTACGGGGATACCACTTGTGTGGGACTTTTTGGGAGCCTAGCTGCGTACAGGACCACGAAATCCAAGCACCGCCTTCAGGATTTCTAAGGGCATACATTTTTGATTTCACTCCTCACTACCTATCACTACCTATCACAGTTTTGAAGGCCATAAAATGCCAAGATGGCACAAACCCCCCCCCCCCCCCCCCAAATGACCCCACTTGGAAAGTAGACACCCCAAGCTATTTGCTGAGAGGCATGTTGAGTCCATGGAATATTTTAAGTTGTGGGAATATTACAAACTTTTTTTTTTACAAAAAGTTGTAACTAAATGATATATTGCTCACACATGCCATGGTATATGTGGGATTGCATCCCAAAATACATTTTGCTGCTTCTCCTGAGTACAGGGATACCACATGTGTGGGACGTTTTGGGAGCCTATCCGCGTACGGGGCCCCGAAAACCAATCACTGCATTCAGGATTTCTAAGGGCACAAATTTTTGATTTCACTCCTCACTACCTATCACAGTTTCGAAGGCCATAAAATGCCAAGATAGCACAAAAATCCCCCAAATTACCCCATTTTGGAAAGTAGACACCCCAAGCTATTTGCTGAGAGTCATGGTGAGTATTTTACAGCTCTCATTTGTTTTTGAAAATGAAGACAGTAAAGAAACTTTTTTTTTTGTTTGTTTTTTCAATTTTCTAAATTTTGTGACAAAAAGCGAGATCTGCAAAATACTCACCATACCTCTCAGCAAATAGCTTGGGGTGTCTACTTTCCAAAATGCGGTAATTTGGAGGGGGGGGGGAGGTTTGTGCCATTTGGGTATTCAATGGCCTCCGAAACTGTGATTGGCAGTGAGGAGGGAAATAAAAAAATGTACACCCTTAGAAAGCCCGAAGGCGGTGCTTGGTTCTTGGGGTCTCGTACGTGGCTAGGCTCCCAAAAAATCTCACACATGTGGTATCTCCATACTCAGGAGAAGCAACAGAATGTATTTTGGGGTGTAATTTCACATATACCCATGGCATGTTTGAGCAATATATAATTTAGTGACAACTTTGTGCAAAAAAAAAGAAGTTTGTAATATTCCTGCAACTTGTCTCAAAATATAAAATATTCCATGGACTCGACATGCCTCTCAGCAAATAGCTTGGGGTGTCTACTTTAATTTTGGGGGGTTTTGAACTATCCTAGCAATTTATGCACAACATTTAGAAGCTTATGTCACACATCACCCACTCTTCTAACCACTTGAAGACAAAGCCCTTTCTGACACTTTTTGTTTACATAAAAACATTTTTTATATTTTTTTGCAATAAAATTACGTTGAACCCCCAAACATTATATATTTTTTAATGCATTTAATATTGCCCAAATTTTTGATGAAATAAAAAAGATGATCTTAGGCCGAGTACATGGATACAAAACGACATGCTTTAAAATTGCGTACAAACGCACAGTGGCGAAAAACTACATACATTTTTAAAATCATTTAAAAGCCTTTACAGGTTACCACATTAAATTTACAGAGGAGGTCTCTAAATCATTTTTATTATTATCTTAGGGAATGTAAATATTCCCTATGACAGCATTAGGTAGTGACAGGTACTCTTTTAAAAAAAAAAAAAATTGGGGTCTCTATTAGACCCTAGATCTTACCTCTGCCCTCAAAGCATCTGACCACACCATTCGGTGTGATAAAATGCTTTCCCATTTTCCCAATGGCACTGTTTATATACCCGGAAGGGGGGACATTAGAGGCTAATTAGCCGCTAGGATTATTATTACATGACTGCCGATCACTGGCTGAAAAGAATGATACCAAGATGATACCTAAACCCGCAGGCATTATTCTGGTATAACCATTTAAAGTCCAGCAACATACCAGTATGTTGCTGGTCCTTGTTGGACATATATTGTAATCTTTTTTTCATGCAGCCTGTTGGCTGAACGAAAAAAAGAGATTGATCGGTGGGTATGCCACCCATTAGAATACCTCCCTTCATCCACCCACTTCTAATGATGGGCAAACATGCACCATTTATATATGCCAAAGCATGGGGGCATCCTCCCGCAAAAGTTATGCCATGTACACAAGGTCAGACTTTTCCATGGGCAAGCCTCCGTCGGAATTTCGACCGTATGTACGCGGCATTAGGAGCAAATTGCTCCTCCGCCCCTGCTGCCCCCATGCTTCGGCATATATGCTCTTTTTTTTTTAACTGGGGGGGAGAGTTAAATCACCTCCTACAGCAGGGATCCTCAAACTACGGCCCTCCAGCTGTTGCAAAACTACACATCCCATGAGGCATTGTAAAACTCTGACATTCACAGACATGACTAGGCATGGTGGGAATTGTAGTTCCTGAATAACTGGAGGGCCGTAGTTTGAAGACCCATGTCCTACAGCGTTGGAGTCACGGCTTTATGTATTGTTGGAGCAAACGCTGTTGCTGTCAAGATAAATAAATCTGCGCTGCAACAGAAAGGCATACCTGCAAAGCAAATTATGGTTAACATTAAAACGAAGTAACATTACAGTATAACAGTAAGACCTTACCATACCATACCTGCAAAGCAAATACAAAAAAAAAAAAACATAGTAAAAAATAAAACCTTTTTTAACACAACCTGTGCCTAAAATATATATATGCCAAAGCATGGGGGCATCTTCCCGCAAAAAAGTTATGCCGCGTACACACGGTCGGACTTTTCCACGTCCAAACCCTCCGTCGGAATTTCAACCGTATGTACGCGGCATAAGGAGCAAAATTGCTCCTCCGCTCCTGCTTCCCCCATGCTTCGGCATATATGCTCTTTTTTTTTTAACTGTGGTGGTGAAATCACCTCCTACAGCACTGGAGTCACGGCTTTATGTATCATGGGAGAAAATGCTGCTGTCAAGATAAATAAATCAGCGCTGCAGCTGAATGACACACCTGAAAACAAAAAAATGGTTGACAATAAAACACAGTAAACAGTAAAGTATAAAAAAAATTAAATACCTGAAAAGCAAGCACGATAAAACATAATAAAACATTGCAGAATAGAATATAGTAAAAAAGAGCAACAATAGAGAGAGAATAGAGAGAGAGAGAGAGAACAATAAAACGACAACTATTTTTGTTTTTTATATTTTATATTTTGTGTTTTTTTTTTATTTATTTTTTTTAACTTCTTTTATTTTACACTTTTTTTTGTAACTGTAACAGCTGTAATGGTTCGGGTCTCTCAAAATCCGATGGTATCTTGGGAGACCTGTGCAAGTGTGTCCTAGCCTGTGAAATGCTGTACCCTACGCAAAAACTTCACTAGTGTGTGGTAGCGTTCAAAACATTCACCAATGCAAAGATCAGGATTGCCAGAACAGCGTGGACAATAACGGGTGTCATGCCTATATCCGCGCTTAGAACAGACATGACATCTTCTTTGTGGGGCTCGTTTGGTAGGGGTACTCTCGAGGACATACGGAAAATGCCTCTCATGCAGCCGGCTGACTGCATTTGGTTGGGAATGGTGAGGTGCAGAACCGTCTGGATACAGAAGGTCTGTGACAATCTTTCTGGAATATAAGAAAGGATAAAGTCCCGCCTGAAGCTCTGTATAGCACATGAGCATTCAGCAAAGCCAATTGAAATAAGTAAACAGACACTTTTTTGTACCAGCGTCTGGCCTTACGGGCAACTAGATACGGCGCCAATAACTGGTCATTGAGGTCCACCCCTCCCATATTTTGGTTATATTCGTGGACACCGCAGGATTTCTCCACAGCACTAGTCGCCGTAGTAATTTGGACCGTCATGTTTGCATGAAGGGAGGTAGGAACGAAAACATTCTTATTATCCCTCCACTTCATAGCAAGCAAGTTATTACACTGCAAGCAGGCTCTCTCCCCCAGCCTAAGACAAGAATCTACAAGCCGCTGGGGAAAGTCCCGGCGATTAGGTCGCACGGTGCCACATGCTCCAATCTGCTGATCAAACAAATGACTAAACAGTGGCACGCTCGTCTAATAATTGTCCACATACAAGTGATACCCCTTTCCGAATAAGGGTGACACCAAGTTCCACACTATCTTGCCAGCGCTCCCTATGTAATCTGGGCAGTTCTCCGGCTCTACGTAACAATCATAAACCGTACTCCAAAGCTCCATACATAGCCTGTTGCCCTGTCACAGGACTTATAGAGCTTGACCCATATCTGGCCACGCTTGCTGGGAAGGTACTGTTTGAAAGACAAGCGGCCAGAAAATTTAATCAGGGACTCCTCAATGCAGACAACTTCATGGGGAATAAACAAGGATGCAAAACGTTGATTGAAGTGGTTTATGAGGGGCCAAATTTAGTAGAGCCGATCGTATTCAGGGGGGACGACGTCCAAGAGGACGACAAAGTTCATTGTCATTGAAGTGCATGAACCGCAAGATCTGCTCGTATCGTTTCCTGAACATGGAGGTAGAGAACATGGGCATATGGTCAATCGGATGCGTGGACCAAATAGGTCCGCAGCGTCATGAATTTATGTGTGCCCATGTTGAGGGAAAGGCCCAGAACGGTCTTAAATTCGGAAACCGGAATTGGTTTCCAATCTCTGGCAAGGGAAGGCAACTGGGGATTAGCGGTGATGTGTTGACCAGCATATAAATTAGTTTGGTCCACAATAGATCTATAGAGATCTTCCGTGAAAAACAGCGAATAAAAATCAAGTGGCATAAAATCGGCTGTTTCCACCTGAATACTGGGTTGGCCAGTGAATGGGGGAAGTACGGGTTTTGCAGAAGTGGTGGGCACCCAATCAGGATTGGCGAATTCTGCAGGAAGGACACTATGGGAACGACAGGCCTGCCTTTGTCTTCCTCTTGGTGGCAGCGGGACACTGCTTGTGCTTGCCACCTCGCCAGCTTGAACTGCACTTATAGGACTTGCCACGTCACCACGTGATACTGCAGTGCTGGATGTACGTCCAGGGTGTACTAGGCTGATGGTGCTTGCCAGTTCACCAGAAGGAATAGCGGCGCTATTATTGTCTCTCTGCTCCATACAAGGGACCTGCGGTTCTTGCACCTCAACAACATCAGAAGATCGGGGTCTGGTACGCCTGACCTTAGCAGGGACCACACCTTCATCGTCAGAGCTATCTGTCATGGAGCCACTGTCCTCTACAGGATGGTATTTTGAGCCTGAATCTGACAGATGAGTGACCTCCTCTTCACTATCTGTCATGCACAGAAACTTGTAGGCCTCTTCACTAGTGTACCTTCAATTTGCCATTTTGGGCTCTAAATTTAGGGGTACAACTAGTGAGATTCACAGGTAAAAAAGCACCTAGGCTGTCAGCGACTGTATTAAACCGAAAAAAACTGTTAGCGATCGCAGGGATCAGGCCTGACTCTGTGAACGCTGCAGTTATGTGTGTTGTGACAGTGATCAATCGATACTGCACTTGGGTGGGCTGGGCTGGGCAGAGGGGCAAAACGCAGGTGCTAGCAGGTATCTGAGCTGATCCCGCTAACAATGCATTTTTTGAAACCCTAAACTGCTGGGGACGCTAGTATAGATCTGATCAGATCAGATATTGATCTGTTCAGATACTATACCACTAAGGGAGATGTATGCTTTGCGTGTGGGTGTTAGCGGTACTGCCACTAACCTGATGCTGCCTGGGGCGACGCAGACCCTATCTGACCCTAAAACCTAATTGATATCACCCTCCGAGCGATCAGGGGGTTTAACCTTTATTGGGTAATAAATGGCAGGTGCTATAAAAAGCAAACTAACTAAACAGTGTCACCCGTAACACTTATATGGTGATCACTGGTGAAAGGGTTAACAGGGGGCACTCAGGGGTTAAAACCTTTATTAGGTAGTATATGGGGGTACCTGACGCTATATAAAAACCTGACGAGGAACCAAAATAACTAAATAACTAACTGGCTAACCAGCGTCACCAGTGACACTTATACGGTGATCACTGGTGAAAGGGTTAACTCTAGGGGCAATCAGGGGGTTAAAACCTTTATTAGGTTGTATATGGGGGTACCTAACGCTATAAAAACCTGGCGGTGAACCTAAAAAATAACTGGCTACCTAGCGGCACCAGTGACACTAATGCAGAGATCAGAAAAATGATCGCTTAGTGACACTGGCAAAAGGGGGTGATCAAGGGGTTAAACCTTTATTAGGGGGGGTAAGGGCTACCCTGGACCTAAAGGGGCCTAAAGCTAACTGCCCTGACACTTTTTACAGTCACAACTGATACTAAATGCAGTGGTCAGTAAATAAATGACCACTGCAATAAGTGACACTGTGACTGGGGGAGGGCAGGGGGTGATCTGGGGAGTGATCGGGGGGTGACTGGGGGTAAAAAGTGTGCCTACGTGTCAGTGTACTGTTGGTGCACTTACTGTGATGTCTTCTCTCCTCGCCGTCCGGTCAAAAAGAACGCCACGAGGAGAGTGACATCACTTCCTCCTGCCTGTGTTTATAGTACACAGGCAGGGGAAGCTTCTCATTCGCCAGGAGCGATCGCGAGGGGGTGGCCAGAAATCAACGGCCACCCCCTCATCACAGATCTCTCCTGAAGCAAAACGGACCCCCCACCCACTGGAAGGCAGGCACTTACAGGTACGTGATTGTGCCTGTCCGTGCCATTGTGCCGATGTAAATGTACAGACGGCTGTCCTTAAGTGGTTAAAGCGACGCAGTGCCGAATCACAAAGTGCTCTGGTCTTTGGCCAGCTAAATGGTCCGGGGCATAACGTCCCTAGCGGTATGATTATTATTATTATTATTATTAACGATTTATATAGCGCCAACAGTTTACGCAGCGCTTTACAATGTATAGGGGGGACAACACTATTACAGTACAATACAATAGGTACAGGAGGGCCCGGCTCATAGTGCTTACATTCTAAAGGGAGGGGGAGGTGGTACAAAAGGTAATAGCTGCAGAGAATGATTTGATGGGGGTGGCTTGGGGACAGTTATGTGGGTGTGGGATAGGCTTCCCTGAATAAATGAGTTTTCAGGGAACTCTTAAAGGTGGACAGGGTAGGGGCTGAGTGGACAGACTGGGGCAGGGAGTTCCAGAGGATGGGAGAGGCTCTGGAGAAGTCTTGAAGGCGAGCATGAGGGGAGATAACAAGGGAGCTAGAAAGCAGGAGGTCCTCGGAGGAGCGGAGGGGACGATTTGGGCGATATCTACAGATGAGGTTGGTTATGTAGATGAGGGCGAGGTTGTGAATGGCTTTGTATGTTATGCATTTTGAATTTTACACGGTGGGGGAGGGGAAGCCAGTGAAGGGATTTGCAGAGAGGGGCAGCAGTCACAGAACGATTAGTGAAGTGTATTAGTCTAGCAGCAGCATTCATAATAGACTGAAGGGGGGAGGAGCCGGCGTAAGGGTCGGCCATTAAGGAGAGAGTTGCAGTAATCAAGGCGGGAAATAATCAAGGAGTGAATAAGTTGCTTTGTGGTGTCATTAGTCAGGAAGGGTCGAATTCTGGAGATGTTGCGGAGGTGAAGGCGGCAGGATTCAGCCAGTGATTAGATATGGGGCTGAAGGAGAGGTCAGAGTCAAGGATTACACCCAGGACCCTGGCGTGTGTGGAAGGACCAATGGTTGTGTTGTTGATATTAATGGTGAGGTCACGGGGGGTTGTGAAGGAGGTTTATTATTGATTATTTCAGATTTTAGGTGCTGAAAGCGGTACCATTATTTTGCATGTAAATTTGGCGTTTTATATTGTAGGCCTGTAATTCTTAGAAATAATTCACTTAAATCTGTCCAAACCAGAGTCTAACCACTTAAGCCCCGGACCAATTTGCAGCCAAAGGACCAGGCCCCTTTTTGCGATTCGGCACTGCGTTGCTTTAACTGACAATTGCGCGGTCGTGCAACGTGGCTCCCAAACAAAATTGGCGACCTTTTTTTCCCACAAATAGAGCTTTCTTTTGATGGTATTTGATCACCTCTGCGGTTTTTATTTTTTGCGCTATAAACAAAAATAGAGCGACAATTTTGAAAAAAATTCAATATTTTTTACTTTTTGCTATAATAAATATCCCCAAAAAATATATAAAAAAATAGTTTTTCCTCAGTTTAGGCCGATACATAGTCTTCTACATATTTTTGGTAAAAAAAATCTCAATTAGCGATTAATGATTGGTTTGCGCAAAAGTTATAGCATTTACAAAATAGATAGTTTTATAGCATTTTTATTAAAACATTTTTTTTTTGCTAGTAATGGCGGCGATCAGCGATTTTTTATTGTGACTGCGACATTATGGCGAACACATCGGACATTTTTGACACATTTTTGGGACCATTGTCATTTATACAGCAATCAATGCTATTTACATGCAGTGATTCCTGTGTAAATGACACGAGCAGTGAAGGAGTTAACCACTAGGGGGCAGTGTAGGGGTTATGTATGACGTGATGTTTTTTTTTTATTGTAGGGGGCGTGGCCTGGCTTGTGACGTCACTGGTGGTCCTTCCTTATAAAAGGGAAAAGACGATCGGTGACAGTCACACAGGGAAGCACGGGGAGAGGTTTGTTTACACAGACCTCTCCTCGTTTTTCAGCTCTGTGACCCGATCGTGGGACACCAGCGGCGATCGGGTTCACTGGTCCTGCGGCCACGGAGCACAGGAGCGGGTCGGGAGCGGGTCGGGAGCGGGTCGGGAGCGGGTCGGGAGCGGGTCGGGAGCGGGTCGGGAGCGGGTCGGGAGCGGGTCGGGAGCGCGCCAGCGCGCTCCCGACCCACGGCTGGGCACTTAAAGAATCATGTACCGGTACGTGATTGTGCCATTCTGCCGACGTATATCGGCGTGAGGGGGTCCTTAAGTGGCTAATAAACATCCGGGTATGATAAAATTTGAAATACGAAATCATAAATTATAATATAATATATATATTATATAATAAATAACTATAAATAATTATAACAAATAACATAATAATAAAAATTATTCAATAATGTAATCAAATCAAAAACACTGAAATGTGCTGACTTGCAGAATTGTCGCTGTCATTACTTTTAGTGTTTGATGACGAATTTCCCCACAAATTACTATCGCTCAATTCTGCAAGTGATTCTAATTTATTTTCGCTGTTTTCTAGCTGGTCTATAACCATGTTTGATGTAAACTGAAATTTTTTGGTTGCTATGGAGAATGTCCACTTTCCTGGCATAAAGAACCGTATATATAATATAAAACTGCATGCAGGACACTGGACAAACCACTAGGGACAAAGGGGATGTGTAATTATTTGGTACTGTAATTTGTAAGATTACAGTATACTGTATCTATACTGTGTTTTTAACTTTTTGAATTTGGCACCGAACTCCGTCCCTGTGCGACTCAACGCTTGCAGGGAATGGAGCTCTGCGCTGTCAGAGATTGAGGGAGACACGGCGGCTCGCTGATCACAGCAGGGAGACATCACTGTCTCGGGGTTACCGCTTATGGTACGAAATCTCACCCCGAGCCAGACTCAGGAATACCGCCAGGGAGGTTAAGTGGTTAAAGAATGAACATAAATAATTACCCCTTTAAAACCACCCAAATAAAAAATAAATAAAAAAAATAACAAATGGGTAACCTACATGTTCAATACATGTAACTTTACAGAATAGCAGACATTACTCTGTAATTATCCATCATAACTGCATTCGTTAGCAAAAGAAGGAAAAAAAATCAATAGATGCACATGTGGTAAAGCACATCTCACATAAAAATTTTCTTTCTCATACGTGGATCATGGTTGCAGTGCTATATAATAACTTAGTAGAAATTGCCATTTTGTATATACGTGGAATCGCTAATTGGTGCTGATTTCCAAATTTACTAACATATGTTCGCCACTAATAATGCTCTTTTTCATTTCACGTTCGCCTGTTGAAATCTTAAATTGCCTAAATTGGCGCTATTATATGTAATAATGCCCAGTAGTTCCCGGAGCTATAGTAAATGACCCCCAGTGGGTCCTAAGCTGGGAGCTCAGTAAGCCACACTGCCATACCAAGGTAACTTTGCAATGAATGTATATACTGGCTATTACAGTAGGACATAAGCTACAATACAAAGTCTAAAATTACACATAAGGAGAGAGCTGTATTGTCATCTACTCACATTTCATTCTTCTGATGAACTTCCGTAAAGTGTAAATGGCAAAAATTGATATGATTAGTAAGCTTAGTAATACAGCAGTCAGTCCCAAATGACAGTTTTGTTTGCATTCATCTGCAAGTAGAAAGAAAAAAAATATATACCTAAGTATTAAAAATGCTTCAACAATGCAGCAATTATATTGATGTACCAACAACCCCCACCATCAGGGTAGGCCAATGGAAGAGGAAAACTTCTTCCACTACCTACACTATATGGCCAAACATTTGTGAACACCTGTCTATCATATCTATGTGAGATTTTTGTATATCTCACTTTGCAGCCTCCATTCTTTAATGCTTCCAACAAGATTTTGAAGCATGTATGTGGGACTTTGTGTCCATTCAGCCTATTTTGTAGTGTTACCATTTACTGGAAACAACTGAACCCAATGATGAATTGATGGGGTTTTCACATGCTCTTGTTCATAAAGTTAAATGTCAGCAAACTTTTAGCCATATACGTAGTGTACTTCAGAAAATTATCAAGTTATGGGAGACTTCAACGGTTACCTAGACCCTAAATTGGATAGGCACCCCCCAATCCAGCCCCCCTCGGGAAGCAGGGGCACTATTTTGAGCCGGCTGCTGATGGAGGTGGGCTGGACAGATATTTGGAGAACTAAACACCCCACCATTAAGCAATTCTCGTGTTTCTCCAAGACTCCATGTGGATGATGATAAAAGTTGACTATGTGGTACAGATTGTGAAGAATTTAAAGGTAAAGATCGGAATTGATTGATAATGTATGTAACCGTAGATGGACAATTGTAACACTTAAGACTGTATTTGTATTATGTTTCATTCTGGAATGTAATGTATATCTTGTGAGCAATAAAAACCTTGTTGATTAAAAAAAATAAGAAAATTATCAAGGGCACGGGGCAGGATAGACAGTGTCTCAGATGAAGGTGCAGGCCCCTCTTACTTCTTTTCCCATAACTCCATGGGTTAATGGACAACTCCCTCTGATGTTCCTCCCTCAGCAACTCATAAAAGCCACACCTGAGGCAGAGGTAGTTGGGCAAGTGATCTGCAGACAAATCGTGAGAAGCCCTCCACTAAACCAGTCAGAGCCTATCAATGCACAGCTTCTCTGGAAGACCCAGCTGCTGTGAGGAGCACCTCCTGACTGCTACTAGGGTACTGTAATTCCAATGAGGTGGCCATGTGTCTTCGGGGCTAGGATCCCTCCAGCTGTTCAAATGTGTTACCAGAGCTACCATGGACTTCACAGAGAGCAATGTTCTTTATGAAAATAAGCACATGTACCTGTTTGTGTTCTACACCCTTTTGACTGATACTAATTTAGGCTAGATTAGGCTATTCTTATAGATATTTTGCTATACAGCCACATGTTACCCTGACTGAACCTCAGAAACATTGCTGTGAAGAATCCATGCTTGTACAGGTTTCATAAGCTGTTTTGTATTTTTGTGCATTGTCTACATCAGTGCCTGGACAAGGTCATCCGGTGCCCAGGGAAAAGATGCCAAACTATGCCCCCCTTTCCCTTAGGGTTAGGGTCAGGGTGCCCCCTACCCCTGCAATAAACCATTGCGCCAGGGGCAGCTGTCCCTCCTGCCCACCCCTTGTCCCAGCCCTGGTCTACATGCTGAGAATCAACTGCATTGAAGCACAGACAATCATGACTGCTGAGGCGCAATGGGCCCGGTACAAATTAAATGGAACATAATGTATAGAAACCTTTACCCTTGCCCCTTCACCCCATTAAATCAACACACTTACAACCATTAGGTTGGAAAGGGCAAGGCCACAGCTTTATTAAAAATCCAACACATAACATGTTAACACTTTAAACCAGTGCCAGTCACAGTTGTACTGTGAGCACACAATTCCAAAGGAGGGGGCCTTTCCTTACCATAAGTGCTGGACAGATCGCTTACTTTCGATTTCCATCAAGGGCATAGCCCATTGCAGCCAATTTTATGCTGGAAAAGTCAAGAAGCCGCCACCTGCCTGTCAATGGATAACGCCCCACCGCCGCCAGTGCCTGTTCTACACCATGCTGCAGGCCAAGGTTAAATATATCCAAACCAATATCATTAAGGTGAACACCATCTGATTGCAGCAGATCATTAGCACCCTCCAAATCCTTGTGCTGGATCACAAACCCCCCTGATCTGCCAAACAAACTTGGTGATCTGGGTGTTAAACTTGCGACGAAAGCTGTCCAGACGGGGACCCATAACAAGCGAGGCACAATTTACGACCAAATGAGAACCAAGTTAGTATATGCTGCATAACACTGGGCGATGCCTCTCTTGATAGTGGAGATTAAATCCATGGAACATACATAATCCACGTCATTCCCTCCAGCATGAAGTATCAAGACGATGGGGCCAGAAACATGTGCACAAAGGTGCAAACTAGAGCTGCACGATTCTGGCTAAAATGAGAATCACGATTTTTGCTTAGAAGATAGATCACGATTCTCGTGGCGTATCATCTTTCACATTAAAACAAAAAAAATTGTGCTAACTTTACTGTTTCGTTTTTTTTTTTTTATTTATTGAAGTGTATTTTTTCCCAAAATATTGCATTTGAAAGACTGCTGGGCAAATACAGTGTGACATAAAATATTGCAGCAATTGCCATTTTATTCCCTAGGGTCTCTTTTTGGGACCACACCAAGGGGGGACACCCGAAGGTTGTGGAAAGGGGGGGAATCAAATGGGCCTGCCATATGTCCCAAATCCAGGTCCTTCTGAAGCTTCTTGGCCAGGAGGGACTCAAATTGCACAGCGGATTTCAAATTAGGCGCCATGGTAGGCACATCGGAAGAAGTGAAGGGTATCCAAAAACCGTGGTCCAAACCGTCCCTCAAGATCAAAGCCTCCCTATGAAGGGGGTACCGGTCTAGCCAGGGAAGCATCTCTAAGATGTTCACTGGCATCCTCCGGTTTAGAAAGGTCAGGCTTGGCTCCCAGCCTGGAAAGCGGTGGCTTTCCCTTCCGGAAACATCCTTTGTGGGGGTGCTCACCCCGCCAGCAGGAGCATTCGTGCTTAAAATGGGCGCCGGCCAGGGACTGAGAGGACGAAGGTCTGTGTGGACACATCGGCAATAACCAAAGGCTACCGTCTTGGCAGTCAAAACTAAACTCCTTACGTGTCACCATTTTTTGGAGAAACTGGGTGTCGTAGTGAAACCAACACTGGCCCCCGTAAACCTTATAGGCACCCCAAATAAGGTCTAAGTAGTAAAAGAGAGATGCGGCCAACTCCGGGAACTGCTCACAAAGCACTCCGGTGTAAGCACAGAACCCTTGCAGCCAGCTCCCGAACGTACAAGTAAACTGTTTGGGTTTGTCGCCCCGGCGCCGTGATGGCAACATGAGATTTGTCGGTCGTTTCTCGGTCGGGAGGGATGAGCGCGAGAAAATCAATAAATTCACTATGCCAGATTTTGTCCTATAGACTGTAGCTATGTGTTTGTCTGGCGGGCCCGATGCGGAAGCGTCACTAGACCTACCCCAAATGAAGTCAGTCATACTCACTGATGTGCGGAGGCAGAGCTGAAGAAGGGCGACCAGCAGCAGATCCAGGCGGAATGTCCGGTGCAGCATTGACCGTGGCTGGGGCCCATGACGTCCATCTCTAAGAGGAACGATGGTGCCTTTTGAGGCAGGAGGGTGATGACGGAAGGGGAGGTCCCCGGGCAGAGGTCTGACCACCGACCCTGAGGAGCCCGGGCCAAGGACAGCAGCAGAGCCGCCACAAGAACAACCATGGACCCCCTTCAGAGGACCCGTGGCAGGTGCATTTGACATCCCGGGACTGGAGTAGGAATCTCCCGCCCTGCCGGGGCGCATGGGGAGAGGAGAACGTGCAGTAGACCGAGGCTGGGCCATGGTGGCGGGCAGGTGTCAGGAATCTCCTGCCCAGCCGAACGCAGGGAGGTGTGGGTATGCAGGAGTCCGCAAGGAGGGGAAGACAGCTGGAGCAGCTTGACCATCTCCCACCCAGGGTGGTGTACATGCTTAAGCTGGTAGGGGTGTGTGGCATGAGTGAAGCGGCTGTCCCCCGCCCAGCCAGGAGCAGGGGGACCTGTGCAGGCAGGGGACATGAGCAGTGAGTGGGCAGCATGGGATGCGGTGGGATCTCCCACCCAGCCATGTGCAGGGAGATGCAGATCTAGCAGCATAGGTTGAGGAGAGCGAGATGGAACATTCAAATCTCCTGCCCTGCTTGGTGCAGGGAGAGAATGAGCCACTGGGGGCAGCAGCACAGATGTTGGCAGAGCTGAAGAACCACCCGAACGGAGATGTGAGCGGGTGGCCTGCGGGTTGGTTCTTCAGCTCTCCCAACATCTGTGCTGCTGCCCCCAGTGGCTCATTCTCTCCCTGCACCAAGCAGGGCAGGAGATTTGAATGTTCCATCTCGCTCTCCTCAACCTATGCTGCTGGATCTGCATCTCCCTGCACCCGGCTGGGAGAATTACCTGGGAACAAAACTTTTCTGAGCTCAGGCCTAGCCTATCCTCCATAACCACCAATCCCTGGTGACCACTCAGCCATCTTGACCTGTATCTGGCCATGCCCCCATCCCTCAAGGCTCTCTTTCCTTGGGGGGGGGGGGGGGGGGTCAAGAGGCCCTCATACTCTTCTGTGGGGCAAGAAGAGGATGCCCTCTTATATAGAAGGTGAACACTGACTCAGAGGCAGTCAGGGTAAGCAAGGTCCCCATCCTCATGCTAGGACTGTCGAGTTGGGCCTTCTCCAGTTCAACTGTTCCAAACACACTGCCAAAAGTCAAACAGGGAAACCTCCCCCCCCCCCCCCCCCCCACACACACACACATATCAGAACAAAAGATGATGGCCGAAGAAGCTGAAGAGACAGAAATCCCAGACTTGTCTTAGGAAGGCCTAGACATAGACAAAGAGGAAGAAGTAGGCCTTAGGTGAACTGCATGCATGTACTGGAAGAGTATGATCGGACACAGAAAAAGAATCCAGTAGTTGTCCCTCTAATAGAGGTAATATGGCTATGGTGGTGTGCACTTTTTTTGCCAGAGAGAATCCATGTGGAAGCAGGACATTGGGGTGTCCACAAAACATTTGCCTGTTTCAAGGGACAAACCATGTCTGGTTTGTTGGACAAACCTGCCGAAAATGTGCGGTCTGTTCAAGGCGTTAAGCGCTGAATTCCATTTCAAGCTTGGAATATGTCTGCACCACTGGAAGCACTGACCATTGGCTTTCTTACACTCGACATGTCAAGACAGATACCATCCCATTCTAGTTATGGTGGACCACTTTACCAGACAGTACAGACCTATAACCAGACCATGAAGACAGAAACCCAGATGGTGTGGAAGCACTTATTCTTTCATTATGGCTGTAGAACATACATTTAAACCTGTGATCCTGTTTCGAAAGTGCATTCTTTGGTGCCACTCGCTAGGCATTACAATGTGTGCACCTTAAAGTAGTTGTAGAGGCACAAGGTTTTTCTATGCATGAAGGTAAAACACCTTCTGTGTGTAAAAGCCCATCCCCAGCCTCCCTCCTATTACTTACCAGAGCCCCCTCTCGATCCAGCAATATCCACGAGAGATTTGCCATTCTGCGGCTCCATGTGCCCCAGGTCGGGAGCACAAATGTTTGGGTGACACCCACATTGAGGGAGGAGCCAAGAGCACCTGCGAGGGACCCAAGAAGAGGAGGATCCAGGCCACTCTGTGCAAAACCATTTTTCTTCCTCCAACACAGCAAGCCCCCCTCCTCAAAAAGGCACATGTAAAGTCATGCTAAGGAACATCTACATGATTCAGAGAACGATTGGGAGAAAGTGCTGTGACCAGATGATACCACAATTGAGCTCTCTGGCATAAACTCGACTCACGACAGAAGATATATAAAGAAGAGTGGACCCACATCCCTCCTGAGATGTGTGGAAACCTGGTCACCAACTAAAAGAAACGTCTTACCTCTGTGCTTGCCAACAAGAGTTTCTCCACCATGTACCAAGTCATGTTTTGCTTGGGGATCAAATACTTCTTTTTTTTTATACTAATTCTTCTTTATTAAAATTTTTTAAGCACAGAATAACAATGGTTTTCACAGTTCACAAAAATATTCATTTCATTCATAAGAAATACAAAGGCGAAACTGTGCTCAACCCTCAGGTTGCCACAGGCTCGTCTGACAATTTTTTCCCTGCCCACCCACCCAACCCACCCAACCCACCCCCCCTCTTCGAACACACACTGCTGGTACCAGCCTCCCCAATCCTGGTTGGCCGGTTGGAGGATGGAGGGCGCCGGTCGATACAAAGAGGAAAGAAGAAAAAAAAAAGAAAAAAAAGAAAGACGGAACAAGAAGCGGACAAGAGGCCCCCCCCCATCCCCCCCAGGGGCACCCCCTTGAGGAGGCCCACGGGGGGGGGGGCAAGAAGGGCCCCCTGCCCTGGGCCAGCCAGGCCGATACTAGGGTCGCCCCTCGGCGGACTCGTCCAGGGGGTAGCCCATGTCGATCAGCCAAGGTTTCCATAGTGCCCCGAATTTTTTTAAGTTGTTTTGTTTTATAAACATTGCTCTTTCACACCAGATTGTGTAGTTAATTGCGTTAACCCAATGTTCAAGTACAGGGGGATTTTTAGCTTGCCAATTTATTGCTATCAGCCGTCTAGCCTGGTACAAACACCTTAATACGGACATCTTAGTTGGAGGGGAGATTCTACCCTCCTCCAAGATCCCCAGTAAACAAGTCCTGGCCTCTGGTTTCAGGGCGGTCTTAAAAATCCTATTTATTCTGTGTACAATTCCTATCCAATACCTATACAATTTGGGGCATTTCCATACCATATGATAGAGATCCCCCGATGCCCCGCATCTAGGGCAGTCGTCTCCAGGTTTTCTACCCATTTTCCACATCTTATGGGGGGTGTAATATGCCCTATATATAAGGAGCAAATGAGACACTCGCTGTGATAGAGATATAGATACCAAACTCCCCTGTTCGAGGACCTTATCCCATTGCTCCTGGGTTATCGGCCCCACATCCCCTATCCACCCCCTCCTACTCTTGTCAGGGCCCTCTCCCTTCAGGGTCCTTTCCCTAATCTTTATATATAGCCTAGAAATCTGGCCTTTTGCTTGCCTTCGGTCCATAAGTCCCTGGAGCAAGGGGATTTCAGTCCTCTCGATCGCGAGTGACCCATATTGGGCTTGAATTCCATGTCTCAACTGTAAATATTTGTAGAATGACTTGTTGGAAATACCAAATTCCTGTCTAAGGTCTTCAAAGGATTTCATAACATTCCCTTCATATAATTGCACCAGCTTATTAATCCCTTGTCTTTCCCATTCTAGAGATCTATCTATATTATTTAATTCACCTAAGTTTCCATTATACCATAGAGGGGTGTAAACGGTCACTCCCACATATCCCATGGACTGCTTTACTATCTGCCACACCTTCCTCATTAGTGCGTTGGTAGGGCATCTATGAGCAAATGAGTTGGCCTCCAGGACTTCAACTAATGACTTATGGGGTGCCCCAGCTATCATCAGTTTATGATTTGGGGACCCTCCCTCCTGGAGCCCAGCCCCAGCTAAGTGCTGGAGCTGGGCAGCCAGGAAGTATGATCTCAAATGGGGTATGGCCACTCCTCCCCCCGCGACGGGAAGCTGCATCGTCTGCAGCCCAATCCGAGCATGCCTCTTCTTCCAGATTAAATCCCGAAAGAGCGATTCCATTTTTTTGAACCATTTCTGGTTTATCAAGGTGGGAGAGTTGTGTAGAATGTATAATATTTGTGGCTGCCAGATCATTTTAATTAAGTTGCAGCGCCCCGCCACGGATAGAGGAAGACCACACCAACTATCGACTTTCTGTTTTAATTTCATCAATAATGGTGCTAAGTTTTCATTGACATACTGATTTACTTCCCCAGAGATCCAAACACCCAAATACTTCAACCTGGGTACCACCTCTAAACCTGCAATTATAGGTGGCAGTTGGTCCCCGGGTCTAGTCAATGGCAGTAGAGCTGATTTGCTCCAGTTGATCACCAGACCAGATTGTTGCCCAAACTCCCCCATCATCTGCACAACCCTGTTTAAAGTAGAGTTCATGTCTCCAATAAAAAACAGAACATCGTCTGCGAATAAGGCGATTTTGTCTTCCACTACTCCGTGTCGGAATCCCTGGATGTCAGGGCATGATCTTGCCAGGACAGCCAGGGGTTCCATGGCCAACACGAACAAAAGGGGAGACAACGGGCACCCCTGCCTAGTTCCCCTCTCCAGCTGGAACACTTCAGAAAATTCGGTTCCCAGCTTAATTTTTGCCCTGGGCTTATTATAAAGTAATTTTATCCATTGGGTGAATAGAGGACCAAAGCCAAACCTCTCCAACACTCCCCACAGGTAGCCCCATTCCAGGCTATCAAAAGCCTTAGTAGCATCTAAGGCTAGAATAGCTCCCGGCCCGTCGTTATCCCTGGGTGTTTGAATATTAAGAAAAACTCTTCTGATGTTAGTGCTGGTTGCCCTGCCCAAAATAAAACCCGACTGATCTGGATGTATTAGTTTATGAATGTGTTTATTTAGGCGGGTTGCCAGGGCCTTGGCTAGTATTTTAATGTCGGTACACAACAAGGATATTGGCCGATATGATGAAACCTCCTGTTGATCCTTCCCCTCTTTGAGTATTAGGGTGATGTTGGCCTCCAGCATCGAGGCGGGGAGTTCACCCACCTCCAATGCATGGTTCAATGTCTCCAAGAGTTCCGGCAATAGCACTTCACCATAGCGCTTATAGATTTCTAGAGGAAACCCATCTGGGCCTGGAGATTTATAGTTAGGCATTTCAGCCACTGCATTTTTTAGTTCCTCCAACGTGAGTGGTAGTTCGAGGCTCATTTTATCCTGTTCTGATAGTGATGGAATTGTTGTTTGATGTAAGAAGTCAGTAGCTAAGCTGCCATGGTCTCGTATAGCTGATTTATATAAGTTGTTATAATAATCATGCAGTACCTTCATGATCGCAGGGGGACTGGAAATGAGATCGCCATTTGGCGACTTAATCACCTGGGCTATTGTAGGGGAGCTGTTAGTTTGGACCAATAGGGAGAGAGTTCGACCCACCTTCTCCCCTTCGCCAAAATAATGTTGGCGTTGAAATATATGCCTATTCTCTGCTTTTTTTAAGAGTGCCATTTTATAGACTTGTTGACTATCCAGCCATTCCTTCTGCCTACTGGGTAATGGGGCTTCTATATATGCTCTCTCTGCCTGAGTAACATTGTTTCTTATTACCATCTCCTGTTCTCGAGTTTTCTTCTTGGTTATTGCAATTTGCTGTATTAGTATGCCTCTGATATAGGCTTTTAGGGAGTCCCAAACTATTCCGGGTGTGGCTGTACCCTTATTGATTTGGAGAAATTCCCTGATCTTGTCCAAAGGAAGGCTTGAGCTACCAATTAGCTCCAGCCAACCGGGGTTTATCCTCCACTCCCCTGGGCCAGTTCTATCTCCCGTACTCACAGTAATGGACGGGGGGGAATGATCTGAGATCCCCCTTGCACCGTATTCTATCTCCTGTACCAACCCTGACGCCTCCTTGTTCCCGAGAACCATATCAATTCTTGATAGGGTATAGTGAGTACTGGAGAAGCAGGAATACTGTCTCTCGTGAGGATATCGCGTTCGCCATAGATCACTCAGTCCTATTTCTGATAAAAATCCCTGCAATCGCCCTGTTCTAGCCCCATCAAGGTTAGGGAATCTATCTAGGCTTCTATCTAGTGTTTCGTTGAAATCGCCTAGTACTATCCACGGGACTCCTGGTTTGTCCAGGCTAAACGCCAGTAGTTTATACATGACATCCAGTTTGAAAGGGGGGGGTATGTAAATATTGGCTAAAATATAATATTGCCTGCCAATCGAACCATATAGGAAAACAAATCTCCCCTCCTCATCAATAGAGGACTCCTTGCATAGAAAGTCCGTACCCCTCCTAACAAAAACACTCACTCCTCTTGAATATGACGTATGGAAGGAATGGTAGTATGCCTGGAATTTCCGGTTGTTTAGCTGCAGGGCTGTACTAGGGGTTAAGTGCGTCTCCTGAAGGAAGAGCAAGCTAGCGCCTCCCCTCTCAGTTTCCAACATAACCGCAGCTCTCTTTTTTAAATCTCCCAAGCCCCTCACGTTCCATGAGATAATACTCACTCTGCTCATAGACATTGATGGTTGCTAAATCGGCTGGGGGTAGGAGGAGGGGGAGGAGGGAAACCCATCCTCCCTCGATGGGCCTCCCCGCCCCGCCTCCACCACACACCCCCTCGTCCACCATTCCTCCCATACCCACAGTGTGTGTTCGAAGTTGAAACGCCCCCCCATCCCCCCTGCCCACCCTCCCACCCCTGCCCATCTGGGCATCCCCTAGGGGTCTCTATTGTGGCCCACGTACACCAGAGTACCCAAGCTCTCCACTCCCCCCTCCCCCCGCCAGCCCAGCCTCCCAAGGTCTGGGATCAGTATCTAGATGTCGCAGCCTTTTATGGCTTCAATTAATCCCCCCCTCGATCAGAAGGAGGGGAAGCTAGGAACAACAGCAAAGCAAAAAAGAAAAAAAAAAGAGAGTATTGGGGGGGGGGGGGGGGGTGCTGTCAATCAGAAACCCATCCCCAACAACTTATATTTAGATCATGCAGTGTAACCTCTTATTTCGTGTCTATCATTCTGGGCCAGGTATTCACACCTGCCTATCCTATCTATTGAACCCCTCCCTGCCTGGCCTATCTATTTATCCCCCACCTCATACGTGGAAAAAAAGAAAAGTGTATTGCTTTTATATCGTGGTCATATCATACTAAGGTCCCCCTCTTCCCCTATCCCATAATAAATGCTTGTGTCTAGCGTAACATACATTATCAATTAGCTTCGCTATTTGTGTATTCAAACTATATAGTTCATTTTCTTTCTTTCCCCCCCCCCCCTTCCCAAAGAGAGAGAAAAAAAAAAAAAAAAAAAGCATATATAACGTTATTGTGTCCTATTATAATCTCCCTATCTCATAATAAATGTTCATGTGTGACATGGCATACATTATCAATTAGCTAGCAACTATTTGTGAGTTCAGAATTTCTAAAAAGTGTAGGGGAGAGGGAAAAAAAAAAAAAAAAAGAAGGGGAAAGGCCCCCCAGGGAACCCAATCATTGCGTCTCTAGGAGACATAGGAAGTCATGGTGACATCTACATACCCTTTCACCTCCCTCCCCCCGCTAAGTACTATTAATGACACAACACGCCCCAACCTGCATTCAAGTGCTTAATATTTCTAACCATAGTTCCCAAAAAAGAAGAGAGAAGAAAGAAGGGAGAAAGAAAAGAAAGGGGAAAAAAGAGAGAAAAAAAAAGGGGGAAACCCCCCTCTGCAACCCCTCCCCTCTTCGCCCCCCCCCTAAAGGCCCTCCCCAAGGGCAAGACACTACTAGATAATTCTACAAAGTCCCTTTCTGCTCCTCCAGCCAATTTGCGGCTTCCGTAGGAGAATTAAAAAACAAGGTTGAACCCAGGGCAGACACTCGCAGGCGAGCAGGGTACAGCAATGCATAAGTTATCTTATGTTTTTGCAAGATGTGTTTTATGGGGATAAACTCAGCTCTCTGTTTCTGTAAGTTAAATGAAAAATCTGGATAGAATGATATTCTAGTCCCTTTATAGAAAATGTCCCCTAGTTCTCGAATCCTTCGCATTAAAGTTATTCGATCGTTGTAGTTGACAAACTTCAAGATCAGTGGCCTACAGCGCTCCCCTGTTGGCCGAGGTCCAGGGGGGACTCTGTGGGCCCTTTCAATGGAGAAAAGGGGTGAGAAAGGGGTGTCTTCCAATAGCTCCTTAAACCAGTTCTCCAAAAAAGTAGTAGGGTTAGGGCCCTCACTTCCCTCTGGCAGACCGATTAAGTGCACATTGTTCCTGCGATTTCTATTGTCCATATCGTCTAATTTCGACGCCTGCATAGTAATTTGTCTCTCAAGTCCTATTATTTTTCGTTGTAGGGGAAAGAGCTCATCCTCCACCGTACTTAGTCTTCCCTCGAGTGCGGTCGTTCTACCGACAGTATTGCTCAACAATTGGCTCATAGAGTGAAGTTCACTTTTGATATTGCTTAGTTGATTGTCAATACCTGAAATTAAGTCCTTACATTCGTTAACTGCCTGCAGTATCTCTCGCAGCGTGGGTTCGCTAGTCCCCATCTCAGGGGGTGAAGGCAGATCCAAAATGCTATGTGAGACCTTACCCTCACAAGGAGGTAGGTTGTTCGCTCTGCTTTCCAAAGCTGGAGTAACAGGGTTAGAAGCCGAGTAGCTAGCACTTCTCCTATCTCCAGTCGAACCCTGCGGTTTTGTTTGCCCTGCTAGAGAGTGGTGGCCTTTCCTGCCGGGGGAGGTCGCATGGGCAAATCTTTCAAGTTTTGCTGCCGCGGAGGCTTGGTTTAATTTCTCCTTGGCTGCTCTTGTTTTATGGTTCCCCTCCCCATATAGTACATCCTCCGTGGCTCTTTTACTAAGCATTGTAATATCAATGTAATATTGGCAAGACCGCCAGTGCAAAAATGTAATAGTATATAGCAATAAATCAGGGTATGCAGAGGCAGCTCTGCAATCGGTACGGCAGTCTGGGCAATGTAGTTAAGCGTCTTTAACTTAGTGCTCCAATATATCGGCCCCTAAGGGGGGGGGTGGGAAAAAAAAAAAAAAGGAGCGTTTTCACCAAGGCAGGGGGTACAGAATCGTTTTCCTGCGCTTAGATATTTAGCAATAACTGTGCTCCCCCACCTCCACCTCGCCCCCCTGGGTTACCGTTCGCCTGGGCTGGTGCACCAGGCTCTTCTGTGTCCAGGCGCTCCGCTGGTCCTGTCCAGGACTGTCATAAGTTTATGCAGGTATAGGGTGCATCACTCGAGCCATATTGTACTGTAGGGGCTTGCACGAGTATTTTCCCCCATCCAGCGTTAGTAAGAGCAGCCACGCTCATCAGGGTCTCCTGTCGGCTCGAACCAGCCCTCTTCCGGCTTGTCCTCGGGCGATTTCGGAGTCTCGCGACAGCCCGAGGCAACAGCGGGGGCTCCTTCGGGTACCTTCGGCTGTCTCCGAAGCCGTAAGCAATAGCTGTCGTGGTCGTAGTCGCCCCAGATCCTGTGGGACTCGATGGAGAGCTGGGGCAGCGGCGTTTAGGTAGCGGCAAGGCTGGTTATACACGCGGCATACTTTTCCCAATCAAGGGAGGCGGAAGGCGGTACGGGTGGAGAGCCCAGGCATTCCCGTCCTACTCTCGCTCGCACTCACACGCCTCCATTCCGGCCACACCCCCTCAAAATACTTCTTTTTACTCACTGAACTGCAACTTCATTTATAGCATTTGTTCTATGTGTTTTTTTCTGGATTGTTGGTTGATATTCTGTCTCTATTACTTAAAATACACCTATGATAAAAAAAAACTATAAACCCTTTGTTTCTTTGTAAGTGGGCAGACTTACAAAATCTACATTAGATCAAATAATAATTTTTTCCATTGTAAAGCCTTGTTTTTCTTTTTTTTTAAAATAACAAACATGTTATACTTACCTGCTCTGTGCAGTGGTTTTGCACAGCGTAGCCTGGATCCTCCTCTTCTTGGGTCCCTTGCCGGTGCTCCTCCCTCCTGCAGACAGCCCCCAGAGCAAGCAGCTTGCTTTGGGGGCACCCAAGCAGGTGTGCTCCTGACCTGCAACTCTGTGTGTCCATTCACACATGGAGCCGCGGATTGGCTCCCGCTGCTGCCAAAATTCAATCAGGAGTGCGGGTCCCCGATGAGGCAAATCTCTCATGGACATCGTTGGATCAAGGGGGGGGAGGCTCAGGTAAGTAATGGGGGGGGGGGGGGGACTGGGCGGGCTCCTGCATACTCTTGCATGCATAGAATGCATGAAAGTAAGAAACCTTGTGCCTTTATAACCACTTTTAAGGTGCACACCAACAAGTAAAACTGCAAGCACCATTGGAAGAAGTCCAGAAAGTTGTCCTAGAAAAGACTACTCAAGTTGTGCCAGTTTGTGAGATACAGATTGAAGGAGCCCAAGTAAAACTGGGAGGTCTACACCCTTACCTTCTCAAACCAATTAGGACCCCTAGAGAGACCCATAAGGAGAGATTTAGAAGAATCTGTCTAAAACAGGGTACACACTTTTTTGTTTTATCATTTAACCAGCAAAAATACACAGATCAGCACTGCATCCATTGGTTACATGCGCAGTCTGAATGCTGGTTTTCCACCATCACCATTCGATAGAGACTGGTCGTTAAACAGCGGTAGACACAGAATGAAATTCAGATAGTTCTTGTTGAACTTGATGATTTTTGGTCCATGTATAGCCTGCTTAAAGTTGTGAGACACAAATGTTGTGAGACCCAAGAGTTGGTGGCTCTCTCCTGCTCTTTCACCATTATTGCCAAGACCCTCAGTGGAAGCCTTGGATCCTCACAATAATACACAGCTCAAAGGTCACCCACCTCAGGTCCATACTCATGTTGTAGGGCCCTCTGAACCACCATCCACTGATATGCTTGAAAATAGAGAAATGCCCCCTCTTGTCCAAGAACACGGAACACAGACTCGACCCCAAGGGTTTCCACAGACACAAACACTGGGAGACCCCTGTACTTTTTGCGCAAAATCAATATGAATGGTCTGCCAACTTGCTAGGGACAGCAAGTTCAATGGGGTGGAGTGCTAATTTACTCACAATGCTCAGATGCAGGGCCCTTTAACTTTTTTCCCCACGACTCTCTGGGAATCTGCACAAGCCTAAGAAAGATAAGCTTCTCTTCTTTCCTCTGTTAGCTTAAGTAGACATACTGTAGTTGGGCTAGAATGCAGCTACACAAGGCAGGACTTAGGGTGGTGGGGGCCCCTAGGCTTGAGTCACTTCCGGGCCCTACCTTCTATACATTACCGTATTTATTGGCGTATAACACGCACCCCAAGTTTAGGAGGGAAGTTTAAGGAAAAAAAATTACATTTAAATGCCCATCAATGCAGCCTTAGCAGTGTCCATCTGAAGCCTTGTCCAATGTCATTGCAGCCTTGTCATTTGCAGCCTTGTCATTGCAGTCTTGAAGTTTAAAAATGGCGCCACCAAGATACAGAGTCCTGTGTATCTTGGCGGCTGTCGGGTCCTCTCACAGTCCCGAGCGGAGCTGAGAATAGCCGAGTGTACTCGGCTCGGCTCACAGTCACGCACAGTCCCTGCGTTATGTCCATAATAGGGCAAGACTAGGTGTGACTCTGAGCGGAGCCAAGCCGATTACACTCGACTATGTATCTCGGTGGGGCCCCCTATAGGGCAGGGCCCATGGGCTTGAGCCCAGTCAAGCCCAATGGTAAGTCCAGCCTGCAGCTACAGTACAAAGTCTATATTCTTCAGCTAAATTATCTCTGTGCTAGCTGTTCCTGTGCAGTCCATCCCAATCTATGGGGCGTCTACAGAATCTACCCAACCCTGATTGATGAACCTATAGAAGTCTATGTGGCACCCTAACTCTCCGCATGGAGGTCTCTCTGCAGAGGTCTAACACACCCTGAGTCGGGCCTATAGCTCAGCAATCTGCAAAGTTCATGATTCCTGCTGATTGGAAATAATCTGCTTCTGACTAGTGGGGAGCATAAAAAAAAGAAAAATTAACATCAATCCATCCTGCAAAAGAAGAGGGCTAATGCTTAGCTCCCTGATGACCATTGCCTCTTATCATCTCTCTCTTGAAAAGCTATGGCTGCCAAAGTATCTTCAACATATTACATACTTCAGGGTGTGCCGGATGCCTGGTCTGCCACTAGTTGTTTGATCTACTGGTCGCTACTGTATTTAAGTGACATAGAAGCTGGAAAGGGGGTGGGGCCTCTAAACTGAATTGAATGGCCAATGAGCAGAAGATAAGCACGAAGGCTGGATTCACACCTATGCAGTTTTAGTGGTTTTTGCATTTTGCAGATTTGCACTACAGAACGTTTTACATTGAAAACCATGTTAAATGGACTGTAGTGCAAAAATGCAAAATGCAAAAAGCACTAAAAATGCATAGGTGTGAATCAAGCCTAACAGCGGATATTGGCCTGCTTTGTAACAAATCTGTTACATTGTCCTGAACGAGCAAAGAACAAGGTTTTGTAAAAGTCCACAAGCTTCCTCATACCTTTATATGTCACTGAGAAGTCATCCTGGATGGGCTCTGGTTGGGACACATGCTCCACCTGACAAACAATGGATGGATGATCCTGGATCTGAGCAGGGGTGAGGACTACAGAGCTGTCCACTCTGAAAGTCCCATCAGCATCCATCTGAAATGTTCCAATTTCTGATTTATTCAGGATCTCGATATTATTCCACAGCCAGATAACTCTAATCTCTCTAGGGAAGAAACCTGTAATTGAACAATCAACCACATTTTTGTCATTCTTATCAAGATGCTTCTTGTGTATCTTGACCATTGGTTTAGCTGTAAGACAAAAAAGATGAAAAATAAATAATAACGTTTAATATTGAGAATGTCCAGGTAGGATGAACACAATAATATATGTATTTTTGTTTCCATTTTCCGGCTAAAGAAGTTGAGAAAATGGGGAGAGGTTTGGAAACTTGGGGAAGATGTGCCCTTTTTTTGCCTGCTGACCTGTGAAAAACTGTAAACATGGTAAAAAGAATATGCTAAAAGGAAATTTATTTGCCCTTGTACACACGGTCGGAGAATCCGTCGGAATGTGTCCTTTCGGACCGTGTCGTCGGATAATTCGACTGTGTGTGTGTGGTATGCATCGGACTGATTCCATTGGAATATCCATTGGAATATCCATCAGACTCAATTTTCCAACATGTTGGAAATATTTCCCGACCAACTGGGCCGATCGGACATACTCTGATCATGTGTAGAGAATTTTGATCGGACCAAGTGCCACGCATGCTCAGATCAAATTCCTACATCAAAGCTATTGGCTACTAGCCTGAATGTAGTCCCATCATAACGAAATTACGTCATCACGTTCTGAAAGATCAGATTTTTTCGCCAACTTTGTCCGACCGTGTGTATGCAACAGTTTCGGACAAGATCCGACGGACAAAATCCGACGGGCAAAATCCGACGGATTTGGTTGTGGAAATCTCCGACCGTGTGTACAGGGGCTTGGAGAGCCGAGCAATACACATACAGCCATTTATTTGCATAGGCCGAGTGGCCCCAGTTATTCGCACACATCTGTCATTCTGAAGCCTGGAATTTTTACCACCAGAATTCGCACTATAGCCCTAATTACCAGTATGAATGGGGCTAAGGGTGAAATTAGTAGTTTTGTTGCAAAATCAAGGAAGATGGTGGAGGCTGTAGGGGAAGGAGGTAGAGTGGCAGTTGACTGTGGATAGAGGACAGACATAAGGCAGAGCAGTAACTGAGTGTTGCTAATCTATGGAGGGGAAAGGAGAAGCAATTAAGACACTTGGGAGAGGAAGCAGAAAAGGATCTGGTCAGGGCATGAGGAGAAGAGACAGATGGATATCTGATCATGGATTAGGTTAAGCCCTTGTACACACAGTCGGAGATTCCGACAACGAAATCCGTCGGAGTAATTCCGACAGATTAATTCCGGAAGAGGTCCGGAAGTGATGTTGCATACACACGGTCGGACAAAGTTGTCGGAAAATCCGATTGTACATAACGTGATGACGTTATTTCGTTATGACAGGACTACGTTCAGGCTAGTAACCAATAGCTTTGGTCTAGGAATTTGATCTGAGCATGCGTGGCACTTTGTCCGTCGGAGTAGGCTACACATGATCGGAGTATGTCCGATCGGAGCATTTTGTCGGGAAAATTTTACCGGCAAGTTGGAAAAGTTGGTCCGTCGGATATTCCGACGCAAACAGTCCGATGGAGACCACACACAGTTGGAATATCCGACAAAACGGTCCGATAGGACACATTCCGTCGGAATCTCCGACCGTGTGTACAAGGGCTAAGGGGTCATGTATGAGCTATCATTTGACTTTTTTGTAGAAGAAATTAAAGTCCATACCCTTTCTCCTCATGTGTGAAGCCCTGGTACAATTGTTTAGAAATTAGATACTTTGCTCCTTACCTTCAACATTGAGCTGGATCTCCCTGGACATTCTGTCTGGACTGTAGATGACTAAACACTTATAAGTCCCGTGGTTGGCGATGGTCACATTGTGAATGGTCAGCGATGCTTTTCCTTGTCTGGCTGCCTGCTCATTGAAAAACACCCCGTCACTGACTACTTTCTCCTTATTGTTAAATCTCAGCAGTTCTTTAGTTCCAAAGGACCAGATTATCCCCAGAAACTGTGGATTTATCGTTGGAATATTCACGCTAAAGGTACATGGTAAAACTACATGGGATTGGAATAAAGCTGTTTGTGAAGAAGGGGCAGTTACTTCCAGCCCAGAACCTGGAAAAAGATTTATTAAATTAACATTTAAAGGGAATATATGGAGGTTTTTGTAAATCTGTTATGGTCAGGACTAAAACAAATTATATTTTTGTAAGATATTTTTGATCAGTCAGGCAAATATGACATTTTGCATTATATTTTTTATTCTTTTAGCCACCAAGTAGAGCTTTTGCTCTTTTTTTTTTTACACGTTGTTTTCAATAATCTTACAGCCTGTTAAAAAAATCCTCTTGTTCACAGACCTAAATAGCTCAAGGGGAAGCCCACCTGTATTGGGCGACTACATCCAAAGTTTAAAGACCAGATCCACTGAGCCTCAGAACAGATAGATAAACAAATAGTGCTGTAATGTAAAATGTTTATTTGTAAAACACAGATTGCATATCTCTCTCTCTTTCTTGAGACGGCAATGCTCTGTCACTATGGAAATAGTTTGAAAAAGGACGCAGAGTTTACATGGACAGGGCTATAGAGCATATATTTTGAGAGGAGAAAAACTACTCTGGTAACTTTCTCCAGGTTTTTCTATTTCCGGATGGGGCTCTGTACTTTGGAGATTCCTAAGAGTCTTGGGTGGGATTGATCCTCCAACCATGTGTGACCAGGTACACCCCCTATTCACCTATTCATGCGTCCAGCCCCTTTCAGGACAGTAGGCGCATGAATGGGGTTGGGGTGGCGGGTACACTGTTTGCCTCCCCCGCCAAAAAAATTACCACCAGCCGCCACTGCTGTCCACCCTGTTGTAGACTGTAGACAGTGGAAAGGGGATTCTATACCGAGGGATTGGGAAAGCCTTGCCAGCTATGAGAGTCTGGGAGACTGAAAAAGCTAGTAAATCCAAGGGGCTGCAGGGAATGCAGAAGTCTGTTGGGAGCAAGCAGAGGTACTGCTGACAAGAGAGCCAGGTGGCTTGGTATGTTTTTCATTTATGTGTGCTAAAAGAAGTTGAAACCCCTGCGTGGGAATCCTGGATGGACTTTTTTGTTTTTTTCCCTTTTTTTTTTAAATCAGAAAGGGTTTTTATTGTGTCATGAAAACATATGTACAATATTAGCAGATATAGCAATATAACTTCAGGGTGTACATTAGTAACGGTATAGTATTCAGGTGTTGGTCTAAAGCAGGGATCTCAAACTGGCGGCCCTCCAGCTGTTGCAAAACTACAAGTCCCATAAGGCATTGCAAGGCTGACAGTTACAAGCATGATACCCACAGGCAAAAGCATGATGGGACTTGTAGTTTTGCAACAGCTGGAGGGCCGCAAGTTTGAGACCCCTGGTCTAAAGCATAGCACTCAAACGAAACATTGCTAGCAAAATACTTTTATCACGAGAGTTTCGTCTGTGTTTAGGACCATACATTTCACTAGTAAGTTGACAACAATGTAGGCGAAACACTGGTAGTCATAAACAAAAGGAAACTGTGGTTGAAATAATTACCCTCCAACGCAAAGGTGAAACTAACTGAAGCTTCCCATAACAACCAAGATCCCATTGGGTAGCAGCGGTCTATACCGCTGGCTGGTCAATGAGGAAGGGGCTATTGATAATGATCTCTGATTCCTTCATCATACTCAAGGCTTTATACTATCGTGATACTGTGCAAATAATTGGCTAATATTTTAAGGATCTAGAAGGTTACATTTGGAGAAGTCTATTGAGGACTAGCTGAGAGAGTGCCAGGCCCGGGGTGTCCAGCCAAGGTTGCCAGATTATATAGCACTTTTTAACCACATTTCTGTGTTGATATATCAGCTTTTCTTTAACCACTTGACAACTGGGCACTTAAACCAGACCAATTTTCAGCTTTCAGTGCTATCCCACTTTGAATGACAATTACTCAATCATGTAACACTGTACCCAAATAAAAAATTTTCATACAATCAGAGCTTTCTTTTGGTATTTGATCACCTCTGGGTTTTTTATTTTTTGCGCTATAAATGAAAAAAGACTGAAAATGTGTAAAAAAAATAAAATTTTCTTTGTTTCTGTGATAAAATTTTGCAAGTTATTAATTTTTCTTAATAAATTTTTACTGCTACATATCTTTGGTAAAAATAACCCAAATTAGTGGATATTATTTGGTCTTTGTGAAAGTTAGAGAGTCTACAAGCTGTTGTGCAAATTATAAAAAATTAATCACACCTGATGTACTGGTGGCCGATCTCATTTCTTGGGACCCGAACATGCCAGGAAAGTACAAATACCCCACAATGACCCCTTTTTTGAAAGTAGACATTCCAAGGTATTTACTAAGATGCATGGTGAGGCGTTTGATGTTGTAATTTTTTCCCACAATTCTTTGCAATATGAAGATTTTTTTTTTCCCACAAAATTGTCATTGTAATAGGTTATTTCTCTCACATGGCATGTGTATACCACAGATGACACCCCCAAAATACATTCTGCTACCCTCCTAAGTATGGCAATAACACATGTGTGGGACTTTTTCACAGCCTGGTGACATAGAGAGGCTCAACATGCAGGGAGCGCCATCACATGTTCTAGGAGCATAAATGACACATCTCATTTCTCAACCACCTATTACACTTTTGGATCCCTGGAGCACCAGAACAATGGAAACACCCACAAAATGACCCCCTTTTGGAAAGCTAACACCTCAACGTATAATGTATGAGGCATAATGAGTCTTTTGAATGGTTCATTTTTTTTCCAGAAGTTTTTGGAAAATGTGGAAAAAATATTTTTTTTAAACAAAGTTGTTAATTTAGATAGAAAGATATTTCCAACACATAGCATGTACATAGCAAAAAGGACACCCCAAAATACATTCTGCTACTCCTCCTGAGTACGACGATACCACATGTATTTGGTACACAGCCTGGACACATACAAGGAACACCGTCAGGTGTTCTAGGGACACATAGCATGCACATACCAAGAATTACACCTGAGAGAGTGAGAGTGATAACACCAAATTTAACACACCTGCTCCCCATTCACACCTGAGACCTTGTAACACTAACGAGTCACATGACAACGGGGAGGGAAATATTTACAAAAATGTGAGAGGTGTACTCACTTTTGTGAGATACTGTATATATTAGATCAGTGGTCTCCAAACTGCAGCCTGGGGGCCAGGTGCGACCCCTTGCTTGCTTTTATCTGGCCCTTAGGGCATTTTTTTCATCCACTGATACCAACAATGAGACATAATTCCCCCCCCTGACACCAATGATGGGACGCTATTCCTCCCACTGACACCAGAGATGGAGCATTGTTTATTCCAGCTGATGTCAGGACTTTTTCAACTCCCAATGTCCAGAGTCCGGCCCCCCGTAAGTCTAAAGGACAGTAAACTGGCCCTTTGTTTAGAAAGTTTGGAGACTCCTGTATTAGATAATGTTGTGGGTAGGCTAGCTAGGGAATTTATTTGTTAATCTGTCTGTGCATTTCGATTGCAGAGAGCTTATTACAGGGATTGGACCTTAAACTAAATACATGGTGGTCTTCCACACTTTATGCTCCCTGCATAGATCTGTTGCTACAAACAAATGAGTACCTAAAAGGTTTTGTACAGTGTCACTAAAGTGACAGCTGCTATGATTCTGCTATGATTCCACAGGAAATGAGAAAATGCGGAAGCTACCGAACAATCAAAAAAATACCGCTTTCATTTTTTTAACCCTAAATTCTTAGTGAATTGAACTTTCACAACTGATTTACCGCATGCGATATTTTAGCACATTTTATTTTCCGTTATTTAACTCAACCCAACGCACGCCAAGATAATCAAAGTGGCTTAAGAGTTTTGAGTTCCCAGAGTTCCTCATTACATCAGAGGACAGGGATTACTGCTTGAGATTCAGAGGACAGGGATCACCACTGGAGAATCAGAGGACAGGGATCACCGCTGGAGAATCAGAGGACAGGGATCACCGCTGGAGAATCAGAGGACAGGGATTACCGCTGGAGAATCAGAGGACAGGGATCACCGCTGGAGAATCAGAGGACAGGGATCGCCGCTGGAGAATCAGAGGACAGGTATTACCGCTGGAGAATCAGAGGACAGGGATCACCGCTGGAGAATCAGAGGACAGGGATCACCGCTGGAGAATCAGAGGACAGGTATTACCGCTGGAGAATCAGAGGACAGGGATCACCGCTGGAGAATCAGAGGACAGGGATCACCGCTGGAGAATCAGAGGACAGGGATCACCGCTGGAGAATCAGAGGACAGGGATCACCGCTGGAGAATCAGAGGACAGGGATTACCGCTGGAGAATCAGAGGACAGGGATTACCGCTGGAGAATCAGAGGACAGGGATTACCGCTGGAGAATCAGAGGACAGGGATCACCGCTGGAGAATCAGAGGACAGGGATCACCGCTGGAGAATCAGAAGGCAGGGATCACCGCTGGAGAATCAGAGGACGGGGATCACCGCTGGAGATTCAGAGGACAGGGATCACCGCTGGAGATTCAGAGGACAGGGACCCCTGGCTGGTCACTTGGCAGAGCTCCTTTCCCATCCCAGCACTGTATACAGCCCCCAAACACACACACTACACAGTGCTGAAATCACATTCCTATACACACAGTCACTCTTCACAGGGTGTATTTGGCTTTTATGTTGCCCTTCTGACCTGGTTGGAACGGCAGTTTAGTTGCAGTAGGCAGATAAACCCTGTGCAGATCATGGCTGACTGGCTGTGTTGTAAGACCCCTTTCACACTGGAGGTGGTTTTCAGGCGCTAAAGTGCTAAAAATTGCGCCTGAAAAAAGCCTCAGCTACAAACCCAGTGTGAAAGCCCAACTGCTTTCACACTGGGGCTCTGCTCCGACAGGATGTCACAAAAAGCCCTGCCAGCAGCTTCTTTGCAGTAGTGAATACACCGCCCCCCCCCCCCCATTTACAACCATGGGGCAGCACCGCCACCAGTGCCACCTAATCAGTGCCCTTCAGTGCTGCCTATCAGTGCCCATCAGTGTGGCATATTAATGCCTCCTCATCAGTGCTACCTAATCAGTGCCCTTCAGTGCAGCCTCATCGGTGCCCATCAGTGAAGGAGAGAAGTTACTTATTTACAAAATTTACTGACCGAAACTAAGAAAAACGTTTGTTTGTTTTTTTCAAAATTTTCGGTCTTTTTTTGTTTTTTTGGCAAAAAATAAAAACCCATTAAATATCTCCAAAAGAAAGTTCTATTTGTGGGAAGAAAATTATAAAAATGTCCTATGAGTACAGCATTGCATGACCGCGCAATTGTCATTCAAAGTGTGAGAGCACTGAAAGCTGGCCTGGGCAGGATGGGGGTGAAAGTTACCGGTATTGAAGTGGTTAATCCAGCCATCGGTAAATGAATTAAATGGAGTTGTAGAATCCAGGAGGAGGAGGAGAGCAGCAGAATGCAGAAGACAAGGAAAGAGTGAGAAAGAAAATGGGCAGGGAGGGGGTGGAGATGCAGCTCAATGCAAACATAAACCCAAAGACAAAAAGGTAATATATTGCAGCTTATCAGACCTTGAATGTGGTGGCTGCATTAGGTGAATGCTGAACTACGTCCTTCTCCACCACTCCTAATACATGTGTGTAGCACCCTGCATCCATCCTCTGCCCCCTTGCTCCAGATGCCCATCGTTGGCATTTAGTGTGCACTGCACATGCATGGCCAATCACTTGCTTTCTAGTGGCTAGCAAGCAATTGTGATTTTCATGTCAGCTGTGGGTGGATGAGGTGGAGAGTGGGCATGCTGGAGCCCAGTGTGATAGCAGTAGCGGTCAAGGCAGACAGAAGTCACCACCTGCTGGTTGCCAGCCACTGATTTAGAGCAGTGAGGGGGTGCCCTGCCTACAACTGCACCCAGGTCAACTACCCCTCCTGCCCACCCCTTGTCCCAGCCATGTTTACAAAGGGAACTCAGATAAAACACTGCTGTGTTCATGCTACTGACATGTTATTTTGCCTTTAGTACCACTTCAACATCTCTGCTGGAGGGATCACAAATACAACAATACATTCTACAATGTACCACTCACATATATGATAGAGGAGCAGGAGGAGGACACGGGTCATCCCGTCCAAGGCGACCACCGCTAATCTCATCCTCATATTCTGATTATTTAATCAAAGGTCACAAAGATCTCCACCTCGGTCTAACGGAAAAACTGAAAGCGAAACTGAACAGATTTCCTGAAAGGATCCTCCCTTCTATATATCTGCCTATCGATCTGAATAATAGGGTCAAACGTAGCTCAGCAGAATCCCATGTACAGCATAGATTATTTTTAGGGAACAATGATATTGTTTAGTGTTACATAAAGGTATATAGGATCCTTCTGAGCTACGTTTGACCGTATCATTCAGATTGATAGGCAGATACATTATCTCACAAAAGTGAGTACACCCCTTACATTTTTGTAAATATTTTATTCTATCTTTTCATGTGACAACACTGAAGAAATGACACTTGTCTACAATGTAAAGTAGTAAGTGTACAGCTTGTATAACAGTGTAAATTTGCTGTCCCCTCAAAATAACTCAACACACAGCCATTAATGTGTAAACTGCTGGCAACAAAAGTGAGTACACCCCTTAAGTGAAAATGTCCAAATTGGGCCCAAACTGTCAATCTTTTGTGTTGCCACCATTATTTTCCAGCACTGCCTTAACCCTCTTGGGCATGGAGTTCACCAGAGCTTCACAGGATGCCACTGGAGTCCTCTTCCCCTCCTCCATGATGACATCACAGAGCTGGTAGATGTAAGAGACCTTACGCTCCTCCACAGATGCTCAATAGGGTTTAGGTCTGGAGACATGCTTGGTCAGTCCATCACCTTTACCCTCAGCTTATTTAGCAAGGCAGTGTTCATCTTGGAGGTGTGTTTGGGGTAATTATCATGTTGGAATACTGCCCTGTGGCCCAGTCTCTGAAGGGAGGGGATCATGCTCTGCTTCAGTATATCACAGGACATGTTGGCATTCATGGTTCCCTCAATGATCTGTAGCTCCCCAGTGCTGGCAGCACTCATGTAGCCCCAGACCATGACACTCCCACCACCATGCTTGACTGTAGGCAAGACACACTTGTCTTTGAACTCCTCACCTGGTTGCCGTCACAAACGCTTGACAACATCTGAACCAAATAATTTTATCTTGGTCTCATCAGACCACAGGACATGGTTCCAGTAATCCATGTCCTTAGTCTGCTTGTCTTCAGCAAACCATTTGCTGCCTTTCTTGTGCATCATCTTTAGAAGAGGCTTCCTTCTGGGACAACATCCATGCAGACCAATTTGATGCAGTGTGCGGCATATCCTCTGAGCACTGACAGGCTGACCCCACCCCCCCACCCCTTCAAGCTCTGCAGCAATGCTGACAGCACTCATACCTCTATTTCCCAAAGACAGCCTCTGAATTAGATGCTGAGCACGTGCACTCAACTTCTTTGGTCGACCTTGGCGAGGCCTGTTCTGAGTGGAAGCTGTCCTGTTAAACCGCTGTATGGTCTTGGCCACTGTGCTGCAGCTCAGTTTCAGGGTCTTGGCAATATTCTTATAGCCTAGGCCAGTGATGGCTAACCTTGGCACTCCAGATGTTTTGGAACTACATTTGCCATGATGCTCAACTACACTGCAGAGTTTATAAGCATCATGGGAAATGTAGTTCCAAAACTGGAGTGCAAAGGTTCGCCATCACTGGCCTAGGCCATCTTTATGTAGAGCAAAAAGTCTTTTTTTCAGATCATCAGAGAGTTCTTTGCCATGAGGTGCCATGCTGAACTTGACCAGTATGAGAGAATGAGAGCGATAACACCAAATTTAACACACCCGCTCCCCATTCACACCTTGTCCTTGTAACACTAACCAGTCACATAGATAGTGTGACAGCCTCAAATTTAACCAGGATACCATCGTCCCAAATAGTGTATATAGAAAAACTGAGCATAAAGCTCGAAACATCAAGGAAAGAGACTCAAAAAGAGAATTTCCTAATAGTTAAGTGGGAACAATAGGGACTATTGCGGTATCGTGTAATAATCAAAAAATAATCAATAAAATTCAATCATATTTTATTATAAATAAATCCACATAGATAATGACGAAAAGAACATATACACAACAAAACCAAAATAAACAAAATATATTCAATCCAATAACAGGACAGAATAAAGTCAAGAATAATTGTAAAGTTTTCCAACAAAAGGATTTTTTACAGGAGTGAAGAGTTGACGTATAGATCCGACCAGTTTCGCAGCACTGAAAACGCCGCTTCCTCAGGGAACGTCACTTTACAAATCTAATATATATAGAGAAATATATTTTTTAATGGATACAGTAGATGAAAATTTGTAACCATAAATACATAGATAAAAAATGCAATCAAATACAATCAAAAAAATAATAATCATAATCCAAGCATAATAGTTCATAAATAAAAATACAACCAAAAACAAAAACAATAATAAGTCACGACTCACCCCTGGATCTCCCAACCTCTCAAAAGCCAAGCGACCAACTTCGAGACACCCTAACCAGTCACATGACACCGGGGAGGGAAAAATGGCTTAATTGGGCCCAATTTGGACATTTTCACTTAGGGGTGTACTGACTTTTGTTGCCAGCAGTTTAGACATTAATGGCTGTGTGTTGAGTTATTTTGAGGGGACAGCAAATTACACTGTTATACAAGCTGTACACTCACTACTTTACATTGTAGTCAAGTTTCATAGCTTCAGTGTTGTCACATGAAAAGATAGAATAAAATATTTACAGAAATGTGAGGGGTGTACTTACTTCTGTGAGATACTGTATCTGCCTATCAATCTGAATGATAGGGTCAAACGTAGCTCAGCAGGATCCTATATACCTTTATGTAACACTAAACAATATCATTGTTCCCCAAAAATAATCTATGCACACCCACTGCTTAATGGTCCTGTATTTCTCATAAGATTGTTTCTTTCTATGTTTCTCTGCTTCCTTTTAATGTTCTCCTTGTAATCTGGAAGCTCTCCTTTCCCCCACTTCTCTTTGTACATTAGTTATGATCATGTTGACTGTTCTATAAATAATACACTTCCCATAGTCCATAGTCTATCTTGGGCGTGAACAAGAGAGGAGACTACATTCCCATGTCACTGGATTTGATTGGCAGCAGTTGGGGGGGGGGTGCTGCAGCACAGAAGGTTTTTCACGTTAATGCATTTTATAAAAAACCCTGAGACTTTACAACTCCTTTAAGAATGCATACTGAAATAGAATCTTTTTTTTCTTCAAGCAGTTTAAAGTCACTTGTACTGTGTGGCGACACTTCAGAGGATATGTCTAACCTGCTTTGTGTTTTGTTGATCACAGCAGTGATAGGGCCTATTTTATCCCACTGGCACCAATGCCAGTACCTGTATGTTGCTCTTTAAGTGCCCAGCAGTGGATCCGGAGCACGCCGCCAGCGGCACACTCCCGACCCGGTCCTGAGCTCCGTGGTCGTGGGACCAGTGGACCCGATCGCCGCTGGTGTCCCACGATCGGGTCACAGAGCTGAAGAATGAGGAGAGGTCTGTGTAAACAAACCTCTCCCCGTGGTTCCTACTGTGGCTGTCACCGATCGTCTCTTCCCTTTCATAGAGAAAGACGATCAGTGATGTCACAAGCCAGGCCACGCCCCCCTACAATAAAAAAAACATAACGTCATACATAACACCTACACTGCCCCCTAGTGGTTAACTCCTTCACTGCCAGTGTCATTTACACAGGAATCAGTGCATTTAAATAGCACTGATTGCTGTATAAATGACAATGGTCCCAAAAATGTGTCAAAAATGTCCGATGTGTCCGCCATAATGTCGCAGTCACAATAAAAATCTCTGATCGTTGCCATTACTAGTAAAAAAATAAATAATAAAAATGCTTTAAAACTATCCCCTATTTTGTAAAAGCTCTAACTTTTGCGCAAATCAATCAATAATCGCTAAGTGTGATTTTTTTTTTTTCAAAAAATATTTAGAAGAATACGTATCGGCCTAAACTGAGGAAAAAAAATGTTTTTTTTTGATATTTTTTGGGGATATTTATTATAGCAAAAAGTAAAAAATATTGCATTTTTTTCAAACTTGTCGCTCTATTTTTGTTTATAGCGCAAAAAATAAAAACCGCAGAGGTGATCAAATACCACCAAAAGAAAGCTCTATTTGTGGGAAAAAAAGGACGTCAATTTTGTTTGGGAGCCAAGTCTCATGACCGCGCAATTGTCAGTTAAAGCGACACAGTGCCGAATCGCAAAAAGGGGCTTGGTCCTTTGGCTGCAAATTGGTCCGGGGCTTAACTGGTTAATAACCAGCAGGACTGACGAACAGGATATCATCATCAGATGAGCTACCAATAAACCGACAGCTGAGCGGCCCGCTCTGAGAAGGAAGGGCTGAGCCCAGCCTATAGTTCTACTGCACAAATTTCTAATCATTTTATGGAGAGGTCTAAAAGGATATAACCATGCAAATGGTGTAGCAGAAAACATATAGCACAGTGAGGAAGGTTTGTGGTCCAGGATGAGAGTACAGTCAAAATTAGAAGCGCCCCCCCCCCCCCCCACAGTTGCGGAATACCGCCCGCCCGTATACCAGAAGCACTACGGACTCATTATGGGGGCTCTAGACCCATTTGCTAGACTAGACTAAACACTTTCTGTGTTGCCCCCTCAGCAAAGTGCTGCCCTAGGCCTGGGCCTTGTTGGCCTAGGCCAGGATACAGCGTTGCCTCTTGCATCCTGCAGTTCCCTCCCCCCCCCCCCATAATATGTGCAATTTTGGGGAGAAGTTTATTCATCCCATTACTCCAAAGGGCAGCCTGCACCAAACTGTATCTCTTTATTTTTTTAACTATAGCTAAAGCCTCAGTATTGTGTGCAATACAGTCAAGGGGATTTTTGTAAGCAGGGGAGGTGCTTGTGTTTGAGTAGCAAAAAATCGACTTAAAGGGAGAATTTGTTATTTAGACTAATTAAAACCAGATGAACTTTTGGTTTAAATCAGCTTATTACCAAACATTCCAGGTTCATTATAATAAAAAGGTGTTGAAATTCTTATGCCGCGTACACGTGATCGGAAATTCAGCCAGCAAAAGACTGATGAGAGCTTTTCTTCGGAAAATGCGACCGTGTGTATGCTCCATCGGAATTTTGCTGGCCGAATTTCCGCCAGAAAAAGATTGAGAGCATGTTCTCAATTTTTCCGACTAAAAAAGTTTTGATCGGAAATCTCGATCGTCTGTAGCAATTCCGATACGCAAAAAATTCTATGCATGCTCGGAAACAATTTGACGGATGTGCGGAAACACTTCATTTTCTCGGCTCATCGTAGTGTTGGCCGCCAACCGCGTTCTTGACAGTCGAAAGTTCACCGAGCTTTTGTGTGACCGTGTGTATGCAAGACAAGTTTGAGCGGAATTCCATTGGAAAAAGCTATGATGGTTTTTCGACGTAATTCCGCTCAAACTTGCCTTGCATACACACGGTCACACAAAAGCTTGCTGAACTTTCGACTGTCAAGAACGAAGAGAATTCCGATCGTGTGTACTCGGCATTATAGTTCACTTTTTCTATAGGAAGCACAGCTTGAATAGAAAAGCCTCTACCCTACCAGTCGTTACAGAATGTGACCCTTAGGCCCCTTTTACGTGAGGCGGGTACGCTCAATGGACTCCGCCAGCTTAGCGGGGAATGATCCGTTGATCTCCGCTGAGCAGGTGGATGACAGGTTTGTCTCCGTTCCCTATGCAGGGACAGACCTGTCAGAGTCCAGCTGTTTTCTATGGGATATCAGATGAAAATGGACAGCCTGTCCATTTTCATCTGATTCACTGGACGGATGGAGAACGTATCGACATCCATCTGTTTGCAGCGGATCCTGTCGGATCAGATGGCAGGCGGCTGTTGGCAGACACATCTCCCCTGACATCTGGGTGCCCATATAAGTCAATGGGTGGCCCGCTCGGATCAGCCTGAAAAAACGGACAGGCGGAGCTTTGCAGGCCGATAGCGTGAAAGGGGCCTATATCTCTGCAGGGAAGCAGTGGTCATATTTCTGAGGTCTGACATGCCCCCTACTCAAAATGACCTATCTATAGCTCTGCACTTATGCCCTCTGCTGATTGGTAAACTTTGGCTCTGATGTAATAGAGGGTATGTCAAACCTCTGCAGAAAGACAACTGCTTCCATCAGGGCCGTCTTTAATATTGATTGGACCCCGGGCAAACATTTTCTTGGGCCCCCCACCTCCCCCATACAATTTTGCTCTCCACCTGCTCTGAGACATACAATAAATAGCAACTAGACTTAAAACCAGTTTCCTGTATCAGATCAGGCAGCGATTGCGATTGGTTGCCAGAGCTTACAGTGTGTCATTACCAATCACTGACTGGTTGCTAGAGTTTTAACGCACACATTACGGGTCACTGATTAGTTGCTAGATGTTATAGCACATGATTTCTGCTTGTTGATTGGTTGCTAGAGATTACTGTACAGTAAAACTGCTCACTGATTGGTTGCTAGAGGTTACAGCACATCATCTCATCGCTGCAGGGGGGCATGATATATGAATGTCACCTTTATTTACATATTTATGTGGCCAGATGCAGCTATTTACATATGAATGCCAGTCATTTACATGTAAACACAGGGTCTGCAGGTAGGTCATTTGTACATTTATACATTAATGAAAATGGAACAAAACTAAACTAATTCCAAAACCAAGCTGAACGAATTCCATAATGAAATGAAATTAGTAGCATAACGAATCTATCCAAAACAAAACAAATTTTTCCGTTCTGCACATGTCTACTAAAATTTATCAGCATTGTTATTTCACACACACACATCCCAGTGTCTGCATATGTATTTTATTCTTATCACTACTAAATCTGGGGGTTACTTTATAACTGTGCCTACTTACTCTTGACCTCTGCAATCTGTGCATTATTTACTCCTTAGCCCTGCACTCTGTGTGTTATTTACTGTTGAATAGACATGTGCGTTTCATTTTGTAACAAATCGATTTTTAGATGAAAATGTGATTTTTGGAAATTTAGACGTATATGAATCTCCGAATGGACATGCTAACGAATGTCAATGAACCACAGCAAAAAGTTATAGCTAAATTAATTAATGCATTTGTTTCATTTGGATGGCATCACGTGATGTAATAGTATTTCAGGCACATGAAGAAATGAATTACATTTTCAAATTCGTTTTGATGATTCAGATTATAGTAAATTTCTGATTTAAATTGAATTTGTAATTGTTGCAGTCAGTCAGTTCAGTTCCAGAGTCTAATGCAATTCTTAGGTTTTAAAAATTTGGGGTCCCAGAATTTTGCACAATTCATTCCATTGTGTCTAAAAATTTTGACTAGTTTCAATATATGAATAACAAATCCACCCGAAAACAAAAACTAAAATATAGTATTTTTCCGGAAAAAAAAAGCACATTTTTTAGAGTCCATCCAGATCAAAGAATAAAAGAATATACAAAACAAATTCTGAAAATGAATCGGTTCAACACAACAAATATGCTAAAAAAATTATTCTGAATGAACGAATGCATTCGAAACAAAACAAAACTAAAATCTCTGGAATGCACCTGTCTGCTGTGAACAACGCACTATGGGCATTGCACACTCCTGACCCCTGCACTGTGTGTGTAACTTACTCTTGATCTCTGCACTACTCTGAATTACTCACTCCTGACTTCGACACTGTGTGCTACTTGCTCCTGAGCACTGCATTTTGTGCATTACTTGCTCCTGAGCCCTGCATTTTGTGCATTACCTACTCCTGAACCTTACGCTTTCTGTGTTACTTACTCTGGAACCTTGCTCTTTTTGTGTTACTTACTCTTTCCCTCTAAACTCTGTGTGTTACGCATGCTTGACCAACAGCAGAGTAGGCTTAGGTTTGATTTACCCATACCCCTGTAGCAACCTCTAGTGTGGGTTACTAATAGTGGCCGTGTAGGTAAAATATAGCTGGCTTTGGGTTAGACCAGTAATTGAATTGGGTCAGGGTCATTCAAGGCCAGGGCTGGATGATTCATCCTGGAAGCTCTCTGACATCTCCCCCCTTTTCTTGGACATTGGGGAATGTTCTGAAACTAGTGGGTGGGAGTAAAGAGGATCTGTCTTGAATATTTATGGGTCCTTGGCCAATGCCCAGGAGTGGGCCTGGCAGGGAACTTAGGAAACCCAATAAATAGACATGGGCCATGTCAGCAGGGGAGTCGCTGGAAGATGGAGAAGCAGGGCTGAGGGAGGCTGTCGATGGCCCTCGCAGAACCCCTTACAGGGGTTGGGGGGGGGGGGTTGCCTCAGGCTGTAGTTCAGGAAAGCTGGCCTGGGAGGATCCCACCACAGGAGGCAGTTGGAGGGATTCATGCCAGAGAGGCAGCGGAGAGAACAGACAGTGAGAAGATCAGCACGTTGCAGGGACAAGACAAGGGGAGAGGCTGTCAGCTGTAACAGTGCTCGCTTGAAGACCACGGTGTTCCAAGTCTTCATCTAACCTTGCCCTGGGGAGTCCCCATGCATGTGCGTGCCAGTCAGGCAGGACTGGTGCAGGGAGTCAGCCAGGAGGACTGGCAAGAAGAGCAGCCAGGTGTGGCTGGTGGCAGTCAGGAGGGCTAGCATTCTGAAAGCAAGTGAAACTGGAATCAGTGGCCACAGGGAAGCAGAAAGGACTGTGTTATGCTTACCGGTTACCTCCGCTTGGCTGGTTCTTCTATGTCCAGGGGTTCCCAGGGTTAGTACCCAACAACTTTGGATGCTAACACCATAAAAGTCCTTTAGAACGGGTTTTATTTGCAGGGCCAACAAACACAGCCTCGTATGGGAACAGAGGGCAAGGGTGTCTCCTTGACAGTACTGGAAAAGCGTGGATTCACTGACGTCCTTGACAACCCAGCAACCAGGCACTTCTCGGGATGCCAGCTTGTTGGCCCTCCTCCGAAGAGTCCTCCCCCGGTCGCTTACACGAGCTGCGGTGCCCCTCCAAGTTGAGAGCACACCAGGAATCCTTGAATCCTCCCTCAGTTACTGCGCCTCGGACCAGCTGGTTCCGAGACTCGGGAACAGACGGATCCTTACCCCAGACCAGGCGGGTCTATTGGGGTTAACCAACCGAGGCATGTTGTGGAGCGAGGAACGCTCCCGTGGCCGGGCCCCCTCGCGGGGCTACCCTGGTTCAGAATCAGGAACAGGCAGCTATGGCCTCACGAACGAACCCGGAACATGCGGCTTCAACATCTTAAGTACCCTTCCCAACACTCCTCAGCGGGGCCAGGCGCACCCACTGATTGGCTCCGGGGAACGCTGATACCCAAAGCTTCCAACCTGGCCTGGTTCTAAACTTGTCATGTGCACCTCACTGTACACATGACCAGGCAGAACTCTAACACAGCCAAGCCAGACTGATGTCAAAGTTAAACCTACATAATTAACCCTCAGAACCCCTTTACTGTTCTGAGGCAAAAACTAAATTTGTACATGTCCAAAGTGGCATCACTACAATACCATTTGTCCCACTTTGACAAAGGGGCTGAGAGCTCCTGCCTGTAACAGAATATATACTGAACTAAGGATATACTGCTAGTTCCACCAGGAGTGAGCAGCAGGTGCTGTACAAAGGAAATGCATTTGTGCAGGAGGAAGGAAGAAGATCTGTGTAAATAGAGAGGAAGCTGTCCCTTTGTTCTGTGTTTTGGACATTTTCAAGCTGGGTATCCCATAATTTCCACACCCCATCCAAGTTATCATCCTCTAAGACAGGGGTCTGCAAACTTTCTAAACAAGGGGCCAGTTTATTGTCCTTCAGACTTAAGGGGGGCCGGACCATGGCCATTGGGAGTAGAAAATGTCCAGGTGTCCAGCAGGAGTAAACAATACCCTATCTTTGGTGTCAGTGGGAGGACTAATGACCCAACGTTGGTGTCCATGGAAATAATTGTGCCCTTTTGATGGTGTCAGTTGGAGGAATAGTGCCCCATTGTTGGTGTCAGCAACACGAATGATGCCTCCATTGTTAGTGTCTGTGGATGGAATAGCTCTCTAAGGCCCTTCAGACATAAGGGGAGCTGGAACATGGCCATTGGGAGTAGAAAATGTCCAGGTGTCCAGCGGGAGAAAACAATACCCTATCTTTGGTCTCAGTGGGAGGACTGATGCCCCAACGTTTGTGTCAATGGAAAGAGTTGAGCCCTTTTGATGGTGTCAGTTGGAGGACTAGCGCCCCATTGTTGGTGTCAGCAACACAAATGATGCTTCCCGTTGTTGGTGTCAGTGGATGGAATAGCGCTGTAAAGGCCAGATGAAGGCAAGCAAAGGGCCACATCTGGCAGTTTGGAGACCCCTGCTCTAATAAAACAACAAAACAAGCCAAGGAATGGTTTTCTGTGTTGGGGTGAATGAAGGAAATGCTAAGTGACTGGCATGCAGGCGTGGGGAACACTAACTCAGCAGCTTATTAGGATGGTGCTACTCCCTTTTTATCCGCTTCCACTGTTTGCAATGATTAGTAGACATGGGCGATTAGTTTCCTACGAAACGAAAATTCTTACAAACTTCCGGAACTTCGTACATTCGTACAAATCCGAAATATGAATTTTTATGCATATGGATTCCGTACGAAATTTTGTTTACAAATTTCGGATCCAAATTCATAATTACGAAACGTTAACGAACCTAAAAGCACAGCACAGGGATGGTGGGAGCCCCTTATAATGATAAATTCATCATAACAAAAATTCGTAATTGTTACGAAAATTTAATGAACCTAAAAGTTAAAACCCCAGGAAGTCAGTACAGGGATGGTGAGAACCCTAAGGGAATTTCTATGCTTACGAATTTAACCGGTTCCTGACCAGCGCATGCCGATGTACGTCGGCAGAATGGCACGGGCAGGCATATTGGCATACAGGTACGTCCAATCTTCAATGCCGCCCTGCCATCGCGAGTGCTCTCGTGCCGGTCGGGACCCCCGTGAGTCCGGTCGCCGGTCCCGCAGACTCGAACGCCGCGGGCATACCCGCGATCGTCTCACGGGATGGCTGAATGGAGGAAATGCCGTGTAAACGGCATTTCTCCATTCTGCCTAGCAACTAGTGACGCTGATCTCTGCTCCATGTGATTGGAGCAGAGATCAGTGTTCACTAAATGAAAGCCCAACCCCCCACAGTTAGTAACACACCCCTAGGAACACTTAACCCCTACACTGCCACCCACTGTTTAACCCCTTCACTGCCAGTGTCATTTACACAGGAATCACTGCATTTATATAGCAGTGATTATTGTATAAATGACAATGGTCCCAAAAATGTGTCAAAAATGTCCGATGTGTCCGCCACAATGTCGCAGTCACAATAAAAATCGCCATTACTAATAAAAAAAAATAATAATAAAAAATTATTAATAAAAATGCCATAAAACTATCCCCTATTTTGTAAACGCTATAAATTTTGCACAAACCAATCAATAATCGCTTATTGCGATTTTTTTTTACCAAAAATATGTAGAAGAATACGTATCGGCCTAAACTGAGGGAAAAAATGTTTTCTTTATATATTTTTGGGGGATATTTATTATAACAAAAAGTTAAAAATAATGCGTTTTTTTCAAAATTGTCGCTCTATTTTTGTTTATAGTGCAAAAAATAAAAACCGCAGAGGTGATCAAATACCACTAAAAGAAAGCTCTATTTGTGGGAAAAAAAGGACGCCAATTTTGTTTGGGAGCCACGTTGCATGACCGCGCAATTGTCAGTTAAAGCGACGCAGTGCCGAATCGCAAAAAGTGGTCTGGTCTTTGACCAGCAAAATGGTCTGGTCTGTCAGTGGTTAATACGAAATACGAAATTTTGTTAACGAATTTTGGAATTTTGGATCACAGTGGGTGTACACTCAGACCCAGGAACTTAGCACAGGGATGGTGGGAACCCCTCATAATGGACACACAGCAGGTGTACAGACCTCGGAACTCAGCACAGAGATGGTGGGAACTCTATGGGAATTTCTATGCTTATGAATTTCATACAAAATAAGAAATTTCGTTAACTAATTTTGGATCGAAATTAACAGAAACGTGACTGGTGCTTTGTTCACCAATCAGAGGAAATCAGGGATGGTGGGAACCCCTCATAATGATAAATTCATCATAACGAACATTCGTAATTGTTACGAAAATTTAACAAACCTAAGACCCCTTTCACACCAGGGCATTTTGCAGGCGCTATAGCGTTAGAAATAGCTCCTGCAATCCGCCCTAAAGAAGCTGCACCATTGTCTGTAGTGTGAAAGCCCGAGGGCTTTCACACTACAGTGGTGGCAGGACGTCAGGGAAAAGTCCTGCCAGCAGCTTCTTTAGAGCGGTGAAGGAGCGGTGTGTATACCACTCCTCCACCGCTGCTCCCCATTGAAATCAATGGGACAGTGCTCTAATACCGCTGGCAAAACGCTGCTACTGCAGCGTATTGCCGACAGTTTTAACCCTTTCTCGGCCGCTAGTGGGGATAAAAGCGCCCCGCTAGCGGATGAAATGCGCCGCAAATCTGGTGGTAAAACGCCGCTACGTTTTACCGCCCACGCTATGGGCGGTGTGGTGTGAAAGGGGTCTAAAAGTTAAAAACCCAGGAAGTCAGCACAGCACAGGGATGGTGGGAGCCACTTTTAATGATAAATTCATCATAACGAGCTTTCGTTATTTTAGCGAAAAATTTACGAATCTAACAAAAAAAATACTTTTTTTTTTGTACAGAAGGAAACGGAACGAAACAAAACTAATTTTTTGACGGCGCCCATGTCTAATGATTAGCCCCATGACACCCAATACCCAGTCTCTCCCTTATTTTGCATGCACAAACGTGGCTACCATATAGCAAATGAGGGGAAATATTTCTAAAAGGGCCCCAGATAGCAGAAAAAAACTGAAGTATCCAGTCTTGCCTACATTTTGTTTCTGGAGATTATCAGCTTTAATTAAGTTCTAGTCAGATTGGAGCTAGTCCACCACAACAGTCAGCGTTCAAGTAAATGTTCAAAGATCATTGGATAGGCACTGAATAAATATTGGCGATGCAATACATTTTAGGTTAACAGTACTTCCCAGATGGTAAACATCCTGTTTCTCGCCAACTGGTCCCCCAGCACTGGTTCCTGCATAAAACCTTCTGTTCTGAACAATAACTTATACGTTATTGCACATCTCCTCTTTTTTTTTACATTCAAGGCAAGAATAACGCGTTTCTTTGTAAGAAACATGTCCCCAGCCCATTTATACCCTTTCAACACTCCTCTATTGCTCTATTTCTCCATTAGAGTCCTAGGCAAATACTGTAATGGGGGAGCACATGAGCTAAAGATTTCCCACCAGGGCATTCTCTATGCAAATAGAAGAATAATAATCTATGATCTGTATGGAAATGTTCTGTACATATTTGATTCTTCTGTTGTCTGAAATGACTTACATTCCCATTAGTAACGGGCACAGTTACATTTTCGTAGTTTTGTACCCACATGCGGGTTTTTGTTTTATATATATATATATATATATATATATATATATATATATATATATATATATATATATGGGCTGTGGAAATTAAAGATTAATTCCTCAATTAATCGATTCATTTTTTTGATCGATCAAAATTCTTTTCATCCGTACTCACCTCTCTTCCAGGTCTTCAGGGAGTTCCCTTAGAGATCCGGTGACATCACGGACATTGATGTCACCGGACTCCACCCCCCTTCCCCAAGTGCCTCCGTCTGCTAACGAAGGGAAGGGGGGAGGAGTCTGGTGATGTTGAAGTTCTGATTGAACGTAACGCGTATGGGGGAGGAGCTATGCATGACGTCACCCGCTGCTGCCCTACGGAACTTACACAATTGTCGGCATTACATGCTGTGTTTTTATCATCTTTATGTGAGTAGTTTGTGTTTTGAACACAAAAATGAAATCTTATACTTAAGCGGTGAGCACTTAGATCTTTTCTTTCCACCCATGACCCGGCGTCCTTGCTGAGATCTAAGGAGACGTGAGAGAAGTTTGTGGTCCGTGTTAACCCTTTTGATACCCGCTTGCATGACCACCTGTGTGCACAGGGGTCCATGCCATAAGGTGAGAGTGATTAGTTAGACGGGAGGTGGAGGGATTGTCACACTACTGTGGAAAAAATAAAATTACTTACGTCAGTGCTACAGTTTGAATTTAAAAGTATTTGTGTGAAGTTAAGTCATGGATTGTGGAAACTAACTAGTGTCGGGTGATTGTATATAGTGTATACCACATTTACCACTGACTAATGCAGAGTTGCAATGGAAGGAGATCAGCTAAAAGTAGTTGGATCTGTATGTGCGTTATAATTAATTGAAATTAGTTGATTAATTGATTAAAAAAAAATGTATTAATCAAACGCGAAAATTTTAATCAGTAACAGCCCTAATATATATATAATGCACAAATACTGTGTGACATAAAAATATTGCAACAGTCGCCATTTTATTCTCTAGATTCTCTATATATATATATATATATATATATATATATATATATATATAGTGTTTGGGGGCTCTAAGTAATTTAAGTAATTTTCTAGCAAAAAATATGGATTTTAACTTGTAAACACCAAATGTCAGAAATAGACTGGTCACTGAAAGTTCAACACGGCACCTCATGGCAAAGAACTCTCTGAGGATTTGAAAAAAAGAATTGTTGCTATACATAAAGATGGCCTATGCTATAAGAAGATTGCCAAGACCCTGAAACTGATCTGCAGCACGGTGGCCAAGACCATACAGCGGTTTAACAGGACAGGTTCCACTCAGAACAGGCCTTGCCATGGTTGACCAAAGAAGTTGAGTGCTGTTGCTCAGCGTCATATCCAGAGGTTGTCTTTGGGAAATAGACATATGAGTGCTGCCAGCATTGCTGCAGAGGTTGAAGGGGTGGGGGGGGGGGGTCAGCCTGTCAGTGTCCAGACCATACGCTGCACACTGCATCAAATTGGTCTGTATGGCTGTCATCCCAGAAGGAAGCCTCTTCTAAAGATGATGCACAAGAAAGCCCACAGCTTGCTGAAGACAAACAAGACAAACAGACTAAGGACATGAATTACTGGACCATGTCCTGTTGTCTGATAAGACCAAGATAAACTTATTTGGTTCAGATGGTGACAATCGTGTGGCGGAAACCAGGTGAGGAGTACAAAGACAAGTGTGTCTTGTCTACAGTCAAGCATGGTGGTGGGAGTGTCATGGTCTGGGGCTGCACGAGTGCTGCCGACACTGGGGAGCTACAGATCATTGAGGGGACCATGAATGCCAATATGTACTGTGACATACTGAAGCAGAGCATGATTCCCTCCCTCCAGAGACTGGGCCACAGGGCAGTATTCCAACATGACAATGACCCCAAACCAGGGGCGGATCCAGAGTCTAGTCTCAGGAGGAGCAATGCCAGAAAATAAGGCTGTTTTCACACTGGGGTGATGGCGGTAAAGGCCGCTAACGGGGCGGTTTTATCCCATTTATTTTTACTGAGACACAGAGCTGCTATATCCCAATATGACATGTTGGTGCAGGTCCTTGAATAAACCCTGCATGCATTCTGGGATCCGCACGCATGACATACTGGAATATAGCGGCTGTGTGTCTCAGTATAAATAAATGGGATGCATGTAACAGTTTATGCATCCCCAAGCCAGTTAAAGACAGCCCTGCATGTCAGACGCATGTCTGCCTGTGTGAATGAAGCATAAAGATACAGATTTCTGTCATCATTATTATCATGATAATCACACAATACAGGTGCTGTGGCTCAACGCACCTGTGCTGTGTGATTATCATGATGATAATGATGATGATTGGTAATTGTAATATGACACATGGAGGGGGTTAATGTACTCACTGATGTATTACTGACCAGTGGCAATTAATTAACCCCTTTGTGCTGCATTAGTGGCACTAGTGGCAGTGTTTATAAACCCCTTCATGCTGTAGCATAAAAGGGGTTAATTAACATTGATGGTGCCACTGTCATTAATGCTGCATAAAGGGGTTAATTGTCACTGGTCACAAATACATGAGTGAGTACATTAACCCCCTCCATGTGCCATATTACAATTACCATTGTAAATTATTTCACCCCCCCACCCCCAAAGCATTAACCACTTCACCTGTAAGACAAGGTGTTAAATAATTAACATAACAATGCCCACCGTAGCTCATTAACATAACACTGCCTTAGCTAAGTAAGTGATCACTCACTTGCAGTGCACTGAGCTGGCTACAGTCCATCTTGTCTTCAATCCTGCGCACCTCTGAATCGTGACGTCACACCAACCGGGACTAGGAAGCTCCTGTCGGGTGGAGATCACTCCGCTTGACAGGGAAGTGAAGTGACACTCGCACCGCTCTGCTGCAACTCTGCCAGCATGTAGCAGCAGCCCGTGTCACATCAATTACAGACCCCCATAGTGACCCACTGACCCCCTCTAAATGAACTGATGGGAGCCAGGGGAAGCAGCAATAAAGTCCCAGCTGCATTTAGATGCCTCATGCAAATCTGGTGAGGTGGCGGAGGGAGAAAGGCTTGGAGTAAGTTCTATTTTCTGGGAGGGGGCAATTGCCCCGTTGCCCCCCCCTGAATCCACCCCTGCCCCAAACACACCTCCAAGATGACCACTGCCTTGCCAAAGAAGCTGAGGGTAAAGGTGATGGACTGGCCCAGCATGTCTCCAGACCTAAACCCTATTGAGCATCTGTGGGGCATCCTCAAACGGAAGGGGGAGGAGAGCAAGGTCTCCAACATCCACCAGCTCTGTGATGTCTTCATGGAGGAGGGGAAGAGGACTCCAGAGGCAACCTGTGAAGCTCTGGTGAACTCCAAGCCCAAGAGGGATTTGAGGGGACAGCAAATTTACACTGTTATACAAGCTGTACACTAACTACTTTACAGTGGGCCAACTCAATATGGAACCCTACGGACTAAGACTCGGATGCCCTTAAAGTTCATGTGTGTGTAATAATTATATATATATAATGTGACAGAGGGAGATTCTGTGGCCGCGTACACACGCGCGGACTGTTCGCCCAACTTTGTCCGCTGAACAGTGTTTGGGCGGACAGTCCGCTCGTGTGTGGGCTTTCAGCGGACAGTTTCAGCGGACAGTTTGACGAACAAGGTTTTTCGGAATTTCCGTAAAACTGTCCGCTGAAACCTTGTTTCAGCGAACAGTCCGCTCGTCTGTAGGCTTGTTCGTCAAACAAAGTTCCGCGCATGCTCAGAGAGGATTTACACGCCGAAAGTTATAATGCAGTGTATAGGACGTCGTATTTTTCGTCCCGTCGTACGTGCCGTTCACGTCATCGCGCACGGTTTCAGCAAACTGTTCGTTCGTCGTGTGTGGCCATGTCCGTCCATGCTAATTTTGAGCGGACTGTTTGCCGAAACTGTTGGACGGACAAAGTTGGGCGAACAGTCCGCCCGTGTGTACGCGGCCTGTCTCTGAATCTGACAGAGGAAAATGTGACAAAGGATTTGCATAACACATCACATAACATTCTGGGACACATCACAGGTCCCAGAAGACTGCAAGGCCATTCACAATGCGCAGCACGACTCGAGCATGCTCAGTTCGCTCCCAGCTGTGAGGCCGCAAGCTTTCACAGCCTGATGCCTACAGTTGAGATGTTGGCGCCAGGTAGAGAAGCCTGTGGGAAGGGACGGCTTAGGTGAGCACATCGCTGGATCATGGGACAGGTGAGTGTCTGTTTATTAAAAGTCAGCGGGGAATTTTTTTGTAGCTGGTGACTTTTAATAAACACAAAAACGACTGAAGCTCCTCTTTGGTGAATACAAATGCTGCAGTAGTTTCCTGACAGTCTAATGCCCTGTATACACGGTCGGACACTCCGACCACAAAATCCGTCTGATTTTTTACGACAGATTTCGGCCAGTAGCCAATAGCTTTCGTCTCTTAGTTTATTCTGAGCATGCCTGGCACTTTGTCCATCGGAATTGTCTACACACGATCAGAATTTATGCGATCGTATTCTGTTGTCGGAAAATTTTAGATCCTGCTCTCAAACTTTGTGTGTCGGAAAATACGACGGAAAAAATCAAATGGAGCCCACACACGATCGGATTTTCCGACAACATGATCCGATCACACATTTTCCGTCGGAAAATCCGACCGTGTGTACAGGGCATTAGAACTGAAGAAGTGGCTAGTTAAGCTCTGAAATGTTTTCAACATTACAATAAGGGCTGGTTCACACTGCAGGCGAGGCGAGGCGACTCCGACTTGCCTCGCCGCGACCTGCCGCGACCTCAGCGGCAACTTGAAGATGACTTCTGTATAGAAGTCAATGCAAGTCGCCCCGAGGTCGCCCAAAAGTAGTACAGGAACCTTTTTTCTGAGTCGGAGCGACTCGAGTCGCTCCTCTCAGAACGGTTCCATTGTACAGAACGGGGGCGACTTGCGAGAGCGAGGCGAGGCGAGTCGTGTCGCCTCGCATCGCCCGCTATGTGAACCGGCTCTAAGCGTTTATATTTATTGGTTTGCATAAAAGTTATAGCGTTTACGAAATAAGGGATATATTTATGGCATTTTTATTATTATTATTATTATTATTTTACTAGTAATGGCGGTGGTCTGTGACTGAGACATTGTGGCGGACAGATGGGACACTTTTGACACTTTTTTGGGACCATTAACATTCATACAGCGATCAGCGCTATAAAAATTCACTGATTACTGTATAAATGTCACTGGCAGGGAAGGGGTTAACACTAGGGGGTGATCAAGGGGTTAAATATGTTCCCTCGTGTGTGTTATAACTGTGGGGGGAATGTGGCTGACTAGAGGAGGAGAGAGATCATTGTTCCTACTTGGTAGGAACACATGATCTCTCTCCTCTCCCCTGACAGATCTGGGATTTGTGTGTTTACACACACAGATCCCAGTTCTCGCTCTGTCACGAGCAATCGCGGGTGCCCCGCGGTCATTTCGCCCGCCGGGCATGCACATTGTCTTAAAGAGCCAGTGTACAGCTATGATGGTTCGTGCAGCAGTGCCAACCTGCCTCAGTATAACTGTGGCGGCTGGTCGGGAAGGGGTTAAGCATATTTTTCTCCAATGATATATGCAGTGTATGTGGTATGTTTATGCAATAAATATTGAAAAAATACCGCGCTAAGTGAGCAATACAAATAAGAAAAAAAGAGCAGCGGCAGCTCAATATGAGATACACATATAAAACAGATAGAAATAATAAAATGGAGCTGCGCTAAATTAGAAAATGTGTTAACCATAGATTAGTACAACACAAAGATTGCAAACAATGTGCATACTTCTAGACATGTACGTAGCTGTAGTGCAACGTAAGCGTAGGACATACATGACAGGGTGCAAGGCTTACGCAGGGGAATGGTACGAGGGGTTAAGAAAGTTACAAAGCTTACCTGATTGGAGGATGGTGTAAGAGGGGGTGGAGTAGAGTTGATGTGAAGGCACGTGAGTCTAGGAAGGTCAGCAGTCTGGAGCAGCAGGTCAGGAGGAAGGTTCAGGATCAGCTCCCTGGAAAAGATGAGTGGGTTAGAGCAGCTTTGGGCCCAGCTTAGGTCAGCCGCAGAACAGCATGGCGCAGACTGGTTGCAAAGCCAAATTGCGGCCACCCTTCAGGGGGTAGGGCAGGGACCTTCCGCAGAAGGGGTACCCCCGACACGGGCAAGGAGGTCTCGGCCCCCTGTGCGCCTTAGCCCTGACATTGCCCCCCGTTCTCATCGCTGGCTTGGGAGCCCCAGTTGGGCCCCTTCAGGCCCCCCTGCTAAGCAGACTCCCCGGTCGGCTAGTGGTGGGCCTGGGAGGAATCCCCGTCCACGGCTGAGTCCCAGAGGGAGGGGGGTCACTCACCGGATCCTGCCTCAGGCCACCTCCAGGACCGCGCGATCGGTGGTGGTTCCAGTGGTGCCCCCTGGCGATGCTCCGGTCGGGGGGCGCTCGACGGGGGAGAGTGGGGTCCTCGGGCGCCGGCCTTGTCCCGGAGGCGGCCGTCGGCCCGCCACGTGTGGGCGCCATCTTAGCTTCGGGGGGGGGGGCCCATTAGAAGATGCAGAGCGGCAGTCGGGTGGCCACGCCTCCGGGCATGTTTCTGTGCCTGGGAGGGAGGGCCAGCGGAGAAGCAGCGCGCGTGCGCTCGGCGCGGCGCACGCTGATGACGTCAGCGGAAGTGATGTCGGCGCGACCGAAAGTGAGGTCGTAGTAAACAAACAACATGGCGGCCGCCTTGCACCGCATCAGGAAAACGGTCGGGAGCGGCCTGGGCCGTCTGGCACGCCAGCGCGGAGGCCCCCGAGGGTCAGCACACTTGCAGAGGACAGCAGCATGGAAGAGGGGGAGCTGCAGGAGGACGAGTGCGCTCCGGCGGCGGCAGTGGGGTCAGCGGCTGGAGGGCCTTCCAGGCAACAGCAGCCCGGTAAGTCCTTGGGGTCTGTGGGGAGGTTTCTTGCGGGGGTGGGTGGGGGGGATGCTGGGGTGGGGGGGGGCGGAGGGGGGGGGCGAGTTGTTGGTCGTGTTAAAAGAGCTGCTGCGCCGCCTGCAGGGCGACTCGGTGCCGGTGCCCGCCCCGATTAATCCATGGGTAGGGCCGCCCGCCGCGGCTCGGGTAGAGCTGGGGACGGCTGTCCCCTCCGGGCTGGGGTTGGCGGTGGGTGGGGTGGCAGCGGAGACGCAGACGGAGAAGGAGGTGCTGGCGCGGAAGGACGGCGAGGGACCAAGTGGTGCTGCGGTGGACAAAGACAAGGATGCTGAGAAGATTCACCTGGCGGATGCGGCGCGGAGCGAAGTTTATGTGTGCTTCGAGGGACCGTTAGGTGCGCATTTGCGGAAGGAGGTGAGGGAGAAGATTTGGAAGGACGAGTTTGTGGAAATCTTCTCGTTGTTGCCGTTGGAGAAGTTTAATTTAGACAGGGTCAAGCCAGATGAGAGCAAAAAAGAAGAGGAGGAGAAGAGGAGATATAGGCTTATTCCACGCACGTTTGCGAATTGGCTGCAAGCGTTTGCGATTTTGGCTAGCGTGATTGGGGAAAAGGCGCCGGAGAATTGTTCGGCATTGTTCTGTTACCTGGAGGCCATTAGTGAGGCGCACAGGGTTTATGGGGGCTTGGCCTGGCTACGTTATGACGAACAGTTTCGTCAACGCAAAGCAGTACGGCCGTCCATTAGGTGGGACCACAAGGACATCAGCCTGTGGATGAAGTTGATGACTTCGGCCCGGGCCCCGGGACAGTTTTTTCCAGGGGGGGCCAGCGCCGCCGCCTCAGCGGGATCGCTGGCCCCAAAAAAGAAGGGGGTCTGCTGGCAATTTAATGACGGGACGTGCAAGTTTGGTAACGCCTGTCGTTACAAGCACGAGTGTTCGGGATGCAGTGGAGGGCACCCCTTCGCACGTTGTTTCAGGCAGGGAAAAGGTCGTACTGGAGACTTCGCTGGAAAAAGGGATGACGCCGGTGAGGCTGGAAAGGATGCTTCCTTTCCTAAGTAGGTATCCTGATCGTGCGGCGGCAGGGTTGTTGGAGGCTGGTTTTAGGGATGGGTTTCGGATTCCGAGTGCGTTGAGGGAGGTTCCCCCGCTGGCCAAAAATTTGAAGTCGGCTTTACTTCATGAACACGTGGTGTCGGCGAAATTGGCTAAGGAGGTGGCGTTGGGCCGGATGGCCGGCCCATTTCTTACCCCTCCAATGGCGGATCTGGTGGTCTCGCCTTTGGGGGTTGTTCCGAAGAAGGAACCGGGGCAATTCAGGATGATTCACCACCTGTCTTACCCCAGGGGCGGATCGGTAAATGATGGTATTGACCCGCAAGCTTGTGCGGTTACTTATACATCATTTGATGCAGCGATTGCGTGGGTGAGAAAGTATGGCAAGGGGGCTCTTTTGGCAAAAACGGATGTGGAGGCGGCGTTTCGTTTGTTGCCGGTGCATCCGGGGAGTATGCGCTTGTTGGGTTGTTGCTGGCAGGGGTCGTATTTTGTTGATCGCTGCCTGCCCATGGGATGTTCTATCTCGTGTGCACTTTTTGAGCTGTTCAGTTCGTTTTTTGAATGGGCTGTGCGGGAGACGGTGGGAGTCAACTCGGTCATACATTACCTGGATGACTTCCTGTGTGTGGGGCCACCAGGATCCCGCGGCTGCGGGATACTGCTGGGGACATTGCAGCATTTGGCTGAACGGTTTGGGGTTCCCTTGGCGAGGGAGAAGACGGAGGGTCCCAGGTCGGAGATAGTGTTTTTGGGAATCACGATTGATTCCATGGCCATGGAATGTAGGTTGCCTGAGGAGAAGGTGGCGGCTCTGCGGCAGGAGGTGGGCGCGGCGCGGGGGAAGCGAAAACTCAGGTTGAAGGAATTGCAATCGCTCCTGGGCAAATTGAATTTTGCTTGCAGGATTATACCTATGGGGAGAATTTTTTGCAGGAGACTGGCGGCAGCCACAGCAGGGGTGAAGGTGCCAACTCATTTTGTGCGGTTGTCCAGAGAATTGCGGGATGACCTGGGTGTGTGGGGGGTGTTCCTGGTTGAGTTTAATGGGAGAGCGATTGTGCAGGAGGGACCGGTCAGCAACGCTGATTTGGTTTTGTATACTGACGCAGCAGGTTCGGCAGGTTATGGAGCTTATTGCCAGGGGCGCTGGAGTGCCGAACCATGGCCGGACTCTTGGAGGCAGGTGGGGTTTTTAGCTAACCTGGCGTTACTGGAGCTTTTTCCCATAGTTCTGGCGGTGGAATTGTGGGGGGACAAGCTCCGGGATACAAAAGTGCGCTTCCATTGTGATAACATGGGAGTGGTGGTGGCCATAAATAATGTTTCGGCCTCCTCCCCCCCAGTGGTTAGGTTATTAAGGAGGTTGGTGCTCAGTTGTTTACGGATTAATGCGTTTGTTTATGCGGTGCATATCCCTGGGATTGAGAATAAGTTGGCGGATGCTCTGTCTCGTTTCCAGTGGGAGGACTTTCGCAGACTGGCTCCGGACGCAAACAGACGCGGGGACCCGTGCCCTCCAGAGATGTGGGGGATTGCGTTGGAATCATCGGAGGACTGATTCAGCAGTCGTTGAGTGAAGGTACTCGAGCGGCTTATAATGCAGTGTGGAGGGAATGGTCGAACTGGTTGGGTGAGGTTGGGGGGTCGGAGGGCCCGGCAGAGCTGTTGAGGTGGGTGTTGGGTTTTATCTGTTATAATTATGTGTCTGGGGTGTCGGGCTCGGCAGTCAGCAAGAAAATGTCAGCTTTGGCTTTTTTGTTTCAATGTAAGGGGTTGGCGGATGTGACTAAGGATTTTTTAGTTAAAAAGGCGTTGAGGGGTTTTAGAAAAGGGGCGGCAAAAAGGGATTTGCGGCGCCCGATTTCCTTTGAAGTTTTGGGTATTTTGTTGAGCCACGTCAGGGAAGTGTGTTCTATGGTTTTTGAACAAATACTTTTCCGAGCTGCTTTCCTGGTGGCATTTTTTGGGGCGCTTCGGATCGGAGAATTGGTGTCGCCATCTAAAACAGCTCAGGGGGGTTTGGGGAGGGGTGACGTTTCCTGGGCCCCTTTTTCAGTGGTAATTTTGGTCAGGAAGTCCAAAACGGACCAGTTGGGTAGAGGGGTGCGGGTAACATTGTTTCGGGGGACGGACCCTAGTTTTTGTCCGGTGGAGGCTTTAAGGGTTTATTTGGAGGTTCGCCCGGACCGGGACGGGGTGTTATTCATGCATGCAGACGGTTCGTGCCTTTCGCGGTTCCAATTTACGGCAGTGTTGAGGAAGTGGTTGCAGAGCGGGGGTTTGTCTCCGGGAGAGTATGCTGCTCATTCCTTCCGGATAGGGGCGGCCACGGAGGCAGCTAGATGGGGATTGCCGGAAGAGGTTATTAAGCAAATTGGGAGATGGGAGTCTCGGAGGTATCGGCTTTATGTGCGACCGCACCTTTTGTAAAAGGGGTAGGAGTACGGTTCCTTGGTATGGTCGACTATATGTTTTGGTTGTTTTGGGTTGGGTTGGTTAATTTTTGGTTATGTCATTTCAGAGCCGGGATGTCTCATTTGGATTTTGGGACATTCTTTTGTGTTCTGGGGGGCTAGACGGGCGGATGTACGGCCGGACGGTAGGCAACTCAGACTGTCCAGGGATGAAGGCCGGGTTCGATGGATTGGCATCCCGGGACTGATGTGGCACAGGGTGGTGCCAGAGGTTCATCGCTATGCGTGCCTGGATCGGGCACCGGACGTACTGGTCCTACATGTGGGAGGTAATGACTTGGTTGTCAGGCCGATGCGCAACATCATTAAAGACATACGGTGGGACTTCCTCAGGCTTCGTACTGCCTTCCCGGACATGATTATTGTGTGGTCCGATATTGTGGCCCGCATGTCTTGGAGGGGGGCCCGGTCTTGTGAGAAGATTAATAAGGCCCGGATAAAGGTGAACAAAGAGGTGGGGAGGTTTGTTGCCCGGAATGGTGGTATTGTGGTGAGGCATTGGGAGTTGGAAGTGGAGACGTGGAGGTATTTACGGGGGGATGGTGTCCACCTTAACCCAGTCGGGATTGACCTGTGGGCTTTGGGTTTGGAAGATGGTATTGGCAGGGCTTTGCGGGTGTGGCGGCAGGCACAAGGGTGAGGTGTCACTCTTTTGCTGCTGTGGCGGTAGGGTCCTTGACGGCTGGTATGCAATTTATCTGTTCCAAATTAGGTTTTGGAAAAGTTAGGACCCATCATGGGTATGGAGTCCTCCCGGGTGGTCTGGCGGCTGGCCAGACTGACGGGCTAATAAGTTGGGGGTCTGTGGTCAATTGGTAAGTCCCCGAGGCAAGTTGGCGGCTGGGGACGAATGCCATAAAAAGTTGGGATTACAGGCTCAAGTAAAAATGGGGTCGTCAGGGATCAACAACTGTTTATCTGATGAGCTGGTTTTGGTTACAGGAAAATATATGGTAAAATAAAATGGTTACAGAAGTTTTAAAGAAAAAAGTTTAGTTTGGTTTATTGTTTAAATAAAGGCCTGAAAGGCCATTTACATCCAGCAGGTGTCTGTGTCATTTTTTATAGAATAAGGTATAAAAGGGGTGTACATGTATGGATTGGCGTAGTAAGGTATCTGGCTACCTTGTCAAGACATGTAAGTAGCTGTAGTGCAACGTAAGCGTAGGACATACATGACAGGGTGCAAGGCTTACGCAGGGGAATGGTACGAGGGGTTAAGAAAGTTACAAAGCTTACCTGATTGGAGGATGGTGTAAGAGGGGGTGGAGTAGAGTTGATGTGAAGGCACGTGAGTCTAGGAAGGTCAGTAGTCTGGAGCAGCAGGTCAGGAGGAACGTTCCCGCCCGCCCGCCCTTTAATGGGGAGGGTTGGTTGGCTATGGGGTATCCATGAGTACGAGTGGCGGTAGGGTCCTTGACGGCTGGTATGCAATTTATCTGTTCCAAATTAGGTTTTGGAAAAGTTAGGACCCATCATGGGTATGGAGTCCTCCCGGGTGGTCTGGCGGCTGGCCAGACTGACGGGCTAATAAGTTGGGGGCCTGTGGTCAATTGGTAAGTCCCCGAGGCAAGTTGGCGGCTGGGGACGAATGCCATAAAAAGTTGGGATTACAGGCTCAAGTAAAAATGGGGTCGTCAGGGATCAACAACTGTTTATCTGATGAGCTGGTTTTGGTTACAGGAAAATATATGGTAAAATAAAATGGTTACAGAAGTTTTAAAGAAAAAAGTTTAGTTTGGTTTATTGTTTAAATAAAGGCCTGAAAGGCCATTTACATCCAGCAGGTGTCTGTGTCATTTTTTATAGAATAAGGTATAAAAGGGGTGTACATATATGGATTGGCGTAGTAAGGTATCTGGCTACCTTGTCATGGAATTACTCCCAACACCACAAAGTAATATTATAGATTAGTCCATAAAACATAGCCACACATGTGAAGTCTTGGTATAACTTGTGACAACACCACATACTCGTGCTCCACCACCACATAAAATGCGTGCTTACCAGAGGCAAGCTAAAATGGGCTTGCGGCTGTTAACAACGCCAGGGCCTTGATCCAAAAAAAATGGTGATGACGGCTTCCAAATGCTTGATATAATGAAGCAGGAACACACAGCAAACAGCCAAGGGGACTCGATCATTCAATGGTCTTGATTGAGGACCAGAAGATACCCCAAAAAAGAGGAGCTCACCATAGTGTAAATTGTAATATAAACATTTATTAAAGTAAAAAATTGTACTTACACGTAGTAAGAGATAAACTTGCAAGGATTATAAAAGCTGAACACTCACTAAGGTACACAGCACAATGACGTCAGCACGCCACTCCTCTCGACGCGCGTCTCGGCACAATTTGACATCGTTCTGGGGCACGTTTATGGAATGATTGTGTGATATATATGTTATTTCTCATATTTCGTCCATGAGATTTTAAAAAAAAGACACGTCTTAGCCCTTGTACACACGGTCAGACATTCTAACAACCAAATCCGACGGATTTTGTCCGAAACTGTTGCATACACACGGTCGGACAAAGTTGTCGGACAATCCGATCGTTCAGAACGTGATGACGTTATTTCATTACGACGGGACTACGTTCAGGCTAGAAGCCAATAGCTTTGGTCTCATAATTTGATCTGAGCATGCGTGGCACTTTGTCCGATCGGAATTCTCTACACAAGTCCGATCGGATCATGTTGTCGGAAAATTTTATAGCCCTGCACTAAAACCTTGTTGGTCGGATATTCCGACGGAAACAGTCCGATGGAGCCCACACACGGTCGGATTATCCGACAACACGGTCCGATCGGACATTTTCCGTCTGAGTTTCCGACCTTGTGTACAAGGGCTTAGAATTTTTTGGGGATAGAACTACCAAATGTTAAGAAGATAAAACAACTTTTCAATGCATATTTTCTATTTTATTCTTACCAAGAATTTTGGCTCAACAATGACAATATAAATTAACAATTCAGAACAGTAAAAGATTGCATGGTAACAACACTGTACCCATGTGAAATTTTTATCATTTTATTTTCACACAAACAAAAAAAAGAGCTTTCTTTTGGGGGTATTTAATTGCCACTGGAGGTTTTTATTTTTTGCTAAACAAACGAAAAAAGACCAAAAAGGTGAGAGAGGCACCAGGCGAGGGAGACAGAGAGTGTCTAAACCTGGACTGTCCGGGCCAATACCGAACAGGTGGCAACACTATCTAGGGACAAAACCAGGGACAGACTTGGTACGGGGACAGTGTCCTCAGTCCGGGGACTGTCCCTGGAAACCGGGGACATCTGGTCAGGGCCGGTGCTGCCACTAGGCAAACTAGGCAGCTGCCTAGGGCGCACTGCTGCCTAGGGCACCCGGCCACTGGTGGTCCTACGCTCTTCTCTCTGCAGCAAGCAAATAAATCTCAGCATTAGCAGGGAGCTGCGGCTCCGTTTACACAAAGTGTCAGAGGCGCAGCGGCAGCAGAGGACTGTCTGTGTCCTGTCTCCCGAATTAATGGAAGCAAGCCAACATTCATTGATGGGCACTGATAGGCTGCACTGATGAGCGTTGGTAGGCTGCATTTTATGGGCACTGGTAGGCTACATTGATGGGCACTGGTGGGGCTGCATTTAATGGCCACCGGTGAGGCTGCATTGCTGGGTGCTGGTGAGGCTGCATTGATGGGCGCTGGCGAGGCTGCATTTGATGGGCGCTGGCGAGGCTGCATTTGATGGGCGCTGGCGAGGCTGCATTTGATGGGTGCTGGCGAGGCTGCATTTGATGGGCGCTGGCGAGGCTGCATTTGATGGGCGCTGGCGAGGCTGCATTTGATGGGCGCTGGCGAGGCTGCATTTGATAGGCGGTGGTGGGCTGCATTTGCTGGGCGCTTCATTAAAAAGGTGGAGTATACATGGGCAGGGCAAAGGGGGTGGAGTCAGGGGTGCAGCCGGGTGGGTGGCAGCAAAATTAGGTTTTGCCTAGGGTGTCAAAAATCCTTGCACCAGCCCTGCATCTGGTCACACTAACCTAGCACCACACATGTCACAAAATTTGTATTACAACAAATTGTTACATGTGGATCGATTTCAGGTTAATCTTTTTCAGGGGTAAATTGGGAGTAGGTATAAGAAAGTACCAGAATCCGAAGGATTATCCACCATATATTAAAATAAGTCCATAGGTAAGAGAAAGCACAAGGAGTACCAGGGGGATCCTCAATAGAGGTATACACAAGATGGAGGGGGGGGGGGGGGGACTAACCACAAACAACAATCATAATGATTCCCATAATCCACAAGATGTTTTCAGCCTAGTAGTTGGAAATTAAATACAGACGGGCATACAGGTCCCCAAGTGAAAGGTCATTAATGCATCAGCAGAATTCTGACTCTAGTCACCTAGTCTGTTTTTCAAAGGGATCACAGACACAGTAACAGCAGCAACTCTATTGAAGTCAGACAGCTGAGCAACAGGCATTTTCAAATTGGGTCAGCAAAGCAACTTCCATATTTCCTGCAGGGTGAGAAAACTTGAAAAACAGGCATGAACACTACATTTCACCTGAATTAACTTCTTCCCACCCGCGCTATAGCCGAAAGTCCTTGCGGGGGGTGGGGGATGGAGACAGCCGCCAAGGGACCCCAGAAGACCAGGTCGGGGCCACTCTGTGAAAAAACCAGCTGCACAGTGGAGGTAAGTATAACATGTTTGTTATTTTAACAAAAAAACGTTACAACCCCTTTAATTGGACGTCCTTATGAGCATGTGCTGTCAGCGCCATTCCTGCAGGCCACGCGTGGCGTACTCTGTGATCAGCGAGTCTATGAGACTGAGCTGATCACAGATCGGAGTAAGGGGTTGATCCCGGCCCCTTACCATGAGATCCACTGCCAGCCAATGATGGCTGATCATGTGATGTAAACAGAAGATCGGTAATGAGTATTTTTTTGCCCTCACGCTGTCAGCGTGGGGGAAAGAAAAAGCCGATCCCCGACTTCTGTCAGAGGGACATCAGTCCCTCACACAGAGAGCTGCAGCTGCCTCATCGGTACCCACCAGTGCCACCTGCCAGTGCCCACCAATGCCACCTACCAGTGCCCACAGTGCCACTTACCTTTGCCCACCAGTGCTGCCAATCAATGCCCATCAGTACATTATCATCAGTGCCACTGATCAGTGCTGCCTATCAGTGTCACCTACCAGTGCCCTTCAGTGCCACCTATCAGTAACACCTATCAGTACTGTCTCATCAGAGCCACCTATCAGTAACACCTATCAGTACTGTCTCATCAGAGCCACCTATCAGTGTCTATCAGTGCCACCCATCAATGAAGGAGAAAAATTAAATGTTTTCAAAAATTTATAACAAACTATGAAACTAGTTTTTTTTTTTTTTGGTATTTATTTTGTTTTTTTAGCAAAAAATAAAAAAACCCAGCAGTGATTAAATACCATTAAAAGAAAGATCTATTTGTGGGGGAATTTTTTTTATAAAAATGTAATCTGGGTACATTGCATGACCGCACAATTATCAATCAAAATGTGAGAGCGCTGAAAGCTGAAAATTGGTCTGGGCAGGAAGGGGGTGAAAGTGCCTGATAAGCAAGTGGTTAAACAAACTCAAAACAAGGAATGAGGTGTGTCTGATCGGCTCTATACAAACATATCGCCTTTCACTTTCACATTATAGGGAGCCGAACATGTAAGTATTCAAAATCTCTAAAATCTCAAAATTTTCTTTATTAACTTTTTTTTTTTTTAAGCTTTTACTGTTTAATTATTCATCTAGAGTTCAGTGACACACAGTCCCACATCATCGTTCATTTATGATATTTTAAAAATATTGAACTGATTGCATGGATTACACAGGCACGTTGAACGCGGTTTGATTGCTATGCCCGTAATATGCTAGCTCTTTCATATCTTACATATACTTGAGGTAGCCGTATCAGTGCAATTGAGAAAATTGAGTAATGTCCGTGATAGTTTTTTTTTATTTGCACTAACATACAATTTTTCAGACAACCTTTTCGGGGTGTGTCCCCTTCTTCAAGGTCCAAGCTGTACTCCACCTTGAAGAAGGGGACAGACCCCAAAATCTTGTCCTGAAAAATTGTATGTTCGTGCAAATAAATAATAATAAAAAAAATATCACGGACAGTACTCAATTTTCTATATCTTACATATGTATGTAACAAGGTGATGGGGCTTCTCTGCTGGACTGATTTTTGGTAGGGCTTCCCTGGTTTCTGCAGCAACCTATCTCACTAAAAAGGGTGGTGGATCCTTCCAATGGGCGTTGGTGGAGTGTGCCTAGGAAAGCCCCAAGAGATGTCAGGAGTGATATGTTTCTTTTTGGTTTGATAGAGACTGGAACATACTTAACCAATTCAGCTTCAGAAGATTTATGACCAGGCCATTTTCCGCGGTCGTGTGACGCTGTGCCCAAACAGAATTTATATCCTTTTCCCCACAAGTAGAGCTTTCTTTTGGTGGTATTTGATCACCTCTGTGATTTTTATTTTTTGTGCTATAAACAATTTTGAAAAAAAAAAATATATTTTTTACTTTCTGCTATAAAACATAGCCAAGAAAATATTAAATAGTAAAAAAAAAAAATCACAACAAACGTATTTTGATTGGTTTGCGCAAACATTATAGTGTCTAAAAGCGATGGGATTTTTATATATATTTTTGGTTTCTTTTTTTTTACCATTATTATGACTTATATCGGGACTGCGACACTACGGCAGACAAATTAGACAAATCAGACACGTAACTGACGCTTTTCTGTTACAATCGTTTTTATTGAAATTTTTATTTTTATTTTTAGAAACATCACTAGATAGAGCAGCAAACAATCCTTGCCATGCTCAAATCATCCAACAATAAATAAGGAACTAAGAGTCCATTCACACAGGGGCAACTTTGGATCCGAATTGAAGTCCTCCCAAGTTGCCTCAAGTCGTGTAACATGATAAAATCAATGTTATTGAATGAGAGCCGTCTTAATGCACACTACTGAAGTCACTCCGCCTTCAGAAAAGGTTCCTGTACTACTTCAATCCGACTTCTAGGTAACGAGCGAGCGTCCCCCCTCCTGAGCCGTACCAGGCCACGTGTCCTCAACATGGGGGGGTGGGTGCTTTGGGGAAGGGGGGCCCTGCGGCCCCTCCACCCCAAAGCACATTGTCTCCATGTTGATGAGGACAAGGACCTCTTCCTGACAACCCTGGCCGTTGATTGTCGGGGTCTGTGGGCGGGGGGCTTATCAGAATCCGGGAGCCCCCTTCCGGCCCCCTACCCTATGTAAATGAGTATGGGGTATGATGTAACCCTACCCATTCACCTGGGGGAAAAAAGTAAATAAAAAACACACAACACAGGTTTTTAAAGTAGTTTATTAGTCAGCTCCGGGGGGTCTTCTTCCGACTTCGGGGGGTTTTCTCGCTGGGCTCCTCCGCTATCTTCTGCTCTTTTACCACTCTTTTACTAGTGGAGGGGCCCGGCTTTCTTCTTCATCGTCGCCGCCGTCCAGGGGTCTTCTTCTGACTTCAGGGGTCTTGTCCCGCTCTTCGATTCTTCTGCCGGGCCACCGCTATCTTCTTCCAGCTCTTTTACTAGCGTTGGCCGGTCTCCTCGATCATCGCTGTCACTGTCTCCACCTTCTTACCTTCTTTGGATGGCGGCGACGATGAAGGAGAAAGCCGGGCTCCTCCACTAGTAAAAGAGCGGTAAAAGAGCAGAAGATAGCGGAGGAGCGAGAAGATCCCGAAGTCAGAAGAAGACCCCCGGAGCTGACTAATAAACTACTTTAAAAACCTGTGTTGTGTGTTTTTTATTTACTTTTTCCCCCAGGTGAATGGGTAGGGGTACATAGTACCCATACTCATTCACATAGGGTGGGGGGCCAGAATCTGGGGGCCCCCTTATTAAAGGGGGCTCCCAGATTCTAATAAGCCCCCCGCCCGCAGACCCAGACAACCAACGGCCAGGGTTTGTCAGGAAGAGGCCGTTGTCCTCATCAACATGTGGACAACATGGGGACAAAGCACCCACCCCCTCCCATGTTGAGGACATGCGGCCTGGTATGGCTCAGGAGGGGGGGCTCGCCCCCACCCCCTTTCCTGACCAGCCGGGCTGCATGCTCGGATAAGGGTCTGGTATGGACTTTGGGGGGACCCCCACACCGTTTTTTCGGCATAGGGGTTCCCCTTAAAACCCATACCAAGCGACGGGGCTCGCAAGGTGTCAATCTCACTGATGGAAGCGGCGATATTGACTTCCTTTGGTAGTCCCGTCTACCTTAAGTTACATTAAAAATGAACAGACTTTACTCCGTGTGTGGGCAAGTCCATTCATTTGAAAAGTCCGGTGGACTAACACACAGATGGGCGGACAATTTTGAGTCAAGACTTCTTTCTAAGTCCGCCGGACTTTTAGGAAGAAAAAGTCCAGCGGAGCCCACATATGGGCGAATTGTGTCCGATCGTGTGTACGTGGCATAAGTGACACTTTTTCGTGCCCAGTGACACCAATACAGTGATCAATGCTAACAAAAATGTACTGTCACTGTATAAATGACACTGGCAGGAAAGGGATTAACATCAGGGGCAATCAAAGGGTTAAATGTGTTCCCTGGGAGTGTTTTCTAACTATGTGGGTGATGGATACTCTAGGCAGAGAGAGCAATCTGTGTTCCTGATTAGTAGAAAAAACAGATCTCTCTTTGTCTGTGACCGAACAACGATCTGCCTTGTTTACATAGGCCAGTGATGGCGAACCTTGGCACCCCAGATGTTTTGGAACTACATTTCCCATGATGCTCATGCACTCTGCATTGTGGTTGAGCATCATGGGAAATGTAGTTCCAAAACATCTGGGGTGCCAAGGTTCGTCATCACTGACATAGGCAGACCGCCGTTCTGTCATTCCTGAGAATGACAGTCTGGCAGCCATCACAGTGGGAGCAGATTTTAGAAAACAACTCCAGAGTTGAGTAATTCTGGGGAGCTAAACAAAAAAATACTTTTGGCTTAAGTTCTACTGAATATAAAATAATTTTGTCACCCTGTCCACCTTGAGTACCTCAACATTAATAAATATATTTTATGTTCCAACTTCAGACACAATAGTTCATTTGATGCCCACCTGCTGGGAAAGAAAGCTCCATGGAATCTGCAAGATTAATATTTCTACTGTTGCTGCATCGTTCATGTAAGTGGTTCTAACTACATTTACAAGGAGCTTTACAGCTAAGGAGTGGGAAAGTAATGTGGTGTAGGTGTGGCGGTGACATACATAGGCAAAATTTACTTTTTTATGTTGGTCAGGCATCCTCATGGCACCCCACAGTTCCACAGCATAGACTCTCGCAGGGACTCTGTATCTAATGGGGTAGATACACACTAACTTCTTCAGTTTAGTTTAATTTTTTTTGTTGTTGCGCTATCCCTTCCAGTCCGTAGAGGGAAAAGCCTATGGCTGCCTGTGCAAAACGCTGAGGACCATGGATATTTGGAGTCCAGCAAGTAAGCCATTTTGTGGATCTTATGAGCCCTTTGCAGTATAATTCCCTAGAGAGACTGAAGCAAGGAGGAGTGGAGCTCCCCTTCTGAGACTGTTCAGCTAGGTTCTTCCTCTTGGTTCCAAGGGAACTGATAAGAGCACATTTGCTGCATATTGACCAGACCGCTGAAAGGCCAGACCAGTGGTGACTCCAGAGGCAGTGCAGCACAGGCCACAGTGACCACATCTGCATTGTTGCTGCGGGGAAACCTGAGCATCCTCTCACCGTCAACTTCCCATAGTTGAATCTCTGGAGGCATCCTGTGGAGAGGTTCCATCTTCTTACAGCAAGAGTTTACAGCTGCACTACAGGGACTGGTGAGAGAGCACTGCCCATTGTTCACACTGCTAGCAGAGACTGAGTTACTGGAGGCAGGACATTAAGTATACTGCACCTATACAGTACTTTTACTGCATCTTTATACTGCACCCATACTGAATGATGGTTTATTAAAATTGTAGTTAAGTGCACCAATGCTTCCTAAAGGGCCCCAACGATAGCTGGCAGAAGAACAGCATCACAAACCATCCTGCAAGTCCCCTTTGTTTCTTCTCCCATTTCCTTAATTTCTATGGACAGTGCACATCAAGTCAGTCTAGGCCTAGCATAGTTGCCATCAATCCACACTGGCAGTATAGTTCCTGTGTTCAAGAAATCAATCTTTATTACTGTTCACTGCTGCACTATAGGTGACTTTGCTATAGTTTATGCTGATCTGGACACCAAATGTTATCTTATGCCTAGTCCTTATTACTTATTACTAGTCACCTTGTATGGTGAATTGCGTAATTACCATTGTTAATCCAATACTATGCCTGCTGTGTTACCAACCATATCAGATATATATATATATATATATATATATATATATATATATATATATATTTTTTTTTTTTTTCCACTACTATACTATCCCTACTGTGTATCAGGTATTGCAGTTAGTGATTTTCTGTGATATTGCATTGGATTGATCTAACCTAGTGTAACATATGGGCTTAAGTTCTTAAATAGGTTGAGACAAAGAACAGATGACCCAGCCTAACCAGCGGTAATCCCAGTAGCTAACCAGTATACAAACACTCACATTACCAGTGAACAGGGGCCTCTTATGGTGTCTAGGGAAACTACAACAAAGGTCTCTCTATGTACATCCAACACTATCCTACAGTAGTGGATAAAAATGTAGCACTATAAAAATCTAATGAAAACAAACAATGTGAAAATCGTCCCAACTGAATAAATTTGAGGACGGTGAATGAGTTCCAAAAAGGTCAGTCCAACCAAGTGGGGGTTCTACCCAAACTGGAAATGCGATGACAACTAGGCTTGTGCAATTCGTTTCGTAACAAATCGAAATTCGGACGAATTTTGCATCTTTCGGACATTTGGATGCATCCGAATGTCCGAATAAAAAAATAACAAATTACAACGAATACGAAAGAAATATAACGAATGAATTCGACATGACTCGAAATTATTTCAACCGCATTCGAAATTATTTCAACATGATTCGAAATTATTTCAACTGCATTCGAAATTATTTCAACATGATTCGACATTATTTCAACCACATTCGAAAATATTTTCTGACCCGACTTTAGGGCCATGTATCTCGGGGTCACTTAGTGCTAGAAACACACTTGGATATGTTGTAGTGCTAGTACTATTGTGTTTGCATACCAAATTTGGGGTTTCTAGCTATAAGTGACCCCGAGATATGTGGCCCCAAAATCGGGTCGCAAAATGTCATTCTCTGCTCTAATAACATTTTGCGACACGATTTTGGGGCCACATATCTCGGGGTCACTTCTAGCACCAAGTGACCCCGAGATACATGGCCCTAAAGTCGGGTCACAAAATATTTTCGAATGTGGTTGAAATAATGTCGAATCATGTTGAAATCATTTCGAATCCGGTAGAAATATTTTCGAATTTGGTTGAAATATTTTAGAATGTGGCCGATTTTTCGAATTCGGTAGAAAACTAAACGAAATCCGAAAACTAATTTAAGGAAGTTAACGAATATAACTAAACGAAATTAATGAATTAACGAATTAAAACAAAACGAAACTAAACACATTTTTTCCTTTTGCACATGTCTAATGACAACTGAAACAATGTGACATCCGTAGACTGATAATATCCAAGAATAGTAGAAATGGTTACTCTTATCAGATCCCAAGGACCTGAGTGCCAGCGGCACCAGGTCACACAGGCATGGATACCGCGATCAGTGGTTCAGCAAAGATGTTCCAGGGTGCCCTCAGCAACCTTCAGAAGCCAGGGTTCAGATCACTCAGTTGATTCTCGACATGAGCAGAGTGATCTGAACACTGAGATGATTAGATATGTCCGATTTTTCTGCTTGACTGCTCCATCCCGGCCTCCATGGTCTGTGTGCCGTCTCTGCCAATGTGATACCATCAAGAGTTTCCCTGGCTTCTGAAGGCTGCTGAGGACCGCCTGGAACATCTTTGCCGAACCGGTGATTGCGGTATCCATTTCAGTTGCCATCGCATTTCCAGTTTGGGTAGAACTCCCACTTGGTTGGTTTGCCCTTTTCACCGTCCTCACATGTATTTAGTTGGGACTCATTCACTTAATTTTTACACATTTTCACATTGTTCGTTTTCATTAGATTTTTATAGCGCTACATTTTTATCCACTGTTCCTTATGAATGTTTGTCACATTTGCGTGTAGCTGCTTCTTCCTTTTTCACAGAGTAGCTCAATATTTTTTACACATTACTTTGAACTATCCTACAGTAACATTATTGGGAAAGCGTTTTCCTCCTGCAATAAGTCTATCAGGGTAGTTGGACCTGTTGAACTATGAAAACCATTAGAGAGCCAAGGTTGAAGCTGTCACTTAAATAAACAAAAAATGGATTCCTCTGACTCTGCAAAACTAACTAGGAGGAGTGCAACCTACTGGCAAGACTTCAGCTCCAGGGCAGTTGCCTTTGAAATTAAGTTTTCTTTTGACTTGATCTGAAATAGGCTTCTCTCCTACTAATATATCTCTTCACTTTTTGCATTTGTTGTTGAATTTTCTATATTGCTCAGATTTCTTTTCATGTTCATGTTTTTATTTGCACATTGTCAAATTTTTGGTTCAGATTCAGCTCTGGATGTTTTGGCACCTGGAATTCATAATGCTGTGATCGGATCCACCACTCTGGTCCCCTGCTCATTCACGGTGGACAGTCCTCCCATAAACCCCAAGTTCCTGGCCATCTTGTGGCAGCATGGAGAGAAAGAATTAGTAAGATATGACAACAAGGAGAAATCTGACTCTCCAAGGATGTTCATCGATGAGAAGGAGGCCAAACAGGGCAATGCTTCATTGACCATTAACAATGTGACCCTCGCTGACCAGGGGACCTACAAGTGTTTAATCATCTATAGCCCTGTGAAAGAGATGAAGGAGATCCAGGTAGACATTCAAGGTAAGCTAACTGTTTTTTGGAGCAGAACTCCAGGTAAATGCAGATACCTAATGTTGATTCTATCATTAAAAAAAATAAAAGAAAGAAAAGTGAGTCACGCGCTGGGAGGATTGTGGATGGTGGATGGTGCATATGTGTCACATAGGTTTCTCTCCTAAACATAGAGAGGGGCTCCAGAGTTGCTGACTGATATGGAGAAAACAATCTTGTTGTTTTCTCATTTTCTTCATACGTTCTTTTCCGGGTCCTGGAGCCCAGGGGTTTGTAGAGCTTTGGCGAGGAATATGCCCCCATTCCTAAATCCATATCATACCTGGTAGCCAGACTTTGTTCTAAGTCTCAGTTGTGCACAGGTCTTTATGAGTCAATCGACAGATGCTCAGGTTCTCTCTCTCTGCTGTGAAATCCTGCTGCTGAGTGAAAAGGCTGACTGCTGACAAAACATTACCAGCGTACATGGGCTGCCTGTTTTGGGGACCCATTAGTGGGCACACAGTAAGTCAGTTTGTGGCTTAGATAAGCAGATGTTTTATCTGTTTTATGCTATGGACTTGATGTAAAAAGTCATCCTGTATTGATTGGTGTTTGATTGCTGCTTTACTGAATAAAAGTGCAGGACAAACCTGCTTGGACTGTTCCTGGATGTCCTTGTCTTGTGCAAGGTTTACCACTTTTAAGTTGATACCCAGGAAGGGAATATTGTGGACTGCAGCGGGTACCACCCCTTAAATAGTGCCCCATTGTGGCTGATTGTGACTTGCAGAGTGGCAAACTAGAGAGATAGGTTGGCACAGGAGCATGAGGTTTATATTGTTTCTCCAGTCAGCCACTGACCACCAGTGCTGGGGAAGATGCTATATTTAAAGCCAGCCACTGACCATCAAAGATGAGGGGAGGTTAAATTTACAGCCAGCCAGTGATGGGGATATTAAAAGGTTAAAGGAAACCTATATTGAGAAAATAGAATGGTTTGCATTTAGTTATTTTAAATGTAGTGTGAAATATTATCGTTTTTACAGAGGTGTCGTTTTTACAGAATAATTTGCTCATTCTTCCAGATAAAGTACTGTACCCGTGTTTCATAAAACTGGTTTCCTTGGAAATTGAACAGTTCCTGTTGCCAACACAGAGAAGTGATGTATAAAAAAAGAAATTGCATAGCCATTTTTCCAGTGGAAGTGCATTCTACTTTTATTCTGTACAAATTGGGAAAAACAAATGTAATTACACCCCGTGCTGTGCAAATATAAATCATTACTTTAAAACAAAAATTATGCATTTGGCCACCAGATGGTGCTAAGAAAATGTCTATGATATTTAGCTCCATCTAGTGGTCAAATGCAGCATTTCCATTTGAAATCATTAGGTGCTATATAAGTACAATGCAATTTCTTTATAAATCAACCCCATAGTGATATCCTCGTCTGTAAATCCTAGGTTCTCTGAGGACAGACAGCTGCAAGCACAGATTATACCTGCACCTGCTGGTGAAGTCTGGTATTGCAGCATGCCCAATGATTGTGTATGGAAATGATTTAATGTTTTTGTGGTTTGAATTTAGCTCAGTAGGTAACAGAAACAGAGGTCTTGCTGTTGTTTGTCCAGGACCACTGAGAGATAGGCATTCCTCATGTCACAATTTAATGTCACTTTTAACCCTCTAGCTCTTCCAGAGGTGACACTGATGAAGAAGGCTCTGTCCAAGAGTGGCAAAAACCGATTGCTGTGTCTGATCACAAACTTCTATCCAAAGGACATTTCAGTAACCTGGTTAAGGAATGGTCAGACCCTGGAAGGATCGGAGTTAGGACCATTTCAGAAGGATGCAGATGGGACTTACAGAGTGAACAGCTCACTAATCATTTCCCCCACACAAAGCCAGGACCATCCAATCATCACCTGCCAGGTGGATCATGTGTCTCTGCCAGAAGTCATCCGAGATAACCTCACCATGCAGTATGGAGGTAACGCCAAGTACTTTTTCATGTAAACAAATGCAAGTATGACTCAAAATGAAGTCAAGAAAACTTTTTGGCTTTTAACGTTTTACCTTTATCACTGCAGAATGGAATATCAAAGATATTATTAGATACATTGGAAATGACAAAGGGGTAATAAAGAAGAACTTTACCTTTCCCATCAACTTTATATCAACATCCCCTTGCCCCCCTCCTCTGACAGAATTGGGTATTAATTTACGTTTTGTAGGGGGGTCAATACCTTTTTGGGGACCCCTCCTCATATTTCTAGGCCAGAATGATGTGTGTAGTGCCCACAGCCCACAGGGATACCAATTTCAATGTCTCAGAAGACTGTAGGGTACTCTACGGCACATGTGCCATGCTGCTTCGTCAGGGGAGCTGGTGATTTTTTCATGGCTTTTGCAGCCACCCCCCTGATGTCACAACGTGGCACATGTATATCATCACAGGGTACAACGTGGAAGAGATAGAAGCACCCCCTGGTGACAGCAGAAGAAGATGCTGACACACCTTATGGGTTATGGAGTCCCCACCGGTGGAGCTCTCACCTCCTTTTTCAATGTTTTCCAGTTTCTCTTCTCGTCCTGCTGTCAAAACCCTTGTTTTACAGAGCTCCATAGCTCAAGATGAAATTTAACCGCATGAGGGAATTAATCCAACTAGTGACTCCTCCCTCTCCCTCTGTATAGCTCCCTCCAAACCTTAAGTCTGAGATAAAGTGTCTGAAAGGAAACAGATTTACCATTCAGATAGTAAAACTGTTATTGTTAAAGTTTTAGTTTATTTTCTCCTATCTATCTTGGAAAATGTCTATTTAGACCAGTGGTTCTCAACTCCTGTCCTCAGGACCCACTAACAGGCCAGATTTGAAAGATAACTTAGATACAGGACAGGTGACATAATTTGCTGCTCAGTGATTGCAGTATTCTAGTTTGCATCTCCCAAAGGTAATACTTAAATTCTGGCCTGTTAGTTGGTCCTGAGGAGGGAGAATGGGAGAAACCAGGTCGGGCAGTAATACAATAGCGCACCTCATCCCAGGTATATCAAATATGGAGAGAAAGGAAGAGGGGTAAATGGGATTATTGCGGTGCTCATAAAGATAAGAGAAAAGTATGATATAAAAGTAAAAGAAGAATTTTATTAAATACAATAAAAACAGTCACAGTAATGGAGTAGATTCAAAATTTTGAAGCTACAAACAATAATATCTATACAGACAATGATCACAATCCGTCAGTTAATTTAGATGAAGGGGTTCTTGGCTATTTAGATGGAGTCCCGACATATTTCGCCTTTAAAGGCTTCTTCAGGGGAGCCAATGGTTGACAGAATAATTTTAAAAAAAGAAACAAGAAGAGAATTCACTGTAAACAAAATACAACAGAGTTAGTGGATCTGGTCATAGTAAAGAAAACAGCCCAGACTTTGGATGCGCCCGCAAATTTCAAAAGGTCAACAGAGCCAGAAATATATATCATTATGGTAATAGAGAATAATTGGTTATACCTACCAAACTTAGAATGCAGGCCCTGCCTGCATATTAGAGTGAGAACGCCTCTAGAGCGTGGAGAGTACACCAGTCCCCGAAACCCCAGAAGGTGACTGCAGGGGACAAATGGAACAGACAGAAAGTCCACTTTTATTAGAAATTATGGGGCCAGGAGAGGCTCCCGTAGGCGGTTTAGAAAACAGAAAGAAAAAATTTCTTTCAATGTATTACATAGTTAGATGGTAAAAAAGACCTACCTGGGTGAATTGATGTAAAGTGTGTCTCAAAGGGGGAGCTAAAGGATGCAGATGAGCGGGTTCATAGGATGATCTAATATCGTGGTGATAACCTAGGATTGTATTTAAATAGATCACAGGTTTATCTGAGTAAGGCTAGTAGATGAGTAACAAAATAGAAAAGATGAAATAACGAAAATGGATACAGTGTAATAGTAAATGGCATTATGCTCAAGTTATTCAGATAGATCACTGAGAAAAATAACCATGAACGGAAATAAGCAGAAACAGGTATGTCTGTACTGCACTGGAATGGGTGTAGATTCACTTTAAGATAGAGGGTTTGGATAAAGGGCTGCAGCAGATGGATTAATCAGCTGATGTATGCAGCGCCTCAAGTTGTAAGTCTAAAGGATGAAAGGCAAAAGGCAAACAGCCTCCGTAAGCATGAAGAGGGGAAAAAAAAAAGTATAGCTGGAAGATAGGAGAAGAAACACGGACTGTGTGGACAGGCCGTGTGCTTCTCAATAGACCAACCTTTCCGAAGAGATCACCGCTATAGTGTCAATTGCAGGGCCGACACACCTGCAATGTGGATATGTCCTTTTATCCCCCACACATCCGGCGTCATACCAATGACGTCGGATGTGAGCGGACAGCAAATGCGGGACTGCGCATGCGTCCCGAGTGAATGCGCCTACAGTCCCCATAGTGCACTGCGGCGCATTCTGAGGCAGTGTCAAGGTTCAATGAACCCCTCGAAACCTCACCCATCAGCAACAGACGTGGGACGCATTCTGCTGGTGAAGCAGTCTGCATAATTGTAGGTCGGGCTTCCACATAGCTCGACCCGTGTGTCCATACAGGCACCGATACCTGAAATCAAGGGGACAGGCGCGCTCCCACAGAGGGGCTCCCACCCAGAGGACGGGATCAAGAAAATCATATGAACAAAAGTAAATTAAGGCAATTGTGCAGGGTGGAAGCACATTGATTAAATAGCTATTCGAAAATGTTAATATGATGAATAGGCGAGCAAAAAGAAAGAGGGGGCTGTGTTCATAGGCCAAATCCACAATAGTGCAAAAATTCATTTAAATATAAAATAAAGTTACAATAATGGTATGAATAAGACGAAAATACATGTTATAATGGAAGTCAATTGTACATATGCGGAAATTAACCACTTGAGGACCGCCGTATTGCCATTGTACGTCAGCACAATGGCACAGGCAGGCATAATCACGTACATCTACGTGATTGCCTTCCAGCGGGTGGGGGGTCCGATCGGACCCCCTCCCGCTGGTTACGGCGGTCCGATTCGGTCCAGGAGCGCTCCGTGATGAGGGGATGGCCGTTGGTTTTCGGCCACCCCCTCTGGATCGCTCCTGGCCAATGAGAAGCTTCTTTCCCCTGTGTATTGTTTACACAGGAAGGAGGAAGTGATGTCATTCTCCTCGGGGCGGTCTTTTTGACCGGACTACGAGGAGAACAGTAAAAGTAAGTGTGCACCAACACTACACTGACATGTAGGTACACACAGGCACACAAACCCCCCCCGATCGCCCCCCCCCCCCCGCCCCCGTGTCACTGATTGCATTGATCATTTCTTTACTGATCAATGCATTCAGTGTCAGTTGTGACAGTAAAAACTGTCAGGACAGTTAGTGTTAGGTCCAGGGTAGCCCCCTATCACCCCCCAATAAAGATTTAACCCCCTGATTGCCCCTAGAGTTAACCCTTTCACCCCCTTTTGCCAGTGTCACTAAGCGATCATTTTTCTGATCGCTGCATGTGTCGCTAGGTAGCTAGTTATTTTTTTAGGTTCACCGCCAGGTTTTTATAGCGCTAGGTACCCCGATATACTACCCAATAATGTTTTTAACCCCCTGATTGCCGCTAGTTAACCCTTTCACCCCCTTTTGCCAGTGTCACTAAGCGATCGTTTTTCTGATCGCTGCATTAGTGTCGCTACAGTCGCTAGTTAGCTAGTTATTTTTTTAGGTTCACCGCCAGGTTTTTATAGCGCTAGGTACCCCGATATACTACCCAATAATGTTTTTAACCCCCTGATTGCCGCTAGTTAACCCTTTCACCCCCTTTTGCCAGTGTCACTAAGCGATCATTTTTCTGATCGCTGCATGTGTCGCTAGGTAGCTAGTTATTTTTTTAGGTTCACCGCCAGGTTTTTATATCGCTAGGTACCCCGATATACTACCCAATAATGGTTTTAACCCCCTGATTGCCGCTAGTTAACCCTTTCACCCCCTTTTGCCAGTGTCACTAAGCGATCGTTTTTCTGATCGCTGCATTAGTGTCGCTAGGTAGCTAGTTATTTTTTTAGGTTCACCGCCAGGTTTTTATAGCGCTAGGTACCCCGATATACTACCCAATAATGGTTTTAACCCCCTGATTGCTGCTAGTTAACCCTTTCACCCCCTTTCACCAGCGATCACAGTATAAGTGTCACTGGTGACGCTGGTTAGCCAGTTAGTTATTTAGGTTCCCCGTCAGGTTTTTATATAGCGCCAGGGACCCCCATATACTACCTAATAAAAATTTGAACCCCCTGATTGCCCCTAGTTAACCCTTTCACCACTGATCACCGTATAAGTGTTACGGGTGACTGGTTAGTTTGTTTTTTATAGCATTTTATATTCAAATCCGGAAGGCAGTGCTTGGTTTTCGGGGTCCCGTACGTGGCTAGGCTCCCAAAAAGTCCCCCACATGTGGTATCCCCGTACTCGGGAGAAGCAGCAGAATTTATTTTGGGGTGTAATTTGACTTCTGCACATAGCATGTGTGAGCAATATATCATTTAGTGACAACTTTGTGCAAAAAAAAAAAAAGTTTGTAATATTCCCGCAACTTTTGGCAAAATATAAAATATTCCATGGACTCAACATGCCTCTCAGTAAATAGCTTGGGGTGTCTACTTTCCAAAATGGGGTCATTTGGGGGGGTTTTGTGCTATTTTGGCATTTTATGGCCTTCGAAACTGTGATAGGTAGTGAGGAGTTAAATCAAAAATTTGCACCCTTAGAAATCCTGAAGGTTGTGATTGGTTTTCGGGGTGCCGTGCGCGACTAGACTCCCAAAAAGTCCCACACATGTGGTATCCCCGTACTCGGGAGAAGCAGCAGAATGTATTTTGGGGTGTCATTTCACATATGCCCATAGCATGTGTGAGCAATATATCATTTAGTGACAACTTGGTGCAAAAAAAAAAAAGTTTGTAATATTCCCGCAACTTGTGGCAAAATATAAAATATTCCATGGACTCAACATGCCTCTCAGTAAATAGCTTGGGGTGTCTACTTTCCAAAATGGGGTCATTTTGGGGGGTTTTGTGCTATTTTGGCATTTTATGGCCTTCGAAACTGTGATAGGTAGTGAGGAGTTAAATCAAAAATTTGCACCCTTAGAAATCCTGAAGGTGGTGATTGGTTTTCGGGGTGCCGTGCGCGACTAGACTCCCAAAAAGTCCCACACACGTGGTATCGCCATACTCGGGAGAAGTAGCGGAATATATTTTGGGGTGCAATTCCACATATAACCATGGCATGTGTGAGCAATATATCATTTAGTGACAACTTTTTGTAAAAAAATTTTTTTTTTTTTTTTTTTTTGTCATTATTCAATCCCTTAGGACAAAAAAAATAAATATTCAATGGGCTCAACATACCCATCAGCAATTTCCTTGGGGTGTCTACTTTCCAAAATGGGGTCATTTGGGGGGGATTTGTACTGCCCTGCCATTTTAGCACCTCAAGAAATGAGATCGGCAGTCATAAATTAAAAGCTGTGTAAATTCCAGAAAATGTACTCTAGTTTGTAGACGCTATAACTTTTGCGCAAACCAAAAAATATACGCTTATTGACATTTTTTTTACTAAAGACATGTGGCTAAATAAATTTTGCCCTCAATGTATGACTAAAATTTAGTTTATTCGATTTTTCTTATAACAAAAAGAAGAAAATATCTTTTTTTTTCAAAATTTTCGCTCTTTTTCCATTTATATCGGAAAAAAAAAAAAAAAAAAAAAAAAAAAAAAAAAAAAAAAATCGCAGAGGCAATCAAATACCATCAAAAGAAAGCTCTATTTGTGGGAAGAAAAGGACGCAAATTTCGTTTGGGTGCAATATTGCATGACCGCGCAATTACCAGTTAAAGCAGCGCAGTGCGAAATTGCAAAAAGACCTCTGGTCCTTAAGGTGTTTATTGGTCCGGAGCTGAAGTGGTTAACACATTATTTAAATTATGATGAATCACATTTGGAGAAAGCAAAAAGAATAGGGCAAAGAAGATATGTAATCTGATTAAATACATTTGTCCTTTAAGCAACTTTTGCAACAATGACATCTTGTGAGGTAATCAAAGATACATCAAATATTTAAATAAAAAGTGAATAATTATTAAATTATTAAGAGTGATTACAAGTGGACTCACATCAACAGACATTCACATTCAACCAACATCAAATAACAAACATACGAAGAAACAAACAAACAAACAGCCCAACAGACAACCACACAAACAAATGGACATACCACCGAACAATTAAAGTGGAAGTAAACCCACTTTTTTAACTTTTACCTACAGGAAAGCCTATAATAAGGCTTACCTGTAGGTAAAAAAAATATCTCCTAAACCTGTACGGTTTAGGAGATATTCCCCTCGGTATGCGCCGCTGACTGCAGCGGCGCATGCGCACAAGGGGGTTCTCTCCGCGAAAAACCGGCAGCGCTCGTCCGGCCGGATTTAAATCTCCCGCGCGCATGCGCGGGAGTGACGATATCGCGGCTCCGGCCACTCACAGCGCCGGAGCCACGATACCCGGAAGAGACGCCGAGGGAGCATGTCGGCTTCCTCGGCGTGGATCGGGCGAGATGTCGGGGCCTCGTTCTAAGGTAAGTATTTCATAATGAGCTAGTATGCGGTGCATACTAGCTCATTATGCCTTTTGCTTTGCAGGTTTTAAAAAAAAAAAAAAAAAAAAAATGCGGGTTTACTACCGCTTTAAGTAGACAAACAGGCAAACAAACGACCAGACAAACTGACAGACAATGAGAGAGGAATGGGGGGGGGGGGGGGGGGGAGAAAAAAGGCAGGGGGAAATGGAAAAAATGGTCAGAGGTATGGCATTTCATGAAAAGTTGGTGTCTGGGTATATAGAGTATGATTCTTTATGTAAATTTTTTTCGAATTTGTATTAAAATTATGCATTTTTAAGCTTGATCTAAGACAAAATGGTTAAAGGAAATGCTTGTAAGTTATGTATTCATTTAAACCTGGGTAATTTGTTGCCTCTAAAGTGTATATCCACTGTGTTTCCAATTGCAGTAAACGGGTGTCGATTTCACCCCCTCGAGCATGAAGAGGTACATGCTCGAGGGCCGAGAAATGTACTCCGCTTGAATCAAAATTATGGAATGTGTCTGTTTAATGCTGTAGTGCAGAGTCGTTTGGATAATGGTAGCATATGATCTCTAATCCGTTTGAAAAACGGACGCCTGGTTTTAACAATATAGAAGCATCCGCAGGGACAGCTAGCTAGGTAGACTATTCCTACAGTCTTACATGTCACATTGTACTTGATGGTATGAATGGAACCATCAGGCAGTGTGACATGTGGTGATCCAGAGACAAAGCGACACACATCGCAGTGGCCACACGGATATGTACCAATGCGAGTTGATTTGGTAGATTGTTGAACACTGAAATGGCTTGTGACCAATCGGTCTTTCATAGACTGGGATCTACGGTATGTGATTTGAGGAAAGGGTTTTTATATATTTGTGAATTGTTTGGTCCGCCAGTAATAGAGGCCAATATTTAACAAGAATTTCTCTCATTTGATTGTGTTGGCGTGAATATTGTGTAATGATACGTAGGGGTGTGGTAGTGGTAGATTTTGGTTTGGGATAAATTAAGTCATTTCTGTTCAGCTTTATCACTTTGTTATAGGTACGTTTGAGTAATGATTTGCTGTAGCCACAGATTTGCTGAGGACCACAGTTGAGAACCACTGATCTAAAGCAAAAACCTATATCCAAAGCTATATACACTTAAAGTGGATGTAAACCCTTCCATATACCCAGTTAAATGACTGGCCTCAGGTGATACACAGACGAAACAAAGAAGACAATAGAAAGTGAGATATCAGACTGAACAGGCCAAAATTAGGAGAAAAATGTGTATAGAACCATACAGTTTATTATTAGCAAAGGATAAAAAGAGTTCATACAGACATGTATGTCTCAGTACATAAAAAAACAATGATAGTGCTAGTACAGATACTGTGTGTTAGATATTGTAAGGGCTTACCTAGATTGGAGTCCATGTTGCAGAGATGTAGGCTCACCCTTGCAAATAAACACAGCCCACAGTAACAAACAGATAAGCTACCTGGGCTGTGAATCTGTGCACGGGGGCTTGACAGGAATTTGCCAAAGGATTGTCCAGGTAAAGCCGTAGTCAGGGATTCCAGAAGACAGAATAAACGATATACAAGCCAGGGTCGGTAGCCGGGGTCAGTCTTGGAACTCAGGAACTCAGGAACTCAGGAACTCAGGAACTCAGGAACTCAGGAACTCAGGAACTCAGGAACTCAGGAACTCAGGAACTCAGGAACTCAGGAACTCAGGAACCTTTGGCAACAAGAGACAATGAACTGACAAAGCCCTCAGAGTGAGGCAGTGTTTTATACCCTAGCTGATTAGGTAACCTGCCACAGCTGATCCAAGAGTGAAAGGTACAAACAGAATTGCCCACAGTACTAATGCAAAACTAGACATGGCTGGAAAGCAGGCAGAATAGAACTGAGGTGTGGCTCAGAGGTAAGGTAACGGGAACAACTACTGGCAGTCATGAGTTCAATACCACCCAGAGCCACTTGAGGCGTGACTACACCTGGCTGTCCAAAATACACGGTAGGGACCGTGACAGATATACATCAAGGATCAATGCTGATACAGAGGGTCTTCATGTACCGACACGTTTCGTCAATTTTTCTTCATTGATTAACCAGACGATGCCTAAAATAAGACCACCTGAAGTATATACAGTGGGTAAAATAAGTATTCAACGCGTCACCTTTTTTCTAGGTAAATATATTTCTAAAGGTGCATGAAACTTTCACCACGTGTCGTTACCAAAACACATGCAATCTATACATACAAAGAAACCAAAACAAATAAGTTCAGAAATGAAGTTCTGTGTAATAAAATGGAATGGCACAGGGAAAAAAGTTTTTAAAACACATGAAGAAAGGGAGGTGCAAAAAAGACAAGGAAAGCCAAGACACCAGTTGAAATCTATCAGTAATTAGAAAGCAGTCCTGCCCCTTTTCAGTGCAAATGAATATCAGCTGGTTTAGTCTCAACTGATGGGCTATAAAAAGGTGTCTCATTACCAAGTTGTCACACAATAAACATCTCATGATGGGTAAAAGCAAGACCTTTACAACCTTAAGGTCTCAAGACCTTCACAACTTTTTTGATGGCATTGGTTACAGAAGGATTTCTAAACTTCTGAATGTTCCAGTGAGCACTATTGGGGCCATAATCCAGAAGTGGAAAGAACATAATTTCACCATAAACCAGTCACGACCAGGTGCTCCTCACCAGATTTCTGACAGAGGAGTGAAAAGAATTATCAGAAGAGTTGTCCAAGAGCCAAGGATCACTTGTGGAGAGCTACAGAAAGACCTGGAATCAGCAGGTCCAATTGTTTCAAAGAAAAGTAATGCACTCAAAATGGAACTCTTTTGCCCTGTACACACGTTTGGACATTCCGACCACAAAATCCATCTGATTTTTTCCGATGGATTTTGTCCGAAACTTGTGTTGCATACACACGGTCGGACAAAGTTGTCGGAAAATCCAATCGTTCACAACGAGGTGACGTTCGTTGCGTATGATGGGACTATGTAGAGGCTAGTAGCCAATAGCTTTGGTCTCGTAATTTAATCTGAGCATGCGTGGCACTTTGTCCGTCGGAAATTCTGTACAAACGATCAGAAAAAGTCTGATCGGATTCTGTTGTCAGAAAATTTTAGATCCTGCTCTCAAATTTTTTCCGGCGGGATTTTCAACGGAAAAGGTCCGATAGAGCCCACACACGATCGGATTTTCCGACAATATAATCTGATCGGACCTTTTCCGTCGCAATTTCCGACCGCGTGTACAGGGCATTTGGATGCCATAATACACAGCATGTTTGGAGATCAAATGGCACTACATATCACCCCAAAAACACCCCCATATCAACAGTGATGTTTGAAGATGGGAACATCATGGTTTGGGGCTGTTTTTCAGCAATACTGGCAAACTTCATATCATTGAAGGAAGGATGAATGGGAAAATGAACCAAGACATTCTAGATAAAAATCTGATGCCATCTACCAGGATGATGAAGATGAAATGAGGGTGGACATTTCCGCATTACAATGATCCCAAACACAAAGCCAAGGAAACTCCCAATTGGTTTCAAAGAAAGAAAATAAAGCTGCTACACCATACACCAGCCACTCACCTGGCTTGAATCCAATAGAAAATCTATGGAAAGAACTAAAGATCAAAGTTTATAGAAGAAGCCCACCCTACGAACCTTCAAAATCTGAGCAACGCATGTGACTAGTTTCTCAATACAGGAGGTGTCTTGAAGCTGTCATTAATAAAAAAAAAAAGGATTTTGGACCAAGTATTAAATAGATTTCAATTAGCGTGTTCAATACCTTTTCCCTGTGTCAGTCCATTTTATTAAACAACTTAATTTCTAAACTTATTTGTTTTGATGTCTTTGTATGTATGGATTGCATGGGTTGTTATGACATGTGGTACAATACTTATTTTACCTGCTGCATGTGTGTATATATATATATATATATATATATATATATATATATATATATATATATAATATATATACCGTATATACTCGAGTATAAGCCGAGATTTTCAGCCTCTTTTTTGAGGCTGAAAGTGCCCCCCTCGGCTTATACTCGAGTCATCGCTGTCTGCCCGCTCGATCAGCGTGTCGAGCAGACAGACAGCGGCCATTCTATAATTCAAAAGCCGCGCCTCCGGCTCCGCCTTCGCCTGTGATAGGCGGAACACTGAATTTCCCAGCAGCCTGTGTTCCGCCTATCACGGACATCGTATCATCCTCGTACTACGGACGAGGATGATACGATGTCCGTGATAGGCGGAACACAGGCTGCTGGGAAATTCAGTGTTCCGCCTATCACAGGCGAAGGCGGCGGCGCAGCTTTTGAATTTTACAATGGCCGCCGAGGCGCCGACGAAGAGGGCACGGGACGGAGGCAAGGCAAGGCACGGCACGGGACGGGACGGGACGGGACGGAGGCAAGGCACGGCGGCAAGGCACGGCACGGGACGGAGGCAAGGAGGCAAGGCACGGGACGGAGGCTCGGGACAAAGGCTCGGGACACAGGTAGGCTGGACACACACACACACACACACACACACACACACACACACACACACACACACATGGATGGATACACACACACACAGGGATGGATGGATGGAGACACACACACACAGGGATGGATGGATGGAGACACACACACACAGGGATGGATGGATGGATGGATGGAGACACACACACACAGGGATGGATGGATGGATGGACACACACACACACAGGGATGGATGGACGGACACACAGGGATGGACGGACACACAGGGATGGACGGACACACAGGGATGGACGGACACACACACAGGGATGGACAGGCATGTCTCACCCTCGGCTTATACACGAGTCAATAAGTTTGCCAGTTTTTTTGGGGGTAAATTGGGGGCCTCGGCTTATATTCGGGTCGGCCTATACTCAAGTATATACGGTATATATATATATATAAATATATATATATATATATATATATATATATATATATATATATATATATATTAATAATAATAATAATAATATGTTCTGATAGGGGGAAAGACTAGGGAAAAGATTGAGTTGAAATGATTTTGATAATCTCCTGGAAGACAGATAGCATAGATAGCATTACACTGACCATACGTTGATAACATTTTGGCTGATTCAGAGGAGAGACAAAAGAAGCTGGACCGAAAATTGTTGGCTGAACAGCACCTGCAGCCAATCACCTTGGGTATTTTGATTGCTGGCTCTATTACCCCTCAGAAAACAATAGTCTAGTTGGGGGGGGGGGGGGGGGGGATTCATCCATCCATGCTATTTGTATGGATGGAGGAATCTGTTAGTTTTTTTTTGTTTAGCCTACAGACTGAATGCAATAAATGTGTTAGTGTATGGCTAGAATAAAGTAAAACTATAGGCAAAACTTTGTGTGAATAGAGTAAGGGAGGGTTATAACCCCTGTCAGCTTTATGTTTGCCATCTGTGTCCCATCAGGGAGATTTCACTTCCTGCCCCATAGCAAAAACAGGAAGTGAGAGGAAATCCCCATTGGAAAATTTCCTCTCTTTACCTGTTCTGGTGTTAACAAAAAAAGTGAAGGGGACCCGATGGAGAGCTAGTCTCCTAGTTCCCCCTCAGGCTGCGCCCACTCAGTGATGAGTGATTTCCCCAAATATGGGCATCACCAATATTCAGGTAATGACATCAGCTCTATCCCCGACCCCTTTGTTTTCATTTAGCTTTCAGCCAGGGATACAGCCCTGTGCAGGGTCACCTAAAGGACATGACAAATGCAGCAATTTAGAAATCAGATGAAAGGTTTAGCACTGGGAAACACTTTTTGAAAGATAAAAAGTGCATTTTATATGCAACTAAATAGATCAGACGAAAATGAGGGACAAATGAGGAGGAAAGAGGGACATTGCTCCAAATCAGGGACAGTTGTGAACTATGGCTCTGAGTACTGGGGTACCTCTGTAGGCCAGCTTAGATTTGGTCTTAATTACTGCCAGTTTCTTAATCTGAGAACTGGCGGTAATTCTTTAAGAACTTGTCATTGCTAACAGTTTCTTCAAGCAGCGGTATTAAGAACTACCTGAATTTGCTGAACCTGTTGGTAATGTTACAGACACTAGCGCAAATGCTTGCCTTAATTAGGTGCAAGTAGTTCTTAATGAAACTACCACCAAAAAATATGTTGTTCAGGCTTTATTGAATTCCCGAGAGAGATTGTGTTGAATAAATTTTTGCTTGTCAACACCTAGATATCTGTCTTTACCCACAAGGTAATCCTGGTATTGTAGATCAAAAATCTAACTATAACAAACCCCTAAGTAGATTGTGATATGTACATATTTTTGTGCATATATTTTTTTGATCATCATTAATTCAATTTGTCTGCTTCCGTACAGTGGAGCCTGAGATCACACTTTTCTCATCTCGTGATGGTGATAAGGAGATAGTTGTATGTGAATTGAAGAGCTTTTACCCGGACACTTCGAAAATTAGTTGGTTATTAGAAGGGAAGAGGATTGAGCCTTCCAGGAAGAATGCAGATGGCACCTACAATGATGGGGACCATTTCTTGATTCTTGGAAACCAGAAAAGACCAAAAAATATCTCGTGCGTGGTGGAACATGAAACATCGTATACTCCATTTATCAGGACTCTAACATTGACAGGTATGTTTATCTCCATCCATCTATCTATCTATCTATCTATCTATCTATCTATCTATCTATCTATCTATCTATCTATAGTGCTACCCCTGCAGGAGCCATTGGAAAGGATGGTTCCTCTGTTCTTTGCCTCAACCTCCTCAAGGACTTCAGCCCATCTGACACACTAACGAACAAAGTGAACATAGTGAACAAACTAACTAAACAAAGCTTGCAATATCACAGAAATCCCTTTTTTTGCAATACCAGTACACAATAATGATGCTGTGTCAGAAAGCAGACACCAAACGGCTTAGGAAAAGCAAGTCTCAATATATTGTCACACAGGATGATTGATAACGGAGGAATGCAGGATAACAATAAAGGCATGAAAGTAAGTTAGCAATAGTAATAGTACAACTCACTATATGGTAAGATCAGTAGTCAGAAGTCGATATAGGATAACACTATGCACCAGGATCAGCATAAACAGTAGCAAGGTCACCATTACTGCATTCAGGAGACTATACTACCAAGGTGCATTAAGGGTGACTATGCTAGGCCTAGGTTAACTGGATGGAAGTACCCTTTAGAAGAGTAGTATACAGGGGCTGATAGAATAGCTTTATGTGAGTAGTCTTTTACTGTATTCTTTTGCCGGCTATAGTTGGAGCCCTTAACTAGCATTGGTGCACTTAACAACAGTCTTAGTAAGCCAGCATGCAGTGTTGAGACTATAAAAAAAAATGGAAGGCGCACACACCTATTGCGCCTTCCATTTTATTTTGTTTTTGTAGTGTCAATCGGACCACCCTGTCTGAGGAGGGCAGCATCCACCCAGTTTTTGGAATTATCATTGTCCTTGTTGTTTTGCACTACAGAAGACCTCTCTGGCACTGGAAGTGACTGCTTGCCAGTTTTGAGACTATGTACTAAGTATCCTGCTTCCAATGACTCAGTCTCTGATATCCCTGTGCAAAGAGTGGGCAGTGAGCCCTCTCACCATTCCCAGTGATACATCTGAGATCTCCCTCTGTGCAGTGGTCCCTGGAGACCTGACTTCTCCTGCTGACATTAGTGTTATTACCTCAGCAGCCACACTTCCCAGCCTTGCTCCTGCTAACACACTGGCACCAAAGACCACTCTCAGGCTTAGTCTCTGACTCTGGTCACTCATCCTATGGATGGTCTACGTGCATCAGGGCTGATGTGCACACCTCGGCTCCCACGCTGCCAAGAGGAAGAAGTAGAGTAAAAGATATTTCACCACACCACTATTCCTCAGTGTGCTTTGGGAACTGTAGTGTGATAGTTCATAAGTCCCATTATATAGTTGATGTCCTGGATCTCAAGTTCTAAGATCCACAGTATGCTACATAGAAGTCCTTAGGCTTTCCTGGCTATATATCCCGTGCTGACTGGAGTGGATAGTGCATTACAGCACAGAAGTATAAAGTGGAATTTAAACTGACTGTAAAGAGGAAAATGTCTCCTTCTTTATGTTTCTCTAGTCCAGCACCTGACTACATATCTATCTCTCCATCTGTCTATCAAGGGCTTTTTTTTCTCAGAAAATAGGTGCAGGAACCCAACCATAACCCCCCAAAGCCCCCCTCCCCCCACACACACGTCCTCCAAACCACATCAAATAGTGGATGTGGTCTAATGTTACTAACAGTGGGAGGGTCTTAAAGGGGCATTAAATACCAGTGCGTTATATATACAGAATGCAAAGTTTGTAGGCCTTGATCTGACCTCTGCAGACTTCTCTTGATTTGGCAGTGTAGAAGTAAAGAAGCTTGAATAAAGTCTCTTGCAGTAAGTGGCAGGTAGATGGAATTCCTCGGATCACTAGCCAGTGATCTCTTTAGCTGGACCCTTGGCAGACTAGAGAACAACTCCCTGTAAATGGCCAGAGCTGTATCCATATCCATGCTGTATCCATATCCACGCTGTTCTTTTGCCAAGTTCCTGCCTATGTTCTGGAAAACTCTGGTGGCTTCCAGGAGGCAGGAGGAGCTCAAGGCAAGCTCAATAGCACCGGAGCATCATGAGTAGTCCTGACTAATGGATTGCAGGACTCTGTTAAGCGGAGGGCCAAGGTTAAATTTACCTATTAGCTTTACATTTACTTTAAAGAGACCCTGTCACAAACTTCAAAAAAATGTATGTAAAAGCATAGAGAAATCAAGTACTTAAATGCTTACTTGCTTTGGTTTTCTTTGTTAAAAATGTATTTTATCCTCTAGCAATGTGCCTTTAAAGAGGTTGTAAACCCTATTGAAAAAATAAAAAAATAAACCTGTGTAGCACCCTTGTCCTAAATAGGGCTGCTAGTAAATTTAGTTGTGCTAGGTGGTAACTAGCCTGGCTAATTTGTAGTCTAGATCAAATGGGTTTCTCCTAAGCTTGGGTTTAACTGTAATTTCTCTCTTTTGTCAATAGGTGGCACTGTTACCTTTGGCATTAGTGTTATAGATTACAGTGAATTCAGGTTATGAATGAATATGCTTTTCTCAGGCAATCAGCAGGAAGTTTCTTTGGCCGTTGAAGCTGCTGGGATAGACTATTTATTCTGAGAAAGTCGGGTGGTTGGGGCTCTTTCCACCTGGGCTGCGGCCTGGGTGGATGGGTGTGTATGAAATAGCAGCTGAGGTGTAGACCTAAAGCCTGAGACCTAACCACGTGGGCTCAGCCTGAGGGGATCCTGATCACTGCCAGGAGGCAAGGGAGAAGAAGTTGCCAGAGGGTCAACCACTCTTGTTGCTGGAGGCAGGTGTAAAGGGATGGAGTTCTGAAGGAGTACCAGAGGAGATTCTTCATCAGCTGGGGACTGTGAAGGAGCTGGGAAAGCTTCAGGAGAGAACTCATCCACGCAGTACAGCGGGTACCTGTGAGTAAAGCTTGAAGAGAAGTACAGCGGGTACATTGGCTGAGAAAACCATACTGAAGATGGCGCCGCCTTATCTTTATAGAATATTTCATAATATATAATATAAAATATATAATTATATAAGTTAGATCTATAGAAGTTATAAAAAGTAAGTAATGGGCTATTGTTTGCTAAAGGGTGATTAAAAAAAAATATATATGAAAAGCAACATACAGACTGCAGGGTTTACTTCCTTTTTAATGGTGCAGCATAGATAACAATTTGACTAAATTTGCATTTCTCTGGGCACAGTAACCCCTTTTAATATCTGTTCACATTGCAGGCAAAGTGGAATATGGAATATGCAACAAATGTTGGTAGCACAATGTTGGCCATTCTACGCTTCTTGCTCTGTGGTGACAAATTAGAGAAGGACCTTTACTATTTTAGAATGATAATGTTGCTATCCATAAAGCCAGATTTGTACAAAACTGGTTTGATGATATGAATGGAAAGAATTGACCAGCCAGCACAGGGTCCTGACATCAACCCTACTGAATGCTGAGGCCTGATAGCCCAATTTCATTGTCCAACCTTATTAATACTCTTGTAAATGGAGGTAAATCCCAACAACAATTTTGGAAGATTTGGTGGAAAGTCTTCCCAGAACAGTAGAGGCTGCCATGGCACCAAAGAGAGAACTATCTTAGTATTAATAACCTGAATATTTTGTCTAAATAATTTTGGTTATACAATTTATTCATTCATTTAGCTAATCAGATTTGAATATGTTTTATTTTTTAGAAGAGAAGTACTCCTCGGTTGTTTTTCCGATTCTTATTACTGGACTTATATGTGTAGTGGTTTCTGCATTGAGTTTTTTCATCTATAAGAATAAATGTAAGTAAGCGTTTTTTTACATTTTTATTACACATACCAAAAGATAAAAGTATAACCATGAATAGAATAAAAGAAAATAAGTTCAAGATAAATGGATCTCCACAATACAAATGAACAAAATATTCTTAAATGCATCATACTTTGCGCTGTCATATACTCAAGGGCCAAACAGGCATATTGGGCTCCATTCACAAAAGCAACTCGCATGCAGTATGTAGGTGTCTGGACACATTTTACCTAAATATCGCATGCAATCCTGAAACTGTCAATTCACATTTTACCACACGATAAATACAGAATGAAAAAGCGTTAAACTCAGTTTACAGAATGAAATAAGTACAGTGAGGGAAAAAAGTATTTGAACCCCTGCTGATTTTGTACATTTGCCCACTGACAAAGAAATGATCAGTCTATAATTTTAATGGTCGGTTTATTTTAACAGTGAGAGACAGAATAACAACAAAAATATCCACAAAAACGCATTTCAAAATAGTTATAAATTGATTAATGAGTGAAATAAGTATTTGATCCACTATCAATCAGTAAGATTTCTGACTCCCAGGTGTCGTCTATACAAGTAACAAGCTGAGATTAGGAGTACTCTCTTAAAGGGAGCACTCCTAATCTCAGCTTGTTACCTGTATAAAAGACACCTGTTCACAGCCACAATCAATCAATAAGATTCCAATCTCTCCACCATGGCCAAGACCAAAAAGCTGTCCAAGCATGTCAGGGACAAGATTGTAGACCAGAAATATGAAATGAGTGGACCTGCTGTTGTAGAACTACAAGTCCCATGAGGCATAGCAAGTCTCCACATGATATCCACAAGCATGACACCCAGAGGCATGATGGGACTTGTTTTGATTGAAATGGGGGGGGGGGGGGGAAGAGTTCACATCCATGCCAGATCTTTGTGCATGTAGGCAAATCTCTTTGAAGAAACATTCCTCCAGACCACGTTGCCAGTGGATAGTTTTTGGCTTCCACAAGTCAGGGGCTTGACTCCATGTAGCCCCAGCTCCTTAATAAACGTGAAAGTGTCCAAGTAGTACCAAGGAGTGTCCCAGTTGTAGGGGATGGAGCTGTCCCATTTGTCCTATCCAAGGGACCTCCAAAGAGGCAGGAGGAAAAAACGGGACATGGAGTTACCATCAGAGTCTACAGTTCTGTCAACCAAAGTTCTGCGGATGCAGATACAGGCAAAGAACACCCTCAATAGATTGGCAATGTCAGCATAACCACCCCCCGCTTTACTCTGTCCATTTTGGAGCTCCAGATGAAGTGAAACACCACCCTGTGGATGGCCTTGCAGGTATTAACCCGGTGGGGGGGGGGGGGGCAGGCCTGGGCGAGGTACTGCAACACAGGGAGGATCTTGCTTCGGAGTACCAGTGTTTTACCTTCAATGGTGAGTTCTCTGAAGGCTCCAAAGTCCAAACTTTTGTCACATCTTAGTCAGTCTTAGTCAGTCTTCAGGGCTGCGCCCTCAGCCCCAAACCAGACCCCGATGATTTTGATGAAGCCTACTTTGATGCTGAAGGGCATGGGTGCAGAAGAAGACAGGGACCACTTTCCGAAGTGCAAACTTCCGACTTCCCGCAGTTGACCTTTGCCCCTGAAGCTTGGCCGAAGTCCTCACAGGTCTGGCGAGTGTGTTGATGGAGCGCTGGTCGGCACAGAACACTGTCACATCATCCATGTAGAGTGAGCACTTGACCTCCCGTCTGTCTGGTCCTGGTGCGGTGGTCCCTCTGATCTCTGGGTTCCATCTGATGCTTCTGGTGAATAGCTCTATACAACAGACAGGGCAGCCTGCCTGAGAGAGGGCAGCCTTTTCTGACCCCAGACAACACTGGAAAGGGGTCAGTTTTCCAACCATTCACCAACACCACACTACAGATATCATTATACATTAAATTCACATATGAACAAAACATAATTTTCATTTCACTTTCAATGATAATGGTAAACAGGACAAATAGAGAGTGTGAATCTCCCTTATGAGGATGCAGACAGCAAGAAAAACATAATAGGTGTTCTAAAACTTCTCCACCCAATCCCAAACGTAAAGAAAACAAAAATATATGCCCTCCTGATACCCCCAGTGGTGTGCTCTCCTGATACCCATAGTGGTGTACTATAATATATATATATATATATATATGTATATATATATATATATATATATATATATATATATATATATATACACTATGATATACTATATCCTGGCCGAAGAATGTTCTACTATTACAGATTCAAACATTCATTCTGACGGTCTATCTGAACTCAATTTGGATACTTTATCTTGCACCAGGAAGTGGAGTGACAGCGATGAGGAACAAATGAGTGATGGGCAAAAAGGAGAAGTTCGCCCTGTTGTTGCTGCCAATGTGGAAATTAAGCAAATGCAGCTCCGCTAATAAGTATCACCAGATCCTTTGAAGAGGATGTAATCAAGCCTGATCATAAGCCAGATGTGGTTGCTGGGTGTTTAGTAGGGATGAGCTTTCTGTTCAAGTTGAACATGAGTTATAGGGAGATAGATAGAGAGAGAGAGAGTGTGTCATTTCATTTACTTTGAGCAGACAGTTTAGTCACTTAGCTAGATCTCACTGCAGACCATTCATGCTGTACTGTTTCTAATCTACTTGAGGCAGGCAGTTGATCCAGTTTAGCTAGATCTCACTGCAGACCATTCCTGCTGTACTATTTGTAATCTACTTCAGGTAGGCAGTTGATCCAATTTAGCTAGATTTCACTGCAGACCATTCCTGTTCTGTTCCTAATATACTACAGGCAGGCAGTTCATTCAGTTAGCTGCAGTATATTCAGTACTGTATCCTGTGCAGCTAGATCTCACTGCAGAACGTTCCTGTTGTTCTGTTCGTAATATACTACAGGCAGGCAGGTGATTCAGTTAGCTGCAGTATATTCAGTACTGTATCCTGTGCAGCTAGATCTCACTGCAGACCATTCCTGCTGTCCGGTTCCTAATATAGTACAGGCAGGCAGTTGATTTAGTTAGCTGCAGTATGTTCAGTACTGTATCCTGTGCAGCTATATCTCACTGCAGACCATTCCTGTTGTTCTGTTCCTTAAATATTATAGGCAGGCAGTTGATTCAGTTAGCTGCAGTATATATTCAGTACTGTGTCCCGTGCAGCTAGATCTCACGGCAGACCGTTCCTGTTGTCCTCTTCCTAATATACTACAGGCAGGCAGGCAGTTTCAGTTATCTGCAGTATATTCAGTATATATATATATATATATATATACATCCCAGCTTTGTGCCGCTATATCTCACTGCTGGCCATTCCTGGTGTACCTATTAAAATACATTACAATTAATTCAAATGCAGTATGTCTGGAAGGCCAACAAGGAGAGGCAGATGCTCACAGGCCACTAAAAAAGGGCAAGCAGACTCTATGTCTACAGCCAACATTGCTGGTCATGGACACAGTGCATCCTTGGCACGTGACTGTGGGGCACGCTTGTCCTTTTGTCCTTTTTTTCGGCAGCTGGCTGTGTTGAGCCAAAACATGCAGAGTTGGTAGAGTGGATGACCAAGCCATCCTCTTCCTCCTCATCCTCTGTCACCCAGGCTCAGAGTACTTTGGCTGCCAAAGTGGCCTCTTCCATTGGCTCATTGTCATCAGTCACTCCTTCCATAGCCCCACCATCATGCCCTGAGGAGTCCCCTGAACCGTTCGACCACAGTGTTTGGTAGATACTGCACGAGGATGCGCAGCGTTTTGAAGGCTCCGATGATGGTACCCAGATTGAGGAAGGCAGTAACGTGAGCCCAGAGAGAGGGGGTGCCCAAGAAGGACAACAAACTGGGTTTGCTCCAGTGACAAGGAGGGTAAGGGATGATGAGGTCACTGACTCTACGTGGATGCCTGATAGGAGAGAGGAGGAGGAAGAGGAGGAGGCACATCTCCAATGAGGCAGGATACCCCCCAGGGGCCAGCTTAAGGGCAGCCAACTGACTGCATCACACCGCAGAGCTCTGCATGTGAAGGGCGGGGCTGACTCCGCACGTTTTTTCCAAAAGTTCTTCGGTGTGGACCTTTTTTGAGACATGTGCAGCAGATCGCACCATTGCCATTTACAACATATGTCTGAAGCGTATCAAGCATGGGCATCACATGCTTGGTCAGACATATGTCGAACTCCCATGCAGTCCGTTGGCAAGCATACTTAAAAGAGCCACACCAAAGAACAAGGCTGACCTTTCCTTGCTCTTCATCAACTCGGATCTCCAATCCCACTATACCTTTAGTTCACTCAGAAACTTGCACTGAGAGGAATGAAGGTGTAGAATTGGGTGTGCAAAGTACTTGTGGGCAATCTGCTATCACTACACCAACGTCCGATTGTAGCAGGCAAATTTCTCTACCCCTGTTGCTAAACTGGGGAAAGAAATTCAGTCCCAGCCACCCACATGCCCAGCGGCTGAATGATAGCCTGGCTAAATTGCTAGCACTCCAACTGCTGCCTTTTCAGCTGGTAGACTCTGCCCCATTTTGTGAATTTGTGGAATGTGTGGTACCTCAGTGGCAGGTTCCCAAAAGCCACTTTTTTTCACAGAAGGCGATTCCGGCTCGCTACTGACATGTGGAAGGCAATGTCTTGGCCTCGCTGGACAGGGCGCTCAGCGGTAAGGGGCATATTACCGCTGACTCATGGTCCAGCAGGCATGGACAGGGACGTTACCTATCTTTCATGGCACACTGGGTGACCCTGCTGTCAGCTGGGAAGGATGCAGGACGGTGCAGTATTGTTGGAGGTTGTTCCGTCACCATGCCTCCAAAATGCTACCAGTGGTAATACTGACACACCTCTCTCCCCACCCCCTCCTCTTCTTCTTCCTCCATGGCCTCTTCCTCTATTGATTTTTCCTTGGAACCAGCAGTGCTCCGTAGGCGTTCAAGGGGCTACGCAAGCACTGAAGCGGCAGGCTCAGAGGTAGTTGACGCCACACCAGCTTCAGGCAGGAATGGTGGTTTGCGACAATGGCACCAACCTCCTCTCTGCCCTTCGACAGGGACACTTCACCCATGTTCCCTGTTTTGCTCACATCCATAATTTGGTGGTGCAGCAGTTCTTGTGCAGGTACCCGGGCTTACGGATCTCCTGAGGCAGGCTAGAAAAGTCTGTGTGCATTATAATGCCAGTGCTCGGCTGGCTGACCTCCAAAAAGGTATACAACCTGCCCAAGAACTGCTTAATATGTGATATGCCCACCAGATGGAACTCAACGTTGGCCATGCTGCAGCGGCTGCACATGCAGCAGAGGGCCTGTGTGACTTTGGCACCAGGACAGGGTCAGGGGAGCTTGGCTTTTTTTTGGCTCATGATCAAGGATGCATGCACTGCCCTGTCACCATTTGAGGAGGCCACAAGGATGGTGAGCAGTGACAGTGCATGCATCAGTGATACTGTCCCTCTTGTCTATCTGTTGGAGCACACGCTGCATGGAATAATGGACAGGGCACTTGAGGCAGAACAGATGGAGGAAGAGGTGTACTTCCTTACCTCTCAAGGCCTCCTTTATCCAGACAGAGTTTCTGCGGGCCTGCCAATCACACAGAAAGAGGAGGAGGAGGATTGTGTCAGCATGGAGGTGGAGCCTAGCACTCAGCATCAGCAGCAGTCTTCAAGGGATTGTTTACAGTCCCCAGAAACCAGTGGACTTGTACGTGGCTGGGAGGAGGTGGCTGCGGATCAGGTCATCCTTAGTGACCCAGAAGACTCCGGACCGAATGCCTCAGCAAACCTACGCTGCATGGCCTCCCTGATCCTGCAAAGCCTGTGAAAGGACTCTTGGATTCGTGGTATCAGGGAGAGGGATCAGTACTGGCTGGCAACCCTCCTTGATCCACGTTACAAGGGTAAGGTTGAGGAACTTATTCAGCCATCACAGAGGGAGCAGAGGATGAAACATCTGAGGCCTTGCAGAAAGGTTTGTGCTACGCGTTTCCAGAGCCTGGGAGGTTACAATTTCCTGGTCCTGGACAATGTGTTGCTGAGGCTTCGGTCAGTCACAGAAAGAGCGGTGGAGAAGCGTTCAGATGCGTTCAGACAATTTTTTAGTCCACAGCCCCAAGGTATGATCGGTTCCAGCAACCATCGCCAGCGTCTGACTTACATGGTGCAGGAATACCTAGGAGCAAGATCAGACTTGGAGACCTTTCCAACCGAAAATCCTCTGGGTTACTGGGTCTTGAGGATGGATCACTGGCCAGAGGTTGCACAGTATGCAATTGAGCTACTGGCCTGTCCTGCATCCAACGTTCTTTCGGAACGCACATTCAGTGCTGCTGGAGGCTTTGTAACCGATCAGAGAGTGCGTCTGTTCACCGACTCTGTGGATTGGCTCACCTTCATAAAAATGAATCAGTCTTAGATCCCCAGGAATCATTTTTTTTATGAATGTGAGATCCCTTCAAGACTGCCTATGCTGATGCTGAGTGACTATCCTGTTATGCTGAGTGACTATCCTATTCCTCCTCAATGTTCATGTTGATTGCTGGTAAGAAAATTTTTGGTTCTGGGCACCACCACCAGTGGCTAAGGACCAATTTTTCTGCCCCTGTTTAACAGGGGCGTGTAATTACAATTTGTGCTGTAATATTTTGCACCAGGGCTTGTTCCTGCGCTCAACTAGAGTATCTCTGAGGGGTTGCAGTGTTGTGGCACCAGCACCAGTGCCTAAGGCCCAATTTTTCTGCCCCTGTTTAACAGGGGCAAGTAATTAAAATTTTTGATCTAATTTTCCCAAAAGGGCCCATTCCTGCACCCACCAAGAGTAACTGTGAGGGCTTACAGTGTTGTGGCAACACCACCACCAAAGGCCCAATTTTTCTGACCCTGTTCAACAGGGGCATGTAATTACAATTCTTGATATAATATTTCACAGCAGGGCTCGTTCCAGCACCCACCAAGAGTAACTGTGAGGACTTACAGTGTTCTGGTACCACCAACACCTAAGGCCCAAATTTCTGCAGAGAACATAGTGCAGGCCGTATAGTATATACAGGTGGTCCCCTACTTTCAAACATCCAACTTACAAATGACTCCTACTTACAAACGGAGGGAGACAACAGGAAGTGAGAGGAAATCTACCCCTAGGAAGGGAAATTCTCTCCTTTAAGAGTTAATATGGGAAAAAAGTGTCTCCACTGATGCTTTATTATCCCCAATGCTTGTTTCCCTAAAAACCCCAAATTTTCAAAATCCAATTGTCATTGGGACAGAGAGTGAGGTGAAATCTTTTGAAAAGAGGCACAGACAGCAAAACAAAGGTTACAGGGGTGATGATAACCCTTCCCTATGTATCCAAAAAACGTAAAAATAGATCTTTTTGGCTGGAGCTACATTTAAATAATGTACCTGTTCCAAATTACAAACAGATTCAACTTAAGAACAAACCTACAGTCCCTGTCTTGTTTGTATCCCGCTTATTGCGTTTCTTTTTTACCAAAAATATGTAGAAGAATACGTATCAGCCTAAACTGAGGAAAAAAATAGTTTTTTTATATATTTTTGTGGGATACTTATTATAAAAGGTAAAAAATAATGCTTTATTTTCAAAATTGTAGCTTTATTTTTGTTTATAGCGCAAAAAATTAAAACTGCCGAGTTTATCAAATACCACCAAAAGAAAGCTCTATTTGTGGGAAAAAAGGGATTTTTTTTTTTCAATTTTTTTTTGGGAGCCACGTCGCACGAGCGCGCAATTGTCAGTTAAAGCGACGCAGTGCCGAATCGCAAAAGGTGCTCTGTTCTTTGGCCAGCAAAATGGTCCGGGTCTTAAGTGGTTAAAACAATTAAGATGACTAAAATATGACTAAAATGGCATTTTAATCAAAAGACTATGACAAAAAACAAAATAGAAATTTGATGTCAAAATTAACACTGATCAACGCACACACTGTGAAGCATGTGAATGAACATGCGGTCTCTATTCCTGACTCTATGTGCAGGGCTTTTGTAGGCTCTCTGATACATACTTTTAAAAATAATCAATGTAGATGGATGACACAGCAAACTAAGGTCATTCGACCAGTAAAAGTTTCTTGTAACATAAATGAAAAAAAACAATAATTTTTGCCTATGGATTCCAGTCTGGGAAGTTAGGGGTTTGGGGGGGAGCTGCCAGCAGAGTGTCACTTTAAAGATATGCTGAACAGGCAAGTTCTGTTATAGCACAATTGAAAATGCAATGTCCATCTTTTTTTTTAGACTTCCAGAGGTTTCAGCTAAGCAATATTTGTGTAGCAGATGAATGGACCAATAAAAGTGAAGAAAAGGTAACTATGTATTGTATGGCCTTCCACTGCCCAAGGCAAATCCGGGTTACTTGGACTGTGTTAGAGAACAGTGGAAATAAGGTGACGGTGGAAGATCACAGGGCCCCAAGCAATGAGGAACGTGAACAGTTACTGAGTGATTACGAAGTGAGAACTGGCCAATCACAGACAGATGGATTATACAACGCCGTTACGTCACTTACTTTCACACCAACAGCATCAAGAGACCACAATATGACAATCACCTGTAGCTTCCTCTGTGATGGGAAAACCAGAAAGAAGAGCGTAAAATGGAGCTTAATTTCCGGTAATAGGTTTTTATGTTTATTTTGGAAATATATTCCATGTAAAAAAAAAAGAAAATGTTTACCAATCCAATCAATTTATAACTTGCACAAAGAAAGTTCACCTTACCTTAAAAAGTGTGTACTGCCCCCCTGACCCCCACACACGGTGGTACCTCTAGAGACAGGGAGGGCTGACATTTCACCTTGGGGTGTAGTTCTTAGGAGTTTATTGATTCCCACTCAAAACTTCAGGGAGAAAGAGGTAGAGAATTCAGAACACCTGTTACTGACCTGCAGACTCAATAACACAACAATAGAATCCAGTATAGAAAAAGGGGCAGTTAGGCTGAAATCAGCAGCCAGTACCTTCTTAAAAGTAGCAGCCATTCCCTATGGCAACTGTACCCTCTAATTTAGCAGCAGCAACACCATTGGTGATCCTTCCAATGCCTTCCCAGCCTTGATGCAAGTTCACTCTCTATAGGACCTCAAGCAACAGAGTCAGCTCTGATATTCTATCTCAAGATATTACTTCTTCTTCCTTGTTCTCTATAAGGCTCCCTGAACATAGGGACCTCAAGCAACAGGGCATTCTGGATAGGCTGGCTCCTTCTAAGCCAAGCACATGCATAGGCCTTTAAACTTTAGACCCAATTTCTCAGCTGATCCTAATACACCCTCCCCAGGCCACAGTCTGGGGTGATGAGAGAGATCACATGGCCTACTCCAAATATTTATGCTCTCCCCCAGCATGCACCAGTGACAATAAACCTTCTACTGGTTAAATATTTATAACGCAGTCTTACTGTATCAGTCTTAGCCCTTGTACACACGGTCGGAAATTCCGACCACAAAATCCGTCAGATTTTTTTCAGACGGATTTTGTCCTAAACTGGTGTTGCATACACAGGATTGGACAAAGTTGTCAGAAAATCCAATCGTTCGCAACGTGATGACGTTCGTTCTTTACGTTCAGGTTAGTAGACAATAGCTTTGGTCTCGTAATTTGATCTGAGCATGCGTGGCACTTTGTCCGATCGGAATTCTCTACAAATGACCGTACAAAGTCCGATTGATCATGTTGTTGGAAAATTTTATATCCAGCCCTCAAATTTGGTGGTCGGACATTCCGACGGAAAAAGTTCAATGGAGCCCACACACAGTCGGATTATCCGACAACATGGTCCGATCGGACATTTTCTGTCGGAATGTCTGACCGTGTGTACGGGGGCTTACAGTCTCACACAAGCCAAAAGTACCAGTGACACCTACTGGCAGCAGAGAAAAAAAACAAAGCTCTAACCAAGTGAACAAATACACTATGAATCAGTCTGGGCTGCCCACTACCCAGCATGGCTAAATTTAGATAGTAACCTCCGTTTAGGGCAGGGTGCTACAAGTGAAAACTGGATCACTTTTCAGAAAGTGGAGATAGAAACATTTAGCATCTAAACAAGCCCTTAGTGTGCTGGAAAATCTTTGTACTGTGTTTTTTTTTTCTGTGGATATTTTATAGATCAAGCACAATACAAAAAATTCCTGACACACTAAGGGCTATTTTACATAGCCGTCAGTCTCTACTGCCCCTCTGAAAAATTATCCACTGCAGATCACTTTTCAGGGGGCAGTAGAGCAGCCAATGCCAGACATTCAGAAGGTGATACTGCTACCTCCTGACGGTTTTTTTTTTTAGCCAAGGAGTATTTCAGATGGGATACTGCACCGCAACTGTGCAACTGTGAACCAAGTGTATGGCTCAAGGTTGAGGCTTGGCCCCAAGCATTTGAATTTTCATTGTTTTAACAATTAGCATGAAAATCTTAGATTTTAGTTGCATACATCTACAAATGTATTCTTGTCTAAGCTCCTCTGTGAAGTGTAGTCCTTAACACCAATCTATAAGAGCCCCCATTTGGGACATGTATAGCAAACAATACATTGAGACCAGATATGTCTGGGGGTTGCCCATCTGCTCCAAAATGTTCAGGGACACAGCAGAAGCCCGACACAGCACATGGGCAGCTGAGGACCTCCAGTGTGTTCTGGCACTAAATCCAGAAAGCAAAACAAGGTCTAAACATTATATTACTTTTAAACGTAAGGTGCGCAACCACTGGGCAGTTCAAAGAGCAAGCAGAATACAAACGTTCGCCAGCACACTTGCCAGCTAGAAAAAATAAAAATAAACCGTTTAAACAATTTGTATTAAAAAAAAAAAAAATACTATGTCACTTGGATAGCCCATGTGTATTTGTGGTTGTTTATCCACAAAACCAAAGCAATGACGCAGAGAGTCGAAACAGGAACAACTTCTGCTGTGCTGTCTCAACAACTTCTGCTGTGCTGTCTCTTTAAAAAAGCCATTGATCTCTGGTAATCCTTTGTCAGTGATGCACCTTGTTAAATGTTTTTTTTTAACACACCCTAGGTCCATTGGTTACCAGGTTTCAGGAATCTATACATACCTGAGTAAAGGCATTTGATTATGTTAATGTGTAATTTGAAGTATATCTAAAGGCAAAATTTTATTTTTTTAGGTTTGGAGGCGGTCAGAGCCACTGTCAGGTTTTTAATTGCTCAATGGGATACCTTCTAGAGGTGCGGGGACTTAATTGCTTATTGATATAGAGTAGTAAAGGGGAGGACAACAATCATTTGATCAGCTCACTAGCTCTGCTTAGGTAACTCTAGGAAATTCCCTCAGGGATTAAACCAAAGAAGAAACCTTCAGGACCTGAATCATCTGCTGGTGGCACTGTGCTTCCTAGAGCAGAAGGTTGTAGTCCCGGTGTCTATCAGCAGATGTCTCCCAGCAGCAGATCCGAGTGATCAATTTTCACCTGATGCTGGCTGCTGGGAGGGTATTTAGATCCTCTCTTAATAGTGCCTCTCTCTCCAGTGTTTTGCTGCTGCCAGATTATTTTTTCCATGGATCCTGATCATGCTCCTGCCTTGCTGCCTGTACCCGGCTACCTTGTGCCTGCTCCCTCTTGTTCCTGATCCCAGTTTTGGTTCCCACTCCTTTCTGCTGCCTGCACCTCCAGTTTTCCCCTGCTTTTCTGTGTTCCCTGTTTTGTATATATTGTTCATAGTTGCTGTATACTGATATTAGTTACTTACTGTGTATCTTCACATTTTCTGTGTTACCTGTTTGCTGGTGTCTTTTGTTTTACTATTACTACATTTTATTTTACTATATATAGTCTGTGTATATGTGACAATCAGCGCCACCCCTAATTCTCACTAAAGTGCTATGTGCACAATAACAAATAACAAATATATACAATCCTCTGCAAAAATATATCAAACAACCACAGCTGCTGTACACTCCTAGTGGATTTACCTCACTATACAACGAATTTATATATAGTGCAGCGCTACTGTCTATTATCAAAAAAATAGCAAAATAGCTTCAATACAAATCAAAATCCAATCAAACAATACGATCATCACAATCTCTCATTACATAAAGTTCTAATGTGAATTTATATGTGTGACTTCTTGATTGCTGTGAACATCCATTGATATCATTCACCACAGTGCTCCTCTATAGACAGTGCTACACACCTTCACCAACCGTTATACCTGCTCACCCCAACAATGAGTCAGACAGACTCAGATATAAATCTTTACTCCCACTCCTCTACAGTCTCTCTCATCCACAATCGATCAGCTGTTCTCCTCAGCCCTCTCTTGGTTCAACAACCTCCCCTCTCTTCCACTTCTGGGATATCACTCCAATATCATGCAATCACAAAAACAGGATACATTGTGCTCTCCGTTTTAAAAAAAAAGAATTTTTTTTTTTAAATAACCCCGCTAAAAAGACAATTGAATAAACTCACATGTATACAATTCAAATGCGTCCACTTGCTCGCCACCGTGGGTGCGTGACATCACGGGTCGGCTCCTCCCCTCTACATGGGTATCGCCCTCTGATTAGGCTTCCTCAGTAGATTTACTGGGGAAGCCCAATCATGGGCGATATGCGTTTAGCGGGGAGGAGCCGAGCCTGTGACATCACGCAGCCACAGTGGGGAGCGAGCGGACGCATTTGAATTGTATATATGTGAGATTTATTCAATTATCCTGTAAGTGTCTTTTTAGCAGGGTTATTTAAAAAAAAAATGTAAAAAAATTTTTCAAAGGAGAGCACTATGTATCCTGTGTTTGTGATTGCATGATATTGGAGTGATATCACAGAAGTGGAAGAAAGTCTAAGGAACGGGGATCTATATAGGAGAAATCAATTCTTTACCCATTGGAAACACTCAGGAGGTTGTTGAAGCAAAAGAGGGCCGATGAGAACAGCTGATCAATTGTGAATGAGAGAGACCGTAGAGGAGTGGGAGTAAAGATTTATATCTGAGTCTGTCTGACTCATTTTTGATATGGTGAAGATGCGTACAATCAAGCATTGTCTATAGAGAAGCACAGTGGTAATGATGATATAAACGGATGTTCACAGCAATCAAGAAGTCACACAACTATATTCACATTAGAACTTTATTCAATGGGAGATTGTGATGATTGTATTGTTTGATTTATATTGATGCGATTTTGATTTGTATTGAAGCTAATTTGCACATTTTATGATAATAGACAGTAGTGCTGCACATATATATGTATATTATGTATGTAGGTATGTGTGTGTATATGTGTGTGTGTGTGTATGTATGTATATATGTGTATATATATATATATATATATATATATATATATATATATATGTATGTGTATATATATATATATATATGTATGTATATATATGTATATGTGTGTGTGTGTGTGTGTCTAGTCTCAGTTTCTTACTTTAGTTACACAGAGTTGGCCATCTCTGCTGCTGGCTTGAAATGACACTGGGGCCAGGTACCACTAGTAGGCAAGGATCTAGATACCCTCCCAGCAGCCAGCATCTGGTGGGAGCTGATTACTGGGATCTGCTGGCTGCTGGGTGACACCCACTGGTGGACACCAGAGCTACAACCTTCCACTCTGGGAAGCCTAGTGCCACCAGTAGATGATCCAGATCCTGACAACACCAGAATTCATAAGTCATAAAGGGTCCAAAACAACTTTAATGATACATATGCGTAAGACATCCAACAGGTTTTGGGGTCAAAACACGCTCCCCCTTCATCGGGGGGCTCAGTAATGTTTGCAAATGTCTGCGTGGACCCAAGGTAGCAGATGCAAAAGAAATCTGAATTCTTTGAAAGCAGTTAAGCTGGCCTTACACCAGTAGACTTTCAAGCAAATGTTTGTGCAAAAATGTTCCTTAGCACATTCAGCATCGCATGTCATTTAATTTTTTTTTTTAAAATTAGCTTTTTTAATTAGATTTTGGAATGAATGGACTTTCCCAAACGAAAACCACATTCAGCCCCCGTTCATGTCGGGGCAATTTGACATGTCAAATCGCATGCCAAATTTCAGCCTATTGCTGGCAACGGCACCGTCCAAATCGGTGTGATGCCGACATTGCAGCACCGCACCAATTTCTAAAAGTAGTTCCTGCACTACTTTTGGTGATTTTGGGGGCGATTTCAATAGACATCTGTGCAAGAGCTCATAGAGATGTCTTTCAAATCGTCCCTGAACTCGCAATGAAATGTGGGTTTGAAATCGCATTTCAAACGATTTCAAACCTGCCTCCAGTGTGAACTTACCCGCATTGTTAGAAATTCAATAAATATTTTCCATCCTGCTCCTTTCAATTTTCTTGTCACCAGTGTCGGTGAGACCTCACTAACGATTAGAAAATTGAACAAACGTTTCTAAAATAAAAAAATTCTAATGAAATTCTACTAGTGTACAGTAAGGCCAACTTAAAGATTAAGCCCCGTACACACGATTGGACTTTCCGAAGGGGGAATGTTGGATGTGAGGTTGTTGGCGGACAATCCGTCCATGCGAACGCTCCATCGGACAATTGTCGGACTTTCCGCCAACAAGTGTTGGCTAGCATGTTCTCAAATTTTCCACCAACAAATGTGTGTTGTCGGATTTTCCAATTATGTATACACAAGTCCGTTGGACAAAAGTCCAAAGTACAAACACGCATGCTCAGAAGCAGAAGCAGTCGGTCTTGTAAACTAGCGGTCGTAATGGAGAATTAACATTTGTGACGCGGCAAATTATGAAATCTCCAAATGCAGCGCACAATTCTCTTCTTCTTTAATGGAATAATAATGAAGCTGCTTTGCTGGTGATACTGATGGAGTTATTACAAACTATTTTTTTTTCTAGTGATATCAAGAATAATATTATTATGTTTTTTATTTTTATTTGTGCAAGTTACCGCAACACCATTATCCCGTAGTTTTTAAGTTCAAAGATACAACTATGTTGGTGTCCCTTGTCACGTTTACATTGTATTTTATAAAATGTAACTGCTACTCCCAAACTGTCATTTGAAGTAAAACACACAGCCAAGTATTATTCTACACAATTTTTTTATTGTGCATTAAAAAAATAAAACAAATAAAATTAAACATGCTATCTGCCAATAGAACTTAACCAAAAGTGCAAACAAATAGCCTTTTCTTCTGTATAGGAGTGAATTTATAATTATCATTCCGCTGGTGCACCTGCAGGGCTCTAATGAGGAAAATTGCAGGGTCTGCATCCCTTTAGACATGATTTCATTTTAGGAGTATCTCACTAAAAAAGCATTTGTGTTTCGGGGGGGGGGGGGGGGGGGGCTCACAATCAGACTTGTATTTTAGTGGAAAATCAGTGAGCCAATCACACAAGCAGGAAATTACATTTCTAGTGGTTATTCTGTACACCATTCGTTTACAGTAGCCATATTGCATTTTACAGAAAATTACAGAACTCCAGATTGAAAAGGAAAGGTCATTGTAATAACATTCAATTACAATATGTACACACATGTATACACTATTTTTTTGTTTATTTGCTATGTTTTTTCACAAAAGCAGAGTTACCTTTCTTCCTCAAGTTCAAGTTCCTCCACCCCAAACTCGCTCATCCATGTCTTTATGGACCTTGCTTTGTACACTGGTGTGCAGTCAGGGCAGGAAGGGGCTGTCCCCAAACTGTTCCCACAAAGTTGAAAGCATGAAATTGTCCAAAATGTCTTGGCAGTGGCGTAACTAGAACCTTCAGGGCCCCGATGCAAGAAACCATGAAGGGCCCCCCTGAACCCCAGCCAGGGCCCTTCCCTCCGAGTCCGGTGGTGGAACTCCAGGGGGCGTGGTCACAGGTATGACCTTTGTGAACCCTGTAGTTCCACCACTGGTATCAGTAGATAAAAGATACGTATAGATATAGGCTAATGGTCTAGTTGCATTTTTTAGTCAAAGAGTGCCACGTCCCAATGAAAATTATACAAAGAAGGGGGATGAAAAACAAGAGGGACTGGAGGGCAACCAACCCCCGGGACTTTTATGACGGCACTAAATATACTTAAACCATATATAAAATCATTGAAATTTTTATTTGATGTACAAAAGACATTTTATGAACAAAATAGACAATTACATCCATTAAACATACAAAATGACAAAGTGCATATAAAAAAAGAGTTGGTATGTGGGCTTATATAGCTCCATCCATTACCACATTCTTATGTGATTTAAACTGCATTGTTTCTTTCCTACATGTTTCGCTCTTCAGAGCTTCCTCAGGACAATTGCAGCAAACAAAAATACTGAAATTATATAAGAAAATTTATTTTAATACACATATACAACATTTTTGTACATACAGTAAGCCCGGAACACAGGCATAGGAAATGTCCACCTATATGGTTTGACATATCATAATTACATTAGTCTAGTGATGGATTCACTCCAGTCTAACAAGAACGGCCCTAACTGCAGCGAAACCATCACCAGAGAAATATTTTTTAAACACAAGGACATAATCTACATATCAATAGTAAATCCACAAATTGATTGTCAAAGAAGGGGGGGCAACTAAACCATTTCCAAGAATGGCGTCCCCAAATTTATTAGCATATTTAGTGCTACTACACCACCATAAATGATGTAATTCTCCTACCAAGGGGAATGCAAATTGGGTTGTAGAGCAAAAAAAAAAAAAAGAAACAGCAACTGGACTATAAGATATAAGATATATATACTTTTCAACAAAAAAATGAATGAAACTAGAAATAAAAAAATATGTAAATAAATATATAAAGATATATATAGAACTAAAGTCTTACCCCATATAATCAGGCAAGTTGCTTGTATTATTTATCGTTAATATCGTATATTGGATATATCAATTAACATTGAAATGAGGACAGATAATCTCTTCCTCCTTTACTTGTCAAGCCAGCGGACCGCGGCAAAAGCCCCCATTTAGGGATCCCCCATTTCTGTCCCCAAAAGGATCTGCAGAGGCACGAGAAATATGTGTAAAATATATCTTAGCCATTGGATTATATTTATCAAATGGCGCAGTCCAAATTTCTAACATACCTGGTAGTAATATGACAATGAAGAAATGAAACCAGTTCACACAGCCTGGTATCCACGTGTACCATATATTGTCAGATAAAAGTTGGATAAGATGTGTTTCTGAACACGAGAAAATTCTCTGTATTGATCTCTGAAACAGGAAAAATAAACGAAGAGACCAAGTCTTCATTATAGCCATCCCAAAAATGAGAGTAAAAAATGCATGGTCCTAAAATTAGGACTGCAGGCATGTCCAATTAGTCCAGTAGAGACATATTTGTCTTACCTGTTAAATGAAGCAACGTGGTCTATTCGGTAAAGTTTTAGGAGTTTCCTCCATCCGTTTGGTGGCTCCACGTGTCCGCTCCCAATGCTAGCTTGGATAGCACTGACCGGGAGCCGCGAATTTAAACTCGTGTCTCCAGCCCAGCAGCGTCTGACGTCATTGCTGGGCTGCGGGCACACCTAATGGGAGGATCCCCTTCGTGCGCACGCGCGCACGACGTATTTTCTTCGTGCGCACGTAGGTGTCTAGTGCGCATGCGTAACGAACATGTTATACGTCCGTACAACGCGTCGGCCATTTTAGATTCTGGCCGAAGTGAAAGGCTTTGCCAGTAGTGACCCCTAGAAGCCCGTGCTGTGGCCAGGATCCACCATTTGGCCAGAGACAGGTAACCTATACGGTTTAGGGGCTGTCAGCCCTGATTTTAAATTCAAATGAGTCATAATTCAAGCAGATGGGGACAGAGGTATCCCGACATAAGTGTCGGTTGCCATATGTCCCTGGTTTCAAATGATGGAAATGGAAACTGAATTGCTTGAGACCGGCAAACCCGAAGAAGGGGATTAACCCATATTTGAAACGGGGCGGGCTGACCAAACCCTCAACTGGTTGGGGAAGGTTGTAGGTCAGATCCGCCCCGGGGTGCCCGTACAGACCAAAGGGGGCAAAAAATAAAGCTAATAGGAGGATCCCTTTTGTATCATAGAGTGCCTACCTCAGTTCGCTGGCTTGAAAACACCTCATTGTTTATGGCATTTTGAATAGCCATGGCCCGTGCTATAGGGGGAAGCAAAAAAAAAAAAAAAAAAGGAAAATAAATATGTTTGGAACCATTTTCCACCTCACATTTCTATCCTCCCTGCCTATGTAAGGAAAGATTTAAAACTGATTGAGTCATTGAGTCCCGGAGATCGGGTGGCCCCCAAATTGTGTATCCATCTAGTCTCCCGCTGTAAGAGTGTATTATTGTAATCTCCCCCCCTTTCTCCCGGAGGGACATGTTCCAGGGGGAAGAAATGCATAAGACTATCATTAAACTGATGATATAAGCCAAAATGTCGGCTGATTGGGGTTTCCATCTTCCTTCCCCGCACCAGGGACACATGGTCCCTGATGCGGTGGAAGAAGGGACGCTTCGTCTTCCCAACGTAAAAAGCATTGCATTGACAGATCATAATATATACCACTCCCACTGACTGACATGTTACAGCGAATTTTTTTTTTTTTTTTTGCTCTACAACCCAATTTGCATTCTCCTTGGTAGGAGAATTACATCATTTATGGTGGTGTAGTAGCACTAAATATGCTAATAAATTTGGGGACGCCATTCTTGGAAATGGTTTAGTTGCCCCCCCTTCTTTGACAATCAATTTGTGGATTTACTATTGATATGTAGATTATGTCCTTGTGTTTAAAAAATATTTCTCTGGTGATGGTTTCGCTGCAGTTAGGGCCGTTCTTGTTAGACTGGAGTGAATCCATCACTAGACTAATGTAATTATGATATGTCAAACCATACAGGTGGACATTTCCTATGCCTGTGTTCCGGGCTTACTGTATGTACAAAAATGTTGTATATGTATATTAAAATAAATTTTCTTATATAATTTCAGTATTTTTGTTTGCTGCAATTGTCCTGAGGAAGCTCTGAAGAGCGAAACATGTAGGAAAGAAACAATGCAGTTTAAATCACATAAGAATGTGGTAATGGATGGAGCTATATAAGCCCACATACCAACTCTTTTTTTATATGCACTTTGTCATTTTGTATGTTTAATGGATGTAATTGTCTATTTTGTTCATAAAATGTCTTTTGTACATCAAATAAAAATTTCAATGATTTTATATATGGTTTAAGTATATTTAGTGCCGTCATAAAAGTCCCGGGGGTTGGTTGCCCTCCAGTCCCTCTTGTTTTTCATCCCCCTTCTTTGTACACTGGTATCAGTAGTTTTTTTTTATTTTTTTGTTTTTAATTTTTAAGTGCCCCATTGGGGGACTGTCCCTAGGCAGGATGGGGTCCCCGTCCCCAGAAGAGATGAGGTCCTTTTCTTCAGGGCAGATGAAGTTACTGCCCCCAGGAGAGAAGGGGTCCCTGTCCCCAGGAGATATGGGGGTCCCTGTCCCCACGTGAGAAGGGGTCCCTGTCCCCAGGGGGAGATGGAGGGGGTATGTAATGGTGTGTGGGGGATGGGGTCCTCTCACTCACCATGACCAAGCTGCAGGCCACGCACTCATCCATGTTGGCCTGGGCTCCATCCAGTGTGCTGGACGGGCCCAGAAAGACCTTTCATCAGCTGTGTATGACGGGGGAGGAGGGGGGCTGGCAGACAAGCCTGCAGTGTCCTCCAGGGGAGCTCTCATAGGGCTGCACTGCATCTGTGTGCTTAAAGTTTGTTTACTCTGGAGAAGTATACAGTGCAGTGTGGGCCGGACTCAGGGAGGGCGGAGCAGGAGAGGGGTACTCTGAGGAGCCGGCCGAGGACACAGGTCATGCGGGGAATGCACAACTAAAGCGCAGCCAGTGCGATAGTCGAGCATGGAGCTCTGCTAGTCACCCTCCACCTCCAGCCACCCCTGTGCATGGTGCACTGGTACCCCTAGCTGCCTATGCTGCTGCCGGCCATATGTAGAAGGGGCTGCATGGGCCCCCTGCATCACAGGGCCCAGTTGCGGTCGCGACTGCTGCACCCCCTATAGTTACGCCCCTGTGTCTTGGTATGCTGACACCTCAAGAGTTTCCTTCACTGGGACCAAGCCCAACCCCTGAAAAACAACCCTATAACATAATCCCCCCCCCGCACCAAATGATTTGGACCAGTGCACAAAGCAAGGTCCACAAAGACATGGATGAGTGAGGCTGGGGTGGAGGAACTTGGGACTGGCCTGCACAGAGTCCTGACCTCAACCCGATAGAACACCTTTGGGATGAATTCGAGCGGAGACTGTGTGAGTCAGGCCTCCTCGTCCAACATCAGTGCCTGACCTCACAAATGCGCTTCTGGAAGAATGGTCAAACATTCCCATAGACCAGGCATGTCCAAAGTCCGGCCCGCGGGCCAATTGCGGCCCGCGGTCCGGTTTTGAACGGCCCACCTGGTCTTTCTCAATTTAGTGTGCCGTGGGATCAGGGCTGTCAGATGAGCCCGATCCCCGACACTGTGAGAAGCTCCGTGAGCTTCAAAAGTGAAAGTAAAGTGCAGAGGAGTGTGCTGTGCTCTCTGCTTCCCCCTACAGTGCAGTACCCGGCTGAATGAGGAAGCTGCAAAGGTACTGTACTGTGCTACAAGCTAAATTAGTGTTAAAAAGGGCTTTATTCGTGTGTGTGTGTGTGTATGCATGTATGTCTGTATGTGTGTGTGCACATGTGTCTGTATGTGTGCGTGGACATGTGTCTGTATGTGTGTGCACATGTGTCTGTGTGTGTGTGTGTACATGTGCCTGTATGTGTGTGTACATGTGCCTGTATGTGTGTGTGCACATGTGTCTGCATGTGTGTGCACATGTGTCTGTGCACATGTGTGTGTGTGTGTGTGTGTGTGTGTACGTGTCTGTGTGTGTGTGTGCTAGGGTTGGCACCTTTTCTTCAAGTCAAACCCGAACACTTTAGCGGCACACAGCAATTTTTTTTATAGTATAAACTATACATATATTTTGCTTCTAAATAACATTTCTAATCATATGAAGTTAATAACAAGAGTCCCCCTTTACATCAGAGTCCACAGAGTCCCCCTTTACATCAGAGTCCACAGAGTCCCCCTTTACATCAGAGTCCACAGAGTCCCCCTTTACATCAGAGTGCACAGAGTCCCCCTTTACATCAGAGTGCACAGAGTCCCCCTTTACATCAGAGTGCACAGAGTCCCCCTTTACATCAGAGTGCACAGAGTCCCCCTTTACATCAGAGTGCACAGAGTCCCCCTTTACATCAGAGTGCACAGAGTCCCCCTTTACATCAGAGTGCACAGAGTCCCCCTTTACATCAGAGTGCACAGAGTCCCCCTTTACATCAGAGTGCACTGAGTCCCCCTTTACATTAGAGTCCACAGAGTTTCCCTTTACATCTGAACTCGCAGAGTTCCCCTTTTACATCTGAACTCCCTTTCACTGTAAGGGGGGACTCTGGGACCTCTAACATAAGGGATGCTCTAGGAACCCTGATTTATGGGGGTACACTGATAACTCTGATGCAAGGAGAGGACTCTGATGTAAGGGGAAACATTGTGGCCTCTGGTGTAAATGGGAAATCTGATGTAAGCGGTGCTCTGAGAACCCTGATTTGCCTAACTGTACTCACTCAGAGGCAGGAGAGAGAAGGGGGGAGACTTCAGTCACAGACGAAGGTGGATGGTGAGCTCACTCACCCCTTGGTAGTCGCCACCTCTCATCCAGATGTATCTGAGGCTGCTGGACTTCCAATTTCCGGCCCCAACTTTCCTTTTCTGAGGCACATACCTGGGGATTGGAGTGTGGGCAGACACGGAGGGGTGGGGGTAATCCCTCTCTCCTCTTCCTTCTGTGGGTGTCTGTTTGGGGGGGTGGATTGTTATTGCTGGCTTTGGGCAGTGTGAAAGAGTGTAACAGACACTCTCAGCTTAGACAACTGCAGCCAGAAACTCTGCTGGGAAGCCATAGTCCAGTCTAAATAATGTGTCCGGGTTTCAGGCGGTCTGAAACCCGGACACATGATTCCAAACCCGAACTGTCCAGGTGAATCCTGGACAGGTGGCAACCCTAGTGTGTGCACATGTGTCTGTGTGTGTGTGTGCACATGTGTCTGTGTGTGTGTGCACATGCGTCTGTGTGTGCACATGCGTCTGTGTGTGTACATGTGTCTGTACATGTGTCTGTGTATGTGTGTCTGTGCACATGTGTCTGTATGTGTGTGTGTGCACATGTGTCTGTATGTGTGTGTGTGCACATGTGTCTGTATGTGTGTGTGTGCACATGTGTCTGTATGTGTGTGTGTGCACATGTGTCTGTCTGTGTGTGTGTGTGTGTGTGTGTGTGTGTGTGTGTGTGTGTGCACATGTGTCTGTATGTGTGTGTGTGCACATGTGTCTGTATGTATGTGTGTGTGTGTGCACATGTGTCTGTGTGTGTGTGCATGTGTGTGTGTCTGTATGTATGTATGTATGTCTGTATCTGTGTGTGTATGTATGTATGTGTGTGTACATGTGTCTGTATGTATGTCTGTGTGCGTGCACATGTGTCTGTGTGTGTGTGTGCATGTGCGTGTGTCTGTATGTATGTCTGTGTGTTCACATGTGTCTGTGTGTGTGTGCATGTGTGTGTGTGTCTGTATGTATGTGTGTGTGTGCACATGTGTCTGTATGTGTGTGCATGTATGTCTGTATCTGTGTGTGCACATGTGTCTGTATGTATGTCTGTATGCATGTGTCTGTATGTGTGCGTGTACACACATGTGTCTGTATGTGTCTGTATGTGTGTGTGCACATGTGTCCGTATGTCTGTATGTGTGTGCATGTATGTCTGTATGTGTGTGTGGCATGCATTTGTCTGTATGTGTGTCTGCATGTGTGTGCTTGTGTCTGTGTGTATGTTACTTTTAATCCTGACCCCCCCCCCCCCCCCCCCCCATTCTTATACCATCAAAACTGCTTTTGTAGGGCTTGGTGTGATATTAGCCAGGACTGCTGCTCCTCTGAAAAGCAATCCATGCACAGATCTCTTTTCAGAGGCATTTGAATGGCGGTAAAGAGGCATTATGTTGCCTCCTCACCACCTGTTTTAAGCCCGTAAATGCAACATCTGTGTGGCTGCGTACTGTGTGTAGGGCAGCCCATTAATTTCAATGGACTTCCCTACTCACAAAAATGCAGGGAAAGAAGTTCCCGAGCTTTTTTTTTTTTTAAATTGCACTGCACCAAAAGCACCCTACATTTTCCAATGTGTGGGGTACCATTAAGAATTAACGGTACCCCCTAAAGTGCAGAGCATTCGTCTGTGTGTTGGGAACAAGCGCGACAAAGGCAAGAGAATTCTTGTTGGGCTCGGATGGACACACTAAGACCGAATTTTCAATGGTTCAAAGAATGTCAGGCAAAATGGTCGGCCCTCAGGCATGTTCACTTCATCAAATCTGGCCCTCTTTAAAAAAAAGTTTGGACACCCCTGCCATAGACACACTCCTAAGGCTGGGTTCACACTATTGCGAATTGGATGTGCGTTTCCCAGCATCCATTTCGCCTGTTGGGAGATTGTGACTGGCTCTCAATGGAGCGGCTCCAGAGTGAATTGCACAGCAGTCCTGTGTGTCTTTTGGCCCGTATCAGGTCTGAATTCATTCAAACATTTGGACCGAAATCAGACCTGAAACAGTGAACAGGGACACAGTAGACCTCTGCTATGAGCCGCTCCATATGGCAGTGTGAACCCAGCCTTAACCTTGTGGACGGCCTTCCCAGAAGAGTTATAGCTGCAAAGGGTGGGCCAACTTAATATTAAACCCTATAGTGTAATGCCGCATACACACGATTGGAATTCTCATCGGAAAAAGCTCTGATGGTTTCCCCCGTCGGAATTTCGACGGAATTCTGCTCAAACTGTCTTGCCTACACACAGTCACACCAAATTCCGACCGCCAAGAACACGGTGACGTACAACACGTACGACGGGACTAGAAAAAGGAAGTTCAATACCCAGTAGCCAATAGCTACCATATTGTAGTTGAATCTGAGCATGCGTGAGTTTTTGCATGTCGGAATTGAATACACACGATCAGAATTTCCGATAGAACGTTTTTCCATCGGGAAAATTGAGAACATGCTATCAAATTTTTGCTGGCGGGAATTCAGCCAGCTAAGTTCTGATGGAACATACACACGGTTGCATTGTCCTATGAAAAGCTCTCATTGGTCTTGTGTGCGTGTAAAGGCAGGCGTCCCAATACTTTTAGTATTATAATGTATGTTCGGTTATGGTTTCATTGCGATTTTTCGAAGGAGTCCGGTGCAGTTTTCGATCACCAGCACGGGTGCGAATTTGTTAAGTGTATGAGACTTGAAATCGCAACTGAACTGCACCTAGAATCGCACAGGACTCTTAAAAATGGCAATGCCCACACATATGTGAACCGGCTCTATAGAGGCCCCTCTCTCCTTGTTGTTTCTATAGAGAAGGCTGCCAGGTCACATGTCATGTGAATTGCATCCGGTTCCAAACGCATCCAATTCTCATATATGTGAACCAAGCCTGTCAGCCACTTCAAGCTAAATTCAGAAATATAAAACTGATCAAATGTGAACTTTTTGTGTCTTGCAGATTCGTGTCCAAAGTTGGATGACATCATAGTCCCATTTTTAGTACACGGCAGAGAAGCCAAGCTGCAGTGTGTGATCCGGAAATATTTCCCTGACAATCTGGAGGTGAAGTGGTTTCGGAGAGACGCAGATAGGCCGGAAATGTATGAAGTGTCTTCTGGTGATAAATATAAGATTCTAGGAATGGAAGTTACACAGGACCTTGATAGGAAATACTCCTGTACCGCAAGTCTCATTGTAACCATATCAGCCAAAACAGACCAGGGGTCAGAGTTCATTTGCCGGGTGAAACACCCCAGTATGGATACCTATCTGGAAAAATGCACAGGAGAGCTAAAAGTGGCAGGTAAATTTCATAACACCACCCACATAGCAGGTGTGGGGTAGACTAATTCTTATGATACAAAATAGATCGATTCACTAATGCCACGTACACACGATCAGACTGTCCGGCGGACAAACCACCAGACTTTGAAGCGGAGGTCCGCCGGACTTTCTGAACGAGTGGACCTGCCCACACACAACCGGACCTAGTCCGCCGGACTTTTGGCGGGAGTCCGCCGTACTTTTGAAAATGAACGGACTTGCCCACACACGGAGGAAAGTCATTTTGAACGCGGCTCCAGGTAGCTGGGACTAGCGAAGGAGGTCACTATCGCTGCCTTTGGCAGACAGATTGACACGTCGCTGGCCCCGTCACCTGGTATGGACTATAGGTCCAACCTATAGTCTGAAAAAAGGGCTTGGGGGTCCTCCCAAGGTCCATATCAGACCCTTATCCAAACACGCAGCCTGGCCGGTCAGGAAACGGGGTGGGGACGAGCGTGCACCCCCCTCCTGAGCCGTACCAGGCTGCGTGCCCTCAACATGGGGGGTGCTTTGGGGAAGGGTGGGCCCTGAGGACAAGGGCCTCTTCCCGACAACCCTGGCCATTGGTTGTCGGGGCCTGCGGACGGGGGGCTTATCGGAATACGGGAGCCCCCTTTAATGAGGGGGCCCCCAGATACCGGCCCCCCACCCTATATGAATCAGTATGGGGTACAATGTACCCCTACCCATTCACCTGGTGAAAAAAAAAATAAAAAAAACACAACACAAGGGTTTAAAATAATTTATTGCACAGCTCCGGGTTCTTCTTCCGTCTTGGGGGGTCTTCTCGCCGGACTCCTCTGCTATCTTCTGCTCTTTTGCTAGCTCTTTTACTAGCGGAGGAGCCCAGCTTTCTTCTTCATCGCCACCCGGGGGTCTTTTTCCGACTTCGGGGGTCTTGCCCCCCTCTTCGGTTCTTCTTGCCGGGCCTCCGCTTTCTTCCTATAGCTCTTTACTAGTGGTGGCCTGGTCTTCTGTCGCTGCTGCCTCTTCTTCCAACTTCGGGGGTCTTGTCCCCCTCTTCGGTTCTTCTTGCCGGGCCTCCACTCCTTCTTCCAGCTCTTTTACTAGCGGTGGCCCGGTCTTCTGTCGCCGCCGCCTTCTCTTCTTCTTGTTCTTCAATTTTTGAGTCAAAACTACTTTCTAAGTCCGCTGGACTTTTGGAAAAAAAAAGTCCGCCGGAGCCCACACACGGGCGGATTGTCCGGCGGACTCTGGTCTGCCGGATCAAGTCCGCCGGATAATCTGATCGCGTGTACGCGGCATAAGAGTTAAATAACGGCTAATATGTGGTAAATGTGGCATGCGGTAACAATTGTGCAAGTGCATTCACTAAGAATTTGGAGTTAAATACCGAACGCGGTATTTTTTTGATTTAGTGGTAATTACTGCATTGAGCTGGCTGCCAAGAAGCGGGCCGGGAAACCAGCTGTGTCCTTAACCGCTTGCCGACCGCCTCGTGCCGATATACGTTGGCAGAAGGTCTCGTACAGGCAAACTGACGTACCTGTACATTGCCCTTTAAGAGGCGGCCTGTGGGCTCGCGTGTGGGAAGCTCCACAAGTCGGGTTGCGGGTCCAGCGCACTCGAACGCCGCGGGGATACCCGCGATCGTTTCACGGAGAGGAAAAACAGGGAGATGCTAATGTAAACAAGCATTTCCCCTTTCTGCCTAGTGACAGTGTCGCTGATCTCTGCTTCCTGTGATCGGGAGCAGAGATCAGTGACGTGCCACGCGTAGCCACGCCTCCCACAGTTAGAATCACTCCCCCAGGACACACTTAACCCCTTAACTGCTCCCTAGTGGTTAACCCCTTCACTGCCAGTGTCATTTACACAGGAATGGTCCCAAAAATCGCTGATCGCCGCCATTACTAGTAAAAACATTTTTTTTAGAAAAATGCCATAAAACTATCCCCTATTTTGTAAACGCTATAACTTTTGCACAAACCAATCATTAAATGCTTATTGTGATTTTTTTTTTTTACCAAAAATATGTAGAAGAATACATATCAGCCTAAAATCTTTTTTTTTTATATTTTTGGGGGATATTTATTATAGCAAAATGTAAAAAATAATGTGTTTTTTTCAAAATTGTTGATCTTTTTTGTTTATAGCGCAAAAAATAAAAACCGCAGAGATGATCAAATACCACCAAAAGAAATCTCTATTTGTGGGAAAAAAAGGACGTCAATTTTGTTTGGGAACTGAAAGTTAGAGTTATAGTGACGCAGTGCCGAATCACAAATAGTGCTCTGTTTAGGAAGGGGGTAAAATATTCCGGGGCTGAAGTGGTTAAAGCGGAGGTTTGCCAATTTATTTATTTTTTTAAAGTAAGCAGCTACAAATACTGCAAAAATAAGGACACTTACCTGTCCAGGGTGCCCGCGATGATGGTACCCGAGGCCAAAAGTGTCCGATGTGTCCGCCATAATGTCGCAGTCACGAAAAAAAATCGCAGATCGCCGCCATTACTAGTTAAAAAAAAAAAAAATTCCCATAAATCTATCCCCTATTTTGTAGATGCTATAACTTTTGCACAAACCAATCAATAATCACGATTTTTTTTTACCAAAAATATGTAGAAGAATAGGTATCAGCCTAAAGTGAGGAAAAAAATAGTTTTTTTTAAAAAAAATTGGACAATTATTATAGCAAAAAGTAAAAAATATTGTGTTTTTTTTTTCAAAATTGTTGCTCTTTATTTGTTTATAGCGCAAAAAATAAAAAACGCAGAGGTGATCAAATACCACCAAAATAAAGCTCTATTTGTGGGAAAAAAAGGACGTAATTTTTGTTTGGGTACAGCGTCACACGACCGCGCAATTTTCAGGTAAAGCGACGCAGTGCCGAATCGCAAAAAAGTGCTCTGGTAAGGAAGGGGGTAAAATCCTCCGGGGCTGAAGTGGTTAAAAAGTATTACAAAAAAACAAAACAGACAAAATTGGGGGGATGAGGCCCTTGTTCCCATAAAAAAAAAGCAGATTATACCTTCTATCAGAGCATCTCCGAGGCTCACGTGACTCCTCAGCTCTCTTCTCTCTCATCTCCGGTGGACCCGCCCACTATAGCTGTCAGCCGGGCAGAGGAGAGAGCCGAGGAGTCACATGACCCCTGGGAGACGCTCTGATAGAAGGTATAATCTGCTTCTTTTTATTTTTGCAGCACAGACACCGGGATAGATAATGATAGCTAACAGAGGGGATGGACTGTTTGTAGCACAGTGGCTTAACAACCACTTTAATGCCTAAAATTGTCTTTTTCTATAATTCTAATCAGTGAGAATATCAATGTGCGTTTGTAAGATAAATGATATGATTATTGATCTCAAAATTAAACTTTTTAGGAATCCCGGTTATAAACAGTAGTGTACAGGATGATAAGTTTATTGAACTGGAAGTGGACGGAGTTTACAAGGATGATCCTGTGTTGACCTGGGAGGGAGCGAACAATGAAAATGGGCCATACAAAAAGATTGAAGACAAAAATATCAAGACCACTAAATCTGAGAACAGCGATGGCAGCTTCAAAATCCTCAGTAAATGTGACATATCATATGTGTTGTATCATCTAAAGGACAGATATTTTAAAGCTACCGTAGAACATAGCGCTCTGAAGTCTCCAGAAGAGATCATCTTTTACAACAAAGGTAATAGCGTGACATTTCTTATCTTGTTGCTTAACCTCCGTGGCTTTATGATTATGTCAGATTTTTGATGCTCAAAGCGGTACATTGTTTTGCATGGAAATTTGGCGTTTTATATTGTAGGCCTGTAATTCTTAGCCCTTGTACACACGGTCAGACATTCCGACAACAAAATCCGTCAGATTTTGTCCGACGGATTTTGTCCGAAACTGTTGCATACACAGTCGGACAAAGTTGTCAGAAAATCCAATCGTACTTAACGTGATGGCGTTATTTTGTTAGGACGGGAATACATTCAGGCTATTAGCCAATAGCTTTGGTCTAGGAATTTGATCTGAGCGTGCGTGGCACTTTGTCCGATCGGAATTCTCTACACATGATTGGACAAAGTCCGATCGGATCATGTTGTCGGAAAATTTTATAGCCCAGCTGGAAAACTTGGTCCATCGGATACTCTGATTGAAACCGTCCGATGGAGCCCACACACTGTCGGATTATCCGACAACACGGTCCGATCGGACATTGTCCATCGGAATGTCCGACCGTGTGTACAAGGGCTAAGGAATAACTCACCTAAATCTGTCCGGACAAGAGTCTAGTAGACATCCCGGGTATGATAAAGTTTGAAACATGAATCATAAATTATAATAAAATAAATAACTATAAACTAATTATAACGAATAATAATATAATAATAATAAAATGTATTCAATAAAGTAATCAAATAAAAAAACACTGAAATTTGCTCCGTTGCAGAATTGTCGCTGTCGTTACTTTCAGTGTCTGATGATGAATTTCCCCACAAATCACTATCTCTCAATTCTGCAAGTTTTCTAATTCACTATCGCTGTATTCTAGCTGGTCTAAAATCGCTTATGACGTAAAGGGAAGCTTTTTGGTTGCCGTGGATATTCTCAAGTTTCCAGGCAGAAAGAACAGTATATATAATATATAAGTACATGCAGGGCACTGGACAAAGCATTAGCGACAAAAGGGAGGTGAAATGATTTGATACAGTAATGTAATCTGTAAGGTTATAATGTACTGAATGTGTTTTGTTTTTTGTACTTTTTGAATTTGGCGCCGGGATCCATCTCCGTGCATGGTGTCAGGCTGGGGTCGCCAGCTATATCAGCTTTAATTTGAATCGTCGGGCACCCGCCGTCACATAGTCCCGCCTCCTGGTATGGCTTCATTGACAGACAGCACACTTGTCCAATGCCGGGACACGTGCTGTCTATCATAGATGGGAGCCGATCCAGGTGGCGGAACTTGTGTGACAGCAGGCGCCCGGCGATTCAAACAAAAGCTGACACAGCGGGAGACGCCAGCCTGTGTGATGATCCGGCCGCCTCTCCTCTCTGATTCCCGGCACTGGCGAGGCTGCATTCCAGAGAACAGGTGAGGCTTCAGTGCTGGGCACAGGTGAGGCTGCATTCCTGGGCACAGGTGAGGCTGCGTTCCTGGGCACAGGTGAGGCTGAATTCCTGGGCACTGGTGAGGCTAAGATGTGGCACATGTGAGGCTGTATTCCTGTGAACAGGTAAGGTTGCATTCCTGGGCACAGGTGAGGCTACATTCCTGGGCCAGGTGAGGCTAAGATGTGGGCACAGGTGAGGCTGCATTCCTGTGAACAGGTGAGGCTACATTCCTGGGCACAGGTGAGGCTACATTCCTGGGAACACTAGAGGCTGCATTCCTGGGAACAGGTGAGGTTGAATTCCTGGGAACAGGTGAGGCTGAATTCCTGGGAACAGATGAGGCTGCATTCCTGGGAACAGGTGAGGCTGCATTCCTGGGAACAGGTGAGGCTGCATTGCTGGGCACTGGTGAGGCTGCATTGCTGGGCACTGGTGAGGCTGCATTGCTGGGCACTGGTGAGGCTGCATTGCTGGGAACAGGTGAGGCTGCATTGCTGGGCACTGGTGTCGCAATTGTCAGTTAAAGAGACGCAGTGCCATATTGTAAAATCTTCCAGGGATGAAGTGGTTAAAGTAGAACTAGTGCATTTTGGATAGAGTAAAGGAGTGCTATAACCCCTGTCAGATTTTAATTCCATCTGTGTCTCATTGGGGAGATTTCCCTTTACTTTGCATCTATCAACGGGGTACCAAATGCCTCCAGGTTGCCATGTTGCATTGAATTTTACAGAAAATTGAAGCGCTGCAGTTTGAAATGGAAAATCAATTTTTCATGTTAAAATAGAACTAAAAGCAAAACATTTTAATTTTAAATTTTTGGACAATGTAAGGGATGGTTATAACCCCTGTCTGTTTTTTGCCATCCTCATTGGAAAGATTTCCCTTCACTTCCTGTCCCAGAGCCAAAACAGGAGGTGAGACGAAATCCTACCAAAGTGAGGGCCTGAGGGGGCGATGACCCCCCCAATATTATAGTGTGCCCCATCATGTATAACTCATTAAAATGTCCGGCTACACAGCTACCTGACTGACTCGTCACTTGTCTGTCAGTCTCTGAGCTGCTGCCTCGAGGAAGTCGGGGCTAGGTGACATCACATGATGGCCACCGCTGTTGTTTATGGGAGTCATAGTCCAGCCTGAGATAGCTAAAACTCTCGGTCGCAGCAGTTGGATCTCTTGGAGTTGAACAGTGGACACACACGTGGCTGGCCTGGGCGCACTGCCGGTGGCTGCAGTACACTGTGCATGCACCAGAAGTTGGCCCCAGGAGACAGGAGCATCACCCACTACCCAGGACTGGAGGAGGCCATGCAAGGAGGAGGACTTGTCCTGCTGAGCTCTGAGCTGGCAGATGCCGATTCGGCCCATAGCTGAGGTGAAAGACCCTGACACCCCCAGCTGACCCCAACATGATCACCCCATCTATCTCCCCCTCCCATACACCTAATTTTCCCTGCCCCAGTGCCCATGGCCTGTGAAGCTAGCCGCAGACCCGTGGGTCCTGCTGACCACCCATCTGTAGGTAGCAGGACCCATTGGCTATTGTCCATTCCCAGCAGGACCCACAGGTCAGTGGCCAGCAGGACCCACACGTCTGCAGCCAGCTCCCAGCAGGACCTACAAGCTGGGGGTCCTGCTGGGGGCAGCCTCGGACCTGTGGGTTTTGCTGGCCTGTGTGCCCTGCTGGCCCCTAGCCTAGGGTGACCAGAAGTCTCCAGTTTCCAGGGACAGTCCCTGAACTGAGGACACTGTCCCTGTACCAAGTCTATCCCCGCAATCCTACCATGGGTCCCACTGGGCCCATTGGGCTGCCTCAGGGAGGAAGGGGGAGAGCGCCACCGGATTACACAGATTTCCCGCTTACACAGCACAGATATTGCGTGTAGTTTATCATAGGAACCTGTCCAGGAGGCGGGACTTCATATGACAGCGGCCACCCGGTAAGTGGGAGCTCCCCACTCTGTGTAATCTGGCGGCGCTCACCCCCTTCCCTCTCCTCTTTCTAATCATCATGCACTGGTGAGGCTGCATTGATGGGCACTGATCAGGCTGCGCTGATGGGTACTGATCAGGCTGCGCAGATGGGTACTGATCAGGCTGCATTGATGGTTACTGAGGAGGCTGCAAAGATGGGCACTGGTGAGGCTGCAAAGATGGGCACTGATGAGGCTAAAAAGACGGGCACTGATGAGGCTGCATTGATGGGCACTGATGAGGCTGCACTGATGGGTACTGATCAGGCTGCGCAGATGGGTACTGATCAGGCTGCATTGATGGTTACTGAGGAGGCTGCAAAGATGGGCACTGGTGAGGCTGCAAAGATGGGCACTGGTGAGGCTGCAAAGATGGGCACTGGTGAGGCTGCATTGATGGGCACTAATGAGGCTGCATTGATGACCTCTGGAGTGCATTCTATTCTTGAAATATATATTGCGTTTTATGGTTGCCCCCCTACTTTTGTCCCCAAAATATGAAAGTTGGAGACGCCACTGCCCTATAATGACTGTCCCCATTGGACGATTTCCCCTCTATTTCTGCTCTGGTGACTACCCAAAACTTGAGATTTTCTTTCACTTTCAGTAATAACGGTAAACAGAACAAATAGAGAGGGTGAATCTCCCTAACAAGAGCACAGATAACAATAAAAGCCTGACAGGTGGTGTTCTAATCCCTCTCTACTCTAGCCAAAGGTTACCTTTCAGGCCACGTACACACGCGCGGACTGTTCGCCCAACTTTGTCCGCTGAACAGTGTTTGGGCGGACAGTCCGCTCGTGTGTGGGCTTTCAGCGGACAGTTTCAGCGGACAGTTTGACGGACAAGGTTTTTCGGAAATTCCGTAAAACTGTCCGCTGAAACCTTGTTTCAGCGAACAGTCCGCTCGTGTGTAGGCTTGTTCGTCAAACAAAGTTGCGCGCATGCTCAGAAAGGATTTTCACGCCGAAAGCTATAATGCAGTGTATAGGACGTCGTATTTTTCGTCCCGTCGTACGTGCCGTTCACGTCATCGCGCACGGTTTCAGCAAACTGTTCGTCCGTCGTGTGTGGCCATGTCCGTCCATGCTAAGTTTGAGCGGACTGTTTGCCAAAACTGTTGGACGGACAAAGTTGGGCGAACAGTCCGCGCGTGTGTACGCGGCCTCATTGTACTTTAATATCTATTAAACTGGGAACTGGATAGGCTGATAACACTGCTTTAGATTTGAACTTATAAAACCGATTTAACAAAATGCATTCAATTGTATATTTACTGAATGAATGGGAGTAAGAAAAAGATTATTGGTAAAGTACATACACTTTAAAGCAGACCTTCAACCTAAACCTAATGCCCTCGTGCCCTGTATCCTCCCCCCTCCCACCCTTTAAATTGGATATAGATGAGAAAGACATCTGGGAATGATACCTGGCCTCCTCCTTCCACCACTCTCCGATTCCCACCGTAATCACAATGAAGGAAGGAAGGGAGAGCCATGATAAAAGAGGCTGACGCTTCTCTTTAAAGGACAAGTATGGGCTGTTTTTTTTTTTCCATTTTCAGCTGACAGCGGGCTAAAGTCCACTGTCAGCTGACCTCACTCATATGGTCGGGATCCATCCAGAAGCCTGGACTAACCCTTGGCTTAGCCTCTCAGTGATCCCCCAAGAGCCTAAGCCAGCCACTCCTGCCCCTCCACAGCCCAATGCTCCCGTGAGCACTGGAGGGACAGAGTAGAGAGCCAGAGACTGACAGTCACAGCTCTCTGCTCAGAGCGGAGGGGAGAACTGAGAAATCAGTGGTGTTTGGTTGTTCCGGTCTCACTGCTGAGCCGGTGGTGGACAGATACAGCATCGGATTGATGCTGCATCCACCCAGGTGAGTATAATTGTTTGAAAAAATTGTATATATAAAGTTGCGCTAAAATTACATGAAACATGAGAGAAATCTAATACAAATCGATGAATTTATAAATCAAAAAATATCCTGTGTAAAGTTCAATCAAGAAAGAAAGAGTCTTTTGTGATAAGGGGCTCTCTGTTTCCAAGAAAAATCAATGAATAGGAAAATCGATCCTTTTTACGAATTCAGTGTAATCTTCTTACAAATCCAAAGCTGAAAAAAGACTCTTACCACAATGGGTGGACTCCTAATCAATGGAGTCGTTAGCGCGAGCAGACCACCCTCTGCAGGGTTCTCTTGCGTATAATCCGTTCCGGTGTGCCACTAGACGCATGGATAGATACGGATCCTTCGGAAGTAGCCAGCCTAGATTACACCGATTCCATACGTCCTCCTTCCCTCCTCGGACACTGTAGATAGTGATTATCCGATCTCTCTGTACGTCTGGGGTGTGTTTATAGCTCCCCAGCGAATCGTCCGATATCAAGGTTTTTTAGTACGCAAACCTGTAGTGAAACACAAGATACTCGGGCCTCTCGGCCACGAGTAAAGGGAAGGGGAAAACAAAGAAGGACTCCGATCGTGAACGTACCATTAGGCAGTCGGCAATTTTATTAAAAAGATTTTTTGCTAACATACAGCAAACCAAAAAAATATATATGACCGAATAGGTCCGATTCTAGAAAACTTTGTAATAAACAGTAGACCAAAGGTATGACCGAATCGGTCCGATTCTAACAAATGAAAATAAAATGAAAGTATGCATAAAAAAAACGGTTAAAAATAAGAACAAATATACACCCGTGCTAGGGAATATTCTAAGCGTGGTGGTATCAGCACAAACAGCCCGACATGTTTCGTAAAAACTTACATCCTCCTGGGGCACAGGTGATAAGCTGATCCATCACGTTTAAATAGCGTTACAACTAAACCAAGCCTCGATTACGTTCGAAAGAGGTGAGGGTCAGCTTTCCGGCCGAACCAAGCCTCACTTCCGAACAGCTACCATTTTTTCGAAGGTTATAGAAATGAACCGAATCCCTCGTCTCACAAACCATTGGTCCCGCCCAGGTCGCCATTTTCATGGAGACCAAATGCAGTCCAGGTCTAAAACAAAGCGTTACGACTAAACCAAGCCTCGATTGCGTTCAAAAGAGATGAGGGTCGGCATTCCGGCCGAACCAAGCCTCACTTTCGAACGATTACCATTTTTTCAAAGGTTAAAGAAATTAACCAAATCCCTCATATCACAAACTTTTGGTTCCGCCCAGGTCGCCATTTCATTGGAGACCAAACGCGATCCAGGTCTGGAACAACGCCCAAGTTCAAGCTACATTTTCTTATGGATTAAACCTAAATCTGAACTGCACACCTCTGAGTGGAAAGCCCATATCGAAAAGTGTGTGACTACTCTCATTCGGATGACCCACGGTGTCCAATTCCCATTAGGAAACCATTTTTTAAGAATCTAAATAGAAGGAAGTGGTCTGTCCTCACTTAATTAAAAAAATAGGAGAAAATACAAAAAGCATATATAGAAATTAAGGAATAATATTAAATAGACAAAAATTCATAACCCCTCAAGCGTTATCTATAAAAGCATTAATTTCTATATCTACGTTAAGTCCAAAAGGTTTAAGGCTCTTGATTTTATATGTCCAACTCATTTTGAGTTTTGAAATTGCCCTCTTTTTAGGGCCTCCTCTCCAGGGTAACTGTAATTTTAGCGATTCCCAAAAGGGATGTTCCCCGAGGGTCACGATCATGTACTTCCAAATAATGTTTCGAAACCGGGTGTCCTTTGAATCCTCTTCTAATATTACCCAAATGTTCCCCTAACCTCACCTGGAGAGGGCGTAATGTGCGACCCACATAGTGGAGCCCACAGGGGCAAGTTAGAAGATATACCACTCCCTCTGTGGAACAGGTTATAAATGATTTAATGGGGAAGATCTGTTTAGTGTTTCCTGAACAAAATTCTGTTGTTTTCTTTATCTTTATATTGTTAATGGAACATACACAACACTTATTACATTTAAAAAACCCTATCAGATTTTGAAAAAACATAGGTTTAATTGTCGGGGGGTCGCACACATTGGGTGCGATTTTTTGTCTAATAGATGGTACACCCCTAAACACCAACTGTGGTTTCTCCGGGAGGAATGAACCCAGAATTTGATCATTTTTAATTATGTGCCATCGCTTACGTACAATCTTTTTGGCCCGAAAAATGTTGTTGAGAGAATCTCGTAACAAATGGGCATTGAAAATTGCTGTTAATATTATTCCCCTCCACCTCTGTTCTCTCTTTAAGTAAGAGGCTACGGTCAATCCCTCGTACTTCTCTCAATTTTTCTTTTAAATCTCGTTCATCATAACCTTTAGCCAGTAATCTTTCCACAAGAACCCCGGCCTGCGCATCAAAATCTTCCTCCCGGGAGCAGTTACACCTCATTCTAATGAACTGGCTCTTCGGAACGGACTGTAGCCACGCTTTATGGTGGCAACTGTCACGTGGGATAAAAGTGTTACGATCAGTGTCTTTGAAGAACGTGGCTGTCAGTAGGGTGTTTCCCTCATTCCAAATTTTGAGATCCAGAAAATTAATGGTATGTTGACTTGCTTCGTATTTAAATTCAATCCCTCTATCGTTCCTATTGAGTTTCATCATGAATTCCTCAAGTGACTCAAAGGGGCCATTCCATAGGAGGAGGACGTCATCTATATACCTGGCCCAAAGGGCCAATTCCGGTCTTTTATCCAAATAGATGACGTCCTCCCCCCATTTCCCCATAAAGAGATTCGCCAAACTGGGGGCAAATTTAGCCCCCATGGCTACTCCCCTCTTTTGGAGAAAGAAACCTCCCGCGTGCCAAAAGTTATGCGTAGTGGCATATTCTAGGAGTTCCATAATAAAATCCTTCTGTCTGTCTACCAAACCTGAATTTTTATCCAAAAAATATTTAACTGACCAAAGGCCCCAGTTGTGTGGGATCACCGTATATAAGGATGTCACATCTGCTGTGACCATCCAAACACCCTCCTGATATTGACAATTTTTAAGGATATTAATAGTATGACGAGTATCCTTAATATAAGCTGGTAAAAGTTTGACTAGAGGTTGTAGGAACCCGTCTATGTATTTCCCTGCTCTTGATGTTAGTGAGTCAATCCCGCTGATAATGGGTCTACCCGGTGGGTGAACCGGGTCTTTATGTATCTTAGGCAGGTAGTACATGACGGGTATCCTAGAAGAAACAGGGACCAAAAAGGACTTCTCCTTTTTGTTTACAATACCCATCTCAGAGCCTCGCCTAACAATATCCTCCAGTTCCTTTTTATATTTAAATCTTGGATCACCGGATAGTGGAATGTATGTGTCAGTATCACCGACTATTCTATTGAGTTCGACTAAGTAGTCCTCCTTATTTAATATCACTATCCCCCCTCCCTTATCCGCTGGCCTAATGACCAGATTTTTCTGGTTACAAAGCTGATTAAGACCCAATTGTATTTCCCTAGCCATCTTTACCTCTTTGATTTTCAGGCATTCAAGATCCCTAAGGACAACGTCCCTAAAGACCCTGATAGATGCAGATAGGCCACCTGGGGGGTTGAAGAGAGATGCGTTACTTAGACCAGAATGTTTGATATCTGTCTGGCCGATCGCATTCCTCTCCTGTGTGTTAGACAACATATACCTTTTAACATTTAATTTCCTGGTGTATTTTTGTATGTCCATATACGTTTCGAATTTATTAAGAGCCTTGGGAGGGGCATACTTTAGCCCCTTATCTAAAACGGAAATCTCAGCCTCAGTAAGAATGACACTACTGAGATTGAAAATTCCCTCTCCATTTATTCCCTTTTTCGTTTTGCTTTTTGATCTCCGTCCGCCTCTCTTTCCTCTCTGGGTTCTATTGATCTTTCTAGACTTTGTTCCCCACTGGGAAAACCCCACTGCTCTGATTGTTGTTCTTCCCATCGGGGGTATTGAGGAGGTCCCCACTCCAATTCCCTTCTTTGAGGGTACGGGGGTTGGTACCATGGAGTCCTTTCTCTTCCTCCACCCCTTGGTCCCCTATATTCTCCTGGTAAATCCATCCTATTCTCAAAATATGCGTCCTGGTTATTCATACCCTGGAATCTGTTCTGAGTTGGAACATTATATTCCTGATACCTCTCATCCCTATATATATTACCCTGGTTCCCATATGGTCCATACTCATTCCCATGTATCCCATTTGGAAATGTAGTGTACGGGTAGTAATTCCCTTGTCTTACATCATTAAAGGGCTTCCTTCCTTCCTTTCTTTGGGGGGTAACCTGGAGTTTTTGGTCTCAATTGAGGTGGTTTATAGTATCTCTCAGGGGATCTATAAGACACCCTTCTATTGCTATCCTGTTGGTGGGATTGGCTTAGTGGGGGTCTATTCTGATTATTATCCGTTTTCTTAGGCCGCCCAGTATTGCTCTGACTTATGCTAGACGTGGAGGGTTCTACCATTTCTGAACACACCATAGGTTCCACTTCATTATTAGTAATTTTGCTTTGCCATTCGAACACTAAACCATTCTTATAGTCTCCTACATCCCTATTATACTTTTTTCTTTTCTTATTCTTTTGTTCGACCTCTTCCTTCTCTAATAGTTTTTTAAGGCTAGCAGATCTTTCTTTATACTCCTCACTCCCGATGTGAGATAAAAGCTTATCCTTGATTCATTTAATCTCTGTATCTAAATGACCCAGTTTACTATTCTTCCTCTGTGTTAAAAAAATGAGGAATTGAACCCCAGCAGTGTCAAAATATTTAAACCAGTCTTCCAGGTCTGCCTCACCTTTTTGAGGGCCTACATCCCACCTTAAACTGTGTGGGACCATAGATTCTGCTACGTATTGCTCTAAAAATGCTATATCCCATTGGGTATGGATTTCAGAAAGAGTATAATTGTTTGTTTTTATGTAAGTCCATACCTGTCTTTTAATTCATATTTACTAATCCTATAAATGTTGTTTTTCTCCACACAGGAGGGATTATGAAGTTGTTCAACAAAGAAAAAATATTGTTGGCGCAAGTACCAAAGAAAATCACAAAGTCCAACGATGATCTGAAATCAATGGATGACCGTGTAAACCCAGTGGGCTAAAACAATTGTGCATGGAACATTATTAATGGAATACAGAACTGAAATGAACCGGTATTCAGAACCACTATAAGTCATGGTAGTGCAAGAATAGGGACCGTTTGTCGCCTTGACCTTCAGTTTAAATCTCCACACTTCCACGATCACCTCCGCCACTGCCGATGGCTCCAGTAAGTGGCGGAGGGCACTGGATCGCGGCGGGAGGGCCTTCTCCCGCCACTGATAAACATGGCAAATCCACCACAGGGATCACTTTTATCTTGTAGCGGACCGCCTCCTTCAAACAGCTGCCGTAAACCTGCAGCTGGCGGTCCATAATGGTTAATACAGTAATAATACTATGCACTGTCACTGTACTAATGACACTGGCTGGAGTTAACATTTTGGGGCGATCGAGGGGTTAAATATGTACCTAACTATGTGTAATGTGTGTACAGTGTGCTGCTTCTACTAAGAGATCTCTCAGTTTCTCATCTCTGATTTGCAGGGATAAGAAACTGACAGATCACTCCCTCTGGGCTGTGATTGTACACAGCCGATCAGCAGGCCCTGGGCGTGAATTATTGGTTGGGATTTGCTGACAGGTTCCTGCCCGATACAATCACAGCGGGTGTCAGGTGGGGGGTGCGCATGCATGTGCCCTAACACGGCAGAAGGCAGCGGCGTTCCAGTATGTCACTTTGCCTACAGCAGACGCGTTCTCGCAGTTCATTACGGCAGGCAGTCCCTAAATGGTTAAACAGACAAAATATCAATTGTTAAAAAGACTGACTCATCTCCCTCCCCCTCCTGACTATTGTGTTTAAAAAGACCTTGTAGTAATCTTTTTTTTGTGAAATATATGCTGTAAATATTATATATATATATATATTATATACACACACACATCTACACATCAGTTTAAAATCAAAATATAAATTAAGTAAAATAAATTGATGCGGAATGAATGTACATGATTGCAATTTGCTTCATACATGTTGAAATGTAATTTTTTTATTCGATTTGGACAGAGTGGAGATGGATGAGAACATCTTTCAGATTTTTAGAATAGTGTTTTTGTTTTATTTTTCATCATAAAAATAAAGAAACTTTTTTACTTAGTATAATAATGTGATTTGGTAAAGCTGACATATGTGTAATCATGTGAAGTAGGAAGATTTCATTGTATCAAAAATGTTTTCATAAAAATAAAAGAACAAAAATGATACAACACTGTAAATGTTATTGGTTATTGTATCGGTGACAGTGGTTATCGGTATAGGAAGTGTGGAGAGTCCCTTGAAAGGGGTACAGACAGCAATGAAAAAACTTTAGTAGGTTAGGGTTGGTTTTTAGATTTTTTTTGGCATCTTTATGTGTGTTTTATTTACTTATGACTCTTTGTAGAAATGGGTAAGGGGTACTCATTCCTCTGGGAGAAGCAGATATCTGATTCAGGAAGAATACACATGAAGAATGGATTTAGACAGTATATAATTATCCCTAAGTTCAGCTTTAAAGTGATTGTAAGGGTAAGTTTTTTTTGTTTTTTTTTAAATAACAGAGCCTGCTCTTCTGGGGTCCCCCCGGCGGCTCTTGTGGCTTCTCCCCACATCAGATAACCCCCTCGGAGAAGCGCTTCCCCGAGGGGTTACCTTGCGGGGCTCTCCGGAGCCTTCATAGCCGCCGAATGCAGGACTTGGCCTGCGTCATTGGAGGGGCTGGGGGGCCGGTGACTGGCAGGTGTTTTTTCACCTTAATGCATTGGATGCATTTAGGTGAAAAAACATGAACCTTTACAACCCCTTTAAGGCATGTGGCCTGGTATGGTATAAGAATCACACAAAGCCGTGGCTTGGCCCTGCCCCACGCTCTCTCCCCATTTGCTCACTGACTGTGATTGACAGTAGCGGATGCCAATGTCTCCCGCTGCTGTCTCATCCAATGATGAGGGGGATAGCGAGGACAGCTGAAGCTCTCGTGTATATCACTGGATTGGGCTTGGGCTCAGGTAGGTATTGGGGGGTCATACAGGAGGTTTTTTTTTTTTTTTCATGCATTCTAAAAAACCTGGAGCCTTTACAACCACTTTAACCACTTCAATACCGGGCACTTTCGCCCCCTTCCTTCCCAGCCCAATTTTCAGCTTTCATCGCTCTCGCGCTTTCAGTGACAATTGCGCGGTCATGCTACACTGTACCCAAATGAAATTTTTATCATTTTGTTCGCACAAATAGAGCTTTATTTTGGTGGTATTTATTCACGACTCAGTTTTTTATTTTTTGCGATGTAAGCGCAAAAAAACGGAAATTTGGAAAAAAAAATATATTTTCTTTTTTCTATTTTAAAAGAAATCCAATAAAATCTAATTTTGTCATAAATTTAAGCCAAAATGTATTCTGCTACATGTTTTTGGTAAAAAAAAATTCCGTTAAGTGTATAATAATTGGTTTGTGTGATCACGGACATATGTACGCAAATGATCATGTACATATGTGTGCAGGTGATCACGTACATATGTGTGCAGATAATCATTGGGACATGTGATTTTAGTGGGACATATGTGGGGGACATGTTTTTATTATTAGGGACATGTGTATTTATTATTTGGGGACATGTATGTTTTGGGGACATGTGTGGGGACATTGTGTTTATGAATATAAAGGGGTGGGTGCTGCGCAAATCGTGCCACTCAAATAAAATACACAAATTCAAAATAATATAAATATGTGCATACATACAATGCCGTGAAAAAAAATATAGTCCAAAAAACAGCACGCATAAAAATATATAAAAAATATATAAAAAATGGAAAAAAGGTTTAATGATAGAACAATAATAAAATGTCCGCTACTCAAGGCTCCCAGAACTCTCACCTTTAAACGAAGTGAATAAGCAAATCAAACAAACTCCAGGATTCTCTTATTTCATTCATAAATAATAAATAATAGCCATCAGGAAATCCAAAGGAGGGATGTAATGATACAATTCCGCCACTAGAGGGCCAGTCCCAGCTTACAGAATAGGTGAAATGGATCTTCACTTCTATTTCACAGTGTATGGCTCAAAATAAGAGAGAGGAGGGGGAGAGAGAGAAACAGGAGACTTCCATAGTGTAGTAGTTTAAAAAATGGCAGGTAAATTTATTAAAAAGCAGTAAAGACTCTCACATTTTAATTGCAAAAACAAGCACAATCAGGAAGAGGGTATAATGACAACTTCCTCCCGCCTTACTCTACTTCCGGTTCGTCCTCTGGCCAATCCCTACACGTTACGTCATGTGACTTCTTCATGGGGATGCATGTATATGTGCATTGGCCGGGTGGGAAGTGGTTAAAAAAAGCTAGATAAGGGTTTGATCTAGGTCAGTGTCAGGGTTAGGTTCAGGCGCGGTTTTTTTAGGTAGAATTAGAGAAAATTATATATTGTTTTAAATTTAGTGTCAGTATGTTTTAGACAACACAAGGTGCCTTATTGTGTCTTGGCTCTAATACAAGTACACACATCAAACCATATGTTTGTCACTGGGATTGTCAGCAGCAGGAGAATTTATTTTGGATTGTTCTGTAGTGGGGGCTATGGTAATGGCAACAAGGTACTCACCTCTCAGCCGGCTTTTGGGTCTTCAGGGAGTTCCATTGGACTCCTCCCCCTTCCCCAAGTGCCTCCGTCTGCTAATGAAGGGAAGGGGGAGGAGTCCATTGACGTTGATGTTCGTGACGTCACCGGACAGCCTGGACAGTGAATATAGAGTGTTTGCTCTATATTTAGTCAGTTCAGGCCGTGTATTAATATATGTGTATATATACTCTGCATCCAGTGTAGCCTATATCTACAATGCATTCCATGGTGTACTGTTTCTAATACACTAATGAGGTGGTGTCTGTCAGAAACCATGAATCAGGCTGAGACCGAAGTACAGATAAATCACACTTGTTTAATAATAATAAAAAAAGGTAAACAGAGTAAACATAGTTAAAACATAGCCAGTTCAGGATAGAGTTCAGGAACCGGAACAGATAGTCAGACAAGACAAAATGCCTGGCAACCAGAGAACAGCATAGTAGAAGAGCAAGCAGGAGCTGGAGCCAGAAGGAATGTCAGCCAAGCAAGTCTTGCAGGAACACAGGAGAGCGTCTCTAGGGATGTGACCAAGGTGAAGGAAGAGATCATCTGGACTGGACAGCTTAAGTAGGCAGGACTGACGAGCAGGATATCATCAACAGGTGAGTCACTGTGGAGAGATAGGAGCTGGCAATTAGCCAACAGTTCACCGAAGGAAGGACTGAGAAAAGCCCTGACAGTGTCTTTATATATATATTCTGCATCCAGTGTAGGCTATATCTACAGTGCATTCCGTGGTGTACTGTTTCTAATAAGCACTTCAGGCTGTGTACACTAATACAGTGTGTACAGTGTATACTACACTTTCGGTGGTGTACACAGTACATAATATAGTGCATCCATAGTACAGTTGCTAATACAGTGCAGGCGGTGTACACAGTATCTAATTCAGTGTGTACAGTTTCTACTACACTTCTAGTGGTGTACACAGTACACAATACAGTGCAGCCTTAGTACAGTTGTTAATACAGTGCAGGCGGTGTACACAGTATCTAATACAGTGTGTACAGTTTCTACTACATTTCTGGTGGTGTACACAGTACACAATGCAGTGCAGCCATAATGCAGTTTCTACTTCTTTTCTGGTGGTGTACACAATATCTAATGCAGTGTGTACAGTTTCTACTACATTTCTGGTGGTGTACACAGTACACAATGCAGTGCAGCCATAATGCAGTTTCTACTTCTTTTCTGGTGGTGTACACAATATCTAATGCAGTGTGTACAGTTTATACTACACTTCTGGTGGCGTACACAGTATAAAATACAGTGCAGCCGTAGTGCAGTTGCTAATATAATGCAGGCGGTGTACACAGTATCTAATACAGTTTGTAGAGTTTCTACTACACTTCTGGTGGTGTGCACAGTATCTAATACAGTGTAGTGTGGTGTTGCAAAACAAAATATACATCATGCCCGCAAGGCCACCAAGGAGAGGCAGATGCTCACAGGCCACTAAAAGAGGGCAAGCAGCCTTTGTGTCTACAGTAAACAGTGCTGGTTGTGGACATGGTGCACCCTCTGCAGGTGGCCGTGGGGCACATTTGTCCTTTTTTTCTGCTGCTGGCCCTGTTATTGAGCCAGAAGATGCAGAAGAGTTGGTGGAGTGGATAACAAAGCTGTCCTCATCCTCCTCATCCTCTGTCACCCAGGCTCAGAGTAGTTTACCTTCTAATGCAGCTGCCAAAGCAGCCTATTCCACTGGCTCCTTGTCCACAGTCACTCCTTTCGTAGCCCGGATGTCGGGTACATGCTGCTGGGAGGATGCGCAGAGATTTGAAGGCTCTGATGTTGGTTCCCAGTTGAAGGAAGGGAGTAACGTGAGCCTAGAGAGAGGTGGTGCCGAAGGACTAAAAACTGGCAGTCATGTTCCCCCAGCTGCAGCATGCTGCCAAGTTTGCTCCAGTGATGAGGAGGGAGGGGATGATGAGGTTACTGACTCTACCTGGGTGCCTGAGAGAAGAGAGGAGGAGGAGGCACAAATCCAACGAGGCAGGATGTCCTCTAGGGGGCAGCTTAAGGGCAGCCATCCTGTTGCATCACACCGTAGAGCTCCGCAGGTGCAGGGCGCTGCTGACTTCCTGCTGACTTTTAAAAGTTCCTTGGTGTGGGCCTTTTTCGACACGTGTGCAACAGATTGCACCGTTGCTGTTTGCAACCTATGTCTGAAGCAGATCAAGCATGGCCAGAACAGCAGCCGCTTAGGCACCACATGCTTGACCAGATATATGATGACCTGTCTTGCAGTCCATTGGCAACAGCACTTGAAAGTCACACATCAAAGAAAAAGGCGGACTCCTCCTTGCTCCTCATCTGGGATCTCCAACCCCCCTATACCTTCAGTCCTCTCAAAAACCTGCACTGAGAGGAATGAAGCTCTAGCAATAGGTGTCCCAAGTACTTGCAGCCAATCTGCTTGCAGTAAACCACCATCTGATTTTAGCAGGCACATTTCCCTACCCCAGTTACTGAACCGTAAAAATAAATTTGGTCCCAGCCATCCACATGCTCAGCGTCTGAATGCTAATTTGGCCAAATTGCTAGCACTGCAACTGCTGCCTTTTCAGCTGGTAGACTCTGTCAGTGGCAGGTTCTAAAATGCAATTTCTTTTCATGGAAGGCTCTCTACCAGCATGTGGAAGGTAATGTTTTGGCCTCGTTGGACAGGGCGGTCAGCAGTAAGGTGCATATTACCGCTGCCTCATGGTCCAGCAGGCATGGGCAGAGACGTTACCTTTCCTTCACGGTGCACTGATTAACTCTGCTGGCAGCTGAGAAGGATGCAGGACAGGGTTCAGTATTGTTGGAGCTTGTTCCGCCACCATGCCTCCAAAATGCTAGATTCTGACACAGCTCTCTCCTCCACCCCTCCTCTTCTTATTCCTCTATGGCCTCTTTTGCAGTTTTGTCCTCTGAACCAGCAGTGCTCCATAAGCGGTCAAGGGGCTACGCAAGCACTCAGGCAAAAAGATGCCATGCGGGGCTTGAGTTGGTCTGCTTAGGGAACAGGAGCCACACTGGGGGCAGAGATTCTGTCAGCTCTGCATAGGCAGGCTCAGAGGTGGTTGATGCCATGCCAGCTTCAGCCAGGAATGGTTGTATGCGACAATAACACTAACCTTCTCTGATGCCATCCACTGCTCTACTGACCCTGTCCACTGCCCTACTGACACCGTCCACTGCTCTACTGACGCCATCCACTGCCCTACTGACACTGTCCACTGCTTTAATGACACTGTCCACTGCTTTAATGACACTGTCCTCTGCTTTACTGACACCATCCACTGCTCTACCGGCTAACATTGTCCACTTTTAAGGTAGGCTAGTTTCATATTTTACCTGACATTTCTTTTATTAATAGAATCATATTTCATGGGTGCACAAATGCTTTTGTTTTATTTAACCATGCACCTTTAAGTCCCCCCCCCCCTTAATGCAATTTGGCCACAGCCACTGTTCACCATAGTGCCTTCCTGTATTCCTCCATTATCACTGACTGCAGATATATATCATCCGTCCTGTATATATAGCTGCGTACAGGACAGATGATGTATATCTGCAGTCAGTGAAGATGGAGAAAGGTCTCTATGTACAGGTAGCTGTATATACCCACCTTCCTTCCTGTATATACTAATACCACCCACCCCCTATATATACACATACATACATTACACACACACATACACACACACACACACACACATATATATATATATTATATATATGTAATACTGTATTTTATTGAATAGTTAAAAAAAGAGTAATTGTACCACATACATTGTAATAACAAAATAGAACATCAAACAGTTCTCCAATAAATACCCGTGGGGGTAAGTTGTACATACCAATGGAGGATCAATGCTGGGTGACATAATCAATAGACATGTGCATTTGTTATCGTACAAATGCATTTTCATACAAATTTTGGTGAATCTGAAAAAAAAATGCTTTATTTTCGTATACCCATTATATTTTCTATTTTCTGTTTTATAAAAGTTTGATATAGATAGATACAAGATTCAACATGGCGGTGACAATAGTGTATCAAACCTGCGGTCGAATGTGCCTAACCTAACTCTATTAGTCCAAGATTATTCGACATAGAGAGAAAAGATTCAACATTATAGAAACAATAGTAAATAGTCAAAAATATGTATAAAACCGTTCAACGCAAAGATTCAATGAAGTAGCTAAAACCATACGATCGCTGTGAGGAGACATTTACGCTAAAATGATCCGCCCATAGGCTATAGAAGAATTCTAATGTTGTTTGACTCGTAACAATAATTAATAATTATCACTAGTCAAACAACATTAGAATTCTACTGTAGCTTGTGGGCGGAGCATTCAACCAGAAATGTACAATTGCGGCGTCGTACAGTTTAGCTGGTTCGTCTAATCTTTTTAGAACATCCAACAGACACCATAAGCCTTCAATTGACAGATTCAACCTTAATTAATTCGGATTTTCGTAATGCATTTTTTTAACTAAACAAAATAAATAAAAACACATTTCGGGAGTAACTAAATAAATGAATTTTTCGGACAAAACCAAAAATTCCGAAATGAAATATTTCAGTGCGCATGTGTCTAATAATAAATAATGTTGTACCTAAAAGGGGTACATTATATAAATCCGGGATAGAAAGTACTGTATATGCCCAAATACTATAAAAAAACAAAAGAAAAATATCGCGCTTGGGGTAAACCTAAAAGCTGCAACTACAACCATCTAATATCAAGATATGAAAAAACTCAAAAAAAAATTATAAATAAAGTTGCGCTAAAGTTACATGAAAAATGAAAATGAAAAGTCCAATACAAATTATTGAAATTAAAAATCAAAAAAACATCCTGTGTAAAGTTCAATGAAGAAAGAAGGAGTCTTTTTGTAATAAGGGACTCTCTGTTTCCAAGGAAAACCAATGATTAGGAAAATCAATCCTTTTTACGAATTCAGTGTAATCTTCTTACAAATCCAAAGTTGAAAAAAGTTTGACCCTTACCACAATGGGTGGACTCCCAATCAATGGAGTCGTTAGCGCGAGCAGACAGCTCTCTGCCGGGTTCTTTTGCGTGTAATCCGTTCCGTTGTGGTACTAAACGTATGGATAGGTGTGGATCATTCGGAAGTGATCGGCATAGGTTACAACAATTCCGTACGTCCTACTTCCCTTCTCGAACACCGTAGGTAGTGGTAATCCGATCTCTCTGTACGTCTGGAGTTTGTTTATAGCTCCCCAGCGAATCATCCGATGTCAGGGTTTTTCAATGCACAAACCTGTGGTGAGACACAAACTACTCGGGCCTCTTGGCCACGAGTAGAAGGAAGGGAAAAACAAAGAAGGACTCAGATCGTGTACGTACCGTTTGGCAAGCGACAATTTTATTAAAAATATATAAAAAAAATTCCGAACATACAGCAGACCAATGACCGAATAGGTCCAATTCTAGAGGAAATTTTTAGTATACAATAGACCAAATATATAATATAATATATAATTTTTATTTGTTAGAGTTAGACCGATTCGGTCATACCTTTGGTCTATTGTATACTAAAAATTTCCTCTAGAATTGGACCTATTCGGTCATTGGTCTGCTGTATGTTCGGAAATTTTTTTATATTCGGAGTCCTTCTTTGTTTTTCCCTTCCTTCTACTCGTGGCCGAGAGGCCCGAGTAGTTTGTGTCTCACCACAGGTTTGCGCATTGAAAAAACCTGACATCGGACGATTCGCTGGGGAGCTATAAACAGACTCCAGACGTACAGAGAGATCGGATTACCACTACCTATGGTGTTTGTTAAAAGTGACTGTAGAGAAGTAAAATGTAGTGTAGTGTACAAGAAGCTCTACATACTCACTCACAGGGGCGTTTCTTAATGAATAGCAAAGTCTTTGTGTTATATGTGAATCAGTAAGTCTGTCTTCCTTCCAAGGCATTTCAAACGTACTTTCAGGAGTAGTAATTGAAGAATCCTTCGTTCGTCCAATAGTTCGTTTATTATTCAGAAAGACAAGCAAAGACAAGATTGACATCTGGTAACATATGGCATGGTGATGGCTTCAGAAGGAGGAATAGGTTTTCTGATCTACATTCTCCAAAGTGTAGAATTCTTTCTCATCCCACCATTCCTCCTATTCCCATACTCCTACCCCATTCTTATACTGTTTCAAGATGTTATGTCAGCAAATCCTAATAACTCCCACATTTGCATATATACCCAATATGGTTCAGTCTATAGATAAGTAGCATAACTCCACCCATTGTTCTGACATAGTAACTCAAAAATAGATACCTACTCAGCAAATCCACTCCTCTCTATATGATCTGCTGTAGTGTAACCTTCAGAAATCATCACTCACCACCAAACATATAACTTACATATATTTTCAGAAACCCTTATTACTTAAAATATTAATTACCGCAAAAACTTCTTAACAATTCCCCCTCAATGCACGATATTCAACAAATAATAAGTGCATTCATCTTAAATAATAAATGTCTCTGATTCTCTTTTTTCCAATACAAACAATACAATAAACATTAATACAATACTCATTAATACATTTTAGTGAGTCAGAATTGTACATAAACATTTTCAAAAATTCTGAGATGTTTCTATGAAAATTTTTTTAAATATTTCATTCCATTGAGAAATTATATTTAATTTTAATTTATTCTCCATCTAAATCATGTAATATTAAATATTTCTTTCTTTCAACTTTATAAATGTATTTAACTTCTTGTGAAACTCTTATAACTTTAACCATATCATATAAATATTTTATGGATAATCTATGATCTTACTTTAAAAATGATCTTTTTTTTTTTTTCAAGTATACTGTTCCATTATATGACACACTCTATATGTGTTTTCTTATCTGTGAAACCACTGACCTACTGACCTTTAGTCATAAACTCTGGTCATAAAGAACAACTGGTTACAAAATGACATTCACACAACTTAGATATTACCTAAATCACTCACACTTCATTTATGGCCCTTTCATACACATTTTGAATCAATTGCTCCAGATGTACCATAGCTAATCACTGGATCAGATAAACCAGAAGTAATTTTCCGACTAAAAATACTTGTCATAATTTTTTTTTCTTTTTTTCATTTCTTCCTTAATCAATTTATAAATTTGTTTCATTCTAATCCTAATACAGATTTGAAACAAAATACATAAAAACTTTCCCATTATTTGATTGTCATATTTTATATATTCTATCTATCATTCTATTTATTTTTCGATTTATTTATCCATCTATCCATGACCAGCAAGCAACTTTTTCCTTTTATTTATTTATTTATTTATTTTATTTTTTTTAAACATTCCAAAACTATTTAAATTCAACAATAACTTTGTTTAGACACATTGAAATCCTTTTCTTCATAAACTCTAATTATACCTTTTTGTCTTTCCTATTATCTTATTACTATCATCATTATTCAGATAATTCATAAAAAAAATTCTTATGAGAAGCACATCCTAACTCCCCCTCACATAATGATCGACCGATCAATATGTCGCTTTTGATGCAAGTCCATATGAATAAATCATTGAAATTCACCAAAAAAATGATAGTCCTTGATAGCATAATCAAAAAATTATATTTTTTTTGAAAAAACAAGAAATAGTAACAAATAGAAATGTAGTTATGCTGTTGCATTGTCATGGAAGATTTTTAAAAAACTAAATAAAAAAATAAAAAAATAAAATAAAATTGTTTTCTTTAAATTTAGAAACGAAAAATATATCTATAAAAGAAAATGAAAACAAGTATCAAATTCTTTTAAAAATTATGTTTTCCTAAATAATTTTCATTAATCAATGTAAACCATTTTAGAATGATAATCCTTTCTGTGTTTACCCATTTTATTCTTATTTTTACCAATTATTTTTATTTTTACTGATACTTTTGAAACAAAAAACTATAATCCCAATGTACCTTAAAAATAACAAAATAATCTTCCCAATTTATATCCCAGTTGACATTTCTGTTGACATCCTTGGTACCTTCAGATCTAGAATTATTAACCATAACTTTAGCTACTGGAATAAATTACTAAACATACTCATTAGAAGTAGAAATCTCATTCAAGACATCATTTCTATTTAAATTAGCATAGGCCTAGCCATGTTTTGTGAACAAACTTCTGAAAAACCTATTCTTGTTGTTTGCAAAACTTGCAACCACACTACTTTCTATACAACAGATAATATAAAAAAACTAAGTATGCTATTCTCAAAAGACTGTCATTAACTCAAAAAGTTAACAAAACCTAGGTTTAGAAAATAATAAAGTTTTTAAACTAAAACTATAGCAGGTAAATATGTCACCCAATATTTACCTTTATCATCTCAACCAATACTATTCATACGTTCCACAATACCTGAGTACTTAAGATGATAAGAAACAAAACTTTACTAAACCTAAAATAGCATACATGTCCTTTACTACCTGTCCTATAAAATTTTAAATCATTAACTGATTCCATGGTTTGAAAACCAACCCCAATGGAATATGACATAAGTTCACAACAACTTAGCTTTTATAAAAAATATTATTTTTTCTAGAATTACCTCAATTAATTTATCAAAAAGAAACATTAACTAAAAAAACAATATCCTTGTAATCCTCCTGTAGCAAGTGATAAAACTAATATAAATCAATCTATATAGATTTGCCAAATCCCTCAATACTTTGTAGTATCAGGTTAGGCCTCTTTCACTTTAGATAATTCTATAAACAAATAAAACAATTTTCAGAAGTTTGATGACAAAGTGTTCTAAAATGAGTAGTTCAGAATTTTTATAAGCTAAAACAAAAAATCAATCAATCAGTCAGGTACCTGGATATGCAAAAATAAATATTTTCATTTAAAAATAACTCTATCCATTATTATTGTAATCCACTTATTTTTACAATAAATGTTATCTCCTTTATCAGTCTGTACTGATTCTAACTAAGACAAATAGTCATAGTCCCCCTCTTTATCCTGTTACTAATATCAAATCTTCTAAAAGAATAATCTTGCCAGATTACTGTTTTTTCTCTACACCGACAATTTATTTTAATTTTGTAAAAGAACATTAATTTAGGTTGGGCTTTCCTAAATATTCTGTTTCTGAAAGAAATGTGATCATGTTGACATTTCTTTTCAGAACCCAGCATTCCCCTCATACAGTATGATTGAATGAAGCACACCTGCTCTGTCACTGACTGCTCACATGACAGTCTTAAATTCAGCTTTCAATGCGTCCACTAAAAGTTGAAAAAGTGACATTCTCATGATTAATTTACACAACTGTGGCTCTGTCCCTCACACTTACAACTGATCTTTTTATCATTCAATTGCCATTAGACAAAGTTGTGTGTATTGACACCTCCTGTTTTCCTTGAAATAACACCTTTAGTGTAACATAAGATGTTTTTCAAAACAAATGATGCTAAACCCACAATGTCTCAGATCTGTAGCATTGGACAATGCACCCCTAACACATTTATTTATAAATACCAATGAAACTGTCTCATCATCCACATAAATTTAAATGTAAAATGACTGAGAGAGATTTCTATATTTACCAAAAATACTAAATTCATAAGGGCTTTCTTCAGATCTTCAAATGTTTGAATATAAGTTATCTTTTGTTATTAAAAATATATTTGCCCTACAATAAGCCTATATAATTCATTAAAATTTACTCAGACAGATATTTTGTCTGCAAAAATCTCAATGAACTCTCGAAAAAAGTTATTAAGGCCTAAAAAATCTTATTTTTCAAAACAATTACTTTTAGTAAGTAATGATACCTTTTAAATATATATTTTCCTCATCAATGAACCCTCTTCCAAGTATCTGGAAAATTTAACACAAACATATATTGTGCTTTGATCCATTAAAGTGAAAAATGTCATGGCATGACTGACCAGTCTGTAACTTGATCTGCATCTCTCTGTTGGTAATACACACCTCACATGTCACATACTCTTCAGAGAATGATCTGTTACTGACAGTCTTAGCTACCATGCTTTGTACACCCTACACTGTACAATTCGGTAACAATCTTGTTTCTCGTTTTTAAAATGTTTAACTTTTTTAACACTTTTTAAACATATTTTGTTTGTACATCTACGAAAAATCATGTACACTATGTTATATGACTTTCCTGATTATAATAATGACAAAAAATTGTTTAGAAGACAATCTCGTGAAACTCACAGATTGGGTCCTGCCCATGACCTGCGATTGGCCATTTCCCCGAGAAAACTCCTCCCACAACAAAAGTCCTTACTTTTACCAGAAATACTAATTTACAAAAACTTTTAACAATAGTTATTTTTACAATTTTTTTTTTAGATTGAACAAAACTTTCATATTTTAATATTTTCTCTGGGTAACCTTAAGTAAATTAGAACAATTTACTACTTTTAATTTAATAACCAAATCCAAGTTTGTAAAAATTGCTCAATCCTTAACTTATTATTTCCTGCAACCAAATCTTTAGAATTTTTGTAAAAAAACACTAAACATCATGTTTTTTCCATTATCTCAATTTCATACAGTTCTTTCACAATCTTAATCAATAATTTTTCTCTGAAAACTTTGTTCAGGGCTTAATACATAAAGATATACATGCAGCATTAAACTTAATTTTCTTCTTAATGAACTTCTTTACACTCTGACATAAATTAATTAATTACCTTACTACTGCATGTATTCCTATATTCCATACATATGAAATATATCGATTTCCCGATCATACTGAGACTTACTTCTGAGCCTAGAGATGTTAACCTTTGCCATATTACCCTTTTATATAAACAAACACACTCACCCCTTGTTAGTATGATAGTCCTGTGTGTACTTAAAATAAAACAAGAGATGAATAATGTCCCTTTAACTTTGTTGTTCGTTGCTTTATCTTCATTTTTTCTTCTTTTGTAGCTCTTTGCCTTGTTTCTTGAATTCTTGAATTGTGTGCTGTAATGTGCTGTAGTGTATAGCCTGTTGATCTATTCTTTGCCTTTGTGCTTGGACCTTCCATCTTCAAACATCAAAATCCGACTTCCATATTAGCTCACCCAAAGTGTACATTTGCCTTTGTACCAACAATGGTGACTTTTTCAAATAACGTGAAGTCTTTGTTCCTATTTCAACACTTTTTTCTTCTTGGGTAACAACCCAATATTTTCTTATGTGAGACTCTCTCACCTTCTTAGGAACTAACCTTGGCAGATATCTTCACGTACGTAACTAAATTACGTCTTCACAAAGTCCTGGATTTTCCAAAAATAACTTGAAGTATACCGTCCAACTGGCCTTGTCAATCAACTTCGTAGGCTGTATCTTTTTTTATTTTTTTATTTGTGTACAGAGAGGTGAGAAAACAAAGAGAAAAAAAACTCACCCTTCACTGTTTTTCTTCTGGACCGTTTGTCCGCATCTGACGCAAACGCCTCCTTCTAGGTTCTTTGATCATTTTTTCCCAAAACTTGACAAATTTGTGTGCACATACCTCCTTTTTCAAGGAGTAGGGAAAACAATTGATCATTTTGGCTGGCACGACAATGTAAAAAAATGAGTATAAGAGAAGAGTAAAATGTAATGTAGTGTAGAAGCAACTCTGGATACAACTCTCACAGGGGCGTTTCTTAATGAATAGCAAAGTCTTTGTGTTATATGTGAATCAGTAAGTCTGTCTTCCTTCCAAGGCATTTCAAACGTACTTTCAGGAGTAGTAATTGAAGAATCCTTCGTTCGTCCAATAGTTCGTTTATTATTCAGAAAGACAAGCAAAGACAAGATTGACATCTGGTAACATATGGCATGGTGATGGCTTCAGAAGGAGGAATAGGTTTTCTGATCTACATTCTCCAAAGTGTAGAATTCTTTCTCATCCCACCATTCCTCCTATTCCCATACTCCTACCCCATTCTTATACTGTTTCAAGATGTTATGTCAGCAAATCCTAATAACTCCCACATTTGCATATATACCCAATATGGTTCAGTCTATAGATAAGTAGCATAACTCCACCCATTGTTCTGACATAGTAACTCAAAAATAGATACCTACTCAGCAAATCCACTCCTCTCTATATGATCTGCTGTAGTGTAACCTTCAGAAATCATCACTCACCACCAAACATATAACTTACATATATTTTCAGAAACCCTTATTACTTAAAATATTAATTACCGCAAAAACTTCTTAACAGTGTTCAAGAAGGGAAGTAGGACGTACGGAATTGTTGTAACCTATGCCGATCACTTCCGAATGATCCACACCTATCCATACGTTTAGTACCACAACGGAACGGATTACACGCAAAAGAACCCGGCAGAGGGCTGTCTGCTCGCGCTAACGACTCCATTGATTGGGAGTCCACCCATTGTGGTAAGGGTCAAACTTTTTTCAACTTTGGATTTATAAGAAGATTACACTGAATTCGTAAAAAGGATTGATTTTCCTAATCATTGGTTTTCCTTGGAAACAGAGAGTCCCTTATTACAAAAAGACTCCTTCTTTCTTCATTGAACTTTACACAGGATGTTTTTTTGATTTTTAATTTCAATAATTTGTATTGGACTTTTCATTTTCATTTTTCATGTAACTTTAGCGCAACTTTATTTATAATTTTTTTCTGAGTACTGTATATGCCTCTGTGTACTAACCAAACATCAAATAAAGAGTAAGTAAGTAAGTAGATATGGTTTGCCACACATCCTCAATAGTTAACAATACAACAGGCATCTGGTAACTTACATGTATGGAAAAAATGCAGCCCATGGACCCCACATTTTGTTAAACTTGTGGGGACATCCCCTGGCTTCATATGTCAATTAATAAAGTGACACAAAAGTTTTTCTGGCATAGAACAGAAAAATCATAAAAATTGTTTCTGATGAATGCCCTGGTCCACATCTTCCAGTACCCCTAGGACACACCACTTTGGATTGCATACTGTACTGTATATTGGGTATCTTAAAATACGTAACAATAAATTGAGTGACTAGTGACCAAACGGACTAACTTTTTCAGAGCCCCAAAGCATATGGAGAAGGTCCCCAATCTGCTTTTGACATTTATAACTAAAGCCTCATACACACAATCGGACATTCCAACAACAAAACCATGGAATTTTGTCCGAAGGGTGTTGGCTCAAACTTATCTTGCATACACACGGCCACAAAAATGTTGACCAACAATTACGAACGTAGCGACGTACTAGACGCACTACGTGGTTTTTCAGCTCTTTAGCACCACACTTTGGGCTCCTTCTGCTAATTTAATTTTAGTAGAAGTTTGGTGAGTGTTGATTTGTGCCTTTCAGTTCATTCCTGGACGGCCATTCGTCAACCAGACATGTTGGGGAATCGGAGGAGATAACGTGTTATTGGCCTTGTAGTTATTGCTTTGACATTATTTTTTTGGTTGAATAATGATTTGATTTGGTATATTTTCTCTATTTTTGGATGCATAGAATGCACTTTTTGGTTAAGTTCTATTGGCAGATACCATGTTTAATTGTATTTGTTTTATTTTTTTAATGCACAATAAAAAAAATTGTGTAGAATAATACTTGGCTATGTGTTTTACTTCAAATTACATTTTGGGAGGAGGCAGTTACATTTTATACAATACAATGTAAAATTGACAAGGGACACCAACATAGTTGTATCTTTGATCTTAAAAACTACGGGATAATGGTGTTGTGGTAACTTACCCAAATAAAAAAACAAACCATAATAATATTATTCTTGATATCACTGGAACAAAAAAAGCCTTTGAAAATTTGTTTTCAATAACTCCATCAGTATCACCAGCAAAGCAGCTTCATTATTATTATTATTATCCCATTAAAGAAGAGAATTGTGCGCTGCATTTTGAGATTTCATAATTTGCCATGCCACGAATGTTAATTCTCCATTACGAACGCTAGTTTACAAGACCGACCGCTTCTGCTTCCGAGCATACGTGTTTGTACTATGGACTTTTGTCTGACGGACTTGTGTACACACGATTGGAAAGTCTGTCAACACACATCTGTTGGCAGAACATTTGAGAGCATGCTACCCAACATTTGTTGGCGGAAAGTCCAACAACAAATGTCCAATGGAGCGTTCACACGGCCGGATTGTCCGCCAACAAGCTCGCATCCAACATTTCCCGTTGCCGAAAAATCTGATCGTGTGTACGTGGCATAAGAGTGGGTTGTCCCTCTTATGTATCTGAAAAAGTGGTGAGTAATAGATTCTGTGGAATATTCGTAGTTGAAAAAGTCTATGCCTAGCCGAGATAGTAGTGTTGAAGTAAGTGTGTAGGATCTCATCCCAATTGTCATCTGAGACATCCCGGATATCCTGCAGCCAACGAGATTGTAAATTGTGGAGTTGGGTGGACCTGGCCTGCAACAGGGTACTATAAAAGGAAGATATGAACTGGAGTGGTCTGGGTGTAACAGGACCTTTTCAAGTACAGGATTACCAAAACATATTTCTCCTCTGGTTTTGGGCCAATACCGGAAGTTTAGGGTTTCTGATACTGTTATAATCCATTTTAAACGTGACTTACTACGTTTTTATACATTTTAAAGTGGTTTTAACCCCCAATACTGAAGATGTACCTACTGTATAGGTAAGCCTATAAAAAGGCTTACCTATAGGTACAGTAAATATCTCCTAAATGTGCGCTGTTTAGGAGATATTTACCTTTACTGCACCAATGATGTCATCGGTGCATGCGCTGTGAAGAAACGGCCCTCTGTGCCACTTCTTCACTAGCGAGTGCCGTGACTGACGTTCCCCCGCGGGAGTGACGTCACGCAACTCCGGCCAGTCACAGAGCCGGGGTCTGTGGCCCCGGAAGGAAGAGGGGCCTGAGTCAATACTTTGCCTACTGACACTCCCAAGCTACTACACTACACCCCCACACTGCTGAAGTGAGGCTCACAATGCAATTGGGTGTTGGCAAGCAAATGTGAAACATTGGCTACAGTAAAGTTGGCCATATGCCAAATGAATTTCCTTTGAACGTTCATAAGGAAGTTTTGAGAAATTGATCAGTCATCCATGAGTCAACTAATTTTCTTCAAAAGCCTCTTAAACGTAAACTCCTGCTACATGAATGGATTCATAGAGAACAGAATTCTTTGGTGCCTAGAACATATGCATTACAACATATACAACTTTCCTGAAACAGAAATCACATTCACATTTAGAGTTAGGCCTCTTTCACATGACCGATCCGTTCAGGTCCGCCTGTCAGTTTCTTAGGCGGACCTGAACGGATGCTCCATAGAGGTCTATGGAGCGTTGGATGTCAGCGTTGACATGTCCGCTAACATCCGACCCATTCCGAAAAAGTGTGACGGAGGAAAAACCTACTTTTCCATGTAGATCGGATCGGGTGACGACAGATTCTGCGGTCCGTCATCATCCAATCTGCCATAGGGGAAAGCGGCGCTTTGACAGGTCTATCCCTGCGCAGTGTGCTGAGACAGACCTGTCATCTACCTGCTCAGCGGGGATCAACGGAGCGATCCCCCGCTGAGCAAGCGAATGTCCACAGGGCGGATCATCACGGATCCGCCCCATGTGAAAGAGCCCTTACATTCATCCAGATGAGAAACAAGTAAAAAAAATCTCCATCCTACTAGTTTGAATTTACTCATAAGAGGTTGAAAATGAGCATCAATTTGACCCCACTAACCATTAAACATTAAAGTTGTTGTAAACCCTTCCTTAGACCCCTTTCACAATGGGGTATTTTTCAGGCGCTTTAGCGTTAAAAAAAAAGCACCTGTAAAGTGCCTGAAACTAGCCTCATCTGCAATCCCAATGTGAAAGCCTGAGTGCTTTCAAGCTGAAACTCCTTTCACACTGGGGCATTTTTCATGCACTTTAGCGTAAAAAAAAAAGCGCCTGTAAAGCACCTGAAAGAAGCCTCATCTGCAATCCCAATGTGAAAGCCTGAGTGCTTTCACACTGAGGCGCTGAGCTGGCAGGGCGTCAAAAAAAGTCCTTCTAGCAGCTTCTTTGCAGCACTTTTGGAGTGGTGAATACACACCGCTGCAAAACTCCTGCAAAGCGCTTTTGGAAGCGTCGCTTTGTGGGCGCTTTTAACCCTTTATGTCACTTCCAGTTTTTGGGCCAAAATGGTCGCCTGACGTGCGTTCCATACCTCGATTGGAACTCAGCTCTGCGTTCCACCCTAATATAGTATCCTCTAAGATAAAAAAAAAAAATCAGCGCCTATCATGCCGGGTACACACGATTGGACTATTGGCTCGTGTGTGGGCTCCGGTGAACTTTTTCTTCCCAAAAGTCAATCCGCCTGTCTGTGTGCTAATCCGCCGGACTTTTCAAATGAACGGACTTGCCCACACACGGTAGTCCCATCTACCTGGAGTCACGTTCAAAATTAATGGACTTTACTCCATGTGGGGGCAAGTCCGTTCATTTCAAAAGTCCGGCGGACCTCTGCAAAAGTCCGGCGGATTGTCTGCCGGAAAAGTCTGGTCGTGTGTGGCAAATCCGCTCGTTCGGAAAGACCTCCGCTGCAAAGTCCGGCGGATTGTCTGCTGGACTAAGTCAGCCGGATAGTCATATTGTGTGTACGCGGCATCAGTACCACCTATCAGTGCCCATCAGTGCAGCCTCATCAGCGCACATCAATGAGGGAGAAAAATTATCTGTTTTCTAAATTTTATAACAATTTTATAAAAGATCGCCCTTTTTTTTCAAAATTTGGGGTATTTTTTTTTTTTTTTTAGCAAAAAATAAAAAACCGCAGCAGTGATTAAATACCACCAAAAGAGAGCTCTATTTGTGGGGATAAAATGATAAAAATGTAATCTGGGAACGGTGTTGCATGACCGCACAATTATCATTCAAAATGTGAGAGCGTTGAAAGCTGAAAATTGGTCTGGGCAGGAAGGGGGTGAAAGTGCCCGATAAGCAAGTGGTTAAACAAACTCAAAACAAGGAATGAGGTGTGTCTGATCGGCTCTATACAAACATATCGCCTTTCACTTTCACATTATACGGAGAAGAAATGTAAGTATTCAAAATCTCTCTTTTCTTTATAAACTCATATTAGTTATGCAAATGCTGTTGTTTAAGCTCTTACTGTTTAATTTTTCATCTAGAGTTCAGTGATATACATGCAGGTCACACATCATCATTCATTTATGATATTTTAAAAATATTAAACTGATTGCACGGATTACACCAGCATGTTGAACGTGGTTTGATTGCTATACCCGTAATATGCTAGCTCTTTCTTTTTTTTTAGGTTTAATACGTTTTTATTAATCTTTTATCAGAATATAGGCAAATAAAGATTGTAAAGCCAGTAAAAAAAAAAACATAAGGTGGAAACAGAGCCAGGTGTCCAACAATGGACTGGCTGGTCCAACAATGTTAAGCACGGTATATACTTTACAGGTAATGGCAGGAGAAGGCATACTGTTACAGTCATGTAGTACATTGGGGTTCCCAGCTATATTCACAGTAGTAAGCACGTAAATCATACAATACGAGTACCCTACTCCCTGGAATGGGCGCCCCTATGGGTACTTACTGCGTCCAGTACCAAGGAAGGGTGGATAGTAGTGCTACGATGAGCCTGACCAAAAGGACAAGGTCCATCTGGAACCCTCAATAGGCGGCGGTTAATAGTTAGTGAACCAGGATGCCTGTAGGCACGTAGAAAGGCCAAGAGAGGCCTGATAGGATAGGAGAGAAGAAGAGGTGGGGGAAAGAGGTGAGGGGGGAAAGGCAGATAAAAGAGAAAAGAGGGACAGGAGGAGAAAGGGATAGGGCAAAGAGACAGCGAGCTTCCTTGAGATTGGGAGTTTCAGTGTCTAAGACCCAAGGTCTTCCAGAGAGATTAGAGCAATAGCTCAGGTGGATGTGACTGCTATGAGTCTATGTTTTAATTTGTCTGAAGTAGAGTAATGCCTCCATATACTCCAGGTAAAGGAGAATTTAGCCTGTTTATCAAGTACCTTTGCTTGCATGTCCTCCATGAGCATTAAGTTGTTAATTTCATCTACCCATTCCAGTAAGGATGGGGAGGTGGTGGTTTTCCAATGTCTCGGGATCAGCTGTCGCCCTGCACAGAGGAAAAATTTTAGTAAGTTGTTTTTCTGCGATTTAATGGAGCCCGGGAGAAGAGACAGAAGGGCAATGGCAGGAGAAGGCGGAAGCGGTTTTTCATAGATATCTGAATAGATCTGTGTCCAAATGGGAGGAGTACAGCACACTCCCACCAAATGTGAATGTACGTACCTTTTGCGGAGTTGCATCTCCAACAAATGTCGGAGGTAGAGGGATACATTTTTTTGAGATTGGTCGGGACCTGGTACCACCTCGACACCAGCTTGTAGTTCTTCTCTTGTGCGTAACTAGAAATCGTTGATTTGTGGGTGAAGAAGAAGACCCTACTCCACTCCTCATCGGTTATATCTCTCCCAAGTTCCTCTGACCAGGTTTTAGCGTACTTAGGTAGTGATCCATGTGAGTGGGTCAGGATCAGTTTGTTAAGTAGGGAAAGGGTGTGACGGGGCGTTTCTGGGAGCATGCATAACTGTTCATATCCCAACAGGGTCTATGAACTTGATTGCAGTCATGGAGTGTTTTGCAAAAGGACGTCAGGTGTAGATGAGTAAGCCAGTTAATTTTAGAGGAAGCGCCGGTTCGATTTGTGACAAAAGTACCTAGTGTGCTGTTAACAAATTGTTGTGCTATAGGCCAGGAGGACCTATCATAGTCGTCCAAGGTTTGGATGGAAATGCCTTCTGGGAAGGCAGGGTTATCAAACAGAGGAGTGAGGGGGCTCGGGTCAGAGGATAGTGAGTAGGTCTCTCGTTTGCGGTACCAAATCATCAAAGAGTCTTTAGTAAGGGGGGATAAGCCCGTAGGAGACTTGAATGTTCGGTCGTGTCCCCAGAGTAGCGCACAGAGATCGATAGAGGAAAGGTCTTGTTCTACAGAGACAGTGGCCTTGACTAGGGGGTGGGGGAACCATTCCAAGATACGGGACAGCACCGTAGAGGTATGATAAAGCTCAAAGTCTGGTAAGCCTTTTGCAATGGGGGAGCATAGGAGTTTATGTTTCAGTCTGGGATGGTTCCCCTGCCAGACAAATCGGATGGCCATTGAACGTAGGGTGCGGAAGAACGCCGCCGGGAGAGCTATGGGAAGAGCTTGAAAGAGATACAAGAGTTTGGGGAGTATGTCCATCTTCAGGGTATGCATGCGACCGAACCAGGACAATGGGAGGTCCATTCGACTGTCAGTGAGGCATCTAAGCTTTGTAAGAAGAGGACTGAAGTTAAGGGAACATATGTCTGGGAGATGTCTTGGGATGGCTGTTCCTAGATAAGAGATCGAGTGTTCTTGCGACTGAAAAGAAAAATTATTCTTGAGGGAAGTGAGGGCAGTGTGCGTCATTGTTAAGTTGAGTGCCTCCATTTTTGAGATATTCAGCTTGTAGTTACTGTGACGGCCAAATCGGTCTATCTCCGCCAGTATGGAGGGTATGCTGATGTGAGGTTGAGTAACAGAGGAGGAGATCGTCTGCGTATAGGGAGAGTTTGTATTGGGCGGAAGGGGTGTGGATGCCATGTATGTTAGGGTTGGCTCTGATAGCCTGGGCCAAATGTTCAATCACTAATGCAAATAAGAGAGGAGAGAGAGGGCAGCCTTGTCTAGTGCCGTTAGCAATCATGAATGTGTCAGAGTGGGAGCCGTTTACCAGGATCTTGGCTGTAGGTGTGGAGAATAGGAACATGATGCGAGAGAGCATAGTAGGTCCTAGGCCTAGTTGGGACAGGGTGGCACGAAGAAAGGGCCAGCTGACCCTGTCGAAGGCCTTCTCTGCATCGCAGGAGAGAAGGCAGGTCGGCAGTTGGTGACGCTGAGCGTAATGGATAAGGTGGACAGTTTTGGTGGTATTCGCGGCCAGGGACAAAGCCAACCTGATTGTTGTGGATTATGTCTGGGAGCAGAGGTGATAAGCGGATAGCAAAAATCTTCACATATAGTTTCAAATCAATATTTAAAAGAGAGATAGGTCTATAGTTAGGGCATAGAGACGGGTCTTTGCCCGGTTTAGGGATGACAACTATTTGGGCTTGGAGAAGGGCAGGGGGAGGGGTAATATTCCTGTCAATGGCGTTGAAAGCTTTAACTAAAAAGGGGATAAGTTGGGGTGCAAAAGTCTTGTAGAAGTGTGCGGAGAACCCATCTGGGCCTGGGCTCTTACCTTTTTTAAGGTGTTTTATGGCCGCCAGAAAGTCTGCATCAGTAAAGGCAGATTCCAAATCTACTTGGTCAGTAACTGGTATAGTGGGGAGCGCAGTATCCTGGACATATGTGGATAGGTCTTGCAGGTGAGGTGGGGAAGTGGAAGACAAGGGGGTAAGATTATATAAAGTGGAGTAATATTGGCAGAATTCCTCCGTTATGGCCACGTTATTCATCACTTTGCCTTTTGTTGGGGAGATAATAAATGGGATGGGCTTCCTGGCTTGTCTGGGTTGAAGGGTTTGCGCTAAGTGTCTACCGCATTTGTTGGCACGTGAGTAATGGGCAAAGCGCCCTTTATCCCTCGCAATCGCCTTGCGGTGAGAAAAAATTTGCTTTAGGTCTCTCCTGGCGTTAGTGAGTTCTAGTAGCATTGTAGCGACCGGAGCTTGCTTGTGTGAAGCCTCCAAAGTGGCTATAGTATTAAGGAGACGTGCGATATCAACCGTATGCACGCGCTTGATACGGGAACCATGTTGAATAAGTTTACCCCGAACAACGCATTTAAGTGCTTCCCACTGGATAAGTGGGTTGGTGGTATCGTGGGCATGATCAGTTGCAAAGTGTTTAATCGTCTGTACGATATCCTGTGTGCAAACTAAGTCAGAGAGCAAGTTGTCGTTAAGCCTCCATGACGATCTTTTATGTCGAGGGGGCAACCTGCCCAGGCCCATGTGAATGGGGGCATGATCAGACCACAGGGTAAGGCCTATAGAGGCGGAGGGGGAGTAATCCAGTAAGGATTGAGAGACAAAAAAGTAATCAAGTCGGCTGTAAGAGGAATGGGCCGGGGAAAAATAAGTATAGTCTTTAATGGTAGGGTGTAACAGTCTCCAGACATCCACTAAAGATAAGTCAGATAGGAGTGTGCGAATTTTGGTCAGAGAGACTGGGGAGATCGATGACTTACCGGTCAAGGCATCAAGGCGTGGTATCAAGGTGGCTTTGAGGTCCCCTCCCAGGATCACGTTGGTCGTGCCAAACCGTTTAAGGCGGGCGATCACTTTGGTGAGAAAATGCTGCTGCTCCTGGTTGGGAGAGTAAATGTTAACCACAGTATAAATCATGTTAAAATATGACAATTTGATAAAAACATATCTACCCTGGGGGTCAATGTAGGTGTCAAGGACAGTTGGGGAGAAAGAGACGTGAAATGCAATAGAGACGCCTTTGGATTTTGCTGAGGGGTTGGTACTGTGGTACCAAGTTGGGTAGTATTTAGACGGTAACTGTGGGATAGCATCTGATCTAAAGTGGGTCTCCTGCAAGAGCAATACTTGAGTCCCCAGTTTGTGAAAATGATATAGAATCTGCCTTCTCTTCTCCGGGGTGTTAAGGCCTCTGCAATTAAGAGAGGGAAATTTCAACGAGGTTAGCACTGCCATAGATTGGACTAAATATGGGGTTTATTGTGAGCATCAAAGATGAAGCTCGCTTTTTCAGGGGGGGGGGGGGGAGAGGTGGAGAGGAAGGAACTGGTGGCTCCTGGTGGGGGAAGGGGGGAGAAGGGGGGAAGAAGGAGGAAGAGAGGGGACATAGAGAAAGAGAGAAAAATAAGAAAATCAGGCCAGATAGGCCGTACTATTAAAGTTGCAATCAACAGATCAGCTAAAACCGCTATGGGCACTGAAAACCCTAAGTGGGGGAAACGTGGTCAACACACAAAAAAGGCCCGCACATGCCGGGCAACACATTTACAATTTCTGCTAGTTATTATAAAGCTCAAAACCTGGTAATGCTAGTGGAATGTTAAACTGCTATATGTGGGCCCAGGGGTCCACATCCAAACTATATGCGTCCAGCAGTACACAGGGAAACTCTTTCCTATGGAGAACAGGTCACATCACCAATGGGGGGAGGCAGGGGAAGGGTGAGGAGAGGGATCAGGCGGGGGGGTGATGAGGAAGGAGGGGAGAGAGGGGCAATTTGTGCAATACCAAACAGGCCCCCCCTATCATGGGGGGCCTGTACCCTGAAACTGGGTAATGAGACCTGCGCAAGCAGTTAAGAAATAGAGGATAATGGATTAGGTAAATTAACATAAAGTCCCAGTAACAGTGTATACAGGTGCATCTTCACTGGTCAGAAGCCTGTGAAGGAGCTGGAAAAAAAAAAGTTAGTCAAGGTAGCTGCATCAGGTATTCATCCATCAGGTGTCTTGGAGGTTTTCCGTCCTGGAGCGTTTGGTCTTCCTTTTAGATTGTCTTTGCCAGTCCGCGGTGACCTGGAAACCTGGGGTGGCCGCTTGGAGAGGCCAATCCGGAATGGGGATCTGTGGTAGTTCAAAAGTTCAGAGGAACCTCGGGAGGTCCGCCAGAGTGCGGAATGTCGCAGACTTCCCTTCATGGGATGCAGAGGACGAATGGAAATCCCCATCGATATTTAATTTGTTTTGCTTGGAGGGCCCCAGTAAGTGGTTTCAGGGCCCGCTGCATATCCAGGGTCAGCTTGGAAATGTTGGGGAGTAAAGTCACTGGGGAGCCATTGAAATGTATGGCTTCCTGAGTATGTGTGGCTTGCATGATGGCGTCCTTGGTCGCATAAAAGTGCACTCTGCAGATAACGTCCCTGGGGTGTTCCAGGTTGGGGTTCCGGGGGCCCAAGGGCTCGGTGAACACGATCAAGCTCCAGATGGGCATCCTTATCTTTGTGCAGCAGGTCATTAAACATGGCGATGACTGCAGGGGCCAGGTCTTTGGTTTCTACAGATTCAGGTAGACCATGTATGCGTATATTGTTACGTCTGGCCCTGTTTTCTTGATCATCCTGATGGTACATCAGTTGTTGGATTTGCAAAGTGTGCTCATGCAGTGCGGCCTTATGGGCTTGCAAGATGGTCGCGGTTTCCTCCGCGTTATGTTCCACCTCTTCCAATCTGTTGGTAACATCCCTGCACAGCTCTGTGATTTCTTGCTTGTAAGAGCGCTCAAGTCTCTGCACGCAGGCCTCAAAATCATGTTTTGTAGGGAGGGCTTTAATGTAAGCTTCCATGTCCCATCCGCCATAGGATCTATGAGAGTCAGGGGAATGGCAGGCCAAGCGGGCTGAGCCAGTTTCAGAGTCTGCGGGGGACCTGGCAAGCTGTCTGGTTCTCGTGTGAGTTGCGGAGCGCTGAGATGCAGCTCCCTGTGAGGCAGAGTGTGTGCCTGAGGCCCGGGCCGGCGCCATCTTGGACGGGGGGGAGGCGTGATGATCATGCCCCAAATGGGTAAAAAAACGGCGACCGTCTCCCCCACCTTTCTTCCCCATTACCGACCTGTTTGTGGTGTCTGAGCGGGTGAGCAAGTGGTTGTGTGCCCGGCGTGTGCGGGAGCTCCACAGAGGCACGTCTTACCTCTCCATGCACTAGGCCATGCCCCCTCCTTTCTTTTTTTTTAAATATAAATTTTTATTGAGTGCACAAAGGGAGAAAACCCAGCATTACAACATTGATGTAATTGTCATTGAATGTTAATGTATGAATGTGTGAATGTAAGCATTACATATGTCTCATCAACATCTTGCTAAACTGTCACGTTCATGTGAGCAGATGCCATCAAAGCGTGTGCTGTATACTCATAACAATCAACTTACATGGGATTTCATAAAGTGATAGGATCCTCCCCGTGTCTCTTTCCTTAAAAACATTAGAATAACAAAAAATAGAACAGTGAGGGAAGTGGAAAGGGGGATGGAAAGGAAGAAGCAGAAAGACAGGGCGAGGGAGAACGTTTCCATTCCAGGACAACGTGATATTATGTCCCTAGGAGGATTGTCCCCTCATCGGAGTAGATAAAGAGATTCCATAGACTCCAGGTCTTTGTGTATCTTTCATGTTTGTGTTGCTCAGTGAGCCCCCCCATTTATGAGAGACCTTCCTTGTGACCACTCAAATTAACCATTGGTCAGTTCTCCCACATGGGGTTTCCTGCCACTCAGGTCTTAGGAAAGATTTGGGAGGATGTAATATATTGTCTATGTCCGCTTGGGGTGGTCCCTGTTCGGTAAATTGTATAATGAGTGGTAAAAGTCCCTGAACTCATGTGTTATTTGCTTCGGTTGTGTAGCCTTACCTCCGTCTGGACGTATAATGTGGGGGAAGTAGGCTGCTGCTTTTTGTTCCCTGACTGACCTGGCTAGCAACTTGCCTCATTTATTCCCAGACTCATAATTCATCTTTCGACAAATTTGCAGTGCTGTCTTAGCTTTGTATTGTAGTAAGTCTGTAATTTGTTTATGCAGAGATCCCAATTCTCTCTCTAATTCCTGCGCGGGGGTATGTTTGTGTCGGGACTCAGTTAAGGCAAGTGTGGCTATTAGTTTGGATAATTGTGCATTATGCCCCGTACACACGAGCGGACTTTTCAACATCCAAAGTCCGAAGGACCGAGTCCGTCAGACTATCCGATCGTGTGTGGGCTGCAACGGACTTTTGATTCGCCAAAGTCTGACGGACTTTAGAAATGAAGCATGCTTCAAATTTTCCCGATGGAACTCCGCCGGACCCAGTTCCGATGTAGAAGTCCGCTCGTCTGTATGCTGTTCCGACAGTCCTAAAACGACGCATGCTCTGAAGCAAGTACGAGACGGAAGTGCTCGGTCTTGTAAAACTCCAGTTCGTATTGGAAGTAGCACATTCGTCATGCTGCAAATTCTGTGCTCGTTTAAATGTATAGCGCATCTTCTTTATAATGCTAGAAGAACGAAGTCTTTATTTATAATGCTAGAAGAACGAAGTCTTTTTATTTATAATGCTAGAAGAACGAAGTCTTTATTTATAATGCTAGAAGAACGAAGTCTTTATTTATAATGCTAGAAGAACGAAGTTGCTTTGCTGCTCATATTCACTCACAGAGTTCTCACAAAACACATTTCTGTCTTATTTCTCCTCATCTCATGAATGATCTTGTTTTTATTTTAAAGCCCCATCTCAATATATATATATTTTTTTTTTTTAGTAATTTTTTTCCTACATATTTTTGGTAGAATTCTTTACCATGTTTTTCTTGTGATCTCCATATTTAATTATTCTGTCAAGTAAAAAAAAAAAAAAAAAAAAAAAAGTTGTTAACTTGACAGAATAATTAAATATGGAGATCACAAGAAAAAAAATGTTCAAGAATTCCAAAAAAAATATGGAGGAAAAAATTACTCCACAAAATAAAAAAAAATAAAAAATGGTGTTGAGTAATTTTTTTCCTCCATAGTTTTGGTAGAATTCTTTACCATTTTTTTTCTTGTGATCTCCATATTTAATTATTCCGTCAAGTTAACACCAAAAACTTTTTTTTTTTTTTTTTTTTTTCATTACCACAATAACCTTTTTATTTTTATTCTGGTGACAAGTTACCACAATAACATTTTTATTTTGTTTGTAACCTCAAGGAGGTTAGTGTCCCTTGTTAATTTCACATTGTCTTTTAGAAATGTATTTGACCAAAAAACACATAGGCAATTATATTTTCAAACAAAAATATCCATTTATTCTGGTTCAACAAACAAAAAAAATGAAGGCAACACTGGAGAAACTTGTGACATTTGTGTAGCCTTTTGGCCCCAGGGCAAACGTGAAACTCTGTGGAAAAGAAAATTCAAATATTACGAAATCCAATATGGTCCCAGAATCCCAGACATCAAGAGCAGCATCAGATGGTATATATGTCCCCAGGCTGTGGTACAACAGGCTGCGTCTTTGGTCGGACCAGAGTGAAGCCAGGTCAGCACCTTCTTCTCTTCGCTCCACCCTTCACTGCACCCTTCCCTGCAGACTTCCCTGTAGCCTTCCTGGGAGGCTGTGTCTCCGGTGGTGTACTCGTGGCAGGAGGAGGAGGAGGAGGAGGAGGAGGAACAGGAGGAACTTGCTCCACAATATTGCTGTTGGCAGTTAATTCGCCACTCAGCCCCTTCTGTAACGCCAAGAAAATTAGCCTTTCACACTGGAGACGTTGGCCCATCTCTAATTGCTGGAGACGGCTGGCGATGTAGCAGCCATAGGCCTCTTCAGCGTCAGGGGGGCTCTTTAAGACATTAGTAGCCTCTCGAATTAGGCGCAGGGATTCCTCCTGTGATACCGAAAATTTTTTTGCCCTTTTTGATGGAAGACGGAGGGGAGGCACCTGTGATGTTGTCAGGCTTCTACTAGGCCCGGCCACCTCCTGGCTGACAGTGGGCACGGCCTCCTCCTGGCTGACAGTGGGCCCAGCCTCCTCCTGCCTGCCACTTTCCCCACCTTCCTCCTGGCTGAGCTCATCCTGTGTATAAAAAAGGGACATTGTTTTAGTTTTTTGTTCATCAATCATAAACATTTTTCAGCTCCTGACTTCAAAATTCTGTTAATACATATAAAAGAGTATCATTATGACACCACTATTTCTTGTTTCTGCTGGTGACAAACATTTGTGGCCACTACTGTAAATTGATATGTCCAAATTTTAACTATTTTTTAACATCAATAATAGCGTCCAAATTCTAATAACATCTAGTTAACATCATTAATATTATGAATATCACTATTTTTTGTAACAAAATACCTGGCTCCAGCTGGGTGCATCCGCTTCTTCCAGGATGGAAGGCTCCGCTTGCTCATCAGCCTCTGCTGAGGTGGAGGGAATGCTGCAGGGAAGGGTGGAGGGAAGGGTGGAGGGAAGAGTTGAAAGCGACTCCCTGGCTTTACACTGGTCGTCAAGGAACCGTAGCTTTTCAAAGTACCACAGCCTGGGTACATACACATCACCTGGTGCTGCTCCTGATGTTTTGGATTTATCGATTTTCCTCTTTTCCTTTCGGTGCATATTTCGCAATATTTGAATTTTCTTGTCCACAAAGTCCACGTCTGCCTCTGGGATCCAAGTCTGCACAAATGTCACAAATTTCTCCAGTGTTGCCCTCCTTACTGGTTTATTATAATAATCAATGTGCTTGACTTGCCACAGATTTGTCATCTCTTTATATTTGTCTATAAATAGACTTAAAAATTCAGGATCCTTGAATTTCTGATTCATTTTTCTGAAAGACAATACACAAGCCAAAAACAATAATGTTAGCTCAGACGCTCCTAATCTTAGCCCAATATAGACTCCAGGATCTGCCACTTATTTGGGGAAATGGTTTAAACTTACCTTCGTTTTGCTTGCTCCCAACTTCCGTTCCTATTTTCGCAAACGAACATACGACATGTGATTTTTGTCGTTATATACAGTGCGTACGCGTAGAACTACGCCTGCGTTGCCTGCCCCTGATGTTCTTTTAGTCAAGTTCTTGTTTTCCCGCCCCTTTCTGCGCACTTAACGTACGTACGACATGTGCATTTTGTCGTAAGATCCAGTGCTTACGCGTAGAACTACGCCTGCGTTGCCCGCCCCTGACGTTCTTTTAGTCAAGTTCTTGTTTTCTCGCCCTTTCTGCGCACTTAACGTACGTACGACATGTGCATTTTGGCGTAAGATCCAGTGTGTACGCGTAGAACTACGCCTGCGTTGCCCGCCCCTGACGTTCTTTTAGTCAAGTTCTTGTTTTCCCGCCCTTTCTGCGCACTTAACGTACGTACGACATGTGCATTTTGGCGTAAGATCCAGTGCGTACGCGTAGAACTACGCCTGCTTTGCCCGCCCATGACGTTCTTTTCCAAGAATATTTCCCGCCCCCTTTTCTCTACGGTGCGCAGTAGGAGAAACATGGCGGAAACACAATAGGTGGTTGATCTTAACGACTCCAGTAGTCACGAATCCCCTGAGCCACAAACGTCCCGATCCGGAAAGAGGAGATTTAAGGCCTCAAATATGGCATTTGAAGAGATGGTGGAGATGGTGGCAATCTTGCGAAGTAAGGATTATGATGGCAAGCATGGACCATACACCCATCCGAACTTGCGCAAGGCCAGAATCATGGCCAAAGTAGTTAAGACCCTGCATAATCGTTTTGGGGTACGACGGTCAAAAGACCAATTGAGGAAACGGTGGTCCGACCTTAAATTGAGGGAGCCGGATCAATACAGAAGGATCAAGAAAGTTCTGAAAAAAAGTAAGTACTTGTCGTGTGTTCCTATTTTATGATTATTGCATACAGATCCATATGCTTTACCTTTGTACAATGTAAAAAATTGCTGCTTTCATGTTGGATACAGTAAAAGAATCGTATCGTTTTAACAAACCCTCGTAAATTGTTCGTGGCAAACCTCATTTATGATACAGGGTTTGAACAGCATTTTTTGGCTGTGTAATTTTTAGGACACAAAAAATGATTAGGACATTGTGGTTTAGATGTGTTTCAAAATACAATGACTAGAAAAGAACATTCAGTGTAATTGAAGGAGAGGACACTTGGCAGCTGGGTAAAAACACATCTGCACTCATGAGCAAAGGTGTGGGACACCAGAGAACATTTATTAGGGTAAACCACACGCCACACGGGGTTCCCTGGTATACTTTGGGGGGGGGGGGGGGTTTGGGCATGTGTGAAACTTGGCACAAAAAGCAAATTATTGTAGTTTTTGGCAAAGTGAATTGATTTATCATGTCTTCACATTTTGCATCTCTTCATAAACCGACAATTGTACAACACTTCTAATCAAGGTTTCATCTTCCTAGTTCTGGCCTTAAATATCTGTGTGCTAAAGTATACCTTTTTGTTTGTTAATTTCTCATAGGGGAGAAAAGCCTCACAAAGCAGGATCCCAGGGACCGCCACCCTTGCCAGCATGAATGTGAGGTTAGCCCCATCCCCCCCGTGGATGTGCATGTGGAGGAAGGAGAGGTGGAAGAAGGAGAGGAGATGGGCACCCCACCAGGTGAGTGTCTGACACCACAGCTTCAGGTAATCGATGTATACCTGCATATTTCCAAACACATGTTTTTACATCTATTTTAGGTGATGTTCTGGTTGTGGAAAGCGACACATTTCCAAGCACCAGTGCCCCCCCCCCCCCCCCGAGGATGTCGAGGAAGGAGAGGTTGAGGAAGGAGAGGTGGAGGAAGTAGGGGAGATGGGCACCCCACCAGGTGAGTGTCTGATACCCCAGCTTGTTGAAATCCATGTATGACTGCATAATTTTTGACCCAATTTTTCCCATCTATTGTAGGTGATGTTCTGGTTGTGGAAAGGGCCCCATTTTCCAGTGACAGCGCACAAAGGCTGATTGGCCAGATAATGGGCTGGAATGGGGAACTAGATGACATGCGAACTAGCCTGGATCTCATGAAGAATCAGATTGACAATATGCAGCTGGAAATGAAGAACATGATCGATATTTTGGGGAGAATATAATCCGTTTCTCCATAATATCGATCATGTTCTTCATTTCCCTTGTTTTAGTTCAAAAATTGTTACTTCCCAAATTTTTACGATTGTGGCTGATTGTTGTTACATTTTTCATATTTTTTAAAGAAAAATAAAAACCACAAAAAAAAAAAAAATGTTTTTAAAAATTAGAAAAAAAAGGAAACTAAAAAATGTTTGGCAAAGAAAGTTAAATAAACCCAAAAAAAAATTATATCACTAAATATTCAATGGCACATGTGAATGTGGCCAAATTAAAATTTTGAAGAATCAAGAATGTGTGGCGTATTCTTTCAATGCTCAATACCAGTTTGGGAAAAGTGATTTTGTGTATCCAGTGACAATGGGCCTTATTGAATTAATGAAAATACACTTGGCACTACAAGTGCACTAGGATAACATAGGAGACAGCACAAACCAAAAGCAAGCAAGAAAACACATTTCAGATTTGAGGTTCTTTTATTATTTTACTCTTTTTAAAAATTAAATATTGTGTGGCATTGCAATGGCCCCCCTACCGTTAAAATAAGTGACATATCTTTGGCGAACTTCACGGGCACTTTGGGGGGCCAAGCCAGTACGGCCAGTATCCAGGCCTGTCAGTGATTCTGGACCAAGTCCAGCCTCAGGCATTATTGTGGATAAATAATTTGTTGAGTTTTGATGTAAAAAATTGTGCAAAATGCAGCACGTAAGTACGACATGGTTCAGTTTGTATTCGGCTAGGTTTATAGCAGTCAGAAAAACACGGAACCGGCTGGCCATTATTCCAAATGCATTTTCCACAACTCTTCTCGCTCTGGCCAGCCGGTAGTTGAAAACCCTCCTCTCCGGGGTGAGGGTTCTTTGGGGGAATGGCCTCATGATGTGGTCATCCAGAGCAAAAGCCTCATCAGCGATGAACATGAAGGGTAGTTCCTCCACATTCTCCGAATCAGGTGGCAATCCCAGGCCACCTGTCTGTAGACGGCGGTAGAACTCCGTCTGGGCGAAGACTCCTCCATCCGACATCCGGCCATTCTTCTCCACGTCCACATACAGAAATTCATACTGTGCCGACACCACCGCCATTAACACAATACTGTGAAACCCCTTGTATTTATAAAAGTATGACCCCGAATGGGCTGGTGGCACAATGTGGACGTGCTTCCCATCTATCGCACCACCGCAGTTCAGAAAGTCCCAACGGGTGGCAAAATGGGATGCCACAGTCTGCCATTCCTGTGGCGATGAAGGAAACTGGGGAGGCAAAGCAGAAAAAACCAAAATAAGTACTTTTGCACATTAAACATTGTACATTACAACACAAACTTTATTTCACGCTTCTGCCTAGTCACAGGACACCGATCGTCTGCTCCCTGTCATTGGGAGCAGTGATCAGGGTCATGTCACTGCTAGCCCATCCCCCAGACAGTTAAGAAACACTCACCCAGAACACACTTTAAACCATTCCTTGGCCCCCTTGTGCTTAATAAAACACCTTCACTGCATGTGACATTTTTACAGTAATCAATACAATTTTTTACAGCATTGATCACTGTATTAATGACAATGGTCACAAAAATGTATGGAAATTGGCCAATGTGTCCGCCATAATGTGGCAGTCACCAGAAAAAAAAAACAAAAAAAAACGGTTAGCAACGCCATTACTATTTTCAAAAATGGCAAGATTTTACAAATGCCAGCAAAATAGACCATATTTCCGAAACGATAGAACTTTTGCCCAAAACAATCAATAAACGCTTATTGTGATTCATTTTAACACATTTGTTTACTAAAAGAATACGTATCAGCATCAAATGATGTCCAAAAAAATCATGGTGATATATTTTTGTGCCTATCTTTCTTTAGAGCGAAAAGTGAGAAAAAAATGCATATTTTTAAAAATGCATTTTGGGTTTGTTGGTGGTTAATCACCAAAAATAAAAAAGCAGAGGTGATCAAAGACAACCAAATACAAAATCTCTTTGTGCTAATAAAATGAATATAATTTACTAGGAGGAGCCATGTTACAAGGACGCACAATTGTCAATTCAAACAACGCACTGCCAAATCACCCAAAAAAGTGATGAAGGTCAGGAAGGGGGGAAAATCATTCCAGGGTTGAAGTGTGTTAAAAATACAATATATAATTCAACATTAATTTAAGGACACACAGACTCGTTGGAATTATATTAAGTGTGGGGGGGGGGGATCCAGTTAAAGGACACACAGACCATTTGGGATACTATTAAGGGGGGGGGGATTCAGTTAAGGGGACACAGACCATTTGGAATAATATTAAATGTTTGGTTTTAGGATAAAGCAATAGAATGGAGCTGACAAAAGACATTTTAAGTGACTAGACTAGGTGGATATGGGCCTACCATAGCATGTTGGTGAGGTTTAATGAAGGCAAATATGCATGAAAGACAAAAAAGGAGCATTAAAAGATTGCAGCATGCATGAGGACAAAGGGGACATTCACAGCATATTGCAATCATGGTAATTAGAGATTGAGGAAAGAAATACAAGGCATTAGCAAACATTAAAGACAATAAAATGTGATGTTAAATGCTAAATCTTACCTTAATGTAGTCCTCCTGCAGGACCTGTATAATGGCAGAACAGGTCTCTGGAATAATGATCCCCAGAGCCTGGGGGGAGATGCCTGTCGAGAACTTGAGGTCCTGAAGGCTTCTCCCTGTCGCCAAGTAGCGCAACGTGGTGACGAGCCTCTGCTCCGGAGTGATGGCTTGCCGCATGCAGGTATCCTGCCTGCTGATATAAGGGGTCAGCAAAGCCAGCAGACGGTGAAAAACGGGGTCCGTCATCCGGAGATAATTCCTGAAATCATCAGGATTATTCTCCCGGATCTCACGAAGCAAAGGCATGTGCGAGAACTGGTCACGCTGGAGCAACCAATTCTTCGTCCATGAACTCCTCAACACCCCGTCCACGGACTGTTCTTGGGTTGAAGAATGAACTACAACCCCAAGCACAAGCAAAGCACGAACTCGACGACGAGTACGTACACGCAACATGGCTTCAAAATGGTCGGCTTGTCAGAACGAACTTAACAGAAGTCACTGAAGAACAGCAAGGCCTGTGAAGAGCGAGCTGAAAGTCAACGAGCGCAGTAGATCGCACTGCAAAATACAGAGACGAACTGACTACACGCACTAAAAAACAGATACAAACCTCACAAGCACAAACTGAAAAGCAGTGAAAAACGTTCTGAAAAATACGAGTCTGAAAAACGCGAATCGTCTCTCACCAAACTTCTACTAACACGAAATAAACACGAAATTAGCAGAAGGAGCCCAAAGGGTGGCGCACTTGGTATTGAACTTCCATTTTATAGTCTCGTCGGACCTGGTGTACGTCACCGCGTACCAGACGGGCGGACTTTAGTGGGATCGTGTGTAGGCAAGTCCGTTTCCACGGAACTCTGTCGGAACTCTGTCGGAACTCCGGCGGAACTCCGGCGGAAACTCCTTCGGAGTTAAGTCCACTCGTGTGTACGGGGCTTAAAAGCTAATATTTGCGCAAAACGCATCTAGCGCTTTGTCCCCTGCTCCATCTGTCAAGCACTTGTCAATTGAAGCTTGAATAAAAGGATTTTTGGAAGTACAGCCGTCCGGAATCATTTCTTTAGGTTGGATGGGGAGGGTCTGTGCACAGCCATTTTCAGATCTCTCCAGAGATATTCAATAGGGTTCAAGTCTGGGCTCTGGCTGGGCCACTCAAGGACATTCACAGAGTTGGCCAATAGCCACTCTTTTGTTATCTTGGCTGTATGCTTAGGGTCATTGTTCTGTTGGAAGATGAACTTTTGAGCCAGTCTGAGGTCCAGAGCGCTCTGAAGCAGGTTTTCTTCAAGGATGTCTCTGTACATTGCTGCATTCATCTTTCCTTCAATCCTGACTAGTCTCCCAGTTTCTGCCACTGAAAAACATCCCCCACAGCATGATGCTGCCACTACAATTCTTCAATGTAGCCATGGTATTGGCCAGGTGATGAGCAGTGCCTGGTTTCCTCCAGACACAACGCTTACCATTCAGGCCAAAGTTTCAATCTTTGTTTCATCAGACCAGAGAATTTTGTTTTGCATGGTCTGAGAGTCTTTCAGGTGCCTTTTGGAAAACTCCAGGCAGGCTGTCATGTGCCTTTTACTGAGGAGTGGCTTCTGTCTGGCCATTCTACCATAGAGGCCTGATTGGTGGAGTGCTGCAGAGATGGTTGTTCTTCTGGAAGGTTCTTCTCTCTCCACAGAGAAACACTGGAGCTCTCCCAGAGTGACCATCAGGTTCTTGGTCACCTCCCTGACTAAGGTCCTTCTCCCCCGATCACTCAGTTTGGCCGGGCGGCCCGCTCTAGGAAGAGTCCTGGTGGTTTCAAACTTCTTCAATTTACAGATGATGGAGGCCACTGTGCTCATTGGGATCTTCAATGTTGCAGAGATTTTTCTGTAACCTTCCCCACATCTGTGCCTCCATACAATCCTGTCTCGGAGGTCTACAAACAATTCCTTGGACTTCACGGCTTGGTTTGTGCTCTGACATGCACTGTTACTGTGGGATCTTATATAGACAGGTGTGTGCCTTTCCAAATCATGTTCAATCAACTGAATTTACCATATTTGGACTTTAATCAAGTTGTAGAAACATCTCAAGGATGATCCGTAGAAACAGGAGCTAAATTTTGAGCTTTGAATATTTATGTACAGGTGATTTTTTTGTTTTTTATTTTTAATACATTTTCAAATGTTTCAAACTTCTTTCATGTTGTCATTATGGGGTATTGTTTTGTAGAATTTTTGAGGAAAATAATGAACTGAATCCATTTTGGAATAAGTCTTGACAATAAAACAAAAACATAATATATCCATCATCATCTCCAAATGAAGGCCCAGTTTGGCTTTTAAAAAACACAGTAACAAGTAATATCATATGTACAGTTACATATCAACGTTGAAAAATTGGGTGCAGGCATTGATATTTGTTTGGACCTTAGCCCTTAAAGTGGGAGTAAACCCATGAATTTTACCTATAGGTAAGCCTATAATAAGGCTTACATATAGATACTGTGAATATCTCCTAAACGTGCGCCATTTAGGTGATTTACCATCCAGCCGCTGACGTGATGGCCGATCCTTTAGCGTCATGTGCCGTAAACGCGGGCTCCTGCTGACACAGTGGAGTCCACAAACCCAGAAGAAAGACCAGATGAAGATGGAAGGAACTTCAGCCCTGACACTGCATTCACACCTTGAGCGTAGCATTTTCAAGCAGAAAATCACGCAAATTTACAGTGATTTTGCGGTGTTTTTGGCGTTTCGTTTTTTCACTGTTAAACTGGTTGTAAACCCTTACAAACCACTTTGACCTACAGGTAAGCCTAGATTAAGGCTTAACCTCTAGAGATCCGCGCTATAGCCGAATGACGGCTACAGCACGGACCTGCGTTGCCGGGACCACGTCTATTGACGTCGCCCCGTGCATGAGCGGCCTGAGCGCCCCCTGAATGGCGCACGGGGCGCGCTCTGTGATCAGCGAGTCTATGAGACTCGCCTGATCAGGGATCGGAGCAAGGGGTCGATCCCAACCCCTTACCACATGATCAGCTGTCAGCCAATGACAGCTGATAATGTGACACAACAGAGCCGGCCATGATCGGGACATCAGTCCCGATCACGGACAGCGTATCAGTGCCCACCTACCCCCTGCCAGTGCTACCTAAATAATAAAAAAGTGCCCCCCATCAGTGCCACCCATTAGTGCCCACAGTGCCACCCATCAGTGCCCACAGTGCCACCTATCAGTGCCCACAATCTGCCTCAACAACAGTGCTGCACCCCAGTGCCACATATCCGTGCCCATCAGTGTCATCTACCAGTGCCCATCAGTGCCACCCATCAGTGCCCAGCAGTGCCACCTATCAGAGCCACCTATCAGTGCCACCTATCAGTGCCCATCAGTCCCATCTATCAGTGGTACCTATCAGTGCCCCTTAGTGCCACCCATCAGTGCCATCTTATCTGTGCCCATCTTTGCCCATCAGTGCCGCCTTATCTGTGCCCATCAGTACTGCCTTATCTGTGCCTATCGGTGCCACCTTATCTGTGCCTATTAGTGCCGCCTTAACTGTGCCTATCAGTGCCCACCAGTGCAGCCTATCAGTGCCCACCAGTGCCGCCTCTTCAGCACATTTCAACGAAGGAGAAAAATGACCTGTTTGCAAAATTTTATAACAAACTAAGAAATTTTTTTTTTTGCATCTTTTTTTGTTTGTTTAGCAAAAAATAAAACTCCCAGCTGTAATTAAATACCACCAAAAGAAAGCTCTATTTGTGGGTAAAAAAAATGATAACAATTTCATTTGGGTACAGTGTTGTATGACCGCGCAATTGTCATTAAAAATGCATCAGCGCTGAAAGCTGAAAATTGGTCTGGGCATGAGGGGGGTTTAAGTGCCCAGTAAGCAAGTGGTTAAATGTAGGTCCAAGAAATATCTCCTAAACCTACACGGCTAGGAGAAATTTACCCGAAGACGCAGGCGCACTGGGCAGGACGCAGATCGTGGCGAAATGCCGCGAGTGACGGCTCCCGTGAGCATGCGTGGGAGTGACTTCATCGCGGCTCCTGCGAATCACAGCGCCGGAGCAGCGAGACCTGGAAGTCGCTCCAGGATACATGGCAGCGGCGAAGAGGAAGATGGAGGACCGCTTTGGGGGCTTTGTTCTCAGGTAAGTTATTCATAATGAGCTAGTATGCTATGCATACTGGCTCATTATGCCTTTGCCTTACATTATTGCCTTTTATTATTATTTTTATTTTTAGCCTTTACTTCCTCTTTAAGCACAGTGATCAGGTATAAATGAATGTATGTCTTGATATCCTGGACCAATTGCATGCAAAACATTTAAAGGAAACGTGTGCTTGTTGGTTTTCTAAAATACAGGCTCATTAAAGTCAAATAGACCAATTCACACGATTCTTCCACATGAGAGACTCAGAAGTGTTGAATTGCTGTGTAGAAAAACTCGAGCAACACATCAACTGGTATTGGAGTCAAACAATATTTATTTCTTTATAAAAATGATAGAAATCCAAGCTAAAAAACGACACATATGTGATGATTGATATCAGGGGAGCTTAATTGGAAAAGTAAATTGTATTCATGCTCCTATGTTTCGGCCACCAAAAGTCCGATGGAGCATACACACGGTCGCATTTTCCGATGAAAAACTCTCATCTGTCTTTTGCTGGCCGAATTTCCGATCGCGTGTATGAGGAATTAGACTCTTCTGTCAGAATAACTTCTGTATAGAGGGAAAACAATGCCCAGCACTAAAGGTACTAATTAGTGATTGGCCTTGCCGCTGCTGTACATGACAAAAGTAAAAAAATGGAAAAAGGGTATAAAAACCAAAGTGCTCACAGACCTAGGTGACTACAATAAAGTGCAAATACTGTGCATAAAAATGCAAATGCTGTGCATAAAAAATTAATAAAAATATTTTTTGCATTGTTTGATTCATTTTGCACTTCATTTTTTATGCACAGCATTTGCACTTTATTGTACTCATCTAGGCCTGTAAGCATAGTGGTATTTATACCCTTTTTTCCAACATCTGTATTGAGACCAGCACTTTTATTGTTATTTTTTTATCGTTCTTTGTACAATAAAATATTCACTTTTTATATCAAAAATATATTTTTCTGTGTCATTTGCTGCACCAAGGTTCCAATGGAGATACTTCTTTCTTGTTCTACCCAGAACCAAATGGATAAACATATAATCAGTGCACAACTGCAGCCTCCGCAAGTCGCTAATGGGGGCAATCAAGCTGTAGATGGAGTTGGCAATCCTTGTTCATAGCTATGACTAAGGCCCCTTGAGGGCAGAAACTCGTCAGTGTTTTTCATGCGTCATGGAACTTTTAGCTCAGAAGTTTTTCAATAAAGGATTCCGTGCTGTTCTTTTACCAGATTGCTGACTCCATCTACAGTGTGGTTGCATACTATTAAGGATGGCTGTGTGTTATATTTGTAAGCTACCATGGAGGTATTACATTTTTTTCCTCCTTTGTCTTCTCTTTGTGTATGGAGCTGCTTTGTTTTTTCATTTGATATAAAGTGATATTTGCACGAAGAGCTGTGTTCGTCACAATTTATAAATGAGTTTACGTGCCCGGGCTTCCCCATCCCTGGACAAAGTCCAACATGGAGAGGTGTGGCCGTGGCACGTATGTAGGATGCAACAGGAGAGTCCGCTTTGGTTGAGCTTCCTAGGACAAACTGCAATTGCAACCAGACCAGGAAGGTAAGAGATGCTCAGGGCGGTGGCGGTACATTATATATAGCAGCCTAGGAGGCTATCTTATTTATTAAAGGTACTTACATACTGTAGCGCTGTACATATATATATTGTACATTCACATCAGTCCCTGTCCTCAAGGATATCATAATCTAAGGTCCCTAACTCACATTCACACAATAAGGCAAATAAAGCTACCAACATGTTTTTGAAGTATGGGAGGAATCCCATAAAGGCACAGGGGAAAACATGCAAACTTCATACAGGTAGGGTCATTGTTGGGATTCGAACTGACGGTCCTAATGCTGCTAGGTGTAAGACTCAGATCAAGTCGCCCCAAGTCACCTGAGGTCGCACAACATGTAGAAATCAATGTAAGTAAATGAGAGCCGTCTTAATGCACACTACTGAAGTCGCTCCGACTTCAGAAAAGGTTCCTGTACTACTTCAATCTGACTTGTAGGCGACTGGTACCCATTGATTTCAATGGAGGTCACCTCCAAGTCGGATCTCCGTCTATACGGAGGCGACTTTCAGAGAATTATCAGCTCTCAAAAGGAGTTCCCCCCTGAGAGCTCATTCTCTGATTGGCCACGGCAAGTTGCCTGGCCTGGGACGACTTAAAGTAGTGTTGTAAGTCGTGTCCAAGTCTGTCCAAGTCACATCCAAGTCACGTCCAAGTCACGTCTAAGTTGCCTCCTAAAGTCATGTTGCCCCTGTGTGAACCGAGCCTTAGGCTCGGTTCACACAGGACGCGGCACGACTTGCAGCGCCGCGACCTGCTGCGACCTGCCGCGACCTCAGCGGCGACTTGCAAAAAGACTTCTGTATAGAAGTCAATGCAAGTCGCCCGAAGTCGCCGCAAAAGTAGTACAGGAACCTTTTTTCTAAGTCGGAGCGACTCGAGTCGCTCCTATTAGGACGGTTCCGTAGTACAGAACAGGGGCGACTTATCAGGCGGCGAAGTCGCCTGGACAAGTCGCCCCTGTGTGAATCGAGCCTTAGTGTCAACCACTTAGCCACCGTGCTGCTTTTTTCTGGTGCAAGGATATGCACTGTAATATGTGAGTGTATATGTCAGTGATGTATCGTAACTAAATCATTTTTACAATATAACACTATTGGAAGAGTAATTTTTTTTTTCATGAGTTTTGCAAAGCGTGCAGTACAAGTGAAGTGGTGGAGAGTTCGGAATTGAAAAAAACACATTGAGAGACTAATGCTTAGAAAGAACGCACATGTAAGTTGAGCGTGCGATCTCTTTGGGGTGGTGAATACGCCAAAGGTGTTGGAAATTTCAATACCCTGTCACAAGCAATTCATGGAAGTGGTTTCACATGCAAAGAAGTGTCAAGATGATAATAAAAAAATATTGGATGGACAGAGTTGATATTTTATTTCTACATATTTTGAGTTTTGTGGGTTTATATTTACAGAAGATTTTTTTAAAAAAAGTTGTGATTGTAGGTATTTATGCATTGGGGGTTATTTACTAAAGGCAAATCAACTTTGCACTACAAACTACAAGTGCAAAATGCACTTGAAATTGCACTGAAAGTACACTTGGAAGTGCAGTTGCTGTAGATTGGAGGGGGACATGCAAGGAATATAAAAAACAGCATTTTAGCTTGCACATGATTGGATAAAAAAATCAGCAGAGTTTCCCCTCAGTTTTACAGCGACTGCACTTTCAGTGCAATTTCAAGTGCCCTTTGCACTAGGCATGTTTGAAAGTGCATTTTACATGACATTTTATACCACACACCATTAAAAACCTGATAGTGGTTCTAACCTCTTGCAAAAGTTTTTTTTTTACATACAAAAATATTATGGATATTTTTTACCTTGGCCCAGCTTGGATAAATTAGACAATGGGGGTTATTTATGAAAGGAAAATCCACTTTGCACTATAAGTGCACTGCACTTCCAATTTTAAGTACTTGCTACTGTAGTTGGAGGCGCTTTCTGCCTAGTCTTTCTGATTTTTTTTTTACAGAGGTTGCTTCTACTCTCCTGAGAGCTGCCCACGTGCCTGGCTGCCCCTTTTTCATCCCTGCTACCCACTTGACTGCTCCTGAGGCAGGGCTGTTAGTGTCCCAACCATGACACTACCTGCCTGGAGTTTGTATGTTCTCCCTGTGCCTGTGTGGGTTTCCTCCGGGTACTCTGGTTTCCTCCCACACTCCAAAGACATGCAGGTAGGTTAATTGGCTTCTGTCCAAAATTGGCCCTAGTATATGAATGAGGACCTTGGTTTGTGGGCTTCTGGAGGGTAGAGACAATTGTAGACACTCACTCACACTGAACTGGATGGACTGGTGTCTTTATTCAACCTTACTAACTATTCAACTATGTAACTATGTTAGAAATCACGGGGCCCCATACAGCCTACCTGACAGCTCCCCCCCCCCCCGGCCATATGTCACTTAGGACATAGACTTATCAGTCCCTTTCTCTACAGCCTCAGCTGCACAGATGAATGAATAGGAAGTGCTCCAAGGCTTCCTGTTCATTAACAAACTGAAGCATATTATACACTGTTTACTATGTTTCAATGATGAATGGACACAGGAGGATTGCTCACTGTGTTCATTCAGGAAAGGAAGGGTCCAGTAAATGACATCCCCCTCTGTGCCCTCAGCAGCTGGCGGTGGGAGAGGAGGGAAGCCTCCAACAGCACTGTGGGAGAAAGTGGCACAGAGAGGGGCCCGGACAGCAGATGGAAATGTCACATGTGCTAGAACCAATCTCCGTGCAGTGCAGCCGGAGGGAGGGAGAGAAGGAGAAGAAGCTGGAACTGAACTGGTGCCTGGACCCCCCTTTTGAACTGATGGGGCCGGGCCCAGTACAGGGGGGCTGGCTGTACTGCCTGATAAGCAGCCCTGTCCTGAGGACTCCCCTACGAAGCCAATTTCTCAAAGAGCACCCACATATTTGTTTTTTTTCCATCACACTATGTCATTAGATCACATATGTCATTGGATTAGATTTTGTGTTATGGTAGGTTATTTTAGCCAGTTCCCGTCCGGCGCACGCCGATGTACGTCGGCAGAATGGTACGGGCAGGCATATTGGCGTACAGGTACGTCCATTTTTTAATTCCGCCCTGCCATCGTGTGCGCGCCGCCACCAGCACGCACGCTGGTTGGGACCCCCGTGAGTCCGGTCGCGGGTCCCGCGGACTCGATCGCCATGGGGATACCCTCGATCGTCTCACAGTGCAGCTGAATGGGGAGATGCCGTTGTAAACAGCATCTCCCTGTTCTGCCTAGCAACAAGTGACGCTGATCTCTGCTCCATGTGATTGGAGCAGAGATCAGTGTTCACTAAATGAAAGCCCAACCCCCCCACAGTTAGTAACACACCCCTAGGAACACTTAACCCCTACACTGCCACCCACTGGTTAACCCCTTCACTGCCAGTGTCATTTACACAGGAATCACTGCATTTATATAGCAGTGATTATAAATGGTCCCAAAAATGTGTCAAAAATGTCGGATGTGTCTGCCACAATGTCGCAGTCACAATAAAAATCGCTGATCGCCGCCATTACTAGTAAAAAAAAAAATAATAAAAAATTATTAATAAAAATGCTATAAAACTATCCCTATTTTGTAAACGCTATAACTTTTGCGCAAACCAATCAATAATCGCTTATTGCGATTTTTTTACCAAAAATATGTAGAAGAATACGTATCGGCCTAAACTGAGGGAAATTTTTTTTTTATATATATTTTTGGGGGATATTTATTATAACAAAAAGTAAAAAAGAATGCGTCTTTTTCAAAATTGTCGCTCTATTTTTGTTTATAGCGCAAAAAATAAAAACCGCAGGGGTGATCAAATACCACCAAAAGAAAGCTCTATTTGTGGGAAAAAAAAGGACGTCAATGTTGTTTGGGAGCCACATCGCAAGACCGCGCAATTGTCAGTTAAAGCGACGCAGTGCCGAATCACAAAAAGTGGTCTGGTCTTAAGCCAGCAAAATGGTCCGGTCTGTAAGTGGTTAAGCTTATTTGTTTAAGAGTGCGGCGCTTTATTACCATTTTGTTTAGCAGAGGTGATGATGTCAGTGGGCCCAGGAACACTTCCTTATAGTCCATTGTGAGCGCAGACCAGTAGGGAGGTGGGGAGGGAGGGAGAATTCAACTCAGGTATGGTTCATTTTTAACTGGTTCCAGTGTGAGTGCCTCCTAGAGAAGGACAACTCAAGTTTGGATTTTATGACTTTGTTAGTCATTGTGGCTTTTATTGACTTCTCTTATTGACTTAACATTTTTATATATATTTTCCTTTCAGTTCTAGGCATGTGACGGGTGGATTTGGTGCAGATAAGGTTGCTGTGCTGCACAGGAAAGAGCCATGAAGTTTTCAGCTTTCTTTTTTCTACTGTTGCATTGTTCATGTAAGTAGAACTTGGCACGGCATTCATCGTTTGGCATTCCCAGGGCCACATTCACCATTAGGCTTTAGTAGGGACTTGGCTCATTTTTTATCATGTGTGATATCCTTGTTTTTAAAAAAAACTATGATAGCAAAACTGCAGATAAATACACTATATTGCCTAAAGTATTGGGACGCCTGCCTTTACACGCACATGAACTTTAATGGCACCCCAGTCTTAGTCCATAGGGTTCAATATTGAGTTGGCCCACCCTTTGCAGCTATAACAGCTTCAACTCTTCTGGGAAGGCCGTCCACAAGGTTTAGGAGTGTCTATGGGAATGTTTGACCATTCTTACAGAAGCGCATTTGTGAGGTCAGGCACTGATGTGGATGAGAAGGCCTGGCTTGCAGTTTTCGTTCTTATTAATCCCAAAAGTGTTGTTTCGGATTGAGGCCAGGACTCTGTGCAGGCCAGTCAAGTTCCTCCACCCCAAACTCGCTCATCCACGTCTTTATGGACTTTGCTTTGTGCACTGGTGCACAGTCATGTTGGAACAGGAAGGGGCCGTCCCCAAACTGTTCCCACCAAGTTGGGAGCATGAAATTGTTGAAAAATGTCTTGGTATGCTGACTTAAGAATTCTCTTCACTGGAACTAGGGGGCCAAGCCCAACCCCTGAAAAACAACCTCACACCATAATCCCCCCTCCACCAAATGATTTGGAGGGGTTTCCCAATATTTTTGGCAATATAGTGTAACTAAATGAGCGTTTGAAATCGATGTTTGATTCATGGTTAACCTGAATTGAAATCTTGTTTATCCAGTCTTGTGATTTACATGAATGTCAAGACTGTATTTATAGATATATTGGCATATTGCAAATATTAATAAGTGTATAATAATTGATTTGTACGAAAGTTATAGCATCTACAAACTATGGTATATTTACTGGAATTTACACAGATATGAACGCCGTACTGGTAATGGCAGTGATCAGCGACTTATAGTAGGACTTTGATAGTGTGGTGGGAAATCTGGGGCTAGCTGGTGCTGGCTAGGAGGCACACTAACTGACACTGACATTACTAGTGACAGTGCTAATACTGTACACTGTCACTGTACTGACACTGGGTGGGAAGGAGTTAACATCTAGGGGCAATCAAAATGTTAATTGTGTGTCTAACAATGTGTAATGTGTTTAATATGTGCTGCTTTTACTTTGCTATCTGGTTGTATTTTCTCCCTGTTTTGCAGAGAGAAAAAATGTTGGCAAACATGAGGGAACCATGTTGGCATTCATGGTTCCCTCAATGAACTGTAGCTCCCCAGTGCCGGCAGCACTCAAGCAATCCCAGAGCATGACACTCCCACCACCATGCTTGCCTATAGGCAAGACACACTTGTCTTTGTACTCCTCACCTGGTTGCCACCACACACGCTTGACACCATCTATACCAAATACGTTTATCTTGGTCTCATCAGACCACAGGGATGGTGGGAGCCCCTCGTAATCAGCATAATGAGTCAACTACTGCCATATTGAGAAAGGTATCTTTTGCTTTTTAAATTCATTATAACGAACATTCAAAATTGTTACGAAAAGTTAACGAAAATTCATATTTCGCACAAATCCAAATTGAATTTCGGACACGAATTATGAAATACGAATTAGCGGCTAATACGAAACGAAACAAAACAAATTTATTGATGGCGCACATGTCTAGTATGCAGGGTGGAAGACGACCACATTCACCTAAAGCACCTACAGGGGTACTACTACACATATAAATGAGACCTTACTGTCCCAGAGTGAAAATGCTCACTCCTCCACTGTAATTTAACTTTACATATTTGCTGCTAAAGTTTCTGTTTTGCTCAGAGTCATTCCAGTTTCCTTGGCAAGTCCAGTTTTGATTTTTCTCTTTTGTTGGTTCAGGTTCAGGACTGGATGTTGTGGCACCCAGAACTCACAATGCTTTGGTTGGATCCACCACTGTTATCCCCTGCTCATTCACAGTGAATAGTCCTCCCATAGACCCCCAATTCCTGACCATCTTGTGGCAGTATGAAGAGAAAGAATTAGTAAGATATGACAACAAGGAGATATCTGACACCTTGAGGATTTCCATCGATGAGGAGGAGGCCAGACAGGGTAATGTTTCACTGACCATCCACAATGTGACCATCGATGACCAGGGGACCTACAAGTGTTTAGTCATCTACAGTTCCAACAAGGGGGTGAAGGAGATTCAGTTAAATATTCAAGGTAAGTTAATAAGCATTTTTTTGAAAAGTAAACTCAAGGGAAATGTTCAGTTTTTACATCTCTCCATGTGGGTTTTGACAGGCTGATAGTTAGGACTGTGATTGTACTAGTTGGTTCTGGGACACGGCTAGAATTTTTTATTTTTTTTTGGAACACTGTAATGTACCTGTATATAGCCTTGTAAATAACACAAATAAACACACCATTGGTTGTTACTGTATCACTGGACTGGTATCTGTGCCTGAGTTGCTCATCCCAGGGAGCATTTTACCTGCTACTTGGCCCCAGCTCACATGGGGTGGAGGATGCGGGCAGTAAGAGCAATAAACTAAAGGGCCAGTATCAGGAGTGACTGAACATGGAGGAGTTTATAAAAAACAGTTGGTGTTGTCTAATACTGCACAACACTGCACAACAGCAAGCAAAAGCTGTACAGCAACAAACAAACACTGTACTACAGCAGCAGGTTAGTGCAGTGCAGTTGTAGGCAGATGCAGTCTACAGTTTCCACTGAAGGTGGCGCTCATCCTTACTGGCATTGCAACTGAAGGAGAAAGTCAAGACTTTTTTTCTCTATGGTTTCCTTGGTTTCCAGTGATTCGGTTGGATGTGCTGGATCCAAGTGACCCTGGGAGTCATCTTGGGGCATGCAGAGTCTTTTTAAGTCTCTGCCCCCCCAGTTTTGGTACACATTTTGCAAGGGGCTAGTGAAGGGACAAGATACCCATCTGTCAGGGACAGCACTAGCAGTAGGGAGAGCTTCCAGAGGACTGGAAGAAGAGTAGGGCCTACGTCTGCATCGTCAGGAAGCTCCCTTTGACAGACGCAGTTGGCAGCTCAGGCTTATATGTACCTATCCAACACAGGAACAAACACAGGTGTTGATTCAGCAGATTCAACAGCAGATCAAGGCTGTACAAGAACAAAAACACATGTTGTTTTAAAAGTTAGCAAGTAGTGTGGGAACAGAAAGGCATTCACAGAGGTGGTGCAAACACTTGCACCGGTCTCCTACTAAAGCTGCAGGTGTTCTTGACAGCTCCTCAGCCATCCATAATGGTCGCTTTCTGTTTAAGATGACTGCTGATGAAGACCCTTTCTGGTTAATATGAAACAGCTGCCAAGAGGGAAGAAGCAAGAATGGTGGCCCCTATGCTAACTAGAGAATCACAAAAAAACTATTATGATTTGGAGTTTGGAGCCCTCACACCACTCCTGCGGCTGCACAGCATCCCCCTCATCTCCGTTCTCAACTTGTCTCAGCAGTTGGCGGCAGAGAGGAGGAAAGAACTCAACCAGATCCTGCACTTCTCTGTGTAGCCACAGTACCCCCTGGTCTCAGTATTCAGCAGATTACAGAAGCTGACTCCAGCCCTCCTCTGATCCTCCTCCAGACAATCCACTTTCTGCTTCCCTGCTCTGACCCCAGCTTCTTCCTGGCAGCAGAACAAGATAAAAGGGGATGCATTGTGATGTAAGGAATGTTGGGACTCTTGACATCTGATGGCATGGGAGCTCTGGACATCTAGTCATACAGATACAACTGGCCCTTTGAGGGCAACCATAAAACTGATGTGGCCTGCAATGAAATTGAGTTTGACAACTTTATTCTAGATTATGACAAGGTCAAGTGGGTAATGCTGGCAAAGCTGAATGTTACCTTGTGGGAATGAGTACAGTGGGTCCAGCTGGTCCTTTAACCACTTAAGCCCCGGACCAATTTGCAGCCAAAGGACCAAGCCCCTTTTTGCGATTCGGCACTGCGTTGCTTTAACTGACAATTGCGCGGTCGTGCGACGTGGCTACCAAACAAAATTGGCGTCCTTTTTTTCCCACAAATAGAGCTTTCTTTTGGTGGTATTTGATCACCGCGGTTTTTATTTTATGCGCTATAAACAAAAATAGAGCGACAATTTTGAAAAAATGCAATATTTTTTACATTTTGCTATAATAAATATCCCCAAAAAATATATAAAAAAACATTTTTTCCTCAGTTTACATATTCTTCTACATATTCTTGGTAAAAAAAAAAAATCTTCAATAAGCGATTATTGATTGGTTTGCGCAAAAGTTATAGCGTTTACAAAATAGGGGATAGTTTTATAGCATTTTTATTAATATTTTTTTTTTACTAGTAATGGTGGCGATCAGCGATTTTTACTGTGACTGTGACATTATGGCGGACACATCGGACATTTTTGGGACCATTGTCATTTATACAGCAATCAGTGCTATTTAAATGCACTGATTCCTGTGTAAATGACACTAGCAGTGAAGGAGTTAACCACTAGGGGGCAGTGTAGGTGTTATGTATGACGTTATGTGTTTTTTTTTATTGTAGGGGGCATGGCCTGGCATGTGATGTCACTGATCGTTTTTCCCTATAAAAGGGAAGAGAGGATCAGTGACAGCCACACAGGGAAGCATGGGGAGAGGTTTGTTTACACAGACCTCTCCATGTTTTTCAGCTCTGTGACCTGATCACAGGACACCAGTGGCGATCAGGTCCGCTGGTCCCACGGTCACGGAGCTTAGGACTGGGTCGGGGGCGCCGCCGGCGGCGCGCTCCCGACCCACGGCTGGGCACTTAAAAAGCAGCGTACAGGTACGTGCTTGTGCCCGGCCGTGCCATTCTGCTGAGGTATATGTGAAGGAGGCGGTCCTTAAAGTGGTTGTAAACCCTTACAAACCACTTTGACCTACAGGTAAGCCTAGATTAAGGCTTACCTGTAGGTCCAAGAAATATCTCCTAAACCTATACTGTTTAGGAGATATTTGCCTGAAGACAGGCACCGCTGTCTACGGCGCATGCACCGTAGACAGTGACGCGCAGGCGCACTGAGCGCGGCATTTCCAACAATGGATCTGCCGCGCGTGTCGGCTCCCGTGCGCATGCGCGGGAGTGACGTCATCGCGGCTCCACCGAATGACAGCGGCGGAGCTGCGAGACGCCACCAGCAAGATGGATGCGTCGGACTACAGGGGACAGCGGTGACATCGCTGGCTCCTGTGTCAGGTAAGTGACACATAATGGGCTACTATGCGATTCATAGTAGTCCATTATGCTTTGCCTTTGCAGGGAATGAAAGAGGAAGTAAACTCATCAGGGTTTACTTCCTTTTTAAGTGGTTACATTTGGAACAAATACAGCTGTTCACATTCCAACAGACAACAATGGATATGTTAAAACAGTTGACAATAAAAATAATTATAATAGGATTGCGCTGGAAACTAACATAAAAGTAACCAAATAACAAACCAAATGTATTTTAAATTAGCTAGATCAATGATTGAACTAACACACCAAGTAATCTGGAACACTTTACATAATTATTTAATTCTTTAAAAAACTATTTAAATCAACATCTATGTTTAGACCAGCAGGTTGTAAAGTATCTAAATGATATAGCCATTTAGTTTCATTTTAGGATACTGCTTAAGGATCGTCTCCTGCACATATATGTCGGCAGAATGGCACGGCTGGGCACAAGCACGTACCTGTATGTTGCTCTTTAACCACTTCCCCACCAGCGCACGACAATGTACGTCGACAGAATGGCACGGGCAGGCATATTGGCGTACAGGTACGTCCAATATTCTATGCCGCCCGCGCTGGTCGGGACCCCCGTCAGTCCGGTCGCGGGACCCGCGGACTCGATCGCCGAGGGCATCCCCGCGATCGTCTCACGGAGCGGCCGAATGGAGGAAATGCTGTGTAAACAACATTTCTCCATTCCGCCTAGCAACTAGTGACGCTGATCTCTGCTCCATGTGATTGGAGCAGAGATCAGTGTTCACTAAATGAAAGCCCAACCCCCCCACAGTTAGTAACACACCCCTAGGAACACTTAACCCCTACACTGCCACCCACTGGTTAACCCTTTCACTGCCAGTGTCATTTACACAGGAATCACTGCATTTATATAGCAGTGATTACTGTATAAATGACAATGGTCCCAAAAATGTGTCAAAAAGTCCGACGGGTCCCCCACAATGTCGCAGTCACAATAAAAATCGCTGATCGCCGCCATTACTAGTAAAAAAAATACAAAATTATTAATAAAAATGCTATAAAACTATCCCTATTTTGTAAACGCTATAACTTTTGCGCAAACCAAATCAATAATCGCTTATTGCGATTTTTTTTACCAAAAATATGTAGAAGAATACGTATCCGCCTAAACCGAGGGAAAAAATTTTTTTTTATATATATTTTTTGAGGATATTTATTATAACAAAAAGTAAAAAATAATGCGTTTTTTTCAAAATTGTCGCTCTATTTTTGTTTATAGCGCAAAAAATAAAAACTGCAGGGGTGATCAAATACCACCAAAAGAAAGCTCTATTTGTGGGAAAAAAAGGACGCCAATTTTGTTTGGGAGCCACGTCGCACGACCGCGCAATTGTCAGTTAAAGCGACGCAGTGCCGAATCGCAAAAAGTGGTCTGGTCTTTGACCAGCAAAATGGTCCGGTCTGAAAGTGGTTAAGTGCTCAGCCATGGGTCGGGAGCACGCCACTGGCGGCACGCTCCCGACCCGGTCGTAAGCATCCTAAGCGTAAACAAACCTCTCCTCGTGCTTCCTACTGAGCCTGTCACTGATTGTCTGTTGCCTGTTATAGGGAAAGACGATCAGTGACATCACATGCCAGGCCATGCTCCCCTACAGTTAAAAAAAAACCACACACGCTTAATCCCTCCCCGCCCCCTAGTGGTAAACCCCTTCACTGCCAGTGTCATTTACACTGGAATCAGTGCATTTAAATAGCAGTGATTGCTGTATAAATGACAATGGTCCCAAAAATGTGTCAAAAATGTCTGATGTGTCCGCCATATTGTAGCAGTCACAAGAAAAATCGCTGATTGCCGCCATTACTAGTAAAAAAAAAATATTAATAAAAATGCTATAAAACTATCCCCTATTTTGTAAATGCTATAACTTTTGCACAAGCCAAGCAATAATCGCTAAGTGTGATTTTTTATTTTTTTTTTATACCAAAAATATGTAAAAGATATGTATCGGCCTAAACTGAGGAAAAAAAATGTTTTTTATATATTTTTTGGGGCTATATATTATAGCAAAAAGTAAAAAATATAAAAAAAAATTCAAAATTGTCGCTCTATTTTTGTTTATAGCGCAAAAAATAAAAACCGCAGGGGTGATCAAATACCACCAAAAGAAAGCTCTATTTGTGGGAAAAAAGGGACGCCAATTTTGCTTGGGAGCCACGTCACATGACCACGCCAAATTGGTCCGGGGCTTAAGTGGTTAAAATGGGTCCCTTTCCAGTGTTTTTTTTTCACTTTATCTATTCCAAAGAAGATTGCTAAGGTGGGGGTTACTATTATGGAGTAACCTGAAATGATTCGAAAGGCTATGCTTCGAGGAGCGATTTTTTAATGTTGGCTAAAGGTTCGTTGATTCTAATACGTAATACGTAATACCTACATACTGTTTTGGGCACGGGCATTCTATTACATATGTAACATTTTCTGAATTGTAGGTGATTAATGGTTTAATTTTAAATGATTTAAATAATTTTATTATTAGTTACTACTGAATGGAAACTATAAATTTTTCTTTTTGTCCTCTTAATGGTTTTGCATGCTTTGCACCTAGTGCAATAATGAAAACCTTCCCTGTTAAGGAGGGGGGGGAGGGTGGTTGGAATATTGGGTGCAATTCTGTTTTGTAAAAGCCTGGGGCTCGCTTGTAAATAAATTGTGGTTTTGCAGGCAGTACCTGTTTTAAATCTTTATCTTTTAAAAGAATGGGCCAGAATTGTTTAAAAATCTTTTCTACTTCTCTGTATTGGCGGTTAAAGCCTGTCAAAAAAAGCTAGATCTGCTCTGAAAGGTGCCTTGTGCTTTTTTATTAGAAGATTTTCTCTGTTCATATTGAGAACTTGCGCTTGCCATTTATGTAGTGCATGCAGTGAATAGCCTTTTTCTACAAATCTGTCTGTGAGGATGGAGAATTGTGCTTTGTAGTTCTCTACATTGTCACAATTCCATCTAAGGAATATATACTGGTCCTTGGGGATTGCTGTGAGCCATTTGGGGTGGTGACAATTTTAGACTGGAACATAGCCGTTCCAGTGTTCCGTGTCTTTAAAGAACGTATGTGTAGTAATTTTGTTCGCTGTGATTATTGATACCAAATCTAAATAATTGATGGACGTAGTGTCCCATGTGGCTGAAAACATCAGTCCATATCTGTTGATATTCATCATTTCTAGGAACTTTGTTAGACTGGTGAAAGGACCCTTCCACATTTTTACAATATCATTTACCGTATATACTCGAGTATAGGTCGATCCGAATATAAGCCGAGGCCCCTAATTTACCACAAAAAAACTGGGAAAACTTATTGACTCGTGTATAAGCCGAGGGTGAGACATCCCTGTGTCCATCCCTGTGTCCCGTCCATCCCTGTGTCCATCCCTGTGTCCCGTCCATCCCTGTGTCCCGTCCATCCCTGTGTCCATCCCTGTGTCCCGTCCATCCCTGTGTCCATCCCTGTCTCCCGTCCATCCCTGTGTCCATCCCTGTGTCCATCCCTGTGTCCCGTCCATCCCTGTGTCCATCCCTGTGTCCCGTCCATCCCTGTGTCCATCCCTGTGTCCATCCCTGTGTCCCGTCCATCCCTGTGTCCCGTCCATCCCTGTGTCCATCCCTGTGTCCCGTCCATCCCTGTGTCCATCCCTGTGTCTCGTCCGTCGCTGTGTCCCGTCCGTCGCTGTGTCCCGTCTGTCGCTGTGTCCATCCCTGCCTACCTGTGCCAATCTGCAGCCTCTGTGTGCAGTGCCGCACCTCTCCTCCTCATCTGACAGATGGCGGCCATTCCTCTGTTCAAAAGCCGCGCCTCTCTGTCTGTGATAGGCGGAACACTCAATTTCCCAGCAGTCAGTGTTCCGCCTATCACTGACATCCTCTCATCCTCATCCGTAGTATGACAATGAGCGGATGTCCGTGATAGGCGGAACACTGACTGCTGGGAAATTGAGTGTTCGGCCTATCACAGACAGGGAGGCGCGGCTTTTGAATAGTGGAATGGCCGCCGTCTGTCTGCTCGACACGCTGATCGGGCAGGCAGACGGCGGTGACTCGAGTATAAGCCGAGGGGGGCACTTTCAGCCTAAAAAAAGGGGGTGAAAATCTCGGCTTATACTCGAGTATATACGGTATGTACCTATATATATAATTTGAGGCTAATCCACTGTTGTCCATAGATGTTCTTTTGCTCCCATTTATTTAATACAAATTTTGCCACTCTGGGAGCATAACAAGCTCCCATTGTGACTCTCTTAATTTGGTTGCAGTATGTCCCTTGATACCAAAAATAATTATTCACATAGCTAGTTTTACAGCTAGCTGCAAGACCATCTTTTTGTTTAATATTAGTATATAGGGATTCAACATCTACTGTAACTAATATGGTAACTGCATGAGTTTTTACTGTAGTTTTATGAATTTTTATAAGTTCTCTACTGTCCTTGAGATAAGATTCCCCCTTTAGAACTAGCGGTTGAGGGAATATATCTAAATATTCACCTACCCTAGAAAAAAGGGAACCAATCCCGCTCAGGATTGGCTGCCCTAAGGAATTGTCTATTGTTTTGTGGACTTTTTGGACAATGTAGAGGACAGGGAGTATGGGGGCATGTGGGACAAGGTATTTTGCCTCTTTCTTGTCTAAAAATGTTTCTGTGATGCCCTTTTTAACCCATTCTGTGAGTTCAGCTTTTAATTTTAAAGTGGGGTCACCCTTTGTGCACAAAAATGTTTTTTAATGTTTAGTTTTCTGGCATATTTTTCAATATCTATGTAGGTCTCAAACTTGTCCAGATATTTATCTGGAGAAAATTTGAGTCCCTGGGCTAAAACTTAGTGTGCTTAGCTGAGAAAGGCCCCCCTCCAGATGAAAGGAACAAAAATGTTTGTGAAGACTTCTGGGATGTATGACTTAATTTTGGCCTAGGCCAGAAACCAGAAAGCAACTGAAGAAATGAAACAAAAAAGTTTAAAACAAGTAAATATAATACACCTATACTTCACAAATGCACATCAAAACCTAGGGGCAGGGACTTAAACAGACTCTGCATGACCAAAGATGGCCACCATTCTCATCTGTCTGCAGTGTAGCCAACAAGAATGCTGCTCCAGGGGACCGAAGGAACCTTAGGCCGCGTACACACGGGCGGACTGTTCGCTCAACTTTGTCCGCTGAACAGTGTTTCAGCGGACAGTCCGCTCGTGTGTGGGGCTTCAGCGGACAGTTTCAGCGGACAGTTTGACGAACAAAGTTTTTCGGAAATTCCGAAAAACTGTCCGCTGAAACTTTGTTTGAGCGAACAGTCCGCCCGTGTGTAGGCCACTTTCGAAATGAGCAAACTGTTCCCGCTCGGAGGAAAGTCTGCTCATTTCGAGAGGGTCTCCAGGTAGGCGGGGCCCGCGAAGGAGACGTCGCGGACCCCGCCGCCTGGTATGGACTTAAAGGGGAAACCCAACGGCGAAAAAAATCGGCGTGGGGGTCCCCCCAAAGTCCACAACAGACCCTTGTCCGAGCACGCTACCCGGACGGCCAGGAAAGGGGGGCGAGCGAGCGCGCCCCCCCTCCCGAGCCGTACCAGGCCGCGTGCCCTCAACATGGGGGGTGCCTTGGGGAAGGGGGGGCCGCGCGGCCCCCCCACCCCAAAGCACCTTGTCCCCATGTTGATGAGGACAAGGGCCTCTTCCCGACAACCCTGGCCGTTGGTTGTCGGGGTCTGCGGGCGGGGGGCTTATCGGAATCCGGGAGCCCCCTTTAATAAGGGGGCCCCCGGATACCGGCCCCCCACCCTATGTGAATGAGTATGGGGTACAATGTACCCCTACCCATTCACCTGTGAAATAAAGTACAAAAAAAAAACACAACACAGGGAAAAAATATTTTATTGCACAGCTCCGGGGGTCTTCCGTCTTCGGGGGTCTTCTCGCCAGACTCCTCCGCTATCTTCTTGTAGCTCTTTTGCTAGCGGAGGAGTCCGGCTTTCTTCCTCCCCGCCGCCGGCCTCTTCTCCCGACTTCGGGGGTCTTGTTCCCCTCTTCGGTTCTTCTGCCGGGCCACCGCGCCTTCTTGTAGCTCTTTTGCAGGCGGTGGCCCGGTCTTCTGTCGCCGCCGCCTTCCGTTCTTCGTCTTCGTCTTCTTCTTCTTCTTCTTCTTCTCCAGGAGATGTTGACACGTCGCTCTCTCTGGCCGGAATGCCAGAGCCGCCCTGCGCTGCCACTTATATAGTGACAATGGGGCGGTGTCACATGGTATATGTCACATGGGTTGGTCACATGGGTTGATGTCACATGGGGACTATGACATCGTAAGGGGGCGGGGTCACCATGTGACCAACCCATGTGACATATACCATGTGACACCGCCCCATTGTCACTATATAAGTGGCAGCGCAGGGCGGCTCTGGCATTCCGGCCGGAGAGAGCGACGTGTCAACATCTCCTGGAGAAGAAGAAGAAGAAGACAAAGACGAAGAACGGAAGGCGGCGGCGACAGAAGACCGGGCCACCGCCTGCAAAAGAGCTACAAGAAGGCGCGGTGGCCCGGCAGAAGAACCGAAGAGGGGGACAAGACCCCCGAAGTCGGGAGAAGAGGCCGGCGGCGGGGAGGAAGAAAGCCGGACTCCTCCGCTAGCAAAAGAGCTACAAGAAGATAGCGGAGGAGTCCGGCGAGAAGACCCCCGAAGACGGAAGACCCCCGGAGCTGTGCAATAAAATTTTTTTTCCCTGTGTTGTGTTTTTTTTTGTACTTTATTTCACAGGTGAATGGGTAGGGGTACATTGTACCCCATACTCATTCACATAGGGTGGGGGGCCGGTATCCGGGGGCCCCCTTATTAAAGGGGGCTCCCGGATTCCGATAAGCCCCCCGCCCGCAGACCCCGACAACCAACGGCCAGGGTTGTCGGGAAGAGGCCCTTGTCCTCATCAACATGGGGACAAGGTGCTTTGGGGTGGGGGGGCCGCGCGGCCCCCCTTTCCCCAAGGCACCCCCCATGTTGAGGGCACGCGGCCTGGTACGGCTCGGGAGGGGGGGCGCGCTCGCTCGCCCCCCTTTCCTGGCCGGCCGGGTAGCGTGCTCGGACAAGGGTCTGTTGTGGACTTTGGGGGGACCCCCACGCCGATTTTTTTCGCGTTGGGGTTCCCCTTTAAGTCCATTCCAGGCGGCGGAGCCCGCGACGTCTCCGTCGCGGGCCCCGCCTACCTTGACACGCGCTCGAAATGAGCGGACTGTTGCCTTGTGTGTGGGCGAGTCCGCTCATTTCAAAAGTTGCGCGGACTTAGTACGACGAACAAAGTTTGCCGTATTTGTCCGCTCAAAAAGTGCCGTGTGTGGGCGTGTTCGTTCATTCAAAAGTTTGAGCGGACTGTTTGACGAACTTAGTTTCGGCAAACAGTCCCCGCGTGTGTACGCCACCTTAGAGAAACCAAGTTTCTCTTGACTTCCCCTCTAGCTGCAGTACTGCTCTGGTCCAGCGCCACCTACAGTGGAGAAAAGAGACTGTATGTACCTACATATTTACTTAGGCTAGCAACACAAAGAAAAATAGTTCATGCTGATTGAGAAATTTTAGTTCCACTTTAATCCCCTTGATGTAGAAATGAAATGATTAATTGATGGGAATAGGATGGAGCTTTCCAGGAGGAAGTCAAATGGCACCTATAATAAATGGGACCGGAAATCAGAAGAGGCCAAATAACATCTCTTGTGTGGAGGGTCACAAGACTTTGAATAGTCCACTGATAAAAAAACGTAATAAAACTGGTAAAATCCCAGGTAATTAACAGTATGTAATACAACTACGGTATGTAATTTATCTATCTATCTATCTATCTATCTATCTATCTATCTATCTATCTATCTATCTATCTATTGTCTACATATCTACATGATCTATCACAATATACTGTATTTATTGGCGTATAACACTCACTTTTTCAGCATGAAAATCGGGTGCAAATAGCGTGTGCGTGTTATACGCCAATACAAAAATTTTATTTTTTTCCTGAAACGTCCCTCTTAAAATGAATGTGCGTGTTATACACCTGTGCGTGTTATACGCCGATAAATACGGTATTTTTTTTTCAGATGGGAAGGATTCCCAAACACTAACCATTGCAGCAATAGTAACATCAATACTATTAGTATCTGGGATTTCAGCAGCATTAATTCTCGTTTTCATCTTCAAGAAAAAATGTGAGTCAAGTACTTTTTGCAGAATTATTCTTGTAGATTATAAAGTGTCCTCTTGATAGAAAAATATCATTCGATAGATGGTAAGCTCATATTGGTTCAAGCCCAAGCTTGTTTTAAAGTGGACCTGTGCTTGGTCCACAGTAAAGATGATATAATTTTCTGTGGAACCTCCAGGGGGCCCAGAGTCAGAGTTGCATCATGGGAGAAATAGGGGACTTCAGATACCCCCCCTCCCTTAATTGTAAGTGTCAGGTAGTCAATTTGCACTCCAGTTGGTGAATGGAGGAGAAGGAGAGTAGATGTTTGGAGAACATAAGCACAGGCTCATTTTTTGGCGTGGTATCTTGAAAGCAGAACTGTGGCTAGACCATTGACATTCAAATATATATATACAAATTCTTAACAAACAGGAAAAACATTGTAAAATAGGTCCTCACTGTAGTTGTCAGCACTACAAATCATCCTCAAGCTTACAAGTCCTTCAAGTTTGGTTTTAAACACCTTACTTCTGCTTTGTTTTTTGAGTGATGTTTATACAGTCATAGCTCCCAACTGTCCCTGATTTGGAGGGACTGCCCCCGATTTGGAGCAATGTCCCCCTGTCCCTCTTTCCTCCTCATTTGTCCCTCATTTTGGTCTAATCTACAGAGTTGTATTTAAAATGCACTTTTTATCTATCAAAAAGGTTTCCAGCGCTAAACCTTTCATCTATATTACTGCATTTGTAAATCGCAAAGGCCAGTATAAAGGAATAGTAGTGGTAAAAAAAAAAGCACTTGTGGGTTTAACCAATCTTTCTTTTGTTCACGTCTCCTTTAAGGGGGCGTGGCAAGGGGTGTGTCCTATGCCTGCATACTTTTGCTGATAGATGTCCCTCATTCCTCATTCTCAAAAAGTTAGGAGGTATGATACAGTAAATGTCACTTCAGAAAAAAACCTTGGGCAGCAAGTGTGCTCCTTAATGTCTGTGAACTTGGATTGTAAGCTCTTAGGACCAGAAGCCTCCTAACCCTCTTGTATTGAATTGTATTGCGATTGTACTGTCTCTCTTTATATTGTAAAGCACTGCACAAATTGTTGGTACTATTTAAACAATAGGTTACCCAAACATTTTATACTCTGATGTGAACCGGTTATACCCTGCACTTGTGCTAAAAAAAAGGATCCTGTTCTCTTTGTATTTTTTCTTTTGGATCAAATCCCTGTTGTTCCTGCCAGTCCCTCTGCTCTCTTATTTCAACCTGACCATGCTAAGCATGAGAGAACATCCTATGTTGCATGGTCAGTATTCTAGCTGTGCTGGCCTGTCCTCCAATGATCACACTTGTGCTGACACGCCCCCTGTACAAACATTTTCTGGGAATCAGCTTACTGCTGTTTCTCCACCCCTAGCTACTTATTCAGCTGGGAACAGAGGTTATGCAATCATGGTAATCATATATTTATTGTTCCCTAATATGTATGGTGCAGTCATCTCTTTGTTATGTGTATCCCGTTGACTTCAATACAAAATCATGTCACATTGACTTCAATGCAAAATTGTGTCTCATTTACTTCAATGCAAAAATCGCATCCTATTGACTTCAATGCAAAAGCGCCTGCTAGTGACTTCAGTGCAAAAACATCCCCGAGCGACTTCAATGCAAAATCGAACCCATTCACTTTAATGCAAAAATGCCCCGGATCAATTCTCATCCCAGTCACAGGATGGGATGTCCCCAATGCACAGAAGTGAGCAAGTAGTGAGCACATTTGGTCTCCTGTACTATGTCCGCAGTCTCTGACCGTCTCCTTTAGCATGTCCGCAGTCTCTGACCGTCTCCTTTAGCATGTCCGCAGTCTCTGACTGTCTCCTTTAGCATTTTCACAGTCTCTAACCATCTCGACATGTTTCACTGAATGTTTATACAGCTTCTTCAGGAGTATATACTCCTGAAGAAGCTGTATTAACATCCAGCAAAACATGTCGAGTGAAAGCATTATTTTATTTCAATGAGAGTATGCATCTGTTGAAAAAGTGTTTTTATGAAATGACTTTTTATCAATTTATAATAAATTGTCTATAAATGTTTGTCTAATTAATGTGTGATGTAAAAACTGCAGGGGATGGAGCGTGATTGACTGATAATCCAATGTCCATCTTATTCTGTAGATAACCGAAGGTTCAAGCAACAATTTGAACGCATCTCGCTTGGAAGGGCTAGTAAAGGGTTGAATGTGTCTTGTGACAATTACAACTCCCGGGAAGAATTTCACCTCACCTGGACTGCGGTAGGTGAGAATGGAGAGAAGATCATGGCGACAGATCATCAGACACGGAATGAGAGAGAATGCGGCAAGTTGCTGGACGCTGATTATTTAGTAATCTCTTCCCTATCATTTGGAATACACTGCAAATTAACGTCACTCAACTTCCCACCGAATCCAGCAAAACACCGCAATACGAGGTTCATCTGCAATGTCAGCTCTGATAGTGAATCCAAAAAGGAACACAAGACGCGGAGCTTTGATGCTTGTAAGAAACCCATTAATTCAATTATTATACATGCGCTGTGTAACATATGTATTGTTTGCGATTTATAACCATTACATAAGTGAATTGTTCTCAGTAAATGTTTAACCACTTCCCTACGGGGCCAAATCTGGTACTTCTCACATACATTTATAAATCTACATTTCTTTGCCTGAGCCCTGATTCACATTGGTGCGATCTGACATGTCAAATCGCATGCCAGATTAGCAGCAATTGTCAGCAATGGCACCATCCCGCAGCGACTTCAAAAAGTCGTTTCTGTACTACTTTTTGCGATTTCCGTTGACATCTGTCCAGAATCCTGCACAGATGTCTCTGAAATCGCCGCCAAAATCGGGACAGACATACAGGAGGGAAATCATGTGAGTTCAGCTGAACCTGGGCTGAAACCTACTTAGAATTTACCTTCAAAAATATATATGTAGAGCACTGCTGCCTTGGGAGCTGCAAATGTTGTTCATTACTTTTATGTTAATAGGTCCCATTCTTCCTTCCCATGCAAATTTTCACAAACATCAGACAGTCTTTATATTCTGTAAAGCTTTATTCTTGAACTTGTATTGGTGGAACAAGTAAATAGAAGATATGAGATACCTCCATATTGGTTCTGGTTCCGGTATCTGATCCTGCGTACTCTCCTTTTATGAACCGACCAGCATCACTCTGAATAATGCTGAGGGTGTAGATTCCAAAGTCCCAGGCCTCATCGCCTAATTCCTTGACTCTTGAAATCAGCTCATGTCAGTTATGGGAAGTGTCTCTCACTAGGTCCTTGGACACATAGCAAGTTTAGGGATAAGCACCACTGGGTTGCGTTCCTTTTTCTCACTCCCAATTGACAGTCCATGTTTCCCACAGAAGGTCAATTCCCAGTTTCCTCAGTCCGCTTTACTCCTACTTCTTCCTCCTCATGGTCCGGTGTAACAACATATTCGGCGACCCATCGCAGTTTGCTACGGAAGTGACGTTCCTTCGCCATCATCTTGTCTCACCCCACACTCGTCCACAGTAAGGATACACTAAGAAGGGGGAAAGCGGACATGTTGTTGCACCCACCGGAGTTTTGTATTTTAGACGTATTTATAACAGTAAAGTGAGTTTCTATAGTAAAATACAGGACTTATGCCACGTACACACGATTGAATTGGTCCGGCAAACAATCCGCCGACTCTATAACGAACGGACTTGGCCACACACGGACCCTCTAAAAGTCCGGCGATTTCTAACGCGATGACGTACAGCACGTATGATGGGACTAGAAAAAGGAAGATCAATAGCCAGTAGCCAATAGCTTCAATCTCGTACTTGCTTCAGAGCATGCGTCGTTCTTAGTCCGCTGGACTAGCACACTGACGAACGGATTGTCCAATGAAAGCCAAGTCCGGAGGACAAATTTTGAGTCAAAACTTTCTAAGTCTGCCGTTGAAAAAGTCCACTGGAGCCCACACACGATCGAATTGTCCGGCGTACTGTTTCGATCGTGTGTACGCGGCATTAGAACTCCATCTGGCTGCTTAGAATTTCCGACAACAGATGTTTGAGATCTGGATCTCAAATTTTCCGACAACAAAATCCGTTGTTGTAAATTCCGAGCGTGTGTAGGCAATTCCAACGCACAAAATTTCACACGTGCTCGGAATCGAGCAGAAGAGCCGCACTGGCTATTGAACTTCATTTTTCTCGGCTCGCCGTACGTGTTGTACGCCACCGCGTTCTTGGCGATTGTAATTTCCGATAACATTTGTGTGACCGTGTATATGCAAGACAAGTTTGAGCCAACATCCGTCCGAAATAAATCCATGGTTTGGTTATCTGAAATTCCGAACGTATGTACGCGGCATAAAGCCCCATACACACTATCAGATTTTCTGCAGATTTTTTTCCTTCAGATTTACCAAAACCATATACTATGAGGTCAAACCTTAGGAGTTTCAATGTGTATGCAATCAGGCAGGTCCTTCTACTACATGGTTTTGGTAAATCTGAAGACAAAAATCAGCAGAAAATCTGATAGTGTGTATGGGGCTTTTAGATAACCAAACCGTGGATTTATTTCGGACGGATGTTGGCTCAAACTTGTCTTGCATACACACGGTCACACAAATGTTATCGGAAATTCCAATTGCCAAGAACGCGGTGGCGTACAACATGTACAGCGAGCTGAGAAAAATGAAGTTCAATAGCCAGTGTATATGGGGCTTAAGACTGTAACATTAAAAATTTTGAAAAAGTAAAGTGCTGGGAATACTTTCTGGATGCACTATAATTTAGGACTAATTAATTTTTTTTTTTTGCGCTTTTTCAATGTGAAATGTGTAAATAAATATATATATATATATCATAATTTGTGCACTCTATAACTTTCCCTACTAACTAAAGAATATATACTGATTTGGGTTATTTTCACCAAAGAAATGTAACGGAATACAAAGATTATTTATTTGCAAAATTGTATAGCAGAAATGAAGAAAAATTTGTATTTTTTTCAATTTTTTTCAATTTTTTATTTATTTTGAAAAAACAAAAAAAAAAAAACAGCAGTGTTTGAATATCAAGGAAAGAAAGCTATATTTGTGTGAAAAAATTATAAAAATGTCACGGATACAGTATTTTTCCAGGTACAGTGTAGCATGACCGCACAATTGTCATTCAAATGTGTGACAGATGAAAGCTGAAAATTGGCCTGGGCAGGAAGGGGGTAAAAGTGCCCAGTATGGAAGCGGTTAAGAAACAACAAATGCATTCATATTTTAAATCATATAAATATCCATCTATAAAGTTTGTGATGTGAACCAGGCCATTACATTGGTATATTTCTGCTAATTGTAATTTTCCACCAGCGAGACCTCCTCCCTCAGCCCCGAAGGTGTCGTCCCCGGATAACGCTGGAGAAGGTGTGTGTTCTCTGGTTCTGGAGAAGTTCTGTCCGGACCATAACCAGATAACATGGAACTGCGGAGTTGGAAATTACCAGGAGGCGGACAATGTTCAAACGGAAACATTTGAGAATGATTCGATAAGTACATCTAACTGCACAAGCGAATGTCAAGTTCCCAATCATCTCTTCCAGCTTCCCTTGTCAAAAGTACAACTCTTATGGGAAAATACTCCTCTGGACCAGCCAGAGATCCAGGAAGTGTCTTCAGAAGGTAATATCATTGAGAGCGTTTGATTCTCATTTATAACTTTTTATAGGTTGATCATACAGTGTACCGTACAATACAAATCAGACATGTGCAGAACAACAAAAATGTGTTTGGTTTCAGATCTATTCATTTGTTGCTCATTTTGTTTCATTGCATTCGTAATGAAATTCATTTTGTTTTGTTTTGTATATTCGTTTTGAACTGGATTAAAATGTTTCCAATGGATTCAAAGTATTCCAATCAAAAATATTGAAAGAAACTAAATTGATTATGAAGAATAGCTGGTTCTATTCTATTTGAAGTTCGAATTTCATAAAATGGTTATATTCTTTCTATTTTACTTTATTCTTTTTTATTCTATTCTTTTGCAATCTATTCCTTTATTTTCTATTCTATTTTATTCTATTCTTTTATTTTCTAGTCTATTCTGTGCTGTTCTCTTTTACTATATTATTTTCTATTATTTTTTAATCCATTCATTTATTTTCTATTTGATTTTATTAAATTATTTTATTCCTGTTTCTATTCTATTCTTTGATTTTCTATTCTATTCTATTATTTTCTAATCAATTCCTTTATTTTCTAGTCTATTCTATTCTCTTCTCTTTTAGGCTATTGTTTTCTATTCTATTTTATTCTATTCTATTCTATTATTATTTTTTAATCCATTCATTTATTTTTTAAATAATTTTATTTCCATTTCTATTCTATTTTTTGATTTTCTATTCTATTCTTTTCTAATCTATTCATTTATATTCTATTCGATTTAATTCTATTCTTTTATTTTCTAACCTATTCAATTCTCTTCTCTTTTACTCTATTATTTTCTATTTTATTCTATTCTATTATTATTTTTTAATCCATTCATTTATTTTCTATTTTATTTTATTAAATTATTTTATTTCCATTTCTATTCTATTCTTTGATTTTCTATTCTATTCTATTCCTCTATTTTTATCCTTAACTGTCTTGAAAAAGTATTCATACCCCTTGAAATGTTCCACATTTTGTCATGTTACAACCAAAAATATATATATATGTGTTTTATTGGGATTTTATGTGATAGACCATTCTATTCTATTATTTTTTTAATCCTTTCCTTTATTTTCTATTTAATTTTATTCAATTCTTTTATTTTCGTTTCTGTTCTATTCTTTTCTATTCGATTCTATGCTTTGATTTTCTATTCTATTCTATTCCTCTATTTTCTATTCTACAGTGCCTTGAAAAAGTATTCATACCCTTGAAATGTTCCACATTTTGTCATGTTACAACCAAAAACATAAATGTGTTTTATTGGGATTTTATGTGATAGACCATTCTATTCTATTTTTTAATCCATTCCTTTATTTTCTATTTTATTTTATTATTTTATTTACGTTTCTATTCTATTCTTTGATTTTCTATTCTATTCTTTTCTAATATATTCTTTTATTTTCTGGTCTATTCTATTCTCTTTTGCTTTATTATTTTCTATTCTATATTATTCTATTGTATTATTTTTAATCCATTCATTTATTTTCTATTTTATTGTATTACATTTTTTTATTTTCGTTTCTATTCTATTCTATTCTTTGATTTTCTCTTCTATTCTATTCCTCTATTTTTCTATTCTAAAGTGCCTTGAAAAAGTATTCATACCCCTTGAAATGTTCCACATTTTGTCATGTTACAACCAAAAAATGTTACATTTATTTTATTGGGATTTTATGATAGACCATCCTATTCTATTATTTTTTAATCCATTCCTTTATTTTCTATTTTATTTTATTCAATTATTTTATTTGTGTTTCTATTCTATTCTATGCTTTGAATTTCTATTCTATTCCTCTATTTTCTATTCTACAATGCCTTGGAAAAAGTATTCATACCCCATTGAAATGTTCCACATTTTGTCATGTTACAACCAAAAATGTAAATGTTTTTTATTGAGATTTTCCGTGATAGACCAACACAAAGTGGCACAGACAGTGAGTAGGGATGAGCCCGATGTTTGTGTCGAAATGTAAGTTCAACTCGAAAATCAGGTGTTCGCCAAATTTCTAATATTATGGGGCGTGTGCAGCAAATTTCAAGTGCCGCGGAACTCCCCATAAGGCACTGCGAGATCGCAGTGCAATAATGTCTGTTGATTGGCCAAAACATGCAGCTGACTAGCCAATCACAACATGCAGGGTGCCTTTGGCCAATCATGGCTCAGGGTGTTAAGTCCAGGCCCCCACACTATATAAGGCTGCTTAGATAGCGGCTGTATATAATGTTCTAATGTTAGCTAGATTAGGCAGGTTAGTAGACTTGTGCAATTCGTTTAGTTCCGAATTCATTTTTTAACAAATTTTGACAAATTCGTTAATTCCAAAATTTCAGAATTTGAAAATTTCTGAAATTTCAGAATTTCTGAATTTTCATTTCCACACTTCCGAAAATTCAAAATTTCGTAAATTCGAACTTCGGAAATTCAAAATTTTGGAAATTTGAATTTCGTAAATTTGAAATTTCATAAATTCGAAATTCAGACATTGAATAATCGAAATTTCATAAATTGAAAAATTTGGAAATTTGAAAATCCAAGAATAAGAATTAGAATCTGAAAATTCAAAAGAATGAAAATCTGAAAATTCAAAAACCCGAAAATCTGAAATAACTAACTAATAACAAATATTAAATTATAGGTATTGGAATTTCCTTTCAAATTTGGCTGTTAGTGAACGTAATGAATACGAATTTATCCGAAGTTACGAATTATCTGAAATAACGATATGCCGTATCTAAATGGAACGTATTAATCTAATAATAATAAACAACAATAATAATAATAAAAAAACCTTTTTATTATTATTATTTATTATTAATTTGTTCCATTCCATTTGTTTAGATGCGGCATTTGTTATTTTGAATCATTCGTAACTTCAGATAAATGTGTATTCGTTATGTTCACTAACAGCCAAATTTGAAAGGAAATTCCAATACCTATAATTTAATAGTTAGTTATTTTTTCTAATTTTACTGATTTCTTTTTTTTCAGATTTTTGGATTTTTAAATTTTTGAATTTCAGAAAATTGGGAAATTCGGAATTCAAAAATTTGGAAAGTCGGAAATCTGAAAATTTGAAATTCAGAAATTAGAATTTTCGGAAACCTGAAAATTTGAAATTCAAAAATTTGAAGATTTGAAAAGCAAAATTTTAGTTTTTCCGAATTTTCAAATTTCCAAAGCAAAAAAAACTAATGAAATGAAAACGAACAAATTTTTTGTCAGTGCACATGTCTACAGGTAAGTTAGTGGCGTGCAGGCAATTTAGTGCATATATATACCTACTTAAGGACCGCCTCATGTAGATATACGTCGGTACTTTGAAGAGGGATATCTCAGTAACGGCAGCAGCTGCTGCCACAACCGAGATCTCCCTCTTTACAAGAGGCAGTCCTGTGTGCGATATCGGTGGTCTCCGCAGCGGGTTCACCGCAAGATCACCGTTATCGACGGCGGGAGAGGTGCCACCCCACCCTGCGATTGGGTCCTGCACATTGCTGGGTATGGAGACGAGTGAGGCTAAGATGGCCCCCCACTCGTCTCTATACCATAGGAGGGCGGAAGCAACGTCAAAACGTCACTTCCACCCATACCTCTTAAAGGTATATTTTTTTCAATGTAATTTTTTCAATGACAATTTTTTTTTTTTTTTATTGCATTTAAGTCCAAATATGAGATATGAGGACTTTTTGACCCCCAAATCTCATATTTAAGAGGACCTGTCATGCTTTTTTCTATTACAAGGGATATTTACATTCCTTGTAATATGAATAAAAGTGATCCATTTTTTTTTTTAAACTGTAAAAATAAATAAAATCAAGTAAAATAAATAAGAATTTTTTTTTTAAAACACCCCGTCCCGACGAGCTTGCGCACAGAAGCGAACGCATACGTGAGTAGCGCCCGCATATGAACACGGCGGTCAAACCACACATGTGAGGTATTGCCGCGATCGGTAGAGCGAGAGCAATAATTCTAGCCCTAGGCCTCCTCTGTAACGCAAAACATGCAACCTGTGCAATTTTTAAAATGTCACTTATGGAGATTTTTGAGGGTAAATGTCATTCCACGAGCGGGCGCAATTTTGAAGCGTGACATGTTGGGTATCAACATAATATCTTTCACAATATAAAAAATTGGGCTAATTTTACTGTTGTCTTATTTTTTTATTCAAAAGGGTGCATTTTTTCCAAATAAAGTGCGCAAATACGGTGTGAAAAAAGTATTGCAATGACCGCCATTTTATTCTCTAGGGTGGCAGAAAAAAAACTAAAAAAAAAAAAATGTTTGGGAGTTCTAAGTAATTTTCTAGCAAAAAAATAAAAAAAAAACAGTTTTAAACATATAAACACCAAATCTGAAAAAGAGGCCTGGTCCTTAAGTGGTTAAAGTTGTGCTCAAAAGTTTGCATACCCTGGCAGAAATTGTGCAATTTTGGCATTTATATTGAAAATATGACTGATCATGCCAAAAAACTATTTTATTCAAGGATAGTGATCACATGAAGCCATTTATTATCACATCGTTTTTTGGCTCCTTTTAAATTCATAATGATAACAGATATCACCCAATGGCCCTGATAAAAAGTTTACATACCGTATATACTCGAGTATAGGCCGACCCGAATATAAGCCGAGGCCCCCAATTTACCCCCAAAAAAACTGGCAAACTTATTGACTCGTGTATAAGCCGAGGGTGAGACATGCCTGTCCATCCCTGTGTGTGTGTCCGTCCATCCCTGTGTGTGTGTGTGTCCATCCATCCATCCATCCCTGTGTGTGTGTGTGTCCATCCATCCATCCATCCCTGTGTGTGTGTGTGTCCATCCATCCATCCATCCCTGTGTGTGTGTGTCTCCATCCATCCATCCATCCCTGTGTGTGTGTGTCTCCATCCATCCATCCCTGTGTGTGTGTGTCCATGTGTGTGTGTCCGTGTGTGTGTGTGTGTGTGTGTGTGTGTGTGTGTGTGTGTGTGTGTGTGTGTCCAGCCTACCTGTGTCCCGAGCCTCCGTCCCGTGCCTTGCCTCCTTGCCTCCGTCCCGTGCCGTGCCTTGCCTCCTTGCCTCCGTCCCGTGTCGTGTCGTGCCGTGCCGTGCCTTGCCTTGCCTCCGTCCCGTCCCGTGCCGTGCCTTGCCTTGTCTCCGTCCCGTGCCTTGCCAGGATCGCCTCGGCGGCCATTCTAAAATTCAAAAGCCCCGCCTCCGCCTCCGCCTGTGATAGGCGGAACACTGAATTTCCCAGCAGCCTGTGTTCCGCCTATCACCGATATCGTCTCATCCTCGTACTACGGACGAGGATGAGACGATGTCCGTGATAGGCGGAACACAGGCTGCTGGGAAATTCAGTGTTCCGCCTATCACAGGCGGAGGCGGAGAAGGAGGCGCGGCTTTCAAATTGTAGTATGTCCGCCGTCTGTCTGCTCGATACGCTGATCGAGCAGTCAGACGGCGATGACTCGAGTATAAGCCGTATAAGTATAAGCACTTTCAGCCTCAAAAAAGAGGCTGAAAATCTCGGCTTATACTCGAGTATATACGGTACCCTGGAATGTTTGGCCTTGGTACAGACACAGAAGGTGGCACATGCAGGTTAAAATGGCAATTAAAGTTTCATTTCCCACATTTGTGGCTTTTTAAATCGCAATTAGTGTCTGTATATAAATAGTAGAGCTGCACGATTAATCGTCAAGAATCGTTATTGTGATTTTTTTTCCCCCGTTGCGATCTTGCCAAAAGTGTTTCACGATTCTTTCTATGCAGAGAATTCTCTCTGCTCTTCTGAAGCCAACCGCCATCAAAAGAAAGGAAGAAAAAAAAACGGGACAAGAATCAGAACATTCTTTAGCAGTGGAACTTAAGTATAAACATTGTAACGATTTGTCAAAGGAATAGACTTTGTGTGTAAATGAGGAAAGTTTAACCATTTAAAGAGGAAGTAAACCCTGATGGGTTTTGCTTCCTCTTTTGCTCGCTGCTGCAGCCTGCGAATGAAAAGCATAATGGGCTAGTATGCATCGCATACTAGCCCATTATGTGGCCCTTACCTGCAAAAGTATCCAGCGATGTCCCCTGTGTGGGCAGCGGCCATCTTCTGGCCCTCTTCCTTCTGGGCCACAGACTCCGGCTCAGTGATTTGCCGGAGCCGCGTGATGTCACTCCCACGAATGCGTAAGGGAGCCATGACTAAAGGCATAGGCTAGGGAAGAAGCGGCACTTAGTTTTGTTTCTTCCCCGTGCACGCACCGTTGTAATTTTTGGCGGCCTACAAGTGAAATATCTCCTAAAAAGCGCACCTTTAAGAGATATTTCCACTATCAATAGCAGGGTTTCTCAACTCCAGTCCTCAAGGCGCCCCAACAGGCCATGTTTTCAGGCTCTCCATTATTTTGCACAGGTGATTTGATCAGTTTCACTGCCTTAGTAATTATCACAGCTGTTTCATCTGAGGGAAATCCTGAAAACATGGCCTGTTGGGGCGCCTTGAGGGCTGGAGTTGAGAAACACTGATCTATAGGTAAGCTTTGTGCCCCATACACACGGCCGGACATTCCGACCACAAAATCCGTTGGCTTTTTTCCAACGTATTTTGGCCGAAACTAGTCTTGCATACACACGGTCGCACAAAGTTGTCGGAAAATCCGATCGTTCGGAACGAGGTGACATTCGTAACGTACGACGGAACTACGTAGAGGCCAGTAGCCAATAGCTTTTGTCTCCAAATTTTTTTTCTGAGCATGCGTCGCACTTTGTGCGTCGGAATTCTCTACACGCAATCTGAAAAAGTCAGATCGGATTTTGTAGTTGGAGAATTTTAGATCCAGCTCTCAAACTTTTTCCGTCGGAAATTCCAACAGAAAAAGTCAGATAGAGCCCACACACCATCGGACTTTCCGATAACATAATCCGATCGAACTTTTTCTGTCTGAATTTCCGACTGTGTGTATGGGGCATAATTCTAGGCTTACCGTATATACTCGAGTATAAGCCGAGATTTTCAGCCTCTTTTTTGAGGCTGAAAGTGCCCCCCTCGGCTTATACTCGAGTCATCGCTGTCTGCCTGCTCGATCAGCGTGTCGAGCAGACAGACAGCGGCCATTCTATAATTCAAAAGCCGCGCCTCCGGCTCCGCCTTCGCCTGTGATAGGCGGAACACTGAATTTCCCAGCAGCCTGTGTTCCGCCTATCACGGACATCGTCTCATCCTCGTACTACGGACGAGGATGAGACGATGTCCGTGATAGGCGGAACACAGGCTGCTGGGAAATTCAGTGTTCCGCCTATCACAGGCAAAGGCGGAGGCGCGGCTTTTGAATTTTACAATGGCCGCCGAGGCGCCGACGAAGAGCGGCGATCCTGGCAAGGCACGGGACGGAGGCAAGGCAAGGCAAGGCACGGCACGGGACGGGACGGAGGCAAGGCACGACACGGGACGGAGGCAAGGCACGGCACGGGACGGAGGCAAGGAGGCAAGGCACGGGACGGAGGCTCGGGACACAGGTAGGCTGGACACACACACACACACACACACACACACACACACACACACACACACGGACACACACACACAGGGATGGATGGATGGAGACACACACACACAGGGATGGATGGATACACACACACACAGGGATGGATGGATGGATGGAGACACACACACACAGGGATGGATGGATGGATGGAGACACACACACACAGGGATGGATGGATGGATGGAGACACACACACACAGGGATGGATGGATGGATGGACACACACACACACAGGGATGGATGGATGGATGGACACACACACACACAGGGATGGATGGATGGATGGACACACACACAGGGATGGATGGACGGACACACAGGGATGGACGGACACACAGGGATGGACGGACACACAGGGATGGACGGACACACACACAGGGATGGACAGGCATGTCTCACCCTCGGCTTATACACGAGTCAATAAGTTTGCCAGTTTTTTTGGGGGTAAATTGGGGGCCTCGGCTTATATTCGGGTCGGCCTATACTCGAGTATATACGGTACTTATAGGTAGAAGTCCAAAAAGCAGGTTTACAACCACTTTAAACACGAAACCTTTTTCTGACATTTGTTGGTTTCGAGTTAAAATCTTTTTTTTTGCTAGAAAATGACTTAGAACCCCCAAACATTATATATATATATATATATATATATATATATATATATATATATATATATATATATATATATATATAGTCATGGCCGAAATTGTTGGCACCCCAGCAATCGTTCCAGAAAATCAAGTATTTCTCACAAAATAGTATTGCAGTAACACATGCTTTGCTATACACATGTTTATTCCCTTTGTGTGCATTGGAACAAAACAAAAAAAGGGAGGAAAAAAGCAAATTGGACATAATGTCACACAAAATTCCAGAAATGGGCTGGTCAAAATTCTTGGCACCCTTAACTTAATGTTTGGTTGCCCACCCTTTGGAAAAAATAACTGAAATCAGTCACTTCCTATAACCATCAATAAGCTTCTTACACCTCTCACCCGGCATTGTGGACCACTCTTCCTTTGCAAACTGCTCCACGTCTCTCTTATTGGAAGTGAGCCTTTTGCCAACAGTAAATTTAAGATCTTTCCACAGTTGTTCAATGGGATTTAGATCTGTACTCATTGCTGGCCACTTTAGCGCTTAATTGCCATCTATTTCTGGGTGCTTTCTGACGTATGTTTGGGATCATTGTCCTGCTGGAAGACCCAAGATCTCGGACGCAAACCCAGCTTTCTGACACTGGGCTACAGTGTGACCCAAAATCCTTTGATAATCCTCAGATTTCATGATGCCTTGCAAACATTCAAGGCACCTAGTGCCAGGGGCAGCAAAACAACCCCAAAACATCATTGAACCACCACCATATTCCACTGTAGGTACTGTGTTCTGTTCTTTGTAGGCCTCATTCCATTTTCGGTAAACAGTAGAATGATGTACTTTACCAAAAAGCTCTATCTTGGGCTCATCTGTCCACAAGACGTTTTCCCAGAAGGATTTTGGCTTACTCAAGTACATTTTGACAAACTGTATTCTTGCTTTTTTATGTCTCTGTGTCAGCCGTGGGGTCCTCCTGGGTCTCCTGCCATAGCGTTTCATTTCATTTAAATGTCGACGGATAGTTTGCGCTGACACTGATGCTCCCTGAGCCTGCAGGACAGCTTGAATTTCTTAGGAACTTGTTTGGGGCTGCTTATCCACCATCCGGACTATCCTGCGTTGCAACCTTTCATCAATTTTTCTCTTCCGTCCACGCCCAGAGAGATTACAGTATAGCCTTCTCCAGCTTTGTGAGCGTGAACTATTTTCAGTTTCAGTTTTCTAGACAGCTGCTTAGAAGAACCCATGGTGCTGATTGTTGGGGCAAGGTCAGATGAGTCTGGCCATTTAAAACCTTTGATATTGACATCACCTGGTCTTCCCAGATGATGATTGAGAACAATCCATGACACTGGCAGGTCTCAGCTTTGCAAAGGGGGCAGTGCATGCTATAAATTCTGCAGGGTGCCCAAACTTTTGCAGACACCATTTTTTTGTTTTCTGTAATTTTGAAAGTGTAAATGATGGAAATAAAATCTAACTTTTTTTGACATATTATAAGAATGTCTAATCTGTAATTTGATGCCATTTGGAGATTTTTCCATCTTTCCTTGGCTTCGTTATGCATATTAAAGTGGTTGTAAACCCTTACAAACCACTTTGACCTAGGCCGCGTACACACGGGCGGACTGTTCGCCCAACCTTGTCCGCTGAACAGTGTTTGGGCGGACAGTCCGCTCGTGTGTGGGCTTTCAGCGGACAGTTTCAGCGGACAGTTGGACGAACAAGGTTTTTCGGAAATTCCGTAAAACTGTCCGCTGAAACCTTGTTTCAGCGAACAGTCCGTCCGTGTGTAGGCTTGTTCGACAGACTAAGTTTGGCGCATGCTCAGAAAGGATTTACACGCCAAAAGTTATAATGCAGTGTATAGGACGTCGTATTTTTCGTCCCGTCGTACGTGCCGTTCACGTCATCGCGCACGGTTTCAGCGGACTGTTCGTTCGTCGTGTGTGGCCATGTCCGTCCATGCTAATTTTGAGCGGACTGTTTGCCGAAACTGTTGGACGGACAAAGTTGGGCGAACAGTCCGCCCGTGTGTACGCGGCCTTACAGGTAAGCCTAGATTAAGGCTTACCTGTAGGTCCAAGCAATATCTTCTAAACCTACATGGTTTAGGAGATATTTGCCTGAAAACAGGCACCGCTGTCTACGGCGTGCACTAAGCGCGGCATTTCCAAGAATGGAGCTGCCGCGCTTGTCGACTCCCGTGTGCATGCGCGGGAGTGACGGCTTCACCGAATGACAGCGGCGGGGCTGCGAGGCGCCACCAGCAAGATGGATGCGGCGGACTACAGGGGAAAGCGGCGACTTCGCTGGCTCCTGTGTCAGGTAAGTGACACATAATGGGCTACTATGCGATGCATAGTAGTCCATTATGCTTTGCCTTTGCAGGGAATGAAAGAGGAAGTAACACCCATCAGGGTTTACTTCCTCTTTAATACACATTTTGACCTGGGGTGCCCAAACTTTCGATCCCCACTGTAGCTACAGTGCCACGGGTTGCAAACTTCTTGATAATGTTGTGCACTGGACAACGCCAAATCTAGCTCTCTGGAGATGGACTTTTAACCTTGAGATTGTTGATATTTTTCCACAATTTTTGTTCTCAAGTCCTCAGACAGTTCTCTTCTCCTCTTTCTGTTGTCCATGCTTAGCGTGGCACACACAGACACACAATGCAAAGACTAAGTGAGTCTCGACGAGTTTCGAATTTTCAGATTTTCGTGCTTTTGAATTTTTGTTCTTTTAGAAAATAATTTTTTGAAAAAAAAACGTTAAACGGTCTTTCGTTAATTTGGATATTTCCGAATTGACAAATAAGCAGAGTTTTGATGAAAAACGGATCAAAATCGGAACGAAACGAATTGCACATGACTAACAGGCATTAATATCTTAAAAATACAGAACTTTTCGATCAACTTACATGCATGCTTCTGATATTCTTGCAACAAATGTTTTATAAATAGACCCCTAAGATCTTGCAATTTTATTTTTTTCAGACCTTCCCTGGGGTCCAGTGATGGGAGAGATAATATTCCCGTTTTTCTTACCTTGTCAAATGTACCTAGCGCAATGTTCGTTCGTAAGCTATTTCCCCAACAATCTGGAGGTGAGGTGCTTTTTCAAAGGACCACAAACACCGGAGCTGCATGAAGCGTATTCCAAGGATGAATCTCTCCTTTCTCCATATCTGACTATTAACCTTGGTAGGGGCAATGAGCTTTACACTGAACCACCCAGATTCTACATGTCACTGCACGTCCAAACAGAGAAAAATGTATCATTCACCTGTGCAATGTGTCACCGTATGGAAATCGATCCGAAGACGGCATGGAACGGTAAGTTGAGTCTTGCCAAATTGTTTTATTATTTTTTGCAGTCTTCTTAACCCTTTCATGCCTAAGTCTATTTCTGGCATTTGTTGCTTACAAGTTAAAAAAATTATTTTTTGCTAGAAAATTACTTAGAACTCCCAAAACATTATATATATATATATATATATATATATATATATATATATATATATAATTAGACATGTGCAATTCGTTTAGTTCTGAATTCGTATTTTAATGAATTTTGACAAATTCGTTAATTCCAAAATTTCTGAATTTTTCAATTTCCGAAATGTCCGAATTTCAGAAATTACGAATTTTCAAATTTCTGAAAATTCTGAATTTTGGAAATTCAAAATATCGCAAATTTGGAAATTCGAATGTTCGAAATTTAATAAATTAAAAAATTCAAAAATTTGGAAATTTGAAAATCCAAGAATAAGAATGAAAATGTGAAAATTCAAATTGTATTGAATTGAACGTAACGAATTGTATTTGTTATGTTCACTAACAGCCAAATTTGAAAGGACATTTCAATTCCTATAATTTAATAGTTATTATTTTAAATTTTACTGATGTTCTTCGATTTTTGAATTTTTGGACTTTAGAATTTGTGAATTTCTGAAAATATGAAAATTTGGAAATTTGGAATTCGACAATTCAAAATTCAGAAATTTGAAAATTCGGAAATCTGAAAATTCTAAATCCGAAAATTCAGAAATCCGAAAATTCAAAATTCAGAAATTCAGAAATTTGAAAGTTCGGAAATCCCAACATTCGAAAATTCAGAAATTTGAAAATTTGGAAATCCCAACATTTGAAATCCCAAAATTCATAAATTTGGAAATCTGAAAATTCAAAATTTGGAAACTCGGAAATCTGAATTTTCTTTTTTCGAATTTCCGAAAAGAGCAAAAAAAAACAAACACATTTTTTGTCAGTGAACATGTCTAATATTTTTTTTAAGCACAGAATCTAGAGAATAAAATGGCCATTGTTGCAATATTTTATGTCACACTGTTTTCCCCATATGATCCGCGAGCAGCCAGCTTCAAAAGACACTGTAGCACAACCTAGCACCCCTTGCCATTACATACATTTAGTGCTGAAAAAAAGATGATTGATGGGGAGGAGAAACAGGAAGACATTAACGAATATTAATTTGCTATTGTCACACAACTGGGTGGGCTCAGGGCACAGTGCTCTGTGCCCAAAGCCCACCCTTTTAGAAAGCCAATTAGAGCCTCCGGCTCTAATCGTGTGCTTAAAAAAAAAAAAAAAAACCTTATTGGAATCCATAGTCCGGTGCCCTATATGTAGATTAGGGGCCGGGAGCATGGATTAGGGGAGTGGTGCTGACAGGCTGAGAGGAGACCTTCTATTTATTGGACATGTAGTGTCCGGTACCACATCCTTAAAGATTTATGTATACAAAAAGGCCCAAACTATGGAAAAGGAGGACTTTGAAGGTACCACATATTGCTATAAAAGAATCAATGTTTAATTTTACAAATATTATAAGTAGGGAAGCACCGATACCATTTTTTTACAATGAGTACGAGTACCAATACTTTTTTTATTTTTTTTTAGTACTTTAGTACTCACCGATACCAATTACTGATACCTAACTATTTTGTTTTCACTTCAGCTGTCAGCAATGGTACAAAGCATTAAAAAGTTATTTACAAATTAAATAATTTTTTATTTGAACTTTTTCAATGTGAAATGTGGAAATTTATATGTGTGCGTGTGTGTGTGTAAAAATATTCATTAAAAAAGCAAACAAAAAGGAGAATAGGGAGTTAATTGAGGCTGATTAGAGTAAATTAAGGATTAATAAGGGGTTAAACAGAGGAACATTTGTTCATCCCTTTGATCTGCAGATGAAGAAACAGAAAGATACAAAAAGAAACAATGTTTATTTTTATTTAAGTGTTGTTAGTAAACATTGCTGGCTGCTTTTTTTTTTTTTTTTTTTTTTGTTTGGACAGCTCCAAATACCGAACTTCTTTAACACTTCAGCTGTCAATAGGGGAAACCCATTGACAACTCAAAGAACTGAGCCTGAAAGTATCGGTTTCAGGTATTCAGGTATTGGTGCATTTGAACGAGTACCGATACTTGTGCAAATACTCGGTATCGGCACTGATAAGCATGTATTACGTATTAAGAACTCAACAGTATTACATGTAAGCATTGCAAGTACATAGGATACTTTAACCATTTAAGGACCGCCCCATGCAGATATACTGCGGCAGGGTGGCCCTCCTGCGTGGAAATCATGTACCTGTACGTGATTTAGTGCACAGGATATGGGGTCGCATGCGCATTCCGCCGGCGACCCGCTTGCTCTGTGAATGGACACAGCGGTAGCTGTTTGGTAGATGCGATGTACGCCGGGACCCGCCAATCTTTCACAGGAGAGGCAGAACAGTGGCCTGCTTATGTAAACAAAGGCCGACCACCATTCTGTCAGAGAGGAAGATGGAGATCTTGTGTTTCTGCTAAGCAGAAACACGGATCTCTGTCTTCCTCCAATTAAGCACCCCCCCCCAAACAGTTAGAAATCACTCCCTAGGGGCACACTTAACCCTTTGATCGCACCTGATGTTAACCCCTTCCCAGCCAGTGTCATTAGTACAGTGAGAGTGCATTTTTTTTTAGCACTGATCACTGTATTAGTGCCACTGGTCCCCAAAAAGTGTCACTTAGTGTCCAATTTGTCTGCCACATTGTCGCAGTCCCACTAGAAATCACTGATCGCCCCCATTACTAGTAAAAGAAAAAAAATCCATAAATCTATCCCATAGACATGTGCATGATGAAAAAATGTATTTTGTTTCGATTCGTTAATCTAGTAATTTAGTTTAGATGAATTTGATTGATTTGTTCAATGCGTATTCGGAGTTTGTATTCGGAATTTGTTTTATATCTTTTTCAAATTCTCATTGAATTTACAATTTTTTCCCGATTCGGACAATTTGATCGTGTGTGGGCTCCAGCGGACTTTTTCTTCCCAAATGTCCGGCGGACCTAAAAATAAGACTGGCTTAAAATTTGTCCGCCGGACTCGGCTTTTAGCAGACAATCCGTTTGTCTGTGTGCTGGTCCGACGGACTAAAACCGACGCTAGGGCAGCTATTGGCTACTGGCTATGAACTTCCTTATTCTACGTCATCACGTTAGAATCCGTCGGACTTTTGGAGTGATCGTGTGCGGCCGAGTCCGTTTGTTTGAAAGTCCGGAGAAACCTCAGCTGCAAAGTCTGTCGGATTGTCCACCGGACCAAGTCCAATCGAAAAGTCCGGTCGTGTGCACGCGGCATTAGGATGACAGGCCCCTAGGGTATAGCACCTCTTTGCTAAAAACTGCTTGTCTGATCTTTGAGAGATGAAACAAAATTATCTTCCTTGACTTGATGACTATTTAAACATTCTAGGAAAAGACGGTATACATTGCATTATGTTTAGAGATGAATATATTCATCTGAAAGTTGGTGCCTTTTGTCCACGAGATCTTGTGGTGACCTGGGAAGAATCAGACAAACGGCATGGTCAATATAAAAGGATTGAGGAGGAACGCATCCAGAATGATATGAAAGAGAGCAGAGATGACATATACATTTACTCCAGCGTCTGTCAGTCCGTGACACTGAAGGATCTTATGAACCCGGTGGACAAATACATTAAAGCCACCGTTAAACTTGAAGTTCGGGACTTTGTCAAAAATATTTACTTCTTCTGCAGCAAAGGTAAAGCCAGATTTGTTTTATATTTCGGCCTAGCACAGTAAAGCTTTCTCAGAACAGAAGGTCTTCACCATGGTTGCTAACCAACTGATAATGGGGGTTGATTTACTAAAGGCAAATCCACTTTGCACTACAAGTACACTTGGAAGTGCAGTCGCTTTAGATCTGAGGGGAAGATCTGAAATGATCCTTGCATGTCCCCCTCAGATCTACAGCGACTGCACTTTCGAGTGCACTTGTAGTGCAAAGTGGATTTACCTTTAGTAAATACCCCTCCCCCTTCCCCTTGTCAAAATCTACTGATGGAGCACATTTTTTAGTGACAACCTGGAAGTGGTCAGAAGATCTTGTTTAAAAGTGAAACCGTTAGGGGCATTTACACTGACCACTGATGTAATTTGCACTGATTACCAATGTATTGTCAGTCACCACCAATGCACCCAAGGGAAATAGAGCTGGTGTAACTACACAGTAACATTAGTGTCCGTCGAAAATTCCTCTGTTCGGGCTTCTTTAAACTTAATAATACTGCTGCATCATTCCTGGTTTTAACCTTTGAAAGCCTGAAGCACCGTGCATGCATTGAACACAGTTACAAGGCATATGCTGAGCAACCTATTCGGTTGACTGGGTTTCATTTGGTGGTACTGTCCACCAAACTCAACATAGGGAGCAATTTTAAATAACATTAGGAGGGAGAAATACAGAGGGAAAGCTCAATTTACTTTTATTGAGGTTTAAAGTGGTCGTGAAGGCTCAAAGTTTTTTACCGTCATACATTTTATGCATGAAGTTACAAAACCTTCTGTGTACAGCATCCCCCCCCACTATTTACCTGAGACCCATAGCGATCCAGCAATAAGCATGAGAGCCTTGGATCTTCGGGGACCATCCCTCTTCATTGGCTGAGACAGCAGCGGGAGCTAAGTGTCAATCACAGCCAGTGAGCCAATGAGGAGAGAGAGGGGCGGGGCTGAGCCACAGCTGTGTGTGTGGCTCAGGATCGCACCTGCTTGGGTGCTTGCTGTGGAGGCACTTGGCAGGAGGAGCCAGGAGTGCCAGCAGGGGACCCAAGAAGAGGAGGAATGGGGCTGCTCTGTGCAAAACTATTACACATAGCAGGTATGACATTTTTTTTTTCTTTAAGAAGCCTTTGGTATCATTGAAAGGCTCTTGAGGCGGCTGAGCCTGTTTAGTGTAATTGCAGCTGAATTTCCACCATCCAGGCAGCCCAGGTGCAGTGTACACGTTGCCTACTGTAGTTAGATATTTATGGCTACCCTAGCTAGGGGGAAGAAGTTAATGTTTTTACTACCTTTTTACCGGGCTAAGGCTTTCTTGGGTCTGGCCATCCTGTCCTTGGTGACAGAATCTTGTAAAAAAGCCCCCCTAATGTTTACACTGCTTTGTGCTATATTATTGAAACCTAAGGCTAGAATACCCCTTTAAATATATTATTGCTTCTGTACTCTGTAGAGAGAGAGGAAGTCTTGTACCCGGAAAATAAAACTGAGCAGTGTATGAATTCTGATCTCTGTTGGGTCATTATATATGTTGCTCCCTGTGCAGGTCTGGGTTGGTGGAACGGAGGAATGCCGACACATAAGGTAATGTGATTAGACAGTATTAAAGGTGATAGCTAGTAATAGAGGTGAGGGAGGACCTAGGGTCCTTCACTTGGTGATTATAAAAAGGGACAGGGGTCCTGAGGGTCCAGAGATCAACCGGAGAGTCTCCGGAATGTTATCCACCAAACTTGGCTTGCGGAACTGCATAACGCCACCATGTAAAAGGTTCTGCCGGGACTTGTAGTCTGCTCTGAAGACACCAATTCATTGGGATACCATTATCATGGACTACAGCCACCTTGAACTTGCCAGTATTGGATTTTATGCAGGTATGCTAGGGCAGCCACCGTTTGTCAGTTAGGAACTATTATGCTGAGTTTTACTGTTGTTCTGCCTGGTCTGAATTTATTCTAAGGTGGTTTATGAAAGTAAGCAGCACTCTACACATAGACATTTGAAGATTGGGTCAGTGAAAGCACACTGAGGTATGAAGTAGACATGTGCGATTAGTTTCGTATGAAATGAAAATTCGTACGAATTTCCGAAAATTAGTACATTTGTACGAATCCAAAATACAAATTTTTATGCACACTGTCCACAGTGCTTAGTGTAGCCCAGAAGAACCCAGTCAAGGGTAGGCCTCTGATGTCACTCTACATTTTGGCGATCAACGAGGTAACGTGGAGGAATGCCCAGCTAGCCCCCTCTTACATACCATCTGTCATTTACATGAATGGCTGGGTGCTGCTGTATTCATACCCTGTTTCCCTGAAAATAAGACCTAGCATGATTGTCGGTGATGGCTGCAATGTAAGCCCTACCCCCCCAAAAAAGCCCTAGTTAAAGTCCTTGTAGGTCTTATTTTCGGTGAAACAGGGTATATGCAATAGCACTGCTGTATACAGGAGTACAGCAGCATGCAGAGATTCATGTCAATGACAGTCCACTGTGCATGGGGTGCCTGGACGTACATAGGAAATTCAGCTTCCGTTACACTTAATGGGCTTAGGCAGCCCATGTGCAAGATCCCTTTGTGACACCTGTAACGTTAATGTTAAAGTGTTATGTATATTAAGTTATGTTATGTTACTGCAACATTTCATATTCCCAATATGTGTCTCTTGTACCATGTACTTGTGTTAAAAAGTATCCTCTTTGTTTAACTTCCTTTGTGTGAAATACCTGGTGATCCTGCCAGTTCCCCTGTTTTCCTATATCTAACTGAACACGGTAGACAATAGGGTATATCCATCCCAGCACTGTCAGTTTTCTGGCTGTGCATGCATGTCCTCCAATGGTCAAACGTGTGCTGACATCCCCACCCCCAGTATAGCCATTCACTGGGAAGATCGGTGTGCTGCTGTTTCTCCACTCCCACCTCTCCAAGCCCCTTATGCAGCCAAGAACATGGGTCATAAGATCACAGCTAAAACAAAAGAAAAGAAAAGGTATTTATAATATTTTTGTTAATACCTATACACAGATGGTTTGCCTTTCACTTCTATTTTACACTGAATGGGCTGCTTTACAAGGTGAGCAGGGCCGCTGTTAGAAATCATGGGGCCCTGTACAGCCTTCCTGATGCCATCCCATCCCAACCCTGCCTAACACCCCCCCCCCCCCTCCCCCCATCCGGGTAAAGTAGAACTATGACACTGACTGTCCACCTGCACCCAAAAAAGTCCTTCTTTAGAGGATGAGAAACCATAGAGGTGATCCCTGGTGGCCATCTTGGGTCAGCAAAGCCTTTTTAATTGCCTTCCCCCAGGTTTTGGTGTGAAGTGGATAGTGTAGGCAAAGGGCACCCATCTTTCAAAGAGCATCAGGGAGACAAGTAGGGGCAGGCTAAGTATACACCACCCTGCATTGGAATACTCCCCAGTGGGACTGGGCAGGTCAGGCGGCATTCCACCCTTGGGGACAGACACTGTTGGTGCATCAGAACCTGCTATACTTTCAAGTTGCACAGAACTGTGCATGTTTCCCAGTGTGGTGCTCTCCTGTTGGGCTGTCTGTATAGTTGGGCCTTTCCTTTAATTTTTATCTATAAGCGGACTCTGTGTATTTACTGCTATCATACCATGATACACCTAACCACACGCACAGCGTCAATAGCACCTGAGGGGGCATGCCTGAAATCTGGGAAGCAGAGCCCACCCCAGCACACCTGAGATCTGGCCCTGGCATCTCAATTCTAGAGAGAAGATGCAGACAGATTCTTCAGCTCCCACAACATTTTCGGCCCACACAGGGGTGGATCCAGGGGGGGCAACGGGGCAATTGCACCCCCCGAGAAAATAATGAACGGGTGAGCCGTCGGGTGACTGAACAGGCCAGCTGGTGAGCGAGCGTATGGGCAATCATGCCGGTGGGCTGGCGTGTGACTGAGCAAGCAGACAGGTGTTGTCAGGAAGCCGCTGCTCATCTGAATATGTGACTGAACGGACGTTGCGTCGCGGCCATCTTGGTACTCCCGCACTCGTCGACAGTAAGCAAGAGACACGCTGCGTCTGGTGGCAGGCGACGTGGCAAGTGACACGCTGCATCTGGTGGCAGGCGACGTAGCAAGTGACACGCTGCATCTGGTGGCAGGCGACGAAGCAAGTGACACGCTGCATCTGGTGGCAGGCAACGTGAAAAGTGACACACTCAGGGCTCCCACTGATTCTACATTATGGTGAGCTGAACTATTTAATTTTATATTACAATGTAATAATAGAAATAATGCGCTTCAATCATCCTGACACCATATTAATCATGGCGCTGTGATGATTGAAGCGCTAACACCAGCCATTGCCCCAACAAATTGCTGCAAAATTTTCTGGCAGTGCCCCGCCCGAGACTAGGCTCTGGATCCGCCCCTGGGCCCACAGGAGTTTTTTTTCTCTACGTTTGATGTAAGGGGGGACAGAACTAGTTTCTGCCAACATGGAGAAAACAGGCTCGTTTCTACAGTGTTAGCAACAGAGGAATAGCAGAAAGGCATCAGTGGACAAGATCCTTTTTTCTCAATCTATTTATGTTGTATTGTGACACCAGGAAGGCTTTTGTCAAAGATCCCCAGGGACAGGACCCAGATTTCATGCATACTTTTCTATTAGTGGTAGTCATATTTCTTGCAGAGACTCTGTGACCAGGAGAAAAGAATGCGGGATCTCTTTGCATTCTCTTTGTCCATCCCTCTGCTTGCTTCAACTTTAAAATGTATGTGAACCCTCACCTTCAGGGCCGCTGATAGGGCAATATAACCAATCCTGTTTAGCTGATGGGGCCTGGGCTCAGTGCAACAGGGGGGCCCAGGGCAGCTTTATTGTTAATTTCTGCCTAAATGAATAAATAGATTTTACTAGACCACACCTCCACTCCTACTTGCTTACCAGAGCTTCAATTACATTTCCCTGGGCTAACAAAGGGGCCTAGGAGGTGGGAACAGAAGAGGGACTTTTTCATTTTTTTTGTGTGTAAGCAAATAAAGTCAGTAAAAACAATCCTGTTGCTCCAGGTGAACCAGCAATGATGGTGTCTGCAATCCAGCTATGCATGGGGTGCACTCCCTGTCATTGCTGCAGAGTACATGTGAAGAGAAGAAGATTGGACGGCTGCACACCCATATAATGCAGATAAAAGCTTCTTTATTCACAAAATTATCAATAAAAACAGGCACAAGGCATATTGGCAGGGGAGAAAAGGTTAACCTTTTTTTCCTCTGCCAATATGCCTTGTGCCTGTTTTTATTTATGTCGAGCACCACCTACAGAGAAGAAAGCAGACTGAACAGTGCCATCTTAACAGCGACATAGGTCCCTGGGCAAAGTAATACACTGGGCCCATACAAGGAAGACGGTCTCCTGTGAAGGCCACCGCAGCAAAGAGTAGGCATTGCTAAATGATGCTACATATTGGGCATGGCTTTTTAATCTGATTAGAAACAACATAGAAAAACATTTAAGGGAATTATCTCAAATTAAATTCACCCCCTGTATGCACTGCCTCCCTCCCCCTTATAGACTGACCCACTTTTTCCCTGTACACACTGCTCCCACTCCTTTTTTACACTATCCACCTCCCTGTAAGAAATCCCACAGTCATAAATGCCTCTTCCAGCCCAGGGGAGCAAGAGGGCACAGTACAGGGGGGCAGGTGGGCACAGAACAGGGCAGGCAGTAGGGCACAGTACAAGGTGGGCAGGTGGGCACAGTACTGGGTGGGCAGGAGGGCACATGAATGAATGAATGACCTGTATAGAGCTACAAATGCAACTGAATTGCCTCAAGGAGCTTGATCCATTCTGTGTTGTCTTGGTTCTTAGCCCTTGTATACACGGTCGGAGATTCAGACGGAATGTTTCCGATCGGAGAGTTACATAGTTACATAGTTACATAGTTAGCCAGGTTGAAAAAAGACACAAGTCCATCCAGTTCAACCTTAAAAACAAATAAATAAAATAAAAAATAATCGTACAATCCAGATACCCAATTTTATGCCCACAATTGATCCAGAGGAAGGCGAAGAAAAACCCCAGCAGAGCATGCTCCAATTTACTACAGCAGGGGGAAAAAATTCCTTCCTGATCCCCCAATAGGCGATCGGATTTTCCCTGGATCAACTTTACCTATGTTAGTACCTAGTTATATTATGTACCATCAGGAAAGTATCCAAGCCTTTCTTAAAGCAATCTACTGAACTGGCCAGAACCACCTCTGGTGGGAGTCTATTCCACATTTTCACTGCTCTAACTGTGAAGAAACCTTTCCGTACTTGAAGCTGAAATCTCTTTTCCTCTAGACGTAAAGAGTGCCCCCGTGTCCTCTGGGTTGACCGTACAGAGAACAACTCAACACCAAGTTCACTATATGGACCCCTAATATATTTGAACATGTTAATCATATCCCCCCTTAATCTCCTCTTCTCAAGAGTGAATAAATTTAGTTCCTCTAATCTCTCCTCATAGCTGAGTTCCTCCATGCCTCTTATCAGTTTGGTTGCCCTTCTCTGCACTTTCTCCAGTTCCCCGATATCCTTTTTGAGAACTGGTGCCCAAAACTGAACGGCATATTCCAGGTGAGGTCTTACTAATGATTTGAACAGGGGCAAAATTATATCTCTTTCTCTGGAGTCCATACCTCTCTTAATACAAGAAAGGACTTTGCTCGCTTTGCAAACAGCAGCTTGGCATTGCATGTTGTTATTGAGCTTATGGTCTACCAAAACCCCCAGATCCTTCTCCACTATGGATTCCCCCAGTTGTACTCCCCCTAGCATGTATGATGCATGCATATTCTTAGGCCCCAAGTGCATAACTTTACATTTATCAACATTAAACCTCATCTGCCACATAGTCGCCCGATTAGACAGTGTATTGAGGTCGGCTTGTAAATTGGAGACATCCTGTAAAGACGTTATTCCACTGCATATCTTGGTGTCATCTGCAAAGACAGAAATATTACTTTTGATGCCAGACCCAATATCATTTATAAAGATGTTAAAAAGTAAGGGTCCCAACACTGAACCTTGGGGTACACCACTGATAACCTTAGACCATTCAGAGTAAGAGTCATTAACCACGACTCTTTGAATTCTGTCTTCTAGCCAATTTTCTATCCATTTACAAACTGATATTTCCAAACCTGTAGACTTTACCTTACACATGAGCCGTGTGTGCGGAACTGTATCGAATGCTTTTGCAAAATCCAAGTATACCACGTCCACCGCCACCCCTCTGTCCAAGGTTTTACTTACCTCCTCATAAAAAGAAATCAGATTTGTCTGACAACTTCTGTCTTTCATGAATCCATGCTGTCTGTTGCTTAAAGTGTTATTGTTCAGCAAGAACTCGTCGATGTGGTCTTTTATTAAACGCTCCAGTATCTTCCCAGCTATAGAAGTTAAGCTAACAGGTCTATAGTTACTTGGTAAAGACTTTGATCCCTTTTTAAATATAGGCACCACGTTCGCCCTGCGCCAATCCAGTGGGACTATTCCCGTCATTAATGAGTCCCTAAAAATTAGATACAATGGCTCTGAAATTACAGAGCTCAATTCTTTTAGGATCCGTTCTGGCGGATATTCCGACTGTGTGTGGTCTGCATCGGACTGTTTCCGTCGGAATATCCGACGGACCAACTTTTCCAACTTGCCAGTAAAATTTTCCAATAAAATGCTCCGATCAGACATACTCCAATCATGTGTAGCCTACTTTAGAAGAGGTGGGTCTTGAGTTTTTTCCTGAAGGCCCGATGGTTTTCTTCCATGCGGATGTTAGTGGGTAGAGTGCTCCATAGCCGTGGTCCTTGGACTGCGAATCTTCGTTCCCCCTTTGATTTGTAGAGGGACTTTGGGATGAGGAGGAGGTTTGCTTAGTTGATCAGAGACTGTGATTTGGTGTGTAGTGTTTTATTTTCTCACATAGGTATTGAGGAGCGTTTCCTTGTGTGCATTTGTGGGTGAGGAAGAGGGTCTTGAATGTGATCTGATCCTTTACGGTTAGCCAATGTAGGGTCCTCAGGGATGGGGAGATGGATTCCCAGGTTTTTTTTCCCATTACCAGTCTTGCTGCTGTGTTTTGGACAACTTGTAGGTGTGCAATCTGGTATTTAGGTAGACCTATGTAGAGGGATTTTGCGTAGTCAAGTCGGAAATTGATTATTGTTCCAACCACTACTGCTTTCTCCTCTTCTGGAATGAAGGGGATGAGTCTACGTAGCAGGCGGAGAAGATGGCGAGATCCACTAACTACTGATCCTATTTGTGCATCGACATCTCTGACTCGAAGATGATTCCAAGACTTTTGGCTTTGGTGCTTGGGGAGATGGTCTCTCCAAGGATGGTGGGTGCTGTCCACGGGGTCTTAGTTTTTGTATTTCGTTTTGTGTGGAGGAGAAGAAGCTCTGTTTGAGTCCTCCATTGAGTTTGAGGAAGCTCGTGGTCATCCAGTCATCTATCAATGTGAGACATTTTTCGAATCCCTGTTATTGGTCTTTTTGTCCGGTGATGCAAAAGTAGAGTTGAGTGTCATCAGCGTGTGAGTGGAAGCATAGATCTGATTTGCTGATGATTTTGAGGAGTGGACGGATGTAGATGTTGAAGAGCAGGGGTGATAAGAGTGATCCTTGAGGGACTCCATAAGAAATTGCATGACTTTCAGAGGTGAAGGCTCCTAGTTTCACTGTCTGTGAACTATTTCCTAAGAAGGATGCAAACCATGGTACATCTGAATCTGTGACTCCTGCTACTTCTTTGAGGAGGATGAGAAGAGTATTGTGGTCCACTTTGTCGAATGCTGCACTGAGGTCCAGCAGTACCAGGAGACATGATTCTCTGTCATCTGCTGCTTCGAGGCCTGGGTGGAAGCCTGATTGAAGTGGGTCCAAGAGTTTGTGTGTGTCCAGATGGAGTTGTAGCTGTTGTACTACTGCTTTCTCCATAATCTTGGAAATGGTGTTCAGGCTTGTTACCGGTCTGAGGTAGTTAGGGTCTTTGGGGTCGAGGTTGGGTTTCTTTAGGAGGGGTTTGACTATGCCTTACTTGAGGGTGATTGGAACAATCCCTTCTTTGAACGACTGATTTACGAGATGTGTTATAGTAGGAGCCAAGATGTCGGAACATTCTTTTGTTTTGTGGGAATGATGTAATTTGGTGATGTGCTGTCTCGGAGGCTTCTGATGATGTTTTTGGTGGTGTCAGTGGTGATCGGGATCAGCAAAAATTTGGTGGTTGTGTGATGTTTGTATCGATTTCCTCTTTTTGCTTTAGTTGAACAAGGTTGGTTGTTTTTTTCTGTTGAATTATTTTTTGAATGTTGTCGATTTTGTCGATAAAAAAATCAGATAACTCATTGCAGAATTCTTGAGTTTCGTTTGCTTGGGGCTCTAGACAGGTAGGGTTCATAGTATGAGCAACTAGTTTGAAAAGTTCACGAGGGCGGTTTAAGGCTTTTGAGATGGTGTTTGTAGAAGTTTTCTTTTTTTGCTTTGAAGATTGCTTTGTGATATTTCTTAGTGAGTGCTTTGTAGTTCATGTGGTTTTCCTTTGTAGAGGTGTATGAGGTGGGCAGGAGGGCACAGAACAAGGTGGGCAGTGGGGCACAGTATAAGGTGGGCAGGAGTGCACAGGGCAGGAGGCCACAGAACAGGGTGGGCAGGAGAACACAGTACAGGGGGGCAGGATAACACAGCACAGGGTGGGCAAGAGGACACAGCACAGGGTGGGCAAGTGGAAACAGCACATGGTGAACAGGAAAGAAAAGCACAGGGGGGAGGCGGGCAGGAGGGAATAATACAGGTGGTTAGGAGGGCACACTAAGGGGGGTAGGAGGGCACAGTGCAGGGGGTTAAGAGGGCACAGTAAAGGGAGCAGGAGGGCACAGTACAGGAGGTTAGGAGGGAACAATACAGGGGTCACTGCAGGCAGTGCACTAGTGCAGACCTCTTACTCCCATCCCTGCATTGTTCACAGCCTGTACACAGCCTGAACACAGGCACTAAAAGCTCCTGCTCCCCACTAGGGATGAGCCGAACACCCCCCCGTGCAGACCTCTTACTCCCATCCCTGCATTGTTCACAGCCTGTACACAGCCTGAACACAGGCACTAAAAGCTCCTGCTCCCCACTAGGGATGAGCCGAACACCCCCCCGGTTCGGTTCGCAGCGGAACATGCGAACAGACACAAATTTCATTTGAACGCGCGAACACTGTTAAAGTCTTTGGGACACCAACATGAATAATCAAAAGTGCTTATATGCAAGTTATTGTCATAAAAAGTGTTTGGGGACCCCGGTCCTGCCCCAATATCAATGAAAAAAAATAAGTTTTAAAAATGGCAGTTTTTTTTCGGGAGTAGTGATTTTAATAATGCTTAAAATGAAACAATAAAAGTGAAATATTCCTTTAAATTTCGTCCCCTAGGGGTGTCTATAGTATGCCTGTAAAGTGGCGCATGTTTCCCATAAAACTACTCACGGCTATAATGAATTGTCGGCTCTCTGCAATACAGATAAAAGAAGTTATTGAAAAAAATGTCATGGGATCCCCCCAGTCCCTTTGGGTCTTGTATAAATATTAAGGGGAACCGCCAAACCATAATTAAAAAACAAATTGCATAAGGGGCCCCCCAAATTCCATACCAGGCCCTTCTGGTTTGGTATGCATGTTAAGGGGAACTCCGCACCAAATATTTTTTTTAAATGGCCCTGGGGGTCACCCTCAAAATCCATACCTGATTTTAAGGGGAAAAAATTAAAAAAATCCATACCAGACCCTTATCCGAGCACGCAACCTGGCAGGCCGCAGGAAAAGAGGGGGGACAAGAGAGCATCCCCCCTCCTGAGCTGTACCAGGCCACATGCCCTCAGCATGGGGAGGGTGCTTTGGGGTAGCCCCCCAAAGCACCTTGTCCCCATATTGATGGAGACAAGGTCCTCATCCCCACAACCCTTTGCCCAGTGGTTGTGGGGGTCTGCAGGCGGGGGGCTTATCGGAATCTGTAAGCCCCCTTTAACAAGGAGACCCCCAGATCCCAGCCTCCCCCCTGTGTGAAATGGTAACGGGGTACAAATGTACCCCTACCATTGCACAAAAAAGTGTCAAAATGGTAAAAATAACAAGACACAGCTTGGGACAAGTCCTTTATTAAAAAATTAAAAAATAAAAATGTCCCACGAAGTCCATTCTAACTATATGGCCTCCCTGTAAAGTCTGTGAACCTCATCTACACTCAATGACCTTCCTCTAAAGACCTTTCTCTGAATTCTAGAACCACCCTTTAAAGTAAGTAACCTCTGTGTATGTCTGTTACCTCACTCTAAAGTAGAGGTCCACAAAGATATGTGTATGGTATTAGTAAAGCTCTTATGAAGATAAGTTGTACCGTATTTTGGGTTTACTGGTCATCAACTTGGTTCATTCTTTTTTCATACAGAGTTTTTTCATATATCACATTATTCAAGAAAAAGACTGCTGGATCAGGCTAACTCATTGAAAGTGAGTGGAAATGAAAATTCAGTGGCGTCCCACAAACCTGACTTGAGTGTCAACACCAATAAAACAGATGCTGGAAATCAGAAGACATGCGAGTCTATACATGAGGAATGTGAGCAGACAGAAACATCAATGGAGGCCAGTCCCCTGCTCTATCATAAGTGATCTAGGCTTTACATCAGTCAACAATGAGCAGAAGCCATAGATCCTCCATGGAGAAGCTGAGGCCTCTTGAGGACTGATGGACAACACACAGTCTATATTAGCAGTGTCCTATTGTGGTCGGGTGCGAGGGCAGCACCAAACCACCAATATATTTCTGATTATCAACAAATATTTCCAATGTAGAGTGAAAGATTCCAGACTAACTGAGCTTGATTTGGTAAAAAATGTTCACACAGCAACAGTGGAAGTTCACTTTAGTGTATTGATAAGATGAAGCTGTAGACACTTTGCATAGCCAGACATGTGCAGATCACTAGTGTTAATTTCGTAGACGAAAATATTTTCATCATAACTTTCAACAGCAGCATATTTCCAATGATGAAAACTAAATGAAAATTACCTCAAATTTCCGCCAAGTGACAAAAACTATGACAGAAGTCAATTCCAATTTTTGTCAACAAATGAAAATGCTAGGGAGGGAGGTTTCCTCAGAGCTCCACCTATAAAGCTTGTGAGTGTTTCTCCTCCCAGTAAGCAAGGTAGCGACCATAGCATGCTTAGTGGTGTGGCAGGCTTAGCACTGTGTCGCATTATAGGCCTCCGCAGACCATCCAGAGCACTGTGAATTATTACAGGCCTCTTCAGACGACCGTCCAGAGCACTGTGCATTACAGGCCTTCCGAGTCCTGAGAGTCCAGATCATCTAGAGCACTGTGCACATTACAGTCCTCCTTTAGACCACCGTCCAGAGCACCGACCACTTTACAGGGCTCCTCAGACCACTTTCCAGAGCACTGTGCCGCATTTAGAGGCCTCCACCTTCCAGAACACTGTGCCGCATTTACAGTCTTCCACCTTCCAGAGCACTGTGTGCATTACAGACCTCCCTAAACCACTCTCCGGAGAACTGTGCAGCATCTACAGGCCTCCGCTCCTCAGACCGTCCAGAGCACCGTGCAGCATTTACAGGCCTCCTATGTATACCCCAGGAGTATATAATGGGTTTAGAATCTCTAGAGAAATACTTAAATAATGCATTACAATTTAACTAAACCCATTTGATTTTAGTGGACTAAAATGTACCGGGGATTTTAGTTGACTAACATTTATGATATTTAAGTCGACTAAAATGTACTGCAGGATTTAGTAGACTAAAATATGACTAAAACAATGCAGATGACTAAAATATTACTAAAACTAAAATGCCATTTTAGTCAAAACACTATGACTAAAACTAAATCGAAATTTTACATCATAATGAACACTGATGATCACCCTACTAATTTACAAAATAACAATACTGTAATTCTTTCGTAAACCAACCCTTCTGTCTCATTTCTGGTCAAACAGTGAAAAAGCACATGTTAATTATTGTCATGTTAGATTTGCGATAAGGACCCTGGTGCATTACAGGTGCTAAGCCCCACCCCCAACTCTCCCTGTTGCTGTGACTAAGTAAAGGCAAATGTTAATTACAATAGTTGTAATACAAGCAAATTGTTGTTTTTATTTCTCTTTCTCTCTTTTATCCACTGTGGTTTCTAAGGCCGCGTACACACGGGCGGACTGTTCGCCCAACTTTGTCCGCTGAACAGTGTTTCAGCGGACAGTCCGCTCGTGTGTGGGCTTTAGCGGACAGTTTCAGCAGACAGTCTGACGAACAAAGTTTTTCGGAATTCCCGTTAGACAGTCCGCCGAAACTTGGTTTCAGCGAACAGTCCGCTCATGTGTAGGCTTGTTCGACAAACTAAGTTTCGCGCATGCTCAGAAAGGATTTCCACGTCGAAGGTTGCATTGCAGTGTATTGGACGTCGAATTTTTCGACCCGTCGTACGTGCCGTATACGTCATCGCGCAAGTTTTCAGCAGACTGTTCGTTCGTCGTGTGTAGTCAAGTCCGCTCATGCAAATTTTGAGCGGACTGTTTCTCAAACTGTTTGAGAAACTTAGTTGGGCGAACAGTCCGCCCGTGTGTACGTGGCCTTAGTCTTCAAATTTTTGACAGCTGCATGGGATGACTGTTTTGTTTTTATTATCCTTGATTTGTAAATATTTCTCATTTGAATGATGCCATGTAGCGTATACATATTTTGTAATGATTTTTGTATTGTGTTATTTGTCAGCTATGATATTCTAAAGAGTGGACCCTGAAGAAGCTCTTTTTAAGTGAAACGTGCCAATCCACCACCAATCCATCTTCTCTTACAATTAAGTGATATGTATACCCCTTATACCAAATCATAGCAGATGACGTTTGTTTTTTTATAGTATATTGATATTAATGTGAAAGGAATGTATGTCATTTTATGGATGGCTTTCTTTGATTTATATTTTGACACAATAAAATCTCCATTTCCCAATGTCCTTTGTAGGTACATGGGGAACTTCTCATTTTCTCATATAGTTGTTATAGTATTTTCTATTAGAATATGAATGTGATGATGACTGTTGCCTTCAGGTATGCCATTCTAACACCTCCTTTTAGAGGCAAATTACTATTTAAAAATAAAAATAAAAATAAATAAACATTTCAGCTCTTATTTCTGGGAAAGGTTCCTGGACTTCCACCATATATGTAACTAAGGCACTGGAGTTGACTCATCAATGGACCATGAAGAATATCAAACTAATTTATATGGGGCACAATGGCTCCAGTGAGCCATACAACAGAGTATGCCTTTATACAGGAGACCTCAAGTTTGAAAGCTAAGTATACAAAGTTCAAAAAGAGCACCAGACCAATATGCTCAGAGTCTGACAACTTTTAATACTGGTGTTAATTGCGTTAGACAATATAAAACAGTGCTTCCACCCTGCACTTCATGTATTTCTAGTTGCCTGTTGGATAACACTGTTGTGTCTTCTGTTTATGTTTACATTATATTTACAGAGATATTAATCTGGAAGAACAGTTTGGTAAGGAAATAAAAAAAACTATTAAAACTTAACTCATCTCAAATCAACTAAAAATAAAAAAGACTTAAGAGGTGTGATCCTCTGCTGTCCATGTAGTGCATATGTGTGGTGGCAAAAATGGTGTCAGGACCAGGATCTGAACTCAGAACTTGGGGAGCCCTGACCCATCCCAAATTAGGATTGGCAGGGGGCAGGCCTCCTTGAAATACCCAGGGTCAGTCCAGCTAGGGAGGAGTTGTCGAGTAGAAGAACTGGAGATGGAGCACTAGGTTGTTCCGAGCCTTTGAGGGAACTCCCCGGTCTGGGGCGGGGGGTGACCATGGGCCTGGAGTTCAGGTGCAGGACAGAGCCCTTCAAGAATTAATAAAGGATCTGTACAGGAGGCACAAGAGGAACCAGAAAGGACAACAGGAGCTAGTGTTGCTGGGCAAGTCTTCAGCAGGGAACAACCAGTTGTAGCCAGGAGGGCTGGTTAGTAACATGTGCGGTTTGGAGGACTGGAGAGGCATGCTAGGAAGGACTGGATGGAGCAGTCTATGATGCGTGTGGAGCCAGTCAGGAGGATTGAAATGTTACAGGCAGTGGAGTTGGGCAGCTGCAGCCAGGAGGGCTGGCAGGGCCTTAAGAGGGCTTACTGGGAGCGGTAGTCCATCTATAGGACAGCTAGTACTAAAGACTTTCTATTTTTGTTACACCATAGGGACCCGCGATCCCTGCCTGCAAGGGGACCTTCTGAAGGCCTGGCTGAGCCAGTGTTGGGCCTAAACATGTGCTAGCTGTGCCTGAAGTAAAGTGTTGTACAGGAGAGAGAGAGAGAGAGTAATTAAACTATAATTATAACTATAACTATAACACACTATACAATTTTCTGCAGATTTTTTCCTTCAGATTTACTAAAACCATATCATATGAGGTCAAACCTTAAGAGTTTCAATTTGTATGCAATCAGGCAGGCCCTTGCACTACATGGTTTTGTTAAATCTAAAGGAAATCAGACAACAAAAGTTGTATAGTATGTATGGGGTCTAACAGTCTGCAAGCAAGTGCTGTGCTGGAGGAGACTAGAGTGTATATAATTGTCCCATTGGATTGTTAACCAATCCACCAGTTGTTACTGGGCATCCCATATATCCCTATACCCATCCAAGTTTAAATCCCTCAATAAATGACAAAACAAACATAATGACTCTTCATTGTCTCCAAGGTGATTGGGAAGTGAATGCCGGGCTGAGTAGAGGTGACAGGTGGGCCACACTTTCAGCAGCCCCTACGGGGGTACCGCTACATGGACAGTGCATATCCGGTCGCTCTAGGCCTAGAATAGTCACCTTTAAAGGACTTTGGCAGTATAGTCTCCTGTATCCAGTAAATCAAGCTTTATTACTGCCCACTGATGCACTTTAGATGACCTTGCTACTGTTTATGTTCATCTGGACATCAAGTGTCATCTTATGCCTAGTCTTTACTACTAATCATTTTGTATGCTAATTTGTGTTATTAATGTTGTTAATCCATTTCCATTTCCATTTAATCCATTTCCATTCTTGGCTCATTACTTACCATATCAGGTTTGCCTTTACTAACTGTTCAGTACCTGTTTTCTTGGACTTGGTCGTTACTGAGAACCATTTATTCCTTTCAGGGATTTTCGGTGATATTGCATGCTGTGGGGGACTCAACCTAGTGTGCCAGAGGGGCTGAACTTCTTATGGAGGTTGAGGCAAAGAACAGCGGACCCATCTTAACCAGCAGCTTCTATGGGTAGTCCTATATATATGCGCACACATAGGAGATATTTTGAAAATGTAAGAAGGTGTATCTAAAATAAAGCTGATGAGCACTGTGAGAATATGGGATTATATCTTTCGGTACATTATAATGTTTTTTTTGGCCCTACCTCTCCTGTGAATCGCAGAAGTGGAATTAGTTCTGCACTCCTTTAACCTGTTTTCAGCTGACAGTGGCCTGAAGTCCACTGTCAGCTGATGTCACAGAGCCGATGTTCTGCCGAGAACTGTCCCCCCATGGGATAGTGTCTGCCTCGTACTGCGCAGGCGCAGCACTTACGCAGTATGGAGGACAAGGAGATGCCAAAGATGAACGGCGCCTGCACACTTAATAATACCTTGTGCCCTGAGTCCACGTTCAAGCCCCACCATGCAAGTGGACATACGGTAGATGATGTTAAAGAGCACTTAGTAAGAGGGCCCCTCGCCACGCTTTGGCACAGCCTGGCTTCGCTCGGCAATTTTTTATTCTAACTCTATGTCCACTTGGATGGTGGGGCTTGAACCTGGACTCAGTGCGCAGGCGCTGTTCATCCACGGAGACTTTCAGCATCTCCTTGTCCTCCGTACTAGCAAGCACAGTACAGGGTGGTCACTATCCGATGGGGGACAGTATTCCACAAGACACCGTTTCAGGCTCTGGAAAGATTCCAATCATATTGCTGGAATTTGCCCAGATGCCTGGACTAGCAGCTAGCTCGGCCTCTCAGCGGGCCTCTGAGAGCCTGAGCCAGCTGCCCCCACCCCCTTCACAGCCCAGCACTCCAGTGAGTGCTGGAGGGGCAGAGCAGAGAGCTGGTAACTGCCAGTCAGAGCGGAGGGGAAAGCTGACCAAATATTCGTGTGTTTGATTGCTCAGTTGTCAGTGCAGAGCCAATAGACAGATCCAGCATTGGATTGAGGCTGAATCCACCTAGGTGATTATCATTCCCCACCCCCCCCCCCCAACTCCATACTTCTCTTTTAACCACTGCCAGACCACCACGTGCCAATATACGTCGGCTGTTTGAAGAGGGATATCTTTGTTATGGCAGCAGCTAGCTGCCATAACCCAGGTATCCTCTTCTTCAGCGGGCGGTACGGTTTCCAATAATAGTGGTCTCTGCGGTGGATTCGCTGCAAGATCACTTTTATCGGCGGCAGGAGAGGGCTCCCACTCCCGCCGCTCTACCATGCCCTCCACCGCTTACCAGAGCCGTCAGCAGAGACGGAGGAGATCGGGTCCTTCTGCTGGCTGGGTATGGAGACGAGTGAGGGGAAGATGGCCCCCACCCATCTTTATACCATAGCAGGGCAGAAGCGACGTCAAAACGTAATTTCTGCCAATAGCTCTTAACCACTTAACAACCGCCCATTGCCGATTAACGGCATCAGGGCGGTTGTTTAACTCTAAGAGGCCGTTAATTAACGGCCTCCTAGAATTCTGCTCTCGCGCGCCCCCTGGGGCGTGCACACGAGAGCATCCGTGACCGCTGGGTCCAGTGGACCCGGCGCATCACGAATCACGGTAAACGGCCGCTCATCGCGGCCGTTTACCACGTGATCGCTCCGTCAAATGACGGAGTGATCACTTGTAAACAAGCCGGCGTCATGTTATGACGCCGGTTCCTCCCTCCCCCTCTCTGTACCGATCGGTACAGCGGAGGGGGAAGAGATCGGTGTCAGCAGCGATGTGGGCTGCATCTGCAGTGCCCACATCGCTGCTCACCGAAAATTAACCCCTCAAATCCCTGCAAATACTCTGCATTACTCTGCAATTCCCTGCAAATACTCTGCATTACTCTGCAATTCCCTGCAAATACTCTGCATTACTCTGCAATTCCCTGCAAATACTCTGCATTACTCTGCAATTCCCTGCAATTCCCTGCAAATACTCTGCATTACTCTGCAATTCCCTGCAAATACTCTGCATTACTCTGCAATTCCCTGCAAATACTCTGCAATTCCCTGCAAATACTCTGCAATGCCCTGCAACACTCTGCATTGCCCTGCAACACTCTGCATTGCCCTGCAACACTCCGCAATGCCCTGCAACACTCCGCAATGCCCTGCAACACTCCGCAATGCCCTGCAACACTCCGCAATGCCCTGCAACACTCCGCAATGCCCTGCAACACTCCGCAACGCTCTGCAATACCCTGCAACACTCTGCAACACCCGCCAATACCCTGCAACACTCTGCAATGCTCTGCAACCCCCGCCGATACCCTGCAACACTCTGCAATGCTCTGCAACCCCCGCCGATACCCTGCAACACTCTGCAATGCTCTGCAACCCCCGCCGATACCCTGCAAAACTCTGCAATGCTCTGCAACACCCGCCAATACCCTGCAACACTCTGCAATGCTCTGCAACACCCGCCAATACCCTGCAATGCTCTGCAACGCAGTACTCTGCAACACCATGCTCTGAGATACCCAGCCATAGTCGGTGATACCCTGCAATACCCAGCCATAGACATCTCCCGCCGCCCTCCGCCCTCCGGTGCTTCTACCGAATCGCTAATACGATCAAAGCCAGAATCTTTTTTTTTTTCAGGCTTCCCAGCTTAGAGGTGAGATGTGGGTCTTATTGACCCCACATCTCACTGTAAAGAGGACCTGTCATGCCATATTCCTATTACAAGGGATGTTTACATTCCTTGTAATAGGAATAAAAGTGATCAAAAAAATTATTTTTGGGGAAAAAAATGTCAAACTAAAATAAATAAAGTAAAATGAACAATAAAAAAAAAATGTTTTTTTTAAAGCGCCCCTGTCCCCATGTGCTCGCATGCAGAAGCGAACGCATGCGTAAGTCCCGCCCACATATGAAAACGGTGTTCAAACCACACATGTGAGGTATCGCTGCGAACGTTAGAGCGAGAGAAATAATTCTAGCCCTAGACCTCCTCTGTAACTCAAAACATATAACCAGTAAAAAAAATGTAAATCGTCGCCTATGGGGATTTTTAAGTAGCGACGTTTGCCGCCATTCCACGAGCGTGTGCAATTTTGAAGAGTGACATATTAGGTATCTATTTACTCAGCGTAACTTCATCTTTCACATTATGCAAAAATTGGGCTAACTTTACTGTGTTTTTTTTTTTTTTAAGCACAAAACAGTTTTTTTTCCAAAAAAAAGCATTCGAAAAATTACTGCGCAAATACCGTGCGAGATAAAAAGTTGCAAAGACCACCATTGTATTCTCCAGGGTGTTTGCTAAAAAAACATATATAATGTTTTGGAGTTCTATGTAATTTTCTAGCAAATAAATGATGATTTTTACATGTAGGAGAGAAATGTCAGAATTGTCCTGGGTGCTCCAGAACGCCTGATGGCGCTCCCTGCATGTTGGGCCTCTGTATGTGGCCACGCTGTGTAAAAGTCTCACACATGTGGTATCACCGTACTCGGGAGTAATAGCAGAATGTGTTTTGGGGTGTAATTTGTGGTATGCATATGCTGTGTGTGAGAAATAACCTGATAATATGACAATTTTGTGAAAAAAAAAAAAAAAGTAAAAAGAATCTTGATTTTGCAAAGAATTGTGGGAAAAAATGACAACTTCAAAAAACTCATCATGCCTCTTACTAAATACCTTGGAATGTCTTCTTTCCAAAAAGGGGTCATTTGGGGGGTATTTGTACTTTTCTGGCATGTTAGGGTCTCAAGAATTGAAATAGGCCGTCAGTCCTTCAGGTGTGATCAATTTTCAGATATTGGCACCATAGCTTGTGGACTCTATAACTTTCACAAAGACCAAATAATATCCACCAATTTGTACTTATTTTTACCAAAGATATGTAGTAGTATAAATTTTGGCCAAAATTTATGAAGAAAAAATTTCTAATCTGCTAAATTTTCTAACAGAAACAAAGAAAAATTCGTTTTTTTACAGAATTTTCGGTATTTTTTCTTTTATAGCACAAAAAAAAAAAAACCCAGCGGTGATTAAATACCACCAAAAGAAAGCTCTATTTGTGTGAAAAAAAGGACAAAAATTTCATATAGGTCCAGTGTTGCATGACTGAGTAATTGTCATTCAAAATGCGAGAGCACCGAAAGCTGAAAATTGGTCTGGTTATTAAGGGTGTTTAAGTGCCCAGTGGTCAAGTGGTTAAAGGGCCATTTATTTATTTTAAAAAAAAAAATGTATTGCATATTAGTGTAAATATGAGATCTGGGGTCTTTATGACCCCAGATCTCATATTTAAGAGGTCCTGTCATGCTTTTTTTCTATTACAAGGGATTTTTACATTCCTTGTAATAGGAATAAAAGTGACACAATTTTTTTTAAAAAGAACAGTGTAAAAGATAAAAATAAAAAGGTATAATAAATAATTAAAAAAAGAAGATTTTTTTTTAAACGCGCCCCGTCCCACCGAGCTTGTGTGCAAAAGCAAACGTATACGTGAGCAGCACCCACATATGAAAGCAGTGTTTAACCACTTGCCGCCCGCCCTATAGGCAATTGACGGCGGCAAAGTGGTTTCATAATCCTGACCGGACGTCATATGACGTGATCAGGATTATGAGCCGCTGCGCGCCCCCGGGGGCGCGCATCGCGGCGATCCTTGTTGCGGGGTGTCAGTCTGACACCCGGCAACTACGATCTCGGTAAAGAGTCTCCGACGGAGACTCTTTACCATGTGATCAGCCGTGTCCAATCACGGCTGATCACAGTGTAAATGGGAAGAGCCGGTGATCGGCTTTCCCTCACTCGCGTCTGTCAGACGCGAGTAGAGGAGAGCCGATCGGCTGCTCCTCTGACAGGGGGGGTCTGTGCTGATCGATTATCAGCACAGCCCCCCCGAGGATGCCCACACTGGACCACCAGGGACGCCACCAGACCACCAGAGAAAAGGTAATAAAGGTCATAATCCTCCCTAGACCACCAGGGATGCCAGTCAGCACAATGGGTGCCAATTAGTGCCCATAATGGATGCCAATCAGTGCCCACAATGGGCATCACTGATTGGCATGCATTATTGTTTGGCACTGATTGGCATCCATTACTATAGTATAACACCGATGCCGCCTACGAGTGCCCACCTGTGCCGCCTACGAGTGCCCACCTGTGCCGCCTATGAGTGCCCACCTGTGCCGCCTATGAGTGCCCGCCTGTGCCGCCTATCCATGCCCACCTGTGCCGCCTAACCATGCCCACCTGTGCCGCCTATCCATGCCCACCTGTGCCGCCTATCCATGCCCATCCGTGCCACCCATCCGTGCCGCCCATCCGTGCCAGCTATCAGTGCCAATTTGTGCCACCTATCAGTGTCCGTCCGTGTCGCCCATCCGTGTCGCCCATCAGTGCCGCCTATCAGTGCCACTTCATTGGTGCCATATTGGTGCCCATCAGTGCCGCCTTATCAGTGCCCATCAATGTAGCCCCATCAGTGCCCATCAGTGAAGGAGAAAATGTACTTATTTACAAAGTTTTGAAACTGAAACAAAAAAAAACATTTTTTTTTTCAAAATTTTAGGTATTTTTTTATTTGTAGCGCAAAAAATAAAAATCGTAGAGGTGATCAAATACCACCAAAAGAAAGCTCTATTTGTGGGAAAAAAATGATAAAAATTTCATTTGGGTACAGTGTAGCATGACCGCGCAATTGTCATTCAAAGTGCGACAGCGCTGAAAGCTGAAAATTGGTCTGGGCAGGAAGATGTTTAAGTGCCCTGTATTGAAGTGGTTAAACCACACATGTGAGGCAGGGGTGGACTGACAACATCCAGGGCCCCCGGACCAAATTAAGCAAGGGCCCCCTGTCAGGCCCTGCCCATGACCCGCCCCTAGCCCCGCTCCTTCATTTTGCATAAAGTACAACTTCTGCCTTTTTAAAAAAAAAAAAACACCATTTAACAGAGTCTAATGGGATCTGGAGGGAGGTCTTTCTCTGACAATGTCCATTGGACAGTCTGTTAGAAAGTGTCCCCTCCAGGCCCCATTAGAGACTACAACAGAGTCTAATAGGATCTGGAGGGGGTCTCTCTAACAGTGTGCATCAGAAAGTCTCTGTTAGAGAGCGAGACCACCTCCAGGACCCATTGGAGAATTCAAAAGAGTCTAATGGGACCTGGAGGGGGGTCTCTCTAACAGAGACCCTTTCAGTGTCCATTGTAGAATCTGAGTCACCCCTTTAGGTCCAATTATAGACTGAAAAGGAGTATAATGGGACCTGGAGGGGGTCTCTTTCTAATAGACTGAACAGTTAACACCTTCATTCATTCTGGTCCTCACGGGATCCCCTCCTTGTGCCATGACTCTCAGCCATGCCCATAGGTGTGCGTGGCCTACTGTATTGGAGTGTGCACCTCAAAGCTCCAACATATATGCATTTGTGACATATTAACCGGCCTTGTCCCCACTCGTCATCCTAAAACAATGGGGGGGAGGAGGAGCAGGTGAGCACACAAGGGGACCTGGGCAGCAGAAAGAAAATGAACTGGGACAAGAGGGGTGGCATACATTGGTACCAATCCCCTGTATTTTCCCCAATGGGGTAGGTGCCAGGCAGATAGCAGGTGGGCAGGCACAGCGGCTGCATATTATGGGCACAAAGCCTGCAATTGATGGAGCACAGTTGGCTGCATTTGCTGTGATTATAGGGGGGTGTATGAAGAATGCATGGAGTGTGCTGTGAGTATAGGAGGTGTATGAGGAATGCATGGAGTGTGCTGTGAGTATAGGGGGTGTATGAGGAATGCATGGAGTGTGCTGTGAGTATAGGGGGTGTATGAAGAATGCATGGAGTGTGCTGTGAGTGTAGGGGGTGTATGAAGAATGCATGGAGTGTGCTGTGAGTGTAGGGGGTGTATGAAGAATCCATGGAGTGTGCTGTGAGTGTAGGAGGTGTATGAAGAATGCATGGAGTGTGCTGTGAGTGTAGGGGGTGTATGAAGAATGCATGGAGTGTGCTGTGAGTATAGGGGGTGTATGAAGAATGCATGGAGTGTGCTGTGAGTGTAGGGGGTGTATGATGAATGCATGGAGTATGCTGTGAGTATAGGGGGTGTATGATGAATGCATGGAATGTGCTGTGAGTATAGGGTGTGTATGAAGAATTCATGGAGTGTGCTGTGAGTATAGGGGGTGTATGAAGAATGCTTGGAGTGTGCTGTGAGTATAGGGGGTGTGGTGAATGGGTGGGTGTGGTGAATGCATGGAGTGTCTTTTTATATATATATATATATATATATATATATATATATATATATCTTTTAGATCATTTTCTGCTGTTTAAAAAAAAAAAAAAAATTTTTTAAGGGGGTGGGGGTTGGGCTTGCCCAGGGCACAGTATAGTCTAGCACTGGATCTGTTTGGGTACTGTAAATCAGGCACTCCTGATCTGGGAGGGCAATCTAATGATTGCAGTGCCAGTGCCCAAGGCAAATCAGAGTGCCAAGATCACAGGGCAGAATTCCTCTAGCAGCAGATCAGGCTGCCTGCTGCTGACATAAATCAAATGACAGGACCACAGAGTGGAGTTTCCCTCCCCAGGCTCAGCAACAGCTCCCTTATAAAAACAACAGCCATCAACCATCCTAATTCCTCCTCTTCACCACAGCCAGCCTCCCTCTCCTGTCAGATGAGGAAGCACTGCAGACTCAGTCAGCTCTCTGCCTACAGCAGCTCTGCTCCCTCCCCCGCGCTCTAGCAAGGAAACAGCTCAGCAATCATCATCTTACCTTCCTTGCATCTGGGCTCTCACTCTTTCTGCTACACCCTCTCTTCTCTCTTCTTCTTTCTCGCGCCAGATACAGAGGCACCATGTGACACAGGGGGGCTTTTAAAAGGTAGCACCTCTGCACAACATTCTGAATCAATCCGCCCCCCTCTCAGCCGGGACTAACTAAACATCAGCGGCTTATGCGGCTGTATCCCTCCTCTACAAAAAAAGAGTCCCCAGCCAAGTAGCAGACAGGATTCACAGCAGGTACAATATTATTTAAAAGAAGTCATATGAATTGTATGCCAATACCTCAGTGCAATTTTTGAGGGTGCTATGAGGTGCAACCCCTGTGGGCCACTCATGGGGCCCCCCTAACTACGGGCCCTCGGTCCATGCACGAGTGACCAACTGGTCAGTCCGCCCCTGATGTGAGGTATTGCTGTGATTGGTAGAACGAGAGCAATAATTCTAGCCATAGATATCCTCTGTAACTCAAAACATGCAACCTGTAGAATTTTTTAAACGTCACCTATGGAGATTTTTAAGGGTAAAAGTTTGTTGCCATTCCACGAGCGGGCACAATTGTGACATGTTGGGTATCGGTTTACTCAGTGTAACATTATCTTTCACGATATAATACAAAATCGGGCTAGCTTTACTGTTGTCTTTTTTTTTTATTCAAAAAAGTGTATTTTTTCCCCAAAAAGCAGTGTGAAATGCAGTAAAGTATTGCAACAACTGCCATTTTATTCTCTAGGGTGTTAGAAAAAATGTATAATGTTTGGGGGTTCTAAGTAATTTTTTAGCAAAAAAAACCCATGTTTTTAACTTGTAAACAACAAATCTCTGAAAGAGCCTCTTAAGTGTCAGTTCACACTGAGGCAGCACGACTTGCAGCGCGACTGCCTCAGGCGACCTGGACACAACCGCTGCGGCGACTTGCAAAACGACTTCTCTATAGAATGGTTCCATTGTACAGGACGGGACACGACTTGTCAGGCGGCTAAGTCGTTTGACAAGTCGTCCCAGTGTGAACCGATCCTAAGTGGTTAAAATGTCTATGTTGTGGCATACTGTATGTATACACTTTTATGTATGTATGGAGCAAATTATTCTTCACTGGCAATAACATTGTCAGGAAAATATGACGGCCAAAAGTATTCTACATTCCACTGACCCAATTTAGGTCCTGGTGAAAGTTTTACTCTTCACACCAAGGTCGAGTAATGTGACTTGGTGGTCCAATATTGGAAATTATGATGCCTCTCCAATGCTTCCCATTGTATTAAATTTTCCATCTTGTATCTCTTTTTTGTTTCTTTTTCTCCTTCCAATTTTGGTTAGCTTCCATAACCCAGATCTCTTGATCATACATCACGGGACACAGGAGCTTCATTACATAGTGGGTTATATAGGCACCTCTGGTGATTGGACACTGGTTGACCCCAATTAAGGAGAATTCCTCCCCTATATAACCCCTCCCATATGGGAGGCACCTCAGTTTTTTCGCCAGTGTCTATGGTGGTTGGTCACGTAAAACATTAGCTCTATGCAGGTCCCTGCGAGGGCCTAAGGGCTACAACAAAACTGGATCCATACCTCGGGCCGATATTTGACTCCCAAGATGGTATGGTACCCGGGCCTCGTCAGCCGAAGAAGCGAGGTTTGGCCTGTAAGTCCTCTCCATTGGAAGACTGGGCTCTGGGAAAACCAGACTTGGTGTACTGTTTATACAGAGCGCACGAAAGTTTCTGGCAGAGCTTTTTACATGGTCCAGGTAAGGAGGCTCTTCCGAGAAAGAGCCCCAGATAAACCTGAAGGTTGGCTAACAATACCCGCTGTGATGGATGAAGGCTGGAATTTATCTGGTCAGCAATTCCTGCGGCGAGGACAGGTAAGGGAAGTTAATCCTATATATATATATACAATTATATGATGGATTTCTTCATTGTGAGTAGTTGTATGTCTTACCTGGTTTCCACCACTAGAGGAGGGAGTAAGAGCAGCCTGATGCATACTTACATGCCTTTCAGTACACATGCTCAGTGAAGCCTGGTTCTCCAGCTGACTCACGTCTCCATTACAGTCCCTGCCACATCAAGGTAAACAGGGGTCCCACGTAGTCTGGGGGTCCCACGCAGCTCCGGTGGGGTTCTCCTCTCCTCCCCTGGATCCCGCCGTCCTCGTGCATGCGTGCCGGGCGCGTTCCCGGCCTAATGGAGGAGGGAGGAGTGTGGTTGTGAGCCGTGCACGGCGCTGTACTGCGCAGGCGCCAGGCGGCAGATTTAAAAAGCCCAGAGCGTCAGGGGGCTGTAATTGGAGACACAGGAGCTGTGGGCAGTAAGCATCCATGGGGATTGGATCCAGGCAAACCTTAGACACCTACTCAGCATCAGGTTGTGCAGTTTAAGCATATATATTTATTGTGAGACTTTAAGCACTACAGTGATTGCACTTGTACTAGTACCTCTGCTTTGTAGCTTAGGACTATGTCTCCTTGTAAGAGGGTCTCAGGGGGAGGTAACAAGGGCACTGGTAAATCACCGCCTAGGTCCAGGGGTTCTAAAAGTGCCTGTAAGTCACCATCCCCCCCCTACAAGACTGGAGCCAGCCTCTCAAGACGAGTCAGTGCCCCTGTCAGGTTTTGCAGCCTCTCCTGATTTCCCAGCCCCGGTTTATGTCACTGAGGACTCCCTTAGGGCTACATTGCAGGGTTTTGAAGGGAGAATCATGAATTTTATTTCCGCTTCCCTGAAAGATAGCAGGAAAAGGGGTAGATCCCCTCCCTCTGCTGAAATCCCTCTCTCAGATGATTCTTCTGAAAATGAGGAGAGATCCCTATCTTGGGATAGGGATCATGAGCAGTCGGATGAATCAGAGGAAGAGGAGAGAGTCCCCCCTCCCAGGTGCTCAGAAAGCAGGTGCAGTATTATACTGAATTGGTGCGTACCACATTCAGAATGCCTGATAATGAAGTCGCTACTTCCTCTGTTTCTTCCCTGGGATTCAGGAAAGCCCCACAGACTGCCTATTCCTTCCCAATTCATCCTTTAATGGATGAATTGTTGTATGAGGATTGGGGACATCCCGATAAACTGTTTGCTCCTCCTAAAAGGTTTTCTATGCATTATCCTCTGGAAGAAAGTTTCACCAAGAAGTGGGGGGTCCCATCTGTCGATGCGGCTGTTTCTTGAGTGAATAAAAGCCTGACTTGTCCCTTGGATAATGCGCAGGTATTTAAAGATCCAACTGATAAAAAGCTGGAAACCTTATTAAAAGCCTCCTTTTCCATGACTGGCACTGTGGTGCAACCTACAGTCGCAGCCGTGGGGTTGTGTCAGTTCCTCAAGGAACAGGTTAAGCAGATGCTTGGGCTCCTTCCCACTGAGGAAGTAGAAAATTATGCAGAATTGCCTCACATTCTGTGTTTTATGATTGATGCAATTTTGGATTCTGTCCAGCAAGCATCACGTTTGTCTCTCATGTTGGTACACATGCGAAGGGCACTATGGCTAAAGAATTGGGCAGCTGAGCTGTCATGCAAGAAGCATTTGATTGAGTTCCTGTTCAAAGGGGAACGTTTGTTTGGAGAAGAATTAGATAAATTCGTCCAAAAAATCTCAGGAGATAAATCTACTCTCCTTCCAGTCAAAAGGAGCAAGCGTCCTTCATTCAGGCGTGCTCTCTCTCCCGGAGCATCAAGCTCTATGCAGTGGCGACGGCCTTCTCAGCCCTCCTCTACAGGAAAGGCTCAGGGCCGAGCCCAGGGGCAGAAGAAGAAGACTTGGGGGCGAAAGCCTGCCAAGCAGAGCCCAAAAGCTTCCTTGTGAAGGGGCGCCCCCGCTCGGCCGAGTGGGGGGAAGGCTCCTGCAGTTTGCAGGAGCCTGGCGGGAAGAGATCCGGGACAAGTGGGTGATCTCTTTGGTATCTCTGGGCTACAGGCTAGAGTTTCAGGAGATTCCACCTTCTCGTTTCCTAAGGTCAAGGATCCCCAGGGATCCAGTAAAGCAAAAAACCGCTATTTCTGGCCTTAGATCACTTACTATCCCAAGGGGTGATAGTAGAAGTGGACCCAAAAGAACAGGGTTCAGGATTTTACTCAAATCTCTTCACCGTTCTGAAGCCAAATGGAAGTGTCAGACCTAACCTAGATCTGAAGGATCTGAACCGGTTTTTACGCATCCGGTCCTTCCGAATGCAGTCAATTCGCACTGTGGTCTCCTCCCTGCAAGGGGGAGAATTTATGGCATCAATAGATATCAAAGATGCATATCTCCATGTGCCAATTTTTCCCGCACACCAAAAATTTCTAAGGTTCGCGGTAGAGCGGTGCCAATTTCAATTTGTGGCCTTGCCGTTCCGGCTTGCTACGGCCCCTCGAGTGTTCACAAAGATTCTGGACCCTCTCTTGGCAAACCTAAGAGCTCAGGGTATAGCCGTCATGGCTTATCTAGACGATTTGCTCCTCATGGAGAAAACAGCAGCGTTCCTGAACCACAGTGTCTCCAGAACGCTAGAACACCTGGAACGCCTAGGTTGGATCATAAACCTAGAAAAGTCGTCCCTACAGCCTGCCACCAGGTTGGAATACCTGGGCATGGTCATCGACACTGCTCAGGGCAAGGTGTTTCTTCCAAGGCCAAAGGCCTTGGCCATTGGGGATCTGGTGCACCTAATTCTGGGCAGAAGATCTTCCCCCATTCGGTTGTGCATGAGACTGTTAGGAAAAATGGTCACCTCCTTCGAGGCTGTCCCATTCGCCCAGTTCCACTCAAGGCCTCTGCAAAGATGCATCCTTGTGGCTTGGAACAGGAAGCCCCAAGCCTTGGATCTTGCTATGCGTCTATCCCCAGGGACACGCAAGAGTGTCGTCTGGTGGTTACAAACCAAGAATTTGCTGAAGGGCAAAACTTTTCTTCCTCTTCCATGGAAGATTATCACAACAGATGCCAGCCTGACAGGCTGGGGAGCAGTATTGGAGGAGACGTGCTCGCAGGGGAAATGGTCTGCGATCGAGAAGCTATTGCCCATAAATGTCTTGGAGATCCGGGCAGTTTATATGGCTCTCATAAGGTGGTCTTACAGACTGCGAGGTCTCCCGGTTCAGGTTCAGTCCGACAATGCCACAGCAGTGGCTTATATCAATCACCAGGGCGGTACCAGAAGTCTGGGGGCCCAAAAAGAGGTGAATCGCATTCTTGTCTGGGCAGAAAAGCATGTTCCGTGTCTTTCTGCAGTCTTCATTCCAGGAGTGGAAAATTGGCAGGCAGATTTTCTGAGCCGCCAGCAGTTGTGCCCCGGAGAGTGGGCTCTGCACCCCAACGTGTTTCGGAACATATGTCACAGGTGGGGTACTCCAGACGTAGATCTGTTTGCATCCAGGTTCAACAGGAAACTGGACAATTTTGTGTCAAGGACAAGAGATGCACTTGCTCAGGGGTCAGATGCTCTGACAGTTCCCTGGGATCAGTACAATCTGATCTATGCCTTTCCCCCGAGCCCGCTTCTGTCGCGGTTCTTGGGAAGAGTCAAGAGGGAGACAAAGTCGGTCCTTTTGGTGGCTCCGGCTTGGCCCAGGCGACCTTGGTACGCGGAGATCATGAAGTTGGCAGTAGGCAGGCCATGGACCCACCCTCTCCGGCCAGACCTGCTCTCACAGGGTCCAATCTACCATCCTGCTTTACGCAGTCTGAATTTGACGGTTTGGCTGCTGAGACCCACATTCTGGGAGACTGTGGCCTCTCGGGGCCAGTCCTTTCTACTCTGGTCAATGCCAGAAAGCCGGCCTCCAGGCTTATTTATTACAAAATCTGGAGGGCATATGTTTCCTGGTGTGAACTCAGGAAATGGCATCCTAGAATGTATGTCATTAGCAGGATCTTGGCCTTTCTCCAGTCAGGCCTAGAAGTTAATTTGGCCATAAGCACTATCAAGGTGCAGATTTCGGCCCTGTCAGTGTTTTTTCAAAAGCCACTTGCATCGCATTCCCTGGTGCGGGCTTTTATCCAGGGGGCCATGCGGATAAGACCGCCAGTCAAACCTCTGGTATGCCCTTGGGATCTGAATTTGGTTCTCTCGGCTTTGCAGGGGCAGCCATTTGAACCTTTGCATCTTGCTTCATTAGTTCTCCTGACTAAAAAATTGGTCTTCTTGGTAGCCATTTCTACGGCTAGAAGAGTGTCAGAGCTAGCAGCTCTTTCCAGCAAGGAGCCGTATTTAATTATTCATAAGGACCGGGTGGTCATGCGTCCCAACAGGTCTTTTCTACCTAAGGTGGTTTCAGGATTCCATTTGAATCAAGATGTAATCCTACCATCCTTTTTTCCGGACCCACAGTCCGCAGAAGAAGAATCTTTGCATACTTTGGATGTGGTTAGAGCAATCAGTATTTATCTTCAGGCAACTGCTCAGATAAGAAAGACTGATTGTTTATTTATTTTGCCGGAAGGCCCTAGGAAGGGCCAGGCACGTCAAAATCCACTCTCTCAAGGTGGATTAGACAGGTTATTTCTCAGGCCTATAGTGTAAAGGGGAAGCGCACTCTACTAGGGCTGTAAGTGCTTCTTGGGCAGTGCATCACCAGGCCTCCCTGGCTCAGATCTGTAAGGCTGCAACTTGGTCATCAGTCCACACATTCACCAGATTCTATCAGGTGGATGTCAGAGGGCAAGAGGATATCGCCTTCGGGCACAGCGTACTGCAGGCTGCAGTTTAGGTCCTCTGGTCCCTGGCGGTCTATAATTATGATCTGTGTCTCCCTCCCCTCAATCTGAGCATTGCTATGGGACATCCCACTATGTAATGAAGCTCCTGTGTCCCGTGATGTATGATCAAGAAAATGGGATTTTTATATACAGCTTACCTGTAAAATCCTTTTCTTGAGAGTACATCACGGGACACAGGGCTCCCGCCTCTCTTGGGTTTTACGTGGTTTCTTATTGCTTTGCTACAAAACTGAGGTGCCTCCCATATGGGAGGGGTTATATAGGGGAGGAATTCTCCTTAATTGGGGTCAACCAGTGTCCAATCACCAGAGGTGCCTATATAACCCACTATGTAATGAAGCTCCTGTGTCCCGTGATGTACTCTCAAGAAAAGGATTTTACAGGTAAGCTGTATATAAAAATCCCATTATCTTCTTGTTCAGCGGGCGGTCTGATAATAGTGGTCTCTGCAGCATATTCAAGTTACAGGAGGAAAACAAGTTATAATATGCGCAGGAGGTGAAAGAGATCTAAGAACATTGTTTTTAGATGGTCATTAGTGATGTCTCTGCCATGACAGAGTCGGATGGCTAGAGAACACTTATATGGAATAGTCTGGGGGGGTTGAGCTGCAGGAGGAGCAACAGTCTGCATGTAGATGCAGGAGGAAACTAATACTAAATCCTATATGCACATTATATCTTCTGGCTCTAAGGCCGCGTACACACGCAGGGACTGTTCGCCCAACTTTGTCCGTCAAACAGTTTCAGCGAACAGTCCGCTCAAACTTAGCATGAAGAAACTTGCCCACACACGACGAACGAACAGTCCGCTGAAACCGTGCGCGATGACGTGAGCGGCACGTACGACGGGACGAAAAATTCGACGTCCTATACACTGCAATGCAACCTTCGGCGAGTAAATCCTTTCTGAGCATGCGCGCAACTTAGTTTGTCGAACAAGCCTACACACGCGGGGAATTTCCGAAAAACCTTGTTCAGCGGACTGTTCGCTGAAACTGTCCGCTGAAAGCCCACACACGAGCGGACTGTCCTCTGAAACTTGGTTTCAGCGGACAGTTTCAGCGAACAGTCCCTGCGTGTGTACGCGGCCTAACTTTATTCAAAGTGTTCTCAAATCTTTAAATACGATGGCAAAGACATCCTATGGGCATCCCATATTCCTATCCCTATCCAAGTTGTACCCCCCAATGAAACAACAAAAACAAAGCTTGCAAAAGACTGTTCATTGTCTCTGAAAGTGATGTATGAAATCTGGCAGTGGCGTGATTTGGCGGACTGTTTGTTACTAGCTGCAACACCATGGCATCTTGTGGAGGTGGATGGTGAGACTCTAGTGTGGTAACAAGACAATGTTAGAATTGCACTGGATTCTGGGGATTCTTGGAATTACTTTTTTATTTTATTTTAGAAATCCATCATATCTGGCACATCTGGTGAAGGTATATAGTGAGACTGTGGTGTGGGAATACCAGGATGATGTTGACAACTCGTCATATAAGACACATCTTGTGGAGGTGGATGGTGAGGCTCGGGTATGGGAACACCAAGCCAATGTTAGTGAAGGTGAATGGTGAGACTGGTGCAGAATCCAAGGCGATGTTAGAAATCTATCTCATAAGTCTCTGGAAGTGGATAGTGGAAGCATGCTGGAAAACAAGAATGGTGCTGATAAGGCATAGTAATAAACACACATGTGCATACAATTATAAAAGGCAGAGGTTAATGTTTTAATGTGTATGTCAGGACCAATAGCAGTCTGCTAGCCAAGAGTAGTGGATCTAAATACTCATGGCACTGGGGTTGAGAATAGAATGGATAGGATGGTGGCCAGTAACCAATAGCACTAACAGAGGAATAGCTAAAGGTTAGGAGCTAGAGAGGACAGTCCACCAAACTGAAATCAAAACCAGAATACCTGGAATGTAGACTCAGATACAAGAGAATCAAGGGCAAGATGTGGTCACATATCTAAAAGATGACTTTTCAGTCTGGGTGAGTTTTCCACCTATAGCAGTGATGGCGAACCTTTTTGAGCCCGAGTGCCCAAACTGCAACACAAAACCAACGTATTCATTTCAAAGTGCCAACATATACAGAACTTGATGAGCGTGTGCTGTGATGTCTGGGGGTGAACATGGGACACATCAGAAACCGTTGTGCATTCACTATGTAGTCATAGTGTTTTGTACAAGATCTAAAACTAGAACTCATTTTGACAAAGTTACATTTTTTGGAATTTGTCCTAGCATTGTGCAATCAAATTCCAGGATCACTATTCTACTAACTATATATTAATATTCAATACAGTCAAGTTGCATGACAGGTGCACTTTAAATGACTAGTTGTTCAGTAGAAGCAGCGGCTGGATGATAAAGAAATCCTGTTACAGGGGTGACATGCAACCAGCAACTCTCCAGCTGCAGCAGAACTTCCAGTCCCCCCATGCCCTGCTGGCACACATTATGGACTGTTTGGTTGCCAAGGTATGTTGAGTTTTGTAGTTCTACTCCAGCTGAAGACGTACTGGTTGCTCTGCATTGCTGTAGCAGAAGACTACTTCAAAAATCTCTCATTCCTGACTATGTTCACAGTCCTAGATGTCCAGGAAACCTCCTTCAGAACGGAAACACTCAAGGACAACTGTAGCAATAATGCTTTACCAATGCAGTTCACTCCACAATGCTGTGCAGTTCATTGCATGTCAAATGCAAACTCCCAGCAGCTCTACACTTCTTCCCTGTATAATGCCAGTGATTCTGGACTGTCTGTCATGTGACTTGTGTCATGAAATACAGGGGGATGGCAGGGACAAAAATGATATGTATTTACATCTCACTGTACTGTAGTGGTCTTTGCTAAATCTAGCAGGCTTTCCCAGCCAGATAAACCTAAATAGCCAACACAAAGTATCATCAAAGCTCATATCCTACAGAAAATTCTTCCAACAGCTTTGCTAGAGAGTAACACAGACGGCATATACACGACATTATTCTGACCATACCCTTCCATGTTTTGTGGCAATCTTGGGAACCAGAAAAAAAAAGACAGGTCCCCAAGAAATAGATTATATTTGAAGAGGCACAGAAACAGTGTACACAGCTAAAGACATTTATTCCCCACACAGCATGTACACTTACTTTAACAACGCTTGCCACAGCACTCCAATAATAAACCCATCAGCCGACTCAGTTCCCGCGCTCAAGAACGGCCTGTGATTGGGCATCTTCCCCACCACATGTTCTGCCTGCCATCCAACCCAGAGTGACTCTTCATCCAGTCCACGCCCATCCTAGACACAGCCCCCCATTGGCTCAATCCCCACCACATGTTCCACCTGCCATCCAACCCAGAGGATCCCTTCGTCTCATCCACGCCCATCCTAGACACATCACCCCTGCCCCAGAGACTTGTGGGAAATGGAGTTCTATGGGGAGGGGAGCTGTGCATGAAATACACCTCCGTACAGGTTTTTCTCACGTGCCCACAGAGAGGGCTTGGCGTGCCGGCTGTGGCACGCGTGCCATAGGTTCGCCATCACTGACCTATAGCATCCCCCTATCCTTCTTATAAGGTACTCGGTTACCATAGTTGGTCTTACTGCTTGGCAAACCCCATTGCTGCAAGCATGTGTTCCAAAGTCTACAGTGTACAAGACAAGTGAAACACAAAGGTCAGCACAGACTGGAAAGACACAGAATACAAACAATACTAACTAGAGCAATAGACAAACAGAAATGAAGAACTATGCAACAATGACCAAGGTAAGAGAAGCCCGGCGCCAAGAGGGTTCACAACCCATAGGCAGAGGGCTGTCATGACTGTGAAAACATGGCAGTCATTGGCAGATAGGGGTTTTAATTGTAAGGGGAACAGGGATTGGCTAGGAGGCATAGAGGGGTTTAGCAGAAGAAAGTGTAAACCCCTCTCTCCCATAGGCAGCAGAGCGCCAAGAAAGTTCCCGCCCTGCCTCCCTGGGAATGGTAGTAGTAGTGCAGGTTGTTTCTTTCTCTTTGTGTGTTGTATGTCTGTTTTGTGTTTCAGGTCAAGCTGAAAGTCATGGCAGTGACTGATGTATTGGTCTTTGCAGGTGAAGGAAAAGAGTTCGGAATGCAGAGTCAGGACCTGGCAGTGGTATGGGTCCTGAGGATGGTAACCCAAAATGGGATGGGGGCACTGCGGTAAGTGGGTGTCTTTGAGTTAGCATGTCGGCTTGAGGCCTAATAACCCACGGCAGAGGGACCGCAGTGTCTATATTTGGTTACAGATGGTTTTCTGATTGGTGGACCTGCAAAGACCAACACTATGAGGAGCTGATAGTAGTCAGGAATGTGGTGTGTTATGTGTTCTCTATGTTATTTGTTTACGTTATTTAAAAGAGATATATATATATTTTTGAGATTTTATATGGTTTTTGTTAATAATAATAAAGTTAAAGGCTGCTATGGCCTATTTTACTCCAAGAAGTGTTATGGTCTTTATTTTAGAGGTGATAAGAAAGGGGAGTGTTAATAGGTTGTAGCATGACGCATATATGTTGTACATGAGTCATGTGAGTGGTTAACTGTTAACGGCAGTGCAATAAAGACAAATAATACACCAATAAGACAGTACAAGCAAACAGACTGGCATGTAATGTGACAGTAGTAATGGCAGTGGGGCAGGACATCTCAAACAAGGTTTCATTCAAAAACAGGCAGCACTTGAACCTGTCATTACTCAACCACAGGAACTCTGCTTTGTTCAACTGAAAATTGGGTATAACACTGTATTGGTTATTCCTAAACGTTGGTATAAACTGGGTGACAGTAAAATGCTGGCTGTAATATCGAGCACTTAGAACTAATAAAGAGGCTAATGTTAAATTTGTAAGCAGTCCAAAGGACCTCTTCACCTCTTCCACTTTCAGAGGGAAACAGTAAAATTATTGTTAAAAGAGATTATCCTAATTTTCATTTTTAATGTATGAACAATAGGTGCCAAACAGGAAATAAGGAATCAAGGCTTAGTGAAATTTGCATTTTCTATATCAAAGTTACTAGTTTACATAAATTGATAAACCATGTGATAACACCGGCCAGAAATGGTCAAAAATGATAATTTCACGTGTTGATATGCATGTCTCTGTGTGATGGGGTTTTACTATTGAAAATGCAGGTGTTTCTACTGAAAAATAAACACTAGGGATCAGGACAATAGTGAGCAAACTTGGAGCTCATGCAGTTTTTTCTTTTTTGGTGTGCAACTTCCCTGTAACCACTTGTCTACTGGGCACTTTCACCCCCTTCCTGCCCAGGCTGATTTTCAGCTTTCAGGGCGGTCACACTTTGAATGACAATTGCGCGGTCATGCAACACTGTACCCATATGAAATTGCCATTCATTATTTTTCACACAAATAGAGCTTTCCTTTGGTGGTATTTAGTCACCACTGGGTTTTTAATATTTTCCTGAATAAAGACCAAATATTTTGAAAAAAAAAATATTAAAACTTTTCCAAATTTAGCACCCTCTACCTTAGGTAGGTAGGTGTTAAGTGTAGGTTTTTGTGTAAGCCGCCAGTGCAGGGTAATTTAAGCAGGCCTATGCTGTGAGCTAGGCCTGTTTGTTTTGATCTAGGGGCAGGAGAGTGGTTTAGTGCAGCAGAGGGTGACTGACATGTACTTCAGCTCTTGGGCGCCTCCTCTGTTTCCAGGGAGAATGCACTGGGAAAGGAGCAGGGCAGAGAGCTGGAGTGACATGGGGTACATGTGAGGAGCTCTGACCAATCCCCAACTAGGATTGGCAGGGGACAGGCTTCCTACATAGCAATGCTCAGGCTCCAATGTGTATGTGAGGAAAAGAATGCAGGCACGACCTTGGGCCTGGCCAAGCTTAAACAATACTGAGTTTTTATTACTGTTTAAACCGATTCCAGCCCAGCCAATAGTAAAATCATGGCCAGACGGGACCTTCGCTGTTCTGGGTGGACGTCATATGACGTCCTCCCAGGGCCACTCTCTGGTAGGCGATCGGCCAGCCGCTGTGCCCACCGAACTTAACGGATGACTGATGAGTATAACGGGCCACTGCTGGTACCATGTGATCACTGTGACCAATCACAGCAGATAACATGACAATCGTACACAAAGAATGCCTTCCATTTATAGGGTGAAAGTTCGCAAACCGCAAAGTTCGCGGTGGGCCCCATTGACTTCAATGGCAGGCGAACTTTGAAAACCTACAGGTCATATTTCCAGCCACAAAATAATTACTAGATGTGCACACATAGTCCCACCACATGGACACTGACATAACACATGTATGAAGTGAATCTGGGATCGACAACGACAAGCATTCTTTTTTTATATGTGAAATTTTGACAATTCAGGACTCAGGAGTGCATGAAGGCCATGGAGGAGAGGAAAGATCAGGGTAGGCTATGAAGAGGGTGCAGGAGATGATCCCCAGCACCGTGATATAGAGCACTGACACCAGCACTGTGATAGAGTGCACTGACACCAGCACCGAGATATAGAGCACTGACGCCAGCACCGTGATATAGAGCACTGACACCAGCACAGTGATAGAGTGCACTGACATCAGCACTGTGATATAGAACACTGACACCAGCACCGTGATAGAGTGCACTGACACCAGCACCGTGATAGAGTGCACTGACACCAGCACAGTGATATAGAGCACTGACACCAGCACTGTGATATAGAACACTGACACCAGCACTGTGATAGAGTGCACTGACACCAGCAGAGTGATATAGACCACTGACACCAGCACTGTGATATAGAAGACTGACACCAGCACTGTGAAAGAGTGCACTGACACCAGCACAGAGATATAGAGCACTGACAACAGCACTGTGATATAGAACACTGACACCAGCACTGTGATAGAGTGCACTGACACCAGCACCGTGATATAGAGTGCACTGACACCAGCACTGTGATATAGAACACTGACATCACCAGCACCGTGATATAGAGCACTGACACCAGCACCGTGATAGAGTGCACTGACACCAGCACCGTGATATAGAGCACTGACACCAGCACTAGTGATGGCCGAACGGTTCGCCCGGTGGTCGTTTCGTGGCGAATTTCGACTGTTCGCGATTCACCCGATTGGCGGACTATTGCCGCCATTCGCCCGGCGGACTTCAGTGTTTTTACTGTGTAAAAGAACTTTGACCTATGATGACACATCCATCATGGGGTACAGGACAGCCAATTGAGACATTACAGCACATGGACACTTGGACATTCCCCCTAACTTATAAATACACCCGATCCGGCGGCCATTTTACATTCTTTCTTCTGTCACTATAGGGAGAGGTTGCTGTGTGGAGCAGGGAGAGATTGCAGTGACCCAAATCGCTAGCTATTTGGTACACAAAAGTTCTTTTCAGGACTGGTATAGGTGTTAGGTGTATATAGGTTTGCTGTGCTACTGATTGTTGCAGCAGCCTGAGCGTCTCTTTCAGTTTAGAGAAAGGGACAGGACGGTGTGTCTGCTGTAGGGACAGTCAGTTTAGTCATTAGCTGTTACTATCAGGTCCACAAAAGTGCTATTCCAGTTTTTGTTCCAGTAGCCTCTGTTTTGTCAGTTTATATAGGGACAGGCAGGAAGCAGTGTGTGAGGCAGTGAGGGTCAGTTTAATCAGTAGCTGTTACTATATTAGGTCCACAAAGGTTCTTTTCAGGACTGGAATCAGTGGTATGGTAATAGGCATGTACACGTATAATATTCTTTCTTCCAAATATAGAAAGAATATTATACTTGACTGCTGCCCTTCTGCTGCAGTCTGCTAATCATTCAAACCTACTTGTTCCACAAAGGTCCTTTATAAGGACTGGTAATAACCTGGTGTAGGGTGCTATAGTACATAGGGTTGAGTGAGGTACAGTCTGCTATTCTATAAGGACTGGTATAGGTCCACAATACATAGGGTTGAGGTGCACTACTGCTGACCGCTGCCCTACACTGCAGCAGTTCTTCATCGGTACAGGGACTGATGTACAGTCTGCTAATCAGTCACAACCTACTTGTTCCACAAAGGTCCTTATAAGGACTGGTAACTTGGTCTGTGTAGGGTTCTACAGTACATAGGGTTGAGTGAGGTACAGTCTGCCATTCTATAAGGACTGGTATAGGTCCACAATACATAGGGTTGAGGTGCACTACTGCTGACCGCTGCCCTATACTGCAGCAGTCCTTCATCGGTATAGGGACTGACGTGCAGTCTGCTAATCAGTCACAACCTACTTGTTCCACAAAGGTCCTTATAAGGACTGGTAAATTGGTCTGTCTAGGGTTCTACAGTACATAGGGTTGAGTGAGGTACAGTCTGCCATTCTATAAGGACTGGTATAGGTCCACAATACATAGGGTTGAGGTGCACTACTGCTGACCTATACTGCAGCAGTCCTTCATCGGTATAGGGACTGACGTACAGTCTGCTAATCAGTCACACACAACCTACTTGTTCCACAAAGGTCCTTATAAGGACTGGTAACTTGGTCTGTCTAGGGTTCTACAGTACATAGGGTTGAGGTGCACTACTGCTGACCGCTGCCCTATACTGCAGCAGTCCTTCATCGGTATATGGACTGACGTACAGTCTGCTAATCAGTCACAACCTACTTGTTAACTTGGTCTGTCTAGGGTTCTATACTGCAGCAGTCCTTCATCGGTATAGGGACTGACGTACAGTCTGCTAATCACTCACAACCTACTTGTTCCACAAAGGTCAGTATGAGGACTGGTAAGGTATTGGGTACTACAGTACATAGGGTTGAGTGAGGTACAGTCTGCCATTCTATAAGGACTGGTATAGGTCTACAATACATAGGGTTGAGGTGCACTACTGCTGACCGCTGCCCTATACTGCAGCAGTCCTTCATCGGTATATGGACTGACGTACAGTCTGCTAATCAGTCACAACCTACTTGTTCCACAAAGGTCCTTATAAGGACTGGTAACTTGGTCTGTCTAGGGTTCTACAGTACGTAGGGTTGAGTGAGGTACAGTCTGCCATTCTTTAAGGACTGGTATAGGTCCACAATACATAGGGTTGAGGTGCACTACTGCTGACCGCTGCCCTATACTGCAGCAGTCCTTTATCGGTATAGGGACTGACGTACAGTCTGCTAATCAGTGACACACAACCTGCTTGTTCCACAAAAGTCCTTATAAGGACTGGTAAGGTATAGGGTACTACAGTACATAGGGTTGAGTGATGTACAGTCTGCCATTCTATAAGGACTGGTATAGGTCCTCAATACATAGGGTTGAGGTGCACTACTGCTGACCACTGCCCTATACTGCAGCAGTCCTTCATCGGTATAGGGACTGGCGTACAGTCTGCTAATCAGTCACAACCTACTTGTTCCACAAAGGTCCTTATAAGGACTGGTAACTTGGTCTGTCTAGGGTTCAACAGTACATAGGGTTGAGTGAGGTACAGTCTGCCATTCTATAAGGACTGGTATAGGTCCACAATACATAGGGTTGAGGTGCACTACTGCTGACCGCTGCCCTATACTGCAGCAGTCCTTCATCGGTATAGGGACTGACGTACAGTCTGCTAATCAGTCACAACCTACTTGTTAACTTGGTCTGTCTAGGGTTCTATACTGCAGCAGTCCTTCATCGGTATAGGAACTGAAGTACAGTCTGCTAATCACTCACAACCTACTTGTTCCACAAAGGTCCTTATAAGGACTGGTAAGGTATAGGGTACTACAGTATATAGGGTTGAGTTGAGGTGCACTACTGCTGACCGCTGCCCTATACTGCAGCAGTCCTTCATCGGTATAGGGACTGACGTACAGTCTGCTAATCAGTCACAACCTACTTGTTAACTTGGTCTGTCTAGGGTTCTATACTGCAGCAGTCCTTCATCGGTATAGGAACTGAAGTACAGTCTGCTAATCACTCACAACCTACTTGTTCCACAAAGGTCCTTATAAGGACTGGTAACTTGGTCTGTCTAGGGTTCTACAGTACATAGGGTTGAGTGAGGTACAGTCTGCCATTCTATAAGGACTGGTATAGGTCCACAATACATAGGGTTGAGGTGCACTGCTGCTGACCACTGCCCTATACTGCAGCAGTCCTTCATCGGTATAGGGACTGACGTACAGTCTGCTAATCAGTCACACACAACCTACTTTTTCCACAAAGGTCCTTATAAGGACTGGTAAGGTATAGGGTACTACAGTACATAGGGTTGAGTGAGGTACAGTCTGCCATTCTATGAGGACTGGTATAGGTCCACAATACATAGGGTTGAGGTGCACTACTGCTGACCGCTGCCCTGTGCTGCAGCAGTCCTTCATCGGTATAGGGACTGACGTACTGTCTGCTAATCAGTCACAACCTAATTGTTCCACAAAGGTCCTTATAAGGACTGTTAACTTGGTCTGTCTAGGGTTCTACAGTACATAGGGTTGAATGAGGTACAGTCTGCCATTCTATAAGGACTGGTATAGGTCCACAATACATAGGGTTGAGGTGCACTACTGCTGACCGCTGCCCTATACTGCAGCAGTCCTTCATCGGTATAGGGACTGACGTACAGTCTGCTAATCAGTCACAAACAACCTACATGTTCCACAAAGGTCCTTATAAGGACTGGTAAGATATAGGGTACTACAGTACATAGGGTTGAGTGAGGTACAGTCTGCTATTCTATAAGGACTGGTATAGGTCCACAATACGTAGGGTTAAGGTGCACTACTGTTGACCGCTGCCCTATAATGCAGCAATCCTTCATCGGTATAGGGACTGAGAGTATTGTCACAGGGTGATTTAAAAAATGACAGGCAGAGGAAGAGGCAGGCCCTTCCGCAGGGGTGGCAGGGGTAGGGCAGGAGCAACAGGCTTGAGCCAAAGTGGGAAGTTGCAGAAGGTGCGTTCAATTACTTTAAAGGACGCCCCAGACTTGGTTGAGTGGCTCGCTCAGCCTTACTCTTCTGCACCCTCCTCATCCTCTCGATCTGCACCCTCTTCTTCACTCTCTGCTATGTGCACCCCCAAAGACACTACCACCAACAACACCACCACCACCACCACCACATACCTTCTGCTTGAGTCACAGGAATTATTTTCCGATCCATATCAAGAAGACATTTCTGATGCGCAGCCATTCTTGGTATTGGATCAGGAAGAGGAGGTAGCAACAACCGCTATTCAGCAGTCTGACGACAGTACCCAGATCAGCCCAAGGAGGAGGTTGGTCCTCGGTGTTGCTGCCTACTCCGAGAACTCTACTTATAGCGGTGGGGAAGGTGACGTCGATGATGACGTGTCTAGTGATGTCACGTGGGTGCCCACAAGAGAGGAAGAGGAGGGGAAAAAAGGCAGGCTTCCGTGGGCCTAATGTTCGAGCGTAAAAAAATGATGACGCCGGATAACCCAACGGTTGATGGCTGGCTTGTCAGAACTCATAGCCCGCCGACTACTGCCATATAAACTGGTGGACTCGGAGGCCTTTTGCAAATTTGTGGCTATTGGAACACCACAATGGAAAGTCCCAGGAAGGAAGTATTTCTCAGAGAAGGGCATCCCAGAGCTATATGGCCATGTTCAGCGGCAAGTGAATATATCTCTGGCACACAGTGCCGGTGCCAAGATACATCTGACCACAGACACGTCGTCTAGCAAACACGGGCATGGAAGGTATATCACTTTTACTGCCCACTGGGTGAACCTTCTGACGGCCGTCAAGCATGTAACCCGTGGCACCCGTGTAGATTTGGTTTTACCGCCACGGATTGCATGCAGGCCTGATTCTTCTTCTCCTCCTCCTCCTACTCCATCCTCCTCCCTCTCCTCCTCGCCTGACTCCTCCTATTCCGCTGCTAGCGTCTCTTCTGCTGCGCCGCCCAAGCTCCCCAGAACCTATTCCACATGCCAGGTGAGACGTTGCCATGCCGTGCTGCGTCTGTTGTGCCTGGAAGCCAAGAGCCACACTGGCCGGGCACTCCTTTCAGCTTTGCGTTCACAGGCAGATCAGTGGCTAACACCGCTCAATTTGACAGTTGGTAAAGTGGTGTGTGACAACAGTGCCAATCTGCTTAGCGCATTGAAACAGGGCAAAATCACGCACGTGCCATGCATGGCACACATCTTAAACTTGGTCGTGCAGCGATTCGTTGTCAAATACCCTGGGGTCCAGGACATCTTGCGGCAGGCAAGGAAAATCTCGGCCCATTTCAGAAGATCTTACACGGCCATGGCTTGCCTTGCTGACATTCAGCAGCGACACAATCTGCCGGTCAGACATCTTATTTGCGATTGCCCGACGCAATGGAACTCAAACTTCTATATGCTTGATAGGCTGCTCCAGCAGAAACGTGCAGTTAACGTCTACCTGTATGAACTCTGCGGCAGAACAGGTTCTGGGGAGCTGGGTTTTTTTTCACTGCGCCAGTGGCTGCTCATGCGCAACGCATGCAGACTTCTGCGCCCATTTGAGGAGATCACCAAACTGGTCAGTCGCAGCCATGGCGCCATCAGTGACATGGTACCTTATGCCTTCTTTATGGAGCGTGCATTGCGTCGTGTCATTGATCAAGCTGTGGAGAAGCAGGAGCGGGAAGATGAGGAAGTCGCAATGTTGGATGAATTCCCAGGGGGGGCTACTCTATCTGAGACAAGTCAACAACAGGAGTCTGAAGAGGTGTCAGAGGAGGATGGTGCCGGGGCGGATGAGGAGGAGCAAGAAGAGCATGCTTTAAACCTTTCTGGGACCCCTGTTGTTGTGCGTGGATGGGGAGAGGAGAATGAAGAGGACGACATTATCCTGGATGATGAGCAGGAGCCAGGTCACCACACCGCTTTCAGTTTAGTGCAAATGGGGGCCTTCATACTCCAGTGTTTTAATAGGGACCCCCGTATAAAAAGCATAAAGGTCAAGGACCAGTACTGGGTGGCAACGTACTTAGACCCCTGGTACAAACACAAAATGGCGGAAATGTTACCGCCATCACAGAGGGCTGTCAGAATGGAGCACTTCCAGGCTTTGCTTCGAGAAATGCTGCATTCTGCTTTTGCGTGCGCTGGGAGAGGAGCAATTCCCACTCCCAGAGAAGGAGTTGCGGGTACCAATCCAACAGCGCCTGCAAGAAGAGGCCGGTTTGAAGATGTGTTGGTGACTTCGGACATGAGGTCATTCTTTCAGCCGACCCATTGACAGGTGTCATCCAGATCCAGCATCAGGGAACGCCTAGACCGTCAGGTGTCCGACTACATCGGGTTAACGGCGATGTGGACGCTCTGAGGAGTGATGAACCCCGGGACTACTGGGTGGGCAGGCTTGACCTCTGGCCAGAGCTTGCCCAATTTGCAATCGAACTGTTGGCTTGCCCCTCGTCCAGTGTCCTGTCCGAAAGGACGTTCAGCGCAGCAGGGGGGATCGTGACCGATAAGCGTACTCGCCTAGCTCACGACAGTGTTAACTACCTCACATTTCTAAAAATGAATGAGGCATGGATCTCGGAGGAATTCAACACATGTGACCAGTAGACCATGTATATGTCTATAAACAATTTTTTTAATCGAGCACACAGACCTTCTTTCTTCATTTGGCTCACTTCCTTGTCCAAAAAAAGCACACCGTACTATATGCCGTACCCTCCTCTTTGAAGAGGTTGAGCGGTGTCATATTTCTACTGGGGCTGCTTATTATGAGGGGCTTCCACCATCCCTGTGCTGTGCTGACATCCTCCTGGGGCTGTACCTCTGCTGTGCATATTATAAGGGGCTCCCACCATCCCTGTGCTATGCTCATTATGAGGGGCTCCCACCATCCCTGTGCTGTGCTGACTTCCTCCTGGGGCTGCTTATTATGATGGGCTCCCGGCCTCCCACCATCCCTGTGCTGTGCTGACTTCCTCCTGGGGCTGCTTATGAGGGGCTCCCACCATCCCTGTGCTGTGCTGACTTCCTCCTGGGGCTGCTTATTATGAGGGGCTCCCACCATCCCTGTGCTATACTGAGATCCTCCTGGGGCTGCTTATTATGAGGGGCTCCCACCATCCCTGTGCTATGCTGACATCCTCCTGGGGCTGCTTATTATGAGGGGCTCCCACCATCCCTGTGCTATGCTCATTATGAGGGGCTCCCACCATCCCTGTGCTATGCTCTTAATGAGGGGCTCCCACCATCCCTGTGCTATGCTGACATCCTCCTGGGGCTGCATACTGTGCAGGTGTCAGTGATGTATATCACGGTGCTGATGTCAGTGCTCTCTTTCACGGTGCTGCTGTCAGTGCTGTATATCACGGTGCTGGTGTTAGTCCTTTATGTCACGCTGCTAATGTCAGTGCTCTCCATCACGGTGCTGTTGTCAGATCACTCTATCACGGTGCAGGTGTCATTGCTGTATGTCACACTGCTGATGTCAGTGCTCTCTATCACGGTGCTGGTGTCAGATCACTCTATCACGGTGCAGGTGTCATTGCTGTATGTCACACTGCTGGTGATCATCTACTGCACCCTCTTCTTTGCCTACCCTGGTCCCTGACCTTCCCTCTCCTCCATTGCCTTCATGCGCTCCACAGTCCTGAATTGTCACAACAATTTCCCATATAAAAAAAGAATGCTTGTAGTTGTCGATCCCAGATTCACCTCACACATGTGTTATGTCATTGGCCATGTGGTGGGACTATGTTTGCACAGCTATTAATTATTTTGTGGCTGCAAATTTGACCTGTAGGTTTGCAAAGTTCGCCTCCCATTGAAGTCAATGGGGCCCGCCGCGAACGTTCCGGTTCGCGAACTCTCGGCCGCGTTCGCGAAACGTCCCGTCGGAAGTTCGTCCATCACTAACCAGCACTGTGATAGAGTGCTCTGATACCAGCACCGTGATAGAGTGCACTGACACCAGCACCGTGATATAGAGCACTGACACCAGCACTGTGATAGAGTGCGCTGATACCAGCACCGTGATAGAGTGCACTGACACCAGCACCGTGATAGAGTGCACTGACACCAGCACCGTGATATAGAGCACTGACACCAGCACTGTGATAGAGTGCACTGATACCAGCACCGTGATAGAGTGCACTGACACCAGCACCGTGATATAAGCACTGACACCAGCACCATGATAGAGTGCACTGACACCAGCACAGTGATATAGAACACTGACACCAGCACCGTGATAGAGTGCACTGACACCAGCACTGTGATAGAGTGCACTGACACCAGCACCGTGATATAGAGCACTGACACTAGCACTGTGATAGAGTGCACTGATACCAGCACCGTGATATAGAGCACTGACACCAGCACTGTGATATAGAACACTGACACCAGCACAGTGATATAGAGCACTGATACCAGCACCGTGATAGAGTGCACTGACACCAGCACCGTGATATAGAACACTGACACCAGCACTGTGATAGAGTGCACTGACACCAGCACCGTGATATAGAGCACTGACACCAGCACAGTGATATAGAACACTGACACCAGCACCGTGATAGAGTGCACTGATACCAGCACCGTGATAGAGTGCACTGACACCAGCACAGTGATATAGAGCACTGACACCAGCACTGTGATATAGAACACTGACAGCAGCACTGATACCAGCAACTCATTGCAGAAGAGGGTGCAGATCGAGAGGATGAGGAGGGTGCAGAAGAGTAAGGCCGCGTACACACGCGCGGACTGTTCGCCCAACCTTGTCCGCTGAACAGTGTTTGGGCGGACAGTCCGCTCGTGTGTGGGGCTTCAGCGGACAGTTTCAGCGGACAGTTGGCCGAACAAGGTCTTACGGAAATTCCGAAAAACTGTCCGCTGAAACAAGGTTTCAGCGGACTGTTCGCTCGTGTGTAGGCTTGTTCGGCCAACTAAGTCTCGCGCATGCTCAGAAAGGATTTCCACGTCGGAAGGTTGCATTGCAGTGTATAGGACGTCGTATTTTTCGTCCCGTCGTACGTGCCGTTCACGTCATCGCGCACGGTTTCAGCAAACTGTTCGTCCGTCGTGTGTGGCCATGTCCGTCCATGCTAAGTTTGAGCGGACTGTTCGCTCAAACTGTTGGACGGACAAAGTTGGGCCAACAGTCCGCGCGTGTGTACGCGGCCTAAGGCTGAGTGAGCCACTCAACCAAGTCTGGTGCCTCCTTTGACGTAATCGCACGCACCTTCTGCAATTTTCCACTTTGGCTCAAGTCTGTTGCTCCTGCCCTACCCCTACCTGCCCTGCAGAAGGGCTTGCCTCTTCCTCTACCTGTCATTTTTTAAATGACCCTGTGACAAAAGTCTCTAGAGAAGTGCAGTATGTATGTGGAAGAAGGTATATAACACCCCGCTTCAATATGTCGTTTTGGGGGCCACTGGTCTATCACACCAGTTATAATATTTTTTTTTGGATTGTGTTTGTCACTCTTTGTAGTATCGCTGCAGAAACGCTCAGCAGTCACAATGCTGCACAGTGGAAACGCACTATACTATGCTTTCTATATGTGTATTTTATACGTGTATTACACACCTATATACTGCACACCAAATAGTACACCTATACCAGTCCTTACAAGGACCTTTGTGAACCGAGTAGCTAGTGATGTGCAGACTGTACCTCAGTCCCTACACTGATAAAGGACCGCTGCAGAATAGGGCAGCGGTCAGCAGCAGTGCACCAGCACCCTATATATTGTACAGCTATACCAGTCCTTACACGGACCTTTGTGAACCGAGTAGCTAGTGATGTGCAGACTGTACCTCAGTCCCTACACTGATAAAGGACCGCTGCAGAATAGGGCAGCAATCTGCAGCAGTGCAACACAACCCCTATATATTGTACAGATATACCAGTCCTTACAAGGACCTTTGTGAACCGAGTAGCTAGTTATGTGCAGACTGTACCTCAGTCCCTACACTGATAAAGGACCGCTGCAGAATAGGGCAGCAGTCAAGTATAATATTCTTTCTATATTTGGAAGAAAGTATATTATACGTGTACAACCCTATATACTATACTACACCTATACCATACCAGTCCTTAAAAGGACCTAATAGTAACAGCTAGTGATTAAACTGACTGTCCCTGCTGCACACAGCATCTTGTCCCTACACTGACAAAAGACAGGCTGCTGCAACAATCACTAGCACAGCAGTGCACTCAACCCTATATCCTGTACTACACCTATACCATACTAGTCCTTAAAAGGACTTTTGTGGACCTAATAGCTAGCGATTTGTGTCACTGCAGTCTCTCCCTGCTCCACACAGCAACCTCTCCCTATAATGACACAAGAAAGAATGTAAAATGCCCACCAGATCAGGTCTATTTATAAGGTAGGGGGAATGTCCAATTGTCCATGTGCTGAAATGTGTCCATTGGCTGTCCTGTACCCCATGATGGCTGTGTCATCATGGGCAGGGGCGGACTGACCATTGGGCCACTCGGGCACTGCCCGAGGGCCCCATGCCACTAGGGGGCCATATCAGGGTTGCCAGCCTCAGTAAAACCAGGGACAGTATGTAAAAATCTGTGTTTTTTTTACATCTGTCTCTGAAATGTCCCTTACCGACATCCTTTTGGTCTAAAAATCCTGAGATTATAGCTGCCTCACCTCAGTCTCCAGTACCTTCTCAGCCAATAGAAACATGTCTGTGTATACTGTGTGTGTGTTTGTGTATACTGTGTGGCCCCATAATCTCTAATTGCCTGGGGGCCCCATAATCTCCTATTGCCCGGGGGCCCAATGAGTTCTCAGTCCGCCCCTGATCATGGGTCAAAGTTCTTTCACACTGTAAACACATATGTCCGCCGGGCGAACAGCGGCAATAGTCCGCTGATCGGGCGAATCGCGAACACGCAAAATTCGCTGCGAAGCGACCGCCGGGGCGAACAGTTCGGCCATCCCTACTTGGCAGGCATTACACCTGCCAAGCGTGACAGAGTGTATAATTTCTGCTCTGGTTGCAATATGTGTACACCCTTGACCTCTGTAGTTAAAGGGGGTGTGGCTGGGTGGGAGTAAAAACAGGACTCAACAATGAGGTTTTACCACACCCATACTGTGAATGTAAACAAGCCCATCACATTTGGTGTTTAGGGGACACCTGGGATGAGGATAGAGGGGGGTCCTAGAATGAGAGCAGAGTGTGGGGTTCTAGGATGAGAGCAGAGTGTGGGGTCCTAGGATGAGAGCAGAGTGTGGGGTCCTAGGAAGAGAGCAGAGAGTGGGGTCCTAGGATGAGAACAGAGAAGGGGGTCCTAGGATGAGAGCAGAGTGTGGGGTCCTAGGATGAGAACAGAGAAGGGGGTCCTAGGATGAGAGCAGAGTGTGGGGTCCTAGGATGAGAGCAGAGAGCGGGGTCCTGGGATGAGAGCAGAGAGTGGGGTCCTGAAATGAGAGCAGAGAGGGGGGGTCCTGGGATGAGAACAGAGAGGGGGGTCCTGGGATGAGAGCAGAGGGGGGGGGGTCCTGGGATGAGAGCAGAGAGTAGGGTCCTAGGATGAGAACAGAGAAGGGGGTCCTAGGATGAGAGCAGAGAGGGGGGTCCTGGGATGAGAACAGAGAGGAGGGTCCTGGAGTGAGAACAGAGAGGAGGGTCCTGGAGTGAGAACAGAGAGGGGGGGGGGTCCTAGGATGAGAACAGAGAAGGGGTCCTGGGATGAGAACAGAGAGGGGGGTCCTGGAATGAGAACAGACGGGGGGTCCTGGGATGAGAACAGAGAGGGGGTCCTGAGGGGATTTGTACTGGGGGGTGCTTTTGGAGAGGAGAGGACTTGTGCTAGTAGGGAGGGATCAGATGTGAAATCCCTCCACACCACTCCACCTTCCAGCACCTGTCCTCTACCCTTCAAAGGCACTCCCCCATCACTTCTCCGTGTGTGCATCCTGCCCCCTCCTCCTTCCTCGTTAGGCCTCATGCTTATGGCGTTTAAAAAATGAGCTGCAAAGCTAGTACCGATGCCAGGAAAAAAGCGGCGTTAAAAACTCGATTTTTTTTGCGTTTTGCATTGGTGTCAATGCACGTTTACCTGCACTAGCTTTCAGCCATGTTTCTCTTTCCAAAATCCAAATCAATGATTCCCTATGGGAGCCCACTGATTTGAATAGAGGTCGCACTAGATGATCCGACTTGCGGTGCGACTTGTGTGCTGGGAATCTTGAAGAGGAACCCCGACAAAACTTTGCATGATAATTAGAGAATGTATCTCACACAGAGTGGTGCTATGGATACATAGAGGTATAATAAGTGCCACGTCCCAATTAATATTCTACAAAAAAGACAAAAGGTGGGGCTTCTGGACTTTTTAGGCACCATATATAAAATAACAATCATAGAATAAGGATAAAAATCAACATTTTATTAAGAACATATTATTTTTTTCATTGTACTAGACAACAGAGATTGCTAAAAAATCATCTAATCACAGCAGGACTCATATACTCCATAATATACAGACTATACCGCCATTTCACATTTTCACTTTTGAAAATAGATAGTAAACATTTAATACATAATCTTCAAAATATGGTTATTCTGCTCGCGGTATTAATTGTACTTGAGAAGGAGAAAGCTCTACATTCGTGTTTTAACACGCTTCTTCTGGAGCGAGAGATTTGTGTGACTAGTAAATCAAAAGAGTAGGTTCAAAAAAGGAGACCCAAAAAAGGCTGATTCCCAATCCTATAGAGGACTGCTGCAGTTTCAATGTTCAAATGGTTGATAGCAACAAAGAGCAGGCATCAATACCTCCAGTTCAGGAGAGAGGGTTTTTTATTTTATATTGTTATATTTTTTGGCCACGGTACCCACACTGTGAAGTATGGCCTCTCCTGCAAAAATCTAGTGTTTGTAAGCCTGAAATCAGGAGACTGTATAAATCAGTAGTTGTCTCAAACCGTGTGGAACATCCGATCCAGACAAGAAAGTTTCCCTATGTAGTTGCACCAGAGCCAGTAATCTTTGCAGTCCTATAAAGGTTTCAGCCTAGTGTTTGTTTCCCAGAACAGCTGATCACAATGTGTAAAACACGCGAAACATGTAGAGCTTTCTCCTCCTCAAGCAGTACACCTAATACCGCGAGTAGAATAACCATATTTTGAAGATTATGTATTAAATGTTTACTATCTATTTTCAAAAGTGAAAATGTGAAATGGCGGTATAGTCTGTGTATTATGGAGTATATGAGTCCTGCTGTGATTAGATGATTTTTTTAGCAATCTCTGTTGTTCAGTACAATGGAAAAAATAATATGTTCTTAATAAAATGTTGATTTTTATCCTTATTCTATGATTGTTATTTTATACACTGTATGGTGCCTAAAAAGTCCAGAAGCCCCACATTTTGTCTTTTTTTTGTAGAAAACTTTGCGTGAGGTTCCCCCCAAGGTCCATAACAGACCCTTATCGGAGCACGCAGTTCGGTAGGTCAGCAAAGGGGGGGACAAGCAAGTGCCCCTCCCCCCTGGACCATATCAGGCCACATGCCCTCAACATGTGGGGGGGGGGGGGTTTGATGCCTTGGGCAGAGGGGGCCCCCGCATCCCCCAACCTAAAGCACCTTGTTCCCATGTTGATGAGGCTTCTTCCCGACAACCCTTGCCCAGATAAAAAAGTGTTAAAAATAAACACACTACACAGGTTTTTAAAGACTTTTATTAACCACTTCAGCTCCGGAATAATTTACCCCCTTCCTGACCAGAGCACTTTTTGCGATTCGGCACTGCTTCGCTTTAACTGACAATTGCGCGGTCATGAGAAGTTGCTCCCTAACAAAACTGACATCCTTTTTTTCCCACAAATAGAGCTTTCTTTTGGTGGTAGTTGATCACCTCCGCGGTTTTTATTTTTTGCGCTTTAAACAAAAAAATAGCAACAATTTTGAAAAAAACGCATCATTTTTTACATTTGCTATAATAAATGTCACCCAAAAAAATTAAAAAAAAACGTTTTTTTCCTCAGTTTAGGCTGATACGTATTCTTCTACATATTTTTGGTAAAAAAAAATCACAATAAGCGATTATTGATTGGTTTGCGCAAAAATTATAGTTTCAACAAAATAGGGTATATTTTTTGGCATTTTTATTGATAATTTTTTTTTTTACTAGTAATGGTGGCGATCAGCAATTTTTATCATGACCGTGACATTATGGCGGACACATCGGACAATTTTGACACATTTTTGGGACCATTGGCATTAATACAGCGATCAATGCTAAAAATTGCATTGATTACTGTAAAAATGTGACTGGCAGTGAAGTTGCTAACCACTAGGTGGCGCTGTAGGGGTTAAGTGTGTCCTAGGGAGTGATTCTAACTGTGGGCGCGGGGGCTGTGTGTGACACATCACTGATCAGCGATCCCGATTACAGGGAGAGCTGATCAGTGACAGTGTCACTAGGCAGAAAGGGGAGATGCTTGTTTACATTAGCATCTCTCAGCGATCGCTTAGCGATCGATTAGCGATCGCGGGTATCCTCATGGACATCGGGTCTGCGGGACCTGCTATCCCACTCACAGAGCTCCTGGGAGGCGCAGGGCCGTGAGGTGGGAAGCGGTTAAGGCAGCTCCGGCTCTTCTCCCTCTTCTGGCGACGTGTTCTCTCCTTTCCGGTCTTTCTCCTCTCTACGCTGTCCTCTCTCTCCGCTATCTTCTGCTCTTTTGCTGTGTTTTCTCCCTCTGCTCTTCTTCCGATGTTGACTCAACGTGATCTCCCGGTGTAATGCTGGGTCTGCCGTGTGCAATGACTTATATTGGCATGGGGCGGGGCCACCCAATGATGTAAATTAGAGGCCATGCCCCTTGTGATGTCATGACCCCATAATGCCACGGGTGATGATGTCACAAAGGGCGTGGTCTCTAACTTATGTCATCGGTTGCCCCGCCCCATGCCAATATAAGTCATTGCATACGGTGGACCCAACATTACACTGGGAGATCGCATTGAGTCAACATAAGAAGAAGAACAGAGGGAGAAGGCCCAGCAAAAGAGCAGAAGATAGTGGAGAGAGAGGATAGGGCAGAGAGAAGAAGAACTGGAGAGGGGAGGAGAACCGTAGGGGTCTAGAACCAAAGAGGGGAGTAGAACCAAAGAGGGGAGAAGGACCGGAGAGGAAAGAACACGTCACCAGAAGAGGGAGAAGAGCTGGAGCTGCCTTAATAAAATACTTTAGAAACCTGTTTAGCGTGTTCATTTTTGACACTTTTGGTGAATGGGTAGGGGTACGATGTGCCCCATACTCATTCACTTAGGGTGGGGGGCCACGCACCCCAACAACCACCGGGCAAGGGTTGTCAGGAAGAGGCCTCATCAACATGGGGACAAGGTGCTTTGGGGTAGGGGGGCGCAGGAGCCCCCTCTGCCCCAAAGCACTAACCCCCCCCCCATGTTGAGGGCATATGGCCTGGTATGGTCCAGGAGGGGGGGGGCGCTGGCTCCCCCCCTCTCCTGACCTGCCAGGCTACATGCTCACATAAGGGTCTGATATGGATCTTGGGGGAACCTCACGCAAAATTTTGGCGTGATTCCCCTTCAAGTTACACCAAAAGTCTGATCATCTGGATCCGATTTCTGATGCGAGTTCTATTCAAATCAATGGGCTCCCATAGGAAACCACTGATTTTGAATAGAGGCAGAGAAATGCTGGACGAGGCATAATGCTGTGTCTACAGCGATAAGCCTCGTTAAATTGCGTTTAACACCTTTTACCGGCATCAGGCATTTTTACAGCTCTAGCGCTGGAGCCTCAGAACGCATTGGTCCTGGGTTTTTTTTGGAGCTTAAAAACGCCTATGCCACTTACAGCTCCTAAACGCCTTGGTGGGCATGAGGCTACAGTCGAGCCTCACTCACCCCACACCGACAGCATAGGGACAGCCTCCAGCACCTCGTCGGCATCTCGGTCCCACTCCCCCCATGAGCAGAGCGGAGAATCAGTCAGAACATCCCGGAGATGTTCAGATCACAGAGGGGCAACATGACGCCCTCCTGACACCCTGTCAGCCGCCATTTCAGAGCTCCGGCTGGACATGCACACGCTGACTGACAGGGTTCAGGTAGTGGAGACAGTCACACAGCAGCATGATAAGGTCCTCCGCAGAGCCATGCCGGGGGGAGCGGGGGGGGGGCGGGCGTTCATCTGGCCATCCATCCTCTCCGATCTCCCCACAGCTCAGTGGGGACAGCGTGTGGCCCGCCCGCTTTTTCCCGACACTCATGCGGGGGGTAGCGGGGGGGGGGCGTCCGTCTAACAAGGAGCTTCCCAGCTCTACCTGGCCAGCATGCACACCTCGTGGGGTGGGGGTGGGGGGGTGTGTGACCGGCCGCCCGCCTGCTCCTCTCCTCGTGTATGTCTGGTTCATGAGGGGGGCAGGCTGTGGGTCACTTCTGGGCTGACTGGGGATGGGCAGTCTCCCGCCGGTAACTCCTTTCTTCCCCACAAACTGGCGTCCCCGCAGCAGTGTCAGTGGGTATCGGATCAGCCACAGCTGCCATGGCAAGGACCTGAGGCCAGGTTTGCTGTTTGTACTTGTTTTACTTTCTATAGTCTATGTTTTTATCGCAGCCAGCGTTCTGTCCAGCATTTTTTCTGTCTAGTGTTCTGTCCAGCATTTCTGTTTAGCGTTCTGTCCAGTATTTCTAGCTAGCGTTCTGTCCAGCATTTCTGTCATAGTGTTCTGTCTAGCTTTCTGTCCAGCACTTCTGTCATAGCGTTCTATCCAGCATTTCTGTCATAGTGTTCTGTCCAGTTTTTTTCTGTCTTAGTGTTTCTGTCCAGCATTTCCGTCATAGCGTTATGGTCAATGTTTATCACAGCCAGCTTTCTGGCCAGCAGTTTCTGTCATTGCAGCTTTTTTCTGTCGCAGCGTTCTGTCCAGCATTTCTGTCATGGCATTCTGTCCAACATTTCTGTCTAGCGTTCTGTCCAGCATTTCTGTCATAGCGTTCTGTCCAGCATTTCTGTCATAGCGTTCTGTCCAGCATTTCTGTCATAGCGTTCTGTCCAACATTTCAGTCTAGCATTCTGTCCAGCATTTCTGTCATAGCGTTCTGTCCAGCTTTCCGTCATAGCGTTTCTGTCCAGCATTTCCGTCATAGCATTTTCTGTCCAGCATTTCCGTCATAGCGTTATGGTCAATGTTTATCGCAGCCAGCTTTCTGGCCAGCAGTTTCTGTCATTGCAGCTTTTTTCTGTCACAGCGTTCTGTCCAGCATTTCTGTCATGGCATTCTGTCCAACATTTCTGTCTAGCGTTCTGTCCAGCATTTCTGTCATAGCGTTCTGTCCAGCATTTCTGTCATTGCGTTCTGTCCAGCATTTCTGTCATAGCGTTCTGTCCAGCATTTCTGTCATAGCATTCTGTCCAGCATTTCAGTCTAGCGTTCTGTCCAGCATTTCTGTCATAGCGTTCTGTCCAGCTTTCCGTCATAGCGTTTCTGTCCAGCATTTCCGTCATAGCATTTTCTGTCCAGCATTTCTGTCTAGCGTTCTGTCCAGCATTTCTGTCATAGCGTTCTGTCTAGCATTTCTGTCATAGCATTCTGTCCAGCATTTCTGTCTAGCGTTCTGTCCAGCATTTCTGTCATAGCGTTCTGTCTAGCATTTCTGTCATAGCATTCTGTCCAACATTTCGGTCTAGTGTTCTGTCCAGCATTTCCGTCATAGCATTTTCTGTCCAGCATTTCTGTCATAGCGTTCTGTCCAGCATTTCCGTCATAGCATTTTGTCCAGGATTTCCATCTTAGCATTCTGTCCAGCTTTTCCGTCATAGCATTCTGTCCAGCTTTTTCATCATAGCGTTCTGTCCAGCATTTCTGTCATAGCGTTCTGTCCAGCATTTCCGTCATAGCGTTCTGTCCAGCATTTCCGTCATAGCATTCTGTCCAGCATTTCCGTCATAGCGTTCTGTCCAGCTTTTCCGTCATAGCGTTCTGTCCAGCATTTCTGTCATAGCGTGCGGTCCAGTGTGTCTGTTAATGTTTCTGCCCCTGGATTCCTGTTATAGCGTTCTGCCCCTGGATTCCTGTCATAGCGTTCTGCCCCTGGATTCCTGTCATAGCGTCCTGCCCCTGGATTCCTGTCATAGCGTCCTGCCCCTGGATTCCGGTCATAGCGTCCTGCCCCTGGATTCCTGTCATAGCGTTTTGCCCCTGGATTCCTGTCATAGCGTCCTGCCTCTGGATTCCTGTCATAGCGTCTTGCCCCTGGATTTCTGTCATAGCGTCCTGCCCCTGGATTCCTGTCATAGCGTTCTGCCCCTGGATTCCTGTCATAGCATCCTGCCCCTGGATTCCTGTCATAGCGTCCTGCCCCTGGATTCCTGTCATAGCGTTTTGTCCCGGCATGTCTGTCTTAGCATTCTGCCCCAGGACTTCTGTCTTAGCATTCTGCCCCAGGACTTCTGTCTTAGCGTTTCTCTGCCCCAGGACTTCTGTCTTAGCGTTTCTCTGCCCCAGGACTTCTGTCTTAGCGTTTTTCTGCCCCAGGACTTCTGTCATAGTGTTTTCTGCCCCTGGATTCCGGTCATAGCGTCCTGCCCCTGGATTCCTGTCATAGCGTTTTGCCCCTGGATTCCTGTCATAGCGTCCTGCCTCTGGATTCCTGTCATAGCGTCTTGCCCCTGGATTTCTGTCATAGCGTCCTGCCCCTGGATTCCTGTCATAGCGTTCTGCCCCTGGATTCCTGTCATAGCATCCTGCCCCTGGATTCCTGTCATAGCGTCCTGCCCCTGGATTCCTGTCATAGCGTTCTGTCCCGGCATGTCTGTCTTAGCATTCTGCCCCAGGACTTCTGTCTTAGCATTCTGCCCCAGGACTTCTGTCTTAGCGTTTCTCTGCCCCAGGACTTCTGTCTTAGCGTTTCTCTGCCCCAGGACTTCTGTCTTAGCGTTTTTCTGCCCCAGGACTTCTGTCATAGTGTTTTCTGCCCCTGGATTTCTGTCATAAGCGTTTTTCTGGCCCTGGATATAAGTCATAGCGTTTCTGCCCCAGGGTTGCTGTCATTGTGTTCTGCCCCAGGACTTCTGTCTTAGCGTTTTTCTGCCCCAGGACTTCTGTCATAGTGTTTTCTGCCCCTGGATTTCTGTCATAAGCGTTTTTCTGGCCCTGGATATCAGTCATAGCGTTTCTGCCCCAGGGTTGCTGTCATTGTGTTCTGCCCCAGGATTTCTGTCAGTGTTTCACACCAGGATTCTGTCACAGTGGTCCGCCCCAGCATTTCTGTCACAGGGGTCTGCCCCAGCATGCTGCCCAGCATTTCTGTCATAGTATTCTGCCCAAGCATTTCTGTCTTTGCGTCTCTACCCCAGTATTTCTGTCATAGTGTTCTGCCTCAGCATTTCTGCCATTGCGTGATTTTCTGGCATAGTGTTATGCCCCTGCGTTTGTCTGGCTCGGCGTTCAGTCTCAGTAATTCTGGCTCGCCGTTCAGTCGCAGTGTTCTGGCTCGGCATTCAGTCTTAGCATTTTCGGTCATAGCGTTTCTGCCCCAGGATTTCTGTCTTTGCATTTCTGTCTCAGCGTGTTTTCGGTCATTGCATTTCTGGCCAGGATTCTGCTGTTGCTTCACTGTCTCAGTTTTTCTGTATAGCATTTCTGCCCCAGGATTCTGGCATTGCATTTATGCCTCAGCGTTTCAGTCTTGGTTTTGCTGTCATTGCATTCTGCCCCTGGATTTCTGTCTCTACGTTTCTGCATCAGCATTAAGTTTCAGCGTTTTCTGTCATAGCGTTTTCTGTTATAGCGCTGTCGCTGTCATAGCGTTGTCTCTGTCATAGCGTTTTCTGTCATAGCGTTGTCTCTGTCTTAGCGTTTCTCTGCCCTAGGACTTCTGTCATAGCATTTTCTGCCCCTGGATTTCTGTCATAAGTGTTTTTCTGGCCCTGGATTTCAGTCATAGCGTTTCTGCCCCAGGGTTGCTGTCATTGTGTTCTGCCCCAGGATTTCTGTCAGTGTTTCACACCAGGATTCTGTCACAGTGGTTCGCCCCAGAATTTCTGTCACAGGGATCCGCCCCAGCATGCTGCCCAGCATTTCTGTCATAGTATTCTGCTCAAGCATTTCTGTCTTTGCATCTCTACCCCAGTATTTCTGTCATAGTGTTCTGCCCCAGCATTTCTGTCATTGCGTGCTTTTCTGGCATAGTGTTCTGCCCCTGCATTTGTCTGGCTCAGCGTTCAGTCTCAGTAATTCTGGCTCGGCATTCAGTCTTAGCATTTGCGGTCATAGCGTTTCTGCCCCAGGATTTCTGTCTTAGCGTTTTCTGTCATAGCGTTGTCTCTGTCATAGTGTTGTCTCTGTCATAGCGTTTTCTGTCATAGCGTTGTCTCTGTCATAGCTTATCTGTCATAGCGTTGATGTCTTTGTGTTGCTGCCAGCATGTCTGTCATAGTATTTCAGCCTTGATGGCATACTCTGGTAGTCCTTTGTCTTCGTTGTTTGTCATGTCCCATCATGTCTGTGTCATGTTTGTACCTAGGTCAGGTAGCTAGAGCTCACACATCAAGATCTGTCACGTCTACAGATCCATACGGGCTGAGGTTTCGTTTGTTAATTGATTGTTGTCCACAATCTTCTCGCCCGTATACCATACGTCATACGATGCATGTTCATTCACAACATTCATACGACTACCCACCACAGCCTGTGGGTATACTAGCCCTGAGTTTTCAGTTAATTACCTATCTCTGCGCTGCAGGTTACTCAGGCTCACTTACCACTCACATGGGGGCGGGGGGGAGGGGTTCGTCGTCAGGTTCATTCACGCACAGTGGTATTGACATTTGTGCTCTTGTTTCATTGTTAGGTAGGCGGGGGGGGGGGGGGGGGGGCATTGTTGTTCTCCTGTCTGGTTGTCTGTCTTTTCTCTAGTTTGTGTTTCAGGTTGGGCCATCTTGGCATCCATACCGGTACCAACCATGATTGCACTCACTTCCATCAGCCCGACCATTGTTGGGGGGGCTAGTTGATTGGTGCTGATGTCGTTTTCGCCACTGGGCTCACCCTTGGGTCAGAAGCAGTGGGAAATATTTTCTTCAGTTGATGTCCTGTTGTGTTGAGACCCTGGTTACTGCCCAGGGATGTATAGTCTCTCTCAGCGTGTGTGCTAAGCCACGTCCCCGTGATGGTCCGTGGGTGGTAGGTTGGGCAGACATCATAATGATTCTGGATTCCACTCTTGGCTCTGTTCTTGTCTAACATATTGCCTGGAGTTCTGCTTAGGGACGTCAGTCCAGTCGTCTTTTCCGATCCCCAGCCTGTTCCAAGTAGGGGGGGCTTCAGTCACCTTGTGTATGTCTGTGTCATGCCATGGGACTATTCCCCGGGAGGGAGTCTGGCCCTCCTTCCTCGGTTCAGGATTCTGACTCAGCTGTTAGGTCTCAGGCTGAAGCATGACCCGATCATATCCGGGGTGATCAGGGTCCTGTGTCCGGCATGGTTTTTCCATGTTTGAAAATATTATTGCCATGGTGCATCTATCAGGTATCCAGCTTTTCGCACTCCTGCTAGTGGTCTTTTTGCCACTCACCCTCTCACCCACTGGGGGGGGGGGTTATTGTTTCTGAGCTATTTCACTGGTGTTCGTTGAAATATTTCGCCATCATTTGCAGGGGTTCCTCGGGCCAGGCCTTGTTCCTTTCCCCCCCACGTATCCTCTCATTTCACAAGCAGTTCATTCTCGGGTCTGGGTGTCTCGGGCATCAGGCTCAATTCAATCTTTCCTGAGGATGTTCAGTTGGGTTTGGGGTAGTTTCGCAGGTTCTATAGGGGGGTCCTTCTCATCACCAAGTCAGGAGTCCGTGTGTTCTTTTGTCACAGCGGATACTTTCCGGTTACTTGCTAGATACTTACTGTTGCCGTCCGGGAACACGCTATTATCCATAGTGGTTCTTTACCTTCCCTTCTTCACCTAAATTTGTGTCTTTGTGCCCTCTTTCCAGGCATACTGACCAGCTAGGCCAAGGCACACCTCAGGCCTTGGTTCTTAGGAGTATCGCATTTCCCGCTTGAAGACTCTGACTACAAGTTGGAAGGCTGGCCGTATTTGTAGGAGGAGCCTGAGAGGGCTATTTAAACCTCCTCTTCTGTCAGGGCCAGTGTTGTCGGGATTTCTGGGTTCCCACCCACCCGTTCCCCCAGTCTTTCATACATTCTCATAGTATTTTGAGAATGACCAGCTAGGCCAAGGCCCACCTCAGGCCTTGGTTCTTAGGAGTATCGCATTTCCCGCTTGAAGACTCTGACTACAAATGTATACAAGCATACAAGTGGTGATCCAAAAGTCTATAGGCTCAAATAGAGAGAAAAAAACATTTTATTTAAATTTTGTAACATATACAGAGGCATTGTCTTGGTGCAGGAGCACTTTTTGATGTAACTTTCTATGCTTTTTACAAAGCCATCCACAACTCGGCCCCCTGGCTACATCACTAGCCTAGTCTCAAAATACCAACCTACTTGTTCGCTTTGTTCATCCCAAGACTTCCTGCTCTCTAGTTCCCTCATCACCTCCTCCCATGCTTGCCTCCAGGACTTTTCCTGAGCCTCTCTCATCCTCTGGAACTCCCTACCCCAATCTGTCTGACTATCTCCTACTCTGCTTGCTTTTAGATACTCCCTGAAAACCCTCCTCTTCAGAGAAGCCTATCCGCCCCCCACCTAAAAACTGTACTATTACTTTCTCCATCAGATCATCCACCACAGCTATTACCTTTTGTATCACTTGACCCTCCCTCCTAGATTGTAAGCTCTAACGAGCAGGACCCTCGAATTCCTCCTGTATTGAATTGTATTTTAGCTGTAGTGTCTGCCCTCATGTTGTAAAGCGCTGCGCAAACTGTTGGCGCTATATAAATCCTGTATAATAATAATATAAATGCTTCTTCTTCTTGATTACAGTTCACAAATGTTAGACACTTGAATTGTTCAATTTAAAAACAAAACAAAAAAACAATATATTATAAAATACTAACAACACCTAAGGCCATATGCTAACTGGGCACCTAGTGGTACTTACTTGTATGGCAGTATGTTCCCAGGGGTGCATGCCAAGAATGTAGACTTCTGGCATCCTCGGCATTCATCCCTGCATACTGCCCTAAACATTCAAACCACTAGGTGCAGTCTCCAGCCCCGTCCAGTCACAATAGCTGTAAGCCTCTTGCAGAGTTTGGAAGACTACAGGCAAAACAGTAGGGCTTAGACAGGACATCTGTGCCCTCTGCCTGCAGCTAGACACTAGAGCCTCATGCATTGAGGCTAAATACCCTTGTGCATGGGTACCTAATCAAATCATACCCCATCAGGTGTTGGACCACGGACTATCATATATATATATATATATATATATATATATATATATATATATATATAAAATATAAAAATATAACACACACATACTGTAATAACAGAATGTACTTTTCTACCTTATTTTTATTCATATAAATATAAAGGTAAAAAAAGGAATATTTGTCTAGAGGTGCTAGAATGAAAGCACCACATCCCAAGATAATTAAACAGTCATATGGTAGAAAAACAGGCTTTTTAAGGTGCTGAAGACACATTGTAACTATACAGTAAAATCAAATAAATTTTATTGTGCAAATTTCAAAAGAGTTAAAATCAGATACTGTATAAAAACATAGGTGACAGTTTCATACAGTTGTCATATATGTACCGAGGTTTCCTCTCTACGTGTTTCACCAGGAAAATGGCTTCCGAACATTTTCCATTGTGTGGATGGCGGTCTATGTAAACTATAGAATTTAACAGAACATCAATCTCTTTTTACTAGCTTTCTCAATACGGCTACATGAATGGGCTTTATCTTTATATTTTATTTTGATGTTCGAAATTCATCATATCTGGGTCATCTTGTGAAGGTAAATATTGAGACTCTGGTGCTGGTACAGCAGGATAATGTTAGTAACTCATGTTATGCGCATCCCATGGAGATGGATGGTGAAACTCTGGGGCTGGAACACCAAGATCGTGTTGGTAACTTCTTTTATAAGACTTATATTGCAGGGGTGAATGGTGAGACTCTGCTGCAGAAACCAAAACAATGTTATAATTCCATCTCATCGGACTCTGGAAGTGGATGGTGGAAGGAGGCTGGAAAACAAGGATAGTGTTGATAAGGCATTGTAATAAACACACATGTGACTATATCTGCAAATGCTGCATACAATTATAAAAGATATAGGTTAACTTGGGTGAGTTTATCCACCTATAGCATCCCCCTATTGGCCTCTTTTAAGGTACTCAGTTACCCCCTAGTCTTACTGCTTGGCAAACCTCATTACTGCAAGCATGTGTTCCAACGCATAGGACACACAAAGGTCAGCCAACAGTTGAAAGACACAGAGTACAAACTGAGGACTTACTAGAGCGATAGATAGACAGAAAAGAAGAACTATGCAACAATCACCAAGTTATGTGAGTGGTTAACTGTTAATTGCAGTGCAAGACAAATAATACACCAACAGGTCAGTACAAGTAAACAGACTGGAATGTAAAGAAACGGCCATACACAAGAATTAGGGGGAGGGCCGACATGACGAGGGTGGGGGCAGTGAGGATCGGCTGCGCTTAGTGTGGGGAGTTAGGAGGCGGCCGTTGGGCGGCGGGATGACACGGCAAGGGGCGGAGGCAGGGCGCGGAGACCAGTTCGCGCCGTGGATCAGGAAGCAGGAGGAGAGTTTTTCCCACCCTCCCTCCCTACTTGTGGTTTTCAGTGGGTCAAGGTGTAGTGGTATGTGGGGTGTTTTTTCTTGTTTTGGGGTGGTGGTTTGCTTAATTTTAGGTAACCCTGGTAGGTTACGGGAAATTAGTTGTCGTAGCAGGGTTAGGTCTATGGGGTCTTTAAAGGTGGTGCTGGAAAAAATAATGGAGGTTTAAGGGGGTTGGGCACATATGGAGGTATGGGTGTCCTTTTTTCCCTTAAAATGTTAATAATGGAATGGAGGAGGTTGTATCTGGAAGGAAGTTTCTGGTTTGTCCCTGAGCTTGCGAAATACATGGCGGGGGGCCTGTTTATGGTTTACCAATACAACTGATGGGTTAAAAATCTAATTTACCTTCAAAGACCTCTAGATCAAAATGGGTTAATGCTGGATGTATATATTAGGTTTAAAATGTTTGTTGAAAATTTATTTATATGCATTAAGTTATGTTTCAAAGTATTTTTGTATTTTTCATCTGTTTGTAATAAAAAAGGGCTGCTATGGCCATTCGACTCCAAAGAAGATAATGTGTCGTCTGGTCATTTGATTAGTGATGGACGAACTTCCGACGGGACGTTTCACGAACGCGGACCGCGAACGCGGCCGATAGTTCGCGAACCGGAACGTTCGTGGCGGGCCCCATTGACTTCAATGGGAGGCGAACTTTGCAAACCTACAGGTCAAATTTGCAGCCACAAAATAATTAATAGCTGTGCAAACATAGTCCCACCAAATGGCCAATGACATAACACATGTATGAGGTGAATCTGGGATCAACAACTACAAGCATTCTTTTTTTATATGGGAAATTGTTGTGACAATTCAGGACTGTGGAGCGCATGAAGGCAATGGAGGAGAGGGAAGGTCAGGGACCAGGGTAGGCAAAGAAGAGGGTGCAGGAGATGATCACCAGCAGCGTGACATACAGCAATGACACCTGCACCGTGATAGAGTCATCTGACAGCAGCACCGTGATAGAGAGCACTGACATCAGCAGCGTGACATACAGCAATGACACCTGCACCGTGATAGAGTCATCTGACAACAGCACCGTGATAGAGAGCACTGACATCAGCAGCGTGACATACAGCAATGACACCTGCACCGTGATAGAGAGTACTGACATCAGCAGCGTGACATAAAGCACTAACACCAGCACCGTGATATACAGCACTGACAGCAGACCCGTGATAGAGAGCACTGACATCAGCAGCGTGACATAAAGCACTAACACCAGCACCGTGATATACAGCACTGACAGCAGCACCGTGATAGAGAGTACTGACATCAGCACCGTGATATACAGCACTGACACCTGCACCATAAGCAGCCCCAGGAGGAAGTCAGCATAGCACAGGGATGGTGGGAGCTCCTCATAATGAGCATAGCACAGGGATGGTGGGAGCCCCTCATAATGAGCATAGCACAGGGATGGTGGGAGCCCCTCATAATGAGCATAGCACAGGGATGGTGGGAGCCCCTCATAATGAGCATAGCACAGGGATGGTGGGAGCCCCTCATAATGAACATAGCAAAGGGATGGTGGGAGCCCCCCATAATGAGCATAGCACAGGGATGGCGGGAGCCCCTCATAATAAGCAGCCCCAGGAGGATGTCAGCATAGCACAGGGATGGCGGGAGCCCCTCATAATAAGCAGCCCCAAGAGGAAGTCAGCATAGGGATGGTGGGAGCCCCTCATAATAAGCATAGCACAGGGATGGTGGGAGCCCCTCATAATATGCACAGCAGAGGTACAGCCCCAGGAGAAAGTCAGCACAGCACAGGGATGGTGGGAGCCCCTCATAATAAGCAGGCCCAGGAGGAAGTCAGCACAGCACAGGGATGGTGGGAGCCCCTCATAATAAGCAGCCCCAGTAGAAATATGACACCGCTCAACCTCTTCAAAGAGGAGGGTAAGGGCATATAGTACGTTGTGCTTTTTTTGGACAAGGAAGTGAGCCAAATGAAGAAAGAAGGTCTGTGTGCTCGATTAAAAAAATTGTTTATAGACATATACATGGTCTACTGGTCACATGTGTTGAATTCCTCCGAGATCCATGCCTCATTCATTTTTAGAAATGTGAGGTAGTTAACACTGTCGTGAGCTAGGCGAGTACGCTTATTGGTCACGATCCCCCCTGCTGCGCTGAACGTCCTTTCGGACAGGACACTGGACGAGGGGCAAGCCAACAGTTTGATTGTAAATTGGGCAAGCTCTGGCCAGAGGTCAAGCCTGCCCACCCAGTAGTGCAGGGGTTCATCACTCCTCAGAGCGTCCACATCGGCCGTTAACCCAATGTAGTCGGACACCTGACGGTCTAGGCGTTCCCTGATGCTGGATCCGGATGACACCTGTCGATGGGTCGGCTGAAAGAATGACCTCATATCCGAAGTCACCAACACATCTTCAAACCGGCCTCTTCTTGCAGGCACTGTTGGATTGGTACCCGCAACTCCTTCTCTGGGAGTGGGAATTGCTCCTCTGCCAGCGCACGCAAAAGCAGAATGCAGCATTTTTCGAAGCAAGGCCTCGAAGTGCTCCATTCTGCCAGCCCTCTGTGACGGCAGTAACATTTCTGCCATTTTGTGTTTGTACCGGGGGTCTAAGTACGTTGCCACCCAGTACTGGTCCTTGACCCTTATGCTTTTTATACGGGGGTCCCTATTAAAACACTTGAGCATGAAGGCCCCCATTTGCACTAAACTGGAAGCGGTGTGGTGGCCTGGCTCCTGTCCATCATCCAGGATAATGTCATCCTCTTCATTCTCCTCTCCCCATCCACGCACAACTGGGATCCCAGAAAGGTTTAAAGCATGCTCTTCTTGCTCCTCCTCATCCGCCCCGGCACCATCCTCCTCTGACTCCTCTTCAGACTCCTGTTGTTGACTTGTCTCAGATAGAGTAGCCCCCCCCCCGGGAATTCATCCAGCATTGCTATTTCCTCATCTTCCTGCTCCTGCTCCTCCACAGCTTGATCAATGACACGCCGCAATGCACGCTCCATAAAGAAGGCATAAGGTACCATGTCACTGATGGTGCCATGGCTGCGACTGACCAGTTTGGTGATCTCCTCAAATGGCCACAGAAGTCTGCATGCGCAGCCACTGGCGCGGTGAAAAAAAACCCAGCTCCCCAGAACCTGTTCTGCCGCAGAGTTCATACAGGTAGACGTTAACTGCACATTTCTGCTGGAGCAGCCTATCAAGCATATAGAAGGTTGAGTTCCATCGCGTCGGGCAATCGCAAATAAGACATCTGACCGGCAGATTTTGTCGCCGCTGAATGTCAGCAAGGCGAGCCATGGCCGTGTAAGATCTTCTGAAATGGGCCGAGATTTTCCTTGCCTGCCGCAAGATGTCCTGGACCCCAGGGTATTTGGCAACGAATCGATGCACGACCAAGTTTAAGACATGTGCCATGCATGGCACGTGCGTGATTTTGCCCTGTTTCAATGCGCTAAGCAGATTGGCACCGTTGTCACACACCACTTTACCAACTGTCAAATTGAGCGGTGTTAGCCACTGATCTGCCTGTGAACGCAAAGCTGAAAGGAGTGCTGGGCCAGTGTGGCTCTTGGCTTCCAGGCACAACAGACGCAGCACGGCATGGCAACATCTCACCTGGCATGTCGAATAGGTTCTGGGGAGCTTGGGCGGCGCAGCGGAAGAGACGCTAGCAGTGGAAAAGGAGAAGTCAGCCGAGGAGGAGAGGGAGGAGGATGGAGTAGGAGGAGAAGGAGAAGAAGATCAGGCCTGCATGCAATCCGTGGTGGTAAAACCAAATCTACACGGGTGCCATGGGTTACATGCTTGACGGCCGTCAGAAGGTTCACCCAGTGGGCAGTAAAAGTGATATACCTTCCCTTCCCGTGTTTGCGAGACCACGTGTCTGTGGTCAGATGTATCTTGGCACCGACACTGTGTGCCAGAGATACATTCACTTGCCGCTGAACATGGCCATATAGCTCTGGGATGCCCTTCTGTGAGAAATACTTCCTTCCTGGGACCTTCCATTGTGGTGTTCCAATGGCCACAAATTTGTGAAAGGCCTCCGAGTCCACCAGTTTATATGGCAGTAGTTGGCGGGCTATGAGTTCTGACAAGCTAGCCGTCAACCGTTGGGCAAGAGGGTTATCCGGCGTCATCATTTTTTTACGCTCGAACATTAGGCCCACGGAAGCCTGCCTTTTTGCAGAAAAACGTGAGCTTGGCGTGATGGAAGGTGGAGTGGAGGACAATTGTGAGGAGAGAGGAGAAGGGGAAGTAGAAGACGAGGCTGGACGGTGAGAGCCTGCAGTGTGGCTTTGTGTGTTACGTTGCTCCCACTCGGCTCGGTGATGGCTGCTCATGTGCCTTCTTAAGGCGGTCGTCCCTAGGTGAGTGTTGGGCTTACTGCGACTAATGCGTTGACTGCAAAGATTGCAGATGGCAACGCTATTGTCAGCAGCGGACACGTTAAAAAAAGCCCACACTGCGGAGCCATGTGCCGGTGTCCTGGGAGCGCCAGATGTGACCGTACATGGTTGATGACTCGCTCCTGATACATTTGCAGTCTGCTTTGGCCCTCCTGTGCAATGTAAGTTATTCCTGTTTCTCCTCCCTATCTGCTGGTCCATATCTCCCTCTGAACTCCTCTCCTCTTCCTCTCTTGTGGGCACCCACGTGACATCACTAGACACGTCATCATCGACGTCACCTTCCCCAACGCTATAAGTAGAGATCTCGGAGTAGGCAGCAACACCGGGGACCAACCTCCTCCTTGGGCTGATCTGGGTACTGTCGTCAGACTGCTGAGTAGCGGTTGTTGCTACCTCCTCTTCCTGATCCAATACCAAGAGTGGCTGTGCATCAGAAATGTCTTGATATGGATCGAAAAATAATTCCTGTGACTCAAGCAGAAGGTATGTGGTGGTGGTGGTGGTGTTGTTGGTGGTAGTGTCTTTGGGGGTGCACATAACAGAGAGTGAAGAAGAGGGTGCAGATCGAGAGGATGAGGAGGGTGCAGAAGAGTAAGGCTGAGTGAGCCACTCAACCAAGTCTGGTGCGTCCTTTAAAGTAATTGAATGCACCTTCTGCAACTTCCCACTTTGGCTCAAGCCTGTTGCTCCTGCCCTACCCCTACCACCCCTGCGAAAGGGCCTGCCTCTTCCTCTGCCTGTCATTTTTTAAATGACCCTGTGACAAAACTCTCAGTCCCTATACCGATGAAGGACTGCTGCAGTATAGGGCAGTGGTCAGCAGTAGTGCACCTCAACCCTATGTATTGTGGACCTATACCAGTCCTTATAGAGTAGCAGACTGTACCTCACTCAACCCTATGTACTGTAGCACCCTATACCTTACCAGTCCTTATAAGGACCTTTGTGGAACAAGTAGGTTGTGTGTGACTGATTAGCAGACTGTACGTCAGTTCCTATACCGATGAAGGACTGCTGCAGTATAGGGCAGCGGTCAGCAGTAGTGCACCTCAATCCTATGTATTGTGGACCTATACCAGTCCTTATAGAGTAGCAGACTTTACCTCACTCAACCCTATGTACTGTAGCACCCTATACCTTACCAGTCCTTATAAGGACCTTTGTGGAACAAGTAGGTTGTGTGTGACTGATTAGCAGACTGTACTTCAGTCCCTATACCAATGAAGGACAGCTGCAGTATAGGGCAGCGGTCAGCAGTAGTGCACCTCAACTATATGTATTGTGGACCTTTTTTTTAACAAACATTGGGTATAACACAGTATTGAGTATTACTAAACATAAACACCAGTAGAAACTGTGTGACAGTAAAATGCTCCCTGTTGTCTTATAACTAATATTGAGCACATAGGACTAATAAAGAGAAAGAGAAGGCGGCAACAGAAGACAGGGCCACCGCCAGTAAAAGAGCTGGAAGGCCTGGCAAGAAGAACCAAAGAGACGGACAAGACCCCCGAAGTCGGAAGAAGAGGCGGCGAAGGAAGACCGTGCCACCGCTAGTAAAAGAGGGGGACAAGACCCCCGAAGTCGGAAGAAGACCTCCGGGCGGCGACGAAGAAGAAAGCCGGGCTCCTCCTCTAGTAAAAGAGCTAGCAAAAGAGCAGAAGATAGCGGAGGAGTCCGACGAGAAGACCCCCCAAGACGGAAGAAGACCCCCGGAGTTGTGCAATAAATGATTTTGAAACCTTGTGTTGTGTTTTATTTAATTTTTTTTCACAGGTGAATGGGTAGGGATACATTGTTCCCCATACTCATTCACATAGGGTGGGGGGCCGGTATCTGGGGGCCCCCTTATTAAAGGGGGCTCCCGCATCCCGTTAAGCCCCCCACCCGTACACCCCGACAAACAACGGCCAGGGTTGTCGGGAAGAGGCCCTTGTCCTCATCAAAATGGGGACAAGGTGTTTTGGGGGTGGGGAGCAGCACGGCCCCCCCTTCCCCAAAGCACCCCCCCATGTTGAGGGCACGTGGCCTGGTACGGCTCAGGAGGGGGGGCGCTTGCTCGTCCCCACCACCTTTTCTGACCGGCCGGGCTGCGTGCTTGGATAAGGGTCTTATATGGTCCTTGGGGGGACCCGTTTTTTCGGTGTAGGGCTTCCCCTTTAAGGCCATACCAGGTGACAGGGCCAGCGACGTGTCATTGACCTCCTGCGCTAGTTCCGGCTACCTGGAGCCGCGTTCAAAATGAACGGACTTTTCTCCATGTGCAGGAAAGTCCGTTCATTTCAAAAGTCCGGCGGACTAGCACACACACGGCCGGATGGGAGTCCGGCGGACAATTTTTGAGTCAAAACTACTTTAAGTCCGCCGGACTTTTGGGAAAAAAAAGTCTGCTGGAGCTCACACACTGGCGGATTGTCCGCCGGACCAAGTCCGCCGGATAGTTTGATCGTGTGTACGCGGGCATAAGCATTTCAAATGTATGCAATCAGGCAGGCCCTTGCACTACATGGTTTTGGTAAATCTGAAGACAAAAATCTGCAGAAAATCTAATAGTGTGTATGGAGACTTAAAGCGTGTCAACAAAATATCTGCTTCCTGCTAAACAGTATTTACATTTTTATTTTATTTTTGCATTAGTACATGTTGCCTATGGAAGTTCCAATATATCTATAGCCTTTCTTTCCCCAAAACTTGCAAATTGACTTTAATAAAGATTTAACTCCCATAGACCTCAATGAGGCGAATGTCTAATGCCATGTACAAATGTGCGGAATGTCCGACAGAAACAGTCAGACGGAAGCTTTTCATCGTATATTCTGATCGTGTGTATGCCCCATCGGACTTTTTACATTGGAAAATTTGATGGACCTAGAAATGGAACATGTTCTAAATATTTCCGACGGAACCAATTCCTATCGGGAAATTCACTCATCTGTATGCTGTTCCGATGGACCAAAAACGACGCATGCTCTGAAGCAAGTACGAGACGGAGGCTATTGGCTACTGGATATTGAACTTCCTTTTTCTAGTCCCGTCGTACGTGTTGTACGTCACTGCGTTCTTAAGGATTGGACTTTGGTGTGATTGTGTGTATGCAAGACAGTTTCAGCGGAATTCTGTCGGAACTCACTAACACTGCACATGAGCACCACAGAGAAAAAAAAATTATTTTTTATATATTTTTAATATTCAAAACAAACTCCATGCTTATATGCTTTATTTTGCTGAGAAATCACTTTGAAAAACACCCCCTAGCATTTCTGGTCATGGCCATCTTGAGTAAGGGCAGATGATTCACGTAGACATAGCTCCCAACTGTCCCTGATAGGCACTGATAGGCAGCACTTATAGGCACTGATAGGCGGCATTGATTGGCACTGACAGATGGCACTGATGGGCAGCAATGATGATGAGGTACTGACAGGTGTTACTGCTGGGCACTGATTGGCACTGTGATGGGCACTGATTGGTACTGTAGTGGGCTCTGACTGGCATTGTGGTGGGCTCTGATTGGCACTGTGGTGGGCACTGGGAGACTTTATTGAGGGGCACTGACTGGCAGCTATTGGACACTAATTGGCAGCTGATTGGCACATCTGATGGGGGCTGTGCTGATAATCAATGTGCTGATTATAAGCACAGAGCCCCCACTGACAGGGAGAGCCGGGTTTGAGTCAAAATGCTCAAACTCCTCCCCACCTCGCTATAAAAAAAAAAAAAGACACATGTGGGAATGTGATTTCCCGCTATGCAGAGATGTGAATGAGTGTTTCTGTCCACTCCCTTCTATGTACTTGTATAAAGATGCCCATACACTATGCAGTCTGATTGTGTATTTAGTGAGAAGGGTGATAATTGATTGATTGCATTTCATTTAAGAAACGTGCAGCTGTAAGTGGGAGGGTGGATGATGCAGGGTCAGCTGGTCAACTACTTCCTGTGTCATGACATAAAGTCTGATCAGGAAGAAGACATTACTAATAGAAACATTTGGAAACATGGATGAGCACAAGAAAAGTAAGTGTATGTAGATTTAATGGAAAGCTTTGATATTTTTGCAAAAAAAAAAGGTACATGAATGCTATATTGGTGCATAGGGGAGCTGGAATTTAGAAAAAAAAAAGTGTATAAAGGTGAACTTACACTTTAAGCTAACAAAAAAACCAATGAAGGTTTATTACTACTTAAAATTATAGGGACACATCTTCACTTGCATAGACAGAAAGGCTTTATATGTAATACAAATCTTACGGTCAGTGCCTTCCAATAATTGCTACTCCCACCCAGGCCTGGACTGGGACAAAAAATAGGCCCAGGTTTTGTGGATTGGGCAGCCCGATCCATGGGGGGGGGGGGGTGTGTAAGCGTGGAGATGGGGGGGTGGGCGTTTGTGGGGGTGGTTAGTGATCGGATGTTCCTGCAAAGAGACAGCCACAGACCAGCAAAGAGACATCCCCAGACCAGCAAAGAGACATCCCAAGACCAGGCCCTTTCCCCAGCGCTATAGAGCGGTACTTTGGCTGTAACACACACTGGATCAGTTTAGGTTTCAGCCTTATTACATTCCTCCGTGTGCAACTCTCACAATGTACCGACCGGTGTTAGAGAAGAGGGCTGTTGTCCCTTGAGTGCAGCTATATCTCCAGTGGCCGGCTTGTGCGGTGTCTCTCTCCTGCAGGGGCTTCCTGTGTGTTACAGGAGCCATCTCTCTTCCGCCTTCTTCTTCACCTCCTAATTTGCTGGCATCAGCCCTACTTTGGGACACCTTTGTTGTCTGGGCCTGCTCCTACCAGACACTTTTCTGTCCTCAGCTACAATGCAATTTGGAGTATAACCTTATTAAGGATGAACACTATGCATTGATGAGGGACAATAAAGCAATAGTCTTAGAAAGAGATAAAGCAGTCCTCAGATGTGCACATTGTAGCAGGTGACTTATATAAATCACTGCACACCAGCAGCACCTTAGTCTCATATATTACCATGCTACCTCCTATAGTAGTCTGTGTATCACTCCTCAACTCCAGCATGAAAGCTGCACATTACTCAACAAACGTTCCAGTAAACAGCCTACTAGGACTTGTAGTCTCTCTGCCCTTCCCCTCCAGGCATGTCTGCATTAGCGATTAAATGAAGCCCAGTGAGATTGCTATACAATGAGCTTTGCTGTAATGTTCCATACCTTGGATAAGAAAAACATAATTTAAAAATTCATAATCTGACCGATTTGCAACAGGCACCTAGATAGCCTAGTTCCTACTTCCTTACCCACCTTGTCTCCATGATGTGTGTGACTTTGATAGTTTTGCTGTGTAATGGACTGATGAAAGGAATTCAGGGCGTGCTAACAGTCCATGAGTAAGGGGGTGTAATACTTGCCTTGCCCCAGGTGCTGGCAGCCCACGCTACACCACTACCAGGATCCTCTGCCTCAACTCATCTCTACCTTTCAGAGAATGCCTACCAACATATAAATATGAATGCAATGACCTCTAAAACACAGTGAAGGTTCTGTTGTGGAATATGTTAGTAGTCGCAAGACTCCATGGGTTATCACTTTCAGGCACCTGCATGCTAGGCTTATGGGAACCAGGCAAGCTGAAACCTAATATGCTATTGTAGAGAGTTGAATGTGCCAGTATGGCCTTGTCAGGCTTGAATCCTGTGTATGTAGCTAAGTGGTGATCTGTGGACATCTTACCATAATCTTTACTCACCAGGCTCTTCTCTGTGCTCAACCATATTATGTTGTAGAAAATTATCCTCTACATCCATCGCCTCCTCTTCATCAAATAAAAGTGGACTGTAATGCTGCTGTGATATTGGAGTAATATGATCACTCACTATATTATTCATATATTCTAGATGTGGATGGTGTGACTCTTGTGCTGGAGCACTAGGATAGTGTGGGTGACTGAACATATTATACACATCTAGCGGGTATGGATGTTGAGACTCAGATGCTAGAACTCCAGGATGATTTTGGTGATGCATTATATTATACACTTCCTGTGGAGGATGATGGTGAGGATCTAATGGTGGCGCACCAGTTTGATGTTGGTGGTCCATTATATTATACACACACTCGGGTGCTTGAACACCATAACGATTTGGGTGATCCATTAAATTAGACACATCATGTGGTGTTGGATGGTGAGATTCTGGTGCTGGAACATTAGGATGATGTTGGTGATCAATTATATTGGACACATCTTGTGGAGATGGATGGTGGGACACTGGACCTGGAACACCAGAATAAAGTTGTGGGTGCTGTATACATGGTTTCTTCTGATCTGGGGCTGTAAAAACAAAGTGACACAAGATACCTGTTACAGTCACTTGAAGTACAGTATAGTGTATTCTAAAAGCATGCACATGAAATGTTAACATTACTGTTCCTATACAGAGCCTGAGATGGCTTGTCATCTGAAAGAGAACCAGTGCAGGGTAAATCAGAAGTTTGAATAAAATACTCCCCTGCTCACACTGCTAATATTGGTTGGAGCTTACACAAGGCTGAGAACTCCCTGACCCCACTGGACAGCAGTGGTACCTAGTAAATGGCCATCGATAGGTATTTCTCTTCATTTCTCCTGGCAAGTATTAACGTCCAGCCTCACTCCTGGCAGCATGTTAAACTCCATGAGAGGCTGACAGCTGCTGCGGCTGGACAGGGCAGGATGGTGCACCTAGTGGTACAAACATTTAATAGAATATGCACCCAGGAATGAATGCCTTCAGATTTCTTGCATTCTGGGCAAAGGTCCCTGCCATAAATGTCTGCTAGGTGCAATGCCCAGCAGCAGCAGTTGTCACCCTCTCATAGCATTTGAAAGGATGCCACCACTGGGGCTGGACAGCACACCTGGGTACTATTTGCTTACGCCTGTTGCAGGGGAGTGTTTCTCAGCAGATAGTGTAATAAGTAACAATACTGCTGAGTTATGAAAATGTATGTCCCCCTGAGAAATTACAAAGAGGTTTACGGCCAGTGGTGAATGCTGGGGAAACATTTGTGATGACCTTCCAGAAAGGTCTTTGTCCTTGGGCTCCTGTCAGGAGAGCAGATCCTTTCCTCTTGGGCTGTTGCCAGGAGAGGAGATGGTATTGAAGGTCTTTGCTACCCAGGCCTGCTTCCTGGGGACTGTCCATGCTGAAACAGAGGCCTAAGCCTAGGGCCTTAAGAATTCAAGCTGCTTTGTTGGAGGGTACATTAAGAGGGTGTGAAGCAGGAACATGGCTGCTTGTATGGCACATTTTGAGAAAAGACTTCACTGCTGAATAGTGTCTTCAAAAGTATAAAAATATAAGCTGCTGCTGGGGGACATTTTAGGAAGTACTGGCTGCTTATCCTAGGAGGTACTTCTGCTTCTGGTTTCCTACTAATACAGATTGCAAAGCCTTGCTTAGCGGTACATAGCCTGCATTGACTGTAGCTACTAAACAGGTCTGGCACCATTATTTGCCTATTTTGGGGTATCCTGAATCCTAACCCTCCCTCCTGAGCCAATTGTGCTTTAAACTCAGCAATATTTTGAAGTGACTGGTACCCAATTTATTTTAGCCTACAAAGTGTCAGGGATTCTACTCTAATGACACGTACACACGGTCGGATTTTCCGATGGAAAATGTTCAATGGGAGCCTTTTGTCAGAAATTCCGACTGTGTGTAGGCTCAATCGGACAGTTTCCATCGTAATTTCCGTTGCACAAAATTTGAGATCTGGTTCTCAAATTTTCCGACAACAAAATCTGTTCCCGTAAATTCCGATCGTATGTACACAATTCCGACGCACAAAGTGCCACGCATGCTCAGAATAAATTACAAGACGGAAACGTCTGGTAAAACTACCATTCGTAATGGAGATAGCACATTTGTCATGCTGCAATTTTTTAACTAGTTTACTGCAGCGCATTCTCTTCTTCTTTATAATGCTTGAAGAATGAAGTTGTTTTGCTGCTCATATTCACACAGAGTTCTGACAAACTGATTTCTTTATTATTTTTTGTGATCTCCTGAATAATATATATATTTTTTTTTTTTATCAGATCTCCATAATAATGTTTCAATTTTCTTATTTTTTCTGAGAAAGCTTTTATTTTAATTCTGCATAATACATACAGTAGTCATGAAATTGAGCATCAATACATTCTTAAGGTACATTGTTGATACAAATTATTGTCTTCAGTATACAGTAGATAAGCTTAAACTCATAGAAAAAGAAGAAAAAAGTGAATGATCATGAGACATTTTACATAACTATAATGCAACAGGGAAGGTTGTATGACGTCTTTGCACTGACCCTATACCCAATCGCCTCTCTAAGGGGTTTAGCATATTTTATTTTTATAGGTTTCCTTCACTAGACCGCACCCCTGATGGGCTCTGACTGTGTATGGGTGAGAGGCATCATCTGTTTGACGTAGAACTGCATTCCTTCTGGTCTCTTTGTTGTTAGTTATGCTGAGTCTTTCACTTGTTGTTATTTAACTCCTGAGTGAGTATATATAGGAGTCCTTTTATAGGGTTACTAAGGGTTATAAACGTTAACCTCATCTGAACCATGGTGAGTGAGCTATGAACAATCAGTTGAGCCAAACGTCTCTACTGGATTCCCAGTTGGGGTGTAGGATGGTTGAAGGGTCACATTCTGAAGTGATCTTATGTAGATATCCTGGTTTTCTTTTGTTTCTTTTTTTTTAGGGGAACCTGACCCTCTGTGGTGGGTCCAGCCCGTCTCAGGCCTTGATGTTTGATGTCTTAGTAACCTGCGTGAGGGTAATACCTGGGCCTCTAATGGGTGTTTGGGGAAGAGTCTCCAATGAATGTTTATGATAATGTGGAAGTGTTTAGATTGCGGAAGGGTAATTTCGATGTTAGGTTGGTGAACGGGGGTAAAGAAAGTAAGCGAATCCATGTTATGGATTGGGAGTTTCATCTCATGCGGAAAGATGCCTATATTCATCAGCTGTTTGAAAGTGTTGCCAGCAGGACCAGACTTCCCTATATTTAGTCTGAGTGTCTTTGGATTGGTGGACCAGATCTTCTAATTCTGCTACTTTAGTCATGCGCGCGAGCCATTCTGCAGTAGTTGGTGGCCTAGTGGATTTCCATAGGGTAGGAATACAGATCTTTGCCACGTTTATTAGGTGAAGTGCTAAATATCTGTGATAGGCCCTTTTTGGTATGGAGGAGTGGTGTAGTACATTTGTGCCGGTGTAAATTCTAATTGTAATGTTATGATATTTGAGGTGATGCGATGGACCTCCTTCCAGAAGGGTTGAATTCTGGGGCTTGTCCACCATATGTGGAGTAGAGATCCCTCACCGTCAGCACATCTCCAGCAGGCGGGGGGTATGGACGGGGAAAATTTGTGCAGTCTAGCTGGGGTTCTATACCACCTTGAGAAGACTTTGAAACCATTCGCTTGTGCCGTCACATTAATCGAGCCCTTATGGATGTTTGTGTAGATATTTTCCCAATCTTTTACTGAAAGGTTTAATGCTACGTCTTTATCCCAGCTCTGTGCGGCTATGTTAGATTTGGGGTTGTGATTAGAGAACAGGAGAGCATAGGTTTCTGAGATTAAGTGTCTTTGTGGTTCCAATCTGACACATATATCTTCAAAGGGTGTACGGGCTCTGGAATAATCCGAGCAATGGTGGGGTTGGTTTAGGAAGTGTCTGATTTGGAAGTATGTCCACTGCGGGAATGGATGTCCTGATGTTTGTGTGGGTAGATTGGTCAATGCTATGAATGAATCTCCTGAGAAGAAATGTTCTGCACGTATCTCGGAGTGGGGCCAGACATTTCTTAGGAATGGGTCCGAAAGTCCTGTTCGAAAATCTGGATTGTGTTTGATGGGGGTAAGTGGGCTATGCGTAGAAGATATGCGGTGAGATCCACAGACCTTTTGAAAGTTTTGTAGAGTGTTGCCTATTAGTGATGGACAAACTTCCGACGGGACGTTTCGCGAACGCGGCCAATCGTTCACGAACCATAACGTTTGTGGCGGGCCCCATTGACTTCAATGGGAGGCGAACTTTGCAAACCTACAGGTCAAATTTGAAGCCACAAAATAATTAATAGCTGTGCAAACATAGCCCCACCACATGGCCAATGATATAACACATGTATGAGGTGAATCTGGGATCGACAACTACAAGCATTCTTTTTTTATATGGCAAATTGTTGTGACAATTCAGGACTGTGGAGCACATGAAGGCAATGGAGGAGAGGGAAGGTCAGGGAAGGCAAATAAGAGGGTACAGGAGATGATCACCAGCAGCATGACATACAGCAATGAAACCTGCACTGTGATAGAGTGATCTGACACCAGCACTGTGATAGAGAGCACTGACATCAGCAGCGTGACATACAGCAATGACACCTGCACCGTGATAGAGTGATCTGACAACAGCACCATGATAGAGAGCACTGACATCAGCAGCGTGACATAAAGCACTCACACCAGCACCGTGATATACAGCACTGACAGCAGCACCGTCATAGAGAGCACTGACATCAGTAGCGTGACATACAGCAATGACACCTGCACCATGATAGAGTCATCTGACACCAGCACCGTGATAGAGAGCACTGACATCAGCAGCGTGACATAGAGCACTAACACCAGCACCGTGACATACAGCAATGACACCTGCACCGTGATAGAGTCATCTGATACCAGCACCATGATAGACAGCACTGACATCAGCAGCGTGACATAAAGCACTAACACCAGCACCGTGACATACAGCACTGACAGCAGCACCGTGATAGAGAGCACTGACATCAGCAGCGTGACATACAGCAATGACACCTGCACCGTGATAGAGTCATCTGACACCAGCACCGTGATAGAGAGCACTGACATCAGCAGCGTGACATAAAGCACTCACACCAGCACCGTGATATACAGCACCGACACCTGCACCGTAAGCAGCCCCAGGAGGAAGTCAATATAGCACAGGGATGGTGGGAGCCCCTCATAATGAGCATAGCACAGGGATGGTGGGAGCCCCTCATAATGAGCATAGCACAGGGATGGTGGAAGCCCCTCATAATATGCACAGCAGAGGTACAGCCCTAGGAGGAAGTCAGCACAGCACAGGGATGGTGGGAGCCCCTCATAATAAGCAGCCCCAGGAGGATGTCAGCACAGCACAGGGATGGTGGGAGCCCCTCATAATGAGCATAGCACAGGGATGGTGGGAGCCCCTCATAATATGCACAGCAGAGGTACAGCCCCAGGAGGAAGTCAGCACAGCACAGGGATGGTGGGAGCCCCTCATAATAAGCAGCCCCAGTAGAAATATGACACCGCTCAAGCTCTTCAAAGAGGAGGGTACGGGCATATAGTACAGTGTGCTTTTTTTGGACAAGGAAGTGAGCCAAATGAAGAAAGAAGGTCTGTGTGCTCGATTAAAAAAAATGTTTATAGACATATACATGGTCTACTGGTCACATGCGTTGAATTCCTCCGAGATCCATGCCTCATTTATTTTTAGAAATGTGAGGTAGTTGAAACTGTCGTGAGCTAGGTGAGTACGCTTATCGGTCACGATCCCCCCTGCTGCGCTGAACGTCCTTTCGGACAGGACACTGGACAAGGGGCAAGCCAACAGTGTGATTGTAAATTGGGCAAGCTCTGGCCAGAGGTCAAGCCTGCCCACCCAGTAGTCCAGGGGTTCATCACTCCTCAGAGCGTCCACATTGGCCCTTAACCCGATGTAGTCGGACACCTGACGGTCTAGGCGTTCCCTGATGCTGGATCAGGATGACACCTGTCGATGGGTCAGCTGAAAGAATGACCTCATATCCGAAGTCACCAACACATCTTCAAACCGGCCTCTTCTTGCAGGCGCTGTTGGATTGGTACACGCAACTCCTTCTCTGGGAGTGGGAATTGCTCCTCTGCCAGCGCACGCAAAAGCAGAATGCAGCATTTCTCGAAGCAAGGCCTGGAAGTGCTCCATTCTGCCAGCCCTCTGTAACCGCGGTAACATTTCCGCCATTTTGTGTTTGTACCGGGGGTCTAAGTATGTTGTCCCCCAGTACTGGTCCTTGACCCTTATGCTTTTTATACGGGGGTCCCTATTAAAACACTGGAGCATGAAGGCCCCCATTTGCACTAAACTGGAAGCTGTGTGGTGGCCTGGCTCCTGCTCATCATCCAGGATAATGTCGTCCTCTTCATTCTCCTCTCCCCATCCACGCACAACAACAGGGATCCCAGAAAGGTTTAAAGCATGCTCTTCTTGCTCCTCCTCATCCGCCCCAGCACCATCCTCCTCTGACTCCTCTTCAGACTCCTGTTGTTGATTTGTCTCAGATAGAGTAGCCCCCCCGGGAATTCATCCAGCATTGCTACTTCCTCATCTTCCCACTCCTGCTCCTCCACAGCTTGATCAATGACATGACGCACGCTCCATAAAAAAAGGCATAAGGTACCATGTCACTGATGGCGCCATGGCTGCGACTTTGGTGATCTCCTCAAATGGCCACAGAAGTCTACATGCGTCACGCATGAGCAGCCACTGGCGCGGTGAAAAAAACCCCAGCTCCCCAGAACCTGTTCTGCCGCAGAGTTCATACAGGTAGACGTTAACTGCACGTTTCTGCTGGAGCAGCCTATCAGGCATATAGAAGGTTGAGTTCCATTGCGTCGGGCAATCGCAAATAAGACGTCTGACCGGCAGATTGCGTCGCCGCTGAATGTCAGCAAGGCGAGCCATGGCCGTGTAAGATCTTCTGAAATGGGCCGAGATTTTCCTTGCCTGCCGCAAGATGTCCTGGACCCCAGGGTATATGACAACGAATCGCTGCATGACCAAGTTTAAGACGTGTGCCATGCATGGCACGTGCGTAATTTTGCCCTGTTTCAATGCGCTAAGCAGATTGGCACCATTGTCACACACCACTTTACCAACTGTCAAATTGAGCGGTGTTAGCCACTGATCTGCCTGTGAACGCAAAGCTGAAAGGAGTGCCGGGCCAGTGTGGCTCTTGGCTTCCAGGCACAACAAACGCAGCACGGCATGGCAACGTCTTACCTGGCATGTCGAATAGGTTCTGGGGAGCTTGGGCGGTGCAGCGGAAGAGACGCTAGCAGCGGAAAAGGAGGAGTCAGCTGAGGAGGAGAGGGAGGAGGATGGAGTAGGAGGAGGAGGAGAAGAAGAAGAGCCAGGCCTGCATGCAATCCGTGGCGGTAAAACCAAATCTACACGGGTGCCACGGGTTACATGCTTGACGGCCGTCAGAAGGTTCACCCAGTGGGCAGTAGAAGTGATATTTTAAATGGATACACGGAAGAATTAAAACTGTCCCTCTAGTGTATTATCACCGCGCTGATAATGCACCCTCTAAACCTATAGCTGCTACTTAAACAAATAATTATAGAAACAGTAGGTGCATCAAAATCTATTAACCATAATAACCAAATAGATGATACCTAGTAGCGCTAAATACTATGTGAAAATTAATTCACTCACCCTGTCTATCAACTCTTACTTTATATTCCCACACAAACAAATAATGTGTTCAATAAATTAAATAATCACTAATAACAGTGAGCATAAACGCATGCAATTAATTATACAAAAATTTGTGAATCATAATATACCCATATGATGTAATCTTCAATTTACACAGATAAAAAATATATATAAAATAAATAATATATAAAAAGTGTAAATAAACAAGTATATACAAAAAGTTTTTAGTGTATATAAGTAGAGCAATAAAGTCCGTCACCCAAGGGTGATTGCAGATCTTCCCGCAGTATTCCTGCTTTATGTGAAACTAATTAATTCAGTGCGCAAACAGTTTCCTGAGAATCCTTCACCACACCAATAGTGTCTGTGACCCCCCTTATAGGAGCACTCACCAACAGCTGAGCCTAGCACTCTCATGCTGGGCAAAAAAGCATCAAATCTCTCACGATATAGTAATAGATGTTCAATCGTCAATCCCTGGACATTCTCCTTTAAGGCTTTAATAGATATATTTCACAAGAACCTCAAAAGAAAAAAGACCTCCAATAGTGCAATACTGTAAACACTCTTTAATTAAAAAATAATCCACTCGTTTTATGCACTCACATGAATCAATATTAAGGAAAGCACTCCAAAAATCACATCAAGCCACTTCAAGGCTTTGGTGGTCACAGCGGACACTAGTTAAGCCGACAGCGTGATTGCTCTCTCTCACCCTTCCTTGCGTCTCCTGCTCGATTTCCCACAACAGAATATGCAGCTTGAATAGGGCGCCACAATCTCCTATCGCCATCCCTTACGTCCAGCACCTCCCTCCTCCCTTTGTATACAAGCCTAGTGTATCAATGATAGTTGCCAGATAGCCAGGCCCCCGACATGTTTCGTCATACCAGACTTAATCATGGGATTGGCTACCTGGCATCAAGTTTCGCCTTTTATCTGGCAACTATCCCATAATATCACATCTCCCGATCGTGCATGCGCACTCGCGACGTTCGGATGAGCGCACAAACTAAATATCCACCCATCCACCGTCACCCAAAAACTCACTGCGCATGCGCGAATCTCCCAAACACCCATCCAAATTGATGAGTCGTTCATCAGCTCCTCAATGACGTGGTGTCTCTCCCTCAGCACACCACAACGGGAACGCGCCTGCGCGGACAGTCTAAATCTGTCTTTCATCAAGTAATCTATGCCAGTGACAGCACCAGCATTCACCTTCAGCCGTGCCATCCCCGCTCAGACAATCTATCCTCTCTTATAAAAACCTGCCTGTATAAGTGTCAACTTTCTACAACCACTTAACAAATGTGCATAGAATTAACTTCCTTCCACCACATTGCTTCATGCATGCATCTGTGCATATCCACACACATGCATACATGTGCGTCTGCAAACTTTTACTATCTATTGCGTGCAAGGGACATAATCTCTCTCACATCAGTTAAACCCCACCACCCAAAAAAAGTTATATATATATGGAAAGGCCAGTATGGTGGCCTGGAATTATGGGAGGAGCCCGGTGGAGTATATAACCAGCCCGTTCGCCTATCTTCCTCGTCGGTTCCGGTGCGCGATATCTGATACGTCAGAGATCAAGGGCCGACTATCCTCGAGACCAAACGTAGTGAGTCGTGTTCGTGAGTTCCCGCGTTGTCCCGTTCGTCTTCGTGTTGTCAAGTCGTCTTGTCGTTCGTCAGCGTCCGTGTGTTTGCCGTCCGAGTGTCGCTATACTCATCGAAATTTTCTGTTGTCGTACAACACGTCTGGGCCGGCTGTCGCAGGTAGGGCTTCGGCACCCTTTTCATTTCATGTGTTACAATGTCACGTAAACGAGATTCCCTGAACTCACGAACCTCTCACTTTCATTTCACGAACGTTTTAAACTGTGGCACTCGTACTCGTTACCTCATGTCACTACCCCTTCTTTCGAAAGAAGTCGTTATCACCTTTTCGGGACATGTCGATCGTGCCACATCAGGCACTTCGTTTCATAGGCACATCATTTCTAAGCCGAAAGACTCCCCGATCATTTCTCTATATTCGAATCGTTCGAATCGTTTCGAAATCACAGCCGACTGCTTGTTACGTTAAATCAAGCAGTCCGGACAATGTCAATTCCACGTTGTTTTCAAGCCGTAAACCGGTCGGACCGTTCCAAATTTGAATAATTTCATGCCATTTCAATCATTTCATGCCGTTTGAATTATGTCTGTCATTTCATCTCATTTCAAATCATTTCAGTCTGTTATGTCAGATCGATTCATTTCTACCATTTCTAAATCATTTCATCATTTCTGTCACTTACCGCACTCCGGTGCAAATCCTGTCGCATCTCCGATGCACCGATTCGCTTCGAAGTGCCCCAGGGTTCGGCCTCATTTCTGTACATGCTCCAGAGACTGAGTCATTCGCAGGTTCAGGCTCGGTCCCTGATTCTAGTCTTTGTCATGGCATACCATTTCTGTCACTTATTACGCTCCAATTCGAATCCTGTCGCATTCTTTTATGCACCGATTCGTTCTGGTGTGCCCAGCTGTTACGCCTCATTTCAGTACATGCTCCAGAGACGGATTCTTTGTTGTAACCATAAGTCCAGTCGTTGAATCTTGTCTCTGTCATGGCATATCATTTCTGTCACTTATTACGCTCCAATTCGAATCCTGTCGCATTCTTTTATGCACCGATTCGTTCTGGTGTGCCCAGCTGCTACGCCTCATTTCAGTACATGCTCCAGAGACGGATTCCTTGTTGTAACCATCAGTCCAGTCGTTGAATCTTGTCTCTGTCATGGCATATCATTTCTGTCACTTATTACGCTACGATTCGAATCCTGTTGCATTTATTTATGCACCGATTCGTTCCGGTGTGCCCAGCTGTCACGCCTCATTTCAGTACATGCTCCAAAGACAGGATTCATCTGTTTGGTTCATGGGCTCGTCCTCTGATTCTTGTCTTTGTCATGGGTTTCATTTCATTTCACCTATCACGTTCCGGTACGAATAGTCACATTTGTGTACCAAATTCGTCTCGACGTGCCCCAGGAACGGCCTCATTTCAGTACATGCTCCAGAATCCGTTTCGTGCTCGGTCGCAAGATTGTGGCATGGCGATCCGGATCTCTGTCATGGCAGATTCACTAATTTCACGGTCACATACCGCTTCCTGGTTTTAGTCCAGTTGATTCTTCAATGTTGGATTCCTATCGGGGGGCCTTGCTCATCAGCCTCATTTCACTATTAAATTGCTTCAAAAATGTATGCTTGCTTCAGAGTTCAGTTTGGGGTAAGTTGCATCTGCGACGCGACCGAGTCACATCGCTGTCATGATATGCATGTTATTCTAAAGAGCAACATTTCATTTGTTTGTTTCATTTCATTTATGTCATTTCATCTCATTTCTAAATCTCACCTCCACTATTTAGCTAGCCATCTCTGTTCAGGTATAGGAGTCTCAAACGAACTTCACCTTCATCTCCTCAGGTCAGTCGAGTTTTCAGTAGGTCCAACCTGCACCTGGTCGGACGGTGCCTCCTTAGGTAAGGAAAAAAAAAGTCATCTGGGAGGAAAACGCTCACGAGCGGAAGCATCCTTCTCTTTAAAACATGTATTTTCTTCAGGAGTCTCCAACGAGTCTTGTAATCCATGTCACCCTCATAGGTTCCGTATAGGAGAAAACCCGGACCCGAGGACTAATAGGCTCGCCAGGCCTGGATTTCGCCACCATGTTCCGGGCTGGCAGCGAGGACCTCAGGGCTCCGTTATCTCCATCTCTTGTCTCAGAGAGTGGCAGCCAAAGGTCCTTCAGAGCATGGACCATTCCCAGGCTGACAGCTGAGCTAAGGCGCAGGGGTGTACCCTTTCCAGCAACAGCCAGAAAGGCCGAGCTTTTCGGGCTCCTCTTTCCTCCCCCAGCCGCGGTTGAGGCTAGTACCCAGCAGGCCTCTCTGGGCTCTATCGCTTCTTCAATCTCGCAGCTTCACACCCTGGTATCGTCCCTGACGACCTCAATGTCAGAGGTTCAGAATCGCGTGGCCCTCCTCGAGACCTGCCCATCTGTTTCTCCTCTAGTACCAGCATCCCAGGCAGTGGATAACCCTCTCGCAGGTATCTCCGGGTGTACACCAATAGTGTACCCTTCTCATCTGGTATCAGCTAACATCAGGAAGGACATCCTAGAGGGCAAGGACGTCAACCTGGCTTCTCTTCTCATCTCCATTCACGAGCTGGCGGAGAACAAGGCTTATACTTGGGGGGACGTGTCAGTGGTCCTCAAAACCAAAGACCCCAGGCTGGACAGGAAGCTTTCTGTCACCGAGTTTACCTTGGCCTTCGGCATGATGAGGGACATCATCTGCTCAGCCTGCCCCGGCAGGAGGGAGGAGCTGGATCGCTACCTCCATGTGGTAGTAGACCTGGGTTATAAATACGGCGGTTTTTCATTTTACGATTACCACCGCTCCTTCTCCGCTAAGGCGGCCGCCAGGCTCTCCCAATTCCAGACGCCTACTGACTGGAGCATCATGGATACCAAGCTATTCTGCCGCCACTTCGCGGGGCTACGGTCTCCTCTCTGTGCGATTTGCCAGTCGGCTACTCATACCGCGACTTGGTGCGCTAGCTCAGTGGCAGCCCAGCCCTTAGACGGTCCGTCTACCTCAGGTACTGCTCAGGGCCCACAGGCGCCGGCACGCCTGCCGCAGACAGATAAATTTGGGCGCCCGGTCAAGACCATGGGAGGTGCAGCAATCTGCAACAATTATAACAGCGGGTCATGCAATTTTAGTCAGTGCAGGCTGCTCCACGTGTGCACGCAGTGTCATAGAGCTCATCCCAGGCTTATGTGCGAGGTCAAACAGATTAAGAAATCTTGACTAAGCCGGGTCAACGTTTCGTGGCTCAGTGTCTACCTTACCAATCATCCTACCCCCTCACTATCCGCCTACCTTGTTCAGGGCTTCACTCAAGGCTTTCATACTGGACTTATCTCTCTCCCTCACCTCACGCACGAATGCCAGAACCTGCGGTCAGCAGCTACGGATGAACAAGCCATTGACCAACTGCTACAGTCAGAATTAGACCAGGACTTCATCATAGGCCCTTTCACACAGCCCCCATTTAACACCTGGCGAGTCAGCCCTATTGGGCTTGTCAAGGGCAAGTTCTCTAATAAACTCAGATTGGTGTACGATTTGTCAGCGCCTCATTCCTCTTCTGTCCCCAGTCTTAATTCCCTTATCCCCTCTGAGGAGTTCTCCCTTAAGTACGCATCTGTAGACACGGCCATCCAGGCCATTCTCAAAACAGGCACAGGAACCTGGCTCTCCAAGGCCGACATCTCGGACGCCTTCAAGCTCCTTCCCATCCATCCATCTCTCTGGTGCTGGCATGGCATCAAGTGGAGGGAGCTGTACTATTTTGCCACCAAACTAACGTTTGGGTCCAAGAGTAGCCCCTGGCTCTTCGACACTTTCGCGCAGACTCTCGCATGGATCTTTCTGCACGTAGCCCAGTGTCAGGGAGTCATACACTATCTGGATGACTTCCTGCTGATCGAGCCACCCGGCTCTCCTCCAGGAGATCTGGATAAGTTAAGGGTGGTCTTCAATAACCTTAACGTCCCTATTGCCGAGCACAAGGTGGAGGGTCCATCGCAGGCCATCACCTTTCTCGGGGTCAGCCTAGACACCAACACTATGCAGGCCAGCCTCCCCCCGGATAAACTGACCCGCATCAGGACGGTCCTGAGGGACTTCACCCGCGCCAGAACTTGCACCAATAGACAGCTACAGTCCCTACTCGGCATGCTAAATTTCGCCATGCGCATCATCCCTCAGGGTCGCGCATTCGTGTCACGCCTATTGGTCTTACTGTCCCTCTCACAGGACCCGGAGCAAGTCCTCAGCCTGGATCCTGCGGCTATAGCAGACCTTGCCATGTGGGAGGAATTCCTATCGTCTTGGAATGGCGTGTCCCTGTTCATTCCCTCCGTGTCCTCCCTTTCACCTCAGGTGGTGACCGACGCAGCGGCCTCCACGGGCTTTGCGGCAATTTTTGGCCACCTCTGGCTCGCAGCCCCCTGGCCTCCCCAGATTCTGGCAATTCCTGGCTTCACCGAGACGTCCTCCCTGTTCGAGTTATACCCCATCGTAGCCGCTGCACACACATGGGGCCGCAGTTGGTCGGGTCAAACGGTGATCTTTTCAACAGATAATCTGGCCACTGCGGAGATCATTAATAAAGGCAGGTCCAAGTCTCTAGAGATTATGTCCTTCCTGCGGCGACTGGTCCAGCTCTCGTTATTATTTCAGTTCAACGTTCATTGTTCCTTTATCCCCGGTAAATTCAATCAGGCAGCGGACGCCCTCTCCCGCTTTAACTTTGTTTCATTTTTTGATCAGGTGCCCGGAGCCGGACCAACATCAGCAGCTATCCCGGACTGGTCTCAACTGATCCTGGATTAGCCCCACACCTGTTAGCAGCAACCCAACTCATCGATCTCTCCCTCTCATGCAATACCCGCAAGGCCTATCAATCGGCCTGGAGGGCCTTTAACCGCTTCATGACGTATCACAGCACAGAGACCTCCCGGGTCAAGCAGGTCCTGGCCTTCATTTCTTACTGCCACTCGGAGTTGGCGTTATCCTTTAATACGATCCGGTTATACCTGGCCGGGGTACAACATTTCACGTCCCTCCAGGACCCTACCGAACCCTCCTTGTTCACGTACCACGCCGTTCGGGCTGTCATGCGCGGCATTCAGAAGTGCCAGCCAATGGCCTGCACTAAGCGGCTGCCTATCACAGGAGACGTTTTCAGGAACATGTCAGATATTCTGGCCACTTCACCTTTCGGTCTCCACATCAGTATCGTTTTACAAGCAGCCATACACCTGGCCTTCTACGGCTTCTTACGGCCAGGCGAGTTTACCTGTAGTAGCCCCTCAGCACGCATGCTGTGCAAGCACCACCTGGTCAGGTACGAAGACCATTTCATCCTACACATAGCAGTCTCCAAGACGCAGCAGCTTGGCTCAGGTACGGACATACACTTCTATAAGACCAACAACCGCTGGTGCCCGGTCGCCATTCTCACCCGCTTGTTGACCCTTCTGGCCGATCAACCAGGAACTGGCCCGCTTCTGCCATTTCACACTAAACCTCTGAACGCAGCCCAGTTCATGGAGCATGTCAGGCATCCTTCACCTCAATCCTGCTCACTACTCAGGACATTCATTTCGTATCGGAGCAGCTTCAACTGCCTCCCGCCAAGGGGTCCCGGTCCATGTTATCAAGAAGTTGGGTAGATGGAAGTCCACCTGTTTTGCCCGTTACATACCCAATCCGCAAGTAGAGATGGCCCAGGCCTTTGTCAAGCTCACCCAGTAACAAACTTGAATCAATAAAATGCAACCCCTACCTGAATGTTTTTGCCCCCTTATTTTGGTATACCGTACGTTAGACCAGGGCACACTTTCAGGTCCATTTCAAGTAAGCGAGTTTATGTTAACCTTGTTTGTCATCCTTATCCATATCGGTCAGAGGGCTCTGGACCATAAATGGAAAGGCCAGTATGGTGGCCTGGAATTATGGTAGGAGCCCGGTGGAGTATATAACCAGCCCGTTCGCCTATCTTCCTCGTCGGTTCCGGTGCGCGATACCCACCCACCCATCCCCTTTTTCAGGGCATTTCTCAAGCATTATACTCCTCATGAGAGTACTCATTTCACTCCATTTCATATTCATTTCATTTATCACCCACTTCTCTATCTAAGGTATGCCCCCTTATTTTGGTATACCGTACGTTAGACCAGGGCACACTTTCAGGTCCATTTCAAGTAAGCGAGTTTATGTTAACCTTGTTTGTCATCCTTATCCGTATCGGTCAGAGGGCTCTGGACCATAAATATATATATATATATATATATATATATATATCCCAAAAACCTACATACAACTAACCCCTGCTCAATACTACCAAGGTAGTTTGTTTCTGTGTCCCCACTTAGGCAATAAAAGGCAGTGCGTCTCTGTGTCACCAATGCATCGGCGTTTCCATCACATCTTATTCTTAAATTTACACATTTGTGTCTACTTTTTACAGTGGTGCACTTTGAGTGTACAAACAAAAAATCCATAAAACCAAAATATAAAATAAAATTGAACCTAAAAATATGAACTAAAAATATGCGTATATAAGTATATATGCAAACCCTGCACACATACATGCATATATAAAATCGATTAACCTTTAAAAGGTAACTGACCTCATTTTTCCTTTTTACGCAGATGAACAGATCTCATGCTCTTATTTTAGTGAACCATTTACCCCCCAAAAAAACCTACTTATCGCTGCTCAATATATAGTGCTCATATATATCTCAATAGAGCCCTTCCTTATATAGGGCACAATACTAAGCTGAACCAACTATCTTAACTAGATTCCCACCTCTCAAGAATTATTAATAAAGCAATTCAAGTCCAGTTCGATGTTCATCCCCCCCCGGGGTTAGACTTTTCATTAAAAAAATCCATTTCGTTATGTGATGGAAACGCCGATGCATTGGTGACACGGAGACGCACTGCTTTTTTATTGCCTAAGTGGAGACACAGAAACACACTACCTCGGTAGTATTGAGCAGGGGTTAGTTGTATGTAGGTTATTGGGATATATATATATATATATATATATATATATATATATATATATATATATATATATATATATACGGTGCCTTATGAAAGTATTCGGCCCCCTTGAACTTTTCAACCTTTTGCCACATTTCAGGCTTCAAACATAGAGATATAAAATTTTTATTTTTTTGTGAAGAATCACCAACAAGTGGGACACAATTGTGAAGTGGAACGAAATCTATTGGATTTTTGAAACTTTTTTAACTAATTAAAAAATGAAAAGTGGGGCGTGCAAAATGATTCGGCCCCCTTGCGTTTATACTTTGCAGAGCCACCTTTTGCTGTGATTACAGCTGCAAGTCTCTTGGGGTATGTCTCTATCAGTATTGCACATCGAGAGACTGAAATGCTTGACCATTCTTCCTTGCAAAACAGCTGGAGCTCAGTTAGGTTGGATGGAGAACGTTTGTGAACAGCAGTTTTCAGCTCTTTCCACAGATTCTCGATTGGATTCAGGTCTGGACTTTGACTTGGCCATTCTAACACCTGGATACATTTATTTGTGAACCATTCCTTTGTAGATTTTGCTGTATGTTTGGAATCATTGTCTTGTTGGAAGATAAATCTCTGTCCCAGTTTCAGGTCTTTTGCAGACTCCAACAGGTTTTCATCCAGAATGGTCCTGTATTTGGCTGCATCCATCTTCCCCTCAATTTTAACCATCTTCCCTGCTGAAGAAAAGCAGGCCCAAACCATGATGCTGCCACCACCATGTTTGACAGTGGGGATGGTGTGTTGAGGGTGATGAGCTGTGTTGCTTTTACGCCAAACAAATCGTTTTGCATTGTGGGAAAAAAGTTCGATTTTGGTTTCATCTGACCAGAGCCCCTTCTTCCACATGTTTGGTGTGTCTCCCAGGTGGCTTGTGGCAAACTTTAGACAAGACCTTTTATGGATATCTTTGAGAAATGGCTTTCTTCTTGCCACTCTTCCATAAAGGGCAGATTTGTGCAGTGTACGACTGATTGTCGTCCTATGGACAGACTCTCCCACCTCAGCTGTAGTTCTCTGCAGTTCATCCAGAGTGATCATGGGCCTCTTGGCTGCATCTCTGATCAGTCTTCTTCTTGTCTGAGCTGAAAGTTTAGAGGGACGGCCAGGTCTTGGTAGATTTGCAGTGGTCTGATACTCCTTCCATTTCAAAATGATCGCTTGCACAGTGCTCCTTGGGATGTTTAAAGCTTGGGAAATCTTTTTGTATCCAAATCCGGCTTTAAACTTCTCCACAACAGTATTACGGACCTGCCTGGTGTGTTCCTTGGTCTTCATGATGCTCTCTGCGCTTATAACAGAACCCTGAGACTATCACAGAGCAGGTGCATTTATAGAGACTTGATTACACACAGGTGGATTCTATTTATCACCATCAGTCATTTAAGACAACATTGGATCATTCAGAGATCCTCGCTGAACTTCTGGAGTGAGTTTGCTGCACTGAAAGTAAAGGGGCCGAATAAATTTGCACGCACCACTTTTCAGTTTTTTATTTGCTAAAAAAAGTTTAAAATATCCAATAGATTTCGTTCCACTTCACAATTGTGTCCCACTTGTTGGTGATTCTTCACAAAAAATAAAATTTTTATATCTTTATGTTTGAAGCCTGAAATGTGGCAAAAGGTTGAAAAGCTCAAGGGGGCCGAATACTTTCGCTAGGCACTGTATGTTTATATATATATATATATATATATATATATATATATATATATATATATATATATATATAAACTTTTTTTGGGTGGTGGGGTTTAACTGATGTGAGAGAGATTATGTCCCTTGCACGCAATAGATAGTAAAAGTTTGCAGACGCACATGTATGCATGTGTGTGGATATGCACAGATGCATGCATGAAGCGATGTGGTGGAAGGAAGTTAATTCTATGCACATTTGTTAGGCGGTTGTAGAAAGTTGACACTTATACAGGCAGGTTTTTATAAGAGAGGATGGATTGTCTGAGCGGGGATGGCACGGCTGAAGGTGAATGCTGGTGCTGTCACTGGCATAGATTACTTGATGAAAGACAGATTTAGACTGTCCGCGCAGGCGCGTTCCCGTTGTGGTGTGCTGAGGGAGAGACACCACGTCATTGAGGAGCTGATGAACGACTCATCAATTTGGATGGGTGTTTGGGAGATTCGCGCATGCGCAGTGAGTTTTTGGGTGACGGTGGATGGGTGGATATTTAGTTTGTGCGCTCATCCGAACGTCGCGAGTGCGCATGCACGATCTGGAGATGTGATATTATGGGATAGTTGCCAGATAAAAGGTGGAACTTGATGCCAGGTAGCCAATCCCATGATTAAGTCTGGTATGACGAAACATGTCGGGGGCGTGGCTATCTGGCAACTATCATTGATACACTAGGCTTGTATACGAAGGCGGAGGGAGGTGCTGGACGTAAGGGACGGCGATAGGAGATTGTGGCGCCCTATTCAAGCTGCATATTCTGTTGTGGGAAATCGAGCAGGAGACGCAAGGAAGGGTGAGAGAGAGCAATCACGCTGTCGGCTTAACTAGTGTCCGCTGTGACCACCAATGCCTTGGAGTATAGTGTGATGTTAGCGAAGATTGAAGTGGCTTGATGTGATTTTTGGAGTGCTTTCTTTAATATTGATTCATGTGAGTGCATAAAATGAGTGGATTATTTTTTAATTAAAGAGTGTTTACAGTATTGCACTATTGGAGGTCTTTTTTCTTTTGAGGTTCTTGTGAAATATATCTATTAAAGCCTTAAAGGAGAATGTCCAGGGATTGACGATTGAACATCTATTACTATATCGTGAGAGATTTGATGCTTTTTTGCCCAGCATGAGAGTGCTAGGCTCAGCTGTTGGTGAGTGCTCCTACGAGGGGGGTCATGGACACTATTGGTGTGGTGAAGGAAATTGTTTGCGCACTGAATTAATTAGTTTCACATAAAGCAGGAATACTGCGGGAAGATCTGCAATCACCCTTCGGTGACGGACTTTATTGCTCTACTTATATACACCAAAAAACTTTTTGTATATACTTGTTTATTTACACTTTTTATATATTATATATTATTTATTTTATATATATTTTTTATCTGTGTAAATTGAAGATAACATCATATGGGTATATTGTGATTTGCTAATTTTTGTATAATTAATTGCATGCGTTTATGCTCACTGTTATTAGTGATTATTTAATTTATTGAACACATTATTTGTTTGTGTGGGAATATAAAGTAAGAGTTGATAGATAGGGTGAGTGAATTAATTTTCACATAGTATTTAGCGCTACTAGGTATCATCTATTTGGTTATTATGGTTAATAGATTTTGATGCACCTACTGTTTCGGTAAAAGTCATATACCTTCCCTGCCCATGTTTGCTAGACCACGTGTCTGTGGTCAGATGTATCTTGGCACCGACACTGTGTGCCAAAGATACATTCACTTGCAGCTGAACATGGCCATATAGCTCTGGGATGCCCTACTGTGAGAAATACTTCCTTCATGGGACCTTCCATTGTGGTGTTCCAATGGCCACAAATTTTCGAAAGGCCTCCGAGTCCACTAGTTTATATGGCAGTAGTTGGCGGGCTATCAGTTCTGACAAGCCGTTGGGCAAGAGGGTTATCTGGCGTCATCATTTTTTTACGCTCGAACATTAGGCCCACGGAAGCCTGCCTTTTTGCAGAAAAACGTGAGCTTGGCGTGATGGAAGGTGGAGTGGAGGACAATTGTGAGGAGAGAGGAGAAGGAGAAGTAGAAGACAAGGCTGGACGGTGAGAGCCTGGAGTGTGGCTTTGTGTGTTCCGTTGCTCCCACTGGGCTCGGTGATGGCTGCCCATGTGCCTTCTTAAGGCGGTCGTCCCTAGGTGAGTGTTGTGCTTACCACGACTAATGCGTTGACTGCAAAGATTGCAGATGGCAACGCTATTGTCAGCAGCGGACATGTTAAAAAAAGCCCACACTGCGGAGCCATGTGTCGGTTGCCTGGGAGCGCCAGATGTGACCGTACATGGTCGATGACTCGCTCTGATACATTTGCAGTCTGCTTTGTCCCTCCTGTGCAATGTAAGTTATTCCTGCTTCTCCTCCCTATCTGATGGTCCATATCTCCCTCTGAACTCCCCTCCTCTTCCTCTCTTATGGGCACCCACGTGACATCACTAGACACATCATCATCTACGTCACCTTCCCCACTGCTATAAATAGAGATCTCGGAGTAGGCAGCAACATCGGGAACCAACCTCCTCCTTGGGCTGATCTGGGTACTGTCGTCAGACTGCTGAGTAGCGGTTCTTGCTACCTCCTCTTCCTGATCCAATGCCAAGAGTGGCTGCGCATCAGAAATGTCTTAATATGGATCGGAAAATAATTCCTGTGACTCAAGCGGAAGGTATGTGGTGGTGGTGGTGTTGTTGGTGGTAATGTCTTTGGGGGTTGCACATAGCAGAGAGTGAAGAAGAGGGTGCAGATCGAGAGGATGAGGAGGGTGCAGAAGAGTAAGGCTGAGTGAGCCACTCAACCAAGTCTGGTGCGTCCTTTAAAGTTATTGAACGCACCTTCTGCAACTTCCCACTTTGGCTCAAGCCTGTTGCTCCTGCCCTACCCCTACCACCCCTGCGGAAGGGCCTGCCTCTTCCTCTGCCTGTCATTTTTTAAATGACCCTGTGACAAAACTCTCAGTCCCTATACTGATAAAGGACTGCTGCAGAATAGGGCAGCAGTCAGCACCTCAACCTATATATTGTGGACCTATACCGGTCCTTAAGGAATAGCAGACTGTACCTCACTCAACCCTATGTACTGTAGTACACTATACCTTACCAGTCCTTATGAGGACCTTTGTGGAACTAGTAGGTTGTAAATGATTAGCAGACTGTACCTCAGTTCCTATACTGATAAAGGACTGCTGCAGTATAGGGCAGCAGTCAGCAGTAGTGCACCTCAACCCTATATATTGTGGACCTATACCAGTCCTTAAGGAATAGCAAACTGTACCTCACTCAACCCTATGTACTGTAGTATGCTATACCTTACCAGTCCTTATAAGGACCTTTGTGGAACTAGTAGGTTGTGAATGATTAGCAGACTGTACCTCAGTCCCTATACTGATAAAGGACTGCTGCAGTATAGGGCAGCAGTCAGCAGTAGTGCACCTCAACCCTATATATTGTGGACCTATACCAGTCCTTAAGGAATAGCAGACTGTACCTCACTCAACCCTATGTACTGTAGTACGCTATACCTTACCAGTCTTTATAAGGACCTTTATGGAACTAGTAGGTTGTGATTAGCAGACTGTACCTCAGTCCCTATACTCATAAAGGACTACTGCAGCAGAAGGGCAGCAGTCAAGTATAATATTCTTTCTATATTTGGAAGAAAGAATATTATACGTGTACAAGCCTATTACCATACCAGTCCTGAAAAGAACCTTTGTGGACCTAATAGTAACAGCTACTGATTAAACTGACTGTCCCTCACTGCCACACACAGCTTCCTGCCTGTCCCTATTTAAACTGACAAAACACAGGCTGCTGGAACAATAACTTGAATAGCACTCAAAACTATATCCTGTACTATAACTATTTTGAAAAAATATATATAATTTTTTATTGATTGTTCGGTAACAGATCATAAAAAATAATAAAGATCAAATTCATACAGTATATAGGCGTAAGTACAGTAGAAGCATGATATATAGTATTCACATATAGCAGCACATAGTAGTAATAGATAAAATAATTGGGTAATATGGCATGGTAGTGCCTATGACAGCAAAACCGACATCAGCAAGTACATCCACATAATAGATATGCATCCACTAGATGTAAAACAAAAATAAATTTAGTATATAGTTAAAAAAGTAAATTCATAATAAAATACATATAGTTCCGTATAAAGTATAACTGGGACATCATTTCAAAAGCTCGACGCGTTTCGTGGGTGTCTCCCCACTCATCAGGAGCTGATGCGACCAAAAAATTCATATGGAATGGAATAAAAAATATTATAATATACTAACCATATAGATAAAAATAAATTAATGGGGATTTAATGCGTGTAAATGGTTAGCCAGGGCAGACTCACCAATCCGGATGGAAAGTGCAGTGTGCGGCAGTGGGCGCAGGGTGGGCCATGGGCAAGATCATCAGCTGTTGATAGTTAAAGGGGCCTTTATTATCAGAGCCGCCCTGACCGGTGTCTGTAGACCTTTTTGGCAGGACGCCGGCTGGACGGATCTCTCATCCTAATATCTTGTCTGCTGGTATTTTAGGAGCGATGTTTAGGTGAAAAATCTTTTTTCTCCTCCTACTCACACCTTTTTTTCTTGTTGACTGGTAATTCTGTCACTCTCCTTGTCTATCATGGTCTATGTACACCCCTTCAGCAATTTTCTTCACTTTCTGTTAACCTGCACACTCATACTTTCTTTCACACTATTACATTATATTTAATTTTTGCACACCATTCACTGTCTACATTCATCTGCATATACTTACTACATAGTATATACTTGGCTTATGGCCAGCACTCTCTCTGTACTCTTTGAGGGTCACTATCAATTTTCAAATACTTTTGCATCACATTATTTTCATTAATCATACATACTATTAACATTTTGTTTCTAGATATGTTGTTTTCAACAATTGCCACACATTCTATATCTGATACTCTTCAACACTGCTGTATCTTTTTGGTTTTGCCTGATATCGCATTCATGTCTATGCCGCCTCAGTTCCCGGGGAGGGATCTTGCCCATGGCCCACCCTGCGCCCACTGCCGCACACTGCACTTTCCATCCGGATTGGTGAGTCTGCCCTGGCTAACCATTTACACGCATTAAATCCCCATTAGTTTATTTTTATCTATATGGTTAGTATATTATAATATTTTTTATTCCATTCCATAGGAATTTTTTGGTCGCATCAGCTCCTGATGAGTGGGGAGACACCCACGAAACGCGTTGAGCTTTTGAAATGATGTCCCAGTTATACTTTATACGGAACTATATTTATTTTATTATGAATTTACTTTTTTAACTATATACTAAATTTATTTTTGTTTTACATCTAGTGGATGCATATCTATTATGTGGATGTACTTGCTGATGTCGGTTTTGCTGTCATAGGCACTACCATGCCATATTACCCAATTATTTTATCTATTACTACTATGTGCTGCTATATGTGAATACTATATATCATGCTTCTACTGTACTTACGCCTATATACTGCATGAATTTGATCTTTATTATTTTTTATGATCTGTTACCGAACAATCAATAAAAAATTATATATATTTTTTCAAAATGGTTAAAACCTACCTCCATTATCCTAGTGCTTCATTTTAAAGTCCCAAACTTCCTCTATTACGTACCGATTACCGGGATGGAGGCACATACTTGTGCTTCATTTAAAGTCCCAAAATTCCCCTCTTTCTTTGCATATATCCTGTACTACTTTACCATACCAGTTCTGAAAAGGACTTTTGTGGACCTAATAGTAACAGCTAATTATTAAACTGACTGTCCCTGCTGCACACAGCGTCCTGTCCCTCTCTCTACACTGACAAAAGACGGGCTGCTGCAACAATCACTAGCACAGCAGTGCCTCAAACCTATATTCTAAACTACATCTAACAACTATACCATACCAGTCTTTAAAAGAACTTTTGTGGACCTAATAGCTAGCGATTTGGCTCACTACAGTCTCTCCCTGCACCACACATCAACCTCTCCCTATAGTGACATACGAAAGAATGTAAAATGGCCACCGGATCGGGTCTATTTATAAGTTAGGGGCAATGTCCAAGTGCTGTAATGTCTCAATTGGCTGTCCTGTACCCCATGATGGATGTGTCATCATAGGTCAAAGTTCTTTTACACAGTAAACACGGAAGTCCGCCGTGCGAACAGCGGCAATAGTCCGCCGATCGTTCTCGTTCACTCTATGATTATTTCCCGTCTTGACTACTGCAACTCTCTCCTTAATGGCCTACCTTTATGCAGGCTATCCCCCTTCAGTCTATTTTGAATTCTGCTGCTAGACTAATACCTTTCACCAGCTGATCCATGACTGCTGCTCCTCTCTGCCAATCCCTTCACTGGCTTCCCCTCCCCCACCGTGTAACATTCAAAATACTAACCATAACATACAAGGCCATTCACAACATCGCCCCCATCTACAACTCAAACCTCATCTGCAGATATCGCCCAAATCGTCCTTCGCTCCTCCCAGGACCTCCTGCTTTCTAGCTCCCTTGTTACCTCCTCTCGTGCTCACCTTCAAGACTTCTCCAGAGCCTCTCCCATCATCTGGAACTCCCTGCCCCAGTCTGTCCGATCAGCCCCTACCCTGTCTACCTTTAGGAGTTCCCTGAAAACTCATTTATTCAGAGAAGCCTATCCCACACCCAACTAACTGTCCCCGAGCAACCCCCATCAAATCATTCTCTGCAGCTATTACCTTTTGTACCACCACCCCCTCCCTTTAGAATGTAAGCTCTACGAGCAAGGCCCTCCTGTACCTTTGTATTGTACTGTAATTGTGTTGTCCCCCCTATACATTGTAAAGTGCTGCGTAAACTGTTGGCGCTATATAAATCGTGTATAATAATAATAATTTTCATGCTCAGCTGTCAAGAATATGGAGGGAGACTGACAGACAATAACTGCTATACAGGGTTTAATTAAAGCAGTACTAAACCCACAACATTTTATAGCTTTACACATTCAGCATAATAAAATAAATATTCCCCAGTAAACTTTTTAAGAGTCTCATCTCGACATTTTCAATTTACAACTTTTAGTGCTGCTGACTCCTGCCCCCTCAGTGCTGCTTCCCTGAACTTCCAGTGTTTACAGGAAAGTGTCAGCAGTGGACAAGGTAATCTCCTGTCAGTCTGTTAGCTTGGAGAAGATAGGAGGAGGAAGTGTCTTGCCATCCTAGGCTATGGGGTTATTATTATTATTATTATACAGGATTTATATAGCGTCAACAGTTTACACAGCGCTTTACGATATAAAAGGGAGACAATAGTTATAATACAATAAAATACAAGAGGATTAAGAGGGCCCTGCTCAGAAGAGCTTACAATCTAATAGGGTGGGGCAGGTGGTACAAAAGGTTGAAAATGTGAGGAATGAGCTGATGGAAGTGGTAAGGCTCCTTTCACACTGAGGCGCTAAAGTGCTAAAAATAGCGCCTGCAAAGCGTCCTGAAAGAGCCGCTCAGTGCACTCCAATGTGAAAGCCCTGAGGGCTTTCAAACTGGAGCGGTGCTTTTGCAGGATGGTCAAAAAATTCCTGCAAGCCGCATCTTTGGAGGGCTGTAGGAGCTCCTAAAGCGTCCCTTCCCATTGAAAACAATAGGGCAGTGCTCCAAACCCGCCTGCAAAGCGCCGTTGTGTTAACCCTTTTTCGGACTCTAGCGGGGGCTAAAACTGCTCCGCTATTGGCCGATCAGCGGCGCTAAAACAACGGTAAAGCGCTGCTAAATATAGCGTCGCTTTAGCACCAGCACGTTGAGCGATCCAGTGTGAAAGAGGCCTAAAAGATTAGTTGGAGATGTGATAGGCTTCCCTGAAGATATGAGATTTCAGGGATAACCTGAAGGTAGCAAGAATGGGGGATAGCCAGACAAGTGGACAGCGAGTTCCAGAGGATGGGAGAGGCTCTTGAGAAATCCTGGAGTCTAGCATGGGAGGAGGACACAAGAGAGCTTGAGAGTAGGAGGTCTTGAGAAGAGCGGAGGGGACAATTTGGGTGATATTTGGAGACAAGATTGGTGATGGAGCTCGGGGCAGAGTTGTGAATAGCTTTGTATGTTGTGGTTAGTATTTTGATTTAAATGCGCTGGGTGATTGGGAGCCAGTGTAGGGATTGGAGGAGAGGGTTGGCAGACGCTGAGCGGTTGGTAAGGTGGATAAGTCTGGCAACAGCATTCAAGACAGACTGAAGAGGGGAGGAGCCTATGGAGAGGCAGGCCAATGAGAAGGGAGTTGCAATAGTCAAGGCGAGAGATAACAAGGGAGGGAACGAGGAGCTTGGTGGTTTCATTTGTTAAAAAGGGGTGAATTTTATAGATGATACAGAGGTGAATTCTACAAGCTCTTGACAACGACTGGACTTGGGGCTGAAATGACAAGTCAGAGTCTAGTATTAAACCGAGTACCCTGGCGCGAGGGGAGGGCCTGGTGGTTGCATTGTTGACTTTGATGGAAAAGTCATGGATGGGGGCATGTGCAGGGGGAATATTAATAGCTCAGTTTTAGAGAGATTTAGTTTAAGGAAGTGGTGTGGCATCCATGCTGATATGTCAGTTATCAAATTAGTAATGCGAGAGGAGACTGAAGGAGTGAGGTGAGGAGTAGACAGATAGATTTGGGAGTCAAGTGGTATTGGAAGCCGTGGGCAGTTATCAAGTGACCAAGGGAGGAGGTGTAGATAGAGAAGAGAAGGGGTCCAAGAACAGAGCCTCACAGAAAGAGGCAATGGAGAGGAGGAGACAGAGTTGTAGGTAACACTGAAGGAGCGCTGTGATAGATAGGCAGAGAACCAGGGTTGTTTTTATTGATGCACACAGCGAAGGAAAACACAACTCTAGCCCCTACATACAAGGGTGGCTCCATAGGATGCTGCGAGAGAAGGGAGCCCACTGAAACAGGGAACCTATTGAAGTGATCATGGAACCAACTTAAAATGCGACATAGCCAAGGATTAAAAGATAAAAAAAGCTGCATACTCAGTAAGAGATTAAATCATCTGCTGAAAATGCTTAAAAACTGAGGTTTTAATAAGGTTTTTTTTTAAGGTTTTAATATCACTTTAACCCCTTTATGCACCATGTGCAGTGGCAAAAAGCTGGGCCTTAATGCCTACATGTTGCACTTATACATCGCTGGGCGGGCATTATTTATGTGCTGGGAGAGTGCTCCCTGTGCGCTCCCAGCACAATAGACCGAGCTGCCGAAAACTACTCTAATGCCGCGTACACAAGATCGGAATTCTCATCAGAAAAATCTCTGAGGGCTTTCCTGACGGAATTCCGAAGGAATTCGGCTCAAGCTGTCTTGCCTACACATGGTCACATCAAATTCTGATAATTTATAACGCGGTGACGTACAGCACATACAACGGGACTAGAAAAAGGAAGTTCAATAGCTTCTGTCTCGTAGTTGAATCTGAGCATGCGTGATTTTTGGCGTGTCGGAATTGCATACACACGATTGGAATTTCCGATAGAAAGTTTTTCCGTCAGGAAAATTGAGAACATGCTATCAATTTTTGGCTGGCGGAAATTCAGACAGATAAATTCCGATAGAGCGTACACACGGTCGTATTTTCAGATGAAAAGCTCTTATTGGTCTTTTCCTGGCCGGAGTTCTGATCGTGTGTACGTGGCATAAGGCATTTTGAAGTTGGAAGCTGGAGGAGAAAAAATTTATTATTCTCTATGTAGATGGTTCACATCATGTCACCTGAAGTCAAACGCTTGAAGCTCAAGCTGAAGCCATGGCCGTGTAAGATCTTCTGAACTGTGCCGAGATTTTCCTTGCCTGCCGCAAGATGTCCTGGACCCCAGGGTATTTGACAACGAATCGCTGCACAACCAAGTTTAAGACGTGTGCCATGCATGGCACGTGTGTGATTTTGCCCTGTTTGAATGCGCTAAGCAGATTGGCACCGTTGTCACACACCACTTTACCAACTGTCAAATTGAGCGGTGTTAGCCACTGATCTGCCTGTGAAAGCAAAGCTGAAAGGAGTGCCGGGGCAGTATGGCTCTTGGCTTACAGGCACAACAAGCGCAGCATGGCATGGCAACGTCTCACCTGGCATGTCGAATAGGTTCTGGGGAGCTTGGGTGGCGCAGCGGAAGAGACGCTAGCAGCGGAAAAGGAGGAGTCAGCTGAGGAGGAGAGGGAGGAGGATGGAGTAGGAGGAGGAGAAGGGCCAGGCCACACGGGTGCCACGGGTTACATGCTTGATGGCCATCAGAAGGTTCACCCAGTGGGCAGTAAAAGTGATATACCTTCCCTGCCCGTGTTTGCTAGACCACGTGTCTGTGGTCAGATGTATCTTGGCACCGACACATTCACTTGCCGCTGAACATGGCCATATAGCTCTGGGATGCCCTTCTGTGAGAAATACTTCCTTCCTGGGACCTTCCATTGTGGTGTTCCAATGGCCACAAATTTGCGAAAGGCCTCCGAGTCCACCAGTTTATATGGCAGTAGTTGGCGGGCTATGAGTTCTGACAAGCCAGCCGTCAACCGCTGGGCAAGAGGGTTATCCGGAGTCATCATTTTTTTACTCTCGAACATTAGGCCCACGGAAGCCTGCCTTTTTGCAGAAAAATGTGAGCTTGGCGTGATGGAAGGTGGAGTGGAGGACAATTGTGAGGAGAGAGGAGAAGGAGAAGTAGAAGACGAGGCTGGACGGTGAGAGCCTGGAGTGTGGCTTTGTGTGTTCCGTTGCTCCCACTGGGCTCGGTGATGGCTGCTCATGTGCCTTCTTAAGGCGGTCGTCCCTAGGTGAGTGTTGGGCTTACCGCGACTAATGCATTGACTGCAAAGATTGCTGATGGCAATGCTATTTTCAGCAGCGGATACGTTAAAAAAGCCCACACTGCGGAGCCATGTGCCGGTGTCCTGGGAGCGCCAGATGTGACCGTACATGGTTGATGACTCGCTCCTGATACATTTGCAGTCTGCTTTGGCCCTCCTGTGCAAAGTAAGTTATTCCTGCTTCTCCTCCCTATCTGCTGGTCCATATCTCCCTCTGAACTCCCCTCCTCTTCCTTTCTTGTGGGCACCCACGTGACATCACTAGACACGTCATTATCCATGTCACCTTCCCCACCGCTATAAGTAGAAATCTCGGAGTAGGCAGCAACACCGGGGACCAACCTCCTCCTTGGGCTGATCTGGGTACTGTCGTCAGACTGCTGAGTAGCGCTTGTTGCTACCTCCTCTTCCTGATCCAATACCAAGAGTGGCTGCGCATCAGAAATGTCCTCTTGATATGGATCGGAAAATAATTCCTGTGACTCAAGCGGAAGGTATGTGGTGGTGGTGGTAGTGTCTTCGGGGGTGCACATAGCAGAGAGTGAAGAAGAGGGTGCAGATCGAGAGGATGAGGAGGGTGCAGAAGAGTAAGGCTGAGTGAGCCACTCAACCAAGTCTGGTGCATCCTTTAAATGAATTGAATGCACCTTCTGCAACTTCCCACTTTGGCTCAAGCCTGTTGCGCCTGCCCTACCCCTACCACCCCTGCGGAAGGGCCTGCCTCTTCCTCTGCCTGTCATTTTTTAAATGACCTTGTGACAAAACTCTCAGTCCCTATACTGATGAAGGACTGCTGCAGTATAGGGCAGCGGTCAGCAGTAGTGCACCTCAACCCTATGTATTGTGGACCTATACCAGTCCTTATATTATAGCAGACTGTACCTCACTCAACCCTATGTACTATAGCACCCTACACCAGGTTACCAGTCCTTATAAGGACCTTTGTGGAACAAGTAGGTTGTGTGTGACTGATTAGCAGACTGTACGTCATTCCCTATACCGATGAAGGACTGCTGCAGTATAGGGCAGCGGTCAGCAGTAGTGCACATTAACCCTATGTATTGTGGACCTATACCAGTCCTTATAGAATAGCAGACTGTACCTCAATCAACCCTATGTACTATCCTTATGTACTATAGCACCCTACCACCAGGTTACTAGTCCTTATAAGGACCTTTGTGGAACAAGTAGGTTGTGTGTGACTGATTAGCAGACTGTACGTCATTCCCTATACCGATGAAGGACTGCTGCAGTATAGGGCAGCGGTCAGCAGTAGTGCACCTCAACCCTATGTATTGTGGACCTATACCAGTCCTTATAGAATAGCAGACTGTGCCTCACTCAACCCTATGTACTATAGCACCCTACACCAGGTTACCAGTCCTTATAAGGACTAGTGATGGACGAACTTCCGTCGGGACGTTTCGTGAACGCGGACCGCGAACGCGGCCGATAGTTCGCGAAACGGAACGATCGCGGCGGGCCCCATTGACTTCAATGGGAGGCGAACTTCGCAAACCTTTAGGTCAAATTTGCAGCCACAAAATAATTATTAGCTGGGCAAACATAGTCCCACCACATGGCCAATGATATAACACATGTATGAGGTGAATTTGGGATCGATAACTACAAGCATTCTTTTTTTATATGGGAAATTGTTCTGACAATTCAGGACTGTGGAGCGCATGAAGGCAATGGAGGAGACGGAAGGTCAGGGACCAGGGTAGGCAAAGAAGAGGGTGCAGGAGATGATCACCAGCAGCGTGACATACAGCAATGACACCTGCACCGTGATAGAGTCATCTGACAACAGCACCGTGATAGAGAGCACTGACATCAGCAGCGTGACATAAATCACTCACACCAGCACCGTGATATACAGCACTGACAGCAGCACCGTGATAGAGAGCACTGACATCAGAAGCGGGACATACAGCACTGACATCAGCACCGTGATATACAGCACTGACAGCAGCACCATGATAGAGAGCACTGACATCAGAAGCGTGACATACAGCACTGACATCAGCACCGTGATATACAGCACTGACAGCAGCACCGTGATAGAGAGCACTGACATCAGAAGCGTGACATACAGCACTGACATCAGCACCGTGATATACAGCACTGACAGCAGCACCGTGATAGAGAGCACTGACATCAGCACCGTGATATACAGCACTGACATCAGCACCGTGATATACAGCACTGACAGCAGCACCGTGATAGAGAGCACTGACATCAGAAGCATGACATACAGCACTGACATCAGCACCGTGATATACAGCACCGACAGCAGCACAGTGATAGAGAGCACTGACATCAGCAGCGTGACATTAAGCACTCACACCCACACCGTGATATACAGCACTGACAGCAGCACCATGATAGAGAGCGCTGACATCAGAAGCGTGACATACAGCACTGACATCAGCACCGTGATATACAGCACTGACAGCAGCACCGTAAGCAGCCCCAGGAGGAAGTCAGCACAGCACAGGGATGGTGTGATCCCCTCATAATAAGAACCCCCAGGAGTAAGTCAGCACAGCACAGGGATGGTGTAATCCCCTCATAATAAGCAGGCCCAAGAGAAAATCAGCACAGCACAGGGATGGTGTGATCCCCTCATAATAAGCAGGCCCAGGAGAAACTCAGCACAGCACAGGGATGGTGTGATCCCCTCATAATAAGAACCCCCAGGAGGAAGTCAGCACAGGGATGGTGTGATCCCCTCATAATAAGCAGGCCCAGGAGAAAATCAGCACAGCACAGGCATGGTGTGATCCCCTCATAATAAGAACCCCCAGGAGAAAATCAGCACAGCACATGGATGGTGTGATCCCCACATAATAAGAACCCCCAGGAGGAAGTCAGCACAGCACAGGGATGGTGTGATCCCCACATAATAAGAACCCCCAGGAGGAAGTCAGCACAGCACAGGGATGGTGTGATCCCCTCATAATAAGATCCCCCAGGAGTAAGTCAGCACAGCACAGGGATGGTGTGATCCCCTTATAATAAGAACCCCCAGGAGTAAGTCAGCACAGCACGGGGATGGTGTGATCCCCTCATAATAAGCAGGCCCAGGAGAAACTCAGCACAGCACAGGGATGGTGTGATCCCCTCATAATAAGCAGGCCCAGGAGAAAATCAGCACAGCACAGGGATGGTGTGATCCCCTCATAATAAGAACCCCCAGGAGTAAGTCAGCACAGGGATGTTGTGATCCCCTCATAATAAGAACCCCAGGAGTAAGTCAGCACAGCACAGGGATGGTGTGATCCCCTCATAATAAGCAGGCCCAGGAGAAACTCAGCACAGCACAGGGATGGTGTGATCCCCTCATAATAAGCAGGCCCAGGAGAAAATCAGCACAGCACAGGGATGGTGTGATCCCCTCATAATAAGCAGGCCCAGGAGAAACTCAGCACAGCACAGGGATGGTGTGATCCCCTCATAATAAGAACCCCCAGGAGTAAGTCAGCACAGCACAGGGATGGTGTGATCCCCTCATAATAAGCAGGCCCAGGAGAAACTCAGCACAGCACAGGGATGGTGTGATCCCCTCATAATAAGCAGGCCCAGGAGAAACTCAGCACAGCACAGGGATGGTGTGATCCCCTCATAATAAGAACCCCCAGGAGTAAGTCAGCACAGCACAGGGATGGTGTGATCCCCTCATAATAAGAACCCCCAGGAGTAAGTCAGCACAGCACAGGGATGGTGTGATCCCCTCATAATAAGAACCCCCAGGAGTAAGTCAGCACAGCACAGGGATGGTGTGATCCCCTCATAATAAGCAGGCTCAGGAGAAACTCAGCACAGCACAGGGATGGTGTGATCCCCTCATAATAAGCAGGCCCAGGAGAAAATCAGCACAGCACAGGGATGGCGTGATCCCCTCATAATAAGCAGGCCCAGGAGAAACTCAGCACAGCACAGGGATGGTGTGATCTCCTCATAATCAGAACCCCCAGGAGTAAGTCAGCACAGCACAGGGATGGTGTGATCCCCTCATAATAAGAACCCCCAGGAGTAAGTCAGCACAGCACAGGGATGGTGTGGTCCCCTCATAATAAGAACCCCCAGGGGTAAGTGAGCACAGCACAGGGATGGTGTGATCCCCTCATAATAAGCAGGCCCAGGAGAAAATCGGCACAGCAAAAGGATGGTGTGATCCCCTCATAATAAGAACCCCCAGGAGGAAGTCAGCACAGCACAGGGATGGTGTGATCCCCTCATAATAAGAACCCCCAGGAGAAAATCAGCACAGCACAGGGATGGTCCCTATACTGCTGAAGGACTGCTGCAGTATAGGGCAGCGGTCAGCAGTGGTGCACCTCAACCCTATCTATCGTGGACCGCTAGCGGTCCTTACAGAACAGCAGACTGTACCTCACTCAACCCTATGTACTGTAGCACCCTTCACCAAGTTACCAGTCCTTATAAGGACCTTTGTGGACCAAGTAGGTTGTGTGTGACTGATTAGCAGACTGTACGTCAGTCCCTATACTGCTGAAGGACTGCTGCAGTATAGGGCAGCGGTCAGCAGTGGTGCACCTCAACCCTATCTATTGTGGACCGATAGCGGTCCTTACAGAACAGCAGACTGTACCGCACTCAACCCTATGTACTGTAGCACCCTAGACAGACCAAGTTACCAGTCCTGATAAAGGGCTTTGTGGAACAAGTGAGTTGTGAATGATTAGCAGACTGCAGCAGAAGGGCAGCAGTCAAGTATAATATTCTTTCTATATTTGGAAGAAAGAATATTATACGTGTACAAGCCTATTACCATACCACTGATACCAGTCCTGAAAAGAACCTTTGTGGAACTAATAGTAACAGCAACTGTTTAAACTGACCCTCACTGCCTGACACACTGCTTCCTTCCTGTCCCTATACAAACTGGCAAAACAGAGGAGACTGGAACAATTACTGGTTACTCGAATAGCTCTTTTGTGGACCTGATAGTAACAGCTAATGATGATGATGATGACTAATCTGGCTGCCCCTAAAATAGCAGCACACAGCGCTCTGTCCCTTTCTCTAAACTGACAAAAGACACTCAGGCTGCTGCAACAATCAGTAGCACAGCAAACCTATATACACCTAACACCTATACCAGTCCTGAAAAGAACTTGTGTACCAAATAGCTAGCGTTTTATCTGTCCCTGCTCCAAACAGCAACCTTTCCCTATAGTGACAGAAGAAAGAATGTAAAATGGCCGCCGGATCGGGTGTATTTATAAGTTAGGGGGAATGTCCAAGTGACCATGTGCTGTCATGTCTCAATTGGCTGTCCTGTACCCCATGATGGATGTGTCATAAGGTCAAAGTTCCTTTACACAGTAAAAACACGGAAGTCCGCCGGGCAAACGACGCCAATAGTCCGCCGAACTGGCGGACCGCGAACAGCCAAAATTCGCCGTGAAACGACCGCCGGGCGAACTGTTCGGCCATCACTAATAAGGACCTTTGTGGAACAAGTAGGTTGTGTGTGACTGATTAGCAGACTGCAGCAGAAGGGCAGCAGTCAAGTATAATATTCTTTCTATATTTGGAAGAAAGAATATTATACGTGTACAAGCCTATTACCATACCACTGATTCCAGTCCTGAAAAGAACCTTTTTGGACCTAATATAGTAACAGCTACTGATTAAACTGACCCTCACTGCCTCACACACAGCTTCCTGCCTGTCCCTATATAAACTGATAAAACAGAGGCTACTGGAACAATAACTGGAATAGCACTTTTGTGGACCTGATAGTAACAGCTAATGACTAAACTGACTGTCCCTGTAGCACACACCGTCCTGTACCTTTCTCTAAACTGACAAAAGACACTCAGGCTGCTGCAACAATCACTAGCACAGCAAGCCTATATCCTGAACTACACCTAACACCTATACCAGTCCTGAAAAGAACTTTTGTGTACCAAATAGCTAGTGATTTGGGTCACTGCAATCTCTCCCTGCTCCACACAGCAACCTCTCCCTATAGTGACAGAAGAAAGAATGTAAAATGGCCGCCGGATCGGGTCTATTTATAAGTTAGGGGGAATGTCCAAGTGTCCATGTGCTGTGATGTCTCAATTGTCTGTCCTGTACCCCATGATGGATGTATCATCATAGGTCAAAGTTCTTTTACACAGTAAACACGGAAGTCCGCCGGGCGAACGGCAGCAATAGTCCGATCGGGTGGACCACGAACAGCCGAAATTCACTGCGAAACGACCGCCGGGCGAACCGTTCTGCCATCACTAATCCAGAGTAGTTTTTTGTGCTCTTACCTGGATCTCTCCAGGACAGGACTTGTGATTGCTCTTTCTCCAGATATTTGTGTCTCCAGGTCACATGGAGGCTGAAGTTGGGATTTAATACTAGTTTTCCTGGGACAGTACAATTACTGTACACACTATATGTATGATCGTTATTCTCTTCAAATGTCTCTTTGGACTTCAGCTGATCTTCTCCTGATCTCCAGCTGAGTTTCAATTGTTTGGGGTAAAAATTCTGGAGGTTCAGAGAGCAGAGGACATCTCCACCATCACATAGACTTGTCTTCACAGGGTCCAGGAGTTGCGGCTTTGTTAATAGTAGACATTAAAATCATTCAGTAGGCTTCATTTATTAACATGGATGAGTTATTATAACACCACCATTTTCATCTATAATTGTTCAATGCACAAAAGATTAACATCACCAGGGTCTGTAATCATTCATTTTACATCGATTTTGTAGAAGGGCCACGCTACACTGACAGTTTTATAATGACACTGATAGTTGTAAAATACAGATACATACATATCAGGCTAAATAAATTGTGTTTTGCTTCTTTTGCATGCATTGTTGTAGTGAAGTCAAGCTGCAAGTACAGTAATAGATTATAAAAAAAAAAACTTTCTGTAAAATTCCAAAGGAAGACCTCTACCCATGCCACATTCTAATTATCATAGAGCAGAGAAAAGGGGTTGCAGGGATATACCCTGCGAATGCTGGACTTTAATGGCATGACATAAGACTGAAACCATGATAGTGTAAAAGATATAGTTTTATTTGTAACAATTTAAAATTCCAAGCAATTTATAAAAGAATGTACAACATAGTAGATATAAAATAGAGATTGTACAGTGATATGATACAGTAACTTTCTAACACCTTCTATCATACTTCTTTGAAATAAGCTTGAGGTGTACAGGTAGCGCAATTCTTCAAGGGCCGACAGGTTTTGTTGGATTGCGCAGCTTCTTCGAGACCAATAGGTTGAGTATCCTATTAACAGCACATGGCTAAAACATTAGAAGCATCAAAACATCTGTGGTGTGGACACAGGGGCTATAGCTCCTTTACTGTACCCTAAGGCTTGTAATCTGAGCCAGAGTATCCTTATTACTTGTTAGTTAGTTGTATATAGTGAAGTGACTGACCATTGGTCCTTTATCAAAGGACACCCTAGGGAGCACTCTTTTTGATAATTCCTCTAGAGTTCCACATTCCATATGGATATCTATTTGAATCTATCAGATATATAGCTTTGAAGTGGGTGCAAAAACAATACTCCCCTCTATATAATCTAAGAAAAGCCTGGGACCCAGGAGCTGGCCGCATACCTGGAGGGCGTTCCTCTGCCGACCCTCGGTGTGCAGGCCTGTGCGGCTCTGGAGAAGGATAGGCTGCTCTAGCACAGTTGCGGGTAGGGAAGACTCCTGGGGCAGATGGCCTGCCTAAGGAATTTTACGCTCACTATCCTGATTTATTGGCCCCACGGTTGGTGTCCCTGTATGCTAGTTGCTTCCGCTTGGAGGCTCTGCCGGCATCTATGTATGAGGTGGTGGTGGTGTTGGTCCCCAAACCAGGCAGGGATCCTGAGGACTTCTCCTCCTACCGTCCAATCTCACTCTTGAATGTGGATGTTAAGGTGTTGGCAAAAATTCTGGCCAACAGGTTGTCCACGGTTTTGGAGGAGGTGGTCCATTCGGATCAAACTGGGTTTATGCCTGGGAAGGGGACCGACATCAACCTCCGCCGCCTTTTTCTTAATATGTCCACGGCACACAGTAACAGCAGGAAACGGGTCATCGCCTCACTTGACGCCGAAAAGGCGTTTGACTCAGTGGAGTGGCTCTTCCTATGGGAGATCCTGGGCCGTTTTGGGTTTGGGCCAAGATTCCTTCGGTGGTTGCGGATACTTTATCGGGAGCCTTGGGCTCGTGTACGGACCAATGGTAAATTGTCGGGGTCCTTCCCGTTACAGAGGGGCACGAGGCAGGGCTGCCCCCTCTCCCCGGCCCTGTTTGCACTTGCAATTGAGCCCTTGGCGGCTATGATTAGGGCCTCGGGGAGGGTGCGGGGACTGCGGGTGGGCGCGCTGGAGGAAAAAATTTCGCTGTACGCAGACGATGCCCTGTTGTATCTCCAGGACGCGGATGACTCTCTATCGGCGGCTCTGGAGATCTTTGACACCTTTGGGAGGTTTTCAGGCATACGGATCAACTGGTCAAAATCTAACATATTCCCGCTCGACCTGCAGGCCAGGGACAGTGGTTCTAATATCCCTCTTCGTTGGGTTGACCAGTTCCGGTACTTGGGTATCCAGGTTGGGAGGGAGTTGGCGAGCTTTGGGGAGCTAAATCTGCAGCCGGTTCTGGCTCAGCTTCGGATCCGATGTGCTGCTTGGGCCTCCCTCCCTCTGAACTTGATGGGACGTATAAATTTGCTGAAGATGATCTTCCTCCCCAAGTTTTTGTATGTTTTTCGCCACAGCCCTATCTGGATACCCAATTCCTTCTTTGCGGAGATCGACAAATGCGTGGGCTCTTTTATTTGGAAAGGGGGGATGCCCCGGTTGGCTAGATCCACCTTGATGCTTCCTATCCGCTGTGGAGGGATGGCATTACCGGACTATAGAGCGTACTTTTGGGCGGCGGTTTTGGTGACGGCTCGGTGGTGGCTTGCCCTCCCTGGGGGGAATGCGGCGGTATGCTTGGAAGCGGAGGTCGTGGGGTCGCGTCGGGAGTTGACTAGCCTGGTGTATGGGGGGCGACGGGCGAGGAGAGGGCTCCCGATGCCTACCAAAACTACCCTTAGGGCGTGGGCGGTGGCCAGGCGGGGGATGATTGTCCCACAGGACTGGTCTCCGCACTGCCCGCTCTGGGATAACTATAGTCTCCCTCATATGAGAATGGTACCAGACCCGCAGGTGTGGGCCAGGTATGGGATCGTGACCTTGGGCAATATATTTGTTGCTGGAGTCTGGCTCCCATACGCGGCCCTACAGGCTAAATATCATTTACCGGCTTGGATGGCCTTTCGATACCTCCAGCTGCGCCATACTGTCAGGGCCCAATTCCCGAATCTGATTCGGCTGCGTATGGACCCGATTGAGGAGCAGTTAGTGCAGGAGAAACTGGATAAGCCCCTGTCTGCTTTATACCTGACTTTATTACGGACGGACTCTGGGAAGGTACACAAATTATGGGATCTATGGAGGGCAGATCTACCTGGGCTGGATAGATCGGATTGGGAAGACTGTCTGGCTGATAGTGCAGCTACCCTTATTTCCTCCCGGGAAAGGCTGATACAGGTTAAATTTTTACATAGGGTGTATTACACTCCCCAGAGGCTCCATCGGGTCTACCCTCAGCGGTCGAGGGACTGCCCCAGATGTCAACAGTCGATAGGCACATACCTGCATATGTTCTGGGGCTGTCCTAAGATCGCTGATTATTGGGCTCAAGTGTTTGACACCATTAACGGGCGTCTCCAGTTGGAGCTCCCCCTGTCGCCCGAGCTAGCCTTACTGGGGATCCAGGATGATGACCAAAGACCCAGATACACTAAACTGCTTTTGACATATCTTCTGTTTTATGCTAAAAGGGAAATTGTGCTGAAGTGGAATGCCTCCTCCCCCCCTACGATCGGCATGTGGGAAAAATCTTTTGCTGCTGTGCATCCATTGTATAAACTTACCTATATGCATAGGAATTGCCCCCAGAAATTCCGTAAGGTTTGGGGGTTGTGAATGGACTAATAGGTGGGGCTCAAGGGGGGTGGTGGGATCCCTGGGTACTTTTTTCTGCCTCCTATGCTTCCCCAGTCTCACCTCATTGTTGGTGGTGGAATAATGGATGTCGGTGGGTGGCGTGGATTGGCCACGCCGGCACTTACAATATGGCTTACTACCGGCTGAATTGTTACACGATGTCTTGTACTGCTTGCCTTATGTATACTTATAATGTTTTAAAATGTGGTCCATGTTGGTCTACCTTCTGTACAGTGTCTTAATTGATTGCAATAAAGGAACATTCTGGTTTGTTAAAAAAAAAGAAAATCCTGGGAACTATATACAACTAACTACCAAGTAATAAGGATACTCTGACTCAGATTGATCCACATTCCTTAAAGAGGAAGTAAACCCTGATGAGTTTACTTCCTCTTTGATTCCCTGCAAAGCTAAAGCATAATGGACTATTATGCATCGCATAGTAGTCCATTATGTGTCACTTACCTGACACAGGAGCCAGCGAAGTCACCGCTGTCCATCTTCTTGGTGGGTCTCGCTGCTCCGGTGCTGTGATTCGCTGGAGCAGCGATGATGTCACTCCTACGCATGCATGCGGGAGCCGACACTTGCGGCATATCGCCGTGATCTGCGGCTTACCCAGTGCGCTGCTGTGACAGCGGTGCCTGTCTTCAGGTAAATATCTCCTAAACCGTATAGGTTTAGGAGATATTTCTCTGACCTACAGGTAAGCCTTAATCTAGGCTTACCTGTAGGTCAAAGTGGTTTGTAAGGGTTTACAACCACTTTAAGGTACACTAAAGGAGCTATAGCCCCTGTGTACGCCCCACAGATGTTTTGATGCTTCTAATGTTTTAGCCATGTGCTGTTAACCACCTCAAGACCGAGCACTTACACCCTCTTTCTGCCCAGGCCGTTTTTCAGCTTTCAGCGCTGTCACACTTTTGACAATTGCACGGGCGTGCTACACTGTAACCACGTGAAATAGTTATCATTTTCTTCACAAAAATAGAGCTTTCTTATGGTGGTATTTAATTACTCCTGGATTATTTTTTTCCTTAAAAAAATAAAAACTTCCAAAAATGTAGGGGTCACAGTGCATGCTTGGCCAATCATGAGCCAGCAATGCACTGCGATGGCGCAGTGCATTGTGGGTCTTGAGCGCCACACGAATTTGGTGCGAACGGCCCATAACGTTCGGAATTCGCCGAATGGGCGAACAGCCGATGTTCGAGTCGAACGTATGATCGACTCGAATATGAAGCTCATCCCTAGTTATAACTGTCCAAGTAATAAATATGCCCAAAATAGAATGAAAAAGTAACTTTCTCTGCAAATACACTTAGAACTGTGTGAGGTCAATTTATGCACTGCGCATGCTCAAGCGGCATTTGCACACATTCAAATGCGTTGGTTCACTGCACTGGCAAAATCTTAGTAAATGTCAAGCCACGTAAATGCATTTGCATAAGTTGAACATGCGCACCTCTCAACTTGATTTTTTTTTTACGCTGGTTCACTTTTATGTTTTTTTTAAGGCTATTTGCACACAGGTCATGTTAGCATTAAGAAAAATAAATTAAGAAAAAAAGATGCGTGAGGGTCCCCCGAAATTCCATACCAGGCCTTTATCCAAGCACGCAACCTGGCAGGCCACAGGAAAAGAGGGCGGTCAAGAGAGCAGCCCCCGCTCCTGAACTGTACCAGGCCACATGCCCTCAAAATTAGGAGGGCGCTCAACATTGGGAGGGTGCTTTGAGGTAACCCACAAAGCACCTTGTCCCCATGTTGATGAGGACAAGGGCCTCATCCTCACAACCCTGGCCAGTGGTTGTGGGGGTCTGCAGGCGGGGGGCTTATCGGAATCTGGAAGCCCCCTTTAACAAGGGGACCCCCATATCCCGGCCTCCCCCCCGTGTGAAATGGTAAGGGGGTACCCCTACCATTTCACCAAAAAAGTGACAAAAGTGTTAAAAATTACAAGAGACTGTTTTTGACAATTCCTTTATTAAAGTCTTCTTCTTTCCTCCTTCTTCGGGTCTTCTTCCTTCTTCCTTCTTTCATCCTTCGGTTTCTTCCTCCATCTTCTTCCTCCATCTTCTTCTTCCTCCAATCCTCTGCTTCTTGCTCGGGTGTTCTTGTCCGGCATCTTCCTCCACGGCGTCTCCTCTTCCTCGCTCCCATTGAGTGGAGTGGCCCGAGAATGAAGCGAGGAAGAAGAGACACTGTGGAGGAAGATGCCAGACGAGAACACCGGAGCAAGAAGCAGAGGTTTGGAGGAAGAAGATGGAGGAAGAAACTGAAGGATGAAGGAAGGAAGGAAGGAAGGAAGGAAGGAAGGAAGGAAGAAGACCCGAAGAAGATGGAAAGAAGAAGACTTTAATAAAGGAAATGCCAAAAACTGTCTCTTTGTAATTTTTAACACTTTTGTCACTTTTTGGATGAAATGGTAGGGGTACAAAAACCTTACCATTTCACACAGGGGGGAGGCTGGGATCTGGGGGTCCCCTTGTTAAAGGGGGCTTCCAGATTCTGATAAGCCCCCCGCCTGCAGACCCCGACAACCACCGGCCAGGGTTGTGGGCATGAGGCCCTTGTCCTCATCAACATGGGGACAAGGTGCTTTGGGGGGTACCCCAAAGCACCCTCCCAATGTTGATGGCATGTGCCCTGGTATGGTTCAGGAAGGGGGCGCTCTCTTGTCCCTGTGGCCTGCCAGATTGCGTGCTCGGATAAGGGCCTGTTATGCATTTTGAGTGGGACCCCCACGCCATTTTTTTACTTTCAAAATATTTTATTTTTGAAACCACGCCATTTTTTTTGTTGCACGGGAGTCCCCTTAAAATCCATACCAGACCTGAAGGGCCTGTTATGCATTTTGAGGGGGACCTCCACGCCATTTTTTTTGGGCGTGGGGTTCCCCTTAATATCCATACCAGACCTGAAGGGCCTGGTATGCTCTTGGAGGGGAACCCATGCCGTTTTTTTATTTAAAATTAAAATTGCCTGGCCTGGGGGTGACTTAAAGTTGTGTTGTAAGTCACCCCAAGTCGTGCTCAGATTCATACTCAAGTTGTGTCCAAGTTGCCTCCCAAAGTCGCACTGGAAATCGTGTTGCCCCTGTGTGAATGGACTGTTAATGATACACCGTGCGCTATTATCAATGGCATATAATTATCTTGTGCGCCAGAATATTTTCTGTTGCGCTTATGCGTGCGCTGGTTCACATGCTCAATTAATAATTTACCTGGCCCACAAATTAAGGTATGAACCGGCGCAGCGCATTCATCTTAGTAAATTACCCCATTTCTGTCTGCTGCCTCCTTCCTCTGCTATCAGCATGAATCACTTCTGACACATTTTCCTGACAAAAAAAATGTGACGGGGAGGGAGCTCCAGCTAATTCAGCCTCAGCTCTGTTTCTGTGTGCTGCGTGAAGGGGGAGTGTCTCTTCCCTCCAATCAGCTCTCAGAGCTCTCCTCACTGAGCTCTGCAGTGTGTCATTTCAGCTCTGCCCTGTTTTCTGAGCTCTCAGATAAGCTTTATAAATTGAGCACTTGAATTAATGTAGAGAAGAGAAGAGAAGGATACAGATAAACAGGTACAACTTATATGGAAGGGTTTAAGTCCCCATCTCACATACATACAAGGGTCAATGTAGACAGGTGCCAGTTAATCTCCCAGCAACTCTTTGTAGTATGGGGGGAAATGCATGCAAGCACAGGCTGAAGCATGCAAATTCCACGCAAATAGTGTCCTGATTAGGAATTGAATTGGGGCCCTAAGTGCTACAAGACAGAAGTGGTAACCACTATGCCACTGTTTGTAATTTTATATCCTCTGATACAAGCAGTATACAGTGAATGTTCTATGTAAATTAGGTGTATAATTCTCCAGTGATGGGCAGTGTTGTTCCAGATTCTCTCCTGACCAGTAACACCACTCAACCTGGATATCTTTGGGATAGAAGTTCTCCAATTTATAAGAGAATGTTACCACCCGAGTGCCCGGAGAGGCTTTTATTGGCTTCCTTGCCATTGGCTTAACTGGAAGAACATTAAAGTGCTTGTAAACCCTTACAACACACTTTGACCTACAGGTAAGCCTAGATTATCTCCTAAACCTACACGGTTTCGGAGATATTTGCCGAAAGACAGGCACCGCTGTCTACGGCCCATGCGCCGTAGAGAGCGACGCGCAGGCGCACTGAGTGCGGCACCGTCAACGGCGAATATGCCCCGTATGGCGGCTCCCGTGCGCATGCGCGGTAGTGACGTCATCGCGGCTTCGCCAAATGACAGCGGCGGAGCAGCGAGACCCACCGAGAAGATGGATGCACCGGACTACAGGGGACATCGGTGACTTCGCTGGCTCCTGTGTCAGGTAAGTGACAAATAATGGACTACTATGCGATGCATAGTAGTCCATTATGCTTTACCTTTGCAGGGAATGAAAGAGGAAGTAAACTCCTCTTTAAAGATTTATAATAGTCAAACAAACATACTAAATTCATAATTCACATTTGGCAGTCTATGTATATAAAAAAAACTGCCTAACTCCATGTTATTTGTCAATAGTTTAAAAGAATGAACTTTAAATAGTTCATTAGGACCAAGTTGGTCCAACAAATTATTTCCTTCACTAATACAGCTCTATATGAACTGTATGTGGCATTAGCATACAGCACTGTGTTCTGGCAGTGGTTTGGGGATCGGTCACGCTCTCAAAACAAAGTCTGGCTCAGCCATTCACAGAAAGCTTTGTAGTTCTGCCATGTCCCAGGTGAAAAAAAGCCAGGCTGGCTGCGAGGGCCACATGAAATGGCCTGGAGGGTTGGATTCAGCCCCTGGGCCTTGTGTTTGACGCATATACTCCTAGATGTAGCTGGTCCTAGGTAGGGATGAGCCGAACACCCCCCCCGGTTCGGTTCGCACCAGAACTTTCAAATGGACCCCAAATTCATACAAACTTTAGAACCCCATTGAAGTCTATGGGACTCGAACGTTCGAAATTAAAAGTGCTAATTTTAACGGCTAATATGCAAGATACTGTCCTAAAAAGGGTTTGGGGACCTGGCTCCTGCCCCAGGGGACATGAGTCAATGCCTAAAATGTTTTTAAAAATGGCCGTTTTGGCGGAAGCACTGATTTTAATGACGATTAAAGTGAAAAAAAAGTGAAATTCCTTTAAATATGGTGCCTGGGGGGTGTCTGTAGTATGCCTGTGAAGTGCCACGTGTTTCCCGTGTTTAGAACAGTCCCTGCACAAAATGACATTAAACGGAAATAACATCATTGAAAACTGCTTGCGATTTTAATGTTATATCTGGTTCCTGCAATATGGTTGAAAATCATTGAGAAAAATGGCATGGGTAGCCCTCCCTGCCCATTACCAGCCCCTTTGGGTCTTGTACGCATATTAAGGGGAACCCTGTACCCATATTAAAAAAAGGAAATGCGTGTGGCCCCAGGCCCTATATACTCAGAACAGCAGTATAAAGGCGGTGCAAACAAGACAGGGACTGTGTAGGTTTGTTGTGTTAAGTTGAATCTGTTTGTAATTTTCAACTGGTACATTTTCAAAGTGTAGCTCCAGTCAAAAAAACTATGTTTAAGCTTTTTGGAAAACATAGGGAAGGGTTATCACCCCTGTATAATTTGTTTTGTCGTACATCTTTTTTCATCTCACTTGCTGTTGTCTCCTTCCTTTTGCAAGTAGGAGATGTTTGTAAGTTGGATGTTTGAAAGTAGGGGCCTGCCCTATATGCTCTGCAGAAATGGCGGAACAAGGTGTTGGTTTTGCCACAACATTGTAAGCCCTCAAAGTGACTCTTGGTGGGCGCTGGAGCGCCCTGCTGTGAACGATTATATCAAGAATTGTAATTACATGCCATTGTTGAACAGTGGTAGAAAAATTGACCTTTGGTGGTTGTGGTGCTGGTGCCACAACACTATAAGTCCTCACAGTTACTCTGGGTGGGCACAGGAACGGGCCCTCCTGTGAAATATTATATCAAGAATTGTAATTACATGTCCCTGTTAAACAGGGGCAGAAAAATTGGGCCTTAGGCACTGGTGCTGGTGCCACCACACTGCAACTTCTCCCATATACTCTAGTTTTATTGCAGGAATTAGCCCTGCTGCAAAGCATTGCATCAAAAATTGTAATTAAACGCCCCTGTTAAACAGGGGCAGAAAAATTGGGCTGATGGCATCACCCAGAACCAGAAATGTTCTTCCAACATATCAGCGGAGGAGGAAGAGGATAGACAATCAACATAACAGGACAGTCACTCAGGATCAGCATAGGCAGTCTTGAAGGGATGTGATATTTCAAAAAAAAATATTCGGTTACATCAGCTTCAGGTGCTTGGTAGCTGTGGGTGATCCAAGACTGATTCATCTTGATGAAGGTCAGTCGTTCAACTGATTCGGTGGACAGGCGCACCCTGTGATCGGTAACAAAGCCACCAGCAGCACTGAAGGTGCGTTCCGAAAGAACGCTGGATGCAGGACAGGCCAGTAGCTCAATTGCATACTGTGCAAGCTCTGGCCAGTGATCCATCCTCAAGACCCAGTAAGCCAGAGGATTTTCGGTGGGAAAGGTGTCCAAGTCTGACCTTGCCCCTAGGTATTCCTGCACCATGTAAATCAGACGCTGGCGATGGTTGCTGGAACCGATCATACCTTGGGGCTGCGGACTAAAAAATTGTCTGAAAGCATCAGTCAGACGGCCACCTTCTCCACCGCTCCTTCTGACCGATGCCTCAGCAACACGTTGTCCAGGACCAGGAGTTTGTAACCTCCCAGTCTCTGGGAACGCGTTGCACAGACCTTTCTGCAAGGCCTCCCGGAGATGTCTCATCCTCTGCTCCCTCTGTGATGGCAAGATAAGGTCGGCAACCTTACCCTTGTACCGTGGATCAAGGAGAGTGGCCAGCCAATAATGGTCCCTCTTCTTGATCCGAAGAATACGAGGATCCTTCCGCAGGCTTTGCAGGATCAGGGAGGCCATGCAGCGTAGGTTAGCTGAGGCATTCGGTCCGGAGTCCTCTGGGTCACTAAGGACAGCATGATCCGCAGCTACCTCTTCGCAGCCACGTACAAGTCCACGTGTTTCTTGGGACTGTAAATCATCCCTACAAGACTGCTGCTGCTGCTGATGCTGAGTGCCAGCCTCCACCTCCATGCTGAGACAATCATCCTCCTCCTCCTCTTCCTCCTCCTCATCCTCTTCCTGTGTGATGGGTGGCACAGCAGGAACACTGTCTGGATAAAGGGGGCCTTGAGAGGCAAGGAAGTCCTCCTCTTCCTGCCTCTGTTCTGCCTCAAGTGCCCTGTCCATTATTCCACGCAGCGTATGCTCCAAGAGGTGGACAAGAGGTACAGTGTCACTGATGCATGCACTGTCACTGCTCACCATCCTTGTGGCCTCCTCAAATGGTGACAGGACAGTGCATGCATCCCTGATCATGTCCCACTGGCATGGTGAGAAAAAACCAAGCTCCCCTGACCCTGTCCTGGTGCCGTAGTCGCACAGGTACTCATTGATGGCCCTCTGCTGCGTGAGCAGCCGCTGCAGCATGGCCAACGTTGAGTTCCACCTGGTGGGCATGTCACATATAAGGCGGTTCTTGGGCAGGTTCAACTCCTTTTGGAGCTCAGACAGCCGAGCACAGGCATTAAATGATTGGCGGAAATGCACACAGACTTTCCTGGCCTGCTTCAGGACATCCTGTAAGCCCGGGTACCTGCCCAAGAACCGCTGCACCACCAGGTTAAGGATGTGAGCTACACAGGGCACATGGGTCAGTTGTCCCTGTTGGAGGGCGGAGAGGAGGTTGGTGCCATTGTCGCAAACCACCATTCCTAGCGTAAGCTGGCGTGGCGCCAACCACCTCTCGGCCTGCCCCTGCAGAGCTGACAAAACATCCGCCCCAGTGTGGCTCCTGTCCCCCAAACAAACCAGCGCAAGCGCGGCATGGCATCGTTTTGCCTGCGTACTTGCGTAGCCCCTGGAACGCCTACGGAGCACCGCTGGTTCTGAGGACAGAGCACTGGACGAGGCCATGGAGGAAGAAGAAGAGGAGGGGGTGGAGGAGAGAGGTGTGTCACAACCAATAGTAGCATTTTGGAGGCGTGGTGGCAGAACAACCTCCAACACTATTGCACCTTGTCCTGCATCCTTCCCAGCTGTCAGAAGAGTGACCCAATGGGCCGTGAAAGACAGGTAATGTCCCTGTCCATGCCTGCTGGACCATGAGTCAGCGGTAATATGCACCTTACCGCTGACCGCCCTGTCCAGCGAGGCAAGGACATTGCCTTCCACATGCCGATAGAGAGCCAGAATCGCCTTCCGTGAGAAAAAGTGGCGTTTGGGGACCTGCCACTGAGGAACCGCACATTGTACAAACTCACGGAAGGGGGCAGAGTCTACCAACTGAAAAAGCAGCAGTTGAAGTGCTAGCAATTTAGCCAAGCTAGCATTCAACTGCTGGGCATGTGGACGGCTGGGAGTGAACTTCTTTCGCCGGTCCAGCAGCTGGGGCAGGGACATTTGTCTGCTATGATCGGACGTGGGTGTACTGCTAGCAGAGTGCCCGGAAGCACTTGGCTGTGACACACCTAATTCTACACCTTCATTCCTCTCAGAGCAGGTTTCAGAGAGGACTGAAGGTCTAGTGGGGTTGGAGATGCCAGCTAATGAGGAGCAAGGAGAGGTCCGCTTTGTTCTTTGGTGTGGGTCTTTGAGGTACGCTTGCCAACGAGCTGCATGGCAGGTCAACATATGTCTGGGCATGTGGTGCCCAAGCGGCTGATGTTTTGGCCACACGAGATACGCTTGAGACATATGTTGCAAATAGCAGCGGTGCGATCTGATGCACTCATCTCAAAAAAGGACCACACCAAAGAACTTTTAGAATAACGCGCAGAGGCAGCGCCCTGCACAGGCGGAGCTCTGCGGTGTGATTCAGTCGGTGTGCTGCCCCTAAGCTGGCCCCCGGAGGGCATCCTGCCTCGTTGGACATGTGCCTCCTCCTCCTCCTCGTCCTCTCTCATACCAGGCACCCACATGGAGTCAGTGCCCTCATCATCCCCTCCCTCTTCATCGCTGTAGCAAACCTGGCAGTATGCTGCAGCTTGTGGAACATGACTGCCAGATTGCTGTCCTTTTTGAGCATCCCCTCTCTCTGCATTCACGCTACTGCCTTCCTCTAGCTGAGTGTCATCATCAGAGCCTACAAAACACTGGGCATCCTCCTGGAGCATGTACCCAACACTGTGCTCAAAGAGTTCAGGAGACTCCTCAGGAGGACGTGGTGGGTCTAGGGAAGGAGTCACTGATGATGACATTGAGACGAGGGAAGACGATGCGTTTGCAGCTGCTTTGCTAGTAGTACCCTGAGACTGGGTGAGAGAGGATGAGGAGGATGAAGAGGGCTTGGTCATCCACTCTACCAAGTCGTTGGCATGTTGCGGTTCAACATGTCCAGCTGCTGAAAAGAAGGACAAGCGTGTCCCATGGCCACGTGCTGATGACAATGCACCGCGTCCATGACCAGCACTGTTGTCTCTAGACACAGAGCCTGCTTGCCCTCTTTTATCGGCTCGCGCCTGTCTGCCTCTCCTTGCTGGCCTTCCAGACATGGTAATGGCCTGAAGGGAGTTGGGTAAAACAGCAGTTGGGTAGTGTATATTGTGCTGGAGGCACACAACACCCACTAACTCCTGCAGATGCCTTTATTTTAGAACACCAGAGATAAAGGGGTATATACAGATGTATACTGTGCTGTGCTGGAGGCACACACAACTTCCAATAACTCCTGCAGATGGCTCAAATAGAGAAGAGCTATGTAGGTGGATATAGCGGTGTGTACTGGGTACAGAGCACGCAGACAGCACGCACAAGCTCCTAACACTACTGACTGCAAGCTCTATTATAAAAGATAGATCACTAGCTATATAGGTGAGGTGAATGTAGCGGTGTATACTGCGGTCAGGACACGCAGACAACAACCACTACAGAAGAGCAAGATCGAAAATCGGCTGATAATGATTGGTGTATACTGCGTTGAAGGTACACAGAACACCCACTAACTGCTTCAGACGCCAACACACTACACAAGGCCGCCACGGCTCTCCTCGCTGCTGGCACTCTGATTGGCCAAGCATGCGGGATCACAGTGCACTGTGGCCAATCATGGCTCTCCTCACTGCTGGCACTCTGATTGGCCAAGCATGCGGGGTCACAGTGCATGCTTGGCCAATCATGAGCCAGCAATGCACTGCGATGACGCAGTGCATTGTGGGCCGTGAGCGCCACACGAATTTGGCGCGAACGGCCCATAACGTTCGGAATTCGCTGAACGGGGTGAACAGCCCATGTTCAAGTCGAACGTATGTTCGACTCCAACACGAAGCTCATCCCTAATCCTAGGAGATGATCATTTTACAAACTATGTGGTGCTTATTCATTTGATTATTGAAAGGTTTGTTTGTTTTTCATAAAAAACAAAACAAAAAAACAAACAGTTTATACTTACCTGCTTTGTGCAATGATTTTGCACAGAGCAGCTCTAATCCTCTTCTTCTTGAATACCCCCGCTGGTACACCTGACTCCTCCCCCTTGACCAGCGCCCCCCAATAGCAAATTGCGTGCTTACTCCTGAGCCTTGCTCTATGCATCCATAAGACACCTAGCCCCACTCTCTCCTCATTGGCTCACTGGCTGTGACTGACAACAGTGCAAGCCAATGACTCCCGCTGCTGTGTCTCAGCCAATGAGGAGAGAGAGACCCAGGGCAGTCGAGGCTCCTATGCACATCGTTGGATAGAGAGGGGCTCAGGTGAGTATTATGGGGGCTGTGGGGGCAACAGCACACAGAAGGTTTTTTTACCTTCATCTATAGAAAACCTTTAGCCTTTACAAACACTTTAGTACCTCAGCGTTGTGAATTTTGTTATACATAGACCCCATAAATATTCTTTTAGTGTATATATATTTAATTGCCATAAATCATAGATCACTCACCCTGCACCTGTAGAGGTCCTGATCTTCTCTCTATGGGTGTCTCCAGGCTGGGGTGGGACACTCTACACATGATCTCCGATTCTCCATCTGCCAGGATTGGTGTGAAGAGCAGTCTGGCTGTACAGGAATAGGTGAGATCGGACTGTCTCTGGGACTGGATATCTGGGATCTGGTACTTCTTATCTTGTGATAGAGGAATATATTCCTGGGCTCCTTTCTCCTTCCTGTACCACATCACAGTCACAGCATCAGGGAAGTATCCGGAGATGTTGTATTGTAGAGTGTTCTGTCTCTCCATTAGTAGATGGGGTATGGGGACCTCCTCAATCACCGGGCACCAGGACAGACCTTTATAGAACAATATAAGGATTATTAACACCATAGGCCTAAAATATTCTCTAGAAGTCTATGTACCCAAACATCCAGCTTTTTTACACCTATAATCCAGTTTTGAAAACCATACACTCAACAAATCAGCAAAACATAAACATTGTATTCTTTTTATTAACATTAGCTGTATGACTGTATCCATCCGTGTCAATGTCATGTAATGAACAGGCATTATTTCAGCTTAATATAATTAGAAATTGTTTAATTAGTGAACACAATGCTACCAATGCTACAAGAGGTGATAACAGCAACATCTCCAGAATTCCACCCTTCCTGACTAATGACACCACAAAACAATTCGTTCACTCCTTGATTATTTCCCGCCTTGACTACTGCAACTCTCTCCTTAATGGCCTACCCTTGTGCAGGCTATCCCCCCTTCAGTCTATTATGAATTCTGCTGCTAGACTAATACATTTCACCAGCTGATCCATGACTGCTGCTCCTCTCTACCAATCCCTTCACTGGCTTCCCCTACCCCACAGTGTAACATTCAAAATACTAACCATAACATACAAGGCCATTCACATTGCCCCCATCTACAACTCCAACCTCATCTGCAGATATCTCCCAAATCGTCCTTCGCTCCTCCCAGGACCTCCTGCTTTCTAGCTCCCTTGTTACCTCCTCTCGTGCTCACCTTCAAGACTTCTCCAGAGCCTCTCCCATCCTCTGGAACTCCCTGCCCCAGTCTGTCCGATCAGCCCCTACCCTGTCTAACTTTAGGAGTTCCCTGAAAACTCATTTATTCAGAGAAGCCTATCCCACACCCAACTAACTGTCCCCGAGCCACCCCCATCAAATCATTCTCTGCAGCTATTACCTTTTGTATCACCACCCCCTCCCTTTAGAATGTAAGCTCTACGAGCAAGGCCCTCCTGTACCTTTGTATTGTACTGTAATTGTGTTGTCCCCCCTATACATTGTAAAGCATTGCGTAAACTGTTGGCGCTATATAAATCGTGTATAATAATAATAATTTTCATGCTCAGCTGTCAAGGATATGGAGGGAGACTGACAGACAATAACTGCTATACAGGGTTTAATTAAAGCAGTACTAAACCCACAACATTTTGTTTTCAATGTTTTTTATTGATTTTATGCAAAGCAAAACAAGAGAATAACATGACAATTCAGCCTTACATCATCAAGGAGTAATACAGTGGATGTTTGATAAGAAACAAAGACCGTCCAACAAGAGGTATATGATGCCGAAAAAAAAAACAGACAAAATAGAAATCGAATCATAGAGAAAAAAAAACAAAACAAAGGGGGTAACGGCACCTCACATGTAGAAAACAGTGGTCAGGGTCTGGATAGGTACATCGGTTAACCCTTTTTGGCTGAAGAAGACGTCCTTAGAGGAGATCAACCAGGCATGGATCCCAGCCCTCCAGATAAGTAGGGCCATTAGGGATCACTTAAATCACCAATTGTCGCTGCTCAGTAGTGTTATTGGGGGTGCATCTCGCACCTGCACCCTATTGCGCGCGGTCTTGGGAGGAGTGACAGCAGGCCCCCCACCACCCCGAAAAGGGCTCTTGCTGTGGTAGGGTACCCCCCCACCCCGCCCAGACCTGGATAGTCCGTCAGAGTCTGGACAAATTACAGAAAATTTGAGATCAAACCTTTGAACTAACAATAGCACAGAAGACTGAGTTTCCTAGAGATACCCAGGAAGCCCAGGCTGTGTCATGCTCAATATGAATACAGTACCTATGACCAACCTAGATTATAGTTACCGCTACACCCTGTTCCGGCCATGGAAATTGTAAGGCCGTGTAAACCATAAGGTGGTTATAGAAACAGTTAGATGTGCAAGTATCATGGAGGATACGGGAATAGTCAACTCTAATCAAAACTTAAAACTGTCCGATATAGAGGTGTAAAAGAGGGGGGAGGGGAGGAAGGCGAAGGGGAATCAGGGAGGGGAGGGGGAACCACCAGGGCATTGGAGAGAAAGAACAAATCAGGGTTATAATCCCGGGAGAAGGGGGATTTTGTGGAATGTGGCCCAAGGTTCCCAGACTTTTTCAAAGAATGAGGCTTTGTCTATCATGCGACTGACCAGCTTCTCTTGTGCCATAATCCATGAGATCTTTCATTTGACAGCCCTGAATGGAACTGAACGTTGTTTCCAGTGAGCAGCTATGGTGATTTTGGTGCCTAGAAGGATAAAAAATATGAGTGCCTGGGATGGTTTATTGGCTTTTTCCACTTTGAGGTTAAGCAGTGCCATTTCCGGACTTTGGGGAACTGGAACTGATACCAGCTTGCGAATGAGGGCAAATACCCTGTTCCAAAGGCCCCTAATATGTGGGCAATTCCACCATGTGTGGAGTAATGAACCTATATGACCGCAGCCACGGAAACAAAGAGGGGACGCCTCCGGAAAGATCTGTGCCAGTCGGGCGGGAACCCTGTACCACCTCGTGATAAGTTTGAGGTTAGCTTCAATCAGGGAAACATTGAGGATCCCAATAAAGGCTCTCTGGAAACAGGAGAACCATAGGTCACTATCCCATGTAATATTGGGGTCACTTTCCCAGGCTATCGCGTAGGTAGGTTTGGACATTGCAGAAGCTAGAGACGTATAAATCGTGGATATCCCTCCCCTCTGACTCGCGATGTCTGAACACCATAACTCATATGCCGTGACAGTAGGAGGATTAGGTCTATTAGGCCATCTGGAGTGCAGGAAATGGGCTAGTTGGGAGTATCTAAACTGTTCGGTGTGGGGCATCTCAAGTTTCTTAAAACAGAACGAGAGTGAAATAGGGCCTGAAGCGTTGAAAAAGTTGCTTATCCTCAGTAGTCCTTTGTTGAGCCACCAACTAAAGGCCAAAATATTCATACCTGGAGGGAAGTCGGGGTTGTGAAAAACATGCGTTAACGGGCGTAGTTCCGAGATCAATGCAGGATTTTTGTGCAGCCGATCACATAGGGCAAGCGAATGGGAGAGGGTGGGAGACATAATCGGGGGTCTGCTTCTAGGAGGAGCCCAGATGAGGTAGTCGATGGTGAAACGGGGGGTAGCCTGTCTTTCAATGTTAACCCAATCAGGTTTGGGACCCCTGGAATATAACATAGATATCTGGGTCAATTGTGCCGCTTGGTAGTACCACCAAATATTGGGTAGCGCTAATCCTCCCTGTTTTTTGAGTCTATATAATAATTGTTTTGAACCTCTACAACCTTTGGAACCCCAGATGAAATGAAGGATTTTTGATTGAAGTGGTTGAAGTTGGGCTTTCTTTACGGGAATTGGAAGGGATCTAAACAGGTACAAGATACGGGGCATAAGCGTCATCTTGATCGCGAAAATGCGACCTAGCCATGAGAGACCAAGATGGGACCAGGATAGTAAGTCTGTCTGTAATTTTGCAAGGGCTGAGGGATAATTAGCCGAGTAGAGAGTGTTAATATTAGATGTTAGGAAGACTCCTAGATAAGGCAATGAAGCGGGGCACCATGTAAAAGGGAAGTGATTTTGTAGTGAATCAACCGTATTCAGGGGCACCGAGACATTTAGAGCTAGGGATTTCGAGGCATTCATTTTTAAGCCCGAGGTTAATCCGAACGTGTCTAAGAGGGCAAATATATTAGGAGTGGAGATCAGAGGGGAAGTAACAAAAAGGAGGAGATCATCCGCAAATAGGGCACATCTATGTTCTTGCTGGCCACAGCGCACTCCTCTAATGTCTGGGTGGGCTCTGATGGCAATAGCTAGGCAGGGGTGAAAGTGGACACCCCTGTCTGGTGTACAAAGCACGGAGGGTCCCTAAAAAGAGAGGACCGAAGCCCCATCTCTCCAGGACTTGAAATAGAAAAGGCCACGTCAGCGTATCAAAAGCCTTTTGCAGGTCAATAGACAGCAAAAAGCCTTCCTGTGAGGGACCGCCATCCCAGTGAGAGTTAAGGATAGAGATGATGTCCACTGCTCGCCTAATTTGGTCCGGTCCTTGTCTCCCCGGGATAAAGCCCACTTGATCCTTGTGAATATATCGAGAAATAAATGTTGAGATCCTATTAGAAAGCACCTTAGTTAAAATTTTTAGGTCGTTGTTGATAAGTGAAATCGGTCGATAGTTTTGAACCAAGGACGCGTCTTTGCCAGGTTTGGGGATGACAGAGACATAGGCTAAGTTCAGGGCTTTATCTAGGGTAGAGCCGGACCGGGTGGAGTTGAAGAAATCAACCATAGAGGGGGCAAGGATCGGGGCGAATTTTTTATAATATCCCACAGAGAACCCATCAGGCCCCGGTGCTGAATTGTTTTTGAGTCGTTTGATCACCTCTAGGACTTCTGTCACCGAAATTGGTTCCTCTAGTAGGGTAGAATGGTCTGGGGACAGCTTTGGGAGGGAGATAGTGTCTAAAAATTGAGCTACCGAGGTCCGTGGAATATCCTCATCTTCCTTATACAAGGAGGAGTAAAATTTGTGGAAGGCAGACATAATGCGGAGGGGATTCTGTGTTAGGGTTCCATCTTGATCTCTAATTTTCGGGAACGTATAAGATCGTAGCCTCGGGGATAATTTGGCTGCGAGTTTAGCTCCTATCTTGTCCTTCTGATAGTACAACCGTGCCCCTGACCATCGCAAATGCTTCTCCGCTTCAGTAGTAAGGGCCAGATTGAGGGCAGTCCTGGCTGTGTGCATGGCTTCCATGGATTCCCTAGTGGGATTACGCTTATGAGCTTTACTCAGTAGGCGGAATTCCTTGGATAGAGAGTCTATGTGAGCCTTCCGCCCTTTTTTTACTTGAGAGGCAAGTTGAATGATTTTCCCCCTGATAACCGCTTTATGTGCAGCCCAGACAATGTCCGGGGCAGTATGGGGCTCCCTGTTGAGGGAAAAGTATTCTTTGATGGCAGTGGAAATTTCCGCACTATGTGCAGGATCACTAAGGAGACCCTCATTAAGTCGCCAAGTGAATCTAGTGCAGGGGTTGTGTGTGGACTGAAGGCGAAGGAGCACCAGCGAGTGATCAGATAGCGATGTGTCCCGGATTTCTGATGTTACGGCCAATGGAATAGTGTGTGATTGAATAAAGATGTGATCCAGCCTGGCATGTACCTGATGGGGGGCTGAGTAATGCGTAAAGTCTTTGCAAGTGGGGTTCTTTTCCCTCCAGATGTCCACTAATCCTCTCGAGTGTAGAGTAGTCGCAATCTTAGTGCTCTGTTTAGGAGGTTTTCGGTTTCGAGCTGACCCTTTTCCTGCTTTATCTAAGGAATGATCAAACGGGAGGTTGGTATCTCCCCCCATTATTATCTTACCCTCTAAAAGAGGGTCTAAAGTGGACATCATGGAGTGAAAGAAAGCTGATTGTCCCTTGTTGGGGGCATAGTATGACACAAAAGAGTAGACAGTTCCTTCCAGGGATCCCTTAACCAAAATAAACCTACCTTCTTTGTCTCTGAATATTCCTGTAGATGTAAATCTAAGGTTCTTAGATATGCATATTGCAACTCCCTTTGTTTTGTTTTTGGCATTAGACAGGAAAAACTGGGGGAATCGACTATGAAGGAAGGAGGGATTATAAGTGGATTTAAAGTGAGTTTCCTGCATGGAAATCACATCTATCTTTTGGGCTTGGTAAAATTGAAACAGTTTCCTCCGTTTGATGGGGGAGTTCATCCCCTGCACGTTATGTGTAGCTATACAAAAGGAGGGGGGGTGTTTGTGGTCAGACATAGCGAGTCAGAGGGTTTAGCAAATACGTTATATAGGGATTTCTTACCATACCTCTGCAGCGATAGGGAACATCCCAGGCTGGGAAAGCAACAGGCCTAGGCAGAGAGATTGTCAGCGGAGCGATGCCCTGGTGGACCCGGGAAAGGAGGAGTGAAAAAGAGGGGATAGGGAGGAGAAGACTATTCCTGCGGAGATAAAATAAAAACAAAATTGACCACCTGTGAACTATGGTTAACTGTGAGTGAACACAAACTAACATAATGCATATAACATATGAAACTAAATGCAGGGGAGGAGGACACACATCAGTCCCCTGCATATAGGGCCCGAGAGTCTAAGTCTCGGGAGATTCCCAACAAAAGGGAAAGTGTGGGAGTCTCTGAGTGAGAGGAATGAACAGTCCGTCACTCGGAGACTGGAGGGGGCGCAGTGCAAACCACTCCGACCGGATCCCACCCGAGGCTCAATGTCCCAGCAAAAGAAATGAGGGGCATCAATAGCCCCCACAATGAAAAAAAAATAAAAAGAAAAAAAAAAATAAAAAAAATAAAAGCATATAACCTGAAACAAGATATTTAAACCAATCAACAATGGGAGAGCCTTAAGCTTGTGAAGGTTAGCAAAAGCCGTGTGGAGAAGAGCTACAGCTCATAGTGGCAAAGCCCAGCTAGGGCTATAGTGTGGAAGGAGAAAAGCCAAAAACACAAAAAGAAAAAAACGTAAAGAATAAAAAGTCAAAAGTCACGTAGGAAGTCCGTGGCAGTGCCGATCGCACCCGTCTGAGAGGGGATATACTCTCACAACCTGAAAAAAAAAGGGGGGAAAAATTGAAAATGCGCCAATTGAGCGCTTTTACCAAAGAGTGTAAAAACAAGAGATAGTGTCAGGGAAGTTCAAAACAGAAGACTTGTCTTGAGTTTTTGCCCTCTCAGGTTAGACATCCATCTTTAGACCGTTTAGCCTTCTGCTTCTGCCAGAGGGGCTTGTCGGGGCTCGTTGGAGGTGGTCTCTTCGAAGAACTTGATGACTTGGGGTCCGCGGGGTCAGCAGGAGAATGTGAGATGAGGCCCAGTTGGAGGAGCAGGCGCTCGCCATCGGTGAAGTTAGAAAAATCATACGGTTTGTTTGCATACGTGAAGTGTAGTCTGAACGGGAATGCCCAGCGATAAGTTATAGAGTTTTGCGTTAGGACTTGTAGAAGTGGTTTTAAGGATCTCCGCAGTTGGATTGTGTATGGGGACAGATCCGAAAAAATTTGGACTGGATGACCTTGAAAGGAAAGATTTTCAGTCTCTCTGGCCTTTCGCATGACCTCTTCCTTAGTTTTAAAGAAGTGGGGTTTTACCACAATGTCTCTAGGTAAACCATCTTGGCGAGGGGGTTGAAGAGCTCGGTGAGCACGATCTAGCTCTAGACGATGCTCAGGTAGATCTGGTAAAAGTGACGAGATGAAAGCACGTACCACCGTATCTGTATCTTTAAATGATTCAGGTAGGCCTCGGAGCCTAAAGTTGTAGCGTCGATTCCTATTTTCGAGGTCATCTAATTTAGAATAAGCAGTGTCCAGCTGCTCTTGTGGTTCAGAGATCCTGTCAGTGTTCTGTATGGTTCTGGCTACAGTCTGGTCAGTTTTTATTTCAATTGCTTCAATCCGGGCCCCAAGTTGCTGTAGGTCAGCCTGAATAATTGAGGTAATATGGGAAGCATTCTGAGCTAAGCCTCTCGATAGCATTTGAGAGAATGTTTCAAGCAGAGAAGGGAGATCAGAGGGGTTAGTGTGGGCAGATGGGGGAGCCCCACGCGCTGCTGGAGAGGAGAGATAGTCTTCCATAGGAGTGAGAGGAGATCCCCCTTGAAATCTCCCCAGCAAAGATTCCGTGGATGCTGGGGATGATAGGGACATCTGCGGGTAACTCACAGTATGAAGAGGGCGATCCTTGGAGTGTGGGTCAGACGGGATCCGATCTGTGATGGATGGCATCGGATGCAGATTCAGGCCTTGTGCTGGGGAAGCGGCGTCCGCCATCATGGCGGAGGATGCGGCCTGGATCTCCGGAGCTAACTGCCGGGATAAACTGCGTCTCGCCGTGGTTAACGGTCGCCGAATAGATGGCACCGGCCCGCTGGAGTGTGAGAGCGAGCTGGCGATGAGGAACTCTTCTCCGTACGGCTCAAAAGCAGGAAGTCTCGGTCGGAGTGAACGGAGCTCTTAGGACCTGCGACCGTCCATCGAGCTGCCGCGCATGCGCCTCCAACCCACAACATTTTATAGCGTTACACATTCAGCATAATAAAATATATATTGCCAGTAAACTTTTTAAGAGTCTCATCTCGACATTTTCAATTTACAACTTTTAGTGCTGCTGACTCCTGCCCACTCAGTGTTGCTTTTCTGAACTTCCAGTGTTTACAGGAAAGAGTGAGCAGTGGACAAGGTAATCTCCTGTCAGTCTGTTAGCTTGGAGAAGATAGGAGGAGGAAGTGTCTTGCCATCCTAGGCTATGGGGTTATTAATATTATTATTATGCAGGATTTATATAGCGTCAACAGTTTACACAGCGCTTTAAGATATAAAAGGGAGACAATAGTTATAATACAATAAAATACAAGAGAATTAAGAGGGCCCTGCTCAGAAGAGCTTACAATCTAATAGGGTGGGGCAGGTGGTACAAAAGGTTGAAAATGTGAGGAATGAGCTGATGGAAGTGGTAAGGCTCCTTTCACACTGAGGTGTTAAAGTGCTAAAAATAGCGCCTGCAAAGCGTCCTGAAAGAGCCGCTCAGTGCACTCCAATGTGAAAGCCCTGAGGGCTTTCAAACTGGAGCGGTGCTTTTGCAGGATGGTCAAAAAATTCCTGCAAGCCGCATCTTTGGAGGGCTGTAGGAGCTCCTAAAGCGTCGCTTCCCATTGAAAACAATAGGGCAGCGCTCCAAACCCAGCTGCAAAGCGCCGTTGTTTTAACCCTTTTTCAGACGCTAGCGGGGCTAAAACTGCCCCGCTATTGGCCGATCAGCGCCGCTAAAACAACAGTAAAGCGCTGCTAAATATAGCGTCGCTTTAGCACCAGCACGTTGGAGATGTGATAGGCTTCCCTGAAGATATGAGATTTCAGGGATAACCTGAAGGTAGCAAGAATAGGGGATAGCCAGACAAGTGGATAGCGAGTTCCAGAGGATGGTAGAGGCTCTGGAGAAATCCTGGAGACTAGCATGGGAGGAGGACACAAGAGAGCTTGAGAGTAGGAGGTCTTGAGAAGAGCGGAGGGGACAATTTGGGTGATATTTGGAGACAAGATTGGTGATGGAGCTCGGGGCAGAGTTGTGAATGGCTTTGTATGTTGTGGTTAGTATTTTGACTTTAATTCGCTGGTTGATTGGGAGCCAGTGTAGGGATTGGAGGAGAGGGTTGGCAGGCGCTGAGCGGTTGGTAAGGTGGATAAGTCTGGCAACAGCGTTCAAGACAGACTGAAGAGGGGATAGCCTATGGAGAGGCAGGCCAATGAGAAGGGAGTTGCAATATCAAGGCGAGAGATAACAAGGGAGGGAACGAGGAGCTTGGTGGTTTCATTTGTTAAAAAGGGGTGAATTTTATAGATGATACGGAGGTGAATTCTACAAGCTCTTGACAACGACTGGACTTGGGGCTGAAATGACAAGTCAGAGTCTAGGATTAAACCGAGTACCCTGGCGCGAGGGGAGGGCCTGGTGGTTGCATTGTTGACTTTGATGGAAAAGTCATGGAGGGGGGCATGTGCAGGGGGAATATTAAAAGCTCAGTTTTAGAGAGATTTAGTTTAAGGAAGTGGTGTGGCATCCATGCTGATATGTCAGTTATCAAATTAGTAATGCGAGAGGAGACTGAAGGAGTGAGGTGAGGAGTAGACAGATAGATTTGGGAGTCAAGTGGTATTGGAAGCCGTGGGCAGTTATCAAGTGACCAAGGGAGGAGGGGTAGATAGAGAAGAGAAGGGGTCCAAGAACAGAGCCTCACAGAAAGAGGCAATGGAGAGGAGGAGACAGAGTTGTAGGTAACACTGAAGGAGCGCTGTGATACATAGGCAGAGAACCAGGGTTGTTTTTATTGATGCACACAGTGAAGGAAAACACAACTCTAGCCCCTACATACAAGGGTGGCTCCATAGGATGCTGCGAGAGAAGGGAGCCCACTGAAACAGGGAACCTATTGAAGTGATCATAGAACCAACTTAAAATGCGACATAGCCAAGAATTAAAAGATAAAAAAAGCTGCATACTCAGTAAGAGATTAAATCATCTGCTGAAAATGCTTAAAAACTGAGGTTTTAATAAGGTTTTTTTTAAGGTTTTAATATCACTTTAATCCCTTTATGCACCATGTGCAGTGGCAAAAAGCTGGGCCTTAATGCCTACATGTTGCACTTATACATCACTGGGCGGGCAATATTTATGTGCTGGGAGAGTGCTCCCTGTGCACTCCCAGCACAATAGACCGAGCTGCCGAAAACTACTCTAATGCCGCGTACACAAGATCGGAATTCTCATCAGAAAAATCTCTGAGGGTTTTCCCGACGGAATTCCGAAGGAATTCAGCTCAAGCTGTCTTGCCTACACACGGTCACATCAAATTCTGATAATTTATAACGCGGTGACGTACAGCACGTACGACGGGACTAGATAAAGGAAGTTCAATAGCCAGTAGCCAATAGCTTCTGTCTCTTAGTTGAATCTGAGCATGCATGATTTTTGGCGTGTCGGAATTGCATACACACGATCGGAATTTCCGATAGAAAGTTTTTCCGTCAGGAAAATTGAGAACATGCTATCAATTTTTGGCTGGCGGAAATTCGGACAAATAAATTCCGATGGAGCGTACACACGGTTCCGATGAAAAGCTCTTATCGGTCTTTTTCTGGCCGGAGTTCAGATCGTCTGTACATGGCATAAGGCATTTTGAAGTTGGAAGCTGGAGGAGAAAAAATGTATTATTCTCTATGGAGATGGTTAACATCATGTCACCTGAAGTCAAACGCTTGAAGCTCAAACAAGTTCTGGAGCTTTTATTTGGTAGCTCAAAATGGGCAGATTTGTGCATTTTTTGGCCCATTTTTATTCCCATAGAATTGAATGGAAATGCCAATTTCAAATGTTTGTGCACTTACGAATTTTTGCGCAATTTTCTGCTCAAATGTACAAAAAAGGAAAAACAGATGGTAATATATGAATAAATAAATTTAAAATAAATACACAAATAACTAAAATCATCATAAATAAATAAGCAAATAAAATAAATTCATAATATGTAATAATAAATAAATTATAAGTAACCCCTAACCTTAAAAATAAAACATTAAAGACCCAAGCCTAAATAAAGAAAAAAAGATTAATAATGATAATAATAATTATACTAATATAAATAATACTGCTAATATTTATTATTATTATTATTATTATTATTATTATTATTAATAATAATAATAACAACAACAACAACAACAATGTATTCATTTGTTTTGTGTTAGGATTAGGGTGTTTATTTATTACTTTATTATTATTTTTAAGAGTTAGGAGTTAATTTAATACTACATAGTATTAATTTATGTTTTTTATTTTATTTGTGTATTTATTTTACATGAATTTATTCATTTATTATTATCATTATTATTAGTAGTAGTAGTATAAACACCCTAATCCTAACAAAATATATAAATAATAGGACGGTAAATAAAATATTAGCCACTAACCCAAACCCTAACCTTAACTCTAACCCCTTACCATACTCTAATCTTAACAAAAAAAAAGATTATAAAAAAGCTAAACAAGCTGAAAAACCTAGCAACAAATGATGCAACAGATGATAGTTTTCTCTATTGGCTAATGAGAAAACACTAAAGCCCAAAAACAATGTATAAAAACCCGTAAAAACGCACCAAAATCATGCATAAAAACTTGTGAAAAAATGTCAGAAAAAAACGCAAAGACGTCTATATCAGTAGACACCGGGATGGCTTCTGACCATGTGACCACTGTGACAGCCAATTATAGTGGTCACATGATTGCTGATACTTCCCGCCCCCTTTTAAAGTCTTCATATACTGTACAATAGATGAAATAAAAACCAAACTATGATCCAGAGTAGTTTTTTGTGCTCTTACCCGGATCTCTCCAGGACAGGACTTGTGATTGCTCTTTCTCCAGAGATTTGTGTCTCCAGGTCACATGGAGGCTGAAGTTGGGATTTAATAATAGTTTTCCTGGGACAGTACAATTACTGTACACACTATATGTATGATCGTTATTCTCTTCAAACGTCTCTTTGGACTTCAGCTGATCTTCTCCTGATCTCCAGCTGAGCTTCAATTGTTTGGGGTAAAAATTCTGGAGGTTCAGAGAGCAGAGGACATCTCCACCATCACATAGACTTGTCTTCACAGGGTCCAGGAGTTGCGGCTTTGCTAATAGTAGACATTAAAATCATTCAGTAGGCTTCATTTATTAACATGGATCAGTTATTGTAACACCACTATTTTCATCTATAATTGTTTAATGCACAAAAGATAAACATCACCAGGGTCTGTAATCATTCATTTTACATCGATTTTGTAGAAGGGCCACACTACACTGACAGTTTTATAATGACACTGATAGTGGTAAAATACAGATACATACATATCAGGCTAAATAAATTGTGTTTTGCTTCTTTTGCATGCATGGTTGTAGTGAAGTCAAGCTGCAAGTACAGTAATAAAATAAAAAAAATAACTTTCTGTAAAATCCCAAAGGAAGACCTCTACCCATGCCACAATCTAATTCTAATCATAGAGCAGAGAAAAGGGGTTGCAGGGATATACCCTGCGAATGCTGGACTTTAATGGCATGACATAAGACTGAAACCATGATAGTGTAAAAGATAGTTTTATTTGTAACAATTTAAAATTCCAAGCAATTTATAAAAGAAAGTACAACATAGTAGATATGAAAATAGAGATTGTGCAGTGATATGATACAGTAACTTTCTAACACCTTCTATCATACTTCTTTGAAATAAGCTCGAGGTGTACAGCTAGCGCAATTCTTCAAGGGTCGACAGGTTTTGTTGGATTGCGCAGCTTCTTCGAGGCCAATAGGTTGAGTATCCTATTAACGGCACATGGCTAAAACATTAGAAGCATCAAAACATCTGTGGTGTGGACACAGGGGCTATAGCTCCTTTACTGTACCCTAAAGCTTGTAATCTGAGCCAGAGTATCCTTATTACTTGTTAGTTAGTTGTATATAGTGAAGTGACTGGCCATTGGTCCTTTATCAAAGGACACCCTAGGGAGCACTCTTTTTGATAATTCCTCTAGAGTTCCACATTCCATATGGAGATCTATTTGAATCTATCAGATATATAGCTTCGAAGTGGGTGCAAAAACAATACTACCCACTATATTATCTAAGAAAAGCCTGGGAACTATATACAACTAACTACCAATTAATAAGGATACTCTGACTCAGATTGATCCACATTCCTTAAAGAGGAAGTAAACCCTGATGAGTTTACTTCCTCTTTGATTCCCTGCAAAGCTAAAGCATAATGGACTACTATGCATCGCATCACATAGTAGTCCATTATGTGTCACTTACCTGACACAGGAGCCAGCGAAGTCACCGCTATCCATCTTCTTGGTGGGTCTCGCTGCTCCGGCACTGTGATTCGCCGGAGCAGTGATGACGTCACTCCTGCTCATGCACGCGGGAGCCGACACTTGCGGCATATCGCCGCGATGTGCAGCTTACCCAGTGCGCTGCTGTCTATGGCGCATGCGTTGTAGACAGCGGTGGCTGTCTTCAGGTAAATATCTCCTAAACCGTGTAGGTTTAGGAGATATTTCTTGGACCTACAGGTAAGTCTTAATCTAGGCTTACCTGTAGGTCAAAGTGGTTTGTAAAGGTTTACAACCACTTTAAGGTACACTAAAGGAGCTATAGCCCCTGTGTACGCCCCACAGATGTTTTGATGCTAATGTTTTAGCCATGTGCTGCTAACCACCTCAATACCGAGCACTTACACCCTCTTTCTGCCCAGGCCATTTTTCAGCTTTCAGCGCTGCCACACTTTTAATGACAATTGCACGGTCGTGCTACACTGTAACCACGTGAAATTGTTATCATTTTCTTCACACAAATAGAGCTTTCTTATGGTGGTATTTAATCACTCCTGGATTATTTTTTTCCTTAAAAAAATAAAAACTTCCAAAAATGTAGGGGTCACAGTGCATGCTTGGCCAATCATGAGCCAGCAATGCACTGCGATGGCGCAGTGCATTGTGGGTCTTGAGCGGCACACGAATTTGGCGCGAACGGCCCATAACGTTCAGAATTCGCCAAATGGGCGAACAGCCGATGTTCGAGTCGAACGTATGTTCGACTTGAATACGAAGCTCATCCCTAGTTATAACTGTCCAAGTAATAAATATGCCCAAAATAGAATGGAAAAGTAACTTTCTCTGAACAAGCTTGCTGCACCTGCAAATACACTTAGAACTGCGTGAGGTCAATTTATGCACTGCGCATGCGCAAGTGGCATTTGCACACATTCAAATGCGTTGGTTCACTGCACTGGCAAAATCTTAGTAAATGTCAAGCCACGTAAATGCATTTGCACAAGTTGAACATGCGCACCTCTCAACTTGATTTTTTTTTTACGCTGGTTCACTTTTATGTTATTTTTAAGGCTATTTGCACACAGGTCATGTTAGCATTAAGAAAAATAAATTAAGAAAAAAAGATGCGTGGGGGTCCCCCGAAATTCCATACCAGGCCTTTATCCAAGCACGCAACCTGGCAGGCCACAGGAAAAGAGGGCGGTCAAGCAGCCTGCTCCTGAACTGTACCAGGCCACATGCCCTTAAAATTAGGAGGGTGCTCAACATTGGGAGGGTGCTTTTAGGTACCCCTCAAAGCACCTTGTCCCCATGTTGATGAGGACAAGGGCCTCATCCCCACAACCCTGGCCAGTGGTTGTGGGGGTCTGCAGGCGGGGGTTTATCGGAATCTGGAAGCCCCCTTTAACAAGGGGATCCCCATATCCCGGCCTCCCCCTGTGTGAAATGGTAAGGGGGTACCCCTACCATTTCACAAAAAAAGTGACAAAAGTGTTAAAAATTACAAGAGACCGTTTTTGACAATTCCTTTATTAAAGTCTTCTTCTTTCCACCTTCTTCGGGTCTTCTTCCTTCTTTCATCCTTCGGTTTCTTCCTCCATCTTCTTCCTCCATCTTCTTCTTCCTCCGATCCTCTGCTTCTTGCTCCGGTGTTCTGGTCCGGCAACTTCCTCCACGGCGTCTCTTCTTCCTCGCTCCCATTAAGTGGAGTGGCCCGAGAATGAAGCGAGGAAGAAGAGACGCTGTGGAGGAAGATGACGGACGAGAACACCGGAGCAAGAAGCAGAGGATTGGAGGAAGAAGATGGAGGAAGAAACCGAAGGATAAAGGTAGGAAGGAAGGAAGAAAGGAAGGAAGGAAGGAAGAAGACCCGAAGAAGATGGAAAGAAGAAGACTTTAATAAAGGAAATGCCAAAAACTGTCTCTTGTTTTTTTTAACACTTTTGTCACTTTTTGGATGAAATAGTAGGGGTACAAAAACTTTACCATTTCACACAGGGGGGAGGCTGGGATCTGGGGGTCCCCTTGTTAAAGGGGGCTTCCAGATTCTGATAAGCCCCCCGCCTGCAGACCCCGACAACCACCGGCCAGGGTTGTGGGCATGAGGCCCTTGTCCTCATCAACATGGGGACAAGGTGCTTTGGGGGGTACCCCAAAGCACCCTCCCAATGTTGATGTGCCCTGGTATGGTTCAGGAAGGGGGGCGCTCTCTTGTCCCTGCGGCCTGCCAGATTGCGTGCTCGGATAAGGGTCTGGTATGGATTTTGAGGGGGACCCCCACGCCATTTTTTTTGGCACAGGGTTCACCCAAAAATCCATACCAGACCTGAAGGGCCTGTTATGCATTTTGAGGGGGACCTCCACGCCATTTTTTTTGTGGCACAGGGGTCACCTTAAAATCCATACCAGACCTGAAGGGCCTTTTATGCATTTTGAGGGGGACCTCCACGCCATTTTTTTGGGGCGCGGGGTTCCCCTTAATATTCATACCAGACCTGAAGGGCCTGGTATGCTCTTGGAGGGGAATCCATGCCGTTTTTTTATTTAAAATTAAAGTTGCCTGGCCTGGGGGTGATTTAAAGTTGTGTTGTAAATCGCCCCCAAGTCGTGCTGAGATTCATACTCAAGTTGTGTCCAAGTTGCCTCCCAAAGTCGCGCTGGAAATCGTGTTGCCCCTGTGTGAATGAACTGTTAATGATACGCCGTGCGCTATTATCAATGGCATATAATTATCTCCTGCGCCAGCATATTTTCTGTTGCGCTTATGCGTGCGCTGGTTCACATGCTCAATTAATAATTTATCTGGCCCACAAATTAAGGTATGAACCGGAGCAGCGCATTCATCTTAGTAAATTACCCCACTTCTGTCTGCTGCCTCCTTCCTCTGCTATCAGCATGAATCACTTCTGACACGTTTTCCTGACAAAAAAAAATGTGACGGGGAGGGAGCTCCAGCTAATTCAGCCTCAGCTCTGTTTCTGTGTGCTGCGTGAAGGGGGAGTGTCTCTTCCCTCCAATCAGCTCTCAGAGCTCTCCTCACTGAGCTCTGCAGTGTGTCATTTCAGCTCTGCCCTGTTTTCTGAGCTCTCAGATACGCTTTATAAATTGAGCAATTGAATTAATGTAGAGAAGAGAAGGATACAGGTAAACAGGTACAATTTATGTAGCAGGATTTGTTTAATCTATGTGTATCTCCTGAGGCCAGTCACCTCACTGAGTATATGGAAGGGTTTAAGTCCCCATCTCACATACATACAAGGGTCAATGAAGACAGGTGCCAGTTAATCTCCCAGCAACTCTTTGTAGTATGGGGGGAAATGCATGCAAGCACAGGCTGAAGCATGCAAATTCCACGCACATAGTGTCCTGATTAGGAATTGAATTGGGGCCCTAAGTGCTACAAGACAGAAGTGGTAACCACTATGCCACTGTTTGTAATTTTATATCCTCTGATACAAGCAGTATACTCAGTTACCCCTCTTTCTTTTTTACAGGTTTTTTGATAGAGGGTTGTCCATAGATTGGCGGTGAGTCTTTATCTGAGAAATATATTACATTTTTTATTATAAGCTTATTTCTCTTACCTTTATCTCGTATAGAGAATTCCTTGTATTCCTTCTAATCCATGGACTTGTGTCTCCAGGTCACTCGCACTCTGAAGTCCAGGTTGTGTAAGAGATTCTCAGGGATGGTACATCCATTAATAAAAGTGAATGTTCTATGTAAATTAGGTGTATAATTCTCCAGTGATGGGCAGTGTTGTTTCAGATTCTCTCCTGACCAGTAACACCACTCAACCTGGATATCTTTGGGATAGAAGTTCTCCAATTTATAAGAGAATGTCACCACCCGAGTGTCCGGAGTGGCTTTTATTGGCTTCCTTGCCATTGGCTTACCTGGAAGAACATTAAAGTACTTGTAAACCCTTACAACACACTTTGACCTACAGGTAAGCCTAGATTAAGGCTTACCTGTAGGTCGAAGAAATATCTCCTAAACCTACACGGTTTAGGAGATATTTGGCGAAAGACAGGCACCGTTGTCTATGGCGCATGCGCCGCAGAGAGTGGCGCGCAGGCATACTGAGCGCGGCACCGTCAACAGCGAATATGCCACGCGTGGGGGCTCCCGTGCGCATGTGCGGGAGTGACGTCATTGTGGCTTCGCCGAATGACAGTGGCAGAGCAGCGAGACCCACCGAGAAGATGGATGCACCGGACTACAGGGGACAGCGGTGACATCGCTGGCTCCTGTGTCAGGTGAGTGACACATAATGGACTACTATGCGATTCATAGTAGTCCATTATGCTTTACCTTTGCAGGGAATGAAAGAGGAAGTAAACTTATCACTGTTTACTTCCTCTTTAAAGATTTATAATAGTCAAACAAACATACTAAATTCATAATTCACATTTGGCAGTCTATGTATATAAAAAAACTGCCTAACTCCATGTTATTTGTCAATAGTTTAAAAGAATGAACTTTAAATAGTTCATTAGGACCAAGTTGGTCCAACAAATTATTTCCTTCACTAATACAGCTCTATATGGACTGTATGTGGCATTAGTATACAGCACTGTGTTCTGGCAGTGGTTTGGGGATCGGTCACGCTCTCAAAACAAAGTCTGGCTCAGCCATTCACAGAAAGCTTTGTAGTTCTGCCATGTCCCAGGTGAAAAAAAGCCAGGCTGGCTGCGAGGGCCACATGAAATGGCCTGGAGGGCTGGATTCAGCCCCTGGGCCTTGTGTTTGACACATATACTCCTAGATGTAGCTGGTCATAGGAGATGATCATTTTACAAACTATGTGGCGCTTATTCATTTGATCATTCAAAGGTTTGTTTGTTTTTCATAAAAAACAAAACAAAAAAACAAACAGTTTATACTTACCTGCTTTGTGTAATGATTTTGCACAGAGCAGCTCTAATCCTCTTCTTCTTGAATACCCCCGCTGGTACACCTGGCTCCTCCCCCTTGACCAGTGCCCCCCAATAGCAAGTTTCGTGCTTACTCCTGAGCCTTGCGCTATGCATCCATAAGACACCTAGCCCCACTCTCTCCTCATTGGCTCACTGGCTGTGACTGACAACAGTGCAAGCCAATGACTCCCGCTGCTGTGTCTCAGCCAATGAGGAGAGAGAGACCCAGGGCAGTCGAGGCTCCTATGCACATCGCTGGATAGAGAGGGGCTCAGGTGAGTATTATGGGGGCTGTGGGGGGAACAGCACACAGAAGGTTTTTTTACCTTCATGCATAGAAAACCTTTAGCCTTTACAAACACTTTAGTACCTCAGCGTTGTGAATTTTGTTATACATAGACCCCATAAATATTCTTTTAGTGTGTATATATTTAATTGCCATAAATCATAGATCACTCACCCTGCACCTGTAGAGGTCCTGATCTTCTCTCTATGGGTGTCTCCAGGCTGGGGTGGGACACTCTACACATGATCTCCGATTCTCCATCTGCCAGGATTGGTGTGAAGAGCAGTCTGGCTGTACAGGAATAGGTGAGATCGGACTGTCTCTGGGACTGGATATCTGGGATCTGGTACTTCTTATCTTGTGATAGAGGAATATATTCCTGGGCTCCTTTCTCCTTCCTGTACCACATCACAGTGACATCATCAGGGAAGTATCCGGAGATGTTGTATTGTAGAGTGTTCTGTCTCTCCATTAGTAGATGGGGTATGGGGACCTCCTCAATCACTGGGCACCAGGACAGACCTTTATAGAACAATATAAGGATTATTAACACCATAGGCCTAAAATATTCTCTAGCAGTCTATGTACCCAAACATCCAGCTTTTTTACACCTATAATCCAGTTTTGAAAACCATACACTCAACAAATCAGCAAAACATAAACATTGTATTCTTTTTATTAACATTAGCTGTATGACTGTATCCATCCGTGTCAATGTCATGTAATGAACAGGCATTATTTCAGCTTAATATAATTAGAAATTGTTTAATTAGTGAACACAATGCTACCAATGCTACAAGAGGTGATAACAGCAACATCTCCAGAATTCCACCCTTCCTGACTAATGACACCACAAAACAACTTGTTCACTCCTTGATTATTTCCCGCGTTGACTACTGCAGCTCTCTCCTTAATGGCCTACCCTTATGCAGGCTATCCCCCCTTCAGTCTATTTTGAATTCTGCTGCTAGACTAATGCACCTCACTAATCGTTCCGTGACTGCGCCCCTCTCTACCAATCCCTTCACTGGCTTCCCCTACCCCACCGTGTAAAATTCAAAATACTAACCATAACATACAAGGCCATTCACAACATCTCCCCCATCTACATCACCAACCTCATCTGCAGATATCGCCCAAATCGTGCTTCACTCCTCCCAGGACCTCCTGCTTTCTAGCTCCCTTGTTACCTCCTCTCATGCTCACCTTCAAGACTTCTCCAGAGCCTCTCCCATCCTCTGAAACTCCCTGTCCCAGTCTGTCCGATCAGCCCCTACCCTGTCCACCTTCAGGAGTTCCCTGAAAACTCATTTATTCAGAGAAGCCTATCCCACACCCACCTAACTGTCCCCGAGCCACCCCCATCAAATCATTCTCTGCAGCTATTACCTAAAATAGCGTCTGCATAGCGTCCTGAAAGAGCCACTCAGTGCACTCCAATGTGAAAGCCCTGAGGGCTTTCAAACTGGAGAGGTGCTTTTGCAGGATGGTTAAAAAAGTCCTGCAAGCCGCATCTTTGGAGGGCTGTAGGAGCTCCTAAAGTGTCCCTTCCTATTGAAAACAATAGGGCAGCGCTCCAAACCCGCCTGCAAAGCGCCGTTTTAACCCTTTTTCGGACACTAGCGGGGGCTAAAACTGCCCCACTATTGGCCGATCAGCGCCGCTAAAACAACGGTAAAGCGCTGCTAAATATAGCGTCACTTTAGCACCAGCACGTTGCGCGATCCAGTGTGAAAGGGGCCTAAAAGATTAGTTGGAGATGTGATAGGCTTCCCTGAAGATATGAGATTTCAGGGATAACCTGAAGGTAGCAAGAATAGGGGATAGCCAGACAAGTGGATAGCGAGTTCCAGAGGATGGGAGAGGCTCTGGAGAAATCCTGGAGACTAGCATGGGAGGAGGACACAAGAGAGCTTGAGAGTAGGAGGTCTTGAGAAGAGCGGAGGGGGCAATTTGGGTGATATTTGGAGACAAGATTGGTGATGTAGCTCGGGGCAGAGTTGTGAATGGCTTTGTATGTTGTGGTTAGTATTTTGACTTTAATTTGCTGGTTGATTGGGAGCCAGTGTAGGGATTGGAGGAGAGGGTTGGCAGACGCTGAGCGGTTGGTAAGGTGGATAAGTCTGGCAACAGCGTTCAAGACAGACTGAAGAGGGGATAGCCTATGGAGAGGCAGGCCAATGAGAAGGGAGTTGCAATAGTCAAGGCGAGAGATAACAAGGGAGGAAACGAGGAGCTTGGTGGTTTCATTTGTTAAAAAGGTGTGAATTTTATAGATGATACGGAGGTGAATTCTACAAGCTCTTGACAACGACTGGACTTGGGGCTGAAATGACAAGTCAGAGTCTAGTATTAAACCGAGTACCCTGGCGCGAGGGGAGGGCCTGGTGGTTGCATTGTTGATTTTGATGGAAAAGTCATGGATGGGGGCATGTGCAGGGGGAATATTAATAGCTCAGATTTAGAGAGATTTAGTTTAAGGAAGTGGTGTGGCATCCATGCTGATATGTCAGTTATCAAATTAGTAATGCGAGAGGAGACTGAAGGAGTGAGGTGAGTAGTAGACAGATAGATTTGGGAGTCAAGTGGTATTGGAAGCCGTGGGCAGTTATCAAGTGACCAAGGGAGGAGGTGTAGATAGAGAAGAGAAGGGGTCCAAGAACAGAGCCTCACAGAAAGAGGCAATGGAGAGGAGGAGACAGAGTTGTAGGTAACACTGAAGGAGCGCTGTGATAGATAGGCAGAGAACCAGGGTTGTTTTTATTGATGCACACAGCGAAGGAAAACACAACTCTAGCCCCTACATACAAGGGTGGCTCCATAGGATGCTGCGAGAGAAGGGAGCCCACTGAAACAGGGAACCTATTGAAGTGATCATGGAACCAACTTAAAATGCGACATAGCCAATGATTAAAAGATAAAAAAAGCTGCATACTCAGTAAGAGATTAAATCATCTGCTGAAAATGCTTAAAGACTTTTTTAATAAGGTTTTTTTTAAGGTTTTAATATCACTTTAATCCCTTTATGCACCATGTGCAGTGGCAAAAAGCTGAGCCTTAATGCCTACATGTTGCACTTATACATCACTGGACGGGCAATATTTTTGTGCTGGGAGAGTGCTCCCTGTGCACTCCCAGCACAATAGACCGAGCTGCCGAAAACTACTCTAATGCCGCGTACACAAGATCGGAATTCTCATCAGAAAAATCTCTGAGGGTTTTCCCAACGGAATTCCGAAGGAATTCGGCTCAAGCTGTCTTGCCTACACACGGTCACACCAAATTCCGACCACCAAGAACGCAGTGACGTACAGCACGTACGACAGGACTAGAAAAAGGAAGTTTAACACCTAGTAGCCAATAGCTTCCATCTCGTAGTTGAATCTGAGCATGCGTGAGTTTTTGTGTGTTGGAAATGCATACACACAATCGGAATTTCTGATAGAAAGTTTTTCCATATGGAAAATTGAGAACATGCTCTAAAATTTTTGCTGGCGGGAATTCGGCCAGCTAAATTCCGGTGGAGCATACACACAGTTGCATTTTCCGATGAAAAGCTTTCATCGGCCTTTTTCTGGCCGGAGTTCCGATCGTGTGTACGTAGCATAAGGCCCCATTCACACCTCAGCATTTTGAAGTTGGAAGCTGGAGGAGAAAAAATGTATTATTCTCTATGGAGATGGTTCACATCATGTCACCTGAAGTCAAATGCTTGAAGCTCAAAAAAGTTCTGGAGCTTTTATTTGGTAGCTCAAAATGGGCAGAATTGTGCATTTTTTGGCCCATTTTTATACCCAAAGAATTGAATGGAAATGCCAATTTCAAATGTTTGTGCACTTACAAATTTTTGCGCAATTTTCTGCTAAAAATGTAAAAAAAAAAAAAGAAGGAAAAACAGATGGTAATATATGAATAAATAAATGTAAAATAAATACACAAATAACTAAAATCATCATAAATAAATAAGCAAATAAAATTCATAATATATAATAATAAATAAATTAACCCCTAACCTTAAAAATAAAACATTAAAGACCCAAGCCTAAATAAAGAAAAAAGATTAATAATGATAATAATAATTATAAAATAATATTTATATAATAATATAAATAATACTGCTAATATTTATTATTATTATTATTATTATTATTATTATTAATAACAACAACAACAACAATGCATTCATTTGTTTTGTGTTAGGATTAGGATGTTTATTTATTACTTTATTATTATTATTTTTAAGAGTTAGGAGTTAATTTATTACTACATAGTATTAATTTATGATTTTTATTTTATTTGTGTATTTATTTTACATGAATTTATTCATTTATTATTATCATTATTATTATTATTAGTAGTAGTAGTAGTAGTAGTATTATGAACACCCTAATCTTAACAAAATATATAAATAATAGGACGATAAATAAAATATTAGCCACTAACCCAAACCCTAACCTTAACTCTAACCCTTACCGTACTCTAAGGCCGCGTACACACGGGCGGATTGTCTGCCCAACTTAGTCCGCTGAACCGCGTTTCAGCGGACAATCCGCTCGTGTGTGGGCTTCAGTGGACTTTTTCAGCGGACAGTCTGACGGACTTAGTCTTTCGGAATTTCCGTAATTTTGTCCGTCCAAACTTGGTTTCAGCGGACAATCCGCTCGTGAGTAGGCTAGTTCGACGGACTAAGTATGGCGCATGCTCAGAAAGGATTTACACGCCAAAGGTTGCATTGCAGTGTATTGGACGTCGAATTTCTAGTCCCGTCGTACACGTCATCGCGCAAGCTTTCGGCGGACTGTCTGTTCATCGTGTGTGGTCAAGTCCGTTCATTCAAAAGTTGGACGGACTGTCTGTCGGATTGTCTGACGAACTTAGTTGGCCAGACAATCCGCCCGTGTGTACGCGGCCTAATCCTAACAAAAAAAAAAAAAAGATTATAAAAAAGCTAAACAAGCTGAAAAACCTAGCAACAAATGATGCAACAGATGATAGTTTTCTCTATTGGCTAATGAGAAAACACTAAAGCCCAAAAACAATGTATAAAAACCCGTAAAAACGCACCAAAATCATGCATAAAAACTTGTGAAAAAATGTCAGAAAAAAAACGCAAAGACGTCTATATCAGTAGACATCGGGATGGCTTCTGACCATGTGACCACTGTGACAGCCAATTATAGTGGTCACATGATTGCTGATACTTCCCGCCCCCTTTTAAAGTCTTCATATGCTGTACAATAGATGAAATAAAAACCAAACTATGATCCAGAGTAGTTTTTTGTGCTCTTACCCGGATCTCTCCAGGACAGGACTTGTGATTGCTCTTTCTCCAGAGATTTGTGTCTCCAGGTCACATGGAGGCTGAAGTTGGGATTTAATAATAGTTTTCCTGGGACAGTACAATTACTGTACACACTATATGTATGATCGTTATTCTCTTCAAACGTCTCTTTGGACTTCAGCTGATCTTCTCCTGATCTCCAGCTGAGCTTCAATTGTTTGGGGTAAAAATTCTGGAGGTTCAGAGAGCAGAGGACATCTCCACCATCACATAGACTTGTCTTCACAGGGTCCAGGAGTTGCGGCTTTGCTAATAGTAGACATTAAAATCATTCAGTAGGCTTCATTTATTAACATGGATGAGTTATTATAACACCGCCATTTTCATCTATAATTGTTCAATGCACAAAAGATAAACATCACCAGGGTCTGTAATCATTCATTTTACATCGATTTTGTAGAAGGGCCACACTACACTGACAGTTTTATAATGACACTGATAGTGGTAAAATACAGATACATACATATCAGGCTAAATAAATTGTGTTTTGCTTCTTTTGCATGCATGGTTGTAGTGAAGTCAAGCTGCAAGTACAGTAATAAATAAAAAAAAAACTTTCTGTAAAATTCCAAAGGAAGACCTCTACCCATGCCACAATCTAATTCTAATCATAGAGCAGAGAAAAGGGGTTGCAGGGATATACCCTGCGAATGCTGGACTTTAATGGCATGACATAAGACTGAAACCATGATAGTGTAAAAGATATAGTTTTATTTGTAACAATTTAAAATTCCAAGCAGTTTATAAAAGAATGTACAACATAGTAGATATAAAAATAGAGATTGTGCAGTGATATGATACAGTAACTTTCTAACACCTTCTATCATACTTCTTTGAAATAAGCTCGAGGTGTACAGGTAGCGCAATTCTTCAAGGGTCGACAGGTTTTGTTGGATTGCGCAGCTTCTTCGAGACCAATAGGTTGAGTATCCTATTAAGGGCACATGGCTAAAACATTAGAAGCATCAAAACATCTGTGGTGTGGACAGCAGTGATGGGCATTGATGAGCAGCACTGATAGCCAGCATTAACTGACCTTACTAATGGCCACTGATTGCTGGCACTTGTGGACACTGATTTCTGGCACTTGTGGGCACAGATTGGTGGCCATTGTGGGCACTGGTTGGCACTGATTGCTCAGTGCCCTGATTACATACCTAGCTGTCCCTTGTGAGGAGATGCCGCTGATTGGCTCTCCTCTCCTCACACTCTGTCAGTGTGAGGCGAGGTCGCCAATTATTGGCATCTCTGTGTTTAAATATGACTGGCTGTGATTGGACACAGCCGATCACATGGTTAAAGAGCCACGGCCATGGGTCTTTACACAGATCGGGGTCGCACCGTGTCCTAGCAACACAGCACAGCTGCGTTCGCCGCTCCCCCGGGGGTGCGTGAGAGCAGTCATTCTGGTAGCCCATCATATGATGTCCATCCAGAATGAGAGCCGCACAGTCCAGCCATCATTTGATGGTGGACGGTGGCGAGTGGTTAATATGATACTCAACCTATGGGTCTTGAAGAAGCTCGGCAATCCAGTGAAACGCGTCAACCTTTTAAGGACTGAGCTACCTGCACAATCTCTTTTTTTGATATTTACTATGTTGTACATTCTGTTATAAACTCTTTGAAATTTAAAATGGTTACAAATAAAACTATATTTTTTATACTATCATGGTTTCTGCCTCACGTCATGGCGTAAACCACTAGCCGACCAGGACACAACGATGTACATCGGCACAATGGCACAGCTGGGCAAACGGGCGTACAGGTACTTCTCCTTTAAATCACAGCATTGTGGGCGTGCCGTGTGCTCCATGACCGTGCCCAAGGGACCCGTACACTCAATGTCTGCCAGAGGCGCGCAATTGTGTCATGAGCGAAAGAACGGGGGGAGATGGCTTTGTAAACAAGGCATTTCCCTGGGCTGCCTGGTGACATGACAGAGATCTACTGCTCCCTGTGATCGGGAGCAGTGATCACTGTCATGTCAGTGGTAGCCCATCCCCCCACAGTTAGAACACCTCCCTAGGACACACTTAACCCCTTGATCGCCCCCTAGTGTTTAACCCCTTCCCTGCCAGTGTCATTTACACAGTAATCAGTGCCTTTTTATAGCACTGATCGCTGTATATATGACAATGGTCCAAAAATGGTGTCAAAAGTGTCCGACATAATGTTGCAGTCACAATAAAAATTGCAGATCACCGCCATTACTAATATAAAAAAATTCATAATAAAAATGCCATAAATCTATCTCCTATTTTATAGACGCTAAATTTTTTGCCCAAACCAATCAATATACGCTTATTGCGATTTTTTTACCAAAAATATGTAGAATAATATATATCGGCCTAAACTGAGAAAGAAATTCATTTTTTTTATATATTTTTGGGGGATATTTATCCTAGCAAAGAATAAAAAATATTGTTTTTTTTTTAATTGTCACTTTTTTTGTTTATAGCGCAAAAAAATAAAAGATCGCAGAGGTGATCAAATACCACCAAAAGAAAGTTCTATTTGTTGGAAAAAAAAGGACGTCAATTTTGTTTGGGTGCAACGTCGCACGACTGCGCAATTGTCAAAGCGACACAGTGCTGTATCGCAAAAAGTGCTCTGGTCAGGAAGGGGCTAAATCCTTCTGGGGCTGAAGTGGTTAAAGTCCAGCATTAGCAGGGTATATGCCTGCAACCCCTTTTCTTTGTGTAAAATTCTTTGGTTTGCATTTACTTAAGCTTCCTTCATCTCTCCTTCCCTCATTAACTATTTTTCTATTTGCTGATCTCCATTAAAAAATAATAGTTTCAGCCAATCAAGAAAGGGATGATGCCACTGCAGATAAACTGTATAAGAACTGATTTTTTTTCTACAAGAGTCTGATTTCAGATTTGAGTTTTCACAGCTGCTATCTAGAGAACTGTGACAGGAGAGAGGGAGCAATACAGAATGAACAGTCTTTATATAAAAGGTACTGTTAGATGAGATTGCAAGTGAAATGATATTGGATATTCATGAAAGATGCCACTGGTGACCATAACTTCTGAAAAGATGGTTTCCTAAGACTGTGGAGGCTCATTCCTTATCAAGTCTGTCTCCCCTGTGAGCTCCTCATTTTCCATATATGGGCATTGCCATATAGGAGTAATGTATTGCTGCCAAGCTGAGTATACAGTTATAATTGTTGTTATTTTTTTTTTAACAGTACTATGTACTGCAGCGAGGGTTCACTTAGCCTGTGATAGTATCAGGCTATAGAACTGGACTGCTGGTAATTCATGTTTCAAACGGTTTGGCATTCAGCATAGCCAGTCCTTCAGTCACCAGTGCTCATGCTTCCTGAGCAATCAGATTCCTGCCCTCTGCCTTGGACAGGGTGTAACTGGGTATTAGTCTCCCATTGTTATTCCCTTAGTGAGGTCTCACTTCTGATCCTAGATGTCCCCACTTGTCCTTATTTTATTAGTGTGGAATTGTTTTTAGTGGAAGTTCTTCCCTTTATATCTAGCATTGTGGAAAGCCTAGCACAGGAATAATACCTCTTCTGTTGTTGGCTCTGGGTGCCATCTTGGGGAGGTCTGTGACAAAACTGGGCACTGAACTCCTGTGAGATTTAAAGCAGACAGCATCACAGATAGAGGGTGGTGAGCAGGAGAGGACTCGTGCAGATGAACCCTTTTCACTCTGCCAGAAGATAAGACAGCAACTATATGGGTTCTTTGGAGACTTGTGCTCCCCATCTGGGGGAGCAGCACTATTCTGATTGGGATAGGGGGGCTAACTATGTAGAGTTTATGGAGGAATACCTTTCTGAAGACAAAGCACCTGTTTTCTCCATGGAAGCTTAGTTTAATGTTTGATGAATTCAACACTGGAGCACTACTTCCTTTTTAACTAAAGAAGGGACATCCCTGTTTGTCTTGAAGACTGATACCTCAGTAAAAATGTCTTACTCATGGAACTACATTCCAATTAGGACATTCATTATTGGGAGTTCCTGCATGGGAAGAAGTAATGCAAGTACCTGAGTAACAGAAGATTCTCTAGTGGTGTAGACTAGTCTGACACTGTCATGGTAAAAAACTCCTCTGTCTGTCTTCTCTCTGTATACATGAGGGCATGGGTCACTATGTTGTGTCCATTGTGACAGGCCTGAGAGTTTGGAATATTCACTACCTGGTTTGGAACATGGAAAGTTCCAGCCGGACTAGTTTGAAGACCACAATGTGATTTTGGAATTTGAGTTCCTCCCAGGAATCAGAAGTAGGAGCAAAGAGTTCTGAGTTCAACAAAGGTTTTCGGATATCCCTGATCTGAAGTATGCAGTTATACCAAGTAATACTGTTTCTGTTCTGAAGAAGCTAAATCATTTAACGAGTTCTGTTTTGGACTGGTCAGTTCGCCTGCTGGGTGGTGCACACTGATGCAGTATGCAGTAATTTGGTTTCCCTTCTCTTAAAATACGCCCCAACATTGAGCTCTGTCATTTTGATGGCTCTGGTGTTGCAAAGGTTCCCCTGGTTGGTGACCTAGAGCCGAATGAGAGATGTTGGCTGCTTCTATCATATCTTCCTAGAAAGATAACAATGTGAGAAACTTCACATCATAGAGCTCGATTCCATTGTGCCGTTAATATTATTTTGTTTATTTTCAAGATATATAGAAAATGTGAAAATTGAAGACGTTATTTTTTGTCATGAGAAGTCCTTCAGGCTCTTATTATTACTGCAGCCATGAGGAATTTTAATGTTAACAATAAAAACAAACACATCACCTATACCTTTTGGTCCAACAGCAGAGTCAGTCTTAGCCCTTGTACACACGGTCGGATAATCTGTCGGAATGAGTCTTATCGGACCGTGTCGTCAGATAATCCGACTGTGTGTGGTATGCATTGGACTGATTCCTTCCGAATCTCCGTCCGCCCCAATTTTCCAACATGTTGGAAATATTTCCCGACCAACTGGGCCGGACGGACCTAATCCGATCATGTAAAACAAAACATTTTTTTGTGTTGCGCTGCTGGGTTATGTATGTCCAGGATGGGGGGAGGCTTATGGGAAACGGAGGGGAGGAAAATGGGATGGGGAGATAAGGGGTATATGTTGTGGCTTTGTTATATAGCAGTATTAGGGTTTCAAATCTGCTGCTCCACAGAATTCTGCAGTTCTTAGTAAGTATGGCAGATAATAGTCAATAAGTAACTGTCAGGTTTTGATGTAAAATCATAGGTTGTAGCCAATAGTCAACAGTTATAAGAATAGTTAGTTATAGCCATAGGGAAAGGAGGATTTCTTAGCACAAGCAGGTAGGCAGCATGTTCAAGGGTAGAAGGCACCTTTAAGAGATATACAAACAGAAGAAAAACAGCGCCAACCTAATTGCAGTATTTTAGATCACAGGTATTTATTTGTAAAGTAGTACACTCACTCTCTGTCGGAATGGTTCAGGCACATCACGTTTTACGTGTAAGAAAAGGTTGTGGGGGACATCACAGGGCTTCCGGGGAGAAGCGGTCCTCTTTCTGCTGTTGGTTCCCGTCTGGTGGCACCGGTGGTTCCCAGCGTCTCACGGCCCGGTGTCGCAGTGTCACGGAGGTCAGCTAGTTGGTCGTACGGGGTCGCGCTGTGATGACGTCGTAGCACGTTGCACGCGTTCGGAGCATGCAGCCCCAAAGCATGTACATTGATCCCCCATGATGGGAGATAGCACATGTTAACACACTGTGTGCATCTTCCAAATTTGTATTTTCCAGGGGTGACACCCCATGTGATGAAGGCAATATCAGCCCAGTTTGTACATACTCATGTCTGATATTGTCTTCACTTTTCCAAGTTGAACTTTGTAAGTTCCTGTGTTCTGTATTTTACGCTTTCATACATGCCTGTTTACACAAAAACACCAAGTAAAAAATAAATATGATTAAACTGGGTTTTGGATACCCAAAATATCTTGGTTTGTTGTAAAAACCTTTACTAAACGCACATGTGAATGTGCTTGTATTAAAAAGTTTAATTCTCAGCAATGTGTGGCTTCCTTTTTCATTGGGCTTAAAATGTATTTGTAGTGAAATTTGAGTTTGTGCTGAGAAGGAGTGTGATTTACTAAAGGCAACTCCACTTTGCACTCCAAGTGCAGTTTCAGGTGTACTTTTGCAGTGCACTTGTAGTGCATAGTGGATGTGCCTTTAGTAAAAAGCACCCACAGTGAGGTGTAAATTTGGACAATCATGCCATTTTCCTGCCATGGTGCTGAAAATGAGCATGATTTTGATCAGTAATGCACTACACATTAGTTAACAAAAACAAGGTGTGTGTGTAGCAGACCCACAACATAATAAGATTATCTGAAGAAGAGACTGTCCCCTCATCTCGCTCGGGTTGGGTTTGCACTGTTGCTGAAAAAGGCACAACTTTAATAAAAATGGCAAAGTGGGAGGCCACAGTCTGCCATTCCTGTGGCGTTGAAGGACACTGTGTAGTGACACAAGAAAAAAAAATATTAATTTTACAAATCAACATTGCATGCAGATTAGACACACACATTTTTGGCCAAAATTAGTATAAAATTTTTTTAAATGAGTATTTAAAGCCTAAAGTATAAGGTCCCCTTATGAGAGTCCTAACCCCCCCCCCCATCCCCCCCATCTGATGGGCCCTTGATAAAAAATGAGGGGGATGTTTAGGACAGGTAACCCTCTCCACTTGATTGAGAGCTGAATGCCTAAATAATGTGTGATACTTTGTGAAGCCCCTCCTTAGTTACACTATTGGCAGCCCACCGGACAGGTAAGAAGTGTCATAATAACAAAATGGAAGCACATTTTGACATTCTGCTATTACATAGCAAGAAAATGAATGTGTTCAAAAAATAGCATTTGAAAGTATTGAGGCCCTTACACTACATGCTTTGGTGAATTGTTCCATAAATGTGATCATGAAAAGGTATTTAGAGTGTGTATTGGGTTGGGTCAAGTCATGAGATAGAAGATTGCCATCAGCTGAGCTAGCAGTTGGGGAGAGGGGGGTTCCTAATGAGTTTGGCACAACTCCAAAAAACAATAAAAAGGTCACTTTGCATGAATTGAAGCACATACATCACATTTGTAGAGATTTTAGGGGGTGTTTAGGGGAAAGCAATACTATAGAGCTGACAAAAGACATTGGTAAGTGACTAGACTATAGTTTTAGGGGCCAAGAAGAGCATGGTGGGGAAGTTAGTGAGGCAAATCCGCATGAGGACAAAGGGGCAGAGCATATGAATTAGAGCATATTGCAAAGATGGTAATTAGGGAATGAGGAAAGAAATGCAAGACATTAGCAATCATGAAATACATAGAATGTGATGTTTAAGGATAAAACTTACCTTCATATAGTCCTTCTGCAGGAGCTGAATGATGGCAGAACAGGTCTCTGGAATAATGATCCCCAGAGCCTGGGGGGAGATGCCTGTAGAGAACTTGAGGTCCTGAAGGCTTCTCCCTGTCGCCAAGTAGGGCAACGTGGCGATGAGCCTCTGCTCCGGAGTGATGGCTTGCCGCATGCAGGTATCCTGCCTGCTGATATAAGGGGACAGCAAAGCCAGCAGACAGTGAAAAATGGGGTCCGTCATCCTGAGAATAATCCAGAAATGATCAGGATTATTCTCGCGGATCTCATGGAGCAAAGGCATGTGGGAGAACTGGTGACGCTGGCGCAACCAATTCTTGGTCGGCAAACATGTTTCATCTACGTACTCATCGTACAGTTTGTGCTGTGCAGGGGTTCTTACTTTGAAGTCAAAGTAAGAACCCTGCACAGCACAAACTGTACAATGAGTACGTAGACTAAACATGTTTGGAAAACGGTCAGCTGGTCAGAACAGAAACCAGAAAGCAACGCTAAACAGTAAGGCCTGAAAGGACGACCTGAATAGCAGAAGCAAGCAGACAATAAAAAATGCCTTTTAAAGCGTACTATACCAAGATAGAGTCCACAATGAGAAGCAAATACTTAATGACTGCACGCACTGATTATCACATACACAAAGACAAGCACAAACTGAAGAGCAGTAGCGATCTGAATCACTAATCTGAAAAGCGCGAATCGTCTTTCACCAAACTTCTACTAAAACAAGAGATCAGCAAAAGGAGCCCAAAGGGTGCCGGACGTGGTGCTGAACTTCCTTTTTCTAGTCCCGCCGTACACGGCTTACGTCACCGCGTTCTTGGCAACCGTAAAATCAAACAACTTGGCCCGACCGTGTGTATGCAACAGTTTCGGACACAAACCGTCAGACTAAATCCGACGGGCAAAATCCGACGGATTTGGTTGCCACAATCTCTGACCGCATGTACGTGGGCTTAGAAACGTCCTGTAGAAATTGGAGACAAGAATCTTCCGGACTATTTTTTTGAGGTGGTGGGACCACATTCTTTTCATCTGTCAAAGAGATAGCACACAGTTTTTAAATTGGAAAATGGATCGTACAACCGTGTATGGAGTATATACAATGAGGAAACAATGCAAAATGAAAAGTTTTAATAGAACTAGGGCATGGAAAAAGCTTCCGCTGCCAAGAGCAATATATTAACCTTCTGATGGTTTAAAAATGGAAGCAACTCTCTAATGCTTGAAAACATCTCCATATTTCCTGGAGCGCATTCTCGTGGGATTTTGCGCACTCAGCTCTCTCAATATGCAGTGATGAGGTATGTCCTGAAAGCCCACTTTAACATGTAGGTATGTAAAGTCCCCTCTTGAACCTCCGTATTAATCATCTCCCAATCAACTCTGACCAGCTTCCCTGCCCCTGCTAAAGCAAAGCATCCCCACAAATTATGCTGCCACCACCATGTTTCACAGTGGGGATGGTGTGTTCCGGGTGATGTGCAGTGTTAGTTTTCTGCCACACATAGCATTTTGCTTTTAGGCCAAAAAGTAAAATTCTGGTCTTATCTGACCAGAGAACCTTCTTCCACATGTTTGCTGTGTCCCCCACATGGCTTCTCACAAACTGCAAATGGGACTTCTTATGGCTTTCTTTAAACAATGGCTTTCTTCTTGCCGCTCTTCCATAAAGGCCAGATTTGTGGAGAGCACGACTAATAGTTGTCCTGTGGACAGATTCTCCTACCTGAGCTGTGGATCTCTGCAGTTCCTCCAGAGTTACCATTTGGCCTCTTGGCTGCTTCTCTAATCAATGCTCTCCTTGCCCAGCCTGTCAGTTTAGGTGGACGGCCATGTCTTGGTAGGTTTGCAGTTGTGCCATACTCTCCATTTTCGGATGATGGATTGAACAGTGCTCCGAAAGATGTTCAAAGCTTGGGATATTTTCTTATGACTTAACCCTGCTTTAAAATTGTCCACCGGACTCGGCAGTGTATGCTCCATCGGAATTTAGCTGTCTGAATATCGCCAGCCAAAAATTCATAGCATGTTCTCAATTTTCCAGACGGAAAAACATTCCATCAGAAATTCCGATCGTGTGTATGCAATTCCGACACTCCAAAAATCACGCATGCTCAGATTCAACTACGAGACGGAAGCTATTGGCTACTGAACTTCCTTTTTCTAGTCCCGTCATATGTGTTGTACGTTACTGCATTCTAGACTATCGGAATTTGGTGTGACCGTGTGTAGGCAAGACAGCTTGAGCGGAATCAGAGCTTTTTCCGATGAGAATTCCGATCGTGTGTACGGGGCATAAGTGTTAATTCAACAAATCTGAAAATATGTTCCTAGCTGCTCTCATTGGAATGGCTAGCACCAGGTATAAGTGCCTTGGTTAGATTTTCAAGTAGTATCAACTATACACATGATTCTGAGTCAGCCACTTTCCTACCAGACAACTCCAAATCTAAAGTACTAACATATTTCACATGAAACCTTCCTATAATTAGGGCATATACTGTATCCTGATCCCATCTGGTGTTGGTCTAGAACTTAGAGGTACAATGCTTCATAAAATTAACATCCTACTCAAAAGTTCACACTCCTGACCACAGGTGCTCTCCAGCAAAGCTCAATTTGCTGAATCCACCACTGGTTAATTAACACCATGTAGACCCAAAACCTATGTTCTGCTGTAGAGGAATGATAACATATTTGGGAACCACTAGTTTGCTTTGATATACAGGACAAGGTTATAGATGGTCACCTTTTATAGTGAGAGGTCCTGTGCTCTTCTCTACCGGCACTTCCAAAGTAGGATGTTCCACCCTGCAGATAAACTCTGCCCCCTCTTCTGTGCTGATAGATGGTTTGAAATTCAAACAAAGCTTATACGTGAATGTTTTATCCTTCTGCTTCTCTGGTTGGAGCTCTGAGATAGTATATGTCTGGCTGTGGATGACAGGGGATAAGTTCTGGTCACCCTTCTCCTTCTTCAGCCATTTCACAGTCAAGACATCAGGAAATACATTGGACACCTCACACTTCAGTACAGCTGCTCTGCCAATGATAAGATTGGGGACTGGGATATCCTGTACATTCGCCTTCCAGGGAAACTCTGCATGTAAGAGATATACAGTAGAAGATGGTCATACCAGCATCAGTAACAGAAATCAAGTAACAGTTAACAGATTAATGTCCTTGCAATTGGAAAACAGCATATCCCCTACCCCTTCTCCCATACTAACTGCCATCCACATACTGTATACCTAAACACCAATCTGATGTTTTATCTGTTACAGTCTAAAATGGATTGGGTGTCACTGTCCTGGGAGCCAGCATGCCATTCTGTCATACCTCTCTCTCTCTATATATGTATATAGATAGATAGATAGATCTATTATACACACACACACATATATATATATATACACATATATATATACACATATACACAGTATCTCACAAAAGTAAGTACATCCCTCACATTTTTGTAAATATTTTATTATATCGTTTCATGTGACAACACTGAAGAAATTACAGTGCAGTAAGTGTACATCTTGTATAACAGTGTAAAGTTGCTGTCCCCTCAAAGTAACTCAACACACAGCCATTAATGTCTAAACCGCTGCCAGAAAAGTGAGTACACCCCTAAGTAAAAATGTCCAAATCGGGGCCAAAATGTCAATATTTCATGTGGCCACTATAATTTTCCAGCACTGCCTTAACTCTCTTGGGCATGGAGTTCACCAGAGCTTCACAGGTTGCCACTGGAGTCCTCTTCCCCTCCTCCATGATGACATCACAGGGCTGGTGGATGTTGGAGACCTTGCGCTCCTCCACCTTCCGTTTGAGGATGTCCCACAGATGCTCAATAGGGTTTAGGTCTGGAGACATGCTTTGCCAGTCCCAGGGCTGGACTGGGACAAAAATTTGGCTCTGGACTTCATCATGACCGACCCACTTTAATTTTGAGTGTCCCCAATCAGAAGCCCCTTTCATATCAGAGTCCCCATTAGAAGCCCCCTTCACATCAGAGTCCCCTACAGAAGCCTCCTTCACATCAGACTCCCCTCCAGCAGCCCTCGTCACATCAGAGTCACCATCAGAAGCCCCCTTCACATCAGACTCCCCTCCAGAAGCCCCCTTCACATCAGAGTCCCCACCAGCAGCCCCCATCACATTAGAGTCCCCATCAGAAGTCCCCTTCACATCAGTCCCCATAAGCAGCCCCCTTCATATCAGTAGCCATCAGAAGCCCCCTTCACATCAGAGTCCCTTACAGAAGCCCCCTCCCCATTAGAGTCCCCTCCAGAAGCCCCCTTCTCATCAGAGTCCCCACCATCAGCCCTCTTCACATCAGAGTCCCCATCAGAAGCTCCCTTCACATCAGAGTCCCCTCCATAAGCCCCCTTCAAATCAGAATACCCACCAGCAGCCCCCTTCACATCAGTCCCCATCAGAAGCCCGCTTCACATCAGAGTCCCCACCAGCAGCCCTCTTTACATCAGAGTCCTCATCAGAAGCTCCCTTCACATCAGAGTCCCCATCAGAAGCTCCCTTCACATCAGAGTCCCCATCAGAAGCTCCCTTCACATCAGAGTCCCCTCCATAAGCCCCCTTCAAATCAGAATAACCACCAGCAGCCCCCTTCACATCAGTCCCCATCAGAAGCCCGCTACACATCAGAGTCCCCTCCAGAAGCCCCCTTCTCATCAGAGTCCCCACCATCAGCCCTCTTCACATCAGAGTCCCCATCAGAAGCTCCCTTCACATCAGAGTCCCCTCCATAAGCCCCCTTCAAATCAGAATACCCACCAGCAGCCCCCTTCACATCAGTCCCCATCAGAAGCCCGCTTCACATCAGAGTCCCCATCAGAAGCCCTCTTCAAAGCAGAGTCCCTTCCAGCAGCCCCCTTCACATCAGACATTCCCCAGCAGAAGTCCCCTTCACATCAGAGCCCCAACCAGCAGCCCCCTTCACATCAGAGTCCCAATCAGCAGCCCCTTCACATCAGAGTCCCCACTAGCAGCCCCCTTCACATCAGATTCCACTACAGAAGCCCTCTTCACATCAGTCCCCATCAGAAGCCTCCTTCACATCAGAGTCCCCACCAGAAGCCCCCTTCACATCAGAGTCACCATCAGAAACCCCCTTCACATCAGAGTCCCCACCAGCAGCCCTCTTTACATCAGAGTCCTCATCAGAAGCTCCCTTCACATCAGAGTCCCCATCAGAAGCTCCCTTCACATCAGAGTCCCCTTCAGAAGCCCCCTTCAAATCAGAGTCCCCTCCAGCAGCCCCCTTCAAATCAGAGTCCCCTCCAGCAGCCCCCTTCACATCAGTCCCCATCAGCAGCCCCTTCACATCAGAGTTCCCATCAGAAGCCCCCTTCACATCAGAGTCCCCTACAGAATCCTCCTTCACATCAGTCCCCATCAGAAGCCCCCTTCACATCAGTCCCCATCAGCAGCACCCTTCACATCAGTGCCCTTCAGCAGCCCCCTTCACATCAGAGTCCCTTAAAGAAGCCCCCTTCACATCAGTCCCCATCAGAAGCCTTCACATCAGAGTCCCCACCAGAAGCCCCCTTCACATCAGTCCCCATCTGAAGACCTCTTCACATAAGACTCCCCTACAGAAGCCCCCTTCACACCAGTCCCCATCAGAAGCCCCCTTCACATCAGAGTCCCCTACAGAAGCCCCCTTCCCATCAGTCCCCATCAGAAGCTCCCTTCACATCAGATTCCCCTACAAAGGCCCCCTTCAAATCAGAGTCCCCTAAAGAAACCCCCTTCACATCAGTGCCCATCAACAGCCCCCTTCACATCAGAGTCCCTTACAGAAGCCCCATTCACATCAGTCCCCACCAGCAGCCCCCTTAATATCAGTCCCCACCAGCAGCCCCCTTAATATCAGTCCCCTACAGAAGCCCCCTTCACATCAGAGTGTCCTCCCTCTCCTCCCCCTCCCACATGTACTCACAGTTTTGAAGGCAGCGTTTCTTCCTCTCTCCAGTCATGTGATAACAAGTGATAGGGGAGAGAGGAAGGAAAGTCTGCACTGTCTATCTCCCCCTGCAGGCTGGAGAGAGCATAATGCTTAATGTTCTCTCCAGCAAGTGACTACTCCTGACAGGAGTGAAATCTCGATCACTCACTGTCAGAGAGGAGCAGCTCCAGGACTGCAATAGACCAGCCCACTGAGCCATCGGCCCAACGGGAATCTCCCAGTAGTCCTGATGGCCAGTCCATGCCTGGTCAGTCCATCACCTTTAGCAAGGCAGTGGTAGTCTTGGAGATGTGTTTGGGGTCGTTATGTTGGAATACTGCCCAGCAGCCCAGTCTCTGAAGAACTTGTGCAGCCCCAGACCATGACACTCCCACCACCATGCTTGACTGTAGACAAGACACACTTGTCTTTGCACTCCTCACCTGGTTGATGCCACACATGCTTGACACCATCTGAACCAAATAGGTTTATCTTGGTCTCATCAGACCACAGGACATGGTTCCAGTAATACATGTCCTTGGTCTGCTTGTTTTCGGCAAACTATTTGCGGTCTTTCTTGTGCATTATCTTTAGAAGAGGCTTCCTTGTGGAATGACAGCCATGCAGACCAATTTGATGCAGTGTGCGGCGTATTGTCTGAGCACTAACAAGGCTGACCCCCCACCCCTTCAACCCCTGTAGCAATTCTGGCAGCACTCATACGTCTATTTGTCACGAGGATCCTGCCAGCAGTGGTCAGTCCGGACCTTCCGCCGCGCGTCCGCGGGTGCGCGCTCGCGTGGACGTGCGCGCGTGCGCGTCTGTGCGCGTGTGCGCGGTCGTGCGCGCGTGTGTGCGCTCGTTGGCGCCAGGCGGGCTATTTAACTCAGTTGGCCACATCCAGTTCTTGCTGTCTGATCTACAGCGTGCGAGTACCCTGATTCTGAGAACCTGCCTTCTGTGACCTGTTGACCCGGCTTGTTTACCTACTGCTCCTGCTATCCGCCTGCATCTGACCTCGGCCTGCCTGACCTTCCTTCTGCTTGTTCCTTCGGTGCCTTGCTGCCTGCCCGTTTACCGACCCGGCTTGTCCGACCATCCACCTGCTTGATCCTTGGTACCTCTGCTGACCGCCTGACCTCCTACCCGGCTTGTCTGACTGCTCTGCTTCCAGCCTTCTGTTCCAGTGCCGTCTGCTGTTCTATCTCCAGTAGTGGTTCCAGCACCTGCCTGAAGTCCTGCCTCTGCCAGAGTTCCTGCATTGGTGTCCTGGTTCAGCCTCTCTGCCTGCTGCTCTGCTTCAGCTTCCTGCACCTGCCTGCTGATCCAGTTTCCCTCCAATTCCAGCACTCCCTGATCCAGCTGTTGATCCTGCCAGACACTCGTGCCCCTCTTGACTCTTGTGCTACCTGTATACACTACCAGGGCCCTTGAGTCTGAGCCGCAAGAGAGGTCTCCTTCTGCAAGTCGGGCTCTACCACCAGGTACGTGACACTATTTCCCAAAGACAACCGCTGGTTATGACCCTGATCACGTGTACTCAACCTCTTTGGTCGACCATGGCGTGGCCTGTTCTGAGTGGAACCTGTCCTGTTAAACTGCTGCATGGTCTTGGCCACTGTGCTGCAGCTCAGTTTCAGGGTCTTGACAATTTTCTTATAGCCTAGGCCATCTTTATGTAGAGCAATCATTCTTTTTTTCAGATTCTCAGAGTTCTTTGCCATGAGGTGCCATGTTGAACTTCCAGTGACCATTATGAGAGAGTGAGAGGGATAACAACAAATTTAACACACCTGAGACCTTGTAACACTAACGAGTCACATGACACCAGGCAGGGAAAATGGCTAATTGTGCCCAATTTGGACATTTTCACTTAAGGAGATACTCATTGTAGTAAAGTGTCATTTCTTCATTGTTGTCACATGAAAAGATATAATAAAATAGGGTTTAGGTCTGGAGACATGCTTGACCAGTCCAACCCATTTACCCTTAGCTTCTTTAGCAAGGCAGTGGTTGTCTTGGAGGTGTGTTTAGGGTCATTATTATGTTAGAATACTGCCCTGCAGCCCAGTCTCTGAAGTAAGGGAATCATTCTCTGCTTCAGTATGTCACAGTACATGTTAGCATTCATGGTTTCCTCAATAAACTGTAGCTCCCCAGTGCCTGCACCACTCATGCAGCCCCAGACCATGACACTCCTGTAGAGGATCAGTCCCACCTAGAAGGCTGCTGCCCTCCAGGGAAACACTGCCATGTGCTTGTTTGGATGCTGAAGATACAGAGAGCTGAGAGGCTGTCTGCAGAACATCTAGTCTGGTATCACTGAAGTTTGATGGAGGCATCCAAATGTCCCTGGACATTCTGTGAGTATGGACTGCTGTGAGAGATCTTAGAAACTTTTGGGCTGCTGACGCCCCTCTTGTGCTAGAGAGTTAACTGTGTGTTTGTCTAAAAGAAACATTGGCTGGTGTTCTGAAGAGCTCAATCCATCTAGTTCTCTGTGGAGTGACTCTGTGCTTAGTGCTCTAAAGAAGCTTGTGCACTTTTAACTACTTCTATTACAAGCCAAGTCCACAGTTTACTACAAGCAAATGCTTTTGCTTCAGCTTTTCAGAAAGAAGTTAATTGCCTCATTCTGTACATAGTTCTGTTTTTGGAGTACCCCACTCAATTCCCTCAACCCTATCCAAGTACTCCAAAAATAAAAACAATATATAAAAATCCCTAGACTGGTTATTGAGGAAACGTGTGGCTGAGATTGTGTGTCTGGCTGCAGGGCAATGCACTGGGAAGAACCTGGGCAAATTTCCAGTGACTCCTATGGTGTTAAGCATTATACGTGGAACCCCAGACTTCCTTCAGAGGTTGCTAGGTGTTCCTTGACTTCTGGTTGGTTGACTCCCCATCTGATTGTTTGTACATAATTCCAGACCTAAGGCCACTTGGCAGAACCACTAGCATGACACCAATAATCTTTATAGATGTCTGTGAAGTCAGAATTCTGACCACCAATGTAAGGGAAGGGGGATTGTTCCCATTGATCACCAAAGTAAAGACCATCCTTCCCACTGACCCAAGATAAATAACTTTTTATCAGAGTTGTCGTGAGACATGAAAACTATTTTACGGAGTTTCCCTGGGGTAAAATGGTTGAGAAAGGCTCATAAGAAAATAATTTAAGGATCATTGTTACTTCATTACACTAATGCCCCATACACGGTTGGATTTTCCGATGGAAAATGTTCGATGGGAGCTTGTTGTCGGAAATTTCCAACCATGTGTAGGCTCCATCGGACATTTTCCATCGGAATTTCCGTCAGACAAAATTGGAGATCTGGATCTCAAATTTTTCGACAACAAAATCGGTTGTCGTAAATTCTGATCATGTGTACACGCTGCATTCCTGACGTTCGGAATTTCTGACAAGATTTGTGTGACCGTGTGTATGCAAGACAAGTTTGAGCCAACATCCATTGGAAAAAAAACATAAATTTTGTTGTCGGAAAATCCTATTGTGTGTACAGGGCATAAGAATATTTGTTATTTCTTATTCTGATTTTAATTAATCCAGTTCCCTTTAATGTACAAGTGTTATCTGTCAGCGAAATTTGGCTGTACGTAGAGAACACAGCCAAATCTCCTGTTTGTAATAATAATAATAAAATTTCATCTAATGATATAAGGCATCTTACCTAAAAACCCACTCATCCAAGTAAACAGACATGACCATCTTTAAATGCTCAGTTCCGTCAGCATGGCAAGTGACAATCTGCAATGTGTGGCAGGCTACGTGGCAAGTGGCAATCCGCAATGTGTGGCAGGCGACGTGGCAAGTGACAATCCGCAATGTGGGGCAGGCTACGTGGCAAGTGGCAATCCGCAATGTGTGGCAGGTGACGTGGCAAGTGACAATCTGCAATGTGTGGCAGGCTACGTGGCAATCCGTATCTGGTGGCAGGCAACGTGGCAAGTGACAATCCGCAATGTGTGGCAGACTACATGGCAAGTGGCAATCCGCAATGTGTGGCAGACTACGTGGCAAGTGACAATCAGCAATGTGTGGCAGGTGACGTGGCAAGTGACAATCTGCAATGTGTGGCAGGTTACGTGGCAATCCGCATCTGGTGGCAGGCGACGTGGCAAGTGACAATCCGCAATGTGTGGCAGACTACATGGCAAGTGGCAATCCGCAATGTGTGGCAGACTACGTGGCAAGTGACAATCAGCAATGTGTGGCAGATGACGTGGCAAGTGACAATCCGCAATGGGTGGCAGGCTACGTGGCAAGTGACAATCCGCAATGTGTGGCAGGCTACGTGGCAATCCGCATCTGGTGGCAGGTGATGTGGCAAGTGACAATCCGCAATGTGTGGCAGGCAATGTGGCAAGTGGCAATCCGCAATGTGTGGCAGGCGACGTGGCAAGTGACAATCCGCAATGTTTGGCAGGTGACGTGGCAATCCGCAATGTGTGGCAGGCTACACGGCAATCCGCATCTGGTGGCAGGCGACGTGGCAAGTGACAATCCGCAATGTGTGGCAGGTGACGTGGCAATCCGCAATGTGTGGCAGGCAACGTGGCAAGTGACAATCCGCAATGTGTGGCAGGTGACGTGGCAAGTAACAATCCGCATTTGGTGACAAGTGACGTGGCAAGTGACAGTCCGCATTTGGTGACAAGTGACGTGGCAAGTGACAATCCGCATTTGGTGGCAGGCGACATGGCAAAGGACACCCTCAGGGCTCCCACTGATTCTGCATTATGGTGAGTTGAACCATTTCATTTTATATTACAATGTATTAATAGAAATAATGCGCTTCATCCTGACACCATAACAGCCATGGTGCCATAATGATTGAAGCGCCAGTACCAGCCATTTCCCATATAAATTGCCCCCAAAAAAAAATATTTTATAGCAGTGCCCCTCCCGAGACTGGACTCTGGATCTGCCCCTGCAGGGAGACAGGTGACTATAAAACACACATCCTAGAATAAAATGTTTACATAAATTTTATACAATAAACATATATGACTGCCTTTTGATTCATGGAAAAAAATCAGTTATTCAGTAACTCCTGGATCTGATCATTTTTGGTACCTTTATCCAGCACAGACATCTCTCTGCTCTCCCAGTCCTCCATGGAGCCGTGTTTCCAGGACACCCTCACCACAGAGCCTGGATGACTGAAGAACCTCCCAGGAAGTTTATATTCACTATGAACACTATAGGTGCCGTCACTGTTCTGAGTTGTTCTGTTTGGATCTGAGGCCTTCTTGTCATTCCATTTTATATGGATAGCACTGGGATAAAATCCCTCTATATCCAGTGAGCACAACACCTCTCCAGAATCTGTCAGAGAGAGTTTTATAGGACCGGACGCAGTGGGTTTTTCTGGAATCAAGTGAGAAACGGTGATTAGAACAAGCCCACAGGAATGATTGTTACCCAAAAATGGATGTATCAAGTTTTTTTGTGCATTGTTGGCATATCTACACCATGAAAACATCAATTTTTTAACGTCCATGCATACTTCGCACACTGCATGAACTCAAACATGGCAAACTAGTTTACTTCCACAAGCAGCCTGTTTTTTAGCATTTTGTGTGTTAGTATATTACTCTCTATTCTGATTCTTTTTTTTTTTGGTGCAATACACCAGATGCCATTCCTTGCCTCGCCATGCAATGAGGATAGAGGTTATGTAATGAGGTTAGTTTTTACCTATGCAGAGTCAGCAAGCTTCGAAGAAGATTTTTTTTACATTCAAGTAAACAAGAATAACATAATTTAGTATGTGCCAAGCTGCACTGAAACGACACTAAATTTAACTTCTAATGCCACGTACACACAACTGGACTTTCTGGCAGAAAAGGTCAGACGGAATCATTTCATCGGATATTCCGATCATGTGTGGGCTTCAACTGACTTTTTTTTTCATACATTATGACGAACCTAGAAATAGAACATGTTTTAAATCTTTCCGATAGAATCAATTCCTATCGGGAAAACCGTTTGTCTATATGCTATTCCGACGGACCAAAAACAACGCAAGAGCAGCTATTGGCTACTGGCTATGGGACTTCCTTTTTCTAGTCCCGTCGTCATTGCATTCTAATCAAATGGACTTTGGTGTGATCGTGTGTTGGAACTCCGTCGGAAAGACCATCAGAGTTTATTCTAACGGAAAAAAACAGTAGTGTGCACACAGCATAACCCTGCTTGGTGAGATAAACTGCCAGCACGTTGCTATATTCTCCATATAGACGGGACATTGTCTTTTGCATAAAGCAACATTTGAGACAGATCAATCAACAACTTTAATCCATTCATAAGAATCATCTCAAAAGTAAAATCTTACCATAAAGATGTTTGTGTTGAAAAGTCTTTTCCTTTACTATTCCATCACAGAGAACCTTAAAGGCGATGGATATGTTTTGATGTTTACAGATGGAAGGTGTGAAGGTCAGAGAGGAGGTGATATCCAGACGATTATTGGATACTTCAGTTCTTTCACTGTGAGCCACATATCCACAGGACTGTGGAGAGTCACTATTCACATCTGCTTCATCCTCTCCTATTTCAGATATAGTTTCACCTGCTATTTTAACCATCCAAATGACTTGAGCGTCTTCCTTACAGTATGAGGCAGTACAGTATAAAGTGACCTTCTGCCCACTGAACCATGTCTGGAGGCCCTGGATGTTGTTTAAATTGAATGTTGGAGCCTCTGGAAGAGTAAAAGATAACATATATAGGAATATGTAAAAATAAACTTTTGGTATAATTTATAACTAAATATCGATATAAATGTTCAGTTTTCCACCGTATGCTATTGCACAGAGAATTTAATGCCGTGGCGGAACTACCAGGATCGCAAGACTCGCTCTTGCAACTGGGCCGTGGAGTTCCACCACTGTGGGGGGGCCAAAAGCCTGGAATGTGCCTTCCGGGTTTCTGGCTACAGTTCTGAGCAGAGTGTGTCTATTACACTCTCCTTCACACCACCCAGAGCCAGCACTGATATTGTATATATGATTTTTATCTTTATTTCTTTCATGTCCCTGTTTTATGTATTATCTGTATACATGTATTACATGTATATTTCAATAAATGCTAATATTTTTGTATATTTTCATTGTTTGTTGTGCCTTTAAAGTCTGACCATAGGTTTTCTTTATCTTTTTTAACTAGAGCCTTACATCCCCCCCCCCCCCCCCATAGAGAACAATGGTGGTCAGATCAGTCCGTCTGTGTGAAAGAGCCCTAACAGTGCAAGTGGAAATTCTGCAGGCTCTGATGTAACAGGGGCTCTGGGAACCCTGATTAAAGAAGAATGCTGGGGACAATGATGTAAGGGGGAGTTCTGGTTACCAGAGACCCCCTTATATCAGTTACCCTTTACACCAGAGTCTGCAGTGTTCCCCTTACATCAGAGTTCTCACTGTTCCTTAAATCAAAGCCCCCAGAGTTCTCTCTTACATCAGAGTCTGCACAGTCTCCCTTACAGTGTAAGGGAACTCTGTGAGTTTAGATATAAAGGGGAACTCTGTGGACTTAGATGAAAATATAAGTATTTTATACTACAAAAAAAATTGCAGCGTGCCGCTAAAGTGTTCGGGTTTGGCTTAAAGAAAAGGTGTCAACCCTACCCAAAACGGCAGGAAGGGGTCCCTACAAGACCATAATAAAGGGCACCGTGATGGGAGAAAGGGACCCCAGGATCTGTGGGAAGGGCCTAGAACTAGAGGTCAGGGGGGCCCATTTTTTTTGCACCGGGGCCCTGAAGGCTCTCGTTACGCTGTGAGGAAGGGCACACCAATAATCAAGATGGCCGCCACAGAAGTTCCCCTGTACTGCTTGTCCTACTGGGAAGGGCTGCATGGGCACGCTTTTGCTAATAAGCAACAGAATGCCAGCGAGTGCATGTGCGCGCACCCTGTGACGGTTCTTGGCGCTAAACAGGCTATTTAAGCTGACTCAATTCCCCTGGATCAGTGCTGTCTGGTCTACTGCATTCCCTGTGATTCCTGATAACCATTTGCCTGTACCTGTTCCAGTTGACCTACCTGGCTTGTCCCTGACTATTCCTGTTATCTGCCTGCACCTGACCTTGGCTTGTCTTGTCTACGCTCCTGCCTGCTCCTTCTACTACTTTGCTGCCAGCCTGTTGCCGAACCTGCCTGCACCTGACTCTGCTTCTGTATCACGTCTGTTCTGGACTTGTTTATCTGTGCCTCCAGCCTGCCTGCCTGCACCTGCCTGAGCTCCAGTCTCCAGCCTGACAGCTGTTCCTGGTTCTATCCCTGCTCCACCATCAGTTCCAGTCCAGCTCCTCTTCTAGCAACTCTGCCAGGCATTCGTGCAACTCTGCACTCCCGCACCTCCTGTTTACTCTACCAGGGGCCTCGAGTCAGAGGTGTAAGAGAGGCCTCCCTCTGCATATCAGACTCTACCACCAGGTACGTGACATATGCCTCTGATTTAATGGTTTACTTACATTTAAATGCATAAAAGTATAAAAATTGTGGGTTCAGGAAGCTAACCACTGCTGTTAGGATTCAATACGTGACTAATATATCTTCAAAACTGTGTGAGGTCTGTAAAGCTCAGAAAAAAAGTAACCAATGTGTAGTTGCTTATGCCAATTGATAAGAGATCAATTGATTCCACGCTAATTCTGGAATTGCTGAACTTCTCTCTTCTGATGGCTCTGTCACTAGACGGCCAGGTATCTGGCCATTGAATAAGACAAGGGCATTGCATGGACAGATTAGGAATATATGGGGTCTCTCAGCCAATGGGCAGGGATTTTCTTGGGTCCCTTGGCCTGCTGGGAAAGCCTATTTGTTTGGGTGATCAGGGTTCTGTGCCACCTGGATGGCTGTCTGGATGGACGTGTGTTGTATTGCCCCGGGCTGCTAGGCCAGAGCCTGAGGCCTATCCCAGGGATATCTGGCTGCTAGGCTGTCTGAGGTAAATTAGTTTTAAGGAAAGGGGAAAAGGGAAAAGGTGCAAGTTTATCCACTAATAAAGGATCACTTTTATTCGACCACAGTTAAATCATTCATCCTTAATTAAGGAATTGGTGCCATAACCTAATAGCATATAGAAAAGGAAAAAAGCGCAGTTCGATAGACACGGACTGCAAAAGGGGTTACTTTGGCCAAAAAGTGCCCAAAGTAACCCCTTTTGCAGTCCGTGTCTATCGAACTGCGCTTTTTTCCTTTTCTATAGGCTGTCTGAGGGCCTAACCAGAAGCAAGAGAGCAGCGCAGGGTTGGGACTGTGGCTTGCAGTCCAACCAGAAGTGCTGGCCAGAGAACCTGTCATGGTTGGAGGTGGAGGGAAAGCTGTTGACACTAAGGGACCATCCACCTTGTTACCAGGGACCACCGTGAGTAGCTGAAGCAAGTACCAGAGCAGTATTCTCACCAACCGGGGACGGTGAAGAATTGGGAAACTTCAGCAGGTGTCAAGCCAGGGACCCAGCCAGCAGAGGTGAAGCATGCAGAGCAGTCTTGTGTGCCAAGCCAGGAACCAAGTAGGCCAGTGGGGAGACACTTGAGGAGTATCTGTGAGTGCCAAGCTAGGGACCCAGCAGAGACGCAGGGATGATGCTTGAGGAAGATACTGTGTGCGAAGGTTGGAAGAGCTCAGGGGATCCAGTGGCAGTGGATCAGCAAGTCTAGTGAGAGAGACTGGTAGCTCAATGGATGTCAAGTAAAGGAGTTTGTTACAAATTGTGTTAGAAACTGCTATAAGACTGTTGCCATAGGAGACAGCGATCCTACTCATGCAGATGTGGTGTCTTTCTGATGCCTTTCCCTGCATGGCTGTCTGCCTATAGAAGTCTCTGAGTCTGCCAAATGAACATTGCAACTACTAAAGGGTGTCCTGGCCCTAACCCTCTCTCCCACACTTCTGTTTAAGAGAATATAAATCTCTTTGCAGTCAAGAAGTGTCTGGCGCCCATTAATCTACCTACATTGCACCCACCATGTCTCGTAGCCCACTCTACACAGAAGGATGTTAACTGTCCCTAATTCTGGAGGTCGCCATTAGGCCTGGAGAGGCCTGGGACTTTGGCTACAATGTTATTCTACATACTTTATATCCCTTTTGCCAAGCATCGACAGCTATGCCCATAAGGGTTGCTTACTAAGTTTGGTTCAAGGAACAATGTTGTTACACTCCAGTAAGGATGAGCTGAACACCCCCCTGTTCGGTTCACACCAGAACCTGCGAACAGACCTAAACTTTGTGTGAACTTTAGAACCCTATTAAAGTCTATGGGACTTGAATGTTCACAAACTAAAGTGCTAATTTTAAAGGCTAATATGCAAGTTACTGTCCTAAAAAAAGTGTTTGGGGACCCGGCTCCTGCCCCAGGGGACAGGGATCAATGCAAAAAAAAGTTTTAAAAACTGCAGTTTTTTCAGGAGCAGTGATTTTAATAATGATTAAAGTGAAACAATAAAAGTGTAATATTCCTTTAAATTTCATACCTGGGGGGTGTCTATAGTATTCCTGTGAAGGGGGACATGTTTTCCGTGCTTAGAACTGTCCCTGCACAAAGTGTCATTTCGCAAGGAAAAAAGTCTTTTAAAATCACTTTCCATTGTCGGCTCCCATAATACAGAGAACACTCAATGAGTGTTCTCTGTATTAGCTGACAATTCATTCATTGATAAAAAATAAAAAATAAATAAAAAAAAAGTGTGGGGTCCCCCTAAATATCCATACCAGACCCTTCAGGTCTGGTATGGATATTAAGGGGAACCCCGTGTCAAAAAAGAAAAAAATTGCCGTGGGGGTCCCCCTAAAAATCCATACCAGACCCTTTATCCGAGCATGTAACCTGGCAGGCCGCAGGAAAAGGGGGGGGCGAGAGAGCGCCCCCCCCTCCTGAACCATACCAGGCCACATGCCCTCAACATTGGGAGGATGCTTTGGGGGTCTGTGACCCCCTCAAAGCACCATGTCCCCATGTTGATGTGGACAAGGGCCTCATCCCCACAACCCTGGCCGGTGGTTGTGGGGGTCTGCGGGTGGGGGGCTAATCAGAATCTGGAAGCCCCCTTTAACAAGGGAACCCCCAGATCCCGCCCCCCCGTTTGAAATTGTAAGGGGGTACAAAAGTATCCCCTTACCGCTGCTCTTCTTCCTCTTTTTGTACTAAGTCTGGTTCCATTCCTCTCACACTAATAAACCAACAGAGGTCTTCTTCTTTGATTGGAATAATTGTCCTCCTTTCAAGAAAAGACCTTTCTGCTGGTGGGAGCTACAACTAGGCTTGCCATGTGATTGCTCACATTGCACCCACCTTCTTTTGGTCGGAGATTTTGTTACTTTAGGGATGTTTAGTGTCCTGGCCAACTTGAGCTTTTAAAGAAGATTGACTGCTAAATAGCTAGAGATGCATCAACCAAAGTTAATTAATCAAAAACCAAAATAAAGTAGGTAAAGTAGGCAAAATAAAGTATCCTCCTCAAAACCTCAAAAATCCATATGTTTTTGAAATCTATTCCAAACCCCAAATGTGACTGTAAATAGTGACAATAAAATACACATGAAAACACAAAAAACTTATAAAAAACATAAGACATAACATAATTCCTCTGCAACACTAATCTCATGAAAAGCATTTTTATTGATGTTTATTATTTAAAAAAAAAATTCAATTGTTTATGTTGTTCACAATTCTCACATATCACCTTATATGTATATGTTTGTTTTTATAAGGTTTATTGTTTGCATGTGCAATTTATTGTCACTATTTACAGTCACATTTTGGGTTTGGAAAAGATTGAAATAACATATGTATTTTTGAGGTTGTGAGGAGGATAGCGCCTACTTTATTTTGGTTTTTGATACATTTAGTTAAGCATAATTTAAGCGTAACTTTCCTCATTTAATCTGGGTTTAGGTATATGGTTGGCACCATTTATATGTTTATAAAGTCTAAAAGTTGATTAATGTTAATCCTGTTGAAGTAAGAATTCTTCGGTAAATGTTTCTGAGCATGTAAAGAAGTCTCCGAGGGGGCGTGGCCGAGACCGGCATGTGAGAGGACGTGCATCACGGAGCTCCCGCACTGATCCTGCAAAGATCCTCTTCCCAGCCAGCTAAAAACCTGAAATCGGGCTGAACTCAGCACAGGGTTCCCCACTGGTGTGCCTGGAGTCGCTGCCAAGGTCTGTGGAGATCATGATGACCCGAAAACACGCGGAGGCCAGAACGCCAAATTCCCAACATGGCGCCGCAGCTCCTCTCTCACAGCGTGCTCGTGGCAAGGAGAAGCATAAAGATTCCGGTAAGGCTCCTAAGACCCCTACAAGTACAGTGAAAGACCCCCCGAGGGACATGCTATACTACGCTCAGAAAATAGTGCCCCAGACAGCCCAGGGGAGTGGAGAGGACATGTCTGCCACCCCTGCAGTGTTCCACACTCAGCAGGAGGAGGGGAGCCACGCACAAGGCCCTGTAGCGTCCACCAGCCAGAGCCTTTCTGACATGGAGGAGGAGGATGAGGGAGAGGAAGCAGCTCAGCCCTCCCTAGCAGACATACTAAGGGCAGTACAGCAATGCACAGCTTCAGTTCATACTCTGCAGGATCAGTTTGGTGGTCTGAAGGAAGAACTGGGGTTTATTAGGCATGATCTACAGAAAACGAGGGAGCGCACTACCGCGGCGGAAGGCCGGATCAGTGAGATAGAGGACAAGCTGATACCCTTGCTGAGAGATACACAAATTACAGCCAGGATTGCTAGAGCAAATGAACTTAAATCTGACGAAATTGAAAACCGCTTGAGACGGAATAATATCCGTATCGTGGGGCTCCCCGAGAAGACGGAGGGTAGGGACCCCACAGATTTTGTTGAACAATGGCTATTGGAGGTGTTTGGGAAAGATGTGTTCACCCCATTGTACTCGGTTGAACGCGCGCACAGGGTACTGCCCAGGCCCCTTCGCCCCACACTATGATAGCGAGGTTACTCAACTTTAAGGATAAAGAAATAGTGCTGCGCCAGGCAAGAGAGCGATGCAATGTCCAATATAACGGGACACGCATCTCATTCTATCCTGACTACTCAGCGGAGATACAGAAGCGCAGAGCAAGATTCACTGATGTTAAAAAACGATTGCAAAGGCTTAGAGCGACATACGCCATGTTGTTCCCGGCGAAACTGCGGATTAAGGCGGGGGGCCAATCCCACTTTTTTGAGACCGCTGCCGAGGCGTCCGCGTGGTTGGATGCCAATGAACACATTATCAGGCAAGCGGGAAGAAATGCAGCAGAAGGAGACTGACCAGACCTCCATATAAGCATGATCGTATAGTGGTTATCATCACATAATTGGGCTGGGAAGCCATTACCTACTGTTATTCCACAAGCGATGAGAGCAAGTGAAGTTAACTTGAATACAGTTAAGTAGCACTTTGGATTGGAACATTTAGTAGTTTAACCAAATAGGAGTTTTGGGTATGTTCAACCCACGTTTTTTTGTATACTGTGACAGAGTGAGGCTCTGTCCCTATGAAATTGGAGGAAAAAGGGATCTCCAACCCTGTGTCCAGGTCTTGGTGATAACGAGCAGGGTGTGTGCCCAGCTGCACACAGGCCATATAATGAAGGGCTGTTGGTGAGGGATGGTGGAGTGGAGTAGCTTGCTGCTATGTATGTCCAAAGAGCCCAAAGCTGGGGGCGTGGCTTGGCGCATGGAGAAGACGGCTGCCTGAGACCTCGGCTCCCGCTCCACCTCACCGAACGGCGCACAGCACGGCCGGATACATCCTCGCTACCTTCCCTCATGAGCAGGAGAGGGACCGGAGACACCCCCCGAGCCTCGGGGGGTTCTCAAATCCAAGGAGATCGGCAGCTATTTCCCCGCGAAGGGACCCGCAGGCCGGACCACGCCGGCCTGCAAGATGACGGCGACCCGCTCGGCGGCAGCACAGGCGGCTCTCACCGCCTCTCAGGTACCTTCACCGCTCCCTGAGCCCTCTCCTCCCTCACCGCAATCCCCCGGTTCGGGCACCCGGAGCCCCCCGCAACCCTGCATGTCCCGGAAGCCCTCCGCCCCAGCCACATTCTCAGCCAGGGACATGGGACATGGAAAGATATCTCAAGGCCCTCCCCACTAAAGGGGATAGTGAGGCCTACATCAGCAGGCTCGAGCGCTCCTATAAACGTGAAATTACTGACCTGCGCCATGATATAGGACAGCGCTTTGATGATATTGAAGCGACAGTGGAGGAATCTGTGACCAGAATTATTGAACATGATCACATCCTTCAAGAGCACACTAACCAGATCCAACAACTGTTTTACGGTCTCGACGACCAGGAAAATAGAAGTCGTCGCAATAATATTCGCATCCGCGGAGTGCCTGAATCGGTTGAAAACAAAGATCTTGCCAAAGCGGCCACTTTGATGTTTAATCAGCTATTGAACAAGCCTAGGGAAGAGCACCTGGAAATTGACAGGATTCATAGGTCCCTGGGCACCCGCAATCCCAATCCTGCTTACCCCATGGACATTATATGCCGCATTCACTTCTTTCATACCAAGTCTGACATTATGCAGGCCGCCCGGAATCAGGAATCCATCCTCTTTAACGGATCCCCCGTCATGCTTCTGACGGACCTCTCCAGGCAGACCCTTCTCATGCGGAAAGCTCTGAAGCCGCTCACGGACACACTTCACTCCAAGCAAATTAAATACCGATGGGGCTTCCCTTTCCACTTGTTTGCATCCCATGAGGGTAAATCGGCCACGTTTCGCACCCTGGGTGATCTACCTAACTTCCTAGGTGTGTTTGAACTGCCGCAGATTCGGATTCCGGATTAGCCATTGGAGGCAGCTACTCCCGGGTTCCCTAAAGCACCTAGATGGGAGAAGCAATCCAGGAAAAAGAGATCCAGATCCCGCACCTCTAAGTCCCCGCCTGGATGATTTTTCTTTTATTTTTATATTTTTTCTACTACACTTGCTGGTTTGCAGGCTTGACTCTTCGTTATGCATTGTTCCCTTTTCCTCCTCTAGGTGGTTGCTGACCTGGCTATCCAGCTTTGATGATGAGTTCCAGCCTGTGAAGTTTTTTCTTCTTTACGAGACTGTCCGCTGGCACTACCTGTTTCTGTCACTTTGTTTTTGTGCTGAGCCTCATCTGGGCCCTTTTGTGAACTGCTCGAATCATGGTTGGTTGCCAGCCCTGGACAGTGGCTTGGACGGTATTTTTCTACTATGCTACTGACTTTGCACTGTTTTCCTTCCTTTTTTTACTGTTTGTTTGCTCGGCACGTGCTGTGCTGTGCGCTTTAGATAAGCACTTTTTCTTTAGTAATGTCTGTTTTGTTATGTTGGGGCGGAGCCCCCGAGATTTGCCCTTCCACGTTCCCCACGTTAGGGTGTGCAGAGTCTTTACTGCCTCTGTTTTCTGATATTTTTTAGGAAATCTGTGTAGTGTTCACATCCCCTTTCCCCCCTGAACACTAGTGGGCGGGGTTTGACTGCTCCCTACCCGCCCTTCCTGGGGGCACCGTATTTTGACACACCCACACAGGCTCTTCTGGGCCCTCCCGGAGCTGTTATTGCCCCATGTGTATTTTCCGTCCGTCACTACCTACCCCTTCTGCTCCGGGGGTTGACTGGTTGTTTAGCTTGACGCCCTCTCTTTCCCCAACCCTACGATCCATTTGCTGACCCTTTGTTACCTCAGCTGGAGACTACCTCCTCTAGCTCCCATGACAGGAACCCTAACACACACCCCACACCCTCCCCGCCTGGTATGTCCTCCCTAGGCATTAAAATCTCTTCTCTTAACTGTAGAGGGTTTAATACTCCAGAGAAACGTAGACAGCTCCTGCATCACTTTCACAAAGCTAAAACGCACATTCTACTATTGCAGGAAACTCATTTCCGGACAGACAAGCTCCCTACAATCTCCGACAAACGATACCCAAGTTGGTTTCATAGCACCAACCCTGACGCCAAGACACAGGGGGCCTCTGTGGCCTTCCATGCCTCCTTTAACCCGACCATTCTTGACCAGGAGATAGACCCTAACGGTAGATATGTGTTTTTGAAACTGCAGGTTCAACAAATGGTTTTAACCATTGTTAATGTTTATTTCCCTAACCAGAACCAGCACCGATTCCTCTCCTCCGTGGCTTCCCGCCTCCGTGTTTTTGGAACTCATAACTTGATCCTGGGTGGCGACCTGAACGTACCGTTAGTGCCGAGACTGGACTCATCCACTGGTAAGTCAAACATACCTCCATCCACACTGACCGGTATACGCTCCGTTTTGAAAGACCTCTCCTTGGTAGACCCCTGGCGGGTGCTTCACCCCTCTGAGCGGGATTATACCTATTACTCCCCTGCACATAACTCCTACAGCCGACTCGACTACATACTGATCTCCCAAACATTACTGGACTGTGACCCTACATGCGACATCGGACTGAGAATTTGGTCTGATCACGCCCCGGTACATTTGGCGCTAGGGAGACCCCCACACCTCTGCGGACACAAATCCTGGCGACTGAACGATAACCTCTTACGGGACTCCGCATGCAATGCAGCGATAATAGCGGCAATCACAGAGTTTAACCTGGTCCATGCTGATGACAACACCTCTAGTCTGACCAAATGGGAAGCACTTAAATGTGTCCTCCGAGGCATTTTGATTCAGCATGGCTCTAGGTTGAAAAAGGCCCGTACTGCCGAAATTCACAGACTATTTGCGCTGATCTCTACCCTTGAGGATTCCCACAAGCGTTCTCCCGATCCTGGGACACTGGCAGAACTTTCTAACGCACGTAGGGATCTCCAACGGATTTTCACCGAACGCTCTGTGATTGCCTGTACTAGAGGTAGACATGTTCACTACGCCCACGCGAACAAATGTGGGAGACACCTAGCTCGTATACTCCACCCCCAACAGCGTAGACCAAATATCTCCCATCTTATATCCTCTACTCACGTCAAACGCACTAAAAACTCAGAAATTGTCTCTGATTTCCGGGACTTCTACTCTTCCTTGTATAACTTACCGGTTGCTCGGGCGCCCGCCCCCTCCTCGCACTTGGACCTCTTACAATATGTCCGTGATACCTCTTTACCTCAATTGCCCCCAGATGCAGTATCAGACCTGGAACGCCCGTTGTCCACTTCAGACTTTTTGACTGCCATAAAGGGGCTTAAGCAGGGCAAAAGTCCAGGCCCTGATGGCTACATGCCCCTGTTTTTCAAGCACTATGCCCAACAACTGGCTCCACTGATGGCGTGGGCATTTGAGGAGGTTGGCGATGACCATCCGCTCTCTGTCGAGCTTCTGCAAGCTCAAATAGTGGTGATCCCCAAACCTGGGAGGGATCCTACGCTCTGCGGTAATTACCGCCCGATCTCCTTGTTGAATGTCGACCTGAAACTTTACGCTAAAATCCTTGCCACGCGCTTAGCCCCCCTCCTTCCCTCTCTGATTCATGGGGACCAAGTGGGGTTTGTCCCTGGCCGGGAGGCCAGAGACAACACCACGAAAACACTACACCTGATCTCTTACGCCAAAGCACATAATATCCCTACCTGCCTCTTGGCCTGCGATGCTGAGAAGGCATTCAACAGGGTGAGTTGGCAGTTCCTTCGGGCATCCCTGCAACAGATAGGCTTAGGCCCCAACTTACTTTCAAAGATCATGGCCCTCTACTCCACCCTACTGCTCGGGTCTCAGCTAACGGGGAATCGTCCACACCATTCCGTATTAGTAATGGTACCAGACAGGGCTGCCCCCTCTCGCCCTTGCTGTTCGCAATCACGGTGGAACACCTGGCACAGGCTATACGCAACAATTCCTCTATTCATGGTATTCCCACCCCCTCGGCTCCTCGCAAGCTGTCACTCTATGCTGGCGACTTACTTTTGTATGTCACGAAGCCCCAAACTAGCATACCGCATATTCTCGCGGAATTAGACCGCTTCGGTAGCTATAGTAATTTCAAACTTAACATAGCAAAGACTGAAGCCCTGAACATTTCTCTCTCCAAGCGGGACCTGGCGGCCCTGCAAAGGAACTACCCGTTCCGGTGGCAACCACGCTCTGTTAAGTATCTAGGGACCGCAATCCCGAGGGACCTGCAAAACATTTACTCCTTGAACTATAGTCCCCTGTTGACCAACCTTAGGCGCTCCCTTGACTCTTGGCACAATTTGAAACTTACTTGGTGGGGGAGGATGAACGTCATTAAAATGGACATACTGCCCAAGGTTCTGTATCTGTTCCAAACCCTCCCCGTACTCCTCCCTAGAGCGTTCTTCCTCTCCCTCCGCTCTGCGATAATCAAATTTGTATGGCTACACCACCCCCTAGACTGAAACATAAGGTCCTATGTGCCCCTAAGCTTCGCGGGGGCACTGGCCTACCCGACTTTCAATTGTATCATACAGCATCTTTATTATCCAGACTGTTGGAATGGTTCCCGAGACCCCTAACTAAACCCTCAGTGATTATCGAACAGGACATGACCTCCAGAGATCTTAGGGCCCTTTTATGGGGACATCACACTACGTTCCGCTCGCTTCGTGGGGTTTCCCCTCTGACGGTCTCAGTCCTGACCAAATGGTATGAAGTATCTAGTAAAACGGGCCTGTCCACGGATCCTAGCACTCTTTCCTCCCTTTTTGATAACCCACTCCTTCCCACTCTCCTCTCGGCTACCCATGTTGGAGCATACCGCAGGGAGGACTGGCCCACGGCTACTCAATTTGTTCACCCTTCCACTGGTCGCTTAAGGGACCCGGTAACATTGTCACTTTTGCCTGGCTTGGACTGGCTTTCTGAGCGATCCATTAACCAATTTTGCAATTCGCTCTTCTAATCCGGCAACATTCATAGACCGCTCACCCTGTTTGAGGAGTTTTGCACTCTCCCCCACACTCCGAAACATACGCTATCTCTTCTCTACAAAGAAATCCAATCTCTCACTTACACCTCTCTTCCTACATACACGGATAAGTGGTCCGCTGACATTGAGACTGAAATTACCCCATCGCATTGGCATACCTCCTTTATCCTTACCCACCAATCCTCCAGATCAGGATTCACTCAGGAAAAGAATTATAAATTACTGTCACGGTGGTATAGAGTTCCAGTCTCGGTACGCAGGATGTTCCCCGGCTCAACGGATGTGTGCTGGCGGTGTCACGGAGCGACAGGTACGTTCCTTCATATCTGGTGGGATTGTGTTATGGTACGTCCTTTTTGGGATAAGGTTTTTGAGACATATAATGCTATGTATCAGACTGCCATGTCCCCCTCGCCCTTGGTTGCTCTATTGTCCATTATACCGGGCTCCATTAAAAGGCACAAAACTTGCCTCCTTAGATTCCTCCTCTCTGCTGCCCGTCATAACATCACCCTTTATTGGAAGAAGGACCGGGTCCCGTCGGTGGTTGGATGGGTTGAAATTCTTAATGATGTGATGGTCATGGAGGAAATACAGGCGAAGGTGGACGACAGATATGACAAGTTCACTGCCCTGTGGTCTATCTGGCACCATCACTCGGCCTCACCGGGCTTCCTGAGTGGTCTCCGATAGGACACTGTCCCCTCCTGTATTTTAAGCGTTTACCTGGGACGCCATCCTGGGGGTCACACGGCTTGCAGGCCTATGCTCTCATTTCCCTATGTGCACCCTCTCCTAACTGGTTCCCTTTCACCTTCCCTCTCCCCCTCTGTGGCGACCTTTGTTAGACCTCAGGTCCTCATCCCAGATCCGCCCTGGAGGCTGTAGAATTGATTTAAGTGATTCCTGTCTCGGGGTTCCTGTCTCCCTCTCTCCCTCTCCCTTGCCTTCCCCTGCCCCCTTTCCCTCCTTCTTGCACCCCCTCCCTCTTTTCCCCATCAACTGATTCCTTCATTTGTTCATGTTTAAACTGGGTATAAATCAGCTCTGTTATTTTCGCAGTTCTTTATGCCTATATACCTGTACCTCAATGTTTATGTATTTTTGGAAATGTACTACCATTTTGTATTATTTACTTGCACTGATCTTGTAACAATAAAAAATATGTTCAACCCAAAGAGCCCAAAGCTGTGTGTGTTGAAGGGTTAAAGCTGTGTGCGTCCAAAGAGCCCAAAGCTGTGTGCATTGAAGGGTTGAAGCTGTGTGCGTCCAAGGAGTCCAAAGCTGTGTGCGTTAAAGGGCTTGAAGCTGTGTGCGTCCAAGGAGCCTAAGACTGTGTGTATCCAAGCAGCTCGTTGGAAGGGCAAGTACCTATAGCAGCACTACTGTTGAAGAGTAGCCAGGTGGGCTAGCATTTTCATTTGGATTGTGTGTATTTAATTTAAGATTAGACCCCTGAGTGGGATTTCTGGATGGACTAATATTTTGTTTTTCTTATAATAAACATGGGCTACCAGGCCCTTAACCATAAACGCCTGCCTGATGTGGACTAAAAAAAAATGCATCTACCAATTGAGCTAAACACCCCAATGTTACAAGTGGTGTTCGAATGCGGGCAGAAGACCTTGGTCTACAGTAAGTTCAAGTCAGGAACTATTGGCTGTGTGTGGAAGTGCAGCCAGGCAAAAGGCATTGCGTGTTGCAGGTGGTGTACCTGTGAATGAAAAGTCAAATTTTTTTTTTTCTTGCTATGAACTGTGTTTGTGTGTATGAGACAGCACAATCAGTGTGTGCAATGTGCAGGTGAGGAAAGCTTGCATGAAGAGAAAAGCAACTTGCTTTAAAAGAGACACTTTCATTTTCCTGGACTGTTTAAAGTTGTTCTGGAGTCTCTAAGTATGGGGCGGTCAAAGCTCCTAAAAGAGGCCAGGTTTGCTGAAATGAGGGACAGAGCTCTGTGGTTGGAGGGGTTGTTACCGCCCGAACGAGCCCCATACATACCTGATCAGAGTGTATCAAGGAGAAAAAGGGCTGGGGTTGTCCCTAGCAACACTGGTGCAATGAGTGCACAGGTGACTGCTGTTATGGAGAGTCCACCAGCATTTGAATCTGCAGTGGATTGGTGCAAGCGGCATTTAGCAGCACTGAACCAAGCTACAGAGGAAAGGAAGCCAACCCTCAGTGCAAGGGGAAAGCCGCTGGATGTCCATAACTGGAAGAGGGCTGTTGTTGCCCCTGGCAAAGCTGATGCAGTTAAAACAGCTATTGTGAAAGATGTGAATGTGTCACAGCATGAGACGGGATCCAGCAGAGAGAAGCCCATGCTATATGCAAGGAGAGAGGCTGATCAAAGGCTGAGGATGAGAGTGGTTGCCCATAGCAACACAGAGGAAGCCAGTCGGGCTGTCTCTGTACCATGGGCTATGTCTAATAAGGATCGTGGAAAGTGGCTTAAGGAGGAGCCAATTTATCATGTTGGAGAGAGCCAGCAAAGTTCTGCTGGGAGAGTGCGGTCTCCCATGGCAACCGGAGTGAAATGTATGCCTGAAAGGAGCTGCAGTAGAGGTTTGGTTCAGCGTCCTCACAAAGAGGCCTGTGCATTCCGGCCAGCTGGGAATCACCAGGAGAGAATCGCTGGTGATTGTCCAGTACCATGCCTGGAATGTGGCCAGCTGGGGCATGGCATGTTTTCTTGCCCTAGGTTGTGGAATACGGCTGGAGATAATGTTGCTGAGAAAGTTTTGTCTGTAGGCCCAGATTCCGGTGAAAATATGTTTGCAGTCACCCCTAGCAACAAGAAGTTTCCTGTTGTACCTGCAGGGGGTGCTAAACGGTGGGAGATGCCTGCTGTAGTTTCATCCCATGGCCACCAGGAGGAGTTGGCCAGTAAAAGTGCAGCAGAGGACTGGTGCATAAGACGACGTACTCACATGAAGATGGTGACACCAACTACTGCGGTGGGTAAGACTGTCTTTAATGAAATGATGGCTGGAACTTCTGATTTCATGTATAAAAGGACTGGTTACGAGACTGTCCATGACGATGTGAGAGTGACCCCAGTTAGTGGGGCCACTGAATGTGCACTTGAGAATGACTTTTCCCTATATAGTGGGAATGCAAGGGTTAAAATCCAAATAGAACCTGTGTTGATGACTAAAAGTGTTGTGTCTAATGACTCTCAGGCTCAAGTTGACCATGGGCTAGGACAGCCTACAAATGCGAAAAATGCTATAAGTGTTACTGTTAATGAAAAGTTTAATGCTGTTGGGAAAACTTTTGCTCTGAAAGAACCTGGGGTTATCAAAAATGGGCCGTTGCCTGTAGCAACTGGTGGTAAGACAGCACAGTTGTCCACAGGAATCTCCAGGGAACTTCATGTGTTGGAGTCAGAGGTTGCCCTGGATAACTGCGATGTCACTCTGGTGGGACAGAATGGAACTGTACTGTGTAATGGTAATGTGTTAGTGCAAGCTGCTAGTACTAAAAATGTGCAGGTAAATGGTGGATTAACACAACCTGTGAAAAATGCAAAAGTGTGTGAGGTTTATGAAATGCAAGCAGAGAAAGGTGGTGAATATGGTGTATTGCAACCTGTGCTACCACAGTCTGACGTGATTTACAATGACTGGTGTAATGAGTTTGCAACTAAGCCAGTCTGTTCGTATGTGTCTACTTGGGCAGAAGGATCGGTTCTGAGGAGTACCGCAGAAGGGAGCTCACATACAATAGATTGGAATAGTTGGGGTGAAAATCTTATCTCCCTGATAGATGAGGCTTTTATGCACAAAAATAAGGTGGACACGGTTTCTGCTGGGCCAGCAGGAGGGGCTGCAGAACAGCCTGTACCTGAGGGCGCGATGGCTGCTGCAGGGGTTAACCCTGGTGAGCAGGATGAACCAAATAAGGGCACAGCAGAGACATTGTCCGTGACCTACAAAACTGAGGTTGGCATGGAGTGTCAATGTGACGTCACTGGTAATGTTCTGGAGCAGTTCACTGATGCTGAGCCTGAGAAGTTGGGTATGAGTCCAGCAATTGGCAGCGCTCTGGTGGAGCACCAGGCTGTGTTTACCTCCAGCTGCAAGAAGGTTCCGTTAACCGTCGAAACTTTTCAAGTCTCAGCAAGTGAGTCTCTCTGCATCCCCAGTGTCATGAAAATCCCCAGGAAGGACTTAGGTCTGGAGTCAAGGGCCTGGTTTATAACCGAAGCATTAAAAGAGATGCTTGAACTTTGGGATGTATAGCCAATCTATACTAGTGTGTCTCCTCCACAGTCTGATGGTCTGGTACTGCGGAGTACCACTAGGTGGAACACTGTAAGGCAGGCTGTACAGAGCAAAGCAAAACAGGACAGGAATGGTTTATTCCTAAATTTGCTACTTTTGTTAAAAGTTGCCGCTACGTATGCTGCTAGATTAGATCCAGAAGAAATATTTGAGACAGATGTTGGAGAAGTTGAAAATAAGCCTAAATTGCCTGTGGTTACACCTCCTAAAAGCCAGATGGGAAGCATTTCTGCTGCTATGGTCCAGTGTGGTGCTGGTCAGTTGGTGAAGGGCGTGTATACTGCACCAGTAGAAAAACCACATGAGGTGGAAGGGCCATGTGTGGACCTGAAAGCAGCAGAGATCCTGACCAGGGCTCAAACAAAGGTGGTTAAAGAGACTGGGGTCCCCAGTCCAGTGCTTGGTTTAGGTGACAAACCTAATAAGATCCCCGGGACAGGGGAATGGGCAAGGAGCGTGGTAAAAATTGTATGTGGATCAGACGAGAGCTTGCCTGTTCCGGTGGATAAAAATACAGATGGCATCAGAACGGGTCAAGTGGTAGGACAGCTGCCTGCAGAGTGGGTGAACCCAGGGGAGGTGGCATCCTGTGAGGTTCCTGTGGGTGATGGCGGCCCTCTGGTATGTGTGCCCTCTGCAGACTCTGCCCTAGCAAATTTTGAAAAAAAAGGCATTGGTGACATGTGCAACATTGAGAGGTCTAATGTTGGTTTGAATATGTCTGTCAATGATGAACCAAATAATGTGTTAATGGTACATGATAATGTGGTGCCCAAAGGTACAGGTAAACCTGGTAATCAATTAGTGACTGCTGAGTCAGGTACCAGAAATAAGAGGTGGGTTTCCGTTCTAAACACTATAGAAATAGGCCCCCTACAGTCTCAGAACAGTACTGCTGAGAAAGTTTTGGGGAAACCTGGGAACCTGAAGCGTGGAGGCAGAAGGGTTGGTAGAAAGACCAACGGGAACCCATTAAGATTTCAGGAGAGGAAGTGCTTATGGAAATGCACTCGGAAGAAAAGTTGGGAAGGTTGCATCAAAGCTCATAGCAGAGTGACAGTAAGGCTTAGAGGGAGACACCAAAGGAGGCATTGGGTAGAGTTCCCCGTTAGGAGAAGCGAGGTTGGACAGGAGTGTACTTCTGTAAATGGTATCTGGCACAGAGGTGCCAAAAGTAACTTGGGGGTTCCACCCTCTGGGTCGAAACAAAGGGGGGGAATGTTCCTGGAAGCACACCCGGAAAAAGGTTGGGCCTACGTGGCTGACAGCCAGCACAGAGGTGTCCCAACCATCATGATGGGTGCTGGTGTTCCTCCCTCCGGATCGAAACAAAGGGGGGGGGGGGGATATGTGACAGAGCGAGGCTCTGTCCCTATGAAATTGGAGGAAAAAGGGATCTCCAACCCTGTGTCCAGGTCTTGGTGATAACGAGCAGGGTGTGCGCCCAGCTGCACACAGGCCATATAATGAAGGGCTGTTGGTGAGGGATGGTGGAGTGGAGTAGCTTGCTGCTGTGCCTGTCCAAAGAGCCCAAAGCTGTGTGCGTTGAAGAGTTAAAGCTGTGTGCGTCCAAAGAGCCCAAAGCTGTGTGCGTTGAAGGGTTGAAGCTGTGTGCGTCCAAGGAGTCCAAAGCTGTGTGCGTTAAAAGGCTTGAAGCTGTGTGCGTCCAAGGAGCCTAAGACTGTGTGTATCCAAGCAGCTCGTTGGAAGGGCAAGTACCTATAGCAGCACTACTGTTGAAGAGTAGCCAGGTGGGCTAGCATTTTCATTTGGATTGTGTGTATTTAATTTAAGATTGGACCCCTGAGTGGGATTTCTGGATGGACTAATATTTTGTTTTTCTTATAATAAACGTGGGCTACCAGGCCCTTAACCATAAACGCCTGCCTGATGTGGACTAAAAAAAAATGCATCTACCAATTGAGCTAAACACCCCAATGTTACAATACTCTTTATCTCGGTTTTCCCCCATTCAACTGAATGACACCTACCCCCTATTCTGTCGGCTGGAGAGACCACTCTCACTCTTTGGAGAGTGTTACCCTCTATGCACCCACGGGGACTGGGAGATTTTTTGCTTAGCAGCTATGATTCTTATTTTTTTGTCCTGTTATTGCCGCAGCTTCAGCTTGAGTAGGAACCGGCAGGCGTACAGGAGGAACTGTGTTATATGCTGTTTCGCCTTTCATGCCACAGCGGACTCCTTTAATTGGAACTCAGGTATCACGATTTTGTCACACTTGGCACCCCACACATATGCACACGCTAAAGCGCCTAGGGTACACACGTTGCCTTACCCTATCATATCTATGAGTGATTATCTTAATGAGTACGGTATCTTTGTTGTCTTGGAACATTAAGAATCCTCTGAAACGTTCCATGGTAACCATTATTCTTAAGAAATACTCCCCTGCCATTTATGCACTGCAGGAGACTCATTTGGTACCGGAGACGAACTCCTGCCTGGGATTTTCCTGGGTGGGTAGTGCATTCCATTCCACTCACACCTCTTATTCCAGGGGGGTGAGTGTGCTGGTGCATCAGGCCATAGATTTCCAACTGTTGGACAAATTGATAGATGCTGAGGGACGATATGTGATACTACTGTGTAAAATTTACCAATTGCATTGTATAATTGCTGCTATATATGTGCCACCTCCTTTCACGACAGAGGTGATGAGGGTCCTGCTGACATCAACTGGGCCACTCGGATGTACCCTTTATTATTGTGGGAGACTTCAATTGCTACATGGATCCAGTTATGGATAAGCATCCGCCTCCGGCGGCTTCCAGCACGAGGGCTCGAACGGCATTGCGGAAGTTTACGGAGGAGTTTGGATGGGCTGATCCGTGGCGCAATCGTAACCCACTACAGAAACAATTTTCTTGTTTTTCGAAGACCCACCTCTCCCTGTCGAGAATTGATCTGTGTCTCTGCTCACCTCAAGCAACCCATTTATTGGAGGACATTAAATATCTGGTGAGGGGTATATCAGATCATTCGCCCCTATTGGTTTCCTTGTGTGCCAAGCCGGCCACGGATTTGCCGAGGGCACCATGGAAACTCAATGCATTTTGGCTTAATCTATTTCCTTCTCATGACAGGGTGTTGACTGAGATCTCTGAGTTTTGGAGACGACATGAGAACCACTCTGATTTAAGGCTTGCATGGGAGACGTTTAAAGCGTATCTCAGGGGACTCATGATCAATGAGGTGGCAGAGATCAAATCTAAATCGCATGCTATCAGGGAGCAGACAGAACGACTGGTAAGCCGACTAGAGGCAGATTACTTTACCGACCCCTCTGAGGCAGCTAGGGTGGCGTGGCTTGCCGCGCAGGAGGCGGTTACCCGGATTTCCAGGGAGGCAGCTGACAGGAAAAGATTTTTTAACAAGCAGGCCTTCTATGAGGAGGGAGAGCAAACGGGCCGCCTTTTGGCCAAAATTGTTAAGGTCTCCCAGATGTCTCCGTCTATTGGAGCGTTGCGCACTGAGGGGGGGAGGCTGGTAAACACCCAAACTCAGGTTATGGCAGAACTGGTGAGGTTTTACTCTGATTTGTACAAATCTAGGGTGACTTATTTGACCACTGACTTAAGGGATTACCTGCAGGGAATTGAACCTCCTAAACTTTCTGACTCTCACAGAGCACTCCTGGACTCTCCAATTAGTCTGGAGGAACTGCAAGGGGCTCTTAGCCTCTTTCCAAACTCAAAGGCCCCAGGGGACGACGGTCTCCCAATGGAGGTCTTCAAACAATATGGGGAGGCAATTCTGCCTCCAGCACTCAATCCCCAGCCCTGAGGTCACACCCATCCAACTGTCCCTTGCTGGCATGACCCTAGAGTATTTATGAGGTGGCCTGCCCCTTGCCAGCCCAATTTGCTAGGGATTGGCTAGGGCCCTCATCCATACTCCAGGTAGCTCCTCAAAACCCCCACACTCCACTTCTACAAGCTTCTCCAAGGTTCTAACAAGCGGGGGGGAGGAACCAGAGATGCTGCCTGTTGAGTGATCCAGCCTCGCAGAGTCACTCGACCCTGACCCAGATTCAACCAAGCCTGACTCTCAGCCAGGCCAAATTTACCTATACTACAGCCTACTCTAAAAAAACAAAAAAAAAACTATCTACATCTAGCACACTAGGGGGTGCTACATTTGTGTGAGGTCTGGACTCTTTGGGCTCAAAGCTGAAGGTTGCTCACCCTCCAAACCAACTAAAGTATGAAAAGATATGTATGGAAAAACATACAATCATGGAAAGGAGAACCTCCATTGTTTTGATAATTCTGCACATGATTGTATGTTTCTGATTAACTCTCTATTTGGTAAATTTGGCCCAAAGTATTTTCTGTTTATTACTGGTCTGGGAATGGGAAGCATGTTCCCATTATACACAATGTTCCCATTATACACAATAAATGATAAAATAATTATAATTACCTCTGCACTGTATAATACTGGTTTGGATGGGTGTATCCAGGCTGGGATGTCCCACTCTGCAAATAAACTCTACTCCATTCTCCGACAGATCAGACCTCTTGTAAGATAAAACCGCTGTAGAAGAGAAAGTTTGGTTCTCCATCCTGTGTGATGAGATTTCTGTAATTTTGTATTTCTGAGAACTGGAGATTTCCTCCAAGTCCTGATTGCCCATTTTCCTCTCAAACCATTTTACAGTCAGAGCATCGGGGAAGTAGTCTGACACTCGGCACTGTAAAAGAACCTCTTTACCTTGGAAGACAGTCTCTATTGGAAACTTCTGCAGTTTTGGACGCCACGGGAGGTCTGAAAAAGGGAAAAACACTTGTGGGAACCGATTTTTGCTTGCATATTCCATTTCATATAATTATTTATAGACTTGTGCGGTTCATTTAGTTTTGAATTAAAATTCGGACAAATTTTTGTTTTTTGGAAAAATCAGATGTATCCGAATTTCCAAATTACAATAGTACTGAATTTAAATGAATCCAAAATAACGAAAAAAAAAAATTCGGACGAAATTCATTTTTGAATACCTTCCCAATTCAGTTTTTGAATTTGAAACGTTTTCTAACTCAAATATTTTTCAAATTCGAAAAGATTTATAATTGGAATAGTTTTCCAATTTCCAAAGAGAATAAAATATAATAGACGATAAAGGAATAGAATAGAAAAAAATGTATAAGCTAGAAAAGAATATAACAGAAAATAAAAGAATAGAATATAATAGATTAAAACAGAACAAAATAGATTAGAAAATAAAAAAACAGAATAGACTAGAATATAATAGAAACAAATAGAATAGAAAAGAATAGAATAACATAGAATATAACCATCTTCTGAAATTCGAATTTCAAATAGAACACATTTGAATACATAAGAAAAGAATAGAATAGAAAAGAAGAATATAATAAAATAGACTATATTAGAATGGAAATTAATATAATAATAATAAAAAAATAATAGAGCAGAATAGAAATAATATAACCATTTCCCAAAATTCAAATAGAAGCAATTCAAATTTGAATAAAATATAAAAGAATAGATTAGAATAGAATAGAAAATAACAGAATACTATAAAAAAAACAGAATAGAATAGAAAGAATATAACCATCTTGTGAAATTCTAATTTCAAATAGAATGAATTTGAATAGAAAGTAATAGAATAGAAAATAATAGAATAGAAAATAAAATAATAGAAAATAATAGAATAGAATAAACAAATAAGCACAAAATTTAATTAAAAAAAAAAAAACAATAGATCGGAATAGATTAGAATAGAAAGAATATAACCATTTCCCAAAATTCAAATAGAATCAATTAGAATTTGAATAGAAAGGAATAGATTAGAATAGGAAGATGGTTATATTCATTCTATTCTATTGTTTTTTTTTCTATACTATTATGTTATTTTCTATTCTATTGGTTATATTATTTCTATTCTGTATGAAGTGATTTTGCGCAAAAAATAAATAACTATCACTAAAAGACACTGTAATGAAATACCCAGCAGATAAATCACTCAACAAAAGGAGGTAGAGTGCCTCCACGTATATAACAATATGCAAAAATACAATATGCAAAAATTGTCAACAAGGTGTCCCAAATGTGCTAAATAGAAAACTGTGCAAAAATAGCTATAAAATGTTCAAAATAATTCCTAAAGTCACGTGAGGTGATTAACCTTCAAAGATAAAATAAAAAAGAACATACATGTCAGTAAATCCCAAGAGGGTTTATATAATGAGGCTAAAAGCCTCTAAAATAGTGAATAAAGGGATACATATAATGTTCTAAATTTCGCAGTCTTCCCGGACTGATGGATCCAAATAGAGAGAATTAATAAATAAATGTCAATACTTTGACATGTCCATGTATGTTCCTCGATATTTTGAAAGCAGCCTCTTAGGCCGCGTACACACGCGGGGACTGTTCGCTCAACTTTGTTCGTCAAACAGTTTCAGCGGACAGTCCGCTCAAAATTAGCATGGACGGACTTGCCCACACACGACGAACGAACAGTCCGCTGAAACCGTGCGCGATGACGTGAACGGCACGTACGACGGGACTAGAAAACGACGTCCTATACACTGCAATGCAACCTTCGGCGTGTAAATCTTTTCTGAGCATGCGCGGAACTTAGTTTGACGAACAAGCCTACACACGAGGGGACTGTCCGCTGAAACAAAGTTTCAGCGGACAGTTTTTCTGAAATTCCAAAAAACTTTGTTCAGCAGACTGTTCGCTGAAACTGTCCGCTGAAAGCCCACACACGAGCGGACTGTCCGCCGAAACACTGTTCAGCGGACAAAGTTGAGCGAACAGTCTGCCCGTGTGTACGCGGCCTCAGTGCTCAAGTCTCCAAAAACTCTCACCTTAATTCTAGAAGTATATTGCATCCATAAATAATCAGGGGTCTCCAATGTCACTTATGGGCACTTCATTAGGGAGTATGCACTGCAGCTTCGCTCTCAGATATTCCTCCAATAGATAGGATAAGGTAAGGTGATCAAAAAACCCAAATTTATTCATAACAATTCCCCTCCATGTGTTCACCTTTAGATGCACTTCTAGGTTTTGCTACATTAAATACACAATTATTATTACTTTATTTCTGTTACTAGTGACATTTATTAGGTACTCCTAGTAGCGCGAGAGACATTTCCACCTTTTTTTAATATTATTTCTATTCTATTTTTTTTTATTCTATTCTTTTCTATTATATTCAAATTTAAGGAGATGGTTATAATCTGTCTATTTTATTCTATTCTCTTTTTTTATTCTAGTCTTTCCTTCCTATTCTATTCTATTCTGTTCTTTTATATTCTATCCTATTGTGTTCCGTTTTTACTCTATTATATTCTATTCTTTTATTTTCTGTTATATTCTTTTCTATAAAACTAAAAAATACTAAAGCGCAAATATGGATCCTGAGTGGAACGTGCCTAAATGAAAAAGCTGCACTCACTTAAACGTGGTCAGTCACCAAATTCAGTAAATATTAAATAATAGTGATGCGTTAAAATCAATATTTCACCAAGAACTAAAGTGCAATATGCAAAGTGCTATGTGCAACAATGTAACAATAGAGGTAAAAATCACCACGAACCCCCCACCACTGTAGTATCAGTTGGCAACATTTGTTGATACTACAGTGGTGGGGGGTTCGTGGTGATTTTTACCCCTATTGTTACATTGTTGCACATAGCACTTTGCACAGTTTGCACATTGCACTTTAGTTTTTTGGTGGAATATTGATTTTAGCGCATCACTATTATTTAATATTTATATTCTTTTCTATGCTATTTAATTTTTTTCCTATTTCATTCCTTTATTTTCTATTTTATTTTATTCTCTTTGGAAAATTGGAAAACTATTTGAATACTTTTTGAATCAATGCGAATTTGAAAAAATTTGAATCGATGCAAATTTGAAAAATTCGAATCGACTTGAAAACGAATAAAACAAAATGAATCCCGAAAACAAATTAAATGAATGAAACAGATGTAACTAAATAAATGTATGTAAGTAACGAATCAAAGCTAAACAAATTTTTTCGTTCTGCACATGTCTAATTCAATCCATTTATGTGTCGATTTAATTTATCCATATAATACAATATATGGTTTGCTACCAGAAGCAACAAGTCTATGTGTGGAATGTTGTTTTTTATTCGCTATGTTCCTGTAGTTCTGATTTACAAATTCGTTTGGCCCCAGTCTGTGCTACTCGTTATTTTTCCCCGTCTCCAGGTTAATACAGTTTCAGTTTTCAAAGCTAACATGAAGACTAGGATCCAGCTGGCTCATAAGAAACTTAGAAGAAAATTGTCTGTATTTATAAGGCTTTCATTAAACTAATAATTGGTGGATTAAACTATCTGGATCCCATCAAGTCAGTAGTACACCACCGTATTCTCCATACAAATTTGGTGTCAGAGGGCTTTGCAAAGCTATCTTGGAAACACAGTTCCATGGCACAAGGGCTCATAAGAAAATGTGTCAACATCTTTCAGAATTCTTGGTTCTAAAGAACTGATGCCGCGTACACAGGATCGGAATTTCGGCCAACAAAATACCGATGAGAGCTTTTCATCTGAAAATGCGACCATGTGTATGCTCCATCGGAATTTAGCTGGCTGAATTCCTGTCAGCAAAAATTTTAGAGCATGTTCTCAATTTTCCCAATGGAAAAACTTTCTATCGGAAATTCCGATCATGTGTGTATGCATTTCCGACACACAAAAACTCACGCATGCTCAGATTCGACTACAAGATGGAAGCTATTGGCTACTAGGTGTTGAACTTCCTTTTTCTAGTCCCGTCGTACGTGTTGTATGTCACCGCGTTCTTGGCGGTCGGAATTTGGTGTGAGTAAGCACTGATTACGGTGCGAAACGTGTCAGTATTTTCCTGTACCCTGTTATTCTTTTGCTGTGGATTTTTTGATTTTGTTTTGATGTGACCCACATTGTTTCAATTAAAGATGGGATTTCAAGTCTTTTTCCAGTGTGCGGCTATCCAGAGTTTTGTCCTGCTTGTTTGCTCATGGTGTGTGTAATGGCCAGCACCTGACAGCCATGTACTGGCCATCGGGACTACCGGGAGTCTCCCGGTGGACCGATGGCTCAGTGGGCTACTCTGATGTAAGGGGGCTGCTGATGGGACACTCTGATGTAAGGGGGCTGCTGATGGGACACTGATGTAAGGGGGGTGCTGATGGGACACTCTGATGTAAGGGGGTGCTGATGGGACACTCTGATGTAAGGGGGTGCTGATGGGACACTCTGATGTAAGGGGGTGCTGATGGGACACTCTGATGTAAGGGGGTGCTGATGGGACACTCTGATGTAAGGGGGTGCTGATGGGACACTCTGATGTAAGGGGGTGCTGATGGGACACTGATGTAAAGGGGTGCTGATGGGACACTCTGATGTAAAGGGGTGCTGATGGGACACTCTGATGTAAAGGGGTGCTGATGGGACACTGATGTAAAGGGGTGCTGATGGGACACTCTGATGTAAGGGGGCTGGTAATGGGACACTCTGGTGTAAGGGGGCAGGTAATGGGACACTCTGATGTAAGGGGGCTGGTAATGGGACACTGTGATGTAAGGGGGCTGGTAATGGGACACTGTGATGTAAGGGGGCTGGTAATGGGACACTCTGTTGTAAGGGGGCTGGTAATGGGACACTCTGTTGTAAGGGGGCTGGTAATGGGACACTGTTGTAAGGGGGCTGCTCATGGGACACTGATGCAAGGGAGTGCTGATGGGACACTCAAAATGTAAGTGGGCCGGTCTGGATGAAGTCCAGGGACAAATTTCTGTCCCAGTCCAGCCCTGGCACCTGGGGCTCATCAATAGGAGACAGAGCTTTAGTCCTTGAGGATTACTTTGGAGCGGTGGTTCATCCTTTTGATCAGAATTCCGTCGGAATTCCGATGGGAAAACCATCAGAGCTTTTTCTGACGAGAATTCCCATCGCGTGTACGCGGCATGACATTCATTCCAGTCTGGCACCTCTAAACTCAGAAGCGGGTAAATTGCTGAATAGAAAAGAAATTCTTCAGTAGGCCTTATAACATGTTTAGTAATATTCCAAAATTTAAAAAAGAATCTGTAGTCCTTACCTCTTATAGACATCTCCCGGGACTGTGGTTCCTCCATGGATTGATGTTTCCATCTCACAATGACTTTGAATGAGGGATCTTTGAATAATTCTCCAGAAACTGAACATTTACTCTCCAGATCAAACGTATCTCCAGAATTGCCCTTCATGACCTCTGATGGAATTTTCTCTTCAGATTGTCCTCTTTTGAAGAACCATCCCACCTCCATCTCCTGGGGATAAAACCCCTGTAATCTCACTGATATTTGTACATCTCCTTGGTCTGATAGTGTAAACTGAACAGGCTCAACGAACGTGGGTTTAGCTGCAGAAATAAGCAATATGTTTGAGTGAAATACAAAAATGAACGGGTTGTATGTAAAAAAACCTGCCAGATTGCTGTACCAAAGCAAGTGATGTTGGTGTGGCTTTCTTCCCCACTGCGTCACTGTATTCTGACAGGGGGACTCCACCCCATCAGAAGACACTGATCAGCGCTTCCTGCAAACAATGATTGGATGCTGGTTTTCCAGCATGTCCCTTCAACAAAAGGCATCTGTACACTCTGACCAAAAGTTGGCTGTTCCTGCTGAATCAGCTGATTTTTGGCAAGTATGTACCCAGCCTTAGGCCTTTATCAGCTAAACTAGGTGACACCAAACTCTTTCTTATGCCCCATACACGCGGTCGGATATTCTGACCACAAAATCCATCTGATTTTTTCCGACGGATTTTGGCCAAAACTTGTGTTGCATACACACGGTCGCACAAAGTTGTTGGAAAATCCGATCGTTCGGAACGAGGTGACGTACAAAACGTACGACGGGACTACATAGAGGCCGGTAGCCAATAGATTTAGTCCCCCAATTTTTTCTGTGCATGCGTGACACTTTGTGCATCGGAATTCTCTACACACAATCGGAAAAAGTCAGATCGGATTTTGTTGTCGGAAAATTTTAAATCCTGCTCTGAAACTTTTTCTGTCAGAAATTCCGACGGAAAAAGTCCAATAGAGCCCACATACAATTGGATTTTACATAATCTGTATTTTCGTCAGAATTTCAGAAAAGTTTTTTTGATCACAGACCTATCAACTTTTGACCACAGACCTATCAACTTAGCAATAGCACCTTATCCCTTAATAGATTGTATATAGGAAAAGAGGAATGGGATTTTTAGGGTGCTTAATTTGAGAAATAGTAGTAACAACTATATTATATCAGAAAGATTTTTTATTATTTTAGAAAAAAAATAATTCAAATTGATAAAAAGTACAGCAGTTTAGCAAGTACAATCAATAGGTATTTATGGATACAGCATAAAAAAATAAAGTTCCCAACATGTTTCACCCATATATTGGGCTTATTCAGGGGATGCTGTCCAAGTAAACGGTACAAGCCTTCTATTAAAGGGCATGGGGACCACTGTCTGCTAGACCTAAATGAACAGTTAATCCTAGCAATACAGGTTCAACCCCACTGCAAGAGAGAATTTTTAGATTGAGAGTTGGGCTTTAAGTACGGTTGCAAGAGAGAATTTTTAGATTGAGAGTTGGGCTTTAAGTACGGTTTGTTGCTGACTATGGGCCATTACAGAACATTCTTAGATAGCATATGCCAATATATAATATGAAGCTGATAGAATACTGTCTCCTGGTCCACGTGAGAAGATTTCCCATAGACCAGAAATAAGTCAAGAGACACTCTGTTGGGCCGAATTTTGGATTGGAGGCATAATGCAACATCCAAAGTGTGGGTACGGGTGGAGCAGGCCCAAACGACAGTTTGCGCTGAAAGGTGCACTGTGGTGTTACGATTCTCTCCCCAAGGATCTGAAAGCACACCCCCTGATAGGGAACACGCTTCTCCAGAGTAGGAGGGCATCGGTGCAATTCGGCCTCACCTCAGATGACTCCCCTCTCTACCCGATCTTAGGACACCCAGACTTTACACCCGGGCTCTCCCCCTCTAGTTTTGACACCCTGCGGGAATCGGGGTATGATTCCATGGCTAGATTTAGACGGAATGGACGATGGCCCTCAATAACAGAGCTGATGGACCCAGCCGGGGGGTTCCGGCTTCCTTTCTGGAACGCTGCGCAACTACAGCATTTTTTACACTCCCTACCGAAAACTGGTAACTTTGATAGACAACTGCTACCTTTTGAGGACCTCTGCTCAGATACTGACATCTCACAGATGCATGCCCTGATTAACACACCCGCAACGCAAACGACATTGCCCTATTTAGAGAAATGGGAGAAAGAGCATAACTGTACATTCTCGACTTCACAACAACAAAAAATTATAGACCGCACGAACCACTCATCCATCTGCAGCAAGACGAAGGAAACTAAATTACAAGATTATGTCCCGCTGGTACCTCACTCCCTCCAGACTACATAAGTGTTTCCCTGGCACCTCAGATCGCTGTTGGCGTTGCATGGAGGGAGAAGGGTCGCTTTTACATATTTTTTGGTCTTGCCCTAAGCTGAGCGACTTCTGGAGGGAGGTTCGATGTATCACACAGCTATTCACAGACTATACAGTCCCCGACGAAGCGGCCTTCTTCCTCCTTCACCTATCGACAATGTCGATGAAAAAGTACAAAAAAATCTCTCACACGTCACTTATTGAATGCAGCTAAAGCATGCATCCCAATTCAATGGAAGCAGCCGTGCCCTCCGACGGTGGCAGATTGGCTCCGCAGGGTGGAGGAAATACGTGGAGGACTTAGTCCTCATGGCACAGTACAAACACGAGACATACTTACAAACGTGGGCAGGTTGGAATGTCTTTATTTACTCAACAGAGGGAAATTCCCTTTTGCACTCCTAAATAATGAGTTATATGGTACAGGTCGTTCAGAACCCTGAAAGACCAACTGGAACGGTCTCTCGTGCTGGCTGTCACGCCCACTCCCCTCCTTCTCCTCCCCTCTTTTCCTCCTGCCCTACCCTCAGCCCACCTTCCCCCCCACTCTACTTTCACCCCCTCTTCACCCACCCCTTTTGATGCGGGGTGGCTTACTCCCCCCCCCCCCCCGAACTTGTAGTTAGTAGGTAGAAAATTGAAAATTTGGGAGGAGAGACCAGTTAACAATACTAGGGCTTACATGGCCAGGTTCTCAACGAGTTTACTTGTTGATTTCTGCAACTATTGAGATATGTAGTTTGGTTTTTGCCCTCTTTATTGGCTGACATTCAGCATCACAGGACTAATGGATATCCGTTATGTACGTTATTTCTTTGTAAATGCTGTAACACTGGTGTCTTCTTCCCATGTTGGAGATGAATAAACTTTATATTTGAAAAAAAAAAAAGAGACACTCTGAATGGACTAGGTGTATTGAAGGTTTCTCATAGACTGAAACCAACTGGGGAGATTTCCCATAGACTGGAAATATGTCAAGAGACACTCTGAATGAGTTATGCCATGTACACACAAGTGGAATGTCCCACAGAAAAAGTCGGACAGGGGCTTTTCATCATATATTCCGATCGTGTGTATGCCGTATCGGACTTATTACGTCAAAAATTCAGACAACGCACCTAGAAATAGAACATGTTCTAAATATTTCCGACGGAACCAATCCCTATCGGTAAAACCTCTCGTCTGTATGCTGTTCCGACAGGCCAAAAACAATGCATGCTCTGAAGCAAGTACGAGACGGAGGCTATTGGCTATTGAACTTCCTTTTTCTAGTCCCGTTGTACGTGTTGTACGTCACCGCATGCTTGACGGTCAGACTTTGGTGTGACCGCGTGTACGCAAGAATTCCGTCGGAACTCCGTTGCAAAAACCTTCAGAGTTTATTCCGACGGGAAAACCGGTCCTGTGTACAAGGCATTAAGAGCAATGCAGCAGCTCAGAATTTGAGTGCTACATAACTCCAAGCTATTTGTTTTAACCACTACAGCCCCGGACCAATAAACACCTTACGGACCAGAGGTCTTTTTCCAATTTCGCACTGCGCTGCTTTAACTGGTAATTGCGCGGTCATGCAATATTGCACCCAAACGAAATTTGCGTCCTTTTTTTCCCACAAATAGAGCTTTCTTTTGATGGTATTTGATTGCCTCTGCGATTTTTATTTTTTGCGATATAAATGGAAAAAGAGCGAAAATTTTGAAAAAAAAAGATATTTTCTTCTTTTTGTTATTAAAAAAATCGAATAAACTAAATTTTAGTCATACATTTAGGGCAAAATTTATTCAGCCACATGTCTTTAGTAAAAAAAATGTCATTAAGTGTATATTTTTTGGTTTGCGCAAAAGTTATAGCGTCTAAAAACTAGAGTACATTTTCTGGAATTTACACAGCTTTTAATTTATGACTGCCTATCTCATTTCTTGAGGTGCTAAAATGGCAGGGCAGTACAAACCCCCCCCAAATGACCCCATTTTGAAAAGTAGACACCCCAAGGAAATTGCTGATGGGTATGTTGAGCCCATTGAATATTTATTTTTTTTGTCCTAAGGGATTGAATAATGACAAAAAAGAAAAAATTTACAAAAAGTTGTCACTAAATGATATATTGCTCACACATGCCATGGTTATATGTGGAATTGCACCCCAAAATATATTCCGCTACTTCTCCTGAGTATGGGGATATCACATGTGTGGGACTTTTTGGGAGTCTAGTCGCGCACGGCACCCCGAAAACCAATCACCACCTTCAGGATTTCTAAGGGTGCAAATTTTTGAATTTACTCCTCACTACCTATCACAGTTTCGAAGGCCATAAAATGCCAAAATAGCACAAAACCCCCCAAAATGACCCAATTTTGGAAAGTAGACACACCAAGCTATTTACTGAGAGGCATGTTGAGTCCATGGAATATTTTATATTTTGCCACAAGTTGCGGGAATATTACAAACTTTTTTTTTTTTGCACAAAGTTGTCACTAAATGATATATTGCTCACACATGCTATGGGCATATGTGAAATGACACCCCAAAATACATTCTGCTGCTTCTCCTGAGTACAGGGATACCACATGTGTGGAACTTTTTGGGAGCCTAGCCGCATACGGGACTCCGAAATCCAAGCACCGCCTTCAGGATTTCTAAGGGCATACATTTTTTATTTTACTCCTCACTACCTATCTCTACCTATCACAGTTTTGAAGGCCATAAAATGCCAAGATGGCACAAAACCCCCCCAAATGACCTCATTTTGGAAAGTAGACACCCCAAGCTATTTGCTGAGGGCCATGTTGAGACCATTGAATATTTTTTTTTTGTCCCAAGGGATTGAATAATGACAAAAAATAAATAAATAAATTCTGCTGCTTCTCCCGAGTACGGGGATACCACATGTGGGGGACTTTTTGGGAGCCTAGCCATGTACGGGACCCCGAAAACCAAGCACTGCCTTCCGGATTTAAATATAAAATGCTACCGAAAAAACTGTTAGCGATCGCAGGGATCAGGCCTGACTCTGCGATCGCTGCAGTTATGTGTTTAGTGTTTTGTAAGTGACAGTGATCGATCGATACTGCACTTGGGTGGGCTGGGCAGAGGGGCAAAACGCAGGTGCCAGCAGGTATCTGGGCTGATCCCGCTAACAATGTTTTTTTTTGGAACCCTGAACTGCTGGGGACGCTAGTATAGATCTGATCAGATCAGATATTGATCTGTTCAGATTCTATACCACTACAGGAGGTGTATGCTTTGCGTGTGGGTGTTAGCGGTACTGGCACTAACCTAGCGCTGCCTGGGGTGACGCAGACCCTGACCCTAAAACCTAATTGATATCACCCGCCGGGTGATCAGGGGGTTAAACCTTTATTGGGTAATAAATGGTGGGTGCCCTGATGCTATAAAAAGCAAACTAACCAGAGTCACCCGTAACACTTATACGGTGATCAGTGGTGAAAGGGTTAACTAGGGGCAATCAGGGGGTTCAAATTTTTATTAGGTAGTATATGGGGGTCCCTGGCGCTATATAAAAACCTGATGGGGAACCTAAATAACTAACTGGCTAACCAGCGTCACCAGTGACACTTATACTGTGATCGCTGGTGAAAGGGTTAACTAGGGGCAATCAGGGGGTTAAAACCATTATTGGGTAGTATATGGGGGTACCTAACACTATAAAAACCTGGCAGTGAACCTAAAAAAATAACTAGCTACCTAACGACATTAGTGACACTAATGCAGCGATCAGAAAAACGATCGCTTAGTGACACTGGCAAAAGGGGGTGAAAGGGTTAACTAGGGGCAATCAGGGGGTTAAAACCATTATTGGGTAGTATATCGGGGTACCTAGCGCTATAAAAACCTGGCGGTGAACCTAAGAAAATAACTAGCTACCTAGCGACACTATTGCAGCGATCAGAAAAATGATCGCTTAGTGACAGTGGCAAAAGGGGGTGAAAGGGTTAACTAGGGGCAATCAGGGGGTTAAAACCATTATTGGGTAGTATATCGGGGTACCTAGCGATATAAAAACCTGGCGGTGAACCTAAAAAAATAACTAGCTACCTAGCGACAGTAGCGACACTGATGCAGCGATCAGAAAAATGATCGCTTAGTGACACTGGCAAAAGGGGGTGAAAGGGTTAACTAGGGGCAATCAGGGGGTTAAAACCATTATTGGGTAGTATATCGGGGTACCTAGCGATATAAAAACCTGGCGGTGAACCTAAAAAAATAACTAGCTACCTAGCGACAGTAGCAACACTGATGCAGCGATCAGAAAAATGATCGCTTAGTGACACTGGCAAAAGGGGGTGAAAGGGTTAACTCTAGGGGCAATCAGGGGGTTAAATCTTTATTGGGGGGTGATAGGGGGCTACCCTGGACCTAACACTAACTGCCCTGACAGTTTTAACTGTTACAACTGACACTGAATGCATTGATCAGTAAAGAAATGATCAATGCAATCAGTGACACTGTGACTGGGGGGGGGGGGGGCGGGGGGATCGGGGGGGGTTTGTGTACCTGTGTGTACCTACATGTCAGTGTAGTGTTGGTGCACACTTACTTTTAGTCTTCTCCTCGTAGTCCGGTCAAAAAAGACCGCCCCGAGGAGAATGACATCACTTCCTCCTTCCTGGGTAAACAATACACAGTGGGAGGAAGTTTGTCATTGGCCAGGAGCGATCCAGAGGGGGTGGCCAGAAACCAACGGCCTTCTGCAGCGAACCGGACCGCCGTATCCAGCGGGAGGGGGTCCGATAGGACCCCCCACCCGCTGGAAGGCAGGCACGTACATGTACGTGCTTGTGCCTGCCTGTGCCATTGTGATGACGTACAATGGCAATACGGCGGTCCTTAAGTGGTTAAATGCACTGTGCCCCAACTCACACAGCATAACATAAGGTTACATTATTTACCATAAATGGACTCGATCCCAAAAATTTTCTCTACAGATTTCTTCTGATGAACAATCCTGCAAGACACAGAGGACCCCACATGTCTGGATATAGAAGGAATGAAGGTCAGCTTTGTGGTCACATGTCCTTTCATCTTCTGATTGTCAAGCTCCTTTGTCACCTGGTACTCTCTGGACATTAGTGGTTGCTCCTCCTCCTTATCACTTGATCCCATGTCGGACACCTCGTGTAGTGTGCCATCTCTAAGCTTAATGACCCAAGTCACCTTGACATCCCCAGTACAGTGAAAAGCTTCACAGCTCAATATGGTCTTCTCACCAACAATCCATACAGGACTCTCAATATCTTTCACCATAATCTTCTGATGCTCTGTATGAAACAAGATGTAAAAGAAAAATATGTAAGAGTGGGCAAAATGATTACGATGTTATATCATTTTCTATTTTCATGGTAAAGCTGACTTGTAAAATATACATAGACCATGTACTGAGGCGTTAGTTTAAATCAGTGATGTATTTTTTTAAGTGTATACTTATACTAGTTTATAGTTACAAATGCAACCATATAAACATCAGGTGAAATAGTGCAGAGAAGACCACATAGAGAAATTCCAGAATAGAAAACAGTAGCACAATAATTGTGCAATACTTTTATTTTAAAGTCTTTAACCTCTTGCCGACCAGTGCAGGACGATGTACATCAGCACAATGGCACTGCTGTGCAAATGGGGGTACCTGTACGTCCCCTTTAAATCATGGGCTAGTGGGCGCACGTGTGCCAACCGTGTGAGCCTGTCCGCGGGTCCCGTGGACTCGATGTCCACCAGTGGGCCGCGATCGTGGCACGGAGAGGCAGAACGGGATCTGTCTATGTAAACAAGGCATTTCCCTGTTCTGCCTAGCAACATGCTGGGGATCTACTGCTCCCAGTGATCAGGAACAGTGATCGCTGTCATGTTCTAGTGAGCCCATCCCCCCTACAGTTAGAACACACATGAGGGAACACAGTAAACCCCTTGATCACCCCCTAGTGTGTAACCCCTTCCCTGCCAGTGTAATTTACACCATAGTCCGTGCATTTGTATAGCACTGATCGCTGTTTAAATGTGAATGGTCCCAAAATAGTGTCATATCGTGTCCGATGTGTCCGCCACAATGTCACAGTCATAATAAATATCATAGATCGCCGACATTACTAATAAAAAAGAAATAATAATAAAAATGCCATAAATCTACTCCCTGTTTTTTAGACACTATAAATTTTGTGCAAACCAATTAATCGCTTATTGTGATTTTTTTTAACCAAAAAAATATGTAGAAGAATACATATCGGCCTAAACTGGGGAAGAATTTTTTTTTTTTTTTAGATATTGTTTGGGATATTTATTATAGCAAAAAGTAAAAAATATTGCTTTTTTTTCAAAATTGTCACTATTTTTTTGTTTATAGCGCAAAAAATAAAAACCACAGAGGTGATCAAATACCACCAAAATAAAGCTCTATTTTGTTTGGGTACAACATCTCAAAACTGCGCAATTGTCAGTTAAAGCGACGCAGTGCCGAATCGCAAAAAATGCTCTGTTTATTGTGACATAATGATGCAGGACAAATGAGATGAGCCTTGTGTCCTGCTCAAACATTTAATTCTAGTGTAAATTCAATCTAAAGTGGTGATCAGAGACCCCAGTAACTATACAGAGTCATGTCCAATGTGGGGAGGGACAGAAGGAGCATTGAGAGCAAAGGGCTCTATGCTTCAGTGCAGGCACCTGCAGAGATGGGGGTGTGCAGCCAGGATGGATCAGGGGAGGGGAAGTTAATTGTACCCCCTCATCAGGGGTTCAGGGAGCCAGTTCTGCCCCCGAACCCCCAAGAAGGAGGAGAGGGACCCCAGTGGATCAGCAAGCAGAGATCACTGAGAGTGGTGTATGCACTGAATGACAGCATTAAGACAGCCATGGTGGGGGCAGCCCTGAATCTGGAGCCCTGCACTGTCTGCATGGAGCCTGTGAGAACCAGGGGGCACAGCTGACCAATGTGAACTTCTACGATGCAGGTAAGACAGCTGATCAGCATGGACATGAGAGGCAGACATGTGTCACCTTTTTAAAAACAAAAAAATGTAAATAGCACATTGTGGTAGATGCTGAGTTTTGTTGTGTGAAAGTATGCATGTTTAAGCAGACCTAAACCCTCTGAAGCCGGCCATACACACAGCATACAAACTGAACAAAAGAAATCTAACAGATACTTCCATTAATGCAAAGCAGTGCTGTGCTGCCCATATACCTCCATACCACCCTGTGCCCATACACCTCCATACCATCCTGTGCCAATACACCTCCATACCATCCTGTGCCAATACACCTCCATACCACCCTGTGCCCATACACCTCCATACCATCCTGTGCCAATACACCTCCATACCATCCTGTGTCAATACACCTCCATACCATCCTGTGCCCATAGACCTCCATACCGTCCTGTTCCTATACACCTCCATACCATCCTGTGCCCATAAACCTCCATACCGTCCTGTGCCAATACACCTCCATACCATCCTGTCCCTATACACTTCCATACCATCCTGTTCTTATACACCTCCATACCATCCTGTGCCCATAGACCTCCATACTGTCCTGTGCCCATAGACCTTCACACCGTCCTGTGCCCATAGACCTCCATACCGACCTGTGCCCATACACCTTCATAACGTCCTGTGCCCATACACCTTCATACCGTCCTGTGCCAATAGACCTCCATACCATCCTGTTCCTATACACCTCCATACCGTCCTGTGCCCATACACCTCCATACCGTCCTGTGCCCATACACCTCCATACCGTCCTGTGCCCATACACCTCTATACTACCCTGTGCCCATACACCTCCATACGGTCCTGTGCCCATGCAACTCCATACCACCCTGTACCGATACACCTCCATACCGCCCTGTACCCATACACCTCCATACTGCCCTGTGCCCATATACCTCCATACTGCCCTGTACCCATACACCTCCATATTGTCCTCTGCAATATTAACCTGACCTTCATTTAAATGGAGAATTATTTTTTGCCTTTTGTTATAGATTAAACATGTTAGTAATCTCACTAGCTACATGTTTGTAGCTTAAATATTTAAATTTGCACCAAAAATAACCATTTTATATACTTTTTGAAGTGTCAGTAAAAAGTGTGGCTCTGTCAGTAATTTTTTTATAGATTTTTGTAAATTTGGATGTCCTGTCAGTAAATTTCACTAAGCCCTTGTACACACGGTCGGAGATTCCGTCGGAATGTGTCCTATCGGACCGTTTTGTCAGATATTCCGACTGTGTGTGGTATGCGTCGGACTGTTTCTGTTGGAATATCCGTCGGACCAAATTTTCCAACTTGCCGGAAATATTTTCCGACAAACTGCTCCGATTGGACATACTCCGATCATGTGTAGCCTACTCCAACGGACAAGGTGCCACACATGCTCACATTCAAATTCCGACGCGGAAGCGCTCATTCAGGTAAAACTACCACTCGTAATCGATATAGCACATTCATCACGCTGCAATGTTAAAAATTCTTTCATGAAGCGCATTCTCTTGTTCTTTACAATGCTGCAAGAAGGAACTTCTTTTGATGCTCATAGTCACACACACTTCTCCAGAACGTATTTCATGACTCTTTTTTAACCATTTCGCCAATACAATTTTTGTTTTCGTCACATCTACACAATTTTAGATTTTGTTTATTCTTTTTTGGATGCTTTTTTTTTTTTTATTTCCTAAAAATCTCCTTTAAAGACAGTTTGCTCATTTCTCCTTTTATGGGGGTGTTTTTTGTGTGTAAACTTACCACAACAACATTATTGTATTTTTTATCTTTGGTTTTTCGTTTTTAATCTACAGGAGGTTGTTTAGTGTTGGTACCCCTTGTTATTCATTTCACTTTGTATTTTTGAAATGTACCTGCCTGCTCACAAATAAACTGGCCTTTTGGAAGGAAAACACATACACAAGTATTTCATCAAACCTCATTCAAAAAAACCTTTATTTTGGTCGCAATAAAATAAAAATAGGAACGCAGCGCTGGAGAAACTTGTTACTTTTGTGCAGCCTTTGGCCCCCAGGGCAGACATGAACAAATTAGAATAATAAAAATTGGTGGCCTGAGGAGTACATATCTCAGGGAGAGAAGTCTGGTCCCGAAGTCCTAGAGAACAGGAAATTCGGATGCCATTTATGTCCCCAGGATGTGGATCTTCAAGAGGCTGCATCTTCTGGCAGATCAGACTGAACCCAGGCCATCACTCTCTCGTCTTCCTAAGGCACTTCCCACCAGGCATCCTTCGAGGCTGTGGCTGGGCTCCTGTAGTTGGGGCAGGAGGAGGAGAACGTTGGTCGACCTCCTGGCTGCCACTTGCCACAGCCTCTCCCCGACTGAGGTCTTCCTGTGTATGAAAAGGGGACATCGTTTTAGTTTTTTGCTCATCAATCACACCATTTTGTGCTCCTGGCTTTTGCAAATTGAATGTTACCAAATAGAACAGACTATCATTCTGAGCCCAGCACTTTTCTTTCCCGTCCCAATCATTTTTGGTCACTACTGTCTCTTGATATGTAAACCACTTTGTTAAATCACAACTTACTGATCAATAAGAACATCTAGTTAACATCATTAAATGTAACACAAGAAATATGTTCAACAATGCCATACCTGTCTCAAGCTGGGCCCTACCACATGTTGCTGCCTGGAAGGCCCAGGTTGGACGTTGGAAGCTTCAGCTGGGGGTGAAGGATGCCTTGAAGGAAGACTGGAGAGTGGTGGCCTGAGTGGTGGCCTGGGTACCCCCTGGTCTACCAGAAAATGCAGCCTCTGGAAGTAAACCATCCTGGGGTAATAAATGGAATCTGGATCTCCTGCTCTCAAGGACTCCAGGTGCTTCTTTCTCTCCCTGAGATATGTAATCTTCATGGCCCCAATTTTCATCTTCACATAGGCCATGTCTGCCATGGGGACCATGATCTGCACCAAAGAAAGAAGTTTCTCCAGCGCTGCGTTCCTCTTTCTTATGTCGTAATAAAACTCGTTGTGGATCTGCCACAGGCAGGGCATCTCCCTGTACATTTGGAGGAATGGCCCCATAAAATTGTGGTTTTGGAATGGATCCATCTTGTCTGCAAGACACAACACAAGACAAACCCTCAAATACTAATAATGCCATTAAAAACCCTCCTAATCTTGTCCCAACATCAGCCTAGATAGAAGCAGTCTAGTCTAGTGATGCACCAAGTTAAAATTTTTACCTTTGTTTGCAGGATCATCGCGTCCGCGCCTCACTCTCTTCCCAGATTGTACGGACGATACACGCGTGTTGTGTTTTATATACAGTGCGCATGCGTGAAACTCCGCCCGCCCCTGGCGTTCTTTCTAGACTATTCCCCGCCCCTTCGCTTTCGGCGCAGTGGGGAGAGCACATGGCGGAGAGAACGCAGGTGCGCAATCACAGTTCCACTAATGAGGAGGAGGGGGAAGAAAGCCCGGAGCCTGAAACGTCCCGATCCAGGAAGAGAAGATTTAAGGCCTCAAATATGTCTTTTGGAGAGATGTTGGAGATGGTGGACATATTGAACAGGACCGACTATGATGGGAAGTATGGCCCTTACCCAAACCCAAATATCAGAAAGGCCAAGATCATGACTAAAGTTGTGAAGAGTCTTCAGAAGAATTTTGGGGTACGACGATCCAAGGATCAACTGAGAAAACACTGGTCAGACCTGAAACTGAGGGAGCACGAGCAGTACCTAAGGATCAAGCGTGTTCTTAACAAAAAGTAAGTAGTTGTCGTGTGTTCAAATCATTATTCTTGCTTGCATACTGCTCCATGTGCTTTGATTTCATGTTGTGCATTTTAAAATGACCACTTTTAAGTTCATGGTTTCATTCGTTTGTAAGAAACATCGTTCTGCAGGTAAGTATTCCAGCTTAACAAAGTGTCCACAATAATGTTCTCACCTTGGAACTCAGCCAAAAAACACAATTGTACAACACTTCCAAGCAATATTTCATATTCCTATTTCTGCCCTCTGTGTGCTAATTTTTTTTATTATTTTTACATTCTCATAGGGGAGAGAAGACTCGGCAAGTATGAGGACACCAGGGACCACACCCCTCCCAAAGAAGGGCAACTTCAAAAACCAGTAAAACTCCGTCCATGTGAAGACTCCACCATCCGACATCCGTCCATTTTGCCCCACGTCCACATACAAAAACTCATATGTCGCAGACACCACCGCCAACATCACGATAGTATTAAACCCCTTGTAGTTAAAATAGTAGGACCCCGAGTTGGGTGGTGGGACGATGCGGACGTGCTTCCCATCTATTGCTCCTCCACAATTGGGAAAGTCCCAACGACTGGCAATGTGGGAGGCCACAGTCTGCCATTCCTGTGGCATTGAAGGACACTGTGGAGTGAAACAAGAACAAAAAGTAGTAATTTGACAAATCAACATTGCAAGCAGATTAGACACCAACATTTTTGGTCAAAATTAGTATAACATTTTGGGAACTGAGTATTTAAAGCCTAAAGTATAAGGTCCCCTTATGAGAGTCATAACCCCCCCATCCCTCCCCCACCCCCCATCCCCCCCATCTGATGGGCCCTTGCTAAAAAATGAGGGGGGATGTTTTGGACAGGTAACCCTCTCCACTTGATTGAGAGCTGAATGCCTAAATAATGTGTGATACTTTAGAAAGCCCCTCCTTAGTTACACTGTTGGCAGCCCACTGGACAGGTAAGAAGTGTCATAATACCAAAAAGAAACCAAAATGGAAGGACATTTTGATATACTGCTATTACATATCAAGATAATTAATAGGTGAAAAAACAAAATAAAAATAGCATTTGAAAGTATTGAGGTAGGCCCTTGCATTACATGCTTAGGTGAATTCATCCATAAATGTGATCATCAAAAAGGTAGGTATAGTGTGTATTGGGTTTGGTAAAGTCATCAGATAGAGGATCGATATCAGCTGAGCTAGCAGTTGGGGGGAGGGGGGTTCCTAATGAGTTTGGCACAACCCCAAAATTTTTAAAAAGTGACTCTGCATGAATTGAAGCACACACATCACATTTGTAGCCATTTTAGGGGGTGTTTAGGGGAAAACAATACTATGGAGCTGACAAAAGTCATTGGTAAGTGACTAGACTATAATTTTATGGGCCAAGAAGAGCATGGTGGGGAAGTTAGTGAGGCAAATATGCCTGAGGACAAAGGGGCAAAGCATATGAATTAGAGCATATTGCAGTGATGGTAATTACTGAATGAGGAAATAAATGCAATACATTAGCAAGCAAATTAAATACATAGAATGTGATGTTAAAGGATAAAACTTACCTTCATATAGTCCTTCTGCAGGACCTGAATGATGGCAGAACAAGTCTCTGGAATAATGATCCCCAGAGCCTGGGGGCAGATGCCTGTGTAGAGAACTTGAGGTCCTGAAGGCTTCTCCCTGTCGCCAAGTAGCGCAACGTGGCAATGAGCCTCTGCTCCGGAGTGATGGCTTGCCGCATGCAGGTATCCTGCCTGCTGATATAAGGGGTCAGCAAAGCCAGCAGACGGTGAAAAACGGGGTCCGTCATCCGGAGATAATTCCTGAAATCATCAGGATTATTCTCCCAGATCTCACGGAGCAAAGGCATGTGCGAGAACTAATCACGCTGGCGCAACCAATTCTTTGTCCACAAACGCCTCCCCTCCCTGTTCATGGGCCGGGCTTGTGTCAAAGTAACAACCCCAACACGAAGCCCCTGCACAGCACAAACTCTACGACGAGTACGTAGACGAAACATGGTTTCAAAACGGTCGGCTCGTCAGAACGGACAACAGAAAGCACCGATAAACAGCAAGGCCTGAAAGAACGACCTGAATAGCAGAAGCAAGCAGACAATAAGAAATATCCAGAAGCCAGAAGCAGTGCTGTAGGTCCATACGCCATACCTGGCAACGGAAGGGTTAAAGTGTCTTGCCCTTATTGATATTAATTTAAAATGCAATGCAAACACATTGTCACTCACCTGATTTCCTTTTGTAATACAATAAAAGAACAACGACCAGTATCAAAATGATGACTCCAACAATGCAGCCCACCACCACACCAGTAATAGTATTGTCTCCTAGGAATAATAAAAGAGTTATAGAAATGTTTATTTAAATAATATAAAGTTGTTGACCTTTATACTGTCCTGGTTGGGGTGAATGGCTAATTACATGAAAAAAAATTGTATTGCTTAATAAGTGTAAAAATATGAGTAACAATCAAGTACGTAAACTTTTTTGTTATGCTTTTATTGAAATGTTTCTCAACATTAACATGCTAATTGACCAATCAAAGGAAAGTCACAAAGAAATTTGTAAAATGAAAAAAGAATTAATACTATCATTACTTGTATTAACTTTATACAGTTATCTAAATACGATATTTTTCATGATAGTGATCCCTTACTAATTCAGTGACCTGAGATCTTTAAAGCCTAGATACCCAGATCAAGTTATCATCATCAGTATCAACAGGCTGCAGTCGCAGTGTCTTGCAAAAGTATTCACCCCCCCGGCAGTTTTCATGTTTTGTTGCCTCAAACCCTGGAATTAACAAGGATTGTTTGAGGATTTGCATCATTCAATTTACAGAACACGCCCACAACTTTGCTTCACAGTCAAAAAACAAAATGTCTTCAAAAAACAAAATAGAACAAGATAACAGGAAAAGTCAATGTGCATAACTGTTCACCCCCCTAAAATCAATACTTTGTAGAGCCACCTTTTGTGGCTATCACAGCTCCAAGTCGCTTTGGATAAGTCTCTATGCGTCTTGCCAAAATCTAGGCTTACCTGTAGGTCAAAGTTGGTTGTAAGGGTTTACAACCACTTTAAGCCCTTCCCTACTGTTAACAAAATTTGGCAATACCCACTGTTCACCGCTGCATGCTATGGTACAGGCACCACATTACATCTCTCCTTGGAGCACTCAAAGGTTTCCCAGGTCTTTTACAATCCTATAGCTTTTACTATGGGGGAAATGCTTTGTTCAATCCTCACCTCCGTGGCAGATTAGAAGGGGCAACACCACAAAAAAAAAAAAAAAAAAGACCAGCAAGGCGAGCCTTTAATAAGTCAAACATGACTGTAGAATGAGGCTATTTCGAAACTCATCTCTGCGGCGGATTAGGAGGGGTTCTGCCGGGAAGGAAGAAGAGAGTACAGAAGGAGGCCTTAATAAAAACCCAAATCTTGACTCACTTCTTCTTTCCCAATCCTAATCTGCTATGGAAGTGAGGCTTGAAATCACCTCATTCAAAACGTCACCTACGCTGTGATTGTATAGGCCTTCACACTACATGTGTAGCAAGGCTCTAAAACTTAAAAAAATACTAATATATATTATAAAGCACTTATTTATTTATTACACTTGAACTTTTCTCTCTGGGCAGAAAGCTGGGGGGGGGGGGAGGGGGGGCATGTGGATGGAGAACTTCTCTCATGGTTGGGGGGGGGGCTTTGATTGAGCTGTTACTAGCAACTCTTAGTCAAGGCTTCTGAACGGGAGCCGGCAGGATGAGTTCCTGGTAATGCAACCATTTTGAGAGCCAATCACATGATACAGAAGGTACACCCCATCTTGGCCATTAACACCCACTTAAAGGGCTGTCAGGGAGCAGAATTAAAGGGTTAATATCACACTTATTTCCCAAAGTAATCTTCTATCTGTTGTCTAGCTTACAGTTTAAGTTTTCTTAAACATTCATTGGTTTCCAATAGACAGTTCAGGATGTGGGTCTTACCTCGATAAACCAGATGAAGGTCTTTTTGTACAGAGGGTGAGAGTGTTTCATGGAAGACTGAACAGGACAACATTTTTGGTGACACATCAGTTGGTATTTTCCATGTTCTGTTAACAGAGTAAGTACCATCCTCATTTGTGTGATACGCAGACAGTACTGAGTCCTCAATGATCGTGCGGTCCTTTAGCATTCCCACTGTGATATCTCTAGGGTAGAAACCGGTCACCGAGCACAGAGCAACACTGGTCTTGTCCTCCTTCTCCACCTTCTCAATCATGACCAATGGAGTTGCTGAAGAGAATAGGAAATCTTGAGCAGTTATAGAAATAGAGTACCTTTAGGCTAGGCTCACATGTATGCGGGTGTGGTTGATGCGGTTTTCAGGCACCTTTTGCAGCGCATTTTTGAACATGTTTATTTTTCTCTTTAACAAACTGTGTATAACTGGTTAAGGAGTGGGCCAGGAAGCCGGCTGCTGCGTCCTTAACAATGGATGACTTCCCAGCTGAAAAAAATTGTTGGAAATAAAAAATCATCAAAAAAGAAATGGCATGAAGGTCCCCCCATATCCACACCAGACCCTTTCCGGTCTGGTATGGATTTAAAGGGGAAACCCACACCAATTTTTTTTTTAAATGGTCCCTCCATCCCCAATTTAATACCAGACCTTTACCTGAGCATGAAGCCTAGAAGACCAGAAAAGAGGGAAAGGCGAGCGAGAGCGTCCCTCTTTGACAAAGCACCTTGTTCACATGTTGATGGGGACAAGGGCCTCTTCCACACAACCCTGGGAGGTGGTTGTGGGGGTCTGCGGGCAGGCGGCCTATCGGAATCTGGAAGCCCTCGTTAACAAGGGGGTCCCCCAGATCCTGCCCCCCCCCATGTGAATGAGTACCCCTACTCATTCTCCAAAAAAAGTGTCAAAAATTAATAAAATCACACACATAGTTTTTGACAATTCCTTTTAGAGTATTAAAATAAAATAAAAGATCCATCGACAATTGTGACACTCGTCGGACTCAAAAAAAAATAAGAAAAAAAAAGCTCCACATACACCAAAGCTTTTTTTTTTTTCTTTTTCCACGTCCGGCAGTGCGGTGGGTATTCTGATTGATGATAGATCTACATCAGGTGACATTGTTATTTTGTTTTAATAAAGGAATTGTCAAAGACTGTGTGTATGTTTTTATTTATTTTTTACACTTTTTTGGTGAATGGGTAGGGGTACTATGTACCTAGGGGGGCAAGGATCTGGGGGACTCCTTGTTAAAGATGACTTTTTGATAAGCCTCGTGGCCATTCACTAAAATTTTAAGAAAAGCGGTTTAACCTTAAACTACATAGAGGGTTCTTTACAGTAAGAGCGGTAAAGATGTGGAATTCTCTTCTACAAGAAGTGGTTTCAGTAGGGAGCATATATAATTAAAAAATAAAAACTATTAGATAGGCACCTAAACGACAATAATATACAGGGATATACAATGTAATATTGATATAAAAGCACATACATACAGGTTGGACTTGATGGACTTGTGTCTTGAATGCTTTAGGGATTGGGGGGGGGGGATAGGAGCCTTAATGTTCCTTAACATCCAGCTGTACAATATTTGTTAAAGACAAAAAAACACAAAATGCAAAGTACATGTAAAACGCATTAAAACCGTAACACTTGCATTTTTTGTGAGGGTCCATTGAAGTCTATTACACGCAAAACGCAATCTGCTGTGAGAAAAAAGTCCCTGGCCCTTTCCAAAAATGCACCAGCTGAAGAATGCATTGATGTGAATGTGTACCATAGGAAACCATTTTAAATGGACTGTATTGTGTTTCTGCAAAATGCATAGGTGTGAACCTAGCCTAAGCCATCAATCAATGCAGAAAGCTTGTAATTTAAGTGATACTTTTTATTGTTTAATGTAAGTTATTAAGAATTAAAACTTTTGGTATTTTAACCCATTATGACCCAAGTATCAATGGGCCCCAATTCCTTTTTCCTCCTGCTTCGATACTACCAACAGATACATGCTTACTGGAAGAAAATAATAACTTTTATGCATGATGTCATGAGTTCTGCATTACTGTTAGTCCCTTGACTATGTCTGCTTGATCCTACTGCATGCTTAGAATTAAATATTTATCTGTACACTTTTTTGAAGGAGGTATTTTTTTTTTTACTGCCAAGAAGCCGATAGGTAAGGCATGGATCCAAGCTGGCATGTCTTTATAAGGAACTGATCTATGACCACAGAGAGAAACCGAAAATGTGGGAAATATGGCAGGCAGATTGTTCTACTTGTCCATTAGATACAACTTTGACTTGATTTTCAACAGTGGCTCTTATGTGCTCAGGCCTGAGGTACTCATTAATTTATGATCTGTTATTTTAATGTCAAAAATTCTTCCGATAACATTTCCAGCACTGAAATTCTTGCCCCAAACAACCGTGCCAATGTTCCAAGGCTAAACACTCTCCTCATACCTGATCTCACTCCTATGTTCCAAAATAATCATAAAAAATAAACTCACAAAACACAACTTCATGCACAACTTTGCTAATTGTATTCTAGTTTGAATAATATGATATGAATTTAAGACTAGGCCAATGGACTTGTAGTTCTTACAGATTAAACACCAGGCAAGAGTGTGCTTTGTGATATCTGAAGGCAATGGACCATGATACCCTTGTAAGGTTTACTTGTAGAGCCAATTTAGAAATAAAGTTTTGTATATATTACTTGCCATAAACATTAAGGTCTACATCAACAAATTTTTTTTGTGGACTGTAGGTTACCATACACCGATATTTTCCAATGTCAGAGATGGTGACATTTGTAATTTCCATATCAACAATTCCTTTGGTAGTGTCCTGTATATTGATAACCATTCTTGGACTGGACAATGTCCCCTTCCTGTCAAACCTTAGAACCTCCTTGCCCTGGAAAAGCCACGAAATGGCGAGGTACTGAATGTTTATTGTAGGGTCATCGACTTTGAAAGTGCATGGCAGTACAATGTTCTCTCCCAGCTGGGCTCTGTGTGTTGATGGAGCGAAAACCACAAAGGCGGCTTCATTGTGAAGAAAAGCTGAAAAAAAGAATTATATATACAAAAGATAACTTAAAATATAGTGGTTATAAGATTTGCTATATTAGTGATATATTACTAATGTATTAATATATTATTTAATATATTAATTGCATCTAATCAATACCCTGAAATATCTACTTTTTTGTCTTGAATTCCAACTGAAAAACTGCAGAGAATATCCTATGCCTTGAGAATCATGGCTGTATGTTTGAAGAGAGATTTGTTGATGTCATCACTGTGCTGCTTATTTTTCTCCTTCCTGGAGGGGAGGCTGTACCTGAGGACCTGCAGTGCAAGGATCTCCCTGCTTCTGCTTCATTATTCTGTTTCCCTCAATTTTCCTTCTGTTTCTTTTTTATCTTCTCACCAGTCATCAGATCACCAATCATTGAGACACCTCTGACATAAGGAGGGAAAGCCTTGCCTCTACGAAGATGGCTGCTTTCACACAGAGATGAAGTGCAGAACAAGGCATGGTAAGTTTTTCGGAAAAAGATCAGCTACAAGGAGGCCACAGGCAATACTGGTAACTAGTTCTTTGTCTTCTACTTGTTTTTGGGGGCTGGGGCAGGTCCTCTTTAAAGCAAACTGGTCAACTGCTCCCCTTTGCTGTAGCCATGACAGCCTTAAATATTTACCAGTTAGCTGGTGCAGATTGCCTTACATTCCAAACATCCATTGGTTCTCTGACACTTCTGTTTCTTAACAAAAGCTCTGAGTAAATTCCTTGTGAGGCAGGGATACTCACTAGCTCCTCGAGAAGAACATTGTTTTCTTTGTGTAGCACCCTCTAGAAGTGTGCTGGAGTAGTTAGGTTTGTTAGTGTAAGTTTTTCAGAGTAGGCAAAAAACTATAGTTAAGCTCAGGGGCAGGGCTAAGCTTGAGCTGTGTAATCTGGGTCAGGGTTACTTTAGGGGGGCTGGATGACTCAGCAAGCAGCTTCTCTGGAGCCTCCCTCTGTTTTCTGGAACCTGTGAGAAGGTTCCAGATGTGGTGGGTGGAAGCTAGGAGGGGCTGTTTGGCATATTTATGAGGTCTTTAGCCAATCCCCAGCAAATGGGCTGGCAGGGGGCAGTCTTACCTCATAAATAGGCATGACTCATGACAGCAAGGGGAATCAGGTGGAAGATGGTTGTACTGAGGAGGCTGTTGGTGGCCTTCTGGGGTACCCCCTAGTTTGGAGGGGGTGACCTTGGACTGGGGCTCGGGTGCTGGAAGGATCCTGCCACAACACATGGAGGAAGCCCTTCCTGGAGGCATAGGAGCAAGCGAGAGGACAGCAGGAGCAGGTCTGCACTGGTGGGGAACCACAAAGGGGGGAGATTGCCACATGTAGCCAGTTCTCCCTGAAGACCATGTTGTGCCAAGTCTTCATCCCTTTTGCCTGGGAGATCTTCTGAGAGTCAGCTAAGTGGGCTGGTGAGTGTCAGTCTGAAGGACTGTGTGGAGAAGTTAGCCTGGATGGCTAGTGAAAGGAGAAGCTGCAGCCAGATAGCCTGGCAGGGCCTGAAGAGGTGGTACTGGGATCAGTGACCACAGGGAGGAAGTGCTGGAAAAGTGCTTGCTGTCTCTCTCCTCTGTTCTACAAGTATAGGGGCTGTGAGTCCCTGCCTATAATGGGCCATTGCTACAATTTTTACAGAGTGACATAGCTGGGAACTAAGCAAGTGTGTACTGGAGGAAGAAGTCAAAGCTCTATAGGGCGTGGCTTGGCTGAGCTTGATGGCGGACACGTAACTGGTGCGCTCCGGCACCTCAGGACGAAAAACGCCAGTGAATTGAGGTACACACGCTCCTGCTTAACTTTACACAATGGGGACAGCCTCCCGGACTTCATCGGCCTCTCGGTCCCGCTCCCCGCACGAGAACACCGCCAGACAAGGCCACAATATACCGGAGATGTTTCGGTCACAGAGGGGGAACATGGCGCCGTCCCGCAATGGCCCCTCACAGGCCTCAAACACACGCTCTCATTCCCGCAACGAGATTGTGTTATCAGAGACTTCCCCAGATGTAACCCCCACAGATAACAGACCTCCAGACCATTTACAACTGGGAGCTACCTCCTCATCTCATATCAGCATGCATGATTTACGCACGGTTGCCTCAGATATCAAGGATACCTTATCGGCGGCCATTGCTGAGCTACGCCTAGATATCAAAACACTATCCGATCGCGTGCACAATGTAGAGAAGGTGACAGAGTCACATGAATCGACCCTCCGTCGATCCACTAAGAAGATTGACAGCCATACATTACAGCTCAGAGACATGCAGAGACATATGGAGGATTTGGACAACAGGGGGAGACGCCATAACCTTAGAGTCAGAGGTCTCCCTGAATCCATTGAGGGTGAGCAAGTTGCTCCTGCGGTCACCTCCATCTTTAACTCTGTCTTGGACAGGCCCTCCCAAACTGCCATCGAAATGGAAAGGATTCACCGTGCCCTCCGGCCCAAAGGTCGGGACACTGACCCCCCGAGAGATATTGTATGTTGTTTAACCAGTTATCGACTTAAAGAAGACATACTCAAGGCTGCCAGAATTAAACAACAAATATCATATGACACTACACCTGTACAAATATTCCAAGATCTCTCTGGCATCACCCTGAAACACCGCAGATACTTGAATCCACTCCTGGATGTGCTAAGGGCCAGGGGTATCTTGTACAAGTGGAAATTTCCGTTCTGCCTTACTGCCTCCTATCAGAGTCGCACAACGCATCTCAAGGTACCAGAAGACCTGCCTAACTTTTGTGCCATGCTAAACTTGCCTCTGACCGCAGTTCCAAACTGGTATGCTAACTTTTACCCCCTGGCACTCAAATCCCCCAAACCCCCTGTGGAACTGATGGATACTCAGGATACAACTTACTGGAGGAGAAGATCCCCCTCCGGACCCAGAGGACCCCATCAATCTGGCACAATTAACAAGGATTATAGCCCGTCGTTCCACGCTCGCGAAGAGCAAGGAGGGATTACTGAAATGGCATACTTTTATTGTTATAGCTGCATACAGAGAAAGATGCTGGACTGATATCATTCCTGCAGTCACCCGTGATCTTCTCAGACTGTGTAATGCAGCAATTCCATGACAGGCTATCCTCCTTCCCCTCGGCTTGAGATCTTTTGTTCTTTAACTGTTCTCGGACTGTTCTCTTTTACTTTATGGTTAAAACTTTTACCTATAGTGCTTGAATTAAACAAATGCTGGATACTACATTGATTTCGTAAGGCTTGATAAGGCAAGTAGCAGTTGACATACAGCCTGCCTATTCTTTGCAACCCTCCTCTATAGGGAGGACCCCTTCTTACTACAACACCCAGAATGCCCCTGGATCTGAAATGTGGGCATTGACACTTACCCTAGCCTCTTACTATACTTCCACCGGCCGTGATCTCCACTTACTCTGCAACGTCAACAGGGACTGTATCCGATGGCTCCTGCCAAGCATGGTGACCCTGGACTACAGTGAAAGTCACAGCTTTAATCCCGTCGCTCTGGGGCTGAACGGGGAGTAGAATTACCGTCTCCTTACACGGGAAAGGTAAGCAATAGTATACTGGCGGGAGGAGTAAAGCACAACACCAGGCCATACTCACTCGCAGCGGTCCTTGGAATAGATTAACTGGATCTAATACTTTGTCACAGGGTATAGCGATTACTTTGTCCGTCCGCTATCCGCTCCAGTACCACCAGTGACTTAAATCCTATACAGTGCCGTACAGTCAGTCATTCTCCTTCCTCCCGTTTTGAACCCCTTCTTGCCATTGGATGCCCGTAGGGCCAGAATGTTTCCTTACTGTGACTCTTGCCAATATAACACATGTTAAGGAAATATTGTGCTGATATGTATATCACCTGCGGGGTCTGCTCGAACCACAGATGACATGGCCTTTAGATACTCTGTTACATGCCGGTTAAAGACTACTGAACTAATGCGTCAGTTAGAATTGACTTTCCGCCCCCTGAACGTCCTGATGTATAGCTACCAATGAGGCATCGTCTGCTATAGGAGGACTGAACAACGCTCTTATATATAGTCAGCTCAAGTATGGCGACTTCAGCTAATCACTTTAAGTTGGTAAATTACAAGGGAACCTGTTAATGTGTTTATTGCCTTATGTTTTTGTTACCTCATTCCAGGGTACTACCCGCGGGCTAATTTTTATAACTTAGTTTTTGGTTTCCACATAATAGAGCATGCAGTATGCCCTGTTGGTTACTGTAATCTCTGCAATTATAGGCTGTATGATATCCCCTTTTCACACTCTAAAACCACGGTTTGGCTATATCTATAGTGTGTACCTGTATAGATGTACTTTATGTATAATATCTTATGTCAGGAAGGCTCTGACTAAAATCTCCCCTATTTAGTCTGTCTAGTTAGTATAGACGACTTATCACTTCCTCACTCGAGGGGGACACGCAAGTATGCATACTAGTTAACCGATTTTTCTTACATGCCTCTGGTGGACACAAGGTTACTCCCGCATGCTGATCCCAATTTGATTACTGTTTTCATATGTTAACAAAATGTACCTCACAAAATCTTTGCCCGTATCATGAGTCCTGGGTGGCTGTACTGTCACCATATTCTATACTCTATATTCTATATTCTGTAGTTCTCATTTGGTCCCTCATTGGGTTCAGTCTTCGCCAACCCCACTGTGGAGTGGGTGGGAGGGTCACACATCTCACTGGTGTGGGGTCCCCTGATCCATTCTATGCCATACACTATACTTTAAATAAATAAAGAGTCCTGCGCAAATCGTGCCACTGAAAAAATGGATGAAGAATATAAATATAAAAAATAATAAAAAAAAAGAGTCAATATTAAATCATATACGTAAACACACTGATGAGTGAAAGTATATGGTGAAAAAAACAGAGAAAGAACGGAACCCAATGTTCCAAAATATATAAATCCAGGCTCTCAGAACTCTCACCTCAAGATGGAATAATCAGGCAAAATGAAGATAATCTCAAAATAAACTTCTCCTTTCCTTCTCTGTGTATAATGACCAAGGAACTGTAGATGAAGCAAGTAGTATACACTTCTGCCACTAGAGGGCCATTTCCACCTCTTGTATGTATTACTGCAGCTGTAACCTCTTATTTCCGTGGTATAAAACTTAAAAAGAACACAGAGGGGAGGAGAGGAGGGAGAGAGAGAGGGGACTCCAATAGTGTAGTGGTTTCAAAAACTGAACAAGTTTAAGAGAAAGCAAAATAGACTCTCACATTTAAAAAGAAATGTCAAACAGATAGAGATCTGGCGTGTACCGCCAGTCTTACGCTACTTCCGGTTTGTCCTACGGCCACTCCCTACGCGTTACGCCATACCACGTGACTTCTTCATGGGGATCCCCATGAAGAAGTCACGTGGTATGACGTAACCCATAGGGAGTGGCCGTAGGACAAACCGGAAGTAGCGTAAGACTGGCGGTACACGCCAGATCTCTATCTGTTTGACATTTCTTTTTAAATGTGAGAGTCTATTTTGCTTTCTCTTAAACTTGTTCAGTTTTTGAAACCACTACACTATTGGAGTCCCCTCTCTCTCTCCCTCCTCTCCTCCCCTCTGTGTTCTTTTTAAGTTCTTTCTCTGGTTTTTTCACCATATACTTTCACTCATCGGTGTGTTTACGTATATGATTTAATATTGACTCTTTTTTTTATTATTTTTTATATTTATACTCTTCATCCATTTTTTCAGTGGCACGATTTGCGCAGGACTCTTTATTTATTTATTTGATGTGATAGTTTGTGTTTACTATTTTTGTCCCGCTGCATTTTTGTATTATTTAGCAGCACTTGCACTTTTTTCACTCCACTGGTTATTATATATTGATATATATTTTTTATTTTCATGTACTTAGATTTATTTCACGTTTAGCACTTTGTGGCGCGAGGGTCCATTTTTCACATTTTATACACTATACTTTACCACCAGAGAAAGTGGTTTCATTCTCATACCCTAAACACCTAATTTTTTTATTTTTGTGTAGGCTCACAGACTGCCCCTTGAGCTTCTTTTCACCCCTCTCCCCCACCTGTCTTCTGCACGCCCTCCCCTTTCACCCTCTACCCACACGCTATGGTGGCCCCAGACCCCCCTAATACTGCCTCAACAGTCTTAACGCAGAGGACCTCCCCTACTAAATGTTACTCGCTCAACATTAGAGGCCTAAACACTCCCGAAAAGAGATCCCAACTGCTGTACACCCTACGCAAGGCCAAAGCACACATTGCCCTTATTCAGGAGACCCATTTTCGCACTGACGCTATCCCCAAACTCCAAAATACTTACTACCCCACGGTATACCATGCGACCAATGAGGAAGCAAAAGCAAAAGGGGTATCTATACTAATATCGAAATCATGCCCCATAGTCATTTCGGACGTGCTTAGAGACCCAAAGGGGCGCTACCTCTTTCTCAAAGGCCATATTTACAATCGAAACATAACTATAGCCAACATTTACCCCCCAAATTCTGACACTATAGCGCAACAGTTTGTGACGTACTTTTACTCAGTTTACAATTTACCACACAGACCGCACATGGACTCCGCACAATCCAGAATAGACCTCATAAACGATTTCTTCTCCAAATACTCGCCACCTCCCATAGACCCCATTGACAGGACCGCTCTAGATGCTCCCCTATCACTAACTGAAGCCACCCTTGCACTTAAACAATTGAAAGCGGGCAAAAGCCCGGGCCCGGATGGTCTATCGGCAGCCTACTATAAATCTTTTTCCGACATACTACTTCCACAATTTCTTGAAACATTTAATAACCTTTTTACGTCTACCCGACCTAACACAGATCTCCTCGAAGCACACATCACGCTAATTCCCAAACCAGGTAAAGACACCACATTGATCCTCAATTACCGCCCAATCTCGTTACTTAACGTGGACATCAAATTGTACGCTAAGATACTAGCAAACAGAATATCACACTTGCTTTCTAACATGATATCTACTGACCAAGTAGGCTTTGTCCCTGGTAGAGAGGCCAGGGACAATACCATAAAAGCCCTGAACATCCATCACTGGTTGACTACCATGAAAACTAAGGGCTTCTTCCTCTCGTTGGATGCGGAGAAGGCATTCGACAGAGTAGCCTGGGATAATATGGTTCCTGTGCTATTACATCTTGGATTCCCTCCATGATTGCTACAAATGATCAGGCTTCTATACTCTACCCCCACAGCAAGACTACGAGTTAATGGACGACTGTCGAATGCCTTCTCCATCACTAACGGAACCCGTCAGGGTTGCCCTTTCTCCCCACTCATCTATGCGCTAACACTTGAACCCCTTCTCCGCATGCTGAGAGAAAACCCTGACATAAAAGGGATAGATGTCAAGGGTAAATCCTATAAAATTGGCGCTTATGCGGACGATATAATGCTTTTTCTATTAGACCCGGTAGTCACAATTCCAAACTTATTAAAAGATTTGGACTCCTTCCAAACCATCTCTAATTTAAAAATAAATTTAGAAAAATTGAAAGCCTTAAACATCACACTATCAAATCAAGATGTAACCCAATGCCAGAATAACTTTCACTTTTGTTGGGAACGCCTCGCTTTAACATATCTAGATATAAATATCCCCTCCGATCTGTCCAAATTATATGACCACAATTTCAGCCCAACGCTTCTTAAAATTCAAGAAGACCTTCTGACTTGGCACAAAGGCCCATTTTCTTGGTTTGGCAGGATAGCAATCCTAAAAATGAATATCCTTCCTCGATTGCTCTACCTATTACAAACTATCCCCATAGCAATCACTAAATTATTTTTCCGAACATACAAAAATATCTGCAGGAAATTCCTATGGGCCCACTGTCCCCCGAGGCTGAGCTGGGCCAAACTTATCTTACCCAAAAATGTTGGCGGCCTGGGTTTACCAGATATTCATACATACTATCATGCCAGTATGCTTACCAGAATAGTTGACTGGCACGTACACCACCACCATAAAGCGTGGATTCAACTAGAACAAGATATGGCTCCACTCCCACTGATCAATCTCCCATGGATCTCCAAACAAGCAATCCCCACAACATGTCGGAATCACCCCATTATAGGCCCAACTATACACGCTCTTCGTTGTACAGGTCGAACTCTCCACATTGACGGGCCACAGGGTTCTATGACTCCCCTATCCTTGAACCCAGATTTCCCCCCCAGCATCACAGGCCGGGGACTTCCCCGACCGGGATCAACATACAGAGCACTCCAGTTCATTGAACATGGGTATATACTGTCGTATCCAAATATGGTTACTAAATTCCCAGAAATTCACTTACCATTTTTCAAGTTTCTCCAAATTAGATATTTTCTTAACTCTAAACCATTTTCGCATTGGCATAGGGAGCTTACCCCCTTTGAAACATTATGTAACAGTTCAGAACCTCAAAAACATTTGATCTCAATCATAGCCACAATGCTGAATTCAGATGTTAAGGCACATGCTCGTACAAAACTGTTATGGGATAATGAAATGTTAACTTCCATGAACACTGATGATTGGACAAGGATATACAAACACACACATAAAGGAACTTTAAATGTATCGGCACAAGAAAACAGATATAAGATCTACTCTAGATGGTATCGCACCCCAGAGAAGGTACACAGACTATTTCCTGACGTCCCACCGATTTGCTGGAGATGCAACACGGATGTGGGTTCCTTCTTACATGTTTGGTGGGACTGCCCACTACTTCAGCCATTTTGGAAAGCAGTCCACGACAATATAGCAAAGATCACGACTTATGTCCCGGAATACTCTCCAGCCCAATATCTGCTACACCATACACTGATTCCACAATGCTACTATAGGAAGTCACTCACCTTACATATGATTAATGCCGCTACACAATGCATCCCCAGACATTGGAGAACCACAAGAGCTCCAACTGTGAGTGAATGGTACCGACAGATTGATAACACTGAAGAAATGGAAAGACTTATACATCAAGCTCATGACAAGCACTCTCGATTCACTCACACCTGGGGATGTTGGATACAATTTAGGTCCTCCACAAAACATACCACCACTCACTTGATGCCCTCGCCACCACCCTAAACTGATAATGAGATAAATAACTGTGATAATATTTCTAGGGGCCGTCTCCCCCATTCCTCCTTTCCCCATCCTGATTCTCTCCTTCAACTTACAAAAAGCTTACAGGTAGTTTTCCCTCTTACCTCCTATCCATTTCCTCATACACCATTTATATACCTCAGTTTGTGTCGACAATCGCCATCTCCCCTCCCCATATCTCCCTATCCCCCCCCCCCCCCCCCCCTCCATGCTGCACAACGTTATAGTCTCATATTAGCATTCCTACACAGAATATTTATCAATAACAATAGACACTCGACACAGTTATACTAGAACTCGTCAAGTCTCCTCAGTTTTTAACCGAAAGTTTTCCCCCGTCCACAGTCAGCTCCCATTAGGGGTGGATGGATGTGCAAGAGACTTGATGCAACACTGAATGATTTACGTTCAATAAACCTTGGATCCCAACTGGTTTCCGACATTACCTGTGCTCGGAGTTCTCATACACATAAATCCTGCACCTATAAATTTTAACACCCCCATTGTGAGTTTATCACAGCAGAATAGGATGTAAGCTCTAGGGAATCTTTCTTATCCTTCTTAATGTTTAGATTGATGTTCTATTCTGCAATTGCAACCTATCTAAGGCTCGGACAGAGATAAACTTTGTACACCTCGGTTTTACCTCGAAATAGCAATTGAACTTTTTGTTTATAAGATCATTTGTTGCTGTATCTTACTCTACTGGATGTACATTTTGTTTGTTGTACTAAAAAAACTTTCAATAAACTTTTTGAAACAAAAAAAAGCTCTATATAGACTGTATATAGGAAGAGAGTCCCTGAAGATGTTTTGCTGAAGTCAAATGGGCATCCCATAATTTCCCATCTCCATCCAAGTTATTAACCCTCAATAAACCCCAAAAACAAAGCTGCAGACTGTTCTCTGACTCAGAAGTGCCTGTGAATATTCGGTGTGCCTGGCTGTGCAGGGTGGGGGTTCCCAGTTACTTGCGGCCCTTAACCACTTGCCGACCAGCACACGACGATGTACGTCGACAGAATGGCACAGGCAGGCAAATGGGCGTAAATGTACGTCCCTTTAAATTTGCCGCCCTGCCATCGGGAGCGCGCCGTGGGCGGCGCGCTCCCGCGCTGGTCGGGACCCCCGTGAGTCCGGTCGCGGGACCCGCGGACTCGATCGCCGCGGGCATCCCCGCGATCGTCTCACGGAGCGGCCGAATGGAGAAATGCCGTTGTAAACAACATTTCTCCATTCTGCCTAGCAACTAGTGACGCTGATCTCTGCTCCATGTGATTGGAGCAGAGATCAGTGTTCACTAAATGAAAGCCCAACCCCCCCACAGTTAGTAACACACCCCTAGGAACACTTAACCCCTACACTGCCACCCACTGGTTAACCTCTTCACTGCCAGTGTCATTTTCACAAGAATCACTGCATTTATATAGCAGTGATTACTGTATAAATGACAATGGTCCCAAAAATGTGTCAAAAATGTCCGATGGGTCCCCCACAATGTCGCAGTCACAATAAAAATCGCTGATCGCCGCCATTACTAGTAAAAAAAAAATAATAAAAAATTAATAAAAATGCTATAAAACTATCCCTATTTTGTAAATGCTATAACTTTTGCACAAACCAATCAATAATCGCTTATTGCGATTTTTTTTACCAAAAATATGTAGAAGAATACGTATCGGCCCAAACTGAGGGAAAAAAATGTTTTTTTATATATTTTTGGGGGATATTTATTATAACAAAAAGTAAAAAATAATGCGTTTTTTTCAAAATTGTCGCTCTATTTTTGTTTATAGCGCAAAAAATAAAAACCGCAGGGGTGATCAAATACCACCAAAAGAAAGCTCTATTTGTGGGAAAAAAAGAACATCAATTTTGTTTGGGAGCCATGTCGCACGACCGCGCAATTGTCAGTTAAAGCGACGCAGTGCCGAATCGCAAAAAGTGGTCTGGTCATTGACCAGCAAAATGGTCCGGTCTGAAAGTGGTTAAGTGGTGCGTGTTCAGTAAAATATTTTTATCCTGGCATGGGAGCATTGTACCTAAAGTACATTTTTACTTTAGGCCTATTATACTGGGAAAGGCACCTTCAGACTTGTTTTGGTCCAAACAACAGCTTCAGGAACTGGTTCAGATTCACCACCTGAACCTCACTATTGTCCGATCACTGTGACAGAGGGTCTCAATGACCACTTGTGAGGGCCAGGAGATGAAGAATCAAGATTATCCTGCATCGGGTACTTCTAAATAGACTGTACTGTGTGCTGTGGAAGCCATTGATTGATATGTGAAGGGAAACCTGAGAGCATCTGCATTTCATTTATGGTGCCAAATTATTTGTAATAATAAACAAGTTATATAAATACAGTGCTCAGCTAAACTACAAATAAATCCCAGAAAAAATATTAATATATAAATAAATAAACAATTATACATACAGTGCTAATTATGTGCTCATTAATATGTACAATACTAATAATACCCTTAATGTATGCATTAAACCACATGATTATATATGAAACCTCAAACCAATATAAAAAGTCCAAAAAATGTGTAAAAGTGCCTTATGAAAGAAAAAGTGCCTTATGCCGTGGACTTTTTTCGACCGACTGAACTCCGTCTGACTTTTTCGATGGACTTCCTTTGAATCGGACTTGTCTACACACAATTACACCAAAGTGCGATTAGACCGTGATGACGTACGACCGGACTAGAATAAGGAAGTTCATAGCCAGTAGCCAATTGCTGCCCTAGCGTCGGTTTTCGTCCGTTGGACTAGCATACAGACAAACTGATTTTTCGACCGGACTCAAGTCCTTCAGAAAGATTTGAAACGTGTTCTAAATCTAAAGTCCGTCTGATTTTTTGACAGCAAAGGTCCAATGAAGCCCAGACATGGCCGAATTGTCCGACGGATTCGATCCGATCAATTTATAACTTTTTTGAAATTCGTTTTTCTGGATATTTTTGTTGTATTGTTTGTTGTATTTTTGTAAGGCTCCGTTCACACAGGGGGCGACGCGAGGCGACATGACTTGCCGTGCCGCGACCTGACAAGTCGCCCCCGTTCTGTACTACGGAACCGTTCTGAGAGGAGCGACTCGAGTCGCTCGGACTTAGAAAAAAGGTTCCTGTACTACTTTTGGGCGACCTCGGGGCGACTTGCATTGACTTCTATACAGAAGTCATTTGCAAGTCGCCGTTGAGGTCGCGGCAGGTCGCGGCGAGGCAAGTCGTGTCGCCTCGCATCGCCCCCTGTGTGAACCGAGCCTTATGTTGTTATTCTGTCTCTCACTGTTAAAATAAACCTACCACTAAAAGTATAGACTGATCATTTCTTTGCCAGTGGGCAAATGTACAAAATCAGCAAGGGATCAAATACTTTTTTACCTCACTGGTACTTTACGTAGCAAGGAGGGGGTTATCGGGTAGAGCTATTTTGTTATAGTATTTGCTCTTTGCCCTGATATTTTTTTCATACGGCGTGCATACCAATGTGTGACCTTTGAATAGTTTTCTGCAAGATTGTTTTTTTCTATCTCATACTGTTGGTATGTTTGGCATGTTTGGAGGTTCCAAGTAATTTTCTTGCAAAGAATAATGATTTAACTTGTAAGCAGCAAGTGTCAGAAAAAGTCTTAAGCTGGATACGCACTATACAATTTTCTGTAGATTTTTTCCTTCAGATTTATCAAACCATATAATATGAGATCAAACCTGTTATGCCACGTACACATGAGCGGAATGTCAGACGGAAGCTTTTCATCGTATATTCCGATCGTGTGTATGATTCATCTGACTTTTTTTTTTTTTTACGAAAATTCTGACGGATCTAGAGAGAGTACATGTTCTAAATATTTCCGATGGAACCAATTCCTATCAGGAAGACCGCTCGTCTGTATGCTGTTCCGACGGACCAAAAACGACGCATGCTCTGAAGTATGAGACGGAAGCTATTGGTTACTGGCTATTGAACTTCCTTTTTCTAGTCCCGTCGTATGTGTTGTACGTCACAGCTTTCTTAACGATCGGACTTTGGTGTGATCGTGTGTATGCACGACAGTTTCAGTGGAACTCCGTCAGTAAAACCCTCAGAGTTTATTCCGACGAGAATTTTTTTTTTTATTATTCTCTATGGAGATGGTTCACAGCCTCACTCCAAGTCGTCTGATGCCAAATGCCTGAAGCTCAAAAAAGTTCTGGGGCTTTTTTTGGAGCTTAAATTGAGCAGATCAGAGCATTTTCAGCGCATTTTTATTATAACGTAAATGCGCCATTTGTGCGATTTTCTGCTAAAAATTTTTTTTTTTTATTAAATAGTAATAATAGATGAATGAATAAATGTAAAATAATTACACAAATAACTACAAATTATCATAAATAAATAAAATAAATGAATATGCAATAATACATAAATAAATAACAAATAACTCCTAACCTTAAAAATATGAAATACATTTTTATTATTAATAATAATAAATAATAAACACCCAATCCTGAACAAAAATAAATACATTAGTAATAATATTTATTTATTTAGTGTTAGGATTAGGGAGTTTAGTTATTTATTATTATTATTTCATTTTTTTAAGGGTTGGGGGTTAATTATTTATTTAGTATTACTTAGTATTTATTATTGAATGTATTTATTTTTTTAATTCATGATTTTTATTTATTTGTGTATTTATTTATGATATTTATATTATGATTAGTATTAGTATTTACACCCTAACCCTAACAAAAAATAAACAAATAAATAACCCTAACCACTAATCCTAACTCCAACCCCAACTCCTAATCCTAACTTAACCTGAACTCTAAACCCTTACCCAAATGAAAAAAAAAAAAAGAATAATAATAATGAAAAAAGAAATAAAAGCTAATGGAAAAGATAAAAAAGCTGAAATACCTAGCAACAAATGATGCAAAAAAAAAACGATGTATAAAAACACGCAAGTCGCGCATAAAAACACGCCAAAATTGCACAGAAAAATGTGCTAAAAACCTCCAGATAAACGCTCAATCCCTGATGTCCTGTCCTGTACAGAATATATATATATATATATATATATATATATATATATATATATATATATATATATATATATATATAGTAAATTCTGATTAGAGCAGGCTTTTTCATTTATTCAACAGATTAATTTCCTGTTGCCTCTGTTTCCTGCAGCCACATGCAGCTTTCATTTGCATCATTTGGCATAACTAACACATCCATATGCTATTCGTCTGAATAGAGCAGGCTCAACACCCAGCAATCTATACAGAAGACATGATAGGCTCAGTGATCTCTACCCATACCCATAATAAAGATTCTACTCACTTGTGTGCAATAGAAGAATCAGGAACACCAGCTTCACAGCAGACATGTTCTAGGTCTAGTCCTCGGTGTAGGGATCAAGGATCATGTCTCACTTTCATTTTCACTTTCGTAGCTATTTCTATATATGGGAGGAAATAAAATAAAAAATAGGGTTGGGACTTTAATTGAGGCATGTGGGTGTATGAAAAAATATGTATGGAATGTAAATAAATTGAATGTCACAGTCCCCTAGGGGCAGTACATGATCAAAGAATTAGTGAGCATGATCCAATAATATAATAATATAATAAGGCATTTATGATGTAGATATACAATCATAAAAAATCAACATAAGTTGATATAATAATAATTCATTTATTCATACAGGATAGATTACTCATAATTTGTGACAGACATTACATTTCATAACAAAAAAACTAATAAATAATGATAAAAATTAATATAGACAGTATACACAGTATAAACATGATTTACATGATAAATACAAATAGAGGTCATGATTAGTTACAATTGTTACAGCAAGCATAGCTAGGCTTCCCTAGATGAACACTCAACGCGTTTCATTGCCTTATGCCAATCGTGCATTAATTGAACTAAAGAGTAAAAGAAAAAATTTATGGATTTAATAGCTGGCTATGCATTGTATCCTAGAGATGGAAAATTAGAAAGGGTCTATTACTACTCACAAAGTAGGCCATAGATTGAGAACAGCTCCAAAGGTGGGGTTATACGGCGGTCCGGTGTGAGTAATCTTCCCCGGGACTGAGGCAGGGAGCAGCCAAATGGAGACCCAGATCAAAAAACGGCCATGGGGTTGGGCCGATAGTCACTGTGCAAAGATATATGATACATATTATTATATTATTGGATCATTCTTACTAATTCTTCGTACTGTACTGCCCCTAGGGGACTGTGACATTCAATTTATTTACATTCCATACATATTTTTCATACACCCACATGCCTTAATTTTTTTTTCTCTTTTCTACACATATATGCAGGGAGATGGAGGCATGTTGGTATTGAATTTCAGGTTATGACAGGTCACATCCCTTTTGCTAGTATTCCTATGGGAGTGTCAGGGCCGGCTTAGCCCTTCCTCCTCTGGGCTGACCGCTCAGCTGCTGGCTAATTGCCAGCTCTCTTCTCTTTCCACAGTTACCAGCTGTTCCCGATGATGCTCGCCTGACCTGCCTATTTAAAACCTTCCTGCTCACTTTTTCATTTGCCTTCACGTTGATCACATCACAGGGAACTATCTCCTGCTGTTTGTTTCAAGACATCCCACCTGGCTTCTTATCCTGCTTGCGGTTGCTCTCCTGGGATCCCTGACTTCCGGCCTGGCTGATTACCCGATCTGGTTAATGAACTTTGGACTGGCTGACTACCCGATCTGGCTACAGGACTCTGGCTATGCTTGACTACACTTTTTTCTATTTACCTTTTTAGTTTTATTAATAAACAACTGTGATTTGATTGTACTACTGTCTCAGTCTGTTTCATTGTTTCTGACAGGGAGGCAGGGTGGGGGAGGAGTGAGGAGGACACCTGCTGTTCATTTACACCATTCAGAACAGACATCCACAATGAATAAAGATTTATGTATTATCTTCAATTTGTATGCACAGGACCATGAGCCAAGGACCAAGGGCTTTCTAACAAAAGGGCCACCCAATCACTTTTATCGGGCTCTCAACCACCACCACCAGTGGCACCAACAGTCGTTCCTGGGCTCTCTCATCCCTCCGAGGAGACCAGGACCATGAGAAGGAGGTTCCCCAGAAAAAGCAGGAGAAACTCAGGAAACATCCATTCCCCAATTTCTCCTGTGACTAATGACCCAAGAAGCGACGTGTATTGCTCCACTTCCAGGGTCACAGCTAGTGTGGCTGAGGATACAACTATTCAAACATAATCTGTGTTTGAATAGCTGCAATATATATATATATATATATATATATATATATATATATATATATATATATATATACACACACACACACACACACATATATACATACACACACACACACACACACACATATATGTAGCACTGACCCCCTAAGGAGCGTCTGGTTTTGCTGGATTTACCGTTTACCTTCTCCACCTCATTGTTCTTGTCTAGGGGTTCCCGAGGTTGATGGCCCAATAACTGCAGAGACCGACACTTGAATGCCTTTTGAGGAATTTTTATTTGCATAAAAGTTGTAACTAAAGGAGGAAATTAGGAACTTTCTTACAGTACCAGAATTGTGCAGCCGGTCTGGCGATACTGTAAGAATGCAGATTTACTTGGTGTCCTTTCAGCTCAGCTTCCAGGCTCTTACCGAGCAGCCAGCCTCGTGCGTGGCCCTCTTCTGAAGAGACCTCCCCTGGTTGCGTTTTAAGTTGCTGGGCCTCTCCAAACCCGAGACGGCACCGGACCACCTTGAAATTCTCCTTCCAGTTACTGTGCCTCGGACTAGCCAGTCTCGAGACTTGGAAATGGATCCACACCCCAGGCCATGAGGGCCCCTGGGGGCTGGCCAGGAGGACCAGGACCATGGAGTCAGAACATACTTCTGGACCGGAATCCAGAACCACGTGACCTCAGCACCTTAAGTACCCTCTCCCGGAATACACAGCGAGACAACACACCCACTGATTGGCTCAGAGAGAGAGATTGGTACCCAATGCGTCCAACCAGACTGCGTTCCAGTGCCTGTCAGAGATGATACATGCACCTATGACCAGGCAGAACATATTACAGTGCAGCCAAACTGATGCCAGAATCACAATTTACATAATTTAACCCTAAGACCCAACTATGGTCTTAGAAAAAAATAAATTTACAAACATAGCGCCTACTCTATATATATATATATATATATATATATATATATATATATATATATTTTTTTTTTTTTAAGCACCCCTGTCAGCCCCGCATACACCCCATATAATAAACACAGCATAGGGCAATGTAAACATCAATTGTGCCATATATGTGAGGTATTGTCGCAAATGTTGAAGAGAGCAATAATTCTTCTAGGGCCATAATTCACAGTTAAAGTGGATATAAACCCCATTCATGAAATTTGAACTAAGCACATATGTCTGCAGTGTTTACTTATCTCTTTGCAGAGCTCTAAGTGTCGTTTCTCTCTGGTGCTCTGTTCCTCTGTTATCAGCACGAGTCACTTCTGACAAGTTCTTCGACATATATAAATAGAAAATCAATCAGCGCAATAAATATATATCACATAACAGAAGCTGAACACTGAGGCCCAAAATATCAAATCCTTACATTCAAATAAATAAAAGCAGTGCAAAACAACCACATACATAAAAACACAAAATAAAAATATACAAAAATACATAGAAAAAAGTCAGTAAAAGCACCAGCAAGTGTCCATACAGTGTGATCCTATTAATAGGCAGGTAAGGTGAAAAAAAATTCCAACCAAGTGATATCCTCCACCAATTGTAAATGCAAGCAGCTCACCTCATTGAATGGACCTCTGAACTGCAGTAGGCTCAAACAAGCAGCCCCTTATCTAAGGGTACATGTACTGATCCGCTTAGCGTCTGCAACACTGGGAATGTGCTTATGAACAGCGTGGGTTTCATACATCCAGATAATAGACTCCGCGGTATTCCAACATACGTACATGCAATAGTAATGATGTAACATCTGCAAAACATTGTGGTGGAAAGCTTCTCTGCTGCCTTGTATAATGGAATGATAACAATGCTTTGTGGTTTAAATTGCAATGATGGCTCTTAGCCAACAGCTGATGGGGATGACACCTTCCTTCCTACCACTGGGTTAAATGAATCAGCTTTATTTTCTTTTTAGCTTTAACGTCTGTGGGTGCGGCAATATATGTAGTTTCTCATACCATTATAAGGAAGCAAAGTTATGTAAACTGGGAGAGGAGCTCATCCAAATAACATTATATTTATACATCAGGCAGGAGCTGGACAACGCTAAAGACATACCTTCTTCGATCAGGTAGGAACCACCTCTGCCACACCTACATCTCTGAAACTATCGGGGAATGGATGCTTTCTGCTAGCGGTAGAGCCAATTGTAATGCTGTCGAGGACTAGATACTTGCTGTTAGTAGTAGGGCCAGATGTAGTGCTATCAGGCACTTGATACTTGATGTTCGTAGTACAGCCAAGTGTAGTTTTGTCAGGGAATGGATGCTTGATGTTAGTAGTAGGGCCAAGTGTAGTGTTATTAGAGATGGGATGCTTCCTGTTAGTAGTAGGGGTAAGTGTAGTACTATCAAGGACTAGGTGATTGCTTTTAGTTGTAGTTCCAAGTTTTGTGCTATCAAGGACTGGATTCTTGCTGTGAGAAGTAGGTTAAGTGTAGTGCTGCTGAGGACTGATTACTTGCTGCTAGTAGTAGGGCCAAATGTAGTGCTATCAGGGACTGGATACTTTGTTAGTAGTAGGGCCAAGTGTAATATTATTAGGGACTGGGTGCTTGTTGTTAGTAGTAGGGCCAAGTGTAGTGCTTTTGAGGTCTGTCTGTTTGCTGTTAGTAGTAGGGCCAAGTGTTGTGCTATTAAGGACTGGGTGTTTACTTTTAGTAGTTGGGGCAAATGTACTGTAGTGCTATCAGGGACTGGGGGCTTGCTGTTAGTAGTGGGGCCAAGCGTTGTGCTATCAAGGACTGGGTGCTTACTTTTAGTAGTTGGGCCAAATGTAATGCTATCGGGGATTGGGGGCTTGCTGTTAGTAGTAGGACTTAGCCCTTGTACACACGGTCGGAGATTCCGACAACCAAATCCGTCGGATTTTGTCTGTTGGATTTTGTCAGACGGATTTTGTCCGAAACTGTTGCATACACACGGTCGGACGAAGGTGTCGGAATGTCCGATCGCTCAGAACGTGATGACGTTATTTCGTTACGACGGGACTATGTTCAGGCTAGTAGCCAATAGCTTTGATGTAGGAATTTGATCTGAGCATGCGTGGCACTTTGACCGATCGGAATTCTCTACACATGATCGGAGTATGTCCGATCGGAGCATTTTGTCTGAAATATTTCCGGCAAGTTGGAAAATTTGGTCCGACGGATATTCCGACGGAAACAGTCCGATGCAGACCACACACAGTCGGAATATCCGACAAAACGCTCCGATCGGACACATTCCGTCGAAATCTCCGACCGTGTGTACAAGGGCAAAGTGTTATACTATCGAAGACTGGGTGCTTGCTGTTAGTAGTAGGAATCAGTATAGTGTTTTTAGGGGCTGGGTGCTTGCTGTTAGTAGTAGGACTGAGTATATTGTTATTAGGGACTGGGTGCTTGCTGTTAGTAGTAGAGACAAGTGTTGTGCTATTGAGGGCTGCGTGTTGACTTTTAGTAGTTGGGCCAAATGTTGTGCTATCGAAAATTGAGTGCTTGCTGTTAGTATTAGGGCTGAGTGTAGTGTTATCTGGGACTGGGGGCCTGCAGTTAGTAGTAGAGACAAGTGTGCTAATGAGGACTGGGTGATTTTAGTAGTAGTAGTAGAGCCAAGTGTAGTATTATCAGGGTCTGGGTTCTTACTTTTAGTAGTAGGTCCAAGTGTAGTCCCCAGTGTAGGGGCACAGGGCTGAAAGTTAAAACAACTCTTCCTAAACCCTACATACGTATGAGTCAAACTGACACTGGAGCCCCTTCAAGTGAATTTAAAGGGAATGCATAAAATTTTTAGAAATGTAAAAGTTACAGCTTGATATAATTACTCCTACCAGTGGATTTAAATGTTTTTAAAAACTTTGTTTCACTATATAGTTTGTAATTAGGGATGAGCCGAACAGTCACCCCCCGGTTTGGTTCACACCAGAATCTGCGAACGGACCGAAAGTTCGCACGAACGTTAGAACCCTATTAATTACAATGGACGCGAACGTTTGAAATCTAAAGTGCTAATTATAACGGCCAATATGCATGCTATTGTCCTAAAAAGGGGTTGGGGACCTGGGACCTGCCCTATGGGACATGTATCAATGCAAAAAGAAGTTTTAAAAACTGATGTTTTTTCTGGAGCAGTCATTTTAAAGAGGAAGTAAACCCTTACAAACCACTTTGACCTACAGGTAAGCCTAGATTAAGGCTTACCTGTAGGTCCAAGAAATATCTCCTAAACCTATATGGTTTAGGAGATATTTGCCCGAAAACGGGCACCGCAGTCTACGGCGCATGCGCCGTAGACAGCGGCGCGCAGGCGCACTAAAGGCGGCAGTTCCAAGAATGGAGCTGCCGCATTTGTCGACTCCCATGCGCATGCGCGGGAATGACAGCGGCGGAGCTGCGAGACACCGCTCCCGTGCGCATGCGCGGGTGTGACGTCATCGCGGCTTTGCCGCTGTCATTCGGCGGAGCTGCGAGACGCCACAAGCAAGATGGATGCGGCGGACTACAGGGGACAGCGGCGACTTCGCTGGCTCCTGTGTCAGGTAAGTGACACATAATGAGCTACTATGCGATGCATAGTAGTCCATTATGCTTTACCTTTGCAGGGAAAAAAAGAGGAAGTAAACTCATCAGGGTTTACTTCCTCTTTAATGATGCATAAAGTGAAAAAAATAAAGTGAAATATTACTTTAAATATCGTATCTGGGGGGTGTCTATAGTATGCCTGTGAAGTGGTGCATGTTTCCCGTGTTTAGAACAGTCCCTGCACAAAATGACATTTGTAAAGGAAAAAAAAGCCATTTAAAATTGCTTGCGGCTATTAAAGCATTAATTAAGTAATTATTAAGTAATGTCTTGTCCTGGCAATATGGAGGAAAATCTTTGAGAAAAATGGCATGGCTACCCCATCACCCCCCTACCCCAGCCCATTACCAGCCCCTTTCGGTCTTGTATGGATATTAAGGGGGACCCCGCACCCAAAATATTTTATGTTAATGTTAGGCAGATGCCTGTGCTGTACAAATGAACTACACAACACCAGCAACGAGGGGGTAGATTCAGGTGTATGCTGTGCAGGAGGCACACTACACCCACTGTAACAGCGCTAGGTTAGGAAGCAAAGCAAAGCTGACACTGTCCCTGCCTATCCTGCTCTCTCCCTGAACACTACACTCACTATAACAGTGCTATCTAAAGAAGTAAAGCACAGCTGACACTGTCCCTGCCTATCCTTCTCTCTATGAACGCCACAACACACTACACAAGGCCGCCGCGCTGGCGGCCTTATATAGTGTGGGGCGTGTACTAAACCCCCTGAGCTATAATTGGCCACAGGCATCCAACCTGTGGCCAATTATGGCTCTCCTCGCTGCCGGCACTGTGATTGGCCAAGCATGTGGGGTCACAGTGCATGCTTGGCCAATCATCAGCCAGCAATGCACTGCGACTGGCGCAGTGCATTGTGGGCCGTTCGTATCACACAAATTTGATGCCAAGGGACAACAAAGTTCTGTTTTCGACGAACGGCCGATGTTCGATTCGAATATGGGTTTGAATCGAACACCGGGCTCATCCCTATTTGTAATTATATATGTTACCTGGTGGCAGCCATGTTCCCTTATTTCATACAAAGGCTCTTGTTTACAGTGTTATACAATAGGGGTGCTCTACTGTCCCTCCTAGGAATGTAGGTCTATAAGATAAATGGTTTTAAAATATTTTTACAAATAAATATGTGAAAAATGTGGGGTTCATCTGTATTCAGTCCCCTTTACTCTGATACCCCTAACTAAAATCTAGTGGAACCAATTACCTTCAGAAGTCTCCTAATTAGTAAATAAAGTTCTCCTGTGTGTAACTGAATCTCAGTATAAATACAGCTGTTCTGTGAAGCCCTCAGAGGTTTGTTATGCCACGTACACACAACCGGACTTTGTGACGGACTAGATCCGACGGTCTTCCCCACAGTCTTTCAGCGGAGTTCCAACGGACTTTCCTAACGAATGGACTTGGCCAAAGTCTGACGGATTCGAACGTGATGATGTACGACCGGACTAGAATAAGGAAGTTCATAGCCAGTAGCCAATAGCTGCCCTAGCGTCAGTTTTTGTCCGTCGGACTAGCATACAGATGACTCGAGTCCATCTGAAAGATTTGAAACATGTTTTCTTTCTAGGTCCGTCTGACTTTTGGGGGAAAAAAAGGGCTGGAGCCCATCCTCGATCGTAAAATCATTCTGTCGGACCTAGTCCGTCAAAAAGTCCGGTCGTGTGTACGCGGCATTAGAGAACCTTAGTGAACAAACAGCATCATGAAGGTAAAGGAACACACCAGACAGATCAGGGATAAAGTTGTGGAGAAGTTTGAAGCAGGGTTAGGTTATAAAAAAAATATCCCAAGCTTTGAACATCTCACAGAGCTCTGTTCAATCCATCATCCGAAAATGGAAAGTGTGACAAAACTGCAAACCTACCAAGACATGGCCATCCACCTAAACTGACAGGCCGGGCAAGGAGACTATTAGTCAGAGAAACAGCCAAGAGGCCCATGGTAACTCTAGAGGAGCTGCAGAGATCCACAGCTCAGGTGGGAGAATCTGTCCACAGGACAACTACATTCTACCAATCTAAACGTTATGTGAGAGCGGCAAGAAGAAAGTAATTGTTGAAAGAAAGCCATAAGAAGTTCTGCTTGCAATTGGTGAGAAGCCATGTGGGGGACACAGCAAACATGTGGAAGAAGGTGCTCTGGTCAGATGAGACCAAAATTAAACTTTGGCCTAAAAGCATAACAGTATGTGTGGTGGAAAACTAACACTGCACATCACCCTTAACACACCGTGAAACATGGTGGTGGCAGCATCATGTTGTGGGGATGCTTTTTTTCAGAAAGAACAGGGAAGCTGGTCAGAGTTGATGGGAAGATGGATGGCATCAAATACAGGGTAATCTTAGAAGAAAACCTGTTAGGCCGCGTACACACGGGCGGATTGTCTGCCCAACTTAGTCCGCTGAACCGCGTTTCAGCGGACAATCCGCTCGTGTGTGGGCTTCAGCGGACTTTTTCAGCGGACAGTCTGGCGAACTAAGTCTTTCGGAATTTCCGTAAGTTTGTCCGTCCAAACTTGGTTTCAGCGGACAGTCCGCTCGTGAGTAGGCAAGTTGGACGGACTAAGTATGGCGCATGCTCAGAAAGGATTTACACGGCCGAAGGGTGCATTGCTGTGTATTGGACGTCGTATTTCTAGTCCCGTCGTACGTGCTGTACACGTCATCGCGCAAGCTTTCAGCGGACTGTCTGTTCATCGTATGTGGTCAAGTCCGTTCATTCAAAAGTTGGACGGACTGTCTGTCGGATTGTCTGACGAACTTAGTTGGGCAGACAATCCGCCCGTGTGTACGCGGCCTTAGAGTCTGCAAAAGACTTGAGACGGGGGCGGAGGTTCACCTTTCAGCAGGACAACGACCCGAAACATACAGCCAGAGCTACAATGGAATGGTTTAGATCAAAGCATATTGGTGTGAAATTCCACCAGAAAAAGTCAGATGCGAGCTTTTGATTGGAAATTCCAACCGTGTGTATGCTCCATGAGACTTTTGCTGATGGAATTTCCACCAGCAAAAGATTGAGAGTAGGTTCTCTATTTTTTTATGGAAAAAGCTCAGATTGGAAATTCTGATTGTCTGTAGCAATTTCGAAACGCAAAATTCCTATGCATGCTCGGAAGTATTGAACTTCATTTTCTCGGCTCATCGTAGTGTTGTACGTCACCTCGTTCTTGACGGTCGAAAGTTTAGAGAACTTTTGTGTGACCGCGTGTATGCAAGCCAAGCTTGAGCGGAATTTCCAAGATTTTTCGGAAATTTCGCTCGTGTGAGCGGGGCATTAGAATGGCTCAGTCAAAGTCCAGACCTAAATCCAATTAAGAATCTGTGGCAAGACTTGAAAATTGCTGTTCACAGAAGCTCTCCATCCAATCTGACAGAGGTTGTGATGTTTTGCAGAGAAGAATGAGCAAAAATGTTCACTCTCTAGGTGTTCAAAGCTGGTAGAGACAGACTTGTAGCTGTAATTGCAGAGAAAGGCGGTTCTAGAAAGTATTGACTCCGGGGGGCGCCATAGAAACATGCCACACTTTTTACATATTTATTTGTAAAAAAAATTGAAAACCATTTATCATTTTCCTTCCACTTCACAATTATGTGCAACTTTGTGTTGGTCAATCGCATAAAATCCCAATAAAATACATTTATGTTTTTGCTTGTAATGTACGTGACAAAATGTTGAAAATGTCAAGAGGTATGAATACTTTTTCAAGGCACTGTACCCATGATGCCCTGTACACACGGTCAGACATTCCGACAGAGAAGGTCCGCTCGGATTATGTTGTCGGTAATCCGATGGTGTGTGGGTTCTATCAGACTTTTTCCGTCGGAAATTCCGATGGAAAAAGTTGGAGAGCTAGATCTAAAATTTTCCGACAACAAAATCCGATCTGACTTTTTACGATCGCGTGTAGAGAATTCCGACGGACAAAGTGCCACGCATGCTCAGAATAAATTACGAGACGAAAGCTATTGGCTACTGGCCTCTACGTAGTCCCGTCGTAGGTAACCAACGTCACCTCGTTCCGAACGATCGGATTTTCCGACAACTTTGTGCGACCGAGTGTATTCAACACAAGTTTTGGCCAAAATGCGTCGGAAAAAATCCAACGGATTTTGTGGTCGGGATGTCCGAACCGTGTGTACAGGGCATGAGTGTGATTTTGCTAAATTTGCCACCATCAGAAACACAACATAAATCAAGATCATAAAGACATCATCGTTGCTTTGCAAATGGGGGCAATTGACTTCACATTGGAATACATCACAACACACATCAACGATGCATTACCCAGCACTGCAGTAATGCATGTTATAATGCGAGTCATGGCTATACCCGTCTATACATGGCTACACCAGATTGCTTGAAATATTCTTCATCCATGATGAACAAATATCCATATTGCATGTTATGTTAGCTAATCTTTCACAAACATCTGGTGTCTGTTAATGCTGGACGGCAGCCAATGTGCATTCATTTATTAGCTCGAAATGTAAACTTCTCACCGACACTATTACAAAAATAGTGACCTTTAGTTGACCTCATCTCCTGTATAAATTTTTCAGTTTTTTTTGGCTGGGTGGAGAACACAGTAAACTTACAACCCGGTTCAAATTTCAGTTTCATTAGATAAATACATTCCAGGTTAATTAACCACTTCAGCCCCGGACCAATTAACAGCCTAAGGACCAGAGGTCTTTTTACAATTTCGCACTGCGCTGCTTTAACTGGTAATTGCGCAGTCATGCAATGTTGTACCCAAACGAAATTTGCGTCCTTTTCTTCCCACAAATAGAGCTTTCTTTTGATGGTATTTGATTGCCTCTGCAATTTTTAATTTTTTGCGATATAAATGGAAATGACCGAAAATTTTGAGAAAAAATGATATTTTGTACATTTGTTATAAGAAAAATCGAATAAACTCAATTTTAGTCATACATTTAGGGGAAAATTTATTCAGCCACATGTCTTTGGTAAAAAAAATGTCAATAAGCGTATATTTATTGGTTTGCGCAAAAGTTATAGCGTCTACAAACTAGAGTACATTTTCTGGAATTTACACAGCTTTTAATTTACGACTGCCTATCTCATTTCTTGAGGTGCTAAAATGGCAGGGCAGTACAAACCCCCCCCCCCAAATGACCCCATTTTGGAAAGTAGACACCCCAAGGAAGTTGTGGAGAGGCATGTTGAGCCCATTGAATATTTTTTTTTGTCCCAAGTGATTGAATAATGACACAAAAAAAAAAAAGTTTACAAAAAAGTTGTCACTAAATGATATATTGCTCACACATGCCATAGTTATATGTGGAATTGCACCCCAAAATATATTCTGCTGCTTCTCCTGAGTACGAGGATACCACATATGTGGGACTTTTTGGGAGTCTAGCTGCGTACGGCACCCCGAAAACGAATAACTGCCTTCAGGGTTTCTAAGGGTGCAAATTTTTGATTTCACTCCTCACTACCTATCACAGTTTCGAAGGCCATAAAATGCCAAAATAGCACAAACCCCCCCCACAAATGACCCCATTTTGGAAAGTAGACACCCCAAGCTATTTACTGAGAGGCATGTTGAGTCCATGAAATATTTTATATTTTGCCACAAGTTGCAGGAATTTTACAATTTTTTTTTTTTTTTGCACAAAGTTGTCACTAAATGATATATTGCTCACACATGCTATTGGCATAAGTCAAATTACACCCCAAAATAAATTCTGCTGCTTCTCCCGAGTACGGGGATACCACATGTGGGGGACTTTTTGAGAGCCTAGCCACGTACGGGACCCCGAAAACCAAGCACTGCCTTCCGGATTTAAATATAAAACGCTACCAAAAAAACTGTTAGCGATCGCAGGGATCAGGCCTGAATCTGCAATCGCTGCAGTTATGTGTTTAGTGTTTTGTAAGTGACAGTGATCGATCGATACTGCACTTGGGTGGGCTGGGCAGAGGGGCAAAACGCAGGTGCCAGCAGGTATCTGGGCTGATCCCGCTAACAATGCGTTTTTTTGGAACCCTAAACTGCTGGGGATGCTAGCATAGATCTGATCAGATCAGATATTGATCTGTTCAGATTCTATACCACTATGGGAGGTTTATGCTTTGCGTGTGGGTGTTAGCGGTACTGGCACTAACCTAGCGCTGCCTGGGGCGACGCAGACCCTGACCCTAAAACCTAATTGATATCACCCGCCGGGTGATCAGGGGGTTAAACCTTTATTGGGTAATAAATGGTGGGTGCCCTGATGCTATAAAAAGCAAACTAACCAGAGTCACCCGTAACATTTATACGGTTGATCACTGGTGAAAGGGTTAACTAGGGGCAATCAGGGGGTTCACATTTTTATTAGGTAGTATATGGGGGTCCCTGGCGCTATATAAAAACCTGACGGGGAACCTAAATAACTAACTGGCTAACCAGCGTCACCAGTGACACTTATACTGTGATCGCTGGTGAAAGGGTTAACTAGGGGCAATCAGGGGGTTAAAACCATTATTGGGTAGTATATGGGGGGTACCTAGCGCTATAAAAACCTGGCGGTGAACCTAAAAAAAATAACTAGCTACCTAGCGGCACTAGTGACACTAATGCAGCGATCCGAAAAATGATCGCTTAGTGACACTGGCAAAAGGGGGTGAAAGGGTTAACTAGGGGCAATCAGGGGGTTAAAACCATTATTGGGTAGTATATCGGGGTACCTAGCACTATAAAAACCTGGCGGTGAACCTAAAAAAATAACTAGCTACCTAGCGGCCCTAGTGACACTAATGCAGCGATCAGAAAAACGATCGCTTAGTGACACTGGCAAAAGGGGGTGAAAGGGTTAACTAGGGGCAATCAGGGGGTTAAAACCATTATTGGGTAGTATATCCGGGTACCTAGCGCTATAAAAACCTGGCGGTGAACCTAAAAAAGTAACTAGCTACCTAGCGGCACTAGTGACACTAATGCAGCGATCAGAAAAATGATCGCTTAGTGACACTGGCAAAAGGGGGTGAAAGGGTTAACTAGGGGCAATCAGGGGGTTAAAACCATTATTGGGTAGTATATCGGGGTAACTAGTGCTATAAAAACCTGGTGGTGAACCTAAAAAAATAATTAGCTACCTAGCGACACTAGCGACACTAATGCAGCGATCAGAAAAATGATTGCTTAGTGACACTGGCCAAAGGGGGTGAAAGGGTTAACTAGGGGCAATCAGGGGGTTAAAACCATTATTGGGTAGTATATCGGGGTACCTAGCGCTATAAAAACCTGGCGGTGAACCTAAAAAAATAACTAGCTACCTAGCGACACTAGCGACACTAATGCAGCGATCAGAAAAATGAATGTGTGCCTATGTGTGCCTCCATGTCAGTGTAGTGTTGTTGCACACTTACTTTCTGTCTTCTCCTCGTAGTCCGGTCAAAAAGACCGCCCCGAGGAGAATGACATCACTTCCTCCCTGCCTGTGTATACAATACACAGTGGGAGGAAGCTTCTCATTCGCCAGGAGCGATCGAGAGGGGATGGCCAGAAACCAACGGCCATCCCCTCATCCCGGATCGCTCCTGAAGCGAAACGGACCGCCGTATCCAGCGGGAGGGGGTCCGATCGGACCCCCCACCCGCTGGAAGGCAAGCACGTATATGTACGTGCTTGTGCCTGCCGGTGCCATTGTAATGACGTACATTGGCAATACGGCGGTCCTTAAGTGGTTAAAACAAAGAATGTGCTATGTCTTACAATTTGTTTTAAACAGAAGCAGCCACAGCCTGAGTAGAAAGGCCTGTCCCCTGGCAATATGCTACAGAGAAAGACCCTTGTTCGCTATGTGGAAGCAGTAGTCTCTTTGTAGAGGTCCTTCTTGCCCCCCACCCCCCGTTGAGTCAGAGCCAGGGTTCTCCGATCAGCCAGTTTGCTAATAGTACAGCTATAGCTCTTACCCAGCAAGGGGCATGCTGGACCTCTGCAGAGAGACCGCTGCTTCCAAAAAGAGAGAAGGGAACTCATTGTGCATGTGCCGGCAGGGGGACAGACTTTTCTAGTTAAGCAGTGTCTGCTTTAGAAAAAAAATTAACATTTTTTGTTTTGACACACTTGGAATGTTTTTAAAGCGGGGTTCCACCCTAAAGTGGAACCTCCGCTGATCGGAACCCTCCCCCCCTCCAGTGTCACAATTGGCACCTTTCAGGGGGGAGGGGGGTGGAGATACCTGTCAAAGACAGGTATTTACACCCACTTCCGGGCATAGACTCCCGTGGGAGTCTACGCCATTTCCTGTCCTGCCGCGCTGTCTGCTGGGACACACACGGGTCTCAGAGACAGCGCAGAGAATTCCTATTGCGCTGCGCGACTCGCGCATGCGCAGTAGGGAATCGGGAAGTGAAGCCGATTCGCTTCACTTCCTGATTCCCTCACCTAGAATGGTGACGGCAGCAGCCGAGAGCCGAGCGATCGATCGGCCTCGGCTGCCGGCATCGCTGGAACCCGGGACAGGTGAGTGTCCATTTATTAAAAGTCAGAAGCTGTAGTATTTATAGCTGCTGGCTTTTAATATTTTTTATTTTTTTGGTGGAATCCCTCTTTAACTGATGGAAACTGATAAACAAGATATATTGTTCTATTTTGGTGATATCAATGTCCCTGAAACAAAACTATAGCAAATACTACTATACATTGTATAGAAAGGGTATATGGACTTGGGCTTCATCCAAATAGATACATATAAAGTGTAGGAGATAACCGGGGTGATACACCGGAACCCTAAAATGACGGACTGGTCTCCTTTCTGTGGCTGTTCTAGTCCATTATTGTCGGGTTCTGGTGTACCCTCCCGTTGATCTAATAATCGTTGTAGGAAATTTACATTAACTTATTTTTATTTGTTCCTCAGATGAGATGAATCTGGCCTGGGGATTGTTACTTCTTGCCTGGCATCAATCAGGTATAACACGTGTACTATTATTATAAATAATAACAATAATTATTAATATAATACAGGATACAGTACAGTTACAATACTATTCAACACAGGAGAAATCAGAGGGCCCTATAATTAGAGGTGTGCACGATGGAAAAATCCATTTAATTTCGGATTCATTCATTAAGTTAATCATTTTGTTTTATCATATCCGTTATGTGAGAATGATTTCAGAATACATTTTGTATTTTCTGATTCGTTTCTTATATTCATTATTTTCAAAACAATTTGTAATTCACATTTTGAAATCGAAAATCGAATTTCGGGAAGATGGCTATATTTGTTTTGTTCTATTCCGTTTTATTATTTGCTAGTCTTTTTTTATTTTCTATTCTATTTTATTCTTTTCTATTCTATTTTATTATTTTCTATTCTATGCTATAAAGCAGCCTAAGTAGGAATCATCATCGTATTTCACTTTTGTACCTTAATGTATACGTGTCCGTTTCTAATTCAAAGTCATTTTCAAAATCGAATTCTGAAAAAAAAATTTTGTTATAATATATTTTGGATTCGTTGAAACTTACCACTATTGTGATTTGAAAATTTGGATACATCCGAATAAGGAAAATGACATCCAAATTGGATCAGTTGGTAATGAAACAAATCACACATGTCTAACAATAATCATATTCTTAGTATTTTTAATGATTGCCAATTGAAGAAACCTCAGGGGGCATATATAGGTCTAACGTCGGGTGAAATCCAGATATCTGTGGTTTGCATATTTTCTGCTGAAGTGCATTATTTTTTAGATCACAATGTTCCATCATATTTCTTTGTACTGTTGAGTGATGTAAATAACTATCCATAGTAGAAACTGGTAAGGAAATTCCCCATCAGCATCCAAGCTTGGCCATCTTGGACATTTATATACTCTATGATTGTCTGCGCCATCTAGTGGCCATAATGTAATATTGTTCCTAATTGCAGTTTTTAAAGTGGTTGTATACTCGAATTTTTAACTTTTACCTACAGGAAAGCCTATAATAAGGCTTACCTGTAGGTAAAAAAAATATCTCCTAAACCTGTACGGTTTAGGAGATATTCCCCTCGGTATGCACCGCTGACTGCAGCGGCGCATGCGCACAAGGGGATTCTTGGCCTGAAAATCTGGCAGTGGCCGGCCGATGTCTTGTCTAATAACGTCCTCCAATCGGATAGTGTCCGCTGTGTACTGCGCATGCGCAGTACACAGCATCACAGATTCCGAAAATTGCCGAGGATGAACGGCGCCTGCGCCCGTGAGTCCAGGTTCTATCCCCACTATCCAAGTGGACATAGAGTAGGAATAAAAAAGAGCCGAGCGCAGCAAGGCCGAGCCCGAAGCGTGGCGAGCAAAGCTCGCCCGCGAGGGGCCCTTTAATACTCACAACCCTATGTCCGCTTGGATGGTGGGGCTACCACCTCCACTCACGGTGCAGGCGCCGTTCAGCTTCGGAAATTTTCCGAAGCTTCGTCTGCTCCGTACTGCGCATGCGCAGTACGGGGCGGACGCTATATGATGGCCGGACACTATACGGCAGAACACCGGTCGGAATGAAATCTCCCGCGCGCATGCGCGGGAGTGACGATATCGCGGCTCCGGCCACTCACAGCGCCGGAGCCGCGATACCCGGAAGAAGCGCAGAGGGAGCATGTCAGCTCCCTCAGCGTGGATCGGGCCAGATGTCGGGGCCTCGTTCTAAGGTAAGTATTTCATAATGAGCTAGTATGCGGTGCATACTAGCTCATTATGCCTTTTGCTTTGCAGGTTTAAAAAAAAAAATTGCGGGTTTACTACCGCTTTAAGGAAAAATACAATATGAGCACCTGATGGCGCAGATGATCATAGGAAATATTCATGCAAATGTTTTCACGTTTGTATAGCAATTTATTTTAATTATATATTTATAGACACAAGAAATGCAGTTCTGTATTTACTAATATATTAAAGTGGTTGTAATTAAATGTCCACGTTATATTATTGTTGTATTCTGTAGAGGCTGCACTGGAAATATTTGTGTCAAACAAGACGGCCAAGGTGGACTCCAATGTTACCCTTCCCTGTACCTTCTCTTGGGGAAACGCTCCCATAAACACCACACTGCTGCAAATAATATGGATATTCAAAGATCAGTTTGTTCTGACATACTGCAACAAGCTGACTGTGAATGAGAACAGGGCTTCCATGAAGACTGACCAACTAAAGAATGGAATCGCTTCTCTAATGCTTTCCAAAGTGTTGACAACCGATGATGGGATCTACAAATGTGTGGTAATTTATGACAAAGTCCATAAAGAAGGAATTGTATCACTCCATGTGGAAGGTGAGGATAAAACATGTGGAGGATCACTGTCTACTCTCAAAACCTCTGTTTATTTTGTGTATCATAGGTGTGTAGCGCTAACCCTGCAGCGGTCCTTTTTTCTATGTCTTAATCTCCTAAATGACTCTATCCCCTCTGACATACTATTGCATTAAAGTGCATTAAAGAGTGGCAATGCTAGACCTAAGCTTACTGGAGGGGTGTAGAATGGCAGTCATTTACAGTGTTCTTCGGCCGGCAATTGTTGGGGCCCATAATCAGCATTGGTGCACTTACCAACTGCCTTGGTGAACCAGCAAACAGTTTAGGTGCTAAGTAGTAAGAGTTCTGCTTTCACTGACTCAGTCTCTGATATCAGTGTGAAAATACTGGACAATGTGCTCTCACCAGTCCCTGTGGTGGGGCTGTAGACTCTGGCTGTAGAAGAGGGGCCCCTTTGCCTCTGCACAGATGACTCTGGTGATTAGAAACGAAGGAAGGGAGAGTGAGAGAATGCCTTAGTCTCCCTGCAGCAAGGGCGAGATTTATTTGATCACCATGTTCCCTGCAGAGCCAAACAGCTATCAGGCCTCAAGCTCTGGTCCCCGTCGGTCTGGTCTCCCACAGTGATGTGTGCACACAGGCTGAGGCTAATGTGCTCACATGGACTCCCACACTGCCAAGAGAAAGAAGATTCCAGTGCAGTCTGGTAAAAGCTACTCCACCACTACCCCTCTTCTTCAGTGTCCTATGGGAACTGAAATGTAAGGCTCCATGAGTCCCATTCAATGATTAATATCCTGTATTTAAATTCCCATGATCTTCAACATTCTCTATAGCCGTCTATAGGCTTTCCTGGCTATAGCTCTCCCCTGCTGACTGGAGGATGTAGTGCAACACAACATTCAGCATAGCAGTAGAAAGTGAAAAGATAATATTAACCCCTTTGTGCCAGCACCTCCAAGTCCTTTTAAGAGGTTTCAGATACCGGGAGGTGGGGGGTTTATGATTGTAACGAAACCGTCTCAGCGCCCCTCTTAAGTGCTTCAGTCAGTATAGCGCTTCTTCCAGTTTGAACATAGATACCAGATATTATAGCCACATAGCACACAAGACTAGCCGACAAATAGCTTGTATGAGATCTGCAACTCTTTATTGAACAAACTCACACAGAATATATACCCCACCAGGTCAGGTGCCTGATTACATTGTATGCAGATGAAAATGTATACAGAAATATAATTAACATAACTAAGCAACAGCCAGCATAAACTATGCTACTCCCCCTCTAGCAACTACTAGCTGACAATGATATAATTAAGATGTTAATTAACTCAGCACTTAGACCAACCTGGTTGACCAGACTGCCTGGCAACAAAGCTAAAAAAAGTAGATTACACATTATCCCAAGTATAAACATAGGGCACCTTTTGAAGTAATCGAAACCACATTTTCAGCATCCAGTAAGTAGCAATCTGTCATTTTCTCAGTCACCCTGTGTCTGTTAGGGGCACAGGGTGACTGAGAAAACACGTAAGATGGGCCTGGGAAGTCCGACCTCTCTAGGATAAGCTGGGTTCCTAGGGCCCCCCGCCCAAAGTGACTACCATCACAATGATCATGTGACCGTCAGGATTGGCTGCCACAGTGAACAAATGATCGGAAAATGCAGGGCCCGCTCTTTCGGCACAGCTGTGTCTGCAAATTGTTACACAAATATGTGGCCACTCGGCACCAAGGCCCACCCACCGAGAGGCCACATGTTTGTGTACTGTCGGCGCCTAGGGGTTAAAGAGGACAATGTCTCCTTCTCCATGTGTCTGTAGTCCAGCAACTGGCTGCATGTGTCAGAGAACAGCTGTATTTCATTGTTTCTCTTTGTTACTCATACATATAAATATGTAGGTTTAATAATCCTTGATATGTCGTAGTTGAATTACATATGTGGCCATTGCTTTGTTTGCCAAAGGATTTGTAATCTCACAATTGGGCCTTTGACCCCACATTACTATTAAAGAAATATTATCCTTAGCTGACCTCATTCCCTGTCATTTACCCCACCTCAGTGGTGCACCATGATTAAGATCACACCCCAGCCTGCACTAATAGCCAATCACATTCTGTTGCATGCATGTGTGCTGACATGGAACATGCTGATAGGAGGAGAGAGCGGAGTGTGCTGAGTTATCAGTTTGCTGCTGCTCCTTCATTGTCCAAACAGCAGATTTAGAGGCAGTGAGGGACCACCACTTCATTCAATAACTCTAGAAGAAAAAGTGATGTCGCCCATCTGGCTGTGCAGTGGGGTGAATGGATCACACAAGTGGATGAACAGAATTATAAATAATTTTGTCACCTTGTTGCCAACTTTAAGCCTCAAGATACCAACCCACGGTTGGGATGTGGCCCCATTTACCTGAATGGGACATGCTGTTTAATTCTAGCTGCAACCACTGCATTTATATGCCCCATTCACACAGTCAGACATTCCGACGACAAATACCGTCTGATTTTTTTCCGACGAATTTTGGCCCAAACTTGTCTTGTATACACACGGTCGCACAAAGTTGTCAAATTTCTGATCGTTCTGAACGAGATGACGTCAAACACGTACGTCGGGACTATAAACGGGCCAGTAGCCAATAGCTTTCGTCTCTTAGTTTATTCTGAGCATGCGTGGCACTAGGTCCGTTGGAATTGTCTACACACAATCGGAATTTATGTGATTGGATTTTGTTGTTGGAAAATTTTAGATCCTGCTCTCAAACTTTGTGCGTTGGAAAATTCAGACGGTAAAAATCCAATGGAGCCCGCACACGGTCGGATTTTCCAACGACATGATCCGATCGCACATTTTCCATCAGAAAATCCGACCTTGTGTATGGGGCATTACAGTCGTGCATTTCGGTGTTTAGGTGGGCGGTTTGGGGGGCAGGTAAAACCATGGCTCAACTGCTTGCTTTTACAGGCACCTGGTCACCCATGTGACAAAGCCCTTATTCAAAAAAAAAATAATCTGAATGCTAAATAATAAGCTCCCTCTAGTTTTCCTGTATAAAGAGTTTTCCACATTTCTCTTCCAGGTATGACATACTGGATGCCCGCAGCTCTGTGTATAGTAATCCTGGCAACAGCGATCCTCCTAGGAGGGGGAATGTGGTGCTGCCGCATCTGCAAGAATAAAAGATTTGATGCCATTTGAAGATAAACTTGGGTCTGAGTACGGATGTAAATATGGGGCTTTATGGTATAAGACTATGCCTGGTCCTAGGTCCCTGAACAGTGACCTCCTACAGCCCTATCTGAAAGCCTGGACCACTGAAATATGATGGTTGTCATAGACCATCCTCTATTCCTGTGAAAAAATTTGGAGTGATCAAATCCCCATATTAACGGATCAGCACCAACGTCCCTTTATTTTTTGCTTATTTTTACATATATTTCACATTTATCTATATTTTTTCAATGTTTCATGACATTCATTAATATGTTTTTTATTTTTTTATTTTTCCTTTTCTTTTTTCTGTTTTTTCTTCATAATTTTCTTCAATTCAGAGTCATCCTCGGGCACAACCTCTGCATCTTGCCTCTCTGCCAGGCAATGGTCTCCCTAATGGATGCCCAGGGACATACATCAGCACAGATTGGTATCAGCCTGTGCTGAACCCCATATGGAGACAGGAGCGCTATGTATGTCTGAAATAGTGTTGACATCTTTATCGAGGGCGAACGCGGTCAGCCATGGCTGCGCCCACTGTTCCTATGGCGAATGGCAACAACACCTGTTGCCTTAGTGACCAGGAAGCACGCACGTCGGGGATGATTGGATTCATTCCCCGACATCAGAGTGCGTCCATCTGTCCTAGGTTTGCCTATGGAAGAGGCATATTCCCCTCTAAGTGCGATGCCACCTATCTACGTCTGGGACTGCGTCATGAGTGGCTTGACATCATGTGCCACGCCACTCATGCCGCTTTAGTGGGGCATATAAATAGACCCACGCTGCAATACACAGTCCACGGGGACTGGATGGACTTGTGTCTTTTTTCAATCTGACTATGTAACTATATTATATAGCCACACATAATCTAAGGGAAGGTCATATTTTATCCTATTTTGACATAAATCATTTACTAATTTATAATTAGATTGGTCCAAACTTTTGTAGTGCTTATCATCTAGGAATGTGGCTCCTGAACATATGATTCAAACTACACGTTATGTAAGCAAAAAAGCCTTTTCCCTTTATTTCATATTAAAAGTTTTTACTATAAAGCAATAGATATTGATGATCGAACACTAATATTCATTTATTATTATTTACAGGTAATTAGACTTTGGACAAAGTCAATACACAAAAGCAGAGCAATATTACCCACTTTGGAGACCTTGGCAGGTTTTGAGGTGATTTTTCTGGGGGTCAGCACTCTGTGCCCGATGATTTGCTCTGACGTCACCTTTTTGTGCAAACACGCTGATTATTCCACAAGTGAATTCAGAGTTACTAGTTTGAGGTTTCCGTAAATATCCAGGTATTGCTATATGTCATTTAATAAAATTTGAACAAACCTTTTTGAAAATGCTTTGTTTTATGAGCATGAAAATGTGTATCTATAATTCTTGTATACTTATTTATTAGACAAGAGTATCCACGCACGTTCCTGAGGAAGGCTGTAAGGCGAAACATGTAGAACAATTGTGGTATCCTTTGTATGGAAGGAATGTATTTTTATATACTCTTTTCTTTCCTCTCTATATGTGTTTAAATAAAATATTCGTTTTTTTATCATAACTGTCGTTGATGAGTATATGAATATCACCCTGAAAGTCCCATATATTCCCGGTTTTGGGGTGTTTTCTCCACCCTCTATCCCTGTTTGATTAGATGTACTGCCCTATATACACAAAAGATTTGGAGGTAGGGGACTTTTACGGTACCAAAAATTAAGAATAAAGAAAAATATACTGAAAAAATATAAATTTATTTAACACATACTGCATATATATATATATATATATATATATATATATATATATATAAATCCAACATTTAGTACATTTCCCTGTGGTCTATAACAGACACCTGATACAAAAAAACTGATGAAATTCTATTAACCACTTTCAGACCGGACCATTTTGCTGGTAAATGACCAGAGGTCTTTTTACACTTTGGCACTGCGCTGCTTTAACTGGCAATTGCGCGGTCATGCAATGTTGTACCCAAACGAAATTTGCGTCCTTTTCTTCCCACAAATAGAGCTTTCTTTTAAAGGTATTTGACTGACTCTGCGATTTTTATTTTTTGTGATATAAACGTAAAAAGACCGCAAATTTTGAAAAAAAATGATATTTTCTACTTTTTGTTATTAGAAAAATCCAATAAACTCAATTTTAGTCATACATTTAGGCCAAAATGTATTCAGCCACATGTCTTTGGTAAAAAAAAAGTCAATAATTGTATATTTATTGGTTTGCGCAAAAGTTGTCACATCTACAAACTAAGGTACGTTTTCTGGAATTTACGCAGCTTTTAGTTTACGACTGCCTATCTCATTTCTTGAGGTGCTAAAATGGCAGGGCAGTACAAAACCCCCCCAAATGACCCCATTTTGGAAAGTAGACCCCCTAAGGAAATTGATAAGTGGCATGTTGAGCCCATTGAATATTTTATTTTTTTGCCTCAAGCGATTGAATAATGACAAAAACATTTTTTTTTTATTTTTTTTACACAAAGTTGTCATTAAATGATATATTGCTCACACATGCTATGGGCATATGTGAAATGACACCCCAAAATAAATTCTGCTGCTTCTCCTGAGTACGGGGATACCACATATGTGGTACTTTTTGGGAGCCTAGCCGCGTACGGGGCCCCGAAAACCAATCACTGCCTTCAGGCTTTCTAAGGGCGTAAATTTTTGATTTCACTTCTCACTACCTATTACAGTTTTGAAGGCCATAAAATGCCAAGATGGCACAAAACCCCCACAAATGACCCCATATTAGAAAGTAGACACCCCAAGCTATTTGCTGAGAGGCATGTTGAGTCCATGGAATATTTTATATTTTGCCACAAGTTGCCGGAAAATTACAAACTTTTTTTTTTTTTTTTTTTTTACACAAAGTTGTCACTAAATGATATATTGCTCACACATGCCATGGGCATATGTGAAATGACACCCCAAAATAAATTCTGCTGCTTCTCCTGAGTACGGGGATACCGCATATGTGGGACTTTTTGGGAGCCTAGCCGCGTACGGGGCCCCCGAAAACCAAGCACCGCCATCAGGCTTTCTAAGGGCGTTACAGTCAGGCCATAAAATGCCAAGATGGCACAAACCCCCCCCAAATGACCGCATTTTGGAAAGTAGACACCCCTAAATTTACGGGTACACTAGTGAGACTAGGTAATAAATGGCGGGTGCCCTGAAACTATAAAAAAATAACTAACCAACCAGCGTCACCTGTAACAGTTATATGGTGATCACTGGTGAAAGGGTTAACTAGGGGGCAATCAGGGGGCTTTATGCGGTAGTATATGGGGGTCCCTGGCGCTATAAAAAGCTGCGGCAAACCTAAATACCTACCTGCCTAACTAGCGTCACCTGTGACACTAATACAGCGATCAGAAAAACGATCGCTTATTAGGCTAGGTTCACACTGGAGCGATGCGGGAACGCCATGAATCCGCGGCGGGTTCCCGCATCGCATGCCTCCCGGCGGCAGTTCACACTGCCCTATGCGAACTGCTGGGAGTGTCAGTGAAATGTTAATGACACCCCCAGATCAGTTCGCATATCGCAGTGCGATCTGCAAACTCGGATCGCATGGTGTGAACACCCATGCGATCCGATTCTGCTGCGGACCAAAAAAAGGGTCCCGTGCGAGTTTGCGGCGGGTGCGGCGGGTGCGACACGAATTCAGCCATACTATCTGTATGGCTGAACTCGAATCGCACAGAGATCGGATGTGATTCGCACTGCAGTGCGGTGCGAATCACATCCGTTCTCATAAACCGCTTCAATGTGAACCCAGCCTTAGTGACACTGGCGACGGGGGGTGATCACGGGGTTAAACCTTTATTGGGGGGGTTAGGGGGGTACCTTAGAACTAAAGGGGGCTAACCCTAACTGCCCTAACAGTTATTAGTCACAAATGACACCCGCCGTGTGATCAGGGGGTTAAACCTTTATTAGGTAATAAATGGCGGGTGCCCTGAAACTATAAAAAAATAACTAACCAACCAGCGTCACCTGTAACAGTTATATGGTGATCACTGGTGAAAGGGTTAACTAGGGGGCAATCAGGGGGCTTTATGCGGTAGTATATGGGGGTCCCTGGCGCTATAAAAAGCTGCAGCGAACCTAAATACCTACCTGCCTAACTAGCGTCACCTGTGACACTAATACAGTGATCAGAAAAACGATCGCTTATTAGGCTGGGTTCACACTGGAGTGATGCGGGAACGCCACGAATCCGCGGCGGGTTCCCGCATCGCATGCCTCCCGGCGGCAGTTCACACTGCCCTATGCGAACTGCTGGGAGTGTCAGTGAAATGTTAATGACACCCCCAGATCAGTTCGCATATCGCAGTGCGATCTGCAAACTCGGATCGCATGGTGTGAACACCCATGCGATCCGATTCTGCTGCGGACCAAAAAAAGGGTCCCGTGCGAATTTGCGGCGGGTGCGGCGAATGGCTGAACTCGAATCGCAGAGATCGGATGTGATTTGCACTGCAGTGCGGTGCGAATCACATCCGTTCTCATAAACCGCTGCAATGTGAACCCAGCCTTAGTGACACTGGCGACGGGGGGTGATCACGGGGTTAAACCTTTATTGGGGGGGTTAGGGGGGGTACATTAGAACTAAAGGGGGCTAACCCTAACTGCCCTAACAGTTATTACAGTCACAAATGACACCAATGCAAAAAAAAAAAATGCATTGGTGTCACTGTGACTGGGGGGGCAGGGGTAATTGGGGGGGTGATCGGGGGGTAAAGGGGGGGTGTGAGTGTGCCTGGCATGTTCTACTGTGTAGTGTAGTGCTTGTGCAACTCACCGATCCTCTCTCCTCGGTGCCGGAACGAAAAATACCGACACGGAGGAGAGATTACATCACTTCCTCTGCCTGTGTTTACATTACAGGAGAGGAAGTGATGCAATGCTTCACTCCCATTCGTCAGGAGCGATCGCGAGGGGGTGGCCATGAATGAATGGCCGCCTCCTCATCACCGATCGCTCCTGCACGGATACCGACCGCCGCAGGCACCAGGCGGGGGCCTGATCGGGCCCCCGACCCGCGGGAAGGCAGGGACGTACATGTACGCCCATATGCCTGCCCGTGCCATGCTGTCGACGTACATCGTCGTGCGGCGGTCGGGAAGTGGTTAAGGACCCACAAAGTCTCCATCCCAATACGTTCAACATGTTTCGCCTTAATTGGCTTCTTCAGGAACAAGGGACTAGAAGTGGTCATATCACAAGAAGACAAAGTGTTAGTATCTAAATATACATTAAAAAAAAGAAAAAAATCAATAAATGAACGAATAACAGCAAAGCACAAAACTTTGTGATGTAAATAACATAATAATATACGGTATGCAAATCAACCATAATATCACAAAAATCCAGCTTAAAGATTGCAAATGCTTGAGAAAAACAAAACAAAAAAACAACCCAAGTGTTAAATGATCCCCTTACCTCCAAAAAAAGGGAAAAACATCAACACGGAAAAGGGTTAATCCTTCCTTACAAACACACTCATTCATCAACACCGCAGGCGATGCCGGTCTGCCTCCATATGTGGCCAGAGAAGCCCGCAGAGAGGTACCGTAAAAGTCCTCTACCTCCAAATCGTTTGTGTATATATATTTCCTGGGATGTTGGTACTATTATTGTTAAAATTGAACGGATCCCCCCCCCCCAGAGAATTTTCATATAGATGTATTACCCTACATGTCAGTATGTCCTGTTACTGCTCTCTATAGTGTTACCTATAGTTAGCGAGGGGATATAATAATATTTAGAGCTGAACTCGAGGCACAAAAAACCCTGTAATTTAATTATACAATATATTTTCAAAAGTATTGGGACACCTGCCTTTACACGCACATGAACTTTAATGGCATCCCAGTTTTAGCCGTAGGGTTCAATATTGAGTTGGCCCACCCTTTGCAGCTATAACAGCTTCAACTTTTCTGGGAAGGATGTCCACAAGGTTTAGGAGTGTGTCTATGGGAATGTTTGACCATTCTTCCAGGAGCCCAAAACCTTGTGGACATCCTTCCCAGAAGAGTTGAAACTGTTAGAGCCGGTTCACACAGGGGCAACATGACTTCCAGCACGACTTTTGGAGGCAACTTGGACACGACTTGTCAACACGACTTGGGGTGACTTACAACATGACTTTAAGTCGCCCCAGGCCAGAAGACTTTGGCTGTGGCCAATCAGAGAATAATGAGCTCTCAAGGGGGAACTCCACTTCAAATTTTAAATAAAAAACCGGCATGGGTTCCCCCTCCGGGAGCATACCTTAGGTCTGGTATGGACTTTAAGGGTAACCCCCTACGCCGAAAAAACGGGGTCCCCCCAAAGTCCATGCCAGACCCTTATCCGAGCACCCAGCCTGGACCGTACCAGGCCGCGTGCCCTCAACATGGGGGGGTTGGTGTTTTGGGGAAGGGGGTGCCCTGCGCCCCCCACCGCAAAGCACCTTGTCCCCATGTTGATGAGGACAAGGGCCTCTTCCCGACAACCCTGGCCGTTGGTTGTCGGGGTCTGCAGGAAGGGGCTTATCAGAATCCAGGAGCCCCCTTTAATAAGGGGGCCCCAGATCCCGGCCCCCCACCCTATGTGAATGAGTAAGGGGTACATCATACCCTTACCCATTCACCTGGGGAAAAAGTGTCAATAAAAAACACAACACAAGTGTTTAATTTTAATTTATTAATCAGCTCCGGGGGTCTTCTTCCGACTTCTCCGCTCTGTTCGGCCTCTTCTCCCGGTGTCATTGTCGCCTCAATATAGATGGAGATCCGACTTGGAGGCAACTTCCATTCAAATCAATGGGTACCAGTCGCCTAGAAGTCGGATACAAGTAGTACAGGAACCTTTTCTGAATTCGGAGAGACTTCAGTAGTGTACATTAAGACGGTTCTCATTCACTTACATTGATTTTTACATGTAGCGCGACTAGGGGCGACCTGAAGTCGGATCCTGAGTTACCCCTGTGTGAACGGGCTCTTATAGCTGCAAAAGGGTGGGCCAACTCAATATTGAACCCTACAGCCAAAGATTGGGATGCCATTAAATTTCATGTGCGGGTATAGGCAGATGTCCTGATACTTTTGGTAATATAGTGTATTTGTCAATAGCCACAAAAAGATATAAATGCACTTTGCATGCACAAAGAGCCTTTGTGAACCCAGCAATTACCTTGTAAAGTAGCATCACTACGCTGTACAATGCATACAATTGGCTATGATTAGGGACTTTGTAGGCACCTATACACAAATTATTTCAAAATTACAAATGTATTAATACAATTTCACTAAAAACATCATATAAAATCAGCAGATGGTCAACCACAAAGGTGTATATATATATATATATATATATATATATACACATATACACACACAGAGTCCATTCTTACATCTACAGGAAACAATTTTTCAAAAAAAATAAAAATTGTCATCGTGATGGGACATGATGGTCAATCTATGCTATGAATACAAAAAAAAATAACAAGATGCTATAATATTTATTTAGATGTTATTATATTTCTGTATTCATAACATAGATCAATCATCATATCCCCCTGATGAGGATTTTCTAGAAAAATTGAAATGCGTTGGAATTTCATCTACTTACATGTGGTTGTTTCCTATAGATGTGAGGATGGACTCTGTATATACAGTATATCTTTGTGGTTGATCAGCTGCTGATTTTATATGATGTTTTTAATTAAATTGTATTAATACATTTGTACTTTTGTAATAATTTGTGTATAAGTGCCTAAAAAGTCCCCAATCCTAGACAATTGTATACTATTCTACATATAGGATGTGGCTCCTAGTGTGATCAGACATATAGAATACACTGCCCAATGGACAGCCTAAATCCCTTGTGCTACATCCCCTTCCCAGTTTTGGTCCTACACTTCTGGAACAGGGGACTAAAATATGGAAATGGGTAATCAATTGCTGGTTCTCTATAAATGTGACCATCGACATGATCCATCAGAGGAGATGTATTTTATCATCTGGACTCCACATTTATCCTTGAAAAAGTGCACTTTGATTCTGGAAATGTGTTGGATGAATCTCTATATATGTGTAATATTCTTATCATGTATATAAGCACACCATGAATATACCAACATATTTTACGGAAGAAAACACAACAATGCACAATGTTTCAATTTAAAGTGATAATTACCGTATTGTATTTGTTGCTTATCACAAATATTTTTTTCATTTATATTTAATTTTTTATTTTCATTAATTTATTCATCATCAGTTCTCGACACTTCCTAATAAGATGGTAAAAGCTCAGCACTTTTCTCCAGCAGGGGGCGATCCTGGTGCGCTGTTCAGCACGGTGAATGCAAATAAACGATAAATTCTTGCCGGTGATCTCACATCAATGTTATGCAATGAAGACAAAACACATTTAAAGTGCGTGCATAGACAATACTTTTATTTTTTTCTTGCTTGGGATAAAGTAAAAGAAGATCCCATTCAGATTTTTTTTTTATGCTATCTGTGTCCATTCAGAGAAATTCACCTTTATTTGCTGCCCCAGAGTTGGAAGGAAGAAGAACTGACAGAAAAGCTGAGACAGACAGGACAGTTGTCACTGCAACACATGTCCCCATGGAAGGATTTACTCTCACCCCTTTGCTGGGGACATCTACAGTTTTGAGTTTTCTCTCCTCAACATTTTGGATGTTTCTGGTACAGCCAAAGTCCTAAGAGGTTAAAACACAATTAGGCTCCATTCACACCTGGGCGTTCCGGAATCGCAGGCAGAATTAGGGTGAATCTGCCTGCGATTCCAGAACTGCAGCAAAGAACGGGACGTTTCTACGTTTCTTACTTTTACGGTGCGATTTTGCTGCCGTTGTGAACCACAACACACAATGCTATTGCCCAAAAGAAGCTCCTGCTAATGGCATCCCAGTCCGTAGAGTTCAATATTGAGTTGGCCCGCCCTTTGCAGCTATAACAGCTTCAACTCTTCTGGGAAGGCCGTCCACAAGGTTTAGGAGTGTGTCTATGGGAATGTTTGACCATTCTTCCAGAAGGGCATTTGTGAGGTCAGACACTGATGTTGGATGGTGCTCTATTGGGTTGAGGTCAGGACTCAGGACTCAGGACTCTGTGCAGGCTCGTCAAGTTCCTGCACCCCAAACTCGCTCATCTATGTCTTTATGGACCTTGCTTTGTACACTGATGCACAGTCATGTTGGAACAGGAAGGGGCCATCCCCAAACTGTTCCCACAAAGTTGAGAGCATGAAATTGTCCAAAATGTCTTGGTGTGCTGACGCCTTAAGAGTTCTCTTCATTGGAACTAAGGGGCCAAGCCCAACCCCTGAAAAACAACCCCCCATCATAATCCCCCCTCCGCCAAATGATTTGTACCAGTGCACAAAGCAAGGTCCATAAAGATATGGTTGAGCTAGGTCGGGTGGAGGAACTTGACTGGCCATTCTGACGGACAGTTTCTGCTGGCCAGATCACCAGATGAAAATAGAAGAAAGTAAGCCTAAAAGAGAAAACAAATGCAGCCACCACATCTAATAATTGACAATCTGCAATATAATAAATGTTTGCTTTTGGGGTTTAATACCGCTTTAACATAAAGGTTTCGAATTTCTGGTGAGCGTTTAAGACACAGGGGTGAACACAGCACAGAGCGGAAGAATTCAATTCAGCACAATGTAATGAACTTTTTGACATCTGGAATTTTATGGTGGCTCACAACAAGGTGTGGGAGGTGTGTTATAGTACCACTTGGGGTATATCTACTTTATTTGAAGTATAGGTATGTGCACTATATTATTTTTTTCAGTAAAATGCTGATTTATGGCTTGCACATTATTTTTTGTTTTTTCTATTTCACATTTGTGAAAAGGGCCAGGGACTTTTTTTCAGTTTTTTGGTTCCATAGACTTCAATGGTTTAAGGCTCGATTTACATCTATGCATGTTGCTTTTGAGTGTTCCTGCAGTGCTTTTTGCTGTGCTTCCCACTGGGTTTTTAATCGTGTTTTTACAGCATTTTTACAGCGATATTTCCATCATTTTCCTTTTTGCATTTTTTTTTTACACTGTATATAGCTGGTTGCTAAGGAAGGGGCTGGGAAGCCGGTCGATGCATCCTTAACAGCCAATGAGTCATCAGCTGAATATAAATAAAAAGAATCGCTGGCTTTTTTTTTAAAACAACGTGGTGTCTCCCCAGGTACATACCAGGCCCTTGAGTCTAGTATGGATTCAGAGGGCACCCCCCACATCAAAATGTAAAAAAAAAATGGCGTGGGGTCCCCCCAAAATCCATACCAGATCTGAGCATGCAGCAGGTCAGAAAAGGGAGGGGATGAGGGACCACCCCCCCTCCTGAACCATACCAGACCGCATGCCCTCAACATGCCCTCAACATGGAGTCTGGTATGGCCAAAGCACCTTGTCCCCATGTTGATGGGGAAAAAGGCCTCTTCCCGACAACCATGGCCGAGGTCTGCAGGCAGGGGCCTTATCAGAATCCAGAAGCCCACTTTAACAAGGGGGAGCCCCAGATCTTGGCCTCCCCCCCATGTGAATGATTATGGGGTACATTGCAACCCTACCCATTCACCAAAAAAAAAGTATTGTAGTCCTTTATTAAAAATGTCTTCTTCCTCCTCCGAGCTTCTCCTTCTCCCACTTCTTCCTCCGGTCTTCTCCTTCTACTACTTCTTCTTTTGGTCTTCTTCTTTCTCTGGTATTCTGTGTCCGGTATCCTTCCTCTGCCATCACTCCCGTCGAAGACCCTCCTCTGATGCTGCGTCTTGCTGTTCTGTCCGCGCCAATGTCAAGTATTTCTTGTATAACTATGACGTCATGCAAATACCCCGCCCCTTTGTGATGTCACTGACCCATCATGCCCTGGGCAGTGAAGTCACAATGGGGCGGGGCCTCTACTCGCTCCAGGAAGCTTCTTGGTTCTTTCACAACCTTGCCTGTGTTCCACCGCTCCGAAACCTTGCTTTTTGCTGTAACGATGTGATGGCTGAATAAAACTTTGGAGCCATTCTGGACATCCGTGGTGTGCTGGTGACATTCTCTTGCTTTGGGAAAAAAAAAAACTTATGGACTCAAGTGGTGAATTTGGGCTTCACTGTCCCCTGCGGGCTCAAGCCTTGCACAGTGTTCTGTGATCTCCCCTACCTAGTAAGATCCCATGCGATGTGTATAATGTCACTTCTGGTTTCTGCTGTGGCCAGGGAAGAAGTTGATGAAGAGTGATCTGAGCTCCATTAGCTTCAATAAAGGGCAGGTGAGACATCAGGGGTACCCCGATGTATCAATAAAGAGAACCTGTCATAACATTAATGTTTTAGCAGACAAAAAAGTGTAAATAATAATAAGTTACCCCAAGCCCTCTAAAAAGTCAACCAGAAAACCTCCACATACACATGTAAACACACACATCAGGGGTGCTTCACGTTACATATAGCCGTACATGCTGGAGGGAAAGCAACAATTCCAGGCCTGTTAGTCACAGGTAACTCCAAACTTATGGCCTATGGAGGTTTTTAACCACTTCAGCACCAGAAGAACTCGCTGCTCTATGACCATGCAATTTTTTGCGATACGGCACTGCGTCGCTTTAACTGACAGTCGCGCGACGCTGTACCCAAACAGCGTTGTTTATAGCGCAAACAATAAAAACCGCAGAGATGATCAAATACCACCAAAAGAAAGATCTATTTGTGGGGAAAAAAAAGATGTCAATTTTGTTTGGGAGCCACGTCGCACAACCGAGCAATTGTCAGTTAAAGCGACGCAGTGCCGAATTGCAAAAAGTGCTCTGGTCAGGAAGGGGGTAAAAAACACAAAAAAAGTCTTCCTAATCTGCCACTTCCTTCTCCGTGTAGCTGTTCCTTCTCTTCATTCCTCGCGTGGTGTTCTGGGAAATGGGGCACGCTGTCTTCTGGGACCTGTGTGCTTCCCAGAAGACAGACGCCCATTCACAAAGCGCAGCGCGACTCGTGCCTTGCGCAGTAGGAAACGGGCAGTGAAGCCGCAAGGCCCCACTGCCTGTTTCCCTTAGATAGAATGGCGCCGCCGGGAACCAATCCAATGGATGGATCGGCCTGTGGGGGCCGACATCTCGGCTCCCTGGACAGGTAAGTGTCCTTATTAAAAGTCAGCAGTTACAGCGTTTGTAGCTGCTGACTTTAAAAAAAAAAACACCGCTTTAAATCTGATTGCTAATTACATATTGTACTTGTTTGTAGCTTAAATAGCGAAATTTGTACTTAAAACTGTAATTTTGTAACTTTTGGAAATGCCAGTAAAAACGTGGCTGTGCCAGTAAATTTCAGTCTGTTAGGTTGGCAAAACTGATATACATGATCCTGCACTTTTGGGTATTGGGCACGAGAGCGTGCTGGCAGTGGCTCACTCCAGATTAGATGTCTGCCAGCACCTGCGGATCATTCTGTATACAGGCAGAGCGGCAAACTGCCTATGTAAACAAGGCCTTCCACTAGTACAAGCACCTCCCCCACAGTAGTAAACTACCAGCTAGGCTCACATTTAACCCTTTGATCCCCACTGATGTTAACTCCTTCCCAGCCAGTGTCGTTAGTACAGTGACAGTGCATATTTTTAGCAATAATCCTTGTGTCATTGGTCCCCCAAAAAAGTGTCAGTTAGTGTCTGATTTTTCTCCCGTAATATTGCAGTCTCTATAAGTCGCTGATTGCCGACATTACTAGTAGTAAAATAAAATAAATAAAAACTCCATAAATATATCCTGTAGTTTGTAGACACTATAACTTTTGCACAAACCAATCAATATACGCTTATTGGAATTTTTTTTTTTTGGGTACATTGTTGCACGACAATTGTGCAATTGTCAGTTAACTACTTGCTGACCAGCCGCCGGCATTGTTCTGTGAGGAGAGGAGATGCAGATCATGAGTTCCTAATAGCTAAAAAAAACACCATATGTCATCACCTATAGTCAGTCCCCTCCCCCTACAGTTAGAACACATGAGGGAACACAGGTAACCCCTTGATCGCCCCTAGTGTTAACCCCTTCCCTGCCAGTGACATTTATACAATAATCAGTGCATTTTTATAGCACTGATCGCTGTATAATTGTCAAAAATATCCCAAAAATCCCCAAAATGTGTCAAAAGTGTCTAATGTTTCCACCATAATGTTGCAGTCTTGATACAAATTGCAGATCACCACCATTACTAGTAAAAAAAAAAAAAAATAATAATAATAAAAATGCTATAAATCTATCCCCTATTTTGTAGACACTATAACTTTTGCGCAAACCAATCAATATACACTTATTGCGATTTTTATTACCAAAAATATGTAGAAGAATACGTATTGGCCTAAACTCAGAAAAAAAAAAATTGGGGATACTTATTGTTGCAAAAAGTACAAAATATTGTGTTTTTTTTTTTTAAATACGCTTTTTTTTGTTTATAGCGCAAAAAATAAAAACCGTAGAGATGATCAAATACCACAAAAAGAAAGCTTGATTTCTGGAAAAAAAGGATGCAAATTTTGTTTGGGTACAACGTCGCACGACCGCGCAATTGTCAGTTAAAGCAGCCAAATCTTCCGGGGCTGAAGTGGTTAAAGTAACGCTGTGCCGTATCACAAAAAATAACCTGGTCGGGGGGGGGGGGGGGGTAAATATTCCGGAGCTGACGTGGTTAATGAGTGTTTCAGATGCACTGCCCAGGTGAAGCATTGTGTCAGTGATGACCTGTGAGATTATTTTTATTTTTATTTTTAAATGGGAAATGATCACTTCTGATGCTTTGCAACCGTGCGCTATACATGATGTAAAGCCATAGGTGCATTTATAGTGTGTTTACAGTGTGCTTGTGGTGTGGTTTACTATAAATGAATAGAGGCAGCTGCAAAGCATCAACGCTTGACAAACTCTGCAGGCGGCATTAATTTTGCCTCAACTTGAGGTATGCTAATAGTGCAGTGTGTACACCTCCACCCGTAGCCTATGTTATCAATTTTGTGTGGCATTGATAGGAAGATCAGGAAGCAGTAAAAACACAATCTAATTCCCTATTTTCAACATCTCTGTGAATATTTTGGTGTCGATATTGAGGAGTGAAATCGGGCGAAAGTTTTGTGGTGTGTTAGGTTCCTTCCCCGGCTTCGGTAGCGTAATAATTAGAGCTTTAAGCATTTCATGGGGAAGAGAAGAGGAGGAGGCAGCGTCATTGCACACTTGAGAGAGGTAGGGAGCCAAGGTAGTACAACATTTTTTGTAATATTCGTTGGTTAAGCCATCAGGCCCTGGTGATTTATTGGAAGGTAAAGCTGATATGATGTTTTGAACCTCTAACTGGGTGAAGGGTGTATTCAGGTCAGTTAACCACTTCAATACCGGGCACTTAAACACCTTCCTGCCCAGACCAATTTTGAGCTTTCAGCGCTGTCGCACTTTGAATGACAATTGCGCGGTCATGCTACACTGTACCCAAATGACATTTTTATCATTTTTTTCCCACAAATAGAGCTTTCTTTTGGTGGTATTTGATCACCTCTGCGGTTTTTATTTTTTGCTAAACAAATAAAAAAATACCGAAAATTTTGAAAAAAAAATGTTTTTTTTTTGTTTCAGTTTCAAAACTTTGCAAATAAGTAAGTTTTCTCCTTCACTGATGGGCACTGATGGGGTTACACTGATGGGCAATGATAAGGCGGCACTGATGGGCACCGATGAGGTGGCACCAATGAAGTGGCACTGATGAGGCGGCATTGATGGACACCGATATGTGGCACTGATAGGCGGCACTGATGGGTGGCACTGATGGGCGACACGGATGGGCACTGATAAGTGGCACAAATTGGCACGGATTGGCATGGATGGGCATGGATATGTGGCACAGGTGGGCATGGGTTAAGCGGCACAGGTGGGCATGGGTAGACGGCACAGGTGGGCATGGGTAGGCGGCACAGGTGGGCAAGGGTAGGTGGCACAGGTGGGCATGGGTAGGCACTGATAGGCGGCACAGATGGGAACTGATAGGCGGCATTGTATTAGATCATATTGTACTAATGGATGCCAATCAGTGCCAATCAATAATGCATGCCAATCAGTGATGCCCATTGTGGGCACTGATTGGCATCCATTATGGGCACTGATTGGCATCCATTGTGGCACTGATTGCAATCCCTGGTGGTCTAGGGTGGCATACCTTCTCCTTGGCATCCCTGGTGGTCTGGTGGCGTCCCTGGTGGTCCAGTGTGGGCATCCTCGGGGGGGCTGTGCTGATAATCGATCAGCACAGACCCCCCCTTTGCTATAGGGCGGGCGGCAAGTGGTTAAATGCTGTTGTGATAGTGTCGGTAGGTCAATTGTTTGCAGGAATGTATTGATGTCTGCGAGGGAGGGTTGGTTTGTGTTAGTGTCATCTTTCAAATTGTACAGTGTTTGGTAATAATGGCTAAAAGCATCGGCAATAGCTTGAGGATCAAAAAGTTTCTGTTTTGAGGTGGGATGGAAGAGGTGGTGGATTCTGGATTTAACGTAGCGACCCTTAATCTGGAGCGCCAGTGCCTTCCCTGCTTTGTTGCCAGTAGTGTAGTAATGTGCTTTAAATTTTGTGTGGGTTTTAGTGTGTGTTTCTAGGAGTAAATTTCTGAGTTCCTGCCGGAGGAGAACTAACTGGTCTTTTAGTTTAGGATCTGGATTGGTTTGGTTTTGAACATCAAGTGTATGTATCTTGGCTACAATGGTGTCTAGGCGCTGTGATCTCCTCCTCTTCTCTCGTGCAGATAGCTGTATAATGATCCCTCTGACGAATGCCTTGTGCGCATTCCAGAGGACAGTATTACTAGAGACTGAGCCAGCATTTATCTTAAAAAATTCTTCGAGATGAGTGCGTATATAAGAAGAATGTTCTGGGGAATGGATGATGTCAGCATTCGCTCTCCATACCGTGTGGCGTGGGGAATTCAGATGATCCGTAACAGTGAGTGTTATTGGGGCGTGGTCGGACCAGGTTATCGTACCGATGTCCGAGTCTGTTGGTCTGGTTAGTGTCCATTTATCGACAAGAAAATAGTCAATCCTCGTATAGCAGTTATGTCTGTGAGAAAAAAAAGAGTAATCTCTTTCTGTGGTATGGTGACATCTCCAGATGTCGTAGAGGTTGTTGTTCCTGATGAAGGTGGTAATTAGGGAAGTTAGTCTGGAAGAGCGTGAAAAGGTATCTATCGAATTGTCTGGTACTACATTAAAGTGTCCACAAATAATGAAACAACCCTGTCGAAATTTTTTGAGCTTTTTCATCAATCTAGATAGAAGTTTGATTTGGCCAGTATTGGGGGAGTAGACGTTTACAATGGTGTATCTGGTTTTGTCGAGAGTGCAGTCCAGTGCTAGGTATCTCCCATCCTCATCCACTATGCTGTCATGTAAGGTGAAGGCAATGGTGTCTTTAATCGCTATCATGACCCCATTGCGTTTGTCTGGACCTGAGGACTTAAAAATGTGGGGGAATCGGCGGTTAGAACAGCGAGGCTCATCTGACTTTTTAAAGTGTGTCTCTTGGAGACAGAGGATGTCACACTTGGATTGAGTAGCGGTTCTCCACATGGAAGATCTTTTCGCTGGATGATTAAGTCCTTTTGTATTAAGTGAGAGAAATTTTGGCATATTGTATAGCAGGCTTGGGTGTTAGGTGCAGTAGTAGCAGTAGTCGGTACTTACGGTAGGTGGAAGTCTTAATACAGTGGCAAATGGTTCCTGGATGCGAGTTCCTGTAGGTATTGCAGGTAGATTTCTCAAGATGAAGGTAAACCAGGGAAGGAGAGGGTGGAGAGAAGAGGTTACAATAGAATACTGTGGTAACTGTAAACAGAACAGTAAAAGAAATGGTATGAACTGTAGCTTAGAACAGCCTGAAAACACTAGGCTGTGTCAACTGAGTGGGGTAAAAGTTTGTGGTGAACACTGCACAAGCAGGGCACCGACCGGAGTAAGCATAGTATAAAATGAATGATCATCGCCTAGAGAGTGGCTTCAGCGAGCATTGGGAGGTTGTTTAGCATAGAGGGGTTGGGAAGGTCCCCTACGAGTGTTGGACAGTGCGGCAGGCTTTTCCGGGATGATTTCCCATTGTTGTAGGAGCTTTATGCCTTCAGGGACTGATGTGATGATATGTTTCATTCCATTTCTGGTAACGATGAGTTTAGTCGGAAATCCCCATTGGTATGGGATCTTGTGCTTAAACAGTGGTTTAGTGATGGTATTCAGCTGTCTGCGCAGTTGTCTAGTATGCCGAGACAGATCTGCAAATAGCTGCAAGTCCGTAAACGGTTCAGGCAGCTTGTTCAGATGCCTGGTCTTGAACAGTAGCTGATCTTTAGCGTGGAAAAAATGGACCCGCATCAAGACATCCCTGGGTACGGTTGCTGCAAGGTGTGGCGGCTTGGGAATGCGGTGTATGCGATCAATTATGGTCTCCATAGGTGACAGGTCTGGCAATATAGTGGAGATCATTTTTCTGGCGTATGTGTTAAGGTCATGAGGCAAGACCGATTCGGGGATACCCCTGATTTTGACGTTGTTAGGTCGAGAGCGGTCTTTGTGGTCTGCCATTTTGGATTTCAACCATTGTTGTTCATCATGCGTGTGATCTTGGGCATCCACAAGGTCATTGACAGTATTAGTCAGGTCACCCATATGATGTTCAACACGTTGGATTTTTTGTCCTAAGTGCAGCACATGAGAGGAAAATTTAGTAAACATGGATGCAATCTCAGTATGTATGGAAGATTGTAAGGAGATGAGAATCTCCTTCATGGTAGTGTCCAGAACAGGCTGGTCAGAGGTGGGGAAGGCCGCAATAGCTGAAGGCTGATGGGAGATTGAGAGGGATGCAGGGCTTACCTCAGAGTTGGGCCCCGCAGAATCCATTCGCATCCGCGCCTTTGCTGGGCTATTACTGGCCGAGGAGGGAGTATACTGTGTAGATGATTCGGGAGAATGCTGCAGGGTAGATATTACAGGCTAGTCTGCATCAGGGAGATCTGTATATGCAGATGATTCTCGAGCAGGGCCACGGGCGCCATCTTGGATTTCAGTGTCCAGCGGCTGATTAAAGTAATCAGTCAGTTTCTTCGGCGGCCGGTAATCTTTTCGTTTGCGGTTTGCCTGGGACATAGCTGGGTCTTGCGGCAGTCTCCCCGTGCGATTAGGGGTTCGTAGAGGCAGTCTGAACGGCGATGTTTCCGTTATATAATCCGGTCGGTGCAGGAGCTGAGGATTCAGGCGTCCATCATGCTCGGCGGTTAGCCACGCCCCCCCCCCTAGACACTTATTTTTAATGTGTTACTTACAGTGCCTTGCGAAAGTATTCAGCCCCCTTGAACTTTTCAACCTTTTGCCACATTTCAGGCTTCAAACATTAAGATATAAAATTTAAATTTTTTGTGAAGAATCACCAACAAGTGGGACACAATTGTGAAGTGGAACGAAATCTATTGGATATTTTAAACTTTTTTAGCAAATAAAAAACTGAAAAGTGGTGCGTGCAAAATTATTCGGCCCCTTTACTTTCAGTGCAGCAAACTCACTCCAGAAGTTCAGCGAGGATCTCTAAATGATCCAATGTTGTCCTAAATGACTGATGGTGATAAATAAAATCCACCTGTGTAATCAAGTCTCTGTATAAATGCACCTGCTCTGTGATAGTCTCAGGGTTCTGTTGAAAGCGCAGAGAGCATCATGAAGACCAAGGAACACACCAGGCAGGTCCGTAATACTGTTGTGGAGAAGTTTAAAGCTGGATTTGGATACAAAAAGATTTCCCAAGCTTTAAACATCCCAAGGAGCACTGTGCAAGCCATTATTTTGAAATGGAAGGAGTATCAGACCACTGCAAATCTACCAAGACCTGGCTGTCCCTCTAAACTTTCAGCTCAGACAAGGAGAAGACTGATCAGAAAGGCAGCCAAGAGGCCCATGATCACTCTGGATGAACTGCAGAGAACTACAGCTGAGGTGGGAGAGTCTGTCCATAGGACAACAATCAATCGTACACTGCACAAATCTGCCCTTTATGGAAGAGTGGCAAGAAGAAAGACATTTCTCAAAGATATCCATAAAAAGTCTCGTCTAAAGTTTGCCACAAGCCACCTGGGAGACACACCAAACATGTGGAAGAAGGTGCTCTGGTCAGATGAAACCAAAATCAAACTTTTTGCCCACAATGCAAAACGATATGTTTGGCGTAAAAGCAACACAGCTCATCACCCTCAACACACCATCCCCACTGTCAAACATGGTGGTGGCAGCATCATGGTTTGGGCCTGCTTTTCTTCAGCAGGGACAGGGAAGATGGTTAAAATTGAGGGGAAGATGGATGCAGCCAAATACAGGACCATTCTGGATGAAAACCTGTTGGAGTCTGCAAAAGACCTGAAACTGGGACGGAGATTTATCTTCCAACAAGACAATGATCCCAAACATACAGCAAAATCTACAAAGGAATGGTTCACAAATAAACGTATCCAGGTGTTAGAATGGCCAAGTCAAAGTCCAGACCTGAATCCAATCGAGAATCTGTGGAAAGAGCTGAAAACTGCTGTTCACAAACGCTCTCCATCCAACCTCACTGAGCTCGAGCTGTTTTGCAAGGAAGAATGGGCAAGAATTTCAGTCTCTTGATGTGCAAAACTGATAGAGACATACCCCAAGCGACTTGCAGCTGTAATCGCAGCAAAGGTGGCTCTACAAAGTATTAACGCAAGGGGGCCGAATAATTTTGCACGCCCCACTTTTCATTTTTTTATTAGTTAAAAAAGTTTCAAAAATCCAATAGATTTCGTTCCACTTCACAATTGTGTCCCACTTGTTGGTGATTCTTCACAAAAAATAAAAATGTGATATCTTTATGTTTGAAGCCTGAAATGTGGCAAAAGGTTGAAAAGTTCAAGGGGGCCAAATACTTTCGCAAGGCACTGTAGATATATCTGCAAAGTGGGCCAACCAGAAGTCATCTAGCAGGACCTCATTTTCTGATTGATGTTTCTCTTTAACTACTTCCCACCTAGCCAATGTACATATATGGCCGGGTGGGAGCGCTCTACTTCTGAGTGGATGTTCTTGAACATCCATCAGAAGTAGGGGGATCACCCGGACACGGCGCATCTCGGATCGCCAGGAGGGCTCTGTGATTGGCCCTCCTGATCACATGACGGTCATGTCCAATCACAGCCGTCATTTGATGTAAACAAACAGCCAGTTGCTAGGCAATTGGCTCCTCCTCTCCTCACATGGAAGTCGTCGCTGAGGAGAGGAGAGCAGATCGCTGCAGCCGGCTGATGATCATTGAGTATGAGCTGTTTTTTTTACATCTTTTTACTCACTGATCACCAGTCTAGTGTAAACACACAACACACCACACAGTGTAAACACAATGTTCCCACAACACACATGTCCCCAATAATAAAAACACATGTCTCCCACATATGTCCCACTGGGTTTTATTGGATTTCTTTTAAAATAGAAAGAAGAAAATATTGTTTCTTTTCAAAATTTCTGCTCTTTTTTCGCTTATATCGCAAAAAAAAAAAAACAGAGTCGTTAATAAATAACACCAAAATAAAGCTCTATTTGTGCAAACAAAATGATAACAATTTAATTTGGGTACAGCGTAGCATGACCACGCAATTGTCATTGAAATTGCGAGAACGCTGAAATCTGAAAATTGGGCTGGGAAGGAAGGGGGCAAAAGTGTTCTGTATTGTAGTGGTTAAAGTGGGGTACCCCCTAAAAAAAAAAAAAAAAAAAAACGCAAAAGTCAGCAGCTACAAATACTACAGCTGCTGACTTTTAATAATCAGACACTTACCTGTCCCAGGGTCCAGCGATCCAGGGTCCAGCGATGCGGGGGAACGAAGCCTCCACTCGCGGCGTCAGCATTCTTACTGTGGGCACCTGTGGCTTCACAGCCGGGCACCCACTGCGAATGCGCAAGCGGCGCACAGTCTTCTGGGACACGTGACAGGTCCCAGATGACTGTGCAGCGCCGAGGGAAAGTGATGTCACCAGCCCGAGCAATGAAGGAGGCAGACTACTTTTTTTCCCAATTATTTTTTATTTATTTTTTTATGAATTTGAAGCTAGTTTTTTTTGGTGGCAACACCACTTTAAGGCTAAAAAAAAGAAGCTCTCTACGCTCGCTGGTCAGAGACAGACAGACAGAAGAAGTTCGCCATTGACACGAGCAGGTGGTAAATTTGCAATGGAATGATTTTCACTTATTCCATGACGAAAGAGCATTTTTCCTCAGTACTCCAGTCCTACGCATTTCATATATCTTGGATTTGATTGTATTGGTAAATATCTCTGAAATGCAATATACAATATGGCAGAGAGTAAAAATAACCAGTATAAGGACTGGTGGTGAGGATAATCATCCAGAACAAAGGTCAGCTGCAAGACTTACAGGTATACTCAAACTAAATTGATTCATCGTCAGAGAAATTAAGGGATACATTCCGGAGTTTTGCCATGGTATTATCTGAGGCGCGCTTCTTGGTTTTTGGATTCCTGCATTTTTTCTTTTGGTGTTTGTCATTATACATAGCATGGCGTGGCTCATACAACTTGGAAGAGGGCTTCTGTTTATTCTTTACATAAGTCGCTTCGGGTGTATCTAGGTTGGTCTCCTCTGGATCTGAGGGCATCTCAGTGTCATCTTTGCCCGTATTTACCATAGTAGTATCTGAATTGTGATCTCGGTAGGCCCCCTGGTTATCTTCATATTGTGGAAGTTGGTTTTGCTGCTCTGGCTCTGCAATAAAAATCATAAGAATAAGAGATCAACATGACAATTCGAAAACCGGGTGTTCTGAAGTTAGTATTTGAGTTCTGATGTTCATACAGGACCAGAGATATTTTACATTTGTTATAACGGTGGCAGCAAACTTTTTGCTTTTTAAAGGAACCAAAAAAAACAAAAAAACAAAGATGCATTATTAGAGTAGGAGGGGGTGGTGAAGATTTAGAGTGCCTGTCACTCTGTCAGGTATTTACTGTTGTCTACATCCCTGTAATGCCCCATACACACGGTTGGACTTTCTGAGGACAAAATCCGTTGGATTTTTTTCCCGACAGATTTTGTCCCAAACTTGTCATACACACGACCGCACAAAGTTGTCGGAAAATCCGATCGTTCTGAACACGGTGACGTATAACACGTACGACAGGACTATAAACGGGCCAGTAGCCAATAGCGTTCGTCTCGTAATTTATTCTGAGCATGCGTGGCACTTTGTCCGTCGGAATTGTCTACACACGATCGGAATTTAAACAATCAGATTTTGTTGTCGGAAAATTTTAGATCCAGATCTCAAACTGTGTGTCAGAAATTCCAACGGAAAATGTCCGATGGAGCCCACACACGAAGTGGGAGCAAATACCTGAATTATACGGGTATATGCTCCCCCCTCCCCCTTTAAAAGGTACCAAATGTGACACCGAAGGGGGGAAGAAGCCGATTAGCGGAAGTTCCATTTTTGGGAGGAACTCCGCTTTAATCTAACTGTCCTGGTGATCGCTGCCACTGGGACTGAAGGTAAGGGAAGTATTCAGCCCCCTTTACTCCGATACCTCTAACTAAAATCTAGCAGAACCATCTGTGTGTAATTTAACCACTTCAGCCCCCCGGGAGGTTTTCCCCCTTCATGACCAGGCCATTTTCTGCGACACGGTGACATTATAACTGACAATTGCGCGGTCGTGCGACGATGTACCCAAATATAATTGACATCCTTTTTTCCCACAAATAGAGCTTTCTTTTGGTGGTATTTGATCACCTCTGCGTTTTAATTTTTTTGCACTGTAAACAAAAAAAGAGCGACAATATTGGAAAAACATTTTTTTTTTACTTTATGCTATAAAACATATCCAATAAAAAATGTAAAACATCGAATTTACTCATCAATTTAGGCTAATTTGTATTGCATATTTTTGGTGCAAAAAATCCCAATAAGTTTATATTGATTGGTTTGCACAAAAATGATAGTTTTACAAACTATGGGATAGATTTATGACATTTCTATTTATTTAGTTTTCTTTACTGGCAATGACTGTGATCAGCGATTTTTAGCGGGACTCTGAAATTGCAGCAGGCAAATCTGACACCTGACAGTTTTTGGGGGGCAGTGACACTAATACAGTGATCAGTGAAAATAAAATGCACTGACACTGTACTAATGACACTGGCAGGGAAGGGGTTAACATCAGACACGATCAAAGGGTTAAATGTGTGTCTAGGGAGTGATTTCTAACTGTGTGGGGGATGTGCTTTGACTGAAGGAAGACAGAGATCCATGTTTCTGCTTAGCACACAAGATCTCTATCTTCCCCTCTCACAGAATGGCAATCTGCCTTGTTTACATAGGCAGATCGACATTCTGCCTCTCCTTAGAATGATCGGCCGTTCCTGGTGGACATCGCCTCTGCCAGACCCGCTGATTGGCTCCTGCTGTGTCCAATAACAGCGGGGGCGGGTCGCCAGTGGCACGCACATCCCAGACTCACTGCACAAAATCACGTTAATCTCAGTATAAATACAGCTGTTCTGTGAAGCCCTTGGAGGTTTGTTAGAGAACCTTAGTGAACAAACAGCATCATGAAGGCCAAGGAACACACCAGACAGATCAGGGATAAAGTTGTGGAGAAGTATAAAGCAGTGTTAGGTTACAAAAAAATATCCCAAGCTTTGAACATCTCACGGAGCTCTGTTCAATCCATCATCCAAAAATGGAAAGGGTATGACACAACTGCAGACCTTCAAAGACATGGCCGTCCACCTAAACTGACAGGCCGGGCAAGGAGAGGATTAATCAGGGAAGAGCCAAGAGGCCGATGGTAACTCTGGAGGAGCTGCAGAGATTCACAGCTCAGGTAGGAGAATCTGTCCACAGGACAACTATTAGATGTGCTCTCCACAAATCTGACCTTTATGGAAGAGAAGCAAGAAGAAAGCCATTGTTGAAAGAAAGCCATAAGAAGTCTCGTTTGCATTTTGTGAGAAGTCATGTGGGGGACACAGCAAATATGTGGAAGAAGATGCTCTGGTCAGATGAGACCAAAATGTAACTTTTTGGCCTAAAAGCAAAATGCTATGTGTGGCGGAAGACTAATGCCCCATACACACGGTCGGACATTCGGACCACAAAATCCGTCAGATTTTTTCAGACTGATTTTGGCCAAAACTTGTCTTGCATACACACGGTCGCACAAAGTTGTCAGAAAATCCAATCATTCGGAACGAGGTGACGTACAAAACGTACGACGGGACTACGTACAAGCCAGTAGCCAATAGCTTTCGTCTCCAAATTTTTTCTGAGCATGCGTGGCACTTTGTGCTTCGGAATTCTCTAAACACGATTGGAAAAAGTCAGATCAGATTTTGTGTCGGAAAATTTTAGATCCAGCTCTCAAACTTTTTCCGTCGGAAATTCAGACAGAAAAAGTCAGATAGAGCCCACATACGATGGAATTTTCTGACAATATAATCCGATCAGACTTTTTCCATCGGAATTTCCGACTGTGTGTATGGGGCATAACACTGCACGTCACCCTGAACACACCATCCCCACCGTGAAACATGGTGGTGGCAGCATCATATTGTGTGGATGCTTTTCTTCAACAGGGACAGGGAAGCTGGTCAGAGTTGATGGGAAGATGGATGGAGCCAAATACAGGGAAATCTTAGAAGAAAACCTGTTAGTCTGCAAAAGACTTGAGACTGAGGCAGAGGTTCCCCTTCCAGCAGGACAACAACCCTAAACATACAGCCAGAGCTACAATGGAATGGTTTAGATCAAAGTATATTCATGTGTTAGAATGGACCAGTCAAAGTCCAGACCTAAATCCAATTGAGAATCTGTGGCCTGACTTAAAAATTGCTGTTCACAGATGCTTGAGCTAACTTCAGCTTGTTCAATTACTTTGACAAACAAACCTGGAAGCTGATTGGTTTGTTCTGCAGAGCTGCACCCGATTTTTCACTCTCCAGTTTTAATAAATGAACCCATTTGCATTTTCTGAAGGGATGTAAAGTGTTCTCTGATTGTATGAGGTGGAGATTGTGACGTCACCACCCTACCTCTCCACGTTGTCCAATCAGAGATCATGGGGGAAAAGGGGTTCTTTTACATTTTATTTATTTTTCTTATTTTTTTTTTACTTATTTTAAAATATATTATAGCTTTGGGCAGGTGACAGGTACTCTATATGGAGACATCAGTTGTCTATTAGATCCCTGGGGTCTCCTCTGCCTGTGAAAGGGGGAGGGGGAATCCTTTGACTATAATAAAAGAGACGTCCAGATCACTTTTACGAGATCAGCCAATCACCAGATGTAAAATATGGTACCAAAGACACTGGCTACAGCTATAGCTATAGGCTTGTTATAACCATATGCTGCCAGGATATATTTGGGTGGTGAGCAAGTGGTTAATGAAATATTTTTATTTTTCTCTTCTTATTGCAGTGTATGGGGTACTCACCGGTGACTTGCAGAGCTCCTGTACTCCTCTCTATTGGTTTCTCAAGGGTGGGATGTTCCACTCTGCAGATATATTCCACACCATGATCTCTCTCCAGAGAGGGGGAGAAGGTCACACATGATCTACATCCATAGGGCTTATCATTCCGTCTCTCTAGTGGAATATTAAATATTCTGTACATCCCATCTGAGGTCACAGGACACATTTCTGTGGATCGCTCGTCTTTTCTGAACCACGTCACATTCACAGCATCCGGGAAGTATTTTGTTACTGTGCACTGTATGGTGGCTTCTTTACCGATCCTCAGGGGCGGGACTGACATCTCCACCTGTGGCCTCCAGGGAAAATCTACACAAATGAATGAAGGAGATAAGGTAATTGTACACAATGTATATAGCACACCGCACATAGAACCAAGAAAGTAAAGCCTTGAAATGTATTTTGTATTCCCCACTTATCCCAAATACACCGACGCTGGGATCCTATGAACAAATATCTCATGCTGTATCTTAACACAAAAAAGTGTCCTAAATCTACACATAGAACTACCGCACTATATATATTATATATATTATACTACAGTGCCTTGAAAAAGTATTTATACCCCTTGAAATTTTGTTGTCATGTTACAACCAAAAATGTAAATGTATTTTATTGGGATTTTATGTGATAGACCAACACAAAGTGGCACATAATTGTGAAGTGGAAGGAAAATGATAAATGGTTTTCCAAATAAATATGTGAAAAGTGTGGGGGGGGGGGGGGGCGTTTGTATTCAGTCCCCTTTACTCTGATACCCCTAACTCAAATTTGCTGGAACCAATTGCCTTCAGAAGTCACGAATTAGTAAATAGAGTCCACCTGTGCGTAATTTAATCTCAGTATAAACACAGCTGTTCTGTGAAGCCCTCAGAGGTTTGTTAGAGATCCTTATTGAACAAACAGCATTGTGAAGGCCAAGAAACACACCACACAGGCCAGTGATAAAGTTGTGGAGAAGTTTAAAGTGGATGTAAAGGTTTGTCTTTAAATAAAAATAAACACGTTACTTACCTGCTCTGTGCAACTAATTTGCACAGAACAGCCTGATTCTCTTCTTCTGGGGTGCCCCTCCAGTGCTCCTGTCTCCTACTCTTCATCGGGTGCCCCCACGGAAAGCCGCTTTCCCTGAGGGAAACTATGCGGGTGCGCTTTCAGGTCCTGCCGCTGGGCTCATGTATGGCATTGGATCAGATGGGCTCAGGTACAACCATAGAGAGAGCCGCGGGGAACTCCAGTGACCTGTCAGCCTCTGATGATAGAAGTGTGGTTAAGCCTCAAAAGCATTCTGATTGGGATTTTTCCTTATGGTGCAGTGGCAGAGCTTTGACCAGTCATGACCACGTCATATTTCATGGGGTGAAGTTTAAGCTTGTAAGTACTTTATGTGGTTATTATTATTGAATTTTGTAGAATTACTAAAGGCTGTCACATCTCTTACCTTTTATAGAGAATTCCTTGTATTCCTCCTCATCCATGGACTCGTGCCTCCAGGTGACTCGTACTCTGAAGTCTGGACTCTGTAAAAGATCCTCGGAGACCCCACATTCACTCACAACAGTGAGAGTTTTATTTAAAGTAGTTGTATATTTCTCCTGGGATTGGCAGAGTTGTTTCAGCTTCTCTCCGGACCAGTAATGCCACTCAATCTGGATGTGTTTGGGATAGAAGCACTCCAGCATATGAGAGAACGTCACTTTCCCGATGCCCAGAAAAGGTTTTAGTGATTTCCTGTTTTTCGGTTTAGCTGCAAGAACAATATATTTGTGTAAGGGTTTAAAAGGTTTTCATTTTGTACAATGTTCCTAGATTGTAAGCTCTAAGGAGCAGGGCCCTCTGATCCCTCCTGTATTGATTTGTATTGTAATTTTGTAATTGTACTGTCTGCCTGAATATTGTAAAGCGCTGTGCAAACTGTTTGCGCTATATAAATCCTGTATAATAATAATAATAGAAATAATAATATTACACAAATGTTTCTGCTTTGTACATTTCTGTACTCACCCTGCACATGTAGAGGTCCTGATCTTCTCTCTATGGGTCTCTCCAGGCTGGGGTGGGACACTCTACACATGATCTCCGATTCTTCATCTCTCACATTTGGTGTGAAGAGCAGTCTGGCTGTACAGGAATAGGTGAGATCGGACTGTCTCTGGGACTGGATGTCTGGGATCTGGTACTTCTTATCTTGTGATAGAGGAACATATTCCTGGGCTCCTTTCTCCTTCCTGTACCACATCACAGTGACATCATCAGGGAAGTATCCGGAGATGTTGTATTGTAGAGTGTTCTGTCGGTCTATTAGTATATGGGGTATGGGGACCTCCTCAATCACCGGGCACCAGGACAGACCTTTATACATTAAAGTGAGATTATAAATATTAAAATGTTTAATTGTGATTAATAAAATGCTTTATAAAGAGACAACTCCACCTGCCCACTGCCTGCTGCAATGTAGCTTTGTAGAATTACTATATATAGTAAACAATGGCAATCAGGAGAGCGGATGGGAATGTGAGGTGTTGGAAGTTGAAATAGCTGAACAAATAATTTCTGGTGTCAAAAATGTAAACAAAAAATGTGCATGTAACAAAACCTGATAATAAGACATTTCAGATCATTAATAACTGCAGCCAATCAGAGCATGTCTATTAAATGGTGAGCCAGTCAGGATCATAGAGTTGTAAGCCCTTGTACACACGGTCGGAGATTCCGACAACCAAATCCATTGGATTTTGTCCGTTGGATTTAGTCCGTCGGATTGTGTCCGAAACTGTTGCATACACACGGTCGGACAAAGTTGTCGAAAAATCCGATCTTTGATGACGTAATTTCGTTATGATGGGACTACATTCAGGCTAGTAGCCAATAGCTTTGATGTAGGAATTTGATCTGAGCATGCGTGGCACTTTGTCCGATCGAAATTCTCTACACATGATTTCCAGCAAGTTGGAAAATTTGGTCCGACGGATATTCCAATGGAAACAGTCTGATGCATACCACACACAGTCGGATTATCCGACAACACGGTCCGATAGGACACATTCCGACGGATTCTCCGACCCTATGTACAAGGGCTTAGAGTGTGATTTCTTTAATAGGCATGAAATAAACTCCCTCATAAACTAGTTCTGGCCAGCTCAGGAGAATGCTTTAAAGAGAAGTATGGGGTTGGGGTTTTTACTCCAATCATAGTTACCTAGGTGGATGCAGCATGGGTCCAATGCTGTATCTGTACCATGACACCTCTAGACACCTCTAGACAGAGAACTGAATTTTCTAAATTTCGATTTTACGAAATTTCGAATTTCTAAATTTCCAAATTAGAATTTTCAAATTTCTGAATTTTGAAATTTTCTAAATTTCCAATTTATGAAATTTCCCAAATTCAGAATTTACGAAATTTCCGAATTCGAGATTTCAGAAATTGAAAAATTAGGAAATTCGGGAAACAACGAATTTGAAACTAAGCAAACTGCACATGTCTATTCTTTAATCCCTTGACTTTTGAAAGGCTTTACACCCTTCATGACCAGTGCCTTTTTTACTATTCGGCACTGTGCTACTTTAACTGCCAATTGATCGGTCATGCAACATTGTATGCAGATGAACTTTATATATTTTTTTTCACACAAATAGAGCTTCCTTTTGGTGGTATTTAAAGCAGAGTTCCACCCAAAAGTGGAATTTCCGCTCATCTGTCTCCTTCCCCCCTCTGTTGCCACAATTGGCACCTGGGGGGGGAAGAGTGGAGGGGGGAGCGGGTACGCATCTCTGGCAAGTACATCAGAAGTCCGGCTCCCTTCTCCTTCCCCCGCCTCTGGACCAATTGTTCTTAACCACCTCAATAGAGTGCACTTACACCCCCTTCCTGACCAGACCAATTTTCAGCTTTCAGCGCTCTCACAGTTTGAATGACAATTACTCAGTCATGCAACACTACCCATATGAAACTTGCGTCCTTTTTTTCACACAAATAGAGCTTTCTTTTAGTGGTATTTAATCACTAGTGGGTTTTTTATTCTTTGTGCTATAAATAAAATAATACTTACATTTTGTGAAAAAAATGCCCTTTTCTTTGTTTCTGTCATAAATCTTTGCTAATTAGTAATTTTTCTTCATACATTTTGGCCAAAATTTATACTGCTACATATCTTTGGTAAAAATAACCCACATTAGTGTATATTATTTGGTCTTTGTGAAAGTTATAGAGTCTACAAACTATGGTGCCAATCACTGAAAATTGATCACTTCTGATCAGGCCTTCAGTACATCAAGTGTATCTCATTTCTTGAGACACTAACAAGTCAGGAAAGTACAAATACCCCCCAAATGACCCCTTTTTACAAAGTAGACATTCCAAGGTATTAAGTAAGTAGCGTGGTGAGTTTTTCTAAGTTGTCATTTTTTCCCACAATTCTTTGCAAAATGAAGATTTTTTTATTATTATTTTTTTTTTTACAAAATTGTCATATTATCAGGTTATTTCTCACACACAGCATATGCATACAACAAATTACACCCCAAAATACATTCTGCTACTCTTCCCGAGTATGGCGATACCACATGTGTGAGACTTTTACACAGCCTGGCCACATACAGAACACCAACATTGAAGTAGTACCTTCAGACGTTCTACGAGCAAAAATGACGCATTACATTTCACAGCCACCTATTACACTTTTGAAGGCCCTGGAGTACCAGGACAATGGAATTTCCCATAAAATGACCCCATTTTGGAAAGCAAACACCCCAACGTATAATCTGTGAGGCATAATGAGTCTTTTGAACGGTTCATTTTTTCCAGAAGTTTTTGGAATATGTGGAAAAAAATGAAAAGGCATTTTTTTTTTTACTCAAAGTTGTCAATTTATAAGATATTTCTAACACATAGCATGTATATAGCAAAAATTATACCCCAGACCACATTCTGCTACTCCTCCGAGTATGGCGATACCACATGTGTAGGACTTTTACACAGCCTGGTCACATAGAGAGGCCGAACATTGAAGTAGCACGTTCAGGCGTTCTAGGAGCATAAATGACACATCTCATTTCATTCCTACCTATCACACTTTTGAAGGTCCTTGAGCACCAGGACAGTGAAATTACCCACAAAATGACCCCATTTTGCAAAGCAAACACCCCAACGAATATTCTATGAGGCATGGGCTGCAAATAGGTACTCGGGTACTCTGATGGGCTGCAGATAGGTACTCGGGTACTCTGATGGCCTGGTGACAGGTACTTAAGTACTCTGATGGCCTGGTGACAGGTACTCAGGTACTCTGATGGCCTGGTGACAGGTACTCAGGTACTCTGATGGCCTGGTGACAGGTACTCTGATGGCCTGGTGACTGGTATTTGGGTACTCTGAAGGGCGGTGATAGGTACTCAGGTACTCATATGGACTGTGACAGGTACTCGGGTACTCAGATGAACTGTAACAGGTACTCAGGTACTCAGATGGACTGGGACAGGTACTCGGGTACTCTGATGGGCTGTGACAGGTACTCGGATACTTTGATGGGCTCTGACAGGTACTCGGGTACTCGGATGAACCGTGACAGGTACTCGGGTACTCGGATGAACCGTGACAGGTACTTGGGTACTCTGATGGACCGTGACAGGTACTCAGGTACTCTGATGGACGTGACAGGTACTCGGGTACTCTGATGGACCGTGACAGGTACTCGGGTACTCTGATGGACCGTGACAGGTACTCGGGTACTCTGATGGACCGTGACAGGTACTTGAGTACTCTGATGGACTGTGACAGGTACTCTGATGGGCTGTGACAGGTACTCGGGTACTCAGATGGGCTTTGACAGGTACTCGGGTACTCTGATGGGCTGTGACAGGTACTCGGGTACTTTGATGAGCTGTAACAGGTACTCGGGTACTCTGATGGACTGTGACAGGTACTCGGATGGACTGTGACAGGTACTCGGGTACTCTGATGGGCTGTGACAGGTACTCGGGTACTCAGATGGGCTGTGACGGGTACTCGGGTTCTCTGATGGACTGTGATAGGTACTCGAGTACTCTGATGGACTGTGACAGGTACTCGGGTACTCTGATGGACTGTGACAGGTACTCGGGTACTCTGATGGGCTGTGACAGGTACTCGGGTACTCTGATGGCCTGGTGACAGGTACTTGAGTACTCTGATGGCCTGGTGACAGGTACTCAGGTACTCTGATGGCCTGGTGACAGGTACTCTGATGGCCTGGTGACTGGTATTTGGGTACTCTGAAGGGCGGTGATAGGTACTCAGGTACTCATATGGACTGTGACAGGTACTCGGGTACTCAGATGAACTGTAACAGGTACTCAGGTACTCAGATGGACTGGGACAGGTACTCAGGTACTCAGATGGACTGGGACAGGTACTCGGGTACTCTGATGGGCTGTGACAGGTACTCGGATACTTTGATGGGCTGTGACAGGTTCTCGGGTACTCGGATGAACTGTGACAGGTACTCGGGTACTCGGATGAACCGTGACAGGTACTTGGGTACTCTGATGGACCGTGACAGGTACTCAGGTACTCTGATGGACGTGACAGGTACTCGGGTACTCTGATGGACCGTGACAGGTACTCGGGTACTCTGATTGACCGTGACAGGTACTCGGGTACTCTGATGTGCTGTGACAGGTACTTGAGTACTCTGATGGACTGTGACAGGTACTCAGGTACTATGATGTGCTGTGACAGGTACTTGGGTACTCAGATGGGCTTTGACAGGTACTCGGGTACTCTGATAGGCTGTGACAGGTACTCGGGTACTTTGATGAGCTGTGACAGGTACTCGGGTACTCTGATGGACTGTGACAGGTACTCGGATGGACTGTGACAGGTACTCGGGTACTCTGATGGGCTGTGACAGGTACTTGGGTACTCAGATGGACTGTGACGGATACTCGGGTTCTCTGATGGACTGTGATAGGTACTCTGATGGACTGTGAGTGACAGGTACTATGATGAGTGGTGACATGTCCTCTTTATTGGGGGGGGGCAATCAGTGTGATTGGTGTATACTGTAAGCGGTAACGAGATGTTACTGCAATCTCCTCCTCACACACCGATCGCGTGTGAGGAGGAGAACCCGGTAACATCTCGTTACCACGGTTTGTTTACATTTTAGTGATTGGCTATGAAAGGATCACAGCCGATCGCATGGGTAAACAGCCGGCCAATGGCTGTTTACCAGCGTCAGTGACGATCAGTGTTCCCGGGGAACATGCCACCACCAACGTGCACGCGCAGCGCGCTCGCGTGCATGCGCCGTGCACAGTGGGGGTGTGACCCTCTGTGATCAGCCATGACTTTATCATGGCCAATCACGTGGTAAACAGCCATAACCAATGGCTATTCACCCCCTTCGGGAGCGAGCGGTGTGTCCGTGACACGCCGCCACCGAAGAAACAGGGATGCACGTGCACGATCGCGCACATTCCCTGTTTAAATGGGAGGCCGTCATATGACTCATTTTAAAGTTGGTTGAATGTGAAAATTCACAGAAAATAATGAAGTCCTAGATGATTATATGATGAAAGGTTTCTGAGAAGAACACTGAACATGTCCTTCCTGGTGGCCACATTCTCACTTTCTCAATAAAATCCATTATTGGTCATTTTATGTATTCAGAGAATAGAATAGCAAAGTTTTAAAAAGATAACATAGATCAAACACTGATTCAGGAAAGCCATAACTTTTTTCTCCCTTCCATTAAAGCCATCCATTCAATGCATTAACTCCAGGTAAATCCAACCCAACTGTACTTTGGATATTGGATTGTACTGGATTTAGTAGGAGTTATGTGGAAGAGATAGAAATGTGATGGTTTCGTGGGAAGGCGTTTGATTCTCTTTAGCATTCCAGTTTGATATACAAGTGTCTATTCAGTCTTTGTGTAGGTAAACAGTAAAGGCCTATTCATGCATTATATGTGTGATGCGATGCATTCCCATTCATTCTGAATAACACTCCAATGTAGCTTATATCAGATGTAAATTGCAACATTGTGGTGCCGTGCGCTGCCAAAAATCGGTGCATGCACCATTGTTTGGGATTGCACAGCAACGCAGCTAAGTACATTACTACGTGTTGTGCTGTTGCAATGTGCATTGGGTGGAGCTAATGCCACCAACGCATGTAAAACAAATTTCCGTGCAGACGGAATGGGCTCTAAGTTATCATTTCTTTATCTCGCACTTACCCGGATCCCTCCAGGACAGGACTTGTGATTTCTGTCCATCCAGAGATTTGTGGTTCCAGGTCACATGGAGGGTGAAGTTGGGATTTAATAAGAGTTTTCCTGGGACAGTACAATGACTGTTACCGTTAAATGTCCCATCATTATTCTCTTCATACTTCTCCTTGGACTCCAGCTTATCTTCTCCTGATCTCCAGCTGAGCTCCACATCTCTGGGGTAAAATTTCTGCAGGGTCAGAGAACAGAGGACATCTCCATTGTCACACAGACTTGTCTTCACGGGTCCCAAGGCTTGCGGCTTTGCTATAATTGATAAATAAAAGGTATTGATTAACGTGCATATTAAAGTGTAGCTGTATGGTACTTTTGGCAATATACTGTACTGCTAAAAATTTACACAAAGGTAGGTGTAGGTACAGTACACTATATTGCCAAAAGTATTGGGATGCCTGCCTTTAAATACGCATGAACTTTAATGGCATCCCAGTGTTAGCCTGCAGGGTTCAATATTGAGTTGCCTCCCCCCCTTTGTAGCTATAACAGTTTCAACTCTTCTGGGAAGGCCGTCCACAAGGTTTAGGAGTGTGTCTATGGGAATGTTTGACCATTCTTCCAGAAGTGCATTTGTGAGGTCAGGCTCTGATGTGGATAAGAAGGCCTGGCTTGCAGTCTCCGCTCTAATTCATCCCAAAGGTGTTCTATCAGGTTGAGGTCAGGACTATGTGCAGGCCAGTCAAGTTCCTCCACCCCAAACTCACTCATTCATGTCTTTATGGGCCTTGCTTTGTGCACTGGTGCGCAGTCATGTTGGAACAGGAAGGGGCCATCCCCAAACTGTTCCCACAAAGTTGGGAACATGAAATTGTCCAAAATGTCTTAGTTTGCTGATGCCTTAAGAGTTTCCTTCACTGGAACTAAGGGGCCAACCTCTGAAAAACAACCCCACACCATAATCCCCCCTCCACCAAACTTTACTCTTGGCACAATGCAGTCAGACAAGTACTGTTCTCCAGGCAACTGCCAAACCCAGACACGTCCATCGGATTGCACGTCTTCAGTCCAGTGGCGGCGTGCTTTACACCACTGCATCCGAAGCTTTGCATTGCACTTGGTGCTGTAAGGCTTGGATGCAGCTGCTTGGCCATTGAAATCCATTCTATAAAGATCTCTACGCACTGTTGTGCAAATCTGAAGGCCACGTGAAGTTTGGAGGTCTGCAGCTATTGACTCGGCAGACAGTTGGAACAGCTTCTGTGAACTGTGAGCTTCAGTATGCACTGATCCCACTCTATCATTTTAGGTGACCTACCATTTCATGGCTGAGTACTGCCCCCCTCCTGTCACAGTGCCCCCTCTGCCATACTGCCCACCTCTTGTTCTAGTACCCCCTCGGCCATACTGCCCCCCACCTGTCACAGTGCCCCCTCTGCTATCCTGCCCCTCTCCTGTCATAGTGCCCCCTCTGTCATATTGCCCTCCTCCTGTCAGTGACGCCTCTGTCATACTGCCCCCCTCCTGTCATAGTGCCCCCTCTGTCATACTGTCCCCCTCCTGTAACAGTGCCTCCTCATCATATTTCCCCCTCCTGGAACAGTGCCCCCTCTGCCATACTACCTCCCTCCTGTCACAGTTCCCCCTCATAATACTACCCCCTTCTGTCACACTGCCTTCTCCTGTCGCAATGCCCCCCTCTTCTGTCACATTGCCCCCACCCCCGTCACAATGTCCCCCTCTTCTATTACAATCCCATCCTCTTCTGTCACAATGCCTGCTTGCTGTAACTGCTTATAACGTGTTAACTGGAGTTTGGCTTCAGTTTGTTAGTGTATCTAAATCTGCTAGTCCATCTTACACTCCTCGCCGCCAGGCTAAAGATGCCCCCTGTGCTCCTTCATCCAGAGTGGGGGGGGGGGGCACTATAATACAATATGGTTGAGGATTACGATCGGGAGACACACTGCTGTTTTAATGCACTGCTACACTCAGAGTGCAATTTAAATGTGAGTCTTTATTGCTGAAATAAATTGTTTTAATTTAAAGCAGTATTATGCTATGGAGTCTTATTTACTTTATATGATGGGTGGATTGGTGCATCCTATGGACTAATGGAGAATGCTGCTGGGGGGGAAGGGATCCACTGTGATTGTTCCTAAAGCGCCATCAGACCTGTATGTAAATATAGGTCTGATTTTAAGGTGATCTACTGATTTAGACACTGAGTGGTGCACTGTAGTAAAGTACAACATTGGATGTAGGGTAGCCACCTATCCGGGATTCACCCGGACAGTCCAAGTTTTGAATCATGTGTCCGGGTTTCAGTTCACCTTAAAGGGATTGTAAAGTAAAAATTTTTATTTTTTTAAAATAACAAACATGTTATACTTACCTCCACTGTGCAGCTCGTTTTGCACAGAGTGGCCCCGAACCTGCTCTTCTGGGGTCCCTCGGCGGCTGTCTCTGCTTCATCCCGTAGGTACTTCTCACATTAATGCGAGCTCCCTCGCATGGTGAGAAGCACCTGTGGGCGCACTCCCGTGATACAGCCGGCGGCTATAGCCGCTCGCTGTATCACACGGCCACGCCCCCCGGCACGCTGCGTCATTGGATGTGATTGACAGCAGCGCGAGCCAATGGCTGCGCTGCTTTCAATCCATCCACTCCAGTCAATCAGCGGCCAGAATGAGCGGCGAAGAGGACGGCGGGGGCGAGCGCGGGATTTTTGAGGGGTCAGGTAAGTAAAACAGGGGGGCTGGCAGTGTGAGATGTTTTTTCACCTTAATGCATAGAATGAATTAAGGTGAAAAAACATTTACCTTTACCACCCCTTTAAACCTAGACACATTATTCAGACAGGGCTTGACTGGAGGGTGAGGGGGCACTATGTGTGACACATTACTATTCTCTTTGGAGTGTCTAAAGGTGTCCCAGGTCTGTTACAATCCTATAGAGCAGGGATCTGCAATTAGCGGACCTCCAGCTGTTGCAAAACTACAAGTCCCATCATGCCTCTGCCTCTCATACTTGTAGCTGTCAGAGTCTTGCTATTTCTCATGGGACTTGTAGTTCTGCAACAGCTGGAGGTCCGCTAATTGCATATCCCTGCTATAGCGTATACTAAAACAAACAAAAAAATTACTGTGTGTCGCTAAAGTGTTTGGGTTTGACTTGAAGAAAAAGTGGCAACCCTAATTTGATGGTGTGGATAAAGCTTCATTAAGGACTGGAATATTTGTATTTATTGGGACACTGATTTAAAGGGGTTGTAAAGGTTCGTTTTTTATTTTCTACATAGGTTCCTCTAAGCTAGTGCATTGTTGGTTCACTTACCTTTTCCTTCGATTTCCCTTCTAAATGTTTTTTTTCTTTGTCTGAATATCTCACTTCCTGTTTCTCCTCAGTAAACTTCTCACCATCATCCGAGCGGTGGTTAGTCAGCCAGAACAGCTTACTGAACAGCTTACTGAGGAGGAACAGGAAGTGAGAAATTCAGACAAAGAAAACAAAGAAAAAAAACATTTATAAGGGAAATCGAAGGAAAAGGTAAGTGAACCAACAATGTACTAGCTTAAAGGAACCTATTTCGAAAATAAAAAACGAACCTTTACAACCCCTTTAAGTAAGGAAGAGTGTTTAAAGATTTTTGGTGCATTCACACTTCATGTGGATTGGAATCATGGCTTCAAATCCCAGCACTTTTATGAACTGTATTAATTATTTATGTGTATAGCATGTTATATGCATTTGAGTAGATTGTATTAACCATCAGTTTAATTTTTTTACACATTTTATTTATTAATTATATACAAATATTTATGTTGTGGGTGAAAATCACATTTACAGCACTGGGGATTTGGTCACAATATCCCACATTTTCATATGATATGAGGTTATTATTTTGGTTTAACACTATATAAATGTTTACAGCACTGGGGATTTTGGTTTTGTTTACAAAAGCATTATATGGCATATTTGTTTCTAATTGAAATTTGGTTGTGTTTGGCGGGGGGATGGTGGTGGTCGGGGGAGTGGCACCTGTGTAGATAAAAATCCTTGTATTCAGGGTACTTGTTTCCTTCTGCCCCTTTCTGCTCCCCGCCCCCCCCCTCTCCCACAGTGATGACGACTTCCCCACTCCCCTCTCCTGCTGGATGCTGTGGGCTATGATTTCAGGATGGAGAGCGGGGGGAAGGGGCCCTACTGAGCACATCCGCTGCATTGCTGACACCGTCCACTGCCCAACTGACTGACACTATTCACAGTCCTACTGACATCACTGGAGGAACTACCAGGGTTGACTGGGCCCTGGTGTTCCGCCACTGAGGGGGTCAAGATGGCAATGAGGGGGCCCACTGCAGAACATGTGAAAAGGATCCATTGTGAGAATGTGATAAAGGGCACAGCAACAGGAGTAAAGGGTCCTGGGATCAATGGGAAGGGCTCTGGGCTCAACGGGAAGGACCCAGGATGGGGGAGGCCTTCATGGTTTCTTGCACCGGTGCCCTGAAGGTTCTAGTTACACCTCTGCATTGATTAATGTAACTTTATGCAATAACATTTTCTTAGCTGTAAAATTCTATCTTTAGACTGTCATAAAACACACGCAATCTGTTGTACTCTAACAATCAGCTCAACTCATTCACTTTTCAGGTAAGTTAAAATGAGGAATTATCTCACCATATATAGACTCAGGCTGGAATTTCATGGTCTTGGTTTGTCCATCGGAGGTGATTTTGCAGGCAAAAGTGACTTGAAGGTGTCTGGACACGGATGATACAAATGTCAGGGATGATGTTATATTGAACAGTCCTTCTTTATCAGACTCTTCTGACTCCTTAGATATTGTATAACCAGTCAGGGGATCCCCTCCATTGTTGGATATTTCCTCTACTTTTCCATCTGTCTTTTCCACCGTCCACATCACCCGAGTGTCCTCAGAGCAATAAGACAGTGAAATATTCAGAGCAACTTTCTCCCCATGAATCCACCGAGGAGGTCCCTGAATCTTCCCAACAATGAATCTCAGCTGATCTACTAAAAGAAGACAAATACCAAAACTCAATGCCACTCATCTGCAGGACACATCACATAGACTATAAACATCTTCAATAAGGCCATACATTTTATTAGAAAATCTACTTTGTATCTCATTATACGAATGATCTCCATGTAAGTGAGAGGAGCAGAGACAGGTATTGTGTGAAGAGAGGTACTAGAGCTAGCTGGGTGCTTCAACTTAAAAAAGCTACAAATGTAAGGCATGTGGAAGATGGTGGAGCTTTTAAGAAGGTGGAGGGAAGATGGGACGCATGCAGAGGTCAGAGCTGTACAGGGGTGAAAGTGAGACGTGGATGCAGTGGTAGGCAGCTGTAGCAGAAGGCTGAACTCCGCACTTGGTTTTGCACTCCTGGTATTTAATGTCCCTTGAAGATCCTCCCACTGTTAGTGAGATTTGACCACACCCACAATTTAACCACTTCCTGCCCGCCATATGTCATATGTAACGTCCTTGACTTTGTGTGGGTATATCTGAATGATGGGTGCAGCTACAGACATCATTCAGATATCATTTTTTTCAGCTTGCAATTCCCTACACCATAGGAATGATCATAGCGGCTGTTCCACCACTTGATCGTTCTTACGGGCTTTGTGTCCAACAAAACACATAAACACTTTATAAATAAAATTTGAGTTTAACATTACATACCATAGACATATAACATAACAAGAAAAAAGTACTGGTAAAAAGGAAGGAATAATGCTAGAGGGATGAAAATTCAGAACTGTCTTGCACAATGGGCCATGAAACAAATGTATTGTAGGTTGAAAAAAGCCCCCTCTATAAGTAGCAGCCAAAAGCACATCTTCATTTCTGGAACACTTCAAGCTGAACTCTGAGATAAGCAAATATTGTCTAGATACAACGTGGATTGTCATACCCAAATCCACAACTCTGCTCTGAACCTCTAAACGATCATGGACCATATGGGTATGCAGTTCGTCTCTACTCCAACATAAGAATAGAAGTAAATGACAGTCACACTTCATAGTACGATCAACTTGATGACTTTTTTTTATTTTCAATAAAGCAGCTGCATACAGAGCTGGTGCAAGGATTTTTGACACCCTAGGAGAAAACTCATTCCCCCCGGCTCCTCCCCCTGGCCTCACCAGTGCCCATAAACGCAGCCTCAGCAGTGCCCATAAACGCAGCCTCACCAGTGTCCATAAATGCCGCCTCACAGGGGGGGGGGGGGGTGAACCCCTCGGTACACACACGAGTGTGATTGGCAAATTAGTCTTTATATACTATATCTGTATATACATTTACATGCGATAGTGCATGCAATCTCAGTGACAGTGTTTTACTCACCAGGTGAGGGTCTGGGGCTCTGCATCCAACAATGTGACCCTGCCAGTGCATGTGAGGAACAAATAATCCAGGCAGGCTCCACCCGTCACCAAGCCTGTAGCACCACTAGTGACTCCTCTGATGCTGCCATTGTTCAGGATGGACCAGAAGGGAAAAGGGGCCTTAACAATGTGGGGGGGGGGGGGCAGGATTAGGAATCGCTTGGTGTGTGGGCACCGGGAAGAGAGGCAAAACTGGCGATAGGACAACAATGCTCACTCAGAGATTGGTGTTGACATGACCACGTGCGGTGAGAGATGGACAGATCACTGATGATCAGAGGCATGCAACAGCTAAGGTGATGTTTCCTCCATACAGTCGGGACACAGTTCTCAGCCTCTGCTGCACCTCTGACATAGTGACACTATGTACAGAGGGACTCGGGAGTGTTCCGCTGTCTATTGAGAGTTAGCTGCTGGCTGCAGAGAGAGGGAGTAGGATCACCAGCGGCCGAGAGCCATAGGCGGCTGCCTAGTTAGCCTAGTGGTCGAACTGGCCCTGGCTGCTTACGGAAAAAAAACACTCTCCTCAGGAAGAAAGTGCCTTTCTTCCTGAGGAGTTGCTCACAAGGCAAGAGTAGGCTTATGCCACATACATACAACCGGACTTTTCAATGGACTAGGTCCGATGGACTTTCGGCGGAGTTCCGACGGACTTTTCGAACGAACGGACTTGGCCACACACAAGCATACCATAGTCAGATGGATTCAAATGTGATGACATACGACTTGACTAGAATAAGGACATTCATAGCCTATAGCCAATATCTGCCCTAGCGCCGGTTTTACAAATCAATTGTTCCCTATGAGAGCCATCTTAATTGGTCTGACACAAGTCGGTCTGACTTTGAAAAAGGTTCCTGTTGGAAGGCAACATGGTTTACTATCATATTTCTGGTATTTCATTCCCTGGTTGAAACAGGCAGATGGCCTCAAGTTGGAATGTGACCAATTACACATCAGAACTTTGTAGCATATCAGAATCTGCATCTGAAAGCTAGCAAGGCTGTAACAGCGCTTGGCTCCGGATCGTATGTTATAATACACTGCAAGCAATCTTCAAAGAGAGCCATGGCTGCCAGGATAATTGATGACGGTGGGTGACAAAGATCAAAGGATCAACAGGCACCAAGAGATGATACATGGACAATGCTGCCCCCAATACAACAGGAAGGACAGTAATATAATATATTAAAAGGACTACCTCTTGGCAATATCTCATTGGACAGGAGGCTAGTGGGGCTGGTTAGGAATGGGTCTGAATGAATGTATAAAAAGGGCACACATGAGGAAATTCATCCTTTTTTTCGCTGATGGCTCTTGCCTTATGGTTCTGAGCCTCATGGCTATCTCTCTTTTTGCCATCTGAGCCTAGTCGACAATACAAAACCTCAAGGAAAGCATTGTGATAAATATCTATGATATTCATGTATGTTATGTTCTGTTGGTATATGCTTGTAATTTCTTTCTTTAGTATTTTCATTTTAGCGTTTCCTATTTTCTTGGGAAATAAATAAGACATTGTTTTATTAAGCAGTGTGCTTGGTTTCATAGCTAACCTTAAATTATAGTGATATCAACAGTAACATGTGATCAGAGTTTTAATAGACTAGCTAACTATAGGAATAGACAAGTTAATACATGGGTGCAATAAATAAAGATAATCCGTAACCACCCTCGAATAATATTTATTTGCACCAATTACTTCAATCCCTGCAGGACTCTGGTCCAACTTTGGTCCATTTTCAGCCCATTTAATATCATTGAAGTCGGATCAAAGTCGGATCCTCGTCCTAACAATCCCACTTGTAACATCTGACTTGGTGATTACAGCAGCAGGAAAAGGAATTTATGTCACACTGGGATTGTTTTGATTGGTCAAAGGACAAGTCAGACTTATCTTAAAGTCGGAGCAAAATCGTATCCTGTTCATTCAAGTTGGATGGATGTAGGGCCGATGTCGCAGGGCAAAGTCAGATTGACAGTCGTACAACAGTCGTGTCATACCAGTGTGAACCCGGCCTGACTTGTTCGGGGAGAGAAGCAGGTCTAATGCCAACAACGCCCTGCAACATAAGCCCTTAGCTACCCATGGACCACTTTCATATAAAGAACAGTTACACATTTCTGACTGTTTTGAGGCACCTTCTATAGTAAGAGGTCCTGTGCTCTTCTCCACTGATTCCTTCAAAGATGGATGGTCCACCCTGCAGATAAACTCTTCTCCCTTATCTGCGATGGATGGCTTAAATTTTATACATGCTTTGTATGTGAATGTGTTATCCTTCTGCTTCTGTGGTGTGAGTTCTGAGATATTGTACCCATCATTCTGGAACAGAGGGAATTTTTGTTCACTGTCCTTCTCCTTCTTCAGCCATTTCACACTCAGGACTTTAGGAAATACATTGGACACCTCACACTTCAGCGTTGCTGTATTTCCATAGAAAAGATTGGGAACTGGAATATCCCATACCTCTGGCTTCCAGGGAAACTCTGTGTGCAACAGGAGAAAAAAAAAGATTATCAATCTTGTTACCAGACAAACGAATTGTAGAGCCAGCAGGTAAAATTGATCGGTGCAAAGTAATATTACAGTTGTAATGATATCAGAACCTTCTCTCATTTTGTTTACATATATGTTTTATTTGCGATCATGTGATCATATGTCCTGGCTTTTAGGCATGTGATCAGCATTACAAGTGTAGCACCCTCCTAGGTAGGTGATAGAAGAGAGTATAGTTTTGGGGTCTTTCTGCTTACCAGGAAGGCTGTCAGGTAAATTTGGATGCTCTCTGCCTATCAGGTAGCAGGATCCATTAATGGGGTCTACTCATGGTGATCAGAATACATACTGTATACACACTGACAGGTTATGAGGGACACAGAGCCTGTCAGCAGCTGCAAGGGAATTCTCCCCCTCCTCCTCTGTTATACTGTGTGCGAGCAGCGCTCGCAGAGTCTCAGCTACCTGACCTGCTCCCTACAAATTAAACAAATCTCCCTACATAAGTTTTATATGTATAGCTGCTGTCTTAGACTTTCTATATATGTCTTTTAAAGTTCAGATGGTGATAGCCCCTGTACACACGGTCGGAGATTTCCACAACCAAATCCGTCGGATTTTGCCTGTCGGATTTTGTCCGTCGGATCTTGTCCGAAACTGTTGCATACACACGGTCGGGCCAAGTTGGCGAAAAATCCGATCATTGAGAACGTGATGATGTAATTTCGTTACGATGGGACTACGTTCAGGCTAGTAGCCAATAGCTTTGATGTAGGAATTTGATCTGAGCATGCGTGGCACTTGGTCCGATGAAAATGCTCTACACATGATCGGATTAGGTCCGTCCAGTTGGTTGGGAAATATTTCCAACATGTTGGAAAATTGGGTTGGACGGAGATTCAGACGGAATCAGTCCGATGCATACCACATACAGTCGGATTATCCGACGACACGGTCCGATAAGACGCAATCCGACAGATTATCCGACCGTGTGTACAAGGGCATAGAGATTATCTCTTCCTGTACAGCCAAAACAGCTGATTGGAGGAAAGGCACACACCCCCCTCCATAAAGGTAGAGACAGGCAGAGACTTGTAGAGCTATCCTGTGATACAGCAAGCTCTCTGCTAATCTATTTATAGCAATCTCCCCCCACACAAAATTCAGCCTGGTTTTATCTCAGTTCTCTAACTTGTCAGAAGTTATCAGGCTGATAACAGAAGATCGGAGCAGGAGAAAGCCACAGGACTCAGTGCTTTGAAGAGAGATAAGAAAACACTATAGATATATGTGCCCAGCTCAAATTTCATGACTCAGATTTACATCCAATGTAAGGGCCCCATTAGAAAAATAGCACAAAATGCTGTAAACTGCATGCAGGAGTATCTCATCTCCTTTGTGATCTGCTCCCAGCTCCACTGTCTGCAAGAACTACTAGACATGTGCATTCGTTTTCGTCCGAATGCATTTTCGTCCGAATTTCAGCTATTTTCGTTTTCGTTTTGACAAACGATAACGAAAGCACAAAATCCGAAAAACGAAAGATCCGACATAAATAAATGCTTTATTTTCGTTTTCATTGTTACAACAGTTCGATATAGAATAGGAGATTCGACATGACTCTGACAACAATCTGTGTCTATAGAACCTGTGTTCGAATGTGCCTAACCTTACCTCTATTAGTCCAAGATTATATAGAGAAAATATTCGACAGAGAAAAAAGATTTGACAGAGAGAAAAGATTCTGCAAGATACTGTCCTAAAAAGTGTTTGAGGACCCGGGTCCTGCCCCAGGGGACATGGATCAATGCAAAAAAAAGTTTTAAAAACTGCCGTTTTTTCGGGAGCAGTGATTTTAATAATGATTAAAGTGAAACAATAAAAGTGTAATATTCCTTTAAATTTCGTAGTGGGGGGTTGTAGTATGCCTGTGAAGGGGCGCATGTTTCCCGTGCTTAGAATTGTCCCTGCACAAAGTGTCATTTATGCAGGAAAAAAAGTCCTTTAAAATCACTCGCAGCTATTATGAATTGTCGGCTCCGTAATACAGAGAACACTCATTGAAAGTCATTGATAAAAAAATAAATAAATAAATAAATAAAAAAGCGTGGGGGTCCCCCAAATTCAATTACCAGGCCCTTCAGGTCTGGTATGGATATTAAGGGGAACCCTGCCTCAAATTTAAGAAAAAATTTGACGTGGGGTTCCCCCTAAATATCCATAACCAGACCCTTCAGGTCTGGTATGGATATTAAGGGGAACCCCGCGTCAAATTAAAAAAAAAATTGACGTGGGGTTCCCCCTAAAAATCCATACCAGACCCTTTATCCGAGCACGCAACCTGGCAGGCCGCAGGAAAAGAGGGGGGGACGAGAGAGCGGCCCCCCCTCCCTCCTGAACCGTACCAGGCCACATGCCCTCAACATTGGGAGGATGCTTTGGGGGTCTGTGACCCCTCAAAGCACCTTGTCCCCATGTTGATGAAGACAAGGGCCTCATCCCCACAACCCTGGCCGGTGGTTGTGGAGGTCTGCGGGCGGGGGGCTTATCAGAATCTGGAAGCCCCCTTTAACAAGGGGACCCCCAGATCCCGGCCCCCCCCTGTTTGAAATGGTAAGGGGGTACAAAAGTACCCCTACCATTTCACAAAGAAAGTGTAAAAAATGGTTAAATAAAACAAACACACTTTTGAAAAATTCCTTTATTAAAAATAAAAAAATAAAAAAAAGATTCCAGCGGCGGTAATCCACTCTTGCTATCCAGCGACGGACGGTCATCTCTCCAGCGATGGCTCATCTCATCCAGCGCAGCGAATCCATCCTTCTGTCTCCGTGTAGGAGACACTGCAGGCATTCCGGCGGCTGACGTTTCTTATATACGGAGGGCGGGGCCACCCGTCACCTGACCCCGCCCCCCTCTGACGCAAGGGGAAACCCGGGGTTCCCTGTGACGTATGGGTGACCCCGCACCCCTCTGATGTAACACAGGCAGGTTTCCGTTACATCAGAGGGGGGCGGGGTCACCTATACGTCACGGGGAACCCCGGGTTTCCCCTTGCGTCAGAGGGGGGCGGGGTCAGGTGACGGGTGGCCCCGCCCTCCGTATATAAGAAACGTCAGCCGCCGGAATCCTTGCAGTGTCTCCTCCACGGAGACAGAACAAGGATGGATCGTTGCGCTGGATGAGATGAGACATCGCTGGAGAGATGATCGTCCATCGCTGGATAGCAAGAGTGGATTACCGCCGCTGGAATCTTTTTTTTATTTTTTATTTTTAATAAAGGAATTTTTCAAAAGTGTGTTTGTTTTATTTAACCATTTTTTACACTTTCTTTGTGAAATGGTAGGGGTACTTTTGTACCCCCTTACCATTTCAAACAGGGGGGGGGGACGGGATCTGGGGGTCCCCTTGTTAAAGGGGGCTTCCAGATTCTGATAAGCCCCCCGCCCGCAGACCTCCACAACCACCGGCCAGGGTTGTGGGGATGAGGCCCTTGTCTTCATCAACATGGGGACAAGGTGCTTTGAGGGGTCACAGACCCCCAAAGCATCCTCCCAATGTTGAGGGCATGTGGCCTGGTACGGTTCAGGAGGGAGGGGGGGCCGCTCTCTCGTCCCCCCCTCTTTTCCTGCGGCCTGCCAGGTTGCGTGCTCGGATAAAGGGTCTGGTATGGATTTTTAGGGGGAACCCCACGTCAATTTTTTTTTTAATTTGACGCGGGGTTCCCCTTAATATCCATACCAGACCTGAAGGGTCTGGTTATGGATATTTAGGGGGAACCCCACGTCAAATTTTTTCTTAAATTTGAGGCAGGGTTCCCCTTAATATCCATACCAGACCTGAAGGGCCTGGTAATTGAATTTGGGGGACCCCCACGCTTTTTTTTTAAATTTATTTATTTATTTTTTTATCAATGACTTTCAATGAGTGTTCTCTGTATTACGGGAGCCGACAATTCATAATAGCTGCGAGTGATTTTAAAGGACTTTTTTTCCTGCATAAATGACACTTTGCAGGGACAGTTCTAAGCACGGGAAACATGCACCCCTTCACAGGCATACTATAGACAACCCCCCCCCCTACGAAATTTAAAGGAATATTACACTTTTATTGTTTCACTTTAATCATTATTAAAATCACTGCTCCCGAAAAAACGGCCGTTTTTAAAACTTTTTTTTGCATTGATCCATGTCCCCTGGGGTAGGACCCGGGTCCCCAAACACTTTTTAGGACAGTAACTTGCAAATTAGCCTTTAAAATAAGCACTTTAGATTTTGAACGTTGGAGTCCCATAGACTTTAATAGGGTTCTAAAGTATGCTATATATTAGCTCCGTCGAATTTTCTTTATACATTCGACAGACACCATAAGCCTTCAAAGACAGATTCGACCGTGATTCATGTGGATTTTCGGACGAATGCAATTTTTGAACGAAAAACGAAATAAATAAAAACGAATTTCGGGAGTAACTAAATAAATTAAGTTTTCAGACGAAAACGAAATTCCGAAACGAAATATTTTACTCTGCACATGTCTAAGAACTACCAGCCCTCCTGGCTACTCTGAAGATCTCCCAGGGAAGGGATAGAAAGGGTTAAACAACTCTGTCTTTCAGAGAGCTTGCTACATGTGCCGGTCTCTCCCCTTGTGAATCCCTGAGTGTGCTGATGTACTCACTCTCTCCTCTTTGCTCCCTGCTGCTCCTTAGTCAAGATTCCTTCTCAAACCCTTATGATGACAGGATCTTCCGAAACAAGCCCAAGCCCAGTCTGGAGGCAAAGTCCCCCCAAGAACCAGGGGTACTTACCATGAGTCATAAACTTAAATTTGCTTACACTAACACTAGTAGAACACTAGAGGGTGCTACAGTTAATATAGCAAATGGGCCCGTAAGACACACTCATCAAGAGTGCCAACTATGTCCAACCTTTCCACCTAACTCCTCCATTCATAAAAGCTGCACTATAGTTTACATCAATTAAAAACGACCTATGAATGGAGATCAAGCAGATGAATAAAAGGTCCACTTCCTCCATTCATAGCCTGTGTTGAATTCGTAGAAGGTAAAGAACTGCTTCTCAGAATAGAGGAGGGGGCAGAAGGTCATGCATTGTTAGGCACTCCTGATAAGCAACTGTAACAGGTACATTAGCTCTATTAACTCCTGCTGCAATATAAAATTATGACTGTGGGGGTGGGGGGGGGTTGAACGAGGAAAGATCTCCACTAATGCATGAGCCATTAGCACAAGAGGCACTTCAAATTGATAGCTAGTCATATCCTTTGTGCAATTTTTTTTTTCCCTGTCTAAACTTAGGCTTTAAGCAGAAGGTCAGTGTGGAAGAAACCACTCCCCAATCAATTCAGCTAATCAATGGTTCTTGAACATACTATGTGGTTGTAGGCAAATACAGGTTGTGAGATCTCTTCCAAGCTGAAGGTGGCTTTGTGCTCAGCTTGGGTAGGGAAAGCGTAGGCATAGTGGTAGAGAGCAGTTCCAGATGAGTAGGGATTTGTAGACTTCGTTTTCTGGGTGTTTACACTTTACCATTCCCAGACAGTTAGCCTCTGGCCGTCATACACCGCTGTGACCTGCTGGAATAAAGCATCAGTTAAAGTGAAATTAAACCCATTTTTTAAACTTGTACCTACAGGTAAGCCTATAATAAGGTTTACCTGTAGGTACTGTGAATATCTCCTAAACTTGCACTGTTAAGAAGATATTCACAGGTGCATGTGGTCTGAAGGGACGGCAAACCTGTGCTGTCGCTTCAGGGCCCTGTGCCATGGTTCATGACTCTCACGCACATGTGCCGTCTTTGCGGTGCAGCCATTGAGGTGGTCAGAGGACACAAACCCAGAAGGAAGACCAGGTGTCAGGATGCGTATGCCAGCACACAAGATTCTCTGGATGAACTTCTGTGCACGGGATAAAACATATTAACTTTCATGCTTGCAAGAATTGGGCACTGGCTAATACATATGCGCATGTGCGAACTTGTGTGCACACAAACAATTACGCATTCTCGTGCACGCTGGTGGTTGTGGGCATATGTCTGCTCCTTTGGCTCCTGTTCCACTGATCCATTCCAGACCCAGCTTGTTCCCAGACCTCGCTCCCGTCTGTGCCCTGTACCTGATCCATCCCATCTGTCCTGGCCTACCTGACCTTGCTACTCTGTCTGCTGTCACCAGCACCAGCTGCCTGCCTGCTTGCTGAAGCCATCTGATGACTTCTCCTGCCCAGTGAGGACACCTGCCCTGCTGGTAGCAAGACTTACAGGCACTTGTGCCACTCTGCACTCCTGCACCCCCGTCTACACTATCAGGAGCCCCGAGTCAGAGGTGTAAGAGAGGCCTTCCTCATTATATCAGGCTCTGCTATCAGGTACATGATACCGGGTGAAGATGTAAGCGCCTTCAGCAGTGACAGCACACCACTGGAAGGCTTTGTTCTAAGGTAAGAATTTCATAATGTGCTAGTATGCGATGCATACTAGCAAATTATGCAATTGTCTTACAGGGTATGAAAAAAAAAGTGGTTTACTACCGCTTTAAGGTTACCATCACCCCTCCAGTGAAATTGTAAATGGAACTTGTATTACTGTGGAATAAAGTTGAGTATAGCACTTAGGTTCCACCTACATGGTACGAAAGCTAGGCTATGCAGGCTTTGTAAAAACAGAGGGTGCTTAAATGTACTAGCACACATGAATACGGGTCATGTTCTGATTTGGTAAGGTGGACTAATCTTAAAGGAGAAATGCAGCCAAAGCTCATTTGCACTCATGTGACCTGTTTTCAGCAGACAGCAGGCTGAAAGCCCACTGTCAGCTGTCACAGAGCCAGTCCAGGCTCGGGAAGGATCACACCCAGCACAGACTCTCAGAGAGCCACTGGAAGCCTGAGCTGGCCACTCCCACCCTCTCCACAGCCCAGTAATCCAGTGAGTGGGGGGGCAGAGCAAAGAGCATTGACTGGCAGGCACCAACTCTCTGCTCACAGAGCTCTGAGAATCAAGTGATCAACAGTGTTTGATTGCTCAGTTCTCAGCCTTAGAGCTGGCAGGGAACAAATGCAGCATCCACCTAGATAAGTAGATTTAGGATTAGGTCAAGAAAGTTAAAAAGATTTTTAAATTGTGAGTTCTGTGCTATGATTAGGTGTCCTAGGAGAAGCAGTTACAGCCAGCACACAATGGATTTTCAAGAAAATGTCCAAATGTTTATGATGATCACATCACAGCAGTAATTAGGACCATAATCCATTCCAGAAGAATGCTTGTAATCCAAAGCACTCGTATATCAAAGCGAGTTTCCCCATAGGAATCAATGGAAACTCAGATAATTTGTTCCACATTGACTGCTGGTGTATGCAATACTGTATATGGCCAGAGGTGCGAGGGTGCCACTGTATGCAGTAGTGTATGTGGCCAGAGGTTTGGGGGAGCCAGTGTATGCAGTACTGTATGTGGTTAGAGGTGCAGGGGCGCCAGTGTATGCAGTACTGTATGTGGTTAGAAGTGCAGGGGTGCCAGTGTATGCAGTACTGTATGTGGTTAGAAGTGCAGGGGTGCCAGTGTATGCAGTACCGCATGTGGCCAGAGGTGCAGGGGCACTGGAGACACTCAGAGATACTCAGGAACCGAGTGTCTCTGATTGTTTATAAGTGTCTCTGAGTGTCACCGGTGCCCCCAGCACCTCTGGCCACATGCAGTACTGCACACCCCAGTGACTTGAATGCAACTCGTCTTGCGAGACAATGCTTGCAAACCGAGCCAGGATTAAAAAAATAAATAAAATGGCTTGTAATCCAAGGTTTAACTGTACAATGTTTTGTGGCTACAAAGGACCCCTTTGACCCCTCTACTGCTTAAAATTGGATGCACTTTGAATACAACTGTCCCATTGATTGCAATTGCAGTTTCTGCTTACTTATGGTTTGAGGTGTACTAACTGATATGTCAGCTAGCCCAAATGATTTTGCCATAGCAAGGTCAATGGTTTCAACAATTTTAGAGCTGTTCGCGTGATTGTGATTGTATAATTATTAGCCAAGACAATCCCAGTTCATTTCTATTTAGTAAATTCTGGATCTGATCATTCTTGGTACCTTTATCCAGCACAGACATCTCTCTGCTCTCCCAGTCCTCCATGGAGTCGTGTTTCCAGGACACCCTCACCACAGAGCCTGTATGACTGAAGAAGCTCCCAGGAAGTTTATATTCACTGTTAATTGTGTGTGTCCTGTCATCGTTTTGAGATATTTTGCCACGATCTGAAGTTTCCTTGTCATTCCATTTTATCTGGATATTACCAGGGTAAAATTTTTCTATATCCAGGGAGCACAAAACCTCTTCAGAGTCAGTCAAAGACAGTTTTATGGGACCGGACACTGTGGGCTTTGCTGGAAGAAAAAGAACAAGAAATGATCACAATAACAGTGCGATACAAGGTGCTCATTACCACTCTTCTAAATGTCTTCCCAAAACATGACACTTGAAGGACAAATGCCACTATACTTTGTGTATAGATGTAGGGCCATCAAGCTTCAGTACTGCGTGGACCAAATAAACAAGACCTCCCTGTGATAGTATACTGATTTATGATCTGTCATTGACCTATGTACATATACTGAATGAGCTCCTCAATTATATAATAATCCATGTTACATAGTTAAATATGTGTTTTTCTATTGCTACCTAAGGTTTCAGAGCCAAAAGTGCCTTTCAGATGGCAGCAGATAACTACAGTGCCTTGCAAAATTATTCACCCCTTGGCCCCTTGGCTTTTTACCTATTTTGTTACATTACAGCCTTTAGGCCCCTTTCACACTGAGGCGCTTCTAAACTGCCAGTAAAACACTGAGCTTTTTTTTTTTAATCAATAGTTTTTATTAAAGTTTAGATTTTTATCAAGACAAATGACAGAAATTATGACTAAATAACAGATAAGTTACAGTATTTAGATACATAGATAATAGTATCCAAAAATAATAAAAAATATAATATAAAGAAAACCATATTAATTATCTCAATTATAATAGGTATAATAAAGATAACGACCGGGAGGTTATTAATACATCCATTGTGGAGACAATACACAAAAGAAATATAAATATTATCTTCATATATTTATATACTGCCAATTCAAGTAATTCAAAGGTGTTGAACCTAAATATATTCCCGAACACCCCTATGGGTGCTAAACTGTGTTTGGGACAGTAATAGCAACCTGTCATTTAATAGATACAAAACAAAGATTAAAATATTAGGGCGGGGTAAATAATTTTTTCATTCAAGCTATCTAGGAACAAAGAACTTGTGCAATGTTTTGGGGACTAGCCCATTTTAACCATGGCTGCCATATTTTATGAGTATGTTCTTTTTTGTGAGGCCGAAGAGCTAGAATTGATTCATAAATGTAATGAGTTTGCGTCGATTCTATCACTTCTTTTATGGAAGGAGGATCAGGATTTTTCCAGTTCCTCGTTATACTGATCCTGGCTGACAGCAAAATATGTATAAACACATTTCTAATCTGGATAGGATATCGATTAAGATCAATGGATAATAGAGCCAATGAGGGATTTGGAGGAATGACTCTTTGGTAATTTCAGATATAACTTGAAAAAGATTTGTTCCCAATACTTCCCAAGTTTAGGGCATGTACAAATTGTAACATATCACCTTTTTTGCTGCACAATCTCCAACATTTGTCGTCAAATGTGCCGGTGAATTTAGATATTTTCTCAGGAGTAAGATACCAGCGTTGAGTCAATTTAATAGATACTTCCCATAATGTAGAGAAGCATGTGGCTTTATATGTGGTGTTACAAGCTTTTTTCCATTGGTCAACTGTATAGGTGTATCCTAAGTCTTCTTCCCATCTAATTAAAGGGATAGTCTTTGTAAATACACTTTTTTGTTGAAGAAGATTATAGAAAAGAGAGATCCCTTTTTGTTGATGTATGGGGATCTTAAGGAAGGACCAAGCCGATTGGGGAACATTATAGGTCCATGATGGGAGGTTGGAAATGCAATTCTTAGTTCGGATGTAGAGGAATAAATCTGAATTTGGCAATTGAAATTTCTTTTGAAGTGTAGGAAATGGTTTGATCACCCCATTATCAAGTAGATCAGATAGATATTTAATTCCCTTCTCTATCCATGGTGTAAATGAGGTTGTCTTCATGAAATTATGTAGAGTATTTAGCGGAATTTGGACTTTGGTAGGAAGAGGGTGTGAGGAAGTTAGATTCAGAAATCGAACCCAGGATTTAAGTGTTGCTAATATTGTGGGGGAGATGCGAGATGGTATCTTGGCTCCAAGTGCCATGGAAGGAATCCATATTGATAGATTATTTCCTGGGATCTTAGCAGTTTCCATCTTCCCCCATATTGTAGATGGAGGAGATAGAAACCATTCCTTAGACTGTGTGAGAACCGAGGCTAAATAATAATCTTGGAAATCCACATACCCTGTTCCCCCAGCTTGACATTTCTTCACTAAGTTTGAATGAGCACATCTAGATTTTTTACCCTGCCAGATGAATCTAGAAAACAGAGTCTGAAGGGATTGGAAAAATTTTAACGGAATTGGAATTGGGAGAGTTCTAAAAAAGTATAAAATTTGTGGAAGGTGAAGCATTTTAAATGCTGCCAAACGTTCCATCCATGAAAATTCATGGGATGCTAGTTTAGTGAGATTTTCTTGTAATGCATTACGAAGTGGTATATAATTATATTGGAACAGTGTTTTACATGAATTTGATAATTGAATACCCAAATATTTAATTGTACTTTCAGTCCATGTATAAGGGAATTTTAATTTAAGATGTTTAGTAGTATTTTCATCTATCCCCAAGTTCAATATACAAGATTTATTCGTGTTAAGCCTGTAATAAGAAACTTTGTTGAACATATTTAGTGTTTCCTGAATTTCCGGTAAGGATTTCACAGGATCAGTAATCATAAGAACAACACCATCTGCAAAAAGGTTGATTTTATGTTCTTGTTCAGCAATGGTAACTCCTAGAATTTTTTTGTTGGACCTAATACTCTCAGCTAGGGGTTCAATAGCAAGGTTAAAAATTAGGGGGGATAAGGGGCATCCTTGTCGTGTACCATTTGTTATTGGGAATGGAGGTGATAAAGAATCCGTAGTATACACTCGAGCCGAGGGGACAGAGTACAGGGCTAATATTGCTTTGTTGATTTGACCTGTTAAGCCAAATTTAGTCAGAACTGATGACAGGTATCTCCAATGAACTCTATCAAAGCTTTTTCAGCATCAAGCGACATAAACAGGGATGGCGATTTGGTGAGTTCTACATGGTGTATTATATTTATCATTCTTCTAGTAGCATCCGATGCTTGTCTTCCTTTGGTGAAACCCGATTGATCTCTATGGATAAGAGAGGGTAACAAACTATCTAGTCTTTTGGCTATAAGTTTCGCATAAATTTTAACATCTAAATTGAGTAAGGAAATTGGTCTAAAATTTTTAGGTGAAGATGGTTCCTTATCTGGTTTTGGAAGAGTTACAACAAGAGCATTCAGCATTTCATTGGGAAATGATGAAGAATTGGCTGGTAAATTATAAATGTCACATAGTATAGGTGCTAGAGTACTTTGATTTTTTTTTAAATATTCCCCTGTAAAGCTATCTGGACCAGGTGATTTCAGGTTAGGAAGAATACAGATAGTTTGTAGAATTTCAGGGATAGTAAAGGGAGAATTGAGAAATTCTAAATGTTGTGGGGAAATAGATGGAAGTTTGACACTCTCCAAAAAAGTGTCAATCTCCTCCTGAGAAGGTCGATGGGTATCGCCATCGTTCCTAATGTTATATAAATCATTATAATATGAGTTAAATGCTTCAGCTATTGAAGAAGGTTTAAGCAATTTTTCATTAGTATGAGGATGGTAGAGGAATGGAATTTTAGTCTTAGATCGATAACCTTTAATGCGTAATGCCATTGTTTTCCCTGCTTTGTTCCCTGTTGCATAAGTGGTAGCTCTGAATTTTGTGTAGGATTTCTCATGTGTCTCTAGAAGTAGGGTTCTTAATTCATTACATAACTGGAAAATTTGTGTTTTAATGAAAGGAGAAGGATCATTTTTATTGTGTTCCTCAGCTTTGGCTATCTCCTTAGTAAGTTCATCCATTCTCTGAGTTCTCTTTCTTTTAGCTTTAGAACCTAATTGCATAAACACCCCTCTCATAACAGCTTTATGAGCATTCCATAATATCATTGGATCAGATATAGACTTCGAATTAATTGAAAAGAATTCAGTAAGGTGTTGTTGGAGTGTTGTGGAGTAATTTTCATTTTGGAGAATATAGTTATTAGCTCTCCATATATATGAATTTGGTTGGGATGATGTGGTGGTTATAGACATGCTAATGGGAGCGTGATCTGACCACGTGGCCGTATGTATATGGGAGGATGAAATCTTGTCAAGCAGCCATTTATCTGTCAAGAATAAGTCAATTCTGGAGTAGGTGTTGTGCCATGGTGACAAATATGTGTAATCCCTTTCATTAGCATGTCCACATCTCCACACATCAAATAAGTAGTTCGTAGTTATGAACTTATCAAGGGGAGAAGCATAGCGTTTGGACTTAGCAGAAGAATCCATATCATTGTTGGGAATCAAATTGAAATCTCCACAAATCAGGAGGTGTCCTTTTTGAACTTTCTTCGCCTCCTCTAAAGTTTTTTTTTTATGAAATGCATTTGCCTCATATTCAGAGCATAAATAGATACAAGGGTGTATTGAATATTGTTAATGGTACAAATAAAAAAAATATAGCGACCTTCAGGGTCAGTGATACAATTATCTAATTGAAATGTAATACTATCTCTAATAGCTATTAACACCCCTCTTTGTTTTTTGGAGAATTTTGTTTGAAAAATATGAGGAAAATGTTTATGTTGACATTTGGGAGATGCATCTTTAGCAAAATGGGTCTCTTGAACACATAATATGTCACAATTAAAGGATAAGGCAAACCTCCACATAGAGGTTCATTTCGCTGGGTGATTCAGTCCCCTTGCATTTAGGGACAATATTTTGAAAGACATATTAATATATATCAAAATTAGATGTTACTACTTCCAGGGCTGTGTTTGGCCTCCTGCTCTGTGGAGCCGCCGCCATCTTGCGGCCTACCTCGCCTCCGATCCCCCCGGGCTCCGGTGCCGCGATCTGCGGGTGCGGAGGCAGTGCACCGCAGCGACTACGCGGCAGTCATCCCTGGGACAGTGTGGGCCGGTGTGGGGGCTGGATGCGCTGAGTGGATCCCTCGAGGCTGCTCCGGAGTGTCCGCGGATCTCCGCCATCTTGCGGCCTTACAATCGATCGCCATCCTCCTCCTACGAACACCTGGGGAGTTCCTTGTTCGTCTCCCGGGACCATCGGAGGTCTCCTCCACCCAACCCAGCTGGCATTTGTGGAGCCTGATCGGCGGATTGAGCTCGGCAGGACTGTCTGCTCCATCGGCCCTCACGGACATCTTGCGGCCTACCCTGCACCCATCATCCGTGGCCTGGGGCTCCACTGTCTGCGGGGGGCAGGGCATCAGCTCCATCTACACCCGCTGGAGGCTCCTGGACTAAGGTTGGTCGGGGAGGGGGCCGGGGGATCCCTTATAGGCACATCTGGTGCCCTGCTCTCCTGGACTTATCCTTGTCCTTGGTCCTTCTGGGTAGTGCTACCCCACCATAGTGTTCCTCTACCAGAGACTCCCGCTGTGCCCTGAGGGTGCCTGCACTGCCCCCCCCTCCCCTGTGTGCCCAGCAGCACATATACCGTTCTGCCCTTTGTGTCTCCCCCTGCTGTGTTGGTGCCCTGCTGGAGGCCTGGACCCTAAGCGGGTGGTTCCACTCACTCCTATCCTCGGACCCTACCGCTCCTTCCAACTAGCAACAGGCTCCTCACCCGCAGCATCCTCCAAGATCCTCCCTCACAGCGTGGTGCACCTCGGATGGGCCACCCTAAGACCCGCTGCTCTAAATCCGGCTCCAGGACTCCTCATGCCCCCCTGCTGGCTGCTGCCTCATCTACAAGGCGATCCGCGGCTGTGATGGAGTCCGACGCGCGTGAGGCCACGGATTCTGGGGGGGTGGGGGCTCCCACGGGAGCGGAGATCTTGGCAGCCATAACGTCCTGTAAAGAATCCCTGACAGCCAAGATAGACTTTTTGAGTGTAGATGTTGGTCTTATCCGCCAGGACATGGATAAGTTCCGCTCACGTGTCGCTGAGGTGGAGGATAAACTCTCCGTGGTGGAGGATACGGTCCGTTCAGACTCCAGGGAAGTGAAGGCCTTGCAGATTCAGGTGAAAGCGCTCCAAGACCGTGCAATAGATACTGAAAATCGCCTCAGGCGCAATAATATCCGCGTACTTGGACTTCCTGAAAGAGCTGAGGGCCCTAGGCCCGCTGAGTTTGCTGAAGGACTCCTGTCCACTTTGTTCAACCTGGGGGAGTTGCCACCCACCTTTGTGGTGGAGAGGGCCCATAGGGTCCCACCACTCCCTCCGAGGCCTGGAGCACCTCCGCGCCCCTTCCTGCTGCGGCTGTTGAATTACCGCGACAGGGACCGCATACTGGCGGCGACTCGCGCCATGCCTGAAATCAAATATGAGAATACCAAACTTCTATTTTTTCCGGACTTCTCTCAGGAAGTGCAGCAAAGACGCAAGTCCTTTACCGATGTGAGACGCCGGCTCAGAGAAAGAGGAATTCGTTTTGGTCTTCTGTATCCCAGCAGGTTACGAATTACCGATGGCGATAACACCCGCTTCTTTGACACCCCGGAGGCTGCGGCGGCTTGGCTGGATGGCCGCTAATCCTGGCAACACTTGGTCTTTATTCCCGGCCCTTTCTCCTCATGAAGTTCTGCTCTGCCCTTCCAGATTGATTGTTTATCCTGCATCGCGAGATAGAATGTGTTTACTCCTGCATAAGGAGCTCCCCTGGAGGCCACTGAATTGCCCACTTTTTGTTTGAGACGCACCCCCTGTCTACTTCCCCTCCCTGTTTCCCTCCAAGACTGGACTTCTCTCTCCGAAATTGGTGCAGACTCTACTAGGAAGAACTGTACCCACCTGTGGCCCACCATCCGGGGGCCTCAGTGATCTGAAAGTTCTAAAGTTATGGGAAGAAACCCCGCATCGGTTTGTATGGGTAGATGGCCTAATGTTTTGGTCATAGACCTAGGTTATTATGATGTTGGGGTAGGGTTTTATATGTTCTGTGGGGAGAGGGTTTGGTGCCTTAAAGCTAAGTTTACACTATGTGCTGTTCGAATACTGAAGAATATGCGTACTGAATTTGGGTTTGCTTACACTGTCTGGTTGTCTGGGATCATCCTGTTTTTGTTTTCCCCTGACGTCCCGTGATGGCCTCCTCTGATAACGAGTCGCTAACTATAATGTCATGGAACGTCAGGGGACTCAACTCCAAATACAAGCGTTCGCTGTTATTTCAATATTTAAAATTACATAATCCCCATATAGTCCTGCTGCAGGAAACACACCTAACTGGTAGTAAGGTTCTGGCTCTGAAAAAACCCTGGGTGCAGAGGGCGCTGCATGCGACCTACTCCTCGTACTCTCGAGGAGTGTCGATACTGATTAGTAAGCGAGTGCCATGTATGATCCATGAGGTTCACTTGGATCCCCAGGGGAAATTTGCTATGGTGGTGTTGAGCATCTATAATAAGAAATATGTTATTGTTAATGTGTATTTGCCTCCTCCGAGCCAGCGCCCTCTGCACCCAGGGTTTTTTCAGAGCCAGAACCTTACTACCAGTTAGGTGTGTTTCCTGCAGCAGGACTATATGGGGATTATGTAATTTTAAATATTGAAATAGCACCTGGTTCTGTATACTTTATATGAGAGGTTGGCTCAGCATTGCCCGGCGTGTGTCCTGTTTATGGGTGATTTTAATGCCACATTGTCCCGTGACCTAGATAGGCCCTCCCCTCAAGCGACTTTCAATCCTGATCTGGGTACGTGGGCCCTTGCAACAGACCTCCAGGAGGTGTGGAGGTGGCTTCACCCCCAGGATAGAGCATACTCCTGTTTTTCCTCCACGTTCAGAACGTCCTCCCGCATTGATCTGGCATTTGCAAATGACCTCCTCCTGGCTAATGTCCAGGAGGCTAGTTACCTTCCCTCCGGTTTATCGGATCACCACCCCCTTAAATTGATTATCAGGACCACCAAGACTAGGAGTAAAGCCCTTTGGAGGCTACAGCCCCATTGGATCAATGACGTGACAGTTCACGATAGCGTTGCTCCCTCCTTGCAGGACTACTGGGTGAACAATGCGGGGTCAGCCTCCCTGGAGATAACGTGGGATGCTTTCAAAGCCTACGGTAGGGGACAGTAGACACTGTTAGATACGCTGGCATTGGGGTGGCTCTCTGATGCGGAGCGACAGCTCCTTGTTTCGGAGATCACGCCAAAGGAGGTCACGATGGCCATCGGGTCCTTCCCGGCAGGGAAGACCCCGGGGCCGGATGGGCTACCCATAGAGTATTATAGAGCCCACGTAGAACTACTTGCCCCCAGATTGGCTCGTGCATGTCTTCAACAGGGCTCCCTGCCCCCTTCTATGAGAGAGGCCCATATTGTCCTCATTCCAAAGCCTAATAAGGACCCCAAACAGTGTGCCTCTTACAGGCCGATAGCACTCCTCAATTGTGATTTAAAAATATTGACCAAAATACTGGCCATTAGACTTAATAAAGTAATCAAATCTCTGATTGATTCTGATCAAACTGGCTTTATGCCAGGTAGGTCCACGGATATCAATATCCATAGACTGTTTTCCAACATACATGCCCCCCATGATAATCAAGGCACTAGGACTATTGCCACCCTTGATATGGAAAAGGCATTTGATACGGTGGAATGGGTGTATCTGTGGGAGGTGCTTAGAAGAATGGGTTTCCCACTGTGGTTTATTGCCTGGATACGCACACTGTACACCGGCCCCCTGGCATGCATTAAATTGAATGGCTCCCTGTCTCCTTCGTTCCCCCTGCAGAGGGGCACCAGGCAGGGATGCCCTCTCTCCCCGGCCTTGTTTGCCCTAGCCATGGAACCTATTGCTGAGGCTCTCAGGAGTTCGGCTGAGGTCCGTGGTCTTCGGGTGGGCTGGCTGGAGGAGAGAGTGGCTCTCTCTGCTTTTTTTGAACGATCCTGGTGACTCCTTGCAGGGCGCACTCGGGATTATGGATGCCTTCTCTGTCTTCACCGGGTTGAAGGTGAATTGGCATAAATCTCAACTCTTCCCGGTGGACGAGGGGGCCAGGACCTCTCCATCCTCTACCACGCTTCAGTGGGTGGATAGGTTTACCTACTTGGGTATTATTATCTCAAGGGAGAGCAGGGACTTTGTTCGGCTCAATCTTGAACCTGTTCTGGTAGGGATCAAGTCCAAATTGAAGGCATGGGGCAATCTTCCCCTCTCCCTTGTAGGTCGCATCAACCTTCTAAAAATGAAGATTCTCCCCAAACTTACGTATATCTTTAGGAACTCTCCACAATGGCTGACTAAAACCTTCTTTAACTCCCTGAGGCAACTTTTCCTCTCCTTCATTTGGGGCCCCAAGTCCCCTAGATTCAGATACACCACTCTCACCAGGCCTGTGGGTAATGGGGGGTTGGCTCTTCCTGATTGCCACAAATATTTCTTAGCTACTCAGCTCGTAACCGCCCACTGGTGGTTGCGACCGGACCTGACCAATGCTGCAACGGTCCTGGAGGCAGCTATAGTGGGGTCTCTGGAGGCCTTGAGGGGGTTGATATTCAGGGGGCTAAAAACTCCTCACAGCCTCACCCCTTCTATGCGCACCACTATCAGGGCGTGGAGGGTAGGAGAGGCACTGAGGGCATCCCTGCAGAACTCCTGGTCTCCCCACACCCCCCTGTGGCTGAATCCTAACCTCCCGCAGTTCAATACCATCCCGGACCCGCAGGCCTGGGCCAAATGTAAAATACTGACTCTTGAACATGTCATCACTAACGGGGAACTTACTCCCTTTCATATATTACGCACAAAATTTAATGTGCCAGCGTGGGCCCATTTTCGATATCTCCAAATAGCGCATGCATATCGATGTCAATTTTTGGGTCAACCGGTTGTGTTAGAATACTCTGAGCTTGAATCCATCCTTCGGGTTAAAGACCTGGAGAAACCCATGTCTCAGATTTATGGGTCCCTGCTGGTTGCTGCCGTCCCCGAGCTGTCCTCCCTCCGCAGGAAATGGGTGGGGGACATACCGGAGTTAGATGACGACGACTGGAGGGAGGTTTGGGACTTTCCATTCTCCCCTTTGGTGTCGGCCAGGGACAAACTGGTCCAATACAAAATTGTTCACAGGGCCCACTATACGCCCCACAGATTGCATCAGATGTCGCCGACGCATTCCTCGGCGTGCTGGCGATGCTTCTATCAGCCAGGAGACTTCATTCACATTTTCTGGAGTTGTCCAGCGATTGAGGGTTACTGGAAGGAGGTTCTCCTGGTGATCGGCAAGACTACTAAGATTAGTATCCCTTATGACCCTAAATATTGCCTGCTGGGGCTAGTGGAGCAGATGTCGATCCTTAGAGCTAGAAAAACACTTATATCCTTGTTATTGTACTATGCACGAAAGGCCATCACCATGACATGGAAGCAATCGTCTCCCCCCTCTATTAAATTCTGGAAAAACCTGGTGAATGCTAGTTTACCCCTCTATAAGGCCACCTACTCGAGCAGGGGTTGCCCGCAAAAATTTGAGAAGGTGTGGACCTGCTGGTTGGATGATAACACTACGGCAACTGATGTAGTGTTTAATCCATAATTCTTCATTAAGCTCATAGTGGGACGATAGGTTGACCCAATTGTTACTATGATATTCTATCCTGTCTGTATATCACTTAGCAAACAATCCTCCTGTAATACCCTCTCCCCACATTGGGGTATAGCTAGTTAAGGTTGTGTTTGTTTTACGTTGCCCTGCTGCGGCCTGTTGCTGCATCAGGAACCGACTGTATGTTATGAGAATGTGTCCGTATGTGGCCGGTTGCCGCATTTGGAGGCTTGCCCCTGCGTGGGTAATGTTTGGCCCCTGCGTGGGCAATTTGTATGCCTTTGAAAACTCAATAAAAATGATATTTGAAAAAAAAAAAAAAATTAGATGTTACTATAATTCTATATATTCCTAAAAGAATATTCTCTAGTTTCTATAACGCTTAAACGAAATATCTAAGTATTTGTTATATGACCAGTTCACAGTTACTATTAAATCATGCACACAACAATGTAGATTTATTTTTTCAAACCTATGAAAAAATGAGTTATTGCTCTATTAGTAGTTATTTGGCAATATATATTGCAAGAGGAAAAAAAAAAAAGGGAGAGAAGAAAAAAAAAATAAAAGAGTAAAGAAAAAAATATTTTCCAAGAGTCAGCAGTAATCCACTCAAAGGAATGCTGACCAAGATAGGGGGTGAAGTTCAAGTAGTAAGGTATTGAGCATCAAACCAGACCGTATATGTCAGTAATGCATATGAGTTAACAGGCAGGAGCAGTTCATTTGTATTTAATTCTATTTTGTTCCCGTTTTTGTCAAAAGTGGAACAAATTAGTTTTTTCCTTCAAGGCAGGGGTGTTATGTGGAAGATCAACTATAATACCCCATGTTTGGCGTAATTGCATGTCATCTTCAATGGTAGATATAGCAAAATGTTTCCCGTTGTAAGTGGTCAAGTGGTCAAGATAGTGGCTGGATGTCTCCATTTGTATTTGATCTTATGATTAGATAATGCCTTTGTTAAAGTTTTGAGCTGTCTTCTCATTTGTAGTGTAAATTGCAAGAGATCGGCGAATAATTGTATATCTATGTATGGTGGTGGCAGAGTAGTTAGCTCCCTCGCTTTGGAGAGAATTTGCTTGCTTGATAAAAATGAATTTGCAGAATAACATCTCTGGGAATTGATTCTTCTAGATGTTTTGGTTTGGGAATTCTATGAATAGGATTGATTGTAAGTTCAATCAGCGATAATTCTGGCAATAATGTAGAAAATAGTGTATTTGCATAGTTATGTAAGTCCATAGGTAGAACTGACTCTGGTATTCCTCTCATTTTAATGTTGTTTCGACGTGAGTGATCCTCAAGATCTGCCAATTTTATCTTGAGCCACTTGGAATCATCTTTTTGTTCTGTACATGCATCCACTAGCTCATTCACTGTTTCAGTGCATTCCTCCATTTTGTTTTCAATGTATTGCAGTCTACCATCCATATGTTTCACATCAAGAGAGAATTTATGAATCATGGAGGATAGATTAGATATAATAGATGATTGTAATGACACAAGCATTTCTTTCATTGTGGTATCTAGTACTGGCTGACCTGATGTTGGGAAAGCAGCTATAGATGTCTGTAATGAGGACATAGCATTATCACTATGCAGAGCTGTGTTCACAGTATCAGCTGCCTGACAAGATGAATCCAGCTTCTTCCGCGATTTTGCGGGTCCCTGAGATGTTGGGGATAGTTGAGAGGAGCCATTAGAATATGAGGATGATAATTCCTCATCCATTTCAGGTGGATGGCTAGCAGAAAGGTTTGTGTGAGTTTTATTATTTTTCCTCACATCTTGGATTTTAGTCAGCTCACTGCTCTGTTTAAATGTAAATGATGACAGCTTTTTTGGTGTTCTCTCTTGTCCTCTTTTGCAAGACATTATTGCCCCTACTGTCCCAGGAGTACTGCAGAGTATTTAGGTATGTTTTTAGAGGAGAATACCTGCCTGTTTTTTGCTGTTAAACGGCCGGCTGTGAAGAGCTCTAGGCTTAAGCAGCCATCTTCTTCAGCGTGCAAGCCACGCCCCCCTAAAACACTGAGCTTTTGAAGAGTTTTTCAGGTGCTTTTGAAGAGCTTTCCATTCATTTTAATGGAGAGGGGCATTTTTTCACTGCCCTGTCAGCGCACTGCCCCAGTGTGAAAGCATTCATTGATTTTAATGGAAATAGGGTTTTGTGAGCTTTTCAGGTGTTTTTTTTAGTGTGAAAGCACCTGAAAAGCGCCTCAGTGTGAAAGGGGTCCAAGTTCAATGTTTTTTTTATCTGAATTATATGTGATGGATCAGAACACAATAGTCTAAGTTGGTGAAGTAAAATTGGGAAAAATATATACATAAAACGATTTTTCAGAAATAAAAAAACTGATAATTGGCATGTGCGGATGTATTCATCCCCTTTGTTATGAAGCCCATAAAAAGCTCTGGTGCCACCAATTACCTTCAGAAGTCACATAATTAGTGAAATGATGTCCACTTGTGTGCAATCTAAGTGTCACATGATCTGTCATTACATATACACACACCTTGAAAGGCCCCAGAGGCTTCAACACCTAAGCAAGAGGCGCCACTAACAAAACACTGTCATGGAGACCAAGGAACTCTCCAAACAAGTAAGGGACAATGTTGTTGAGAAGTACAAGTCAGGGTTAGGTTATAAAAAAAAAATCAAAATCTTTGTTGATCCCTAGGAGCACCATCAAATCCAGGGGAGGGCTGGGCCAGGGGGCAGGGATGCAATTGCCCCCTGGGCTGCTCTGAAATGCGGTGGCAAAGGCTGCTGTGTCGTCAGCTCAAAACCGCAACATGCACAGTTCTTGAGCTGGCCGAGTACAGTACTGTGAGCCAGCGATGTCTTCATGTCAGGGCTGACAGTCTGTGTTACACAGCACAGCCCCGCCCAGCCCCTCCCTCCTCCACACCATTGGCTGGCAGAGGCTGGACCTGCTCTCTGCTCAATCTGAGCAGTTGGCTGGAATCCAGTGAGGCTCCTGGGAGGCTGGGACCATCCAAGTAAGTGAGCTGCTCCTTTCTCCTCCTCTCTGCAGCCAAAGAGTTTTTTTCTAGCAGCCTGTGCCAGTACCTTGCCCTCCTAGGGCTAGGTGGTATGATGAGGGCTCTCACTGACATGCTGCAGTGCTGGTGTACTGGCAGTCATCCTGCATGTTGCCCCTGGGACATAGAGGATGCACATTTTTACTGCATGTTCTGAAAGTGCACAAAACATCCTGCATGCTGCATGTTTGGTGCACTTTCAGAACATGCAGCAACAATGAGTAACCTAAAAGAAGTCTGAGGGGGTGTGACACCCGCCAGTACTCCCGCACTGCAGCCAAACCGCAGCACACCAGTGTGAGCCTAAATGCTTGTATTCACTTGCAGCAGTCACTGCCACTCCTCTGAAAAGTGATCCATGCTCAGGTCACTTTTCAGAGGCATTTGACAGGCAGTGAATAGTTGATATCACATTTCATCCCTGCCTGCTTTAACCCCCCTAAATGCCAATCCCTGCAGGTAATGACACAGTTCACTTTGAACTCCACCTTATTTCCATTACTCTCAGTAGGTATTAGATGTGGTCTCACCTTTTTGTTTGCACATCTAATACCAAAGGGTACTTTCACACTGGGGCGATGTGGGCGGTAGTGGTACAGCGCTGCTCGTTTTAGTGGCGCTTTATTATTGTTTTAGTGGCGCTAGCGGGGCACTTTTAACCCCCGCTAGTGGCCAAAGAAAGTGTTAAAAAGGGCCGTGTTGCATTCATTTCAATAGGCTGGCCACCTCTCCCAAACCGCCCCAATAATGCTGCTTGCTGGACTTTTCAGAATGTCCTTCAAGCGCACCGCCCCAGTGGGAAACCTGGGGGGGCATAAGAAGCGCTTTACAGGTGCTATTTTTTAGCACTAAAACGCCTGTACAGCGCCTTCAGTGTTAAAGGACCCTAAAGAGAGTTCTGGAAATAAGGTGGAGTTCAAAGTGAATTTCTACACCTAAGTGGAGCCCCCCTTTCAGAAGATTTGAGGATATTATTAAACCCAGAGACTGGTGGACTTAGGCCACAATAGACAGATTGAAATTCTGCCGGTTCAGCAGACATTTCAATCTATCTCTGTGCAGACTGGTTGTACAGAATTTGACTCCATCAACTGACAGTACAACCAGCGTGTCTTTATGTTTTTTAGCGATCAGTGCTGGCTGCTATAGCTGCCAGCAGTGATCACTGTATTCTGATGGCTTGGAAACTTTCACCTCAGAGCACACACTGACACATGGCTCTTACGGAAGCTTGGTAATTAAAGTTCTGGGCTTCCCTAACATTACAGCCCTGTGGGGCTGTGACCAAGTCTGGGCAAGAGCTGGGATATGACATTACTTACCTCATATCCCTGCCACTCCTAAACCTGCTCCACTGCAGCACCAGGCCCACAATGCTCTTAATCTGGCCTGTGCTCTGGCATGTGCCTGCATGTGCATTTCTTACTATCCGCAATTGAGACAGGAGGAACCTGCACCCTGGTGAATCTGGTGTTTATGCCGGGGAGACAGCAGGACTTGCGTGTTTAGCCTGCTGCGCTCACTGTGACTCTCAGCTACTCTGCTTGCTTGGCTTGCCCAGTGCTGTGGTGCTCACTCACCAGAGAAGCTCCGGACTCCACAGGTAGTGCTTAGTGTGGTGGCAGTGACAGCACAGTCTTTAGTCTTCATCTTCCTGCAGCCTCATTGGTCTGTGTACTGGGTGTGGGGAAGGGGCCAGCTCTTTTTCTCAGTCTCTCTGGGGGCAATCATGCAGTCTCTTTCTGAGAGACTGCTCCATTCTCTGAGAGACTGCTCCACTTCACACTGCCTGTACAGAGACTGACTGCTTCACAATGCCTGCACAGAAAGTGACTGCTCTCTCTGTGCAGGCAGTGTGAAGCGAGGTCTGTGCAGGCAGTGTGAAGCGAGGTCTGTGCAGGCAGTGTCAAGCAGTCTCTCTCTCTCTTTGGGGCAATATGGAGCAGTCTCCCTCTCTCTCTGTACAGGGAATGTGGTGTAGATGGGTGGTGAGCTGATTCAGTGGTTCAATGGGCCACTTGACTGGACTTGCCCCCCAGGCCTAAGGCTGCCAGCCCTCCCCTGATCAAATCTATCATAACCAAATGGAAAGAACATGGCACAACAGCAAACCTGCCAAGAGACGACCGCACACCAAAACTCACGGATCAGGCAAGGAGGGCATTAATCAGAGAGGCCGCACAGAGACCTAAGATAACCCTGGAGGAGCTGCAGAGTTCCACAGCAGAGACTGAAGTATCTGTACATAGGACAACAATAAAAAAAATTGGGAAATCTCACCAAAAATATTTTTGCAATGAAAGGTCTTTTCCTTGAATTTTTCACCAGAATCCACAATCTTACAAGCTATGGTGACTGTTTTGTGTTTAACGATGGAAGGTGTGAAGGTCAGAGAGGAAGTGAAATCTTGTAGATCTTCTTTATCAGATTTTTCAGTTCTCTCTCTGTGAGCCACATATCCAGAATGCTGAAGACCACTTTTCCTTTCTTCCCCTGATGGGGTATCTAATATATCATAATGAGTTCCACTTGCTTCTGTCACCCTCCATATGGCCTTGGTGTTCTCCGTACAGTATGAGGCACCACAGTACAAAGTGACTTTTTCCCCATTGTACCATGTCTGGGGGCCGTATATGTTGTTGATACTGAAGGTCGGCATCTCTGCTGCAGTAATGGAAAAAAGTAAAAGTTAATTGTAACTCTGATTAAGAATACCACATAAATATACTGTCATTTTATACTTTTATCAGTAAAGTAAATGTATAGTGACATCTTTTATTATTTTACATAGAGCAAGGAGGGGAGAATATAATAAAAAATTATTATTAGGTTTACATTCACATAAAGAGTAAAATATACTGTATATTCAGTTTTGGACAATTAACCAATTCAACAAATGTCTAAAAACACACACAGACAAAACAAAGGCAGATCTGAAATACCCACATTTAATATAAAGTCATTTAGAAATCCTTATGTGTGACGGAAGAGGTTACAACCGGACCAAACTTCTTTGCTGTCATTCTGATAGGAGGTAAGATCAGAGTGATGACTTAACTAATATGCTACTGTATCTCCTTTATCCAGTCATACCGTGCCTTGAAAAAGTATTCACACCCCTTGAAATTTTCCACATTTTGTCATGTTACAACCAAAAACATAAATGTATTTTATTGGGATTTTATGTGATAGGCCAACACAAAGTAGCTCATAGTTGTGAAGTGCAAGGAAAATGATAAATGGTTTTCAACATTTTTTTACAAATAAATATGTGAAAAGTATGAGGTACATTTGTATGGCGCCCCCCTGTGTCAATACTTTGTAGAACCGCCTTTCACTGCAATTACAGCTGCAAGCCTTTTTGTGGATGTCTCTACCAGCTTTGTACATCTAGAGAGGGACATGTTTGCCCATTCTTCTTTGCAAAATAGCTCAAGCTCTGTCAGATTGGATGGAGAGCGTCTGTGAACAGCATTTTTTCTTTCCACAGATTCTCAATTGGATTTAGGTCTGAACTTTGACTGACCCATTCTAACACATGAATATATACATAAACCAAAATCAAATAATATCTAGGGAATATGTGCAATAGTATGTGCAATAGTATGTATAATTCTTAAATATATAACCACAAATGTACTAAGTTATTATGTGACTACAATTCATCAATGTGCAAACATAAAGTGAAAATACAAAATATGTCCAAAGAAGGTAAAGTGCTAGAAATATGTGCAGAAAATGTCCACTAGTGGATAACAAAGTCCATTTGTGATCTGGAGAACAACGGGTCCCAGACTACCCACTTGTCAATCTTCTTTGAACCTAATTGTGCAAAACGCTAATTAATAACACAAAGTGCAAATCCTTCACCATTCACACTAAGGCCGCGTACACTCGGGCGGACTGTCTGTCCAACTTAGTCCGCTGAAACGTGTTTCAGCGGACAATCCGCTCGTGTGTGGGCTTCAGCGGACTTTTTCAGCGGACAGTCTGGCGGACTAAGTCTTTCGGAATTTCCGTAATACAGTCCATCCAAACTTGGTTTCAGCGGACAGTCCGCTCGTGAGTAGGCAAGTTGGACAGACTAAGTATGGCGCATGCTCAGAAAGGATTTACACGGCCGAAGGTTGCATTGCAGTGTATTGGACGTCGTATTTCTAGTCCCGTCGTACGTGCTGTACACGTCATCGCGCAAGCTTTCAGCGGACTGTCTGTTCATCGTGTGTGGTCAAGTCCATTCATTCAAAAGTAGGACGGACTGTCTGTCGGATTGTCTGACGGACTTAGTTGGCCAGACAGTCCGCCCCGTGTGTACGCGGCCTAAGCTGACTCACCAGAAAAAATGGCTGATCAAGTTATAAATCAGCAAATGCACTCCACAATCAATACACAGGGGTAACTCCACACCCCCCTAATGCTTAATTTGATCTTCTGCATATGAATCCATTCAGGCCCATCTCGACCACATATGGGGAAATAAAGGAAGGAGGACCTCCATAATGTAACACCATTTAAAAACTGAACTTTTATTAAAAGCATTAAAAAATCCACTCATGTAATAAGTGTTTGCCCAACAGTTTAGTGTGGATGGTGAAGGATTCGTACTGGGTGTTATTAATTAGCGTTTTGCACAATTACTTTCAAAGAAGATTGACAAGTGGTTATTCTGGGACCTGTTGTTGTCCGGATCACAAATGGACTTTGTTATACACTAGTGGACATTTTTTCTTTGCACTTTTGCACATATTTACAGCACATTTTTGTGTTTGCACTTTATTTTTACACATTGATTAATTGTATTGATAAATTGATTTAGTACATTTATGGTTATATATTTATGAATTATTATAGTTGCATACTATTGTACATATTCACTAGATATTATATTTTGGGTTATGTATGTATTTCACTAATACCATCTAGACTGATTCATTTTTGAGACCAGCACCACGGTCATTTTTTTTCCCTAGCGCTTGTTTTTGGTATACTACCAAAAATTTGAGTGGTATTAAGCCATATCTGATTAAAAATAAAGAAATAAATACCTGTAAGGCAACTGCATAATGTGCTAGAATGCTACCGCTTTGTGAAAGGTGCAATAAAGTAAGGTTACCTGTGTCTTTATATTGTAAAATAGTGCTTTGGAGGGGTGTATCAAGACTGGGATGTTCCACTCTGCAGATAAATTCAATTCCCTTCTCTGACAGATCAGACCTCTTGTAGGATAAATCCGCTGTAGAAGAAAAGGTTCCGTTCTCTGTCCTGTATGATGAGTTTTCTGTAATATTGTATTTCCTGACAGGCTCCATGGCAGCATACGTGGGTTAGCCCCGCCTCCATAATTACCCAATAGGACCTCTACTCCCATAAATCTTTGCTCCAAGCTGCTATCCGTGTTCCTTTTTTGTCCTCCTCCATAGGACAGGTGTTTCCTATCTGAAGAGATCTTCACTACGATCAAGTCGGCTGACTATCAAGCTTTTTGTTCCTCCGATAGGCCCTGTCTGTTAAGCATGGGTATGGAGTGTATGGCAGAGTAGCGCTGAAGACTTTGTTTATCCGAAGATAAGTGCGCACGGCTTATTACCTGCTATGTAAGGTGGCCATTATCTGCCCGGTGGATCGGTGGTGTGTGCTTGAACCTGTTCGGCCAGACGATCGTTGGTGGAGTGGTGAGCTGTAAAAATTCCGTTTTTCATGGCAGCAGTGTTTATGTGTTTTCTTTTCTACCTGTGTCTTTTCATATGCCAGCTGGTTCTTGTGTATAGGCGCTGACGCTTCCGCGTTCCAGCAGCCTTTCTCCCCCTGTTTCCGGGTCCAGCGCTGCGTTCTGCGCATGCGCAGACCCATATCCAAAGCGAGGCTTGGTTCCCGCGCATGCGCGCGGGCATCTCGCGTCTGACGCCGCTGATGACGTCATGGGCGCCATATTTAAAACACAGTGAGAGATGTCAGGATTTGGGAATGATTGCAGGAGATTCAGCAACTTCCCGGGGCCATTCTCTGGTTGGTGTAAGGTAGGTTATGATCTGCTCTGATGTATTGTTGCTCCTGTGTTTTGTATGGCTGCTTATGAGGGTTTATTGTTGTTACAGTCAGCGTTTTTAGTCATGGATGCCTCACTGCCTACCAGTGACCTGCCCGCTTGTAACAGGTATGTGCATGGCTGGATTGCTGTGTATTTGTGGAGTATTCCTTAGCATTTGATACCAGCCTGGTCTGTATCTCTCTCTTTTCTTGTATATTTCCTTATAGCCCTTCTAGGTCTGAACCGCATTACAGTGCGCATAGTCGCAGTGGATCGTCAAAATCGCACCACCGCAAATCATCATCAAAGTCTGGTTACCGTAGGTCTTCCAGATCTGAACAACGCAGTGGTCACTCGCACTCAAGCAGAGGACCAGTTAATTCATGTTGGGGCTGTAAGATGCCCATCCCATCAGACAAATCGCTCTGTGATCATTGCTTCTCTAAAGTCGCAGATGAAAGAGATGGTGCGGATCAACGCTTAGAATCTATGGTGAGAAGGGTGGTAAAGGAATCCCTGCAGCAGAGGGAAGCTCATCACGCTATGGAATCCCCCTCAGACCCATTATGTCCTTCAGGTGGTGAAGGGCTCTTACAAGAGACTGGGGAATCTTCTCAACCAAGCCACCACTCTGTGCTCTTGTCTGACAGCGAATCGGATCCAGAGGATCCAGGAGTAGGATTTGATTATGCTTTAGTACCTGCTCTTGTCAAGGCAGTGAAAGAAGCTTGAAAATGGGAAGAACCCACTACTTCTCCCCTCCCCAAACAAAGAAAGTTTTTCAAACAACTCAAAAAGGAACGGCAACATTTTCCTTTCCTATCTGAATTGGGAGAAATCATTACTGAAGAGTGGAGCAAGATTGATAGGAAGAGCTCCATGCAATCAAAGGTGTCTAAATTGTACCCCTTTAAGGAGGATGATGTGAAGCACCTTGAATCAGCTCCTCTGGTAGACGCAGCACTTATGCGTTTAGTAAAATACGTGACTCTCCCTTTGGAGGACACGGTATCTTTCAAAGATCCGTTAGAGAGAAGAATTGACTCAGATCTGAAAAGAATATATCTAACTTCAGGGATGGCTTGTAAACCAACTTTGGCTTTAGCCGCAGTCTCAAAGGCTATTGAAACATGGGCCGACAATGTTGAAGAGTTCTTGAGAGGTATCTCGGTGAATACGGCTAAAGACTCTCCCATTCAGGAGATCAGAATGGCATCAGCCTTTTTGGGGGAGGCATCTATTGACATTACCCGCCTTCTGTCTCGGGCTATGTTGGCAGCAGTCTCGGCACGCCGTGCTTTGTGGCTCCGTCCCTGGTTGGCGGATCCAACATCTAAGCAGGCATGGTGTCGTATACCATTTGAGGGAACCTCCTTGTTTGGTAATAAACTAGATAGCGCCATATCCCGGGCCACAGGTGGGAGGTCTGGGTTCCTCCCTCAAGACAGACGTCTTCAAAACCAAAAACGTATCTTTCCAAGAAGGCAGACCTCGGATCGCGCTAGAGAAGCGCGCAGTTATAGACCCGGCAGGGAGTTCTCTAGATCTTGGAGGTCCAGACAATCCTCCCTTAAGAAAACCTCAAAGGGGGCTTCCGCAGGTAATCAAGATTCTACCAAATCTTTTTGAAATTGGGCCCGCTCAATCATGTCAGGTGGGGGCTCGCCTTCTTCACTACCGACATGTTTGGGCGGCCTCAATTCAAGATTATTGGACCGTCAAGACGGTTTCCTCGGGTCACAAGTGGACTTTCATCAACACTCCGAGATTAAGGTTCATTCCCACAACGATTCCAGGCTCGGAGGAAAAGAAACAGGTCCTATTGACCTACGTAAGTTGTTTGCTGGATCAAGGCGCAGCCGTGCCAGTGCCAGAAGACGAACGTGGCGAAGGCATGTATTCTCCTCTATTTATGGTTCAGAAAAGAAATGGCGCATGGAGGCCAGTGATAGATTTGACCTTCCTCAATTCCTTCATTCGCAAGGAAAAGTTCAAAATGGAGTCTCTTCTTACAATCCAACAGTCGGTGCAGCTAGGGGATTGGTTAATCTCAATCGATCTGAAGGACGCATACTTTCACGTGCCAGTAGCAAGGGATTTCCAGCAATTTCTCCGTTTCGCAGTTGGCGATCAACACCTCCAGTTTACCTGTCTCCCATTCGGGTTGACAACATCTCCTCGGGTCTTCTCCAAGGTCCTCCTAGCGATAGTAGCTCTTTTACGAGTCAAAGGAGTTCGTCTCCATCATTATCTGGACGATTTGCTCCTATTATCTCAAGACAGAGATCAAATTCTGGAACACAAGAGTTTAGTCATCTCCACTCTACAGACGTTTGGTTGGCTCCTGAACCTAGAGAAGAGCCATCTGGTTCCAACTCAAGTGATCGTGTTTCTAGGGGCTCAGTTCGACACATTAAAAGGCACTATCTCTCTGCCAGAGGAAAAAATCTGTGTTATCCGGGACAGGATTCACAAGGCTTGGGAATCATCTCATCTTTCGGCTCTACAATGCTTGAAAGTGATCGGCACAATGACGTCCACCATCCCTATGGTGAAGTGGGCCCAGTGGCACACTCGTCCCTTCCAGAAAGGGTTTCTGCAACAGTGGGACTCGTCCAATCAAACACAGCGCATACTCCTTACACCAGCGATGAGGATGTCTCTCCTCTGGTGGCTTCAAGGGAAGAATCTACGCAACCATCATTCGATAGTCCCCATTTCCTGGGTAATAATAACCTCAGATGCCAGCAACAAAGGTTGGGGCGCTCATTGCCTTACGGAAGTAGCTCAAGGAAGGTGGTCGTTCCCGTCGCTGTATGTAGTCTCCAACATCCTGGAGTTGAGAGCAGCCTTTCAAGCACTCATAGCATTTCGCCATCTGGTGGCAGGGTCATCAGTAATGTTAAGACTGGACAACACAACTGCGGTGGCCTATATAAAGAAACAAGGAGGGACTCGCAGTGGGTCTCTACTACGAGAAGTAGAACCGATAATGAACTGGGCTCAGAAGAATGTGGTCAACATTTCTGCTGTATACATCCCAGGGGTCCAGAATGTTCAAGCAGATTATCTGTCAAGGGTCAAAATAGACAACAACGAGTGGTCCCTTCACAGGGATGTCTTCGAGTGGCTTCTGACTCTGGGAGTATCTCCAGAGGTCGATCTGTTCGCTTCGCCGTACAATCGCAAGATGCACAGATACTACTCGAGGTTCAGGGATCCTCAGGCGTTCGGGATAGATGCTCTCACGGATTGTTGGAAGTTCCAGAGAGCCTACGCCTTCCCTCCAGTTCCTGTAATCCTACAGTTCCTTCGCAGGCTCAGAGGGGAGAAGGTGGAAATCATTGCGATAATACCATTCTGGCCCAACAGGCCTTGGTTTCCTCTGCTGTTGCTCCTCAGCTATCAGGACCCAGTTCCCCTGCCTCTCAGGCCAGATCTACTGTCTCAAGGCACACTGTTACACCCGTGCCCATCCTGTCTACACCTCAGGGCATGGTTCTTGAGAGGGGAAGGCTAGAAGCTCTAGGTTGCCCAGAAGAAGCGATTCCAACCCTTCTTAGTGCCAGACGGAAGAGTACCAATAAAGTGTACGAGCGTATATGGGCCAGATTTATGGGCCACATGTCTTCTAGGTCAAATTCATATAATTCTCCGGCAGTTCAAGATATCTTGTCTTTCCTTCAGTCAGGGTTAGACTTGTCTCTGGCAGTTAGTTCTCTTAGAGTACAAGTTTCAGCCATTTCAGCCTTTACAGGAGTTTCGTGGGCGAATCATACATTAATACAACAATTCTTTAAAGGAGCCATCAGGCTTAGGCCACAAAGAAGGCCCAGGTTTCCCAAATGGGACCTTCCATTAGTACTGGACTTTCTTTCTGATCTTGGGAAAAGTTTGGACGTTCCCCTGTCTTTAGGAGATCTCACTATCAAGACGGTGTTTTTGGTGGCAATAACTTCAGCCAAAAGAGTGTCGGAAATTAGGAATCTTGGGTCAGTTGAACCATTTCTAACTTTCTTTCCGGACAGAGTGGTCCTGATCCCTATGCTTGGGTCAAATCCAAAAGTCACATCAGTATTTCACGAAAATCAGGAGATCGTGCTACCTACGTTTAGAATGTCAGACAACCAAGAGATTCATCCCCTGGATGTTGGTCGCACCTTGAAACAATATCTGGACGCTACAGCCTCGTTCAGACGAACAGACTTTCTTTTTGTCCTTCTTCATGGAAAAAATAAAGGGATGCGAGCATCAGTTAGATCAATCTCATCTTGGGTGGTCCAAACGATTCAAAGGGCATACAAGGCAAAGGGCATGGTTCCTCCTGAGGCAGTGACGGCTCATTCAACTCGGGGCATGTCGACCTCTTGGGCAGCAGTTCGACATGTCGCACCAGAAGTGATCTGCAGAGCAGCTTCCTGGTCTTCAATTAATACCTTTGTTTCCCATTATTGTGTAGAGCCAGCTGCGCTCTCTTCTGTTAATTTTGGTTTACAAGTATTGTCAGTGGACAATGAAAAATAAAATTCTAGTTTCTTTGCTCAACATTTTTAGCCCACCCGGGTGTGTTTGGCGAGTTATTTCCCACACGTATGCTGCCATGGAGCCTGTCAGGAAAAAGGAAAATTTATATCAAATACTTACCGTAATTTTCCTTTCCTGATGGGCTCCATGGCAGCAGGAGTTCCCTCCCAAATGTTGGAGTAGGCTAGTTACGGAACACGGATAGCAGCTTGGAGCAAAGATTTATGGGAGTAGAGGTCCTATTGGGTAATTATGGAGGCGGGGCTAACCCACGTATGCTGCCATGGAGCCCATCAGGAAAGGAAAATTACGGTAAGTATTTGATATAAATTTTCCTTTTTTTCAGAACTGGTGATTTCCACTAATTCCTGACTACCCATCTTCTTCTCCAACCATTTCACAACCAGAGCGTCCGGGAAGTAGTCTGACACCCGGCACTGTAAGAGAACCTTGTCACCTTGGAAGACACTCTCTATGGGGATGGTCTGGAGCTTTGGGTGCCAGGGAAGATCTATTAATGGGAATAAAGCGGAGGCACATCAGAAGAATTCATTAAAAGAAAATTGTCTGTGAAGCTCTACCAGCCTATCACAGTCTTTCTTTTATATTTTTTGGCAGAGTATATTGTGATACAATTTGAAATTCTTTAAGTTTTTTTACACAACTCATTTACACTTCAGTCAGGCTGGGTTCACACTATTGGGATTGGATGTGGCTTTCCCCGCATACAATTAGCACAGCAGGAGATTGTGACTGGCTCTCTATGGAGTCGGTTCACACATCTCCGATGCGGCTCCGGTGTGATTTGCACAGGAGTCCTGTGTGTGTTTTGGTCCATTTCATGTCCGAATTCATGCAAAAAATCCGGGCTGAAATCGGACCTGAAATGATGAACGAGGATGCACCGGACTCCTGCTGGGAGCCTCTGCGTCCTCATATGTGTACCCAGCCTCAAAGTTCAGGGAAATCATTTCCCTGCCGATCATGGCTTTTTTTTTCTTTTTCTTTTTCGTGCAGACTGTTGGGTTCTTGTACCTTCACTATGTCCATGGGTACGTTTTCAGATTGCCCATTCGAACTTAGTACATGTGAGTGCATATGTTTTATATATTAATATATAAAGATAATCAGCAGTATATCAATAGTGTTTTCCTTGTATTTACAATACTGTATTGCATGATTTTGTCTATTGAGTATATATACATATTGGAATTATCATATTTCTTTAGTTATTAATATATTGTGTATGTGTGTGTGTTATGCAGATATTATGTGTGAATTGCTTGTTAATTTGTTCATGATATCTATTATGTTATAGACGCACATTTATAAGGTGCTTCCTTACTTTAAGGGCACTTTCACATTGGGGAGGTGGGGGGGGGGGGGGCGTTAGCGCCACTAATATTAGCGGCGCTTTACCGCTGTATTAGCGACACTTTTTTCCCACTGGCGTGATGCCTACAACATCCGTTAGCAGCCGAGGAAAGGGTTAAAAGCGCCCACAATGCACCGCTTCTGAAGCACTTTGCAGGCGCTGTCCATTGATTTCAATGGGCAGGAGTGGTGTATATACTCGCTCTTGCACCACCAGAAAGATGCTGCTTGCAGGACTTTTTCTAACGTCCTGCAAGCACACCGCCCCAGTGTGAAAGCACTTTTTAGCCCAAAAGCACCTGAAAAACACCCCAGTGTGAAAGGGATCTCAGAGCTTTTCACAGACACTGTCACTTGCCCTTGGATGGACATAATGACAGGGTCTGTAAATGGTTTTCTTCAAAAGCAGTACCAAATTTAGATTTAGAACATATCCTCATTTAGGGATTTTAAAGGCAATTCAAACATGGTTTAGTATAAAAAATATTATTTACTGAATAACATCATTAAAATTGTGGTTTAAGAACAATATACAATTTCCAAATGTTATAATTCTAGAAATTAACATTCTAACACATTTGATCAACAAAAATGTTTTTAAAAAAATATGTTGAAGTAGAATTCCAGCTATGGATATTTTATGCATAGTTATATTGGTCCAGCTTTGATCAATGTAACTATTGTACATATGTGATGGCGTGACCTTGGCAATCCAGATGTTCTGGAACTACATTTCCCATGATGCTCATGCACTCTGCAGTGTAGTTAAGTATAATGGGAAATGTAGTTCCAAAACATCTGGGGTGCCAAAATTTGCCATCACTGGTATAAACCATATCTGACCAATGCACCTGGAAGCTGAAAATCACTAAAGTAAACACCGCTACTCAAGTGACCTTCACTTGATTCTTTGTTCCATTATGAGTGGTTGTCCTGATGTATTTTGAACACAGGAGGTTGACCTGAATGAAAGGTCTGAAAGTAAAGCATTCTTTGATTGGATGAGGTAGAGAGCTTGACATCCCCAGTATGGCCTTCCACCTCATCCAATCAGAGAAGGCTTTGCCCTTGTACACACGATCGGAGAATCTGTCGGAATGCGTCTTATCGGACCGTGTCGTCGGATAATCCGACTGTGTGTGGCATGCATCGGACTGATTCCGTTGGAATATCCGTCGGACCCAATTTTCCAACATGTTGGAAATATTTCCCGACCAACTGGGCTGATCGGACATACTCTGATCATGTGTAGAGAATTTTGATCGGACCAAGTGCCACGCATGCTCAGATCAAATTCCTACATCAAAGCTATTGGCTACTAGCCTGAATGTAGTCCCATCATAACAAAATTACGTCATCACGTTCTGAAAGATCGGATTTTTTCCCCAACTTTGTCCGACCGTGTGTATGCAACAGTTTCGGACAAGATCCGATGGACAAAATCCGACGGGCAAAATCCGACGGATTTGGTTGTGGAAATCTCCGACCGTGTGTACAGGGACTTTGTGTTCTTTCAGGAAATACAAAGCATTCTCTGAGTGGCACCCATGTCAAACGGTCGACCTCCTGTTTACAATGCAGTAGGGCAACCATTCAGCATGTGACCTGGAAATTAGTAGAGATCAATGAAGGTGGAGATCACTGTCTACTACAGTGACTTTCACCTTCCAGGGGCATTGACAAGGTATGGAATATACATATATACAGTGGTCCAAACTAGTCCAACGTAACTATGCATGTATATTATATACCATACCTGGAATTCTTCTCTAAAAATCAGCTAACAGGAAAACATCCCAGGAGAATGTGTGGCTATACGGAAATAATAAGGTGGTCCTAATTCCTTACCTTTTGCAGACAGTTCCCGGAATTCTGGGCACTCCATAGATTCATGTTTCCATGTCACCATGACTTTAAATTCCGGATTTTTGAACAACTCCCCAGGCACTGTACATTTACTCTCCAGATTAAATGTGTTGCCATAATTGCTTCTATTTTCCTTGGATTGGAATTTTTCTTGATATTTTGCACTTTCAGAGCTCCATCTGATCTCCATCTTTTCTGGATAAAAACTTTGCAAGGTAGCCGACAGCTCTACTTCTCCCCGGGGAGAAAGTGTTGACTTTACCGGCTCATTGAACTTGGGTTTGGCTGTAGAACAAAGTAATGAGTTTATTTCAACTCAAGATGACAAAGAGAAGCAACACTTGTAACATCCCCAGGACAGGGTGTAGGGAAGATTACTACCCAGGAAACTATTTTCAAAATAATCAATATCTGGTGTTCGAGTAATCGAGTAATGAAGCACAGAACTGGACACAGTTCCCAGACAGTTTTTACCTATTGCAGCATTCTTATTAAAAATACACCTGCACCAGATGTGGTAAAGATTATAGGATACTTCTTCTGTTCCATCATTTTAAACCAAAATTATATGGCTAGGGGAAGGTGATGAGTGAAGGTATTTATTATTCAAATATTAACGGAAGAAATAAAAAAAAAAACTGATAAGAATGCAAGCTAAAATTTAAATGTAATTAAAAAAAAATCAAGCCTCCACGGTCATTACTGATGTCACAAAACTATAATTGAATTACATTATGAGAATTCTGTCCATAATATAGGAATTTCCTTTAAATACTGTAATTGCAATGTCAGTATTTGGTGTATTGGAAGACTCGGGTAGAGCTTAAATTCTGTATTTCTTTACTGCATCTAAAGGCTTGAGGATTTCAATGAATTAAACATAAGTGAAGCTACATGGAAGACAGTACAATGATAATATAATAAAGTCTATTTCTCTTGGATTAGATACTGACATTATTTTTCTCAAGATACTTTTTGGGATTTTTCTTTTTTGATCCACAGCAATTGCGAAGATTCTCAATTATCAAACATTAAAGTATATCTAAAGTCAAAACTTTTTTTTTCAATTTTGAATAGAGTATGAAAGGGTTAAAACCTCTGTCATTTTATTTTTTTCATCTATTTGGAAATTTTCCCTTCACTTCAGGTTCTGTGGACACAACGGGACATAAGAGGAAATCTCTCCAAATCATGAGGAAGTTCCCACTAAGTTGTCACTCCAACAAGTGCCCCCAATTATATAATATTTTACTTTTATTCTCCAACTCAAAATTTTGGATTTTTCCACTGACAATGGTCACAATGAGTGAATTACCCCAGTGGTAACAAAACCTGACAAATGATCGAAGATGATTTTCCACAATCTATCCTAAACTTATAAAAGATTTGGCTTTAGATACACTTTAACTGTCTAGCCTTCATTTTCCACAATTAGACTTAAATCTAATTGTTTGCATAATGACAGTACAGAATGCTCTTATGTATATAGACTAAAGACCGGGGATTCTGTCACCACAGACTAGAAGATAAAGAGACCTCCAGAATATGGGTGCAGGGTCTGGGAGCAATCGCATATCTCCGTATAGAGGTGGTGGGTGGTAGAGATTAGCTGTGATATAAAAGTTAGTATTATGATAAAAAGTTGTATTTACCTAAAATGGAGTTGGGACCATAGGTTTTCTCCATCACTTCTTTATTATCAGAAATCCTGCAGGTCACAGTGGTCCACAGATGTCTGGACATGGAAGGAATGAAGGTCAGTTTTGTGGTTACATCATGGAGTTTTCCTTTCTTCTGGCTGACAATGTTCCTTGTTACTTTGTACTCCATGGACATTAAAGCTTCTTCCTCCTCCATATCTGTGGATGGATTCTCAGAGACCTCAAGTCTTGTCCCATCCTTAGACTGAATGACCCAGATCACTTGGGCATCCCCAGTACAGTTTGATGCTTTGCAGGACAACACGGTCTTCGCACCATCAATCCACACAGGACTCTCAATGTCACCCATTGAACACTTCTGAGAACCTGTTTGAAATGTAATCAGTGTGAATTATTTATATACTCTTTGAAAAGTGCACAGAACATTACTACAGCTATTACAGTTGACATGGCATATGGACCTGTAAGGAACATAACATGGAAGGGTTTTACATATGTAGTGTACCCCCTTAGGGGCCACTTGATTTTTGGGTCTCCTCTCTCATGTACAGCCAGGCAACAGGAATTTTCCATAATCCACACAGTAGAAAAGAACCAGTCAAGGATGGTTGGCTTTGTTTTTAGTTTATTAGGTGATGAGCAAAATATTTTCAACGAAGCAGTGAGAGGCGGTAGACTTTTAGCGTTTATATGATACAGCGGTAAGTGACTTTGTAAGACACAGGAGAGGCAGATGACTTACGGTTGCAGAAGAGGAAGCAGCAAGTCACTGTTACTCATATACAGTGCCTTGAAAAAGTAATCATACCCCTTGACATTTTTCAGATTTTGTCATGTTACAGCCAAAAATATAAATGTATTTTTTGGGGATTTTATGTGATAGACCAACACAAAAGGGGCACATAATTGTGAAGTGGAAGGAAAATGATAAATGGTTTTCCAAATATTTTACAAATACATGTCTGAAAAGTGTGGCGTGTATTTGTATTCAGCCCCCCCGGAGTCAATACTTTGTAGAACCGTCTTTCACTGCAATTACAGCTGCAAATCTTTTTGGGGATGTCTCTACCAGCTTTGCACATCTAGAGAGGGACATTTTTGCCCGTTCTTCTTTGCAAAATATCTCAAGCTCTGTGAGATTGGATAGAGAGCGTCTGTGATCAGCAATTTTCAAGTCTTGCCACAGATTCTCTATTGGATTTAGGTCTGGACTTTGACTGGGCCATTCTAACACATGAATATGCTTTGATCTAAACCATTCCATTGTAGTTCTGGCTGTATGTTTAGGGTCGTTGTCCTGCTGGAAGGTGAACCTCCGCCCCAGTCTCAAGTCTTTTGTAGACTAAAGCCGCGTACACACGTAGCCGTCTGTCCGACGTACTTAGTCTGGCGGACTGCCCGCCAGACTGTCCGTCGGACTTTCGGAACGGGCTACTTGCCCACACACGGCACTTTTTGAGCGGACTAATGCGGCGTACTAAGTCCGCCGTACTATCCGCCGTACTTTTGAAATGAACGGACTCGCCCACATACGCGGAGGAAAGTCCGCTCATTTCGAGCGCGTCTCCAGGTAGGCGGGGCCCGCGAAGGATACGTCGCTGGCCCCGCCGCCTGGTATGGACTTAAAGGGGAACCCCAACGCCGAAAATAATCGGCGTGGGGGTCCCCCCAAAGTCCACAACAGACCCTTGTCCGAGCACGCTACCCGGCCGGCCAGGAAAGGAGGAGCGCCCCCCCTCCTGAGCCGTACCAGGCGTGTGCCCTCAACATGGGGGGTGCCTTGGGGAATGGGGGGGCCGTGCGGCCCCCCCACCCCAAAGCACCTTGTCCCCATGTTGATGAGGACAAGGGCCTCTTCCCGACAACCCTGGCCATTGGTTGTCGGGGTCTGCGGGCGGGGGGCTTATCGGAATCCAGGAGCCCCCTTTAATAAGGGGGCCCCCGGATATCGGCCCCCCACCCTATGTGAATGAGTATGGGGTACAATGTACCCCTACCCATTCACCTGTAAAATAAAGTACAAAAAAAACACAACACACAAGATAAAATAGTTTATTGCACAGCTCCGGGTGTCTTCCGTCTTCGGGGGTCTTCTCGCCGGACTCCTCCGCTATCTTCTTGTAGCTCTTTTACTAGCGGAGGAGCCCGGCATTCTTCTTCGTCGCCGCGGCCTCTTCTTCCGACTTCGGGGGTCTTGTCCCCCTCTTCGGTTCTTCTGCCGGGCCACCGCGTTCTTCTTCTTCTTCTTCTCCTGGAGATGTTGACTCGACGTTCTCTCCGGCCGCAATGCCAGGGACGCGCTGCGCTGCCACTTATATAGGGACAAGGGGTGGTGTCACATAGGGTGGGGGGCCGGTATCCGGGGGCCCCCTTATTAAAGGGGGCTCCCGGATTCCGATAAGCCCCCCGCCCGCAGACCCTGACAACCAACGGCCAGGGTTGTCGGGAAGAGGCCCTTGTCCTCATCAACATGGGGACAAGGTGCTTTGGGGTGGCGCGGCCCCCCCTTCCCTAAGGCACCCCCCATGTTGAGGGCACGCGGCCTGGTACAGCTCAGGAGGGGGGGGGGCGCTCGGACAAGGGTCTGTTGTGGACTTTGGGGGGACCCCCACGCCGATTTTTTTCGGCGTTGGGGTTCCCCTTTAAGTCCATACCAGGCGGCGGGGCCAGCGACGTATCCTGGAGACCGGCTCGAAATGAGCAGACTTTTCTCCGGGCGGGAAAAGTCCGTTCATTTCAAAAGTACGGCGGACTGGCACACACACGGCCGGATTGTCCGCCGAAATGCGAGTCCGGCGGGAAGAGTGTAAAACTACATTCTAAGTCCGCCGTACTTTCGGGTCAAAAAAGTATGCCGGAGGCTACACACGGGGGGATTGTTTGGCGGACTTGAGTTTGCCGGACTTTTCCACCCGCTTGTTTGATCGTGTGTACGCGGCATAACAGGTTTTCTTCTAAGATTGTCCTGTTTTTGGCTCCATCCATCTTCCCATAAACTCTGACCAGCTTCCCTGTCCCTACTGAAGAAAAACATCCCCATAACATGATGCTGATACCACCATGTTTCACAGTGGGGATGGTGTGTTCAGGGTGATGTGCAGTGTTTGTTTTCTGCCACACATAGCATTTTGCTTTTAGGCCAAAAAAGTTCAATTTTGGTCTTCACAGAACAGGACTTCTTATGGATTTCTTTCAACAATGACTTTCTTCTCGCCACTCTTCCATAAAGGTCAGATTTGTGGAGAGCACGACTAATAGTTGTCCTGTGGACAGATTCTCCCACCTGAGCTGTGGATCTCTGCAGCTCCTCCAGAGTTACCATGGGCCTCTTGGCTGCTTCTCTGATGAATGTTTTCCTTGCCCGGCCTGTCAGTATAGGTGGACGGCCATGTCTTGGTAGGTTTGCAATTGTGCCATACTCCTTCCATTTTCGGATGATGGATTGAACAGTGCTCCACGAGATGTTCAAAGCTTGGGATATCTTTTTTATAACCTAACCCTGCTTTAAATTTCTCCACAACTTTATCCCTGACCTGTCTGGTGTGTTCCATGGCCTTCATGATGCTGTTTGTTCACTAAGGTTCTCTAACAAACCTCTGAGGGCTTCACAGAACAACTGTATTTATACTAAGATTAAATTGCACACAGATGGACTCTATTTACTAATTAGGTAACTTCTGAAGGCAATTGGTTCCAGTAGATTTTAGTTAGGGGTATCAGAGTAAAGGGGGCTGAATACAAATGACCCCCCCCCCCCCACACACACACTTTTATTACACATATTTATTTGTATAAAATTAGAAAAAACATTCATAATTTTCCTTCTACTTCACTACTTATGTGCCACTTTGTGTTGGTCTATCACATAAAATCTCAATAAAATACATTTACGTTTTTGGTTGTAACATGACAACATGTGGAAGATTTCAAGGGGTATGACTACATTTTCAAGGCAATGTAGGAGAACTTTTTATTAATTTGAATCTGCTTCCACTACTAATGACCGTCTAATGCCTCGTACACACGATCGTAATTCCCGTCGGAAAAAGCTATGATGGTTTTCCTGTCAGAATTCTGAAGGAATTTCCGCTCAAACTGTCTTGCCTACACACGGTAACACCAAATTCCGACCACCAAGAACGCGGTGACGTACAACACGTACAATGGGACTAGAAAAAGGAAGTTCAATACCTAGTAGCCAATAGCTTCCATCTCGTTGTTGAATCTGAGCATGCGTGAGTTTTTGCGCATGGGAATTGCATACACACGATCGGAATTTCGTCGCCGCGGCCTCTTCTTCCGACTTCGGGGGTCTTGTCCCCCTCTTCGGTTCTTCTGCCGGGCCACCGCGTTCTTCTTCTTCTTCTTCTCCTGGAGATGTTGACTCGACGTTCTCTCCGGCCGCAATGCCAGGGACGCGCTGCGCTGCCACTTATATAGGGACAAGGGGTGGTGTCACATAGGGTGGGGGGCCGGTATCCGGGGGCCCCCTTATTAAAGGGGGCTCCCGGATTCCGATAAGCCCCCCGCCCGCAGACCCTGACAACCAACGGCCAGGGTTGTCGGGAAGAGGCCCTTGTCCTCATCAACATGGGGACAAGGTGCTTTGGGGTGGCGCGGCCCCCCCTTCCCTAAGGCACCCCCCATGTTGAGGGCACGCGGCCTGGTACAGCTCAGGAGGGGGGGGGGCGCTCGGACAAGGGTCTGTTGTGGACTTTGGGGGGACCCCCACGCCGATTTTTTTCGGCGTTGGGGTTCCCCTTTAAGTCCATACCAGGCGGCGGGGCCAGCGACGTATCCTGGAGACCGGCTCGAAATGAGCAGACTTTTCTCCGGGCGGGAAAAGTCAGTTCATTTCAAAAGTACGGCGGACTGGCACACACACGGCCGGATTGTCCGCCGAAATGCGAGTCCGGCGGGAAGAGTGTAAAACTACATTCTAAGTCCGCCGTATTTACTAATTAGGTAACTTCTGAAGGCAATTGGTTCCAGTAGATTTTAGTTAGGGGTATCAGAGTAAAGGGGGCTGAATACAAATGACCCCCCCCCCCCCACACACACACTTTTATTACACATATTTATTTGTATAAAATTAGAAAAAACATTCATAATTTTCCTTCTACTTCACTACTTATGTGCCACTTTGTGTTGGTCTATCACATAAAATCTCAATAAAATACATTTACGTTTTTGGTTGTAACATGACAACATGTGGAAGATTTCAAGGGGTATGACTACATTTTCAAGGCAATGTAGGAGAACTTTTTATTAATTTGAATCTGCTTCCACTACTAATGACCGTCTAATGCCTCGTACACACGATCGTAATTCCCGTCGGAAAAAGCTATGATGGTTTTCCTGTCAGAATTCTGAAGGAATTTCCGCTCAAACTGTCTTGCCTACACACGGTAACACCAAATTCCGACCACCAAGAACGCGGTGACGTACAACACGTACAATGGGACTAGAAAAAGGAAGTTCAATACCTAGTAGCCAATAGCTTCCATCTCGTTGTTGAATCTGAGCATGCGTGAGTTTTTGCGCATGGGAATTGCATACACACGATCGGAATTTCCATCGGGAAAATTAAGAACATGCTATCAAATTTTTGCTGGCGGGAATTCGGCCAGCTAAATTCCGATGGAGCATACACACGGTCACATTTTCCGATGAAAAGCTCTCATCGGTCTTTTGCTGGCCGAAATTCGGATCGTGTGTACGCGGCATTACTATCGCCTGAAACTAAGCTGTGTCTGTTTTGCTTCGTTGCTAATTACAGCTTTGTATGTGCATGGTAATCTGTATGGGCCTACCAGTAGTCTATCGATCAGAGGAGTGTGCCTTAGCTGGCTTTTACACTACAGAGGAGTCTCCTCTTATACTAACGGCACATTGCTTTGACATTGAGGCAAGCTAAGGCTACACACGGGCGGATTGTCCGGCGGACTTGAGTTTGCCAGACTTTTCCACCAGATTGTTTGATTGTGTGTACGCAGCATTAGTGTCACCTCTATCATCATCGTATACATTTCACTGGCATTGACTTGTCCCCTCCATGGATTGCATATAGATATAGTGCATTGCTACCTTTGCTGCCACCTGGCTTGCTGCATCCTAGCGTGTTTTAATTTTGCATACAGCTACCCTCCATTGCTTACACTTTACGTCTATGATGCATAACTAATGAACACATAGGATAACATTGAGTTGCTTCTACAGGCATAGCACAAAACTCCTGTAGAAGCAACGTTTATATAAGTCCCACCCGTTGTCCAGGGCTGCCATGCTTTCTGTCTTGTGCTATGTGAATAAGGTAGGGCTCTGGGGCGAGAAGGAGTGCTGTGCGTTATGATAAGGACAGGAATCTACAATCAAGAGAGGACTGTGATGGGGGGTCTGTGATGGAGGGTCCGTGATGGGGGATCTGTGATGGGGGGTCTGTGATGGGGAGTCTGTGATGGGTCATTCTGTGATGGGTCAGTCTGTGATGGGGGGTCTGTGATTGGGGGTCTGTGATGGGTACATCTGTGATGGGTCAGTCTGTGATGGGGGGTCTGTGATGGGGGGTCTGTGATGGGGGGGTCTGTGATGGGGGTCTGTGATGGGGGGTCTGTGATTGGGGGTCTGTGATGGGGGTCTGTGATTGGGGGTCTGTGATGTGGGATCTGTGATGGGGGTCTGTGATGGGTCAGTCTGTGATGGGGGGTCTGTGATGGGTCAGTCTGTGATGGGGGGTCTGTGATGGGGGTCTGTGATGGGGGTCTGTGATGGGGGATCTGTGATGGGGGGTCTGTGATGGGGGGTCTGTGATGGGGGTCTGTGATGGAGGGTCGGTGATGGGTCAGTCTGATTGGGGGTCTGTGATGGGGGGTCTGTGATGGGTCAGTCTGTGATGGGGGTCTGTGAATGGGGGGTCTGTGATGGGGGTCTGTGAATGGGGGGTCTGTGATGGGTCAGTCTGTGATGGGGAGTCTGTGATGGGCCAGTCTGTGATGGGCCAGTCTGTGATGGGGGGTTTGTGATGGGTTAGTCTGTGATGGGGGTCTGTGATGGGTCAGTCTGTGTTGGGTCATTGTGTGATGGGGGTCTGTGATGGGGGGTCTGTGATGGGCAAGTCTGTGATGGGGGTCTGTGATGGGTCAGTCTGTGTTAGGTCAGTGTGTGATGGGGGATCTGTGATGGGTCAGTCTGTGACGGGGGTCTGTGATGGGGGTCTGGGATGGGTCAGTCTGTGATGGGTGGGTCTGTGATGGGGGGTATGTGATGGGTCAGTCTGTGATGGGGGGTCTGTGATGTGGGATCTGTGATGGGGGTCTGTGATGGGTCAGTCTGTGATGGGGGGTCTGTGATGGGTCAGTCTGTGATGGGGGGTCTGTGATGGGGGTCTGTGATGGGGGTCTGTGATGGGGGTCTGTGATGGGGGTCTGTGATTGGGGATCTGTGATGGGGGATCTGTGATGGGGGGTCTGTGATGGGGGGTCTGTGATGGGGGTCTGTGATGGAGGGTCGGTGATGGGTCAGTCTGATTGGGGGTCTGTGATGGGGGGTCTGTGATGGGTCAGTCTGTGATGGGGGTCTGTGAATGGGGGGTCTGTGATGGGGGTCTGTGAATGGGGGGTCTGTGATGGGTCAGTCTGTGATGGGGAGTCTGTGATGGGTCAGTCTGTGATGGGCCAGTCTGTGATGGGGGGTTTGTGATGGGTTAGTCTGTGATGGGGGTCTGTGATGGGTCAGTCTGTGTTGGGTCATTGTGTGATGGGGGTCTGTGATGGGGGGTCTGTGATGGGCAAGTCTGTGATGGGGGTCTGTGATGGGTCAGTCTGTGTTAGGTCAGTGTGTGATGGGGGATCTGTGATGGGTCAGTCTGTGACGGGGGTCTGTGATGGGGGTCTGGGATGGGTCAGTCTGTGATGGGTGGGTCTGTGATGGGGGGTATGTGATGGGTCAGTCTGTGATGGGGGGTCTGTGTTGGTCAGTCTCTGATGGGGGGGTTTGTGATGGGGGGATCTGTAATGGGGGATCTGTAATGGGGGATCTGTGATGGGGGGAGTCTTTGATAGGTCAGTCTTTTGTAGCCATTAGACATTAATGGCTGTGTGTTGAGTTATTTTACACTGTTATACAAGCTGTACACTCACTACTTGACTAAGGGAGAGGCCTATTTCGTGAGGCTCCCCAAACAACACAATACCCCCTCTTATCGTAAATAGCTTATAAATTGACCAGACGACACATTCTCTTCTTTTGGAGTCGAATGGCCATAGCAGCCTTCTTTTTATTATTATCAACATATGAAAATACAAAAATCTTATAAAAAACATAACTTAATGCATATAAATACATTTTACAACAAAAACATTATAAACCAAATATATAAATAACCCCGTATTACACATTTTGATCTAGAGGTCTTTGAAGGTAAATTATCATTTTCAACCAACTAGTTGTATCGGTACACCCATGAACAGGCCCCCCGCCGCGTATTACGAAAGCTCGGGGACAAAAAACCATCAACTTCCTTCCAGATACAACCTTCTGCACCATCTTTACTATTTAAGGGAATGGACACCCATATCTCCATATGAGCCCAACTCCCCTAGACCTCCATTATTTTTTAGCACCACCTTCAAAGACCCCATAGACCCAATGCCACAGCACGCGCATGTGAAAACCTTACGTGCGTGTCGCCCTCCACATCCTAAACGCCCGCTGAATGCCATCCTGCAAACCCAGCTGCCAAAGATCAATCCCGATGGCATTCAGGTGTACACCATCTGTACGCAAATAAATCCCGGTGACGAACCGCCAAACCCCCGTTCCGCACAAAGAACTTGGCCACCGCTTTGTTCACCTTAACCCTAGCTCTGTTCAGGCCCGCAACAGAGCGAGCCAAGCGCCAAGCAGTCCTGGCCACAATGTCAGACCATACAAAAATAGTGTCTGGAAAAGAAGATTGCAGTCGTAATAGATCAAATTTGATGTCCCACACCAACTCCCGCGAGCAGCGCAAACCCAGATCGTTACCCCCAACATGCAAAAGAACCACATCAGGGGGACGGTCCAACCGTGCGTACCGGTGCATTTTGGGCACCACCCTGGACCACAACATACCTGGGACTCCCAACCAGCGCACCGTGCCCTCCTCCCTGGACAAACCCAACAGCCTGCCATCTCTTCTGACATCCGCCCTCCTGGCACCCCAATAGACGTAAGAATGTCCCATGATCCAAACCAGGCAGGAGTCTGAATCTGCAAGAAAAAGAAAAACACAGAAATAGGACGGGGGAGGAGGGGGAGGGGGGGGGACGTCACACAGGCAGCTCCCACCCGCTACAACATAAACAGGAAAGGAAGAGACAAAAAAAAAGGAAAAACCAGGTGAAAAAATGCACAACCGGAAAGCACCTCCTACCCCCGTGCCCGACTGTACGTAAGAGTTCACAACAAATGGGGGCGCACATATAATTTAAACCACGCTGACTCCCAGCGACCGATTTTCTGAACCACCCTGTCATCCAGACCCCACCGAACCGCCTCTGTAGCTGCCCCGATACGGAACGAATGAGAAGAGTAATTCGCGGCCGGCAATCCCGCAGCCACCAAGCATTTCTTGAACACCGCCTGAAACTGAAATCGGGACACGGCAGAGCCATCCCCGTGCTGGAAGAAAACCTCCCCAACCGGAGGCCTGAGCCGACAAAATTCCCCCACAGCCGCCACCGGACACAAGGAAGAACCCGGAATCGACCTCAGCTCCACCCAGGCCCCCTTGCCCAATTGATCGGTCTTTGACCTCTTCAAGAACACCCTCAGCGTATCGTCACGCACCAACACATCCCCCGCATCCAGACCACCTACCCCCTTCTTGCTCCTACTCACCAACTCGCCCACCCGAAAGGCCCCGAAAAAAGCCAGTACAAAGACAGCCCGAAACAAAACCCTCTCAAACTGCGAAAAACAAACGACCCCCAACTGCGCCACCACATCCCCTAAAATCCGAAAAGAAACCGGGCGCCTCTTGTCAGCTGCCGTGCGACCCGAGCGATAGCCACGCATGGCGCGCCGGACCATGAACGCCTTAGTAGCATCCCGCTGACCCGCCAACTGGAACATGAAGGCCAAAGCGGCCAATTTTTTGGACATATGGGATGCCGACACCCCACTCTCGAAATTCCTACCCACAAAATATAGCAGCACATGAACCCTGTCCTCATCGAGAGCACAATCCCCCACTTCCCGCATCAGGGCACCCCATTCCAGCCAAACCTTGCTGTACGCCCTCCAAGTAGCCTCGGAAACCGATCTGCGAATCAACATCTGGGCTGTGGCAACACGATGTCCCATAACCAATCCGGGCAAGGAATCCCGCTCACCTCCGCATCCGGAGCCAGTTGACGAAATCTGTCCCACTGGAAACGAGACAACGCATCAGCCACTGAATTATCAACCCCCGGAACATGTACAGCAGTCACAAAACAATTAATGCAGAAACACTTTAGAACCAAGTGTCGCAACAAGCGCACCACCGGAGGGGAGGAGGCCGTGTTATTGTTAATGGCCTGCACCACCCCCATATTGTCACAATGAAAACGCACGCGGCGGTCCCGGAACTCCTCACCCCACAGCTCAACCGCCAGCACGATGGGAAACAATTCCAACACCGCCAAGTTGCGAGTCAAACCATCCACCCTCCAAGCCTCCGGCCACTCACCCGCACTCCACCGACCCTGATAAAAAGCCCCGAAGCCGCACGAACCAGCCGCATCGGTGAACAATTCCATATCAAAATTCGACACCACCTGCCCCAACCAGAGAGAGCGGCCATTATACGTTGCAAGGAAGGAGTCCCACACCCTCAAATCTGCCCTATGCTCCCGCCCCAACCGAACAAAATGATGCGGCGCCTTAACACCGGCCGTGGCCGCCGCCAAGCGCCTGCAAAAAACACGCCCCATCGGCATGATGCGGCAAGCAAAATTCAACTTCCCGAGAAGGGATTGCAAATCCCGCAGCTGCATTTTCTTCACCCTCACTGCCCCAGCAACCTCCAACTGCAGACCTTCCAGTTTGTCCAAAGGCAAACGGCACTCCATCCTCACGGTATCAATCACTATCCCCAAAAAAACGCAGCTCCGTGGCCGGACCCTCAGTCTTATCGGGAGCAAACGGTACCCCGAAAACATCGAAAAGCTGCTGAACCGTCGCCAACAGGGAAGCACAGACCAGGCTATCTGCCGGCCCTATACACAAAAAATCATCCAAGTAATGGATGACGGATGGCAAGCCTGTGACATCCCGGACCGCCCATTCCAAAAACGAGCTGAACTGCTCGAACAAAGAACAAGAAATAGCGCACCCCATGGGCAAACATAAGTCAACAAAAAACTGACCCTGCCACCGACAACCCAACAAACGGCAGCAGTCGGGATGAACCGGCAAGAGGCGAAAGGCCGACTCAACATCCGTCTTCGCCAGCAACGCTCCCTTGCCAAAACTTTAGACCCAAGCGACCGCCGTGTCAAAAGAAGTATACGACACCGTGCAAAGGCCCGGATCAATAGAGTCATTGACCGACCCCCCGCGCGGGTAAGACAAATGGTGAATGAGCCGAAATTTGTTCGGCTCCTTCTTTGGAACCACACCCAACGGTGAAATAACAAGATCAGGAAGCGGCGGCCGCTCAAAGGGGCCAGCCATACGCCCCAAAGCAACTTCCTTTAGTAACTTCTCAGTCACAACGCCAGCCTGTTCCCTTGCCGACCTCAAATTATCCGCCACCGGCGGGACCACCCGGAGTTGACAGTTCAACCGAAAACCTTCGGTAAACCCCAACTCCAGCAACTATGCCGCAGCCCGATCAGGGTAGCGCCTTAGGAAGGGAACCATCCTTCCTACCCTCACCGGCGTCCTCCCTTTTTCCAGAATCACCCCCTCTCCCGCGACCCTGCTTGAAACACCTAGACTGCGGGTGGGAGCCCCCACAGGAGGAACACTCATGTCGGAACCGACACTTAGCCCCGAATTTGCAGGAACCTGCATTAAACTGCCAGCAGAAACCCAAGCGATTGCCGGCCGGTTGTCCGGCAGCTGCCTGACCACCGCCCCCCCCTGAAAGGGAGACAACACACTGCGTGGAGACGACATTAACTTCATCCACAAACTAATGTCCTTGTGATCCCATCTCAAGGACGGACGGACCGCCTTCCTCTGCCTGAATTGCTCATCATAGCGCAACCAAGCGGTACCCCCATAAACTCTCTGGGCCTCCCCGATGGAATCGAGATAGCAAAAAAGGGGGGAGCAGTTTTCCGGCGCCTTTTCACCGATAACACTCGCCAATATCGCAAACGCCTGCAGCCAATTAGCAAACGTACGCGGAATCAGACGGTAGCGCCGCTTCTCCTCCTCCTCCTTCTTGCTCTCGTCGGGCTTAACTTTATCCAAGTTAAACTTCTCCAAAGGCAATAAGGAGAAAATCTCGACATACTCCCCTTTCCAAATGCGGTCTTTCACCTCAGTCTTCAAATGAGCGCCCAAAGGCCCCTCAAAACAGATGTAGACCTCGCATTTCGCGGCGTCCGCCAGGCGCACACCGTCGGCACCAACAACCGCTTTCCCACTCGCCGCGACCTCCCCGACAGGCGCCGGTGTCACCGGCACAGCCGACGAGGACGCAGACGCAGCCCCAGAAGCGGCCACCCCTGCCGCCGCAGTGCCCACAGCGGCCCCCAGCGCCACAGCCTGGCCTAACCCCGCCCCCTGCGCCGCAGAGGTACGAGCAGCAGCCCACGCCGCCACCGGAGCAGCGTCAGCCGCAGGCCGCGCACCAGCCTCGCACCGCGCCAGAACCTCCCGCAGGCCCGCCAGCAAAGTCTGTATCATCCCCCCATCAAGGGGCCCCGCAGTCCCAGGGGATACGGCACTCAGACCAGAACCCGCCCCGCCAGCGCCCACCCCCCGCACTACAGGTGCGTCCACAACCCGAAAACCACCCACAGAAACCCCCTTATCTAGCACAGGACAGGGAGAAGAGAGAGCAGAAGAAGAAACCTTACCTGGCTGTCGGTGCCCCAACGGACATCCAGCCGTACGTCCCGTTCCCTGCGACATCTCCGGCACCTCGTCCTCGTCCCGCTCGACCAATTCGCCCTCCGACAGGCTGTCTTGGGAACTCCCGGCCTCCCCCGGATCCTCCTCCGCAGGCCGCCGCTCTGGGTCCTCAACGGCCGCCGGGCGCTCAGCAGTGACGACCTCACTGCGCGCCGTACTGAACCGCGCCACACGCTCGGGATCAACGCCACGCTGAGCCCTGGGCCGGGCAGGTGAAGCCCGCCTGGCCGCATCTCTGGACCGTACCTCGGCTAGGTCCCTCCGACTACGCGGCCGCGTCCCCTCAGGCCTCTTCCTCCCTCTCTCCGCCAGAATACAGGCCCTGGCCGTTCCGAGAGCGTGGCCATCACCCGCTGAGGCACCTCTCCCCCGCCGAGCCGCCCCCGGGCCAGGTCGGTGACCCGCCGAGGCAGCCGCCTCCCGTCCAACATCAGCCGCAGGACAATGGGGTGCAGGCCCATCTTCCTCTGGACCACCACGCGTCCGGCGCCTCTGGGGGGTCCGACCGGCTGCCGAGCAAGCCCCAGGATGCCTCCGCTTGGCCGGCGGGGTCTGCAGGGCCTGATCCTGGCTCCCAACCCCATCCCTCACGCTGGCTGCTTCCGGGCTGTATCGCTTTGGAGGCCTGGACCTCCGAGCACGTGTCCTAGGCGGGGGAGGGGGGCCGGTGGGCACACTAGCAGAGGCCTGGCTGGGTGCCTGTAGTAGGCCGTCGACTGAGGCCTGCAGCCAGCCAGCACCCCGCGCCGCAGCCTCCTCCCGGAGCCGTAGAAACAGGGCCTCAATGTGCCCCATAGTACCCGTAGCCACCGAACGCCGAAATAAAGGGGGGGGGAAGGGGGGCGAACACCGTCGGATGAGCCAGAGCTCCGCAAACAGCTCCTTCACTACCACTAAAATGGCGCCGACTGCTCGCGCGTGCGCGCAAGCTCCGCCCACCCCGACGCACGTCGTCACGTCACCGCTTACTCACCTTGCTTCCGCCGCCTCACGTCCGCCTCCCCTCGTCATGCCGGGCCCTCCCCCTAGTGCCTGTGTCCGGGCCGTTCCTTTACATTGTAGAAAAGTGTAATTTCTTCAGTGTTGTCACATGAAATGATAGAATAAAATATTTACAAAAATATGAGGGGTGTACTCACTTTTGTGAGATACTGTACATGTGATAAAACATTTACGTGTGATTTCATATATGAATATATATATATATGTGTCCAGTGAGTCCAAAAAGTAGCCATCAATATGTTGTGTTTTGTCTGCAATTCTAACCATCTAGCTGTGTACTTGTATTGTACTGCAATGATTTTTACTGCATGAACTGAGTTGTCGGTCCACCATGAGCTGTGCAGCTTTGGGCCACCATGAAGAAACAAGTGTTTGCAATTCCATCCAAGTACCAGGAGAAGGAGAAAGTTGAACTTGGGTTGAATTAGTGGTGTCACAGGAAGTGATGCACTTGCAAAAATTCCTGCAGCTCATAGATCCAGCTAGTGTACAGACAGGTACTTAACCAGGTCCACCTAAATGTGACCATACTGTGACCACCTAAACATCAACAACATTTTATTTTTTATGTTTTTCTTTCTATCAAATACAAAACTGTCTCGTGTTTGGAAATTCACTGTCCTCGTGTATTTGTTTTTTTTGGGTGACTCCTTTGGGCTTGGAAAGGGTAATCACCTACTTCGATTGCACTACATGTCACATATCTCTGCACACCAAATTCAGATCAATAATTCTAGGCCCATCTAAAGGGTACAGAAATGTGTCTCCATTTCATGGAACCATGCAATTTGAAGCCTTGACATGTTGGGTATCTATTTACTTGTCACAACCTCATATATGGCCCTAAAATTAACATTAGTGTGTTTTTGTTTCCTTTAGTTAAAGTGTTACTAAACCCAGGACCCTGCATTCACTATATCTGGTCTCCTTCAGTACACAGAACATGGAAATGCAATTATTTTAGTAAATATAAACTGCTAAATATATTTTCTCATCAGCAGTATATAGCAGTCTTGTGACTTCTATCAGTGTCTGGTTAAAGCTTGTTTTTTTTTTTTTAAACATTCAAATGGCAAATGTTTTCGCTTTGGTTCGTCTTGCGCCGGTCCAAGAATTTCACCTCTAGCGGCACAATACGAATGCCCCCGGCCATCCCTCTTAATCATGGCCCCAGTTCCGAAAACCAACAAAATAGAACCGGAGTCCTATTCCATTATTCCTAGCTGAAGTATTCAGGCGACCGGCCTGCTTTGAACACTCTAATTTTTTCAAAGTAAACGCTTCGGGCCCCCGGGACACTCAGTCAAGAGCATCGGGGAGGCGCCGAGAGGCAGGGGCTGGGACAGGCGGTAGCTCGCCTCGCGGCAGACCGCCAGCTCGATCCCAAGATCCAACTACGAGCTTTTTAACTGCAGCAACTTTAATATACGCTATTGGAGCTGGAGATTTTTATTCCAGTAAACTGCTACCGAACTTTAACAAACTTTTACAATACAAAACAAAACATTAGTTTACAATCACTTTACACTTTACAACTCATACAAAGAAAAGAAAAAATTTACTTTACATACCCTCATCACTATATTCCTCCCCCGAGGAGAGGAAAGCACGTATTTCCATACTAGTACCACCTGGTTCTGGCTGAGGCCCTGGTTCAGCCTCAACAGGCAAAACCTTCTTTTTCTTACCAGGTTTCTTCTTAACTAACACCCAATTTACCTCCCCTTCCTCATCGGATACTTCCTTAGGACGTTTCTGAGCGCCTTTAATTGAGACGTCCATGTCCTCTTCCCCCGTTTGACTCTCACCTGCCGAGGAATCGGATGTGGTAGCCACCACTGGCCGACTTCTCAGCCGCATCCTCCGAGGGAGAGGAGTAGGAGTAGAAAGTTGAGGCTTCGGAGCTTGGGTTACCCCATTACCCCCCGAAGGGGGGGGGGCAACCGCCACCCCAACTGCCACCCCACTTGATGTTACCTGGGCTGCCCCACCAGAAACGGGTTGTTCTTCCAAATTACTACGCGGAGCACCACCCTCCCGCCTGGACCGGGCCTCCCTGTTTCCAGGGCCCTGACCCGCAGGAGGAGGGGCAGGGGCACCACCGCTACCAGCTTTACTACCCCTCGTTGCTTCCCCTTTGTAGGCCCTAGGGCATCTGCTGAATGGATGGCCCATTTGGCCACAAAGGTTGCAACAAATTAGATTGCATGCCTCCCCCGAATGCCCAAACCCATTACACTTAACACAACGGACCACCGTACAATCAGCGCTCAGATGGGTTGGGCACCCGCATTTAAAGCACCGGCGCGGTTGGCCCGGATAAAATACCAAAATCCTATCCCTACCCAAAAAGGCACTGCCCGGGATATGTGCAACAGAATTACTGGCCCTCTTGAGCTTAATCCTAGCACTCCAGGCACCATTCCATATCCCCTTTTCATCCCGACACTTACCCAGAGGACATTGCAACTGGCCATACCGCCCTAACCAAGTTGCAATGTCCTCTGGGGGCAGACTCTCGTTTCTTACCAGTATGGTAATAACCTTAATATCCTCCTGCCGACTAAGCGGGATCACCCGAAACCCTTTCCAAGGGTCAGTTCCCCAGATCATCTCAAACGCGGTGATAAATCGCTCCATGGCCACCATGCTCATGAAGCTAATATCAAAATCTGGGGAATTGGACGGGTGAATCACCGCAAAAAGTTCTTCTACTTTGAAGCCTAGAGACAGGATCATGTCTACCACCTGTCCCCTGGTGGGGCACTGACCAATCCCTTCCCAATGTAGCTGGACCACATTTCTTCTTTTACGTTCCGGACCTCCTGTCCCCCTCGACCATGAACCCGCCCCTGAAGGCTGGTCAGCCGGGGGTACCCGAAAGTTCCCCGTACCAAACTGGTGGTAAATATGGTCCAAGGCTACATTTGCACCAGCTACATTTGCGTACGACCGTCTTTCCTTTAAGGCAGTTAATAACCTGACCTCTGGTGACCCCCTCAGTACAGGCTTCGGGGGGGGAGCTACAGACCCGGAGGGGGAAGGAGGGACGGGGGGCAACTCTCCCGTACCTGCAACACGGGAGCCGCCATCCCCAACCCCTTCCCTTGTAGGATGCACCCCTTGGGGAGCCTCCTCCTCTGAAAGAATAAGGGAATACCAAGCCTCGTTCCATTCCACCTCCGTGTGGGCTCCACAAGAGTCTATCAAAACTCTTTGTACCCCCTCCCGTTGGGAACCTTCCAACCCTTTAATGTAATCCAGTACTGGGTCACCCTCCTCAAGGTCACCCATTGGGCAGTCTCCCCACTCAATCCTTTGACCAGGTTCTAAACCACCAGACAACATTACATCATTAGCACTGTCACCAATGTTTGCATGAACTGTTTGACCGGAAGTTTCATTGACCACCGGCCGGACATGCGTCCCACAGCCGACTTCCGCTCCCGATGACGTCATTTCCGGCCCTGAGCTGACCCTGCTAGAGGCCCGCCCATCCACCGGAAGCGCGCCATTTTCCACCAATGACTTTGTACTAAGCTCCCGCCCGGCAACTCCGCCCTTTTGCCCGCGAAAAGACGGCGTTCTGTCAGCGGCAGCCGCCATTACCACATTACCAGAAGCCATGCCGCCGGACGCCACTGAGACACCCCCCACAGCGGCGGCCCGGCCGGCCTGGCTCTTAACATTCCCATTACCTTCCCCAGTCCCTTTCCCCTCTCCCTGAAGCCGGCTTGCAGCAGTGGCAGCCGACAACTCTGCTGACGGCCTGCCCTGCTTACAACCGGACGGGGTCACGGGGGACACACAAGGTAAGTCCATTTGCTTGTCCTTTAGTCTTACTAGCTGTACCACTGGCGTTTTCTCTTTTTTAGAGTCCTTCTTGTTTCTTTGCTGTTGCTTCCCCTCTGCCTCACCGAGACCACCAACACCACCTGGGGACACAACCTCTTTACTCACAGGTTGGTCACCCTTGGTTTTACCAAGTCTCTCAGCAGCACTACCAGAAGCAGCAACCTTAGAAACTACTTTCACAACACCTCCTTTCCCCACACCAGTCTCTTTAGGCAAGATCTTCACCGCACTTTCTTCCATCACAACAGTCTCTCTGGGGCACGTTTTCACAGTCACAGTCCCACTTACATCAAGGGTCTTTACTGGCACCGGGTCTTCTGATACTTCACCCTCCGGCTTACTTTCCTTCACCACTTGGGCACTTTCCACGGCGGGATTTTCCTCTTTCTCCTCCATCTTTGCGCTTTGGGACGCAAGTAGCTTGCGGCGCCTCACCGCCTGGGAGCCCTCATCACAGGCCACTCTCATGATCCTGTCAATATTTGTTAGGAACTCCTTCTCACTGGATGCGCTTTCTATCATGTTAGACAGAAGCTCTCCTGTCACATTACACTGTTTCTTTAGCATGTCTATTGCTTCTTTAAATTCTGCTCTCCTCACGGTACTGGACCTGTCACGCCGGTTCCTCAGCTCAGACAGTACTTTCATCTTGCTGCAATAGCTCTGGGAAGCTTTCACAATCAGGGATTTGGCTTTCCTTTTTCTTTCTGCTGCTTTCTCTGCATCTTCGCCTGGCTGTCTTAAGGACCAATCTTCCAAGTCAAGTTGGCCCTCCAAGAACAGTCTTTCCTCCTTCACTAACTCCTGGAGTCTAAGGGCTCCACCACCTTCACTCAACCGGGAAGCAAGCCCTTGTCCTGGGCTTGAAGAGGCCATCGCACCGGATCAGTCCTGGATGTCTGGAACACACCGAAACACCTCCTCACACCGCGGGTGCTGGCACCAGACTTGCCCTCCAATAGATCCTTGTTAAAGGATTTAAAGTGTACTCATTCCAATTACAGGGCCTCGAAAGAGTCCTGTATTGTTATTTTTCGTCACTACCTCCCCGAGTCGGGAGTGGGTAATTTGCGCGCCTGCTGCCTTCCTTGGATGTGGTAGCCGTTTCTCAGGCTCCCTCTCCGAGATCGAACCCTGATTCCCCGTTACCCGTGGTCACCATGGTAGGCGCAGAAAGTACCATCGAAAGTTGATAGGGCAGACATCCGAATGTATCATCGCCGTCACGGGGACGTGCGATCGGCCCGAGGTTATCTAGAGTCACCAAACTTTATCTTTCTCATTTAATAAACAATTTTACATTTATTCGCATATAAATAGACTACTGACAATTACTTACACTCCCTAATTTCTTTGACCCCCCCTCCCCCCCCCCCCCCCAAAAAAAAAAAAAAATCCCTGTCCTCTCCCTCTCTGTCCCCTTAGCCCTCAAACATTTCGCGACAGTCCTCCCTCTCCAACAATGCCAGCCAATGTTGCCACTCCCCATGATCTTTTTCCTCTGGGTTTTGTAGTTTATGTAATGATTCCTCCATTTTCCTCGTTTGTTCAACCCTCTGAACCCATTCCATAATTCTTGGGATTTGTTTGGATTTCCAATAACGAGGAATCAATATCTTGGCGGCATTGAGGAGGTGTGGGACTATCGTATTCCTATATTGTATTACTCCTAGTTCAATGTCGTGAAAGAGACATGTCCAGGGGTTTTTCTTTAATTTCTTTTGTGCCACCAGGTTTATAATTTCTAAAATTTTATCCCAGAACAGGGATATTTTAGGGCAACTCCACCATATATGTGAGAGGGAGACCTCTTCCGAACACTCCCTCCAACACAATGCCTGCTGTGCCCCTGTAAACCTCTGCATGCTTTTAGGAGTCATATACCATCTTGATAGTAATTTATACGACATCTCTATCATACGGACTTCTCTTGTTAATGTGTGGGTGAGCCTACATATTTTTATCCTATGTTCATCATTCCTTAGTGCCCCTAAATCTTCTTCCCATTTCCCTAAAAATCTCGGTCTTGTCTTAATATTTTATACATTTTTGATACTTTTCGAACCAAACACTTGTTGTCCTTCAGTAAATTCTCCAAAGGTCTCAAAGACTCTAATCCCCGCAGTGGGCCTGGTAAACTCTGTGTAAAGTGTGAGATTTGGGTGTACCTCCATTTATCCAATGGTTTTTGTCCCCACTCTTGTATGAGTTCCATATATGTGTACAACCTATTCCCTTTAATAATTTCTCCTAATTTTATTTCCTCTTTACTTGCCCATCTACTAAAATATAAACGTTCCTCTTTCCCTGGTAAGAAATAATCTGTGTCCAAAAGTGACATTAACGGTGAATTGTGAGTCCATTTATGTGCCCTATTGATACTATCCCATACTCTTAATGTGTGTCTCATTAAATTACTCATGTTTTCTCCTAAGTTCCGCTGATCAGATGGTATCCATACCATTTTTTCTAGCGGCACTCCACTCAGTCTCATTTCCAAGTTTACCCAACCCTTTTCCTTCTGGTTATATATCCAATCTACAACTCTAGCTACTATTATTGCCTCATAATATTTCTTAACATCTGGTAATGCTACTCCCCCCTTGTCTTTTCCCTTTACTAAGACTTTATATGGTATACGTGCTCGTTTCAGGGGCCATACAAAAGTCATCATTAACGTTTTTAATTTCCTAAAGAAACACATTGGGATCGGAACAGGAATCATTTGGAATGTGTAATTTATAATAGGGAGAATAATCATTTTTATTACATTTACTCTACCCATCCAGGATACTGCTTTAAACCTCATGTTATTCATTATTTTTTTAATTTTATTTAGGAGCGGGGTGTAATTTGCCTCATAGAGACCTTGTCTCTGTGGGGTCAAATTTATCCCGAGATACTTCAACTCCCCCTTACACCATCTAAATGGTGAGCTTGATGCTAGGGTACTCTGTTCTTCCTCTGGTATATTCAAATTTAAGATCTCTGTCTTCGTGAGATTTATTTTAAAGTTTGAGAATCTTCCATAATACTCCAGTTCCTTCAGGATCGGGGGGATAGAAGTTCTTGGATTAGTTATATATAACAACACATCATCTGCAAATGCCGATAATTTATATTCCACCCCCCCCACCCTGATACCCTGGATATCCTGATTCCTACGTATTGCCACCAAGAGGGGTTCTAGGCTCAAAACAAATAGCAGCGGAGAGAGCGGGCATCCCTGTCTCGTCCCGTTGAACAACTCTAGGGGGCGAGACAGGGATCCGTTAACCCTTATTCTGGCCATTGGGTGAGTGTATAATGCCTTGATCCATCTCATCATTCTCTCCCCTACCCCCTTATAACTTAGGGTTTCGTACATAAACTCCTAATCTAGCCTGTCAAAGGCCTTTTCGGCGTCAATTGACATCAGCACTGTCGGGCATTTCTCTTTATGTGCCTCTTGGATCAGAATGATGGATTTCACCGAGTTATACCTTCCCTCTCGTCCCTGCACAAATCCCGCCTGATCAGCGTGGACCCATGTTGGTAAGAGAACCTTTAACCTATCAGCTATTATTTTTGCATATATTTTTATGTCTACATTCAATAGTGATATTGGGCGATAACTCTCCAACGCTTCTGGATCCTTACCCTCCTTCAGAATTAGGGAAATATGGGCCAGAAGCGCTTCTTTACGAAACACTAGGCCCTCTCCCACTGCATTAAAGTATTCACATAGTATTGGGACTAACAGGGTCTTATATCTCTTATAATACCTACTAGAAAACCCATCTGGGCTGGGGCTACTCCCCTGTGGCATTTCCTTTATTGCTCTCTCCACTTCCATAGGTGAGATGGGGGCCTCTAGGGCCTCCATTTCCTCTCTCTCTTCTCTTGGGAACTCGAGCTTCTTGAGATATTCCCTAATCGCTTCCTTCGTTTTTCTTCCTTTACCATTTGTTCCTAGTTTATACAGGGTATTATAGTATGTATGGAAATTCTCAGCTATTTCTGGTGTCGCAAATTTCAGCTCCCCCTCCTTATTTCTTATTTTAGGAATAAAAGTCCTACTTTTTTGCTCCTTGACCCTTCTTGCGAGCCATTTACCTGGCATATTCCCCCATAGGTATCGTTCCTTATTTATCTCGTGAAACCTTATTCTCCTGTCCCGATCCAAGTGCTCTTCTAACTCTCTTTTTTTTTTTGTAGATCCTGACTCTCCTGTAACCCTCTAGGTCTAGTTTTCTGTTCCAATTGTTCTATCTCATTATATAGTTGGGTCTTCCTTTTCTGTTTTTCCTGCTTTATTCCTGCTCCGATCACAATTAACCTACCCCTTATTACTACCTTATGTGCTTCCCAAAGGGTCGCTCTAGATATTTCCTGCGTGTCGTTAAGTTCAAAAAAATCGATCAGGTCTTTCTCGATTTGTCGACTTGTCCCTTGTTCCTGTATTAGAGAATCATTTATTCTCCAGATCTTCTCCCTCTCTGTCCCTTCCTGCGTTTCTATTTGGGCAACTATTGGAGCATGGTCTGATAAGGTAATGGGCTTGATCTCCACTTTTTTCAGGTTGGGCACTAGTCGATGTTCTATAAAGACATAATCCAATCTCGCAAAGGTTTTATGGACCGCTGAGAAATGAGTGTAGTCCCGCTCTTTTTGATGGCTAATCCTCCAAGCATCCAAAAGCTGGGCCTTTGAAAATGCTTTAATTACCCCCTATATCTCTGCTGCGTCGCTCTTAAGACCCCCCCCCCCCCCCCCGAAGAATCCATCCTTGGATCCAGGCACCAATTTAGGTCACCTGCTAGGACTACCAAGCCCTCTCTGAATTCCTCAAGTTTTATTACAATATTCTTTAAGAATCTATCTGGGTTCCTATTTGGAGCATAGATATTTGCTATTGTATATTGTATTGCTCCTATTTTTCCCTTTAAGAACAGAAATCTGCCTTCTGGGTCGGTTAAGCGGTCTTGGATATCGAATTTCAATTGTCTATCAAAACCAATGGCTACTCCTCTTGAATGGGCCGATGGTGAATCTCCATAATACCACACTGGAAATTGTACTGATGTCATTTTAATTCCAGAGGTACTGGTTATGTACGTCTCCTGTAAACAAATTACATTCCCCTTCAGGAAATGCAATTCCTCATTGATTTTAAATCTATTTAAACCCCTCACATTATATGTTATCACATTAATTAGTGTCATTAGATATTAAATATTAATTTCTTTTCACGACCTCCGCCGACCGAGAGACATTTTTCGAGGGGACAGGTCGGGATGGTTAAAGCTTGTTGAAGTTTTCATTTTTCCACTGACTATATTATCAAGATGCAGGACCCCTGACCCTCTGTCTGGACAGTGCTGATTGGCCCTGTGCGGATCACATGTACTCTCCCAAGAGAAAAAAAAAATCTCTAGCAATACACATCAAACTGAGAATGTGCAGCCTGTCCCCTGGCTCTGTATTATCAGAAATATATTGGGGACAGTGGAAGGATGGGAGGGTCAGAAAAGAAAGCATCAGTCAGCATTTTTATACAATGCAGAGGATTAACCCCTTAGGTCCCACAGTGAGTATAACAACCATGATTTACTACATATACATATTTTACTGTTGTGGGTTTTGTAACACTTTAAAGGAAATAGTTAATTTGGGCCAGCTTGGTCTAAACAAACTGTTTAAAGTTTAGCTTTAACCTTTTCATACTGTAACTAAGAAGAGGAGCCATAGACACTAGTGTGCACTTCATAGTGTATAATTCATAATGTGCAGTGAGTACATTTGTAGCTGAAGAAGAGTAAAGAAGCACAGTCTATTTACACAATTATTTCACATTAAAACACAGAGTAATCATGTTATCACTCACCTGCTTTCTTCTTATAATAATACACAGCACCAATCAGTACCAGTAGAATTAGCACTCCAATAATGACTCCCACAATCGCTCCTACATTGGTTTCGTTGTCATTTTGTTGTCCTGAGAAAAGTGGCAATTTGAAATTAATGTAATATATATATATATAGTGCCTTCTACATTCATTAGGGGCTCTATAGTATTTTTCTGATAGTGTAGGATATAGAGACAGGAAAATTTAGCCAGGGCCGTGTTCTTTACTAGGCCCGGTTGTTGATTCAGGGTTGGAAGTGTCAGAATAGAAGGGGTACCTTCTCTACTTGATAGTGGATTGTGCTGGAAAGAGGATGGCCTGAGACCTGAGTGGCAGGAATCCCATGTGAGAGGATTGACCAATGGTTAATTGATATGGTCAAGGGGAGGTCTCTCATAAAAACGGAGGTCACATGCTCTGGGGAGTTGGAGATCCGAGAAGGGAGAGCTCAGGTCCAGAGGCTCAGGAGTTCAGAGATTCCGGGGCCGGGAGCTGGAGGAAAGTCCAGGGAGGCCGAGAGTCTGGCCCCTGGAGAGGAAGCCGACATGTAGCGCTGGGGAAATACCGGACGTCCCCATTCGGGGGATGTGCTGGGCAGCTTTGGAGGAGGAGGAAGTAGGAGCAACGCGGTGGAGGAGAACTGGGTGATCGACTTTCTGGGAGTAGAACATGGACTGCTGCTTGGGAGAGAGCAAAGGGAGTGCAAACCCAGAGGAGCTAAATCAGAAATTCCAAGGAACACAGTATCAAGTATCAAGTGCTTTCAAGGACTGAGGGAAGTTTGACAATACAAGTCATGGTAATAGTCAGTGATGGCCTGTCACTTTGAGTTCAACACCCACAGGATATCTATCGGTTTGGCGGAAGGGATTATTCAGAGTAATGCTTATCTGTCTAACTTGAAAGTGCTGTATTGTAGAGAGAAATGGAACTGGGAAAGGATCGCTATAAGGTACTTAAGTAAAAAAGCCATGGCTATAGATTAACCCCCTTAAAGAAATTGGGGTCGGATGGGGCATCTCATATACCTCACTGAATAGCCCCACAGATTTATTCCCAAATAAATAAATATAAATCTGGAATTCTGACTGTTTGGTGTCATGTGATTGCATGGGGGATCGGAAGTGGAGTGATCGGCAAAAGGTAATGAACAAAAATCAGCAGCCCCTATGGGGGTATGCAGCACCTTTCATGTTAACACTGCATTGTAGTTCGCTTGCCTATTTTGTCAAATACAAGTCCCACAGACCGACCACCAGGCCATTTCATGTGGCCCTTGCACCTCTCCTGCTGCTGTGGCACCCCCTTGTCTCTGCCCCCACCTTATCTCAGCAGTTGGCAAAAGAGAGGAAGACAGAACTCCAACAGATCCTGCCCTCTCTGTGCAGCCTTAGCCCGCCTCGTCTTCCCCTCCCCTTGTCTCTGCAAACTCCGGCAGCACCTTCATCTGGTCCTCCAGACCCTGCACTTTCTGCTTCCAAGCAAACTCTGGCAGCCGACTTCAGTCCTCCTCTTATTCTCCTCCAGACACTTGTGCTTACCAGATCTGCCATAGCTTCTTCCCAGAAACAGCACAAGGTAATGGGGTTGCACTGCAATGTAAGGGAGGGTCGGGGACTCTTGATATCTGATGGTGGGGGGGCTCTTGGTATCTGATGTAAGGGGGGGTGGTGTGCTCTGGACATCTGCTTATAATTTTTTTTCAGAATAATACAATTCTTTACCAGTTGAAAAGGAGGGTTGTACACCAATGGTATCATCAGGGCCGGCGCTACCAATAGGCAAACTATAGAGACAATACAGCCCAAACAGAAGGGGGCAGAAAATAATTGGGGCTTATCGAATGACAGTGAACACTTACTTGATAATATAAAATGCAATTATTTATTGATTAAATATAAAAATAAAACATGGAGGTAGATAGAGATAACAAACACTGGACTAGCCCAAATCATGTCATGACAAGCCACACTGGACTAGCCAAAATGATACACTAACATGTGGGACTTAGACAACATATAACAAATAAGGCAGAACGTCCGGACGCCAAGTGCATCGGTATCAGTTGTGCTTACCAAGTGTTTAGCAACAGCTTTAGATAGAACAACCTGACACAAACCCCCTGGGGGCTTGAGACATGTGAAAGGATGGGTAAAGGGTGGGGAGAGAAGGATCATGAAATTCAGTCATAACTGTATATAGGGGAAATGCTGTAATACAGCTGTTGTAAATTCAGTGATGCCATAACCAGTGTACTCTCAAAGCAAAAATGTCCATCAAAATTCTGGATTTCTACATAGTCTTGTATAATGTCAGATTGTGGATATTTGCTAGTGTGATAAGTCCACTATAGACCTTGACTTTGATAAGTGAGAATTTCAATGGCAGTGCACGGATGATACTAGTACAGTGGTGTGAAAAAGTGTTTGCCCCCTTCCTCATTTCCTGTTCCTTTGCATGTTTGTCACACTTAAGTGTTTCGGAACATCAAACCAATTTAAACAATAGTCAAGGACAACACAAGTAAACACAAAATGCAATTTGTAAATGAAGGTGTTTATTATTAAAGGTGAAAAAAAATTCAAACCATCATGGCCCTGTGTGAAAAAGTGATTGCCCCCCTTGTTAAAACATACTATAACTGTGGTTGTCCACACCTGAGTTCAATTTCTCTAGCCACACCCAGGCCTGATTATTTCCACACCTGTTCACAATCAAGGCATCACTTAAATAGGAGCTGCTTGACACAGTAAGGTCCACCAGAAGATCCTTAAAAGCTACACATCATGCCGAGACCCAAAGAAATTCAGGAACAATTTAGAAAGAAAGTAATTGAGATCTATCAGTCTGGAAAGGGGTATAAAGCCATTTCCAAAGCTTTGGGAATCCAGCGAACCACAGTGAGAGCCATTATCCACAAATGGCGAAGACATGGAACAGTGGTGAACCTTCCCAGGAGTGGCCGGCCGCCCAAAATTACCCCAAGAGCGCAGCGACGACTCATCCAAGAGGTCACAAAAGACCCCACAACAACGTCCAAGGAACTGCAGGCCTCACTTGCCTCAGTTAACCACTTCCCGACCGGCGCACGACGATGTACGTCGACAGAATGGCACGGGCAGGCATAAGGGCTTACATGTACGTCCCTGCCTTCCCGCGGGTCGGGGGCCTGCGGCGGTCGGTATTCATTCGGGAGCGATCCGGGATGAGGGGGCGGCCATTCATTCATGGCCACCCCCTCGCGATCGCTCCCGACGAATAGAAATGCTCGGTGACATCACTTCCTCTCCTGTAATGTAAACACAGGCAGAGGAAGTGAAGTAATCTCTCCTCGTGTCGGTCTTTTTCGTTCCGGCACCGAGGAGAGAGGATCGGTGAGTTGCACCCAACACTACACTTACAGTAGAACACGCTAGGCACACTTTTCACCCCCCTGATCACCCCCCAATCACCCCTGCCCCCCCCAGTCACAGTGACACCAATTGCATTTTTTTTTATTTATTTTTTATTTTTATTTTTTTTGCATTGGTGTCATTTGTGACTGTAATAACTGTTAGGGCAGTTAGGGTTAGCCCCCTTTAGCTCTAGGGTGCCCCCCTAACCCCCCCAATAAAGGTTTAACCCCGTGATCACCCCCCGTCGCCAGTGTCACTAATAAGCGATCGTTTTTCTGATCGCTGTATTAGTGTCACAGGTGACGCTAGTTAGGCAGGTAAGTATTTAGGTTCTCCGCAGCTTTTTATAGCGTCAGGGACCCCCATATACTACCGCATAGCCCCCTGATTGCCCCCCAGTTAACCCTTTCACCAGTGATCACCATATAACTGTTATAGGTGACGCTGGTTGGTTAGTTATTTTTTTTTGTTTCAGGGCACCCGCCATTTATTACCTAATAAAGGTTTAACCCCCTGATCACCCGGCGGGTGATATAAGTTTTTAGGGTCAGATAAGGTCTGCGTCGCCCCAGCGTCAGGTTAGTGCCAGTACCGCTAACACCCACGCGCAAAGCATACACCTCCCTTAGTAATATAGTATCTGATCAGATCTATATTAGCGTTGCCAGCATTTTAGGTTTCCCAAAACGCATTGTTAGCGGGATCAGCCCAGATACCTGCTAGCACCTGCGTTTAGCCCCTCCGCCAAGCCCAGCCCAGCCCACCCAAGTGCAGTATCGATCGATCACTGTCACTTACAAAACACAACACACATAACTGCAGCGTTTGCAGAGTCAGGCTTGATCCCTGCGATCGCTAACAGTTTTTTTTGTAGCGTTTTGAAACAGTCGCTGACAGGCTAGGTGCTTTTTTACCTGTGAGTCTCACTAGTGTACCCCTAAATTTAGAGCCCAAAACGGCAAAGCGAAGGTACACTAGTGAAGAGGCCTACACGTTTCTGAGCATGACAGATAGTGAAGAGGACGTCACTCATCTGTCAGATTCAGGCTCAGAATACGATCCTGTAGAGGACAGCGGCTCCATGACAGATAGCTCTGACGACGGAGATGAGGCCTCTGTTAAGGACAGGTGTGCCCGATCCTGAATGTATTCTGTTGTTCAGGTGCATAAACCGCAGGTCACTCGTATGGAGCAGAGACGTACTAGAGCCGCTCATCCTTCTGGTGAACTGGCAAGCACCAGCGGCCTAGTACAACCTGGACCTACATCCAGCACTGCAGTAACACGTGGTGACGTGGCGAGTCCCATAAGTGCAGTTCAAGCTGGCGAGGTGGCAAGCACAAGTAGTGTCCCGCTGCCACCAAGAAGAAGACAAAGACAGGCCCGTCGTACCCATAGTGCCCTTCCTGCAGAATTCGCCAATCCTATTTGGGTGCCCACCACTTCTGCAGAACCCGTACTTCCCCCATTCACTGGCCAACCTGGCATTAACGTGGAAACAGTTGATTTTACGACACTTGACTTTTACTTACTGTTTTTCACCGAAGATCTCTATAGATCTATTGTGGACCAAACCAATTTGTACGCTGCTCAACACATCGCCACTATTCCCCAGTCCGCCCTTGCCAGACAATGGAAACCAGTTACGGTTTCCGAATTTAAAATCTTTCTGGGCCTCTCCCTCAACATGGGCATAACCAAAAAGAGTGAGTTGCGGTCATATTGGTCTACAGACCCAATTCACCATATGCGCGTGTTCTCTGCTTCCATGTCCAGGGCACTATACGAGCAGATTTTGTGGTTCATGCACTTCAGCGACAATGAACTCTGTCGTCCTCGTGGAGACCCTGAATACGATCGGCTCTACAAAATTCGGCCCCTCATAAACCACTTCAACCAACGTTTTGCAGACTTGTTTACTCCCGATCAAGTTGTCTGCGTTGATGAGTCCCTGATTAAGTTTTCTGGTCGCTTGTCATTCAAACAATACGTCCCCAACAAGCGTTCCAGATACGGGGTCAAGATGTATAAGCTCTGTGACAGGGCCACAGGCTATACACGTAGTTTCATGGTTTATGAGGGTAAAGATAGTCACGTAGAGCCGGAGAACTGCCCTGACTACATAGGAAGCGCTGGCAAGATAGTGTGGGACATGGTGTCACCCTTATTCGGAAAGGGGTACCACTTGTACGTGGACAATTATTACACAAGCGTGCCACTGTTTAGTCACTTGTTTGATCAGCAGATTGGAGCATGTGGCACCGTGCGACCTAATCGCCGGGGCTTTCCCCAGCGGCTTGTAGAGTCCCGTCTTAGGCTGGGGGAGAGAGCCTGCTTGCGCAGTAATAATTTGCTCGCTATGAAGTGGAGGGATAATAAGAATGTTTTCGTTCTTACCTCCCTTCATGCAGACACGACGGTCCAAATTCCTACGGCGACTGGTATTGTGAAGAAACCTCTCTGTGTCCACAAATATAACCTTAACATGGGAGGGGTGGACCTCAATGACCAGTTGTTGGCGCCGTATCTAGTTGCCCGTAAGGCCAGACGCTGGTACAAAAAAGTGTCTGTTTATTTATTCCAATTGGCTATACTGAATGCTTATGTACTACACAAAGCTTCAGGACGGACTCGATCCTTCCTCAAATTCCAGGAGGATATCGTCAGAGCCCTTCTGTATCCAGACGGTGCTCCACCTCACCTTCCCCTACCAGATGCAGTAAGCCGGCTGCATGAGAGGCATTATTCTTATGTCCTCCCGAGTACCCCTACCCAACGAGCCCCCCAAAGAAAATGTTGTGTCTGCAGAAAGCGCGGATATAGGCGTGACACCCGTTCTTATTGTCCCCGCTGTCCTGGCAATCCTGGTCTTTGTCAGGGTGAGTGTTTTGAACGCTACCATTCACTAGTTGAGTATTAGCGTAGGGTACAGCATTGCACAGGCTAGGCACGCGTTCACAGGGTCTCCCAAGATGCCATCGCATTTTGAGAGACCCAAACCGCTGGAACCGTTACAACAGAAGTGTTAAAGTTACATAAAAAAGTGTTTAAAAAAAAAAAAAAGTAAAAAAACCAAAAAACCAAAAAAAAGTAAAATAAAAAAAACAAAAATAGTTGTCGTTTTATTGTTCTCTCTCTCTCTATTCTCTCTCTATTGTTCTGCTCCTTTGTACTGTATTCTATTCTGCAATGTTTTATTGTTAACCATTTTTTGTTTTCAGGTACGCCATTCAGCTGTAGCGTGGTTTTATTTATCTTGACAGCAACAGCGTTTGCTCCCACGATACGTAAAGCCACGACTCCAGCGCTGTCGGAGGTGATTTCACCACCACAGTTAAAAAAGAGCATATATGCCGAAGCATGGGGGCATAAGGGGTGGAGGAGCGATTTTGCTCCTAATGCCGCGTACATACAGTCAAAATTCCGACGGAGGGCTTGCCCGTGGAAAAGTTTGAATGTATGTACGCGGCATAACTTTTTTGCGGGAGGATGCCCCCATGCTTCGGCATATATATATTTTAGGCACAGATTGTGTTAAATGTGTTATTTTTTGCTATTTTTTTTGTATTTGCTTTGCAGGTATGGTAAGTCCTACTGTTATACTGTAATGTTACTTTGTTTTATTGTTAACCATCATTTGCTTAGCAGGTACGCCATTCTGCTGCAGAGCGGATTTATTTATCTTGACAGCAACAGCGTTTGCTCCCACGATACGTAAAGCCGCGACTCCAGCACTGTCGGAGGTGATTTCACCACCACAGTTAAAAAAGAGCATATATGCCGAAGCATGGGGGCATACGGGGTGGAGGAGCGATCTGCTCCTACCTTTTGCGGGAAGATGCCCCCATGCTTCGGCATATATAAATGGTGCATGTATGCCCACCATTAAAAGTGGGTGGATGAAGGGTGGTATCTAATGGTGGGCATACCCACCGATCAATATTTTTTTTTCGTTCAGCCCACAGGCTGCATGAAAAAAAAATTACAATATATGCCCAACCAGTTCCAGCAACATACTGGTATGTTGCGGGACTTTGAGTGCTTATACCAGAATGATGCCTGCAGGTTTAGGTATCATCTTGGTATCATTCTTTTCAGCCAGCGGTCGGCTTTTATGTAAAAGCAATCCTAGCGGCTAATTAGCCTCTAGACTACTTTTACAAGCAGTGGGAGGGAATGTCCCCCCCCCCCCCCGCACCATCTTCCATGGTTTTCTCAGGCTCTCCTGTCCCAACAGGGAACCTGAGAATGCAGCCGGTGGTTCCGCCAGCTGACCATAGAGCTGATCAGAGACCAGAATGGCTCCAATCATCTCTATGGCCTAAGACACCGGAAGCTACGAGCATTTCATGACTTAGATTTTGCGGGATGTAAACAGCGCCATTGGGAAATTGGGAAAGCATTTTATCACACCAATCTTGGTGTGGTCAGATGCTTTGAGAACAGAGGAGAGATCTAGGGTCTGATAGACCCGAATTTTTTTAAAAAAGAGTACCTGTCACTACCTATTGCAATCATAGGGGATATTTACATTCCCTGAGATAACAATAAAAATCATAAAAAAATATATATAAATGAAAGGAACAGTTTAAAAATAAAATAAAAAAGCAAAATAAATAATAAAAAAAATAAAAATAAAAAAAAACACCCCTGTCCCCCCCTGCTAAAGCGCAACGTGGAACGCAAGCGTTGGTCTGGTGTCATATGTAAACAGGAATTGCACCATGCATGTGAGGTATCACCACGAAGGTCAGATCGAGGGTACTAATTTTAGCAGTAGACCTCCTCCGTAAATCTAAAGTGGTCACCTGTAAAGGCATTTAAAGGCTTTTAAAAATGTACGTAGTTTGTCGCCGCTGAACGTTTCTGTGCAATTTTAAAGCATGTCATGTTTGGTATCCATGTACTCGGCCTAAGATCATATTTTTTATTTCATCAAACATTTGGGCAATATAGTGATTTTTAGTGCATTAAAATAAAAAAAAGTGTGTTTTTTCCCCAAAAAATGCGTTTGAAAAATCGCTGCGCAAATACCGTGTGAAAAAAAAAAAAATTAAACACCCACCATTTTAATCGGTAGGGCTTTTGCTTTAAAAAAACACTTAATGTTTGGGGGTTCAAAGTAATTTTCTTGCAAAAAAAAATATTTTTTCATGTAAACAAAAAGTGTCAGAAAGGGCTTTTTCTTCAAGTGGTTAGAAGAGTGGGTGATGTGTGACATAAGCTTCTAAATGTTGTGCATAAAATGCCAGGACAGTTCAAAACCTCCCCAAATGACCCCATTTTAGAAAGTAGACACCCCAAGCTATTTGCTGAGAGGCATGTCGAGTCCATGGAATATTTTATATTTTGACAAAAAATTTGGAAAAAATACATTATTTTTTTTTTTTTTTTTGCACAAAGTTGTCATTAAATGATATATTGCTCAAACATGCCAAGGTTATATGTAAAATTACACCCCAAAATACATTCTGTTGCTTCTCCTGAGTACGGGGATACCACAAGTGTGAGACCTTTTGGGAGCCTAACCGCGTACGGTACCCCAAAATCCAAGCACCACCTTCAGGATTTCTAAGGGTGTAAATTTTTGATTTCATTCCTCACTGCCTATCACAGTTTCGGAGGCCATGGAATGCCCAGATAGCACAAAATCCCCCCAAGTGACCCCATTTTGGAAAGGAGACACCCCAAGCTATTTGCCGAGAGGTATGGTTAGTATTTTGCAGACCTTCATTTTTGTCACAAAGTTTTGAAATTGAAAAAAAGAAAAAAAATATACATTATTTTTTTTTTTCTTCATTTTCAAAAACAAATGAGAGCTGCAAAATACTCACCATGCCTCTCGGCAAATAGCTTGGGGTGTCTACTTTCCAAAATGGGGTCATTTTGGGGGGTTTTGTGCTATTTTGGCATTTTATGGCCTTCAAAACTGTGATAGGTAGTGAGGTGTGAAATCAAAAATTTACACCCTTAGAAATCCTGAAGGCGGTTCTTGGTTTTCGGGGCCCCGTACGCGACTAGGCTCCCAAAAAGTCCCACACATGTGGTATCCCCGTACTCAGGAGAAGCAGCAGAATTTATTTTGGGGTGTCATTTCACATATGCCCCTGGCATGTGTGAGCAATATATCATTTAGTGACAACTTTGTGAAAAAAAAAAAAAAAAAAAGTTTGTAATATTCCCGCAACTTGTGGCAAAATATAAAATATTCCATGGACTCAACATGCCTCTCAGCAAATAGCTTGGGGTGTCTACTTTCTAAAATGGGGTCATTTGTGGGGGTTTTGTGCCATCTTGGCATTTTATGGCCTTCAAAACTGTAATAGGTAGTGAGGCGTGAAATCAAAAATGTACGCCCTTAGAAAGCCTGAAGGCGGTTCTTGGCTTTCGGGGCCCCGTACGCAGCTAGGCTCCCAAAAAATCCCACACATGTGGTATCCCCGTACTCAGGAGAAGCAGCAGAATTTATTTTGGGGTGTCATTTTACATATGCCCATGGAATGCGTGAGCAATATATCATTTAGTGACAACTTTGTGAAAAAATAAATAAAAAAACAAAAGTTTGTAATTTTCCCGCAACTTGCGGCAAAATATAAAATATTCCATGGACTCAACATGCCTCTCAGCAAATAGCTTGGGGTGTTTACTTTCTAAAATGGGGTCATTTGTGGGGGTTTTGTGCCATCTTGGCATTTTATGGCCTTCAAAACTGTAATAGGTAGTGAGGCGTGAAATGAAAAATGTACGCCCTTAGAAAGCCTGAAGGCGGTGCTTGGTTTTCGGGGCCCCGTACGCGGCTAGGCTCCCAAAAAATCCCACACATGTGGTATCCCCGTACTCAGGAGAAGCAGCAGAATTTATTTTGGGGTGTAATTTCACATATGCCCATAGCATGTGTGAGCAATATATCATTTAGTGACAACTTTGTGAAAAATGTATAAAGTTTGTAATTTTCCCGCAACTTGTGGCAAAATATAAAATATTCCATGGACTCAACATGCCTCTCAGCAAATAGCTTGGGGTGTCTGCTTTCTAAAATGGGGTCATTTGTGGGGGTTTTGTGCCATCTTGGCATTTTATGGCCTTCAAAACTGTGATAGGTAGTGAGGAGTAAAATGACATATGTATGCCCTTAGAAATCCTGAAGGCGGTGCTTGGCTTTCGGGGCCCCGTACGCGGCTAGGCTTCCAAAAAGTCGACCACATGTGGTATCCCCGTACTCAGGAGAAGCAGCAGAATGTATTTTGGGGTACAATTCCACATATAACCATGGCATGTGTGAGCAATATATCATTTAGTGACAACTTTGTGTAAAAAAAAGAAATTTTTTTTTTTTTGTCATTATTCAATCGCTTGCGGCAAAAAAATAAAATATTCAATGGGCTCAACATGCCTCTTATCAATTTCCTTAGGGTGTCTACTTTCCAAAATGGGGTCATTTGGGGGGGGTTTGTACTGCCCTGCCATTTTAGCACCTCAAGAAATTAGATAGGCAGTCATAAACTAAAAGCTGCGTAAATTCCAGAAAATGTACCTTAGTTTGTAGATGTGACAACTTTTGCGCAAACCAATAAATATACAGTTATTGACTTTTTTTTTACCAAAGACATGTGGCTGAATACATTTTGGCCTAAATGTATGACTAAAATTGAGTTTATTGGATTTTTCTAATAACAAAAAGTAGAAAATATCATTTTTTTTCAAAATTTGCGGTCTTTTTACGTTTATATCGCAAAAAATAAAAATCGCAGAGTCAGTCAAATACCTTTAAAAGAAAGCTCTATTTGTGGGAAGAAAAGGACGCAAATTTCGTTTGGGTACAACATTGCATGACCGCGCAATTACCAGTTAAAGCAGCGCAGTGCCAAAGTGTAAAAAGACCTCTGGTCATTTACCAGCAAAATGGTCCAGTCTGAAAGTGGTTAAGGTCAGCGTTCATGCCTCCACCATCAGGAAAAGATTGGGCAAAAATGGCCTGCATGGCAGAGTTCCAAGGAGAAAACCACTGCTGAGCAAAAAGAACATCAAAGCTCGTCTCAATTTCTCCACAACACATCTTGATGATCCCCAAGACTTTTGGGACAACATTCTGTGGACCGATGAGACAAAAGTGGAACTCTTTGGAAGGTGTGTGTCCAAGTATATCTGGCGTAGAAGGAACACTGCATTTCATAAAAAGAACATTATACCAACAGTAAAATATGGTGGTGGTAGTGTGATGGTCTGGGGCTGTTTTGCTGCTTCAGGACCTGGAAGACTTGCCGTGATAAAAGGAACTATGAATTCTGCTGTCTACCAAGAGATCCTGAAGGAGAATGTCCGACCATCTGTTCGTGTACTCAAGCTGAAACGAACTTGGGTTCTGCAGCAGGACAATGATCCTAAACACACCAGCAAGTCCACCACCGAATGGCTGAAGAAAAACAAAATGAAGACTTTGGAGTGGCCTAGCCAAAGTCCTGACCTGAATCCTATTGAGATGTTGTGGTATGACCTTAAAAAGGCCGTTCATGCTCGAAAACCCTCTAATGTAACTGAATTAGGACAATTCTGCAAAGATGAGTGGGCCAAAATTCCTCCAGGACGCTGTAAAAGCCTCATTGCACGTTATCGCAAACGCTTGGTTGCAGTTGTTGCTGCTAAGGGTGGCCCAACCAGTTATTAGGTTTAGGGGGCAATCACTTTTTCACACAGGGCCATGATGGTTTGGATTTTTTTTCACCTTTAATAATAAACACCTTCATTTACAAATTGCATTTTGTGTTTACTTGTGTTGTCCTTGACTATTGTTTAAATTGGTTTGATGTTCCGAAACACTTAAGTGTGACAAACATGCAAAGGAACAGGAAATGAGGAAGGGGGCAAACACTTTTTCACACCACTGTATATTGCAATAGGCAAACTAGGCAGCCGCCTAGGGTGCAGCCACGGCCTCTGTCCCGCTGAAGCCCCAGGTAGGGATGAGCCAAACCCTTCCCAGTTCAGTTCACATCAGAACATGCGAACAGACAATAAAGTTGTTCGAGCATCCGAACACCATTAAAGTCTATGGGACTAGAACGTGAAAAATCAAAAGTGCTAATTTTAAAGGCTTATATGCAAGTTATTGTCATAAAAAGTGTTTGGGGACCTGGGTCCTGCCCCAGGGGACATGTATCAATGCAAAAAATTTTTTTAAAAATTGCTGTTGTTTTGGGAGCAGAGCTTTTAATAATGCTTAAAGTGAAACAATAAAAGTGTAATATTCCTTTAAATTTCCTACCTGGGGGGTGTCTATAGTATGCCTGTGAAGGGGCGCATGTTTCCCCTGCTTAGAACTGTTCCTGCGCAAAGTGTCATTTCTGAAGGAAAAAAAGTAATTTAAAAGCACTCGTGGCTATAATGAATTGTCGGCTCCCCATAATACAGAGAACACTCATTAAAAGTCATTGTTAAAAAAAAATGCATGGGGGTCCCCCCAAATTCAAGTGCCAGGCCCTTCAGATCTGGTATGGATATAAAGGTGAACCCTGCGTCAAGTTAAAAAAAAAAATGGCGTGGAGTTCCCCCCAAAACTCCATAGCAGACCCTTTATTCCGAGCACGCAACCTGGCAGGCCGCCGGAAAAGAGGGGGGACAAGAGAGAGAGCCCCATACCAGGCCACATGCCCTCAACATTGGGAGGGTACTTTGGGGGTAGCCCCCCAAAGCACCTTTTCCTCATAATGATGGGGACAAGGGCCTCATCCCCACAACCCTTGCCTGGTGGTTGTGGGGTTCTGCGGGCGAGGGGCTTATCGGAATCTGGAAGCCCCCTTTAACAAGGGGACCCCCAGATCCCCCCCCCGTTTGAAATGGTAACGGGTACATTTTATCCCTACCATTTCACAAAGAAAGTGTAAAAAATTGTAAAAAAAACACACAGACACCGTTGGGATAAGTCCTTTATTAAAAATAAAAAAAATGTAAAAAAGATTCCAGCGGTGGTAATCCACTCTCGGTATCCTGCGATGGGTGATCTCCTCTCCGGGATCCAGCGTTGGATGATCTCTCCTCTCCAGGTCCAGGATCCAACGATGATGTCCAGTGCAGCACATCCTGTCTCCACTGGAGACACCGCGGGAATCCCGGCAGCCTGTCAGGTCTCTTAGCTGAGGATGGGGCCACCCGTCAGCTAAGAGACCTGTCAGGCTGCCAGGATTCCCGCGGTGTCTCTGGTGGAGAAAGGATGCGCTGCACTGGACATCATCGTTGGACCCTGGACCTGGAGAGGAGAGATCAACAAACAAATCATTAGATATGCTCTTTATAATATATACTATACTTTCAATTACAGCTTTACTAACCATGATTTGAAGTGCAGAATAAGCTGAGGGTCTTACCTTGATAAGTCAGCTGAAGGTCTTTTTGTACATAAGGTGAGAGGGTCTCATGGTGCACTAAACAGGACAAGAATTTTGGTGACACATCAGTTGGTATTGTCCATGTTTTGTTAATAGAGTAAGTGCCATCAGCATTTGTGCGATGTTCAGTCAGTACTGAGTCCTCCATGATTGTTTGATCTATTACAATGTTCACTGAGATATCTCTGGGGTAGAATCCCATCACTGAGCACAGTGCAGAGCTGGTCTTGTCCTCCTTCTCCACCCTCTCAATTGTGACCAAGGGAGTTGCTGAAATATAATAATTAACTGTCAACTACAGAACCAATGACCATTCATTTATTCATGCATTTTAAAAGTACCAGGGCACCTGATTTACTGCAGCTAATTGGCCCATTGAGCCCTGAATCTTTTCCAAGTTTCCACTATTTTTTCTGCAATACAATAATTTCCAAGGTTAGTTCTGAACTTCCCTCCTGCTAGTTTAAGGCCATGTCCCCGTGTTCCTCATCTTAACTCCGTATGGAAAATCCTGCCCTCCTGAACTTTATTCACACCCTTCATGTATTTAAAGAATTTGATCATGCTCTCCCTTTCCTTGATGCTGAACTTAAAGTGGACCTCCACCCTGAAGTGGAAGTTCCGCTCATCTGATCCCTCACTATTGGCACCTTTCAGGGGGAGGGGGGGTGCAGATACCTGGATATTCCAGGTATCTGCACCCACTTCTGGGACAAGCTAGCCGCAGCTAGCCACAGATGCCCCCCCCCCCCCTTGTGTTCTGGGAAACACACAGTTCCCAGGACACAGCGGGGACCAGTGGAGACGCACAGCGCGACTCGCGCATGCGCAGTAGGGAACTGGGCAGTGAAGCCGCAATGCTTCACTTCCCGATTCCTTGACAGAGAATGGAGGGGGCAGAGGAGAGACGAGCGATTGCTCGTCATCTGCCGCCGACATCGCTGGACCCTGGGACAGGTAAGTGTCAATTTATTAAAAGTCAGCAGCTGCAATATTTGTAGCTGCTGGCTTTTAATATTTTTTTTAAAGGTGCAGCTCCTCTTTAAAGTAGAAGTTTAGGCAAAACTGACTTACTCTTTTCCTACTCTTGGCCACATTTTAAGACTAATCTTTCTAACCCTGTAAAGTAAAAATCATTATATTTATCTGTACTGCAGTCGCTCCCATGCTGGCTTCTGTGTAGACATGTGCAGCAGGGGCAGCCAACAATGGAAGCCCCATAGTAAGTCTATGGGTGATGTAATTTCCCAGGCATTTCCCAGCCATTGCCGGTTCACTTCTAAACACAGCATCCACCGCTGGAGACCGGACCACAGCGGCTGCAGAACAAGTACGTATAGCGATTTTTTCTTGCTTTACAGGGCTAGATAGATTAGGGTTAGAATGAGGCATAGAGTTATGCCCCATACACAGGATCAGGAATTCTGCCAGCAAAAGTCGGATGAGAGCTTTTGGTCAGAAATTCCGACCGTGTGTATGCTCCATTGGACTTTTGCTGGCAGATTTACAGCCAGCAAAAGATTGAGAGCAGGTTCTCTATTTTTTCAGTATGAAAAAGTTCCTATCCGAAAAATGTGTTTGTCTGTATGCAAATGGGACGCGCAAAAAAATCACGCATGCTCGGAAACAATTTGACGCATGCTCAGAAGCATTGAACTTAATTTTCTCGGCTCGTCGTAGTGTTGTACCTCACCGTGCTCTTGACGATCGAAAGTTCAGAAAACTTTTGTATGACCGTGTGTATGCAAGGCAAGCTTGAGCGGAATTCCGTTCCATCCAAGATTTTTTCTGACGGAATATCTGATCGTGTGTATGGGACATAGTTAGTTTTTGCCAAATCTTCCACTTTAAGTTCCTCCAGTCTCTACTGATATGTTATAAATCACCGTTTTGGTGTTTATCCCTGGACTTGCTTTATCTTATCAATATCTTTAAGATCTCCAGAACTATAAAACTAGAAATACTAGTTTTGTTTAAAATGTAGATATACACAAAATGCATACCTCGTAAGACCTAGTCTATAAGACGAATATGACAATTTGCTAACTTGGCAAGATCCGCGGGCAGTGTCCAACTCACCAAGATGACTCAAAAGTACAATCCAGTCTACAAAATTATACCACACAATCACTGCGCTAAGTAACCACAAAAGTGTGCATCTTTACTTAATATAAACCAATCAACAATCAGTGATAAACACACACAATCAGCCTCCTTAAATATACAGTGCCTTGAAAAAGTATTAATTCCCCTTGAAATTTTCCACATTTTGTCATGTTACAACCAAAAACATATGTAGCGGTGCCCCCCGTGGGGTCGCTGCGTGTTTCAGCTCCACACATCATCCTGCTTGGCCAGACATCCATCTCAGACACACTTTGTCACTCAACGATCAGTCTTTAGCTTGTTTTTCTTGTTTTATTTAGGAAATTAAACTTGGATGGGGAAAGGGACATTGGATGCCCAGAGGATGAATTTCAGTTGATTGAATAAAGATAGTTGAATCTAAATTTGCAGTGTCCCAAACTTCTCACTCCCTCAGCACACTACTTAAGATCACTTTGCTTTTCCACTGTAGAAAATTAGATTCCTGTCACCGTTAGCACATGGTTTGGCCTCACTCTGAATACGTCCCAACATCTTACTTACTGATAGCCATTTGCTAGCAGGGGTCTGCAGTCCTCTCTGTGGTAGCAACCATTATTGAAGAGAAAAAAAGGACAATGTGCTAACTGACTCCAACAACACCACAGTCTCTCCCTTTGGCTCCACATCCAATCCTGGCATGTCTCTCCCAGAACTCACTGTGCTTCTCACTCACCAACACTGGCATGGATCCCTCCTGAATGACTTGTCCGGCAGTGCTCCCAACTGTCCTCCTCCTGCTTCCGTACCAGGACACCTCTCAATGACCATGTAGAGAGAGAGAGGCTCCCTCCCAGCTCCCAAGCTCCAGACCCGAGTTCACCCCCCCCCCCCCCCCCCCCCCAGAAAGGGGACTCCCTCTAAGGCAAAGACAGTCTAACACTCCATCATTTAGGTGTTCCACCCGACAACTCCTCCTCCATCAGGCTGACCATGAGTATATATACTTGCCTTGCCCCCTGACAATCCTAGTTGGGGATTGGTCAGGGCTCCCAGATACATTCCATGTTAGTCTCACTCTCTGCCCTGCCTCTTTTTCAGAACCCTCTGGAAACAAAGGAGGCACCAGAGAGATAAAGTACATGTCAGTCACCTGCTGCTACACTAAAGCACTCCCAAGGTCCCAGATCAAAAACAAACAGGCATAGTTCACAGATAGCCCTGCCTGTATTTACCTGCACTGGCAGTACTAACAAAAACACTACTCTAGCACCTACCTATCTACCTAAGGTAGAGGGTCCTACATTCACCCCCACCAGAATACAGCTGTGCCCCCTTCCATGCTGAATCATGAATGAACAGTGATTAACCACAATTTTTTGAAAAACTGAGTTAAATTTCACTTGCCACACCCAGGCCTGATTACTGCCATACCTGTTGAATCAATAAATCACATAAATAGAAGCTGTCTGACAAAGTGAAGAATGCACAGATCACAAAAAGCCACATATCATGCTACAAAAATTAAGAACAGATTAGAAACAAAGTAATGTACATATATTGGTCTAGGAAGGGTTTTAAAGCCATTTCTAAGACTTTGGAACTCCAATGAACCATGTGGAGAGCCATTATCCACAAATAGAGATAACTTGGAACAGTGGGGAATCTTCTCAGGAGTGGCTGGCCTTCAAAAATTACTCCAAGAGCATGACGACAACTCATCCAGGAGGTCATAAATCAACCCAGAACAACATCTAAAGAACTGCAGGCCTCACTTGCCTAACTTACTTGTGTTCATGACTTAACAATAAAAAAAGAGACTGAGAAAAAATGGTATCCATGGGAGAGTTTCAGAGTCAAAGCCACTGCTGACCAAAAAGAATACAAAGGCTCATCTCCCATTTGTATATAAAGCAAGTCAATCAGCGCAAATAAAACCTAGCAACAGCAGCTGAACACTGAGAGTCAAATTATCAAATCCCAAATAACAGTAAAAGTAGAAAAGCAGTGCAGCGCAAAAACATACAATAACATATTAAAATATTAAATGATGAAAGAGTCCATAATGTTCACATTCAAGATGAACAACAAACACCACCAAGTGTCAAAAATGAAGCAGTTTAAAGGGGTTGTAAAGTAAAAATTTTTATTTTTTTAAAATAACAAACATGTCATACTTACCTCCACTGTGCAGCTCGTTTTGCACAGAGTGGCCCCGAACCTGCTCTTCTGGGGTCCCTCGGCGGCTGTCTCTGCTTCCTCCCGCAGGTGCTTCTCACGTTAATGCGAGCTCCCTCGCATTGGTGAGAAGCACTGCGGGCACGCTCCCGTGATACAGCCGGCGGCTATAGCCGCTCGCTGTATCACAAGGCCCCGCCCCCCGGCGCGCTGCGTCATTGGATGTGATTGACAGCAGCGCGAGCCAATGGCTGCGCTGCTTTCAATCCATCCACTCCAGCCAATCAGCGGCCAGGCTGAGCGGCGAAGAGGACGGCGGGGGCGAGCGCGGGATTTTCGAGGGGTCAGGTAAGTAAAACGGGGGGACTGGGGGCGCCGGCAGTGTGAGATATTTTTTCACCTTAATGCATAGAATGCATTAAGGTGAAAAAACATTTACCTTTACAACCCCTTTAAGTCTAATTCAACATTGAGGCCCCCTGGAGTTAGGGACCCCAACGTATGAATCCACTTGGTTTCCCTCCTGGAGAGATCTCTGATAATGTTAGAGCCTCTTCATGAGGGGTGAACCACATCTTCACCCCAAAATTACAAAAATGATGGACCCTTATCATGCATGTTCTTAAAATTCAGGGATACATTGTGGTGACAAAATCCTATTAAGATGTTTTTTAGATACTCTGTTATTCTTTTCTTTATTGAACTATACATGGTAATCGGAGATAAAACTTCATTGGTAACTCTCTGTATCTTGATTTCCTTTCACCTTTTCTAAACATTAATCTCTAGGGATAATTGATAGAAACAGCTATTTATCAGTGGGCTTGAAATAAATCTTAGTGAGGAGGTAGCAGATTGTCTATAAATCTTTGGTAGAACATTATTTCAGATTTCCGCTTACCAAAGACAAATCTATCCTCCCACTCAGCCATAGATATCTGGTTCCAACCCCATGCCGTATTCCCATTATCTATACTCTATCTAAGATACAAAAAAATGCTGTCTGCCCACCTGCCCATCCTATAATGAATGGAATAGACTCAGTGACAGCTAGACTAGGAGAGTATCTTGATAAGTTCTTGCAGCAGAGTGTGCTTCAGACAAAAGCATACCTAAAAGATAATGGAGTAATTATGAAATTATTTTTTAGATGTCATGATATTTAGGAATGGTGGAGACCTCCTCACTAAGGTTTATTTCAAGCCCACTAATAGAAACAGCTATCCATCAATTAACAGTGGACACCACCCAATGTGGTTGCATAATATTCCAAAGAGACAGATAGTGCGAGTGAGAAGGAACTGCACGAGACATAAGGAATTTCTGGAAGAATCCCAAGTGATTAAAAGGAGGTTTATAAAGAAAGGATACCCATCAGATAATTTAAAGATAGAAATCATAAAAGAAGTTGGTAAAAATCCCTAGAAATTAATGTTTAGAAAAGGTGAAAGGAAATCAAGATACAGAGAGTCACCAATTAAGTTTTTTGTCAGATTACCATTGTACAATTGAAGTGGAGGCAATATGTTGTTAACATTGGCCTACTTTGAGTATGGATACAATCTTGGGATCCAAATTACCACTAACACAATCTTTTATATATAGAAGAGGACCAACTTTTGGTGATAGTATTGTTAAAAAGATTATAGACCAGTGATGGCGAACCTTGGCACCCCAGATGTTTTGGAACTACATTTCCTATGATGCACTGGCACTCTGCAGTGTAGTTGAGCACCATGGGAAATGTAGTTCCAAAATATCTGGGGTGCCAAGGTTCGCCATCACTGTTATAGACCCTCCTAAAAAAACAATGGTGTTCAATAGATTAGAAGGTTTCTTTGCTTGTGTAGAGTGTACAACAGCAGCTAATAACATGCCGAGACAGAAATCCTTTAAAATGGCCCTTGTGGCCTCATGTATGGGGGGAGCACAAAAAGATCTTTAAAGAAAAGGATAGCAGAGCATATAAAAAACATCTTAACCAGTTCCCGCCCACGCTATAGCCGAATGACGGCTACAGCATGGATCTAAATTGCCAGGGGGGGCGTCAATAGACGACCTCCCCTTTCCTCGCCCCCCGCTCGCTCTCGTGAGCGTGCATTGGGGAAAATCTATGCTGGCCGTGTCCCTTGGACACAGCCAATCACAGATCTCTGTAAATGGTCAATCGTAGAGGCCATTTACTACACGATCGGTGTGGACAATGAGAGATGATCTCAAATGTAAACATATGAGACCATCTCTCATTGACAGCTCTTCCTCCTCACACAGAGACCGAGGATAGAGAGAGGATCTGTGCTGTATCGTGAGTGATTCAAACGTATTACAGTAAACGAAAATAAACAAATTTAGTGCCCAAACAGTGCCCAATCAGTACCACAGTTCCACGGTGCCAATTAGGATCAGTGTCAGTCTGTGCCATCAATAATTAGTGCCCATCTGTGCCATCTGTGCCCATCTGTGGCATCAGTGATCAGTGCCATCAGTGATCAGGGCCCATCTGTGCCGCCTCATCAGTTCACATCTATGCCACATCAGTGCATATCTGTGCCAATCAGTGCCCATCTGTGCCGCCTCATCAGTTCACATCTGTGTAAAACAAAGAAATGGTCTCACTCTGAAATCTCCAAAAAACTTGTTTGATGTACCTTTATTGTCACAAGTGTATCAGACAAAACACATGACAAGCAGTTGACGAGTTTCACAACAAAAGTAGCATAAGCTAAGCAGGCTATTTAAGGAGTAAACCCCAATCAGGCAAACCCAAAACCACCCGCCTAGGATAGTGCTAAATGCAAGAAACATTCCAGCTGACATGTTAAAAACATTACAACATTTAAAATATGTATTGCATGCAAACACTGACAGTCCTCAAAAAAAAGGAGAAAATTATAAAAACAAAAATGTCCATAAACAATGTCTATGAGACAAAATGTCATAATACCTATAAACAAATCAAAACAACAGAAAAAGAAAAACACAAAACAAAGAAAAATCAATCAATGTATTTGTGTCTAGCCTCCTAATACCCGAAAAAGATATATATATATACTATATATATATATATATATATATATATACACACATGCCCAAACCATCTATTGATTCTAAAATGCACGTATGTACAGAATAAGTGTAACCTTATTCAGAAGGGTATATGGGGCAAGCTGCTTTAATACTGTCCCACAAATAATGCGGGCTTGAGACAAGAATCAGAATCAATCAAACCCAAACACAAAATGTGTTTTAAAATGGTACTCAGACAAAAAAAACAACAAAAAACAGAGTTATTTTGGCATGATAATAAATTATCTATGAGTCCTAATGGGAACAATATATAAATGACAAATGGACATGTACCAATAGCTGGATATGTGAGAGGATGAAAAAACTAAAAGTGGCGAGAAAACGGACCAAAACTTGTGACACACCACACCACCGATCGCCGCGCTGCATGCCCCGCAGGCGCGCATTGTCATCTTATCCTGCTGGATGTCATATGACGTCCAGTCAGGATAACTGAACCACTTCCCAGCTGTCAATCTGCTATAGGCCGGGCAGGAAGTGGTTAAGGGGGTAAATCCTTCTGGTCCTTAAGTGGTTAAGTTCTGTAAAGGACTAGTGTTACCACATCCATAATCATTCAATAATTTTTTTTGTACAAATAGATGACCCTGATCTTGGCCGGGGAGCTGTCTTGTCCCACAACATTTATGGGGAAGAACATCCAGGAGCATACCTCAGCTAGAAACTTACCCCTGTAGGCCTATGTGCTGATGTCACAATGCCACATCCATGTCTTTGAAGCGGCGGCCACCATTGTAAGTGTATTTACGCTTGTTTTTTAATGATGCAATACTTTTATGGATTTTAAGTCATTCAATAAAGACTACACTGTATAAGCTTTTTCTGGGCTCCTGGCTGGTGAGCTTTTTTACATCTAGTGTGATGTTTTGGAAACAACTGCCATTCTTACCTATGGCATGCCCTGAAGAGGACTGAGCACTGACTATTGATAACGCATTTGGGTGGCAAAAATATGAATGCAAGCTATACACTGGGGGAATCTAGGATGGAAAAGGACCTGGGCGCCCTAGTAGATGATAGGCTGAGCAATGGCATGCAATGCCAAGCTGCTGCTAACAAAGCAAACAGAATATTGGCATTAAAAAGGGGATTAACTCCAGAGATAAAACAGTAATTCTCCCGCTCTACAAGACTCTGGTCCGGCTGCACCTAGATTATGCACAAGTTCTCAGGAAGGATGTACTGGAAATGGAGCGAGTAAAGAGAAGGGCAACAAAACTAATAAAGGGTCTGGAGGATATTAGTTATGAGGAAAGGTTACGAGCACTGAACTTCTTCTCTATGGAGAAAAGATGCTTGAGAGGGGATATGATTTCAATTTACAAATACCGTACTGGTGACCCCACAATAGGGATAAAACTTTTTCGCAGAAGGGAGTTTAACAAGACTCGTGGCCACTCATTAAAATTAGAGGAAAAGAGGTTTAACCTTAAACCACATAGAGGGTTCTTTACTGTAAGAGCGGCAAGGATGTGGAATTCCCTTCCACAGGTGGTGGTCTGAGCAGGGGGCATCAATAGTTTCAAGAAACTATTAGATAAGCACCTGAACGACCACAACATATAGAGATAATTTAATACTGACATATAATCACACAAATAGGTTGGACTTGATGGACTTGTGTCTTTTTTCAACCTCACCTACGATGTAACTATATGTATGTAACTTGTATATATCCTCCATTTGTTGAGTGCATTGTTTGGGGGAAGGCTCGCGTGTGGAGATTTCCTTATGCACCTTTGTGATACCTGATGGATGTCAGATTTTTCCTTAATATCTATTATTTCTGGTGAGCAGAAAACACAAATGTCAACTACATACTGAATAAACTTCTCTCATCATGGTGGTAGGCATATAAAATGGAGTCACGCACCATGCTCTCTAGCTTCTAATGACATCATATCAATGATGAAACGTGTCAAGATTTGACTCACAGCGTGTTTCAGCTGAGTTTTAGGATGAATGTCTACTGACACCTAGACCAAGTTTTATTGATTGTTTGCTTTATGTAGCCATCTGGCCATTGGTAACCTGCATGTTTTTTCAAAAATTCATTACATTTTTTTACGTTATGAGGAGCATTTTTTTCCTTTTTTCCTGGTTCACCCTGCTAAACAAGAGTCTTCGTTTGTGGTTTCCCACATAACTGGGCGGAAGAAACGGGGGTCTTGGGTGTCTACCCTTATCCAGTTACGGTGACTACACAGACTGGGTTTGACTCTTTATCGTGAGGGAGAGAGGGCAGGCAAGTGTCTGTGGAAGCCCACACTTGGGATATCTAGTACCCTCGGACATAGTGGATGGGAATCCCAGCTGAAAATCTGCAATTGGTCACGGCAACCATACAAGCCCGATTTGACTCCTCCTATCGTAAGACAGACAGGGTCAAAGACATCTGGTTAGTAGGGGACCTATATCCTGTCTTTGTCTTTATCTCTGGGAAGGAATCTGCCACACGGCTTTAGAATATTGAGAGGTGTATGCAGTCAAGCTTATGGTTGTATTTGACTGTTTGGGTCACGTATAAGGGATTGTTTTTAATTTTATTTGATCATTTTTATTTTTTACTTTCAAACGTTTTTTATTTTTTAAAAGGCACTTAAAAGTAAGCGGACATAACATATCACAACTGGCAGTAGGGTAGGCCTCCTGCCAGTCTTAAATTAGACATTAGACAATATTCAGCACAAACATGTCTGTGAGAACGTCCATAAATCAAACAGTAACATACTCTAAGTGAGCGGTTACGAGGTATAACGGTATTGGAATCTGAGCCATCTCGAGCCCAATATGACTGTCAGAGAGACCAAGGCCCCCCCCCCCCCAACACCCCAAAGGGAACAGGCTGTGTCAGAGGAGAAGTGCCGGCCCCCAGGTCCCCCCCCATCCTCCGAGATGATGGCATCCGGGAAGCAGCAGGATGGGAGATCCCTTAAAGAACACAATTTCTGCATTATGATCATGTTGATCAACGGCCTATCTAAGTAATCATCGTAAATAGGTTATAGAAGAGAGAGAAAAGAAAGGAGAGAGAGGAGTAGAGACAGAGGGTTGGGGAAGGCAAAGCTACTTCTGGTTACAACCGATGTTTAGGTATAATAATTGTCTAGCTGTTGGCTACCAAGGCTATTTGTTAGGCCTAGAGGCATAGGGAGAGCTTCGGGGCACTACCGGTAAGAGAGAGACTCCCATATATCTTGCCCATGGTTCCCCAACCTTTCTGAATTTAGATGGGGGGTCCATCAAGATGCTGGATAGTTTTTCCTGGGACATGATCCAAGATATCTTTCTCTTAGCTGCAAGAAACGAGGGTCTGGGTTGTTTCCAAGCTGCTGCTATTGAAATTTTAGTGCCTAGGAGAATAAAGTGGATCAATTTCTGGGTTGCTTTGGGAAGTGAGGGAGGTCGAGCATTTAGCAAAGCTACTTCTGGGGTTCTGGGGACCTGGCCGTCACCCTAAAAATCAAATTAAAGATTTTTCTCCTGAAGGTGCAAAGCCTAGGGCACTCCCACCAAATGTGGACCATGGAACCTAGGTGTTGACACCCTCTAAAGCACAATGGGTTTGCCGTGGGGTAAATTGTAGCCAATTTGGTGGGGGTGAGGTACCATCTGGTCAACAGTTTGATACTGGCCTCCATGGGTGACGTGTTCTGGATCCCTTGAAAGGATCTGGTTAGAGTGGCTTGCTAGGTCTCCAGACTGCGATTGATTTGAAGATCTACCTCCCATGCTGTCATATAAGGAGTTCTGTCCGTTGGGCCAGTGAGGGCCGAGTAAATTACCGGTATGCCGCCGCTCTGCTCCATAGCCTATCCACACCATGACTCATATCCAGTGAAGATGGGCGGGAGGAGTTTTTCCTTCCACATCGAGTGTAGAAAATTTGGTGAAAGCAAAATCTTTCCGAGTCAGGGAGCTCCAAATATTCAATACAGTAAGCGGGCCCTTGGAGGTAAAATAGTGCCCTATCCGGTATAGCCCCTTGTCTAGCCACCATTTGAAAGTGGAAATGTTGAGGCCAGAAGGGAAATCAGGGTTGCAAAAGAGGTGAGCCAGAGGACGCTCTGCTGAGACCAAAGTCGGTAGCCCAAGGAGAGCGTCCCATAGGGAGCATGAGTGAGAGGGTAGGCAAGAGAATGGGAGACCTAGTTTTGGGAGAGCACCATAGTAGATAATCTAGGGTATAAGAGGGAACAGCTTGGCGTTCTATGGCTATCCAATCAGGTTTTTCGTATTTAGAGTAGATCGTGGACAGTTGGGCTAGGCATGCTGCAAGGTAGTATTTGTGAAGGTTGGGAAGTCCCAACCCTCCCCTGCGCCTGTGAAGAAAGAGCGTGTTTTGTGGGAAGTGGTACCCCTTGTTATCCCAAATATATTTTAATATCTTGCTTTGTAATAATGATGGTCCTTCCTTACTAAGATAGGGAGTGCCCGGAAATAGTATAAGATTTTGGGGAGAAGGGCCATTTTAATAGAATTGATCCGGCCCAGCCAGGATAATTCGTGTTTAGACCATAATTTAAGGTCAGCCTCCAATTCCCTGAAGAGTTTGGGATCATTTTGAGCAAAGAGCGTCTCTATCCTGTCTGTCAGTGAGATTTAATGGAAGTGTCGCTCCATTGGAATGGAAACGAATGTTGTAGAGAGGAGGCCAGTTGGGGGGAAGAGATATATTAAGAGCCAGGGATTTAGAATAGTTGACTTGCAGCCCCGAAACTTTAGCAAAGTCATCCAGGACTCGACATAGGTTGGGGAGGGTAGTGATGGGGGAGGTGAGAAATAGGAGTATGTAGTCGGCAAAAAGCCCACACTTGTGTGTCTAACCCCCGTACTGAACTCCTCTAATGTCTGTGTTATGACGAACAGCTATCGCTAAAGTTTCAATGGCATCACAATGGGTATGGGCTTGGAATAGTATCCCTGAAGTCTTATTTGGGCCTTTGTTTGGGAGTAGAGAGCACGTAGAAGGCCAAGGAAGTGATCCCCAAATCCCCACCTTTCAAAGAGCTGGAAGATGTACTGCCAGGAGACCGAATCAAAGGCCTTCTGGATATCGAGGGATAAGAGGAAGCCCAGCTGTTTAGGTCCCCCCTTCCAATTAGATTGCAAGATCGATACAATATCTACCACCCGTCTAATTTGATCAGGTCCCTGTCTGCCGAGTATGAACCCAACTTGATCTTTGTGGACGTACTGTCCAATGAAGGATGCCAGCCTATTGGCCATTACTTTTGTGAGAATTTTTAAATCGTTGTTTATGAGAGAGATAGGCCTGTAGTTACTGACATCTTCCAAGTTCTTATCAGGTTTAGGTAAGACTGTAATAAATGCCGTGTTTAGGTGGGGATCTAGGGGGCTTCCGTTGGCTTTGTAATTGCAAAAGCTAGTTAAATGGGGGGCTAAAGTATGAGCAAAACCTTTGTAGTAGGGTATCGATAGGCCATCGGGACCTAGGGCAGATCCCTTTTTAAGGTCTTTAATGACTCCCAGAACTTCTTCCACCATAATGGGTGACTCCATTTTTTGTTTGTGGGTGTCAGAAAGTGAGGGTATTTACTACACGATCGGTGTGGAGAATGAGAGATGATCTCAAATGTAAACATATGAGACCATCTCTCATTGACAACTCTTCCTCCTCACACAGAGACCGAGGAGAGAGAGAGGATCTGTGCTGTATCGTGAGTGATTCAAATGTATTACATTGAACGAAAATAAACAAATGTAGTGCCCAAACAGTGCCCAATCAGTACCACAGTTCCACGGTGCCAATTAGGATCAGTGTCAGTCTGTGCCATCAATAATTAGTGCCCATCTGTGCCATCTGTGCCCATCTGTGCTATCAGTGCCCATATGTGGCATCAGTGATCAGTGCCATCAGTGATCAGTGCCCATCTGTGCCACCTCATCAGTGCACATCTATGCCACATCATCAGTGCATATCTGTGCCAATCAATGCCCATCTGTGCCGCCTCATCAGTTCACATCTGTGTAAAACAAAGAAATGGTCTCACTCTGAAATTTCCAAAAAACTTGCTTGATGTACCTTTATTGTCACAAGTGTATCAGACAAAACACATGACAAGCAGTTGACGAGTTTCACAACAAAAGTAGCATAAGCTAAGCAGGTTATTTAAGGAGTAAACCCCAATCCTGCAAACCCAAAACCACCTGCCTAGGATAGTGCTGAAATGCAAGAAACATTCCAGCTGACATGTTAAAAACATTACAATGTTTAAAATATATATTGCATGCAAACACTGACAGACCTCAAAAAAAGGAGAAAATGATAAAAACAAAAATGTCCATAAACAATGTCTATGAGACAAAATGTCATAATACCTATAAACAAATCAAAACAACAGAACAAGAAAAACACAAAACAAAGAAAAATCAATCAATGTATTTGTGTCTAGCCTCCTTATACCCAAAAAAGATATATATATATATATATATATATATATATATATATATATATATATATATATATATATATTTATACATGCCCAAACCATCTATTGAGTCTAAAATGCACGTATGCACAGAATATGTATTTATATATATACAGTGGTGTGAAAAAGTGTTTGCCCCCTTCCTCATTTCCTGTTCCTTTGCATGTTTGTCACACTTAAGTGTTTCGGAACATCAAACCAATTTAAACAATAGTCAAGGACAACACAAGTAAACACAAAATGCAATTTGTAAATGAAGGTGTTTATTATTAAAGGTGAAAAAAAATCCAAACCATCATGGCCCTGTGTGAAAAAGTGATTGCCCCCTAAACCTAATAACTGGTTGGGCCACCCTTAGCAGCAACAACTGCAACCAAGCGTTTGCGATAACGTGCAATGAGGCTTTTACAGCGTCCTGGAGGAATTTTGGCCCACTCATCTTTGCAGAATTGTCCTAATTCAGTTACATTAGAGGGTTTTCGAGCATGAACGGCCTTTTTAAGGTCATACCACAACATCTCAATAGGATTCAGGTCAGGACTTTGGCTAGGCCACTCCAAAGTCTTCATTTTGTTTTTCTTCAGCCATTCGGTGGTGGACTTGCTGGTGTGTTTAGGATCATTGTCCTGCTGCAGAACCCAAGTTCGTTTCAGCTTGAGTACACGAACAGATGGTCGGACATTCTCCTTCAGGATCTCTTGGTAGACAGCAGAATTCATAGTTCCTTTTATCACGGCAAGTCTTCCAGGTCCTGAAGCAGCAAAACAGCCCCAGACCATCACACTACCACCACCATATTTTACTGTTGGTATAATGTTCTTTTTATGAAATGCAGTGTTCCTTCTACGCCAGATATACTTGGACACACACCTTCCAAAAGTTCCACTTTTGTCTCATCGGTCCACAGAATGTTGTCCCAAAAGTCTTGGGGATCATCAAGATGTGTTGTGGAGAAATTGAGACGAGCTTTGATGTTCTTTTTGCTCAGCAGTGGTTTTCTCCTTGGAACTCTGCCATGCAGGCCATTTTTGCCCAGTCTTTTCCTGATGGTGGAGGCATGAACGCTGACCTTAACTGAGGCAAGTGAGGCCTGCAGTTCCTTGGACGTTGTTGTGGGGTCTTTTGTGACCTCTTGGATGAGTCGTCGCTGAGCTCTTGGGGTAATTTTGGGCGGCCGGCCACTCCTGGGAAGGTTCACCACTGTTCCATGTCTTCGCCATTTGTGGATAATGGCTCTCACTGTGGTTCGCTGGATTCCCAAAGCTTTGGAAATGGCTTTATAACCCTTTCCAGACTGATAGATCTCAATTACTTTCTTTCTCAATTGTTCCTGAATTTCTTTGGGTCTCGGCATGATGTGTAGCTTTTAAGGATCTTCTGGTGGACCTTACTGTGTCAAGCAGCTCCTATTTAAGTGATGCCTTGATTGTGAACAGGTGTGGCAATAATCAGGCCTGGGTGTGGCTAGAGAAATTGGACAACCACAGTTATAGTATGTTTTAACAAGGGGGGCAATCACTTTTTCACACAGGGCCATGATGGTTTGGATTTTTTTTTCACCTTTAATAATAAACACCTTCATTTACAAATTGCATTTTGTGTTTACTTGTGTTGTCCTTGACTATTGTTTAAATTGGTTTGATGTTCCGAAACACTTAAGTGTGACAAACATGCAAAGGAACAGGAAATGAGGAAGGGGGCAAACACTTTTTCACACCACTGTATATAGGTGTAACCTTATTCAGAAGGGTATATGGGGCAAGCTGCTTTAATACTGTCCCACAAATAATGCGGGCTTGAGACAAGAAGCAGAATCAATCAAACCCAAACACAAAATGTGTTTTAAAATGGTACTCAGACAAAAAAACAACAAAAAACAGAGTTATTTTGGCATGATAATAAATTATCTATGAGTCCTAATGGGAACAATATATAAATGACAAATGGACATGTACCAATAGCTGGATATGTGAGAGGATGAAAAAACTCAAAGTGGCGAGAAAACGGACCAAAACTTGTGACACACCACACCACCGATCGCTGCGCTGCGTGCCCCGCAGGCGCACGTTGTCTTCTTATCCTGCTGGATGTCATATAACGTCCAGTCAGGATAACTGAACCACTTCCCAGCCGTCAATCTGCTGTAGGCCGGGCAGGAAGTGGTTAAGGGGGTAAATCCTTCTGGTCCTTAAGTGGTTAAGTTCTGTAAAGGACTAGTGTTACCACATCCATAATTATTCAATATTTTTTTTTGTACAAATAGATGACCCTGATCTTGGCCGGGGAGCTGTCTTGTCCCACAACATTTATGGGGAAGAACATCCAGGAGCATACCTCAGCTAGAAACAAACCCCTGTAGGCCTATGTGTTGATGTCACAATGCCACATCCACGTGTTTGAAGCAGCGGCCACCATTGTAAGTGCATTTACGCTTGTTTTTTAATGATGCAATACTTTTATGGATTTTAAGTCATTCAATAAAGACTACACTGTATAAGCTTTTTCTGGGCTCCTGGCTGGTGAGCTTTTTTATATCTAGTGTGATGTATTGGAAACAACTGCCATTCTTACCTATGGCATGCCCTGAAGAGGACTGAGCACTGACTATTGATAATGCATTTGAGTGTCAAAAATATGAATGCAAGCTATACACTGGGGGAATCTAGGATGGAAAAGGACCTGGGGGTCCCTAGTAGATGATAGGCTGAGCAATGGCATGCATTGCCAAGCTGCTGCTAACAAAGCAAACAGAATATTGGCATGCATTAAAAAGGGGATCAACTCCAGTGATAAAACGGTAATTCTCCCGCTCTACAAGACTCTGGTCCGGCTGCACCTGGAGTATGCACATGTTCTCAGGAAGGATGTACTGGAAATGGAGCGAGTAAAGAGAAGGGCAACAAAACTAATAAAGGGTCTGGAGGATATTAGTTATGAGGAAAGGTTGTGAGCACTGAACTTCTTCTCTATGGAGAAAAGGTGCTTGAAAGGGGATATGATTTCAATTTAGAAATACCATACTGGTGACCCCACAATAGGGATAAAACTTTTTCGCAGAAGGGAGTTTAACAAGACTTGTGGCCACTCATTAAAATTAGAGGAAAAGAGGTTTAACCTTAAACCACATAGAGGGTTCTTTACTGTAAGAGCGACAAGGATGTGGAATTCCCTTCTACAGGCGGTGGTCTGAGCAGGGGGCATCAGTAGTTTCAAGAATCTATTAGATAAGCACCTGAACGACCACAACATATAGAGATAATTTAATATTGACATATAATCACACACATTGTGTCTTTTTTCAACCTCACCTACTATGTAACTATATGTATGTAACTTGTATATATGCTCCATTTGTTGAGTGCATTGTTTGGGGGAAGGCTCACGTGTGGAGATTTCCTTATGCACCTTTGTGATACCTGATGGATGTCAGATTTTTCCTTAATATCTATTATTTCTGGTGAGCTGAAAGCACAAATGTCAACTACATACTGAATAAACTTCTCTCATCATAAAGTACATGTCAGTCACCTGCTGCTACACTAAAGCACTCCCAAGGCCCCAGATCAAAAACAAACAGGCATAGTTCACAGATAGCCCTGCCTGTATTTACCTGCACTGACAGTACTAACAAAAACACTACTCTGGCACCTACCTATATACCTAAGGTAGAGGGTGCTACATTCACCCCCCACCAGAATACAGCTGTGCCCCCTCCAATGCTGAATCATGAATGAACTGTGATTAACCACAATTTTTTGGAAAGCTGAGTTAAATTTCACTTGCCACTCCCAGACCTGATTACCGCCAGACCTGTTGAATCAATAAATATCACATAAATAGAAGCTGTCTGACAAAGTGAAGAATGCACAGATCACAAAAAGCCACATATCATGCTACAATCTAAAAAAAATTAAGAACAGATTAGAAACAAAGTAATGTACATGTATCGGTCTAGGAAGGGTTTTAAAGCCATTTCTAAGACTTTGGAACTCCAATGAACCATGTGGAGAGCCATTATCCACAAATAGAGATAACTTGGAACAGTGGTAAATCTTCTCAGGAGTGGCTGGCCTTCAAAAATGACTCCAAGAGCATGACGACGACTCATCCAGGAGGTCATAAATCAACCCAGAACAACATCTAAAGAACTGCAGGCCTCACTTGCCTAACTTACTTGTGTTCATGACTTAACAATAAAAAAAGAGACTGGGAAAAAATGGCATCCATGGGAGAGTTTCAGAGTCAAAGCCACTGCTGACAAAAAGAATACAAAGGCTCATCTCCCATTTGAATATAAAGCAAGTCAATCAGCGCAAATAAAACCTAGCAACAGCAGCTGAGCACTGAGGGTCAAATTATCAAATCCCAAATAAAAGTAAAAGTAGAAAAGCAGTGCAGCGCAAAAACATACAATAACATATTAAAATATTAAATGATGAAAGAGTCCATAATGTTCACATTCAAGATGAACAACAAACACCACCAAGTGTCAAAAATTAAGCAGTTTAAGTCTAATTCAACATTGAGGCCCCCTGGAGTTAGGGACCCCAACGTATGAATCCACTTGGTTTCCCTCCTGGAGAGATCTCTGATAATGTTAGAGCCTCTTCATGAGGGGTGAACCACATCTTCACCCCAAAATTACAAAAATGATGGACCCTTATCATGCATGTTCTTAAAATTCAGGGATACATTGTGGTGACGAAATCCTATTAAGAGGTTTTTTTAGATGCTCTGCTATTCTTTTCTTTATTGATCTATACATGGTAATCTGAGATAAAACTTCATTGGTGACTCTCTGTACCTTGATTTCCTTTCACCTTTTTTAAACATTCATCTCTAGGGATAATTGATAGAAACAGCTATTTATCAGTGGGCTTGAAATAAACCTTAGTGAGGAGGTAGCAGATTGTCTATAAATCTTTGGTAGAACATTATTTCAGATCTCGGCTTACCAAAGACAAATCTATCCTCCCACTCAGCCATAGATATCTGGTTCCAACCCCATGCCGTATTCCCATCATCTATCACCTATCTAAGATACATAAAAATGCTGTCTGCCCACCTGCCCATCCTATAATGAATGGAATAGATTCAGTGACAGCTAGACTAGGAGAGTATCTTGATAAGTTCTTGCAGCAGAGTGTGCTTCAGACAAAAGCATACCTAAAAGATAATGGAGTAATTATGAAATTATATTTTAGATGTCATGATATTTAGGAATGGTGGAGACCTCCTCACTAAGGTTTATTTCAAGCCCACTGATAGAAACAGCTATCCATCAATTAACAGTGGACACCACCCAATGTGGTTGCATAATATTCCAAAGAGACAGATAATGCGAGTGAGAAGGAACTGCACGAGAGATAAGGAATTACTGGAAGAATCCCAAATGATTAAAAGGAGGTTTATAAAGAAAGGATACCCATCAGATAATTTAAAGATAGAAATCATAAAAGAAGTTGGTACAAATCCCTAGAAATGAATGTTTAGAAAAGGTGAAAGGAAATCAAGATACAGAGAGTCACCAATTAAGTTTTATGTCAGATTACCATTGTACAATTGAAGTGGAGGCAATATGTTGTTAACATTGGCCTACTTTGAGTATGGATACAATCTTGGGATCCAAATTACCACTAACACAATCTTTTATATATAGAAGAGGACCAACTTTTGGTGATAGGATTGTTAAAAAGATTATAGACCCTCCTAAAAAAACAATGGTGTTCAATAGATTAGAAGGTTTCGTTGCTTGTGTAGAGTGTACAACAGCAGCTAATAATATGTTGAGACAGAAATCCTTTAAAATAGCCCTTGTGGCCTCATGTATGCGGGGAGCACAAAAAGATCTTTAAAGAAAAGGACAGCAGAGCATATAAAAAACATCTTAACCAGTTCCCGCCCACGCTATAGCCGAATGACGGCTACAGCATGGATCTAAATTGCTAGGGGGGCGTCAATAGACGACCTCCCCTTTCCTCGCCCCTGCTCGCTCTCGTGAGCGTGCATTGGGGAAAATCTATGCTGGCCGTGTCCCTTGGACACAGCCAATCACAGATCGATGTAAATGGGCAATCGCAGTGGCCATTTACTACACGATCGGCGTGGACAATGAGAGATGATCTCAAATGTAAACATATGAGACCATCTCTCATTGACAGCTCTTCCTCCTCACACAGAGACCGAGGAGAGAGAGAGGGATCTGTGCTGTATCGTGAGTGATTCAAACGTATTACAGTGAATGAAAATAAACAAATTTAGTGCCCAAACAGTGCCCAATCAGTACCACAGTTCCACGGTGCCAATTAGGATCAGTGTCAGTCTGTGCCATCAATAATTAGTGCCCATCTGTGCTATCAGTGCCCATCTGTGGCATCAGTGATCAGTGCCATCAGTGATCAGTGCCCATCTGTGCCGCCTCATCAGTGCACATCTATGCCACATCATCAGTGCATATCTGTGCAAATCAGTGACCATCTGTGCCGTCTCATCAGTTCACATCTGTGTAAAACAAAGAAATGGTCTCACTCTGAAATTTCCAAAAAACTTGTTTGATGTACCTTTACTGTCACAAGTGTATCAGACAAAACACATGACAAGCAGTTGACGAGTTTCACAACAAAAGTAGCATAAGCTAAGCAGGTTATTTAAGGAGTAAACCCCAATCAGGCAAACCCAAAACCACCTGCCTAGGATAGTGCTAAATGCAAGAAACATTCCAGCTGACATGTTAAAAACATTACAACGTTTAAAATATATGTTGCATGCAAACACTGACAGACCTCAAAAAAAAGGAGAAAATGATAAAAACAAAAATGTCCATAAACAATGTCTATGAGACAAAATGTCATAATACCTATAAACAAATCAAAACAACAGAAAAAAGAAAAACACAAAACAAAGAAAAATCAATCAATGTATTTGTGTCTAGCCTCCTTATACCCGATAACCGAAGATATATACAGTATATATATATATATATATACAGTATATATATATATATATATATATATATATATATATATATATATATATATATATAAATATATACATGCCCAAACCATCTATTGAGTCTAAAATGCACGTATGCACAGAATAAGTATTTATATATATATATAGGTGTAACCTTATTCAGAAGGGTATATGGGGCAAGCTGCTTTAATACTGTCCCACAAATAATGCGGGCTTGAGACAAGAAGCAGAATCAATCAAACACAAACACAAAATGTGTTTTAAAATGGTACTCAGACAAAAAAACAACAAAAAACAGAGTTATATTGGCACGATAATAAATTATCTATGAGTCCTAATGGGAACAATATATAAATGACAAATGGACATGTACCAATAGCTGGATATGTGAGAGGATGAAAAAACTCAAAGTGGCGAGAAAACGGACCAAAACTTGACTATTGATAACGCATTTGGGTGGCAAAAATATGAATGTAAGCTATACACTGGGGGAATCTAGGATGGAAAAGGACCTGGGGGTCCCTAGTAGATGATAGGCTCAGCAATGGAATGCAATGCCAAGCTGCTGCTAACAAAGCAAACAGAATATTGGCATTAAAAAGGGGATTAACTCCAGAGATAAAACGGTAATTCTCCCGCTCTACAAGACTCTGGTCCGGCTGCACCTAGAGTATGCACAAGTTCTCAGGAAGGATGTACTGGAAATGGAGCGAGTAAAGAGAAGGGCAACAAAACGAATAAAGGGTCTGGAGGATATTAGTTATGAGGAAAGGTTACGAGCACTGAACTTCTTCTCTATGGAGAAAAGATGCTTGAGAGGGGATATGATTTCAATTTACAAATACCGTACTGGTGACCCCACAATAGGGATAAAAAATTTTCGCAGAAAGGAGTTTAACAAGACTTGTGGCCACTCATTAAAATTAGAGGAAAAGAGGTTTAACCTTAAACCACATAGAGGGTTCTTTACTGTAAGAGCGGCAAGGATGTGGAATTCCCTTCCATAGGCGGTGGTCTGAGCAGGGGGCATCAATAGTTTCAAGAAACTATTAGATAAGCACCTGAACGACCACAACATATAGAGATAATTTAATACTGACATATAATCACACAAATAGGTTGGACTTGATGGACTTGTGTCTTTTTTCAACCTCACCTACTATGTAACTATATGTATGTAACTTGTATATATCCTCCATTTGTTGAGTGCATTGTTTGGGGGAAGGCTCGCGTGTGGAGATTTCCTTATGCACCTTTGTGATACCTGATGGATGTCAGATTTTTCCTTAATATCTATTATTTCTGGTGAGCAGAAAGCACAAATGTCAACTACATACCGAATAAACTTCTCTCATCATGGTGGTAGGCATATAAAATGGAGTCACGCACCATGCTCTCTAGCTTCTAATGACGTCATATCGATGACGAAACGTGTCAAGATTTGACTCACAGTGTGTTTCAGCTGAGTTTTAGGATGAATATCTGCTGACACCTAGACCAAGTTTTATTGATTGTTTGCTTTATGTAGCCATCTGGCCATTGGTAACCTGCATGTTTTTTAAACAATACATTACATTTTTTTTACGTTATGAGGAGCATTTTTTTCCTTTTTTCCTGGTTCACCCTGCTAAACAAGAGTCTTTGTTTGTGGTTTCCCACATAACTGGGCGGAAGGAACGGGAGTCTTGGGTGTCTACCCTTATCCAGTTACGGTGACTACACAGACTGGGTTTGACTCTTTATTGTGAGAGAGAGAGGGCAGCCAAGTGTCTGTGGAAGCCCACACTTGGGATATCTAGTACCCTCGGACATAGTGGATGGGAATCCCAGCTGAAAATCTGCAATTGGTCACGGCAACCATACAAGCCCGATTTGACTCCTCCTATCGTAAGACAGAGAGGGTCAAAGACATCTGGTTAGTAGGGGACCTATATCCTGTCTTTGTCTTTATCTCTGGGAAGGAATCTGCCACACGGCTTTAGAATATCGAGATGCAGTCAAGCTTATGGTTGTACTTGACTGTTTGGGTCACGTATAAGTGATTGTTTTTAATTTTATTTGATCATTTTTATTTTTTACTTTCAAACATTTTTTATTTTTGAAAAGGCACTTAAAAGTAAGCGGACATAACATATCACAACTGGCAGTAGGGCAGGCCTCCTGCCAGTCTTAAATTAGACATTAGACAATGATCAGCACAAACATGTCTGTGAGAATGTCCATAAATCAAACAGTAACATACTCTAAGTGAGCGGTTTATATAACGGTATAACGGTATTGGAATCTGAGCCATCTCGAGCCCAATATGACTGTCAGAGAGACCAAGCCCCCCCCCCCCCAACACCCCAAAGGGAACAGGCTGTGTCAGAGGAGAAGTGCCGGCCCCCAGGTCCCTCCTATCCCCCGAGATGATGGCATCCGGGAAGCAGCAGGATGGGAGATCCCTTAAAGAACACAATTTCTGCATTATGATCATGTTGATCAACGGCCTATCTAAGTAATCTTCTTAAATAGGTTATAGAAGAGAGAGAAAAGAAAGGAGAGAGAGGAGTAGAGACAGAGGGTTGGGAAGGGAAAGCTACTTCTGGTTACAAGGGGAAGACCGATGTTTAGGTATAATGATTGTCTAGCTTTTGGCTACCAAGGCTATTTGTTAGGCCTAGAGGCATAGAGAGAGCTTGGGGGCACTCCCGGTAAGAGAGAGACTCCCATATATCTGGCCCATGGTTCCCCAACCTTTTTGAATTTAGATGGGGTGTCCATCAAGATGCTGGATAGTTTTTCCTGGGACATGATCCAAGATATCTTTCTCTTAGCTGCAAGAAACGAGGGTCTGGGTTGTTTCCAAGCTGCTGCTATTGAAATTTTAGTGCCTAGGAGAATAAAGTGGATCAATTTCTGGGTTGCTTTGGGAAGTGAGGGAGGTCGAGCATTTAGCAAAGCTACTTCTGGGGTTCTCCATAGGGAGCATGAGTAAGAGAGGGTAGGCAAGAGAATGGGAGACCTAGTTTTGGGAGAGCACCATAGTAGATAATCTAGGGTATAAGAGGGAACAGCTTGGCGTTCTATGGCTATCCAATCCGGTTTTTCGTATTTAGAGTAGAACGTGGACAGTTGGGCTAGGCGCGCTGCAAGGTAGTATTTGTGAAGGTTGGGAAGTCCCAACCCTCCCCTGCGCCTGTGAAGAAAGAGCGTGTTTTGTGGGAAGCGGTACCCCTTGTTATCCCAAATATATTTTAATATCTTGCTTTGTAATAAGCATAGATGGTCCTTCCTTACTAAGATAGGGAGTGCCCGGAAATAGTATAAGATTTTGGGGAGAAGGGTCATTTTAATAGAATTGATCCGGCCCAGCCAGGATAATTCGTGTTTAGACCATAATTTAAGGTCAGCCTCCAATTCCCTGAAGAGTTTGGGATCATTTTGAGCAAAGAGCGTCTCTATCCTGGCTGTCAGTGAGATGCCTAAATATTTAATGGAAGTGTCGCTCCACTGGAATGGAAACAAATGTTGTAGAGAGGAGGCCAGTTGGGGGGGAAGAGATATATTAAGAGCCAGGGATTTAGAATAGTTGACTTGCAGCCCCGAAACTTTAGCAAAGTCATCCAGGACTCGACATAGGCTGGGGAGGGTAGTGATGGGGGAGGTGAGAAATAGGAGTATGTCGTCGGCAAAAAGCCCACACTTGTGTGTCTGACCCCCGTACTGAACTCCTCTAATGTCTGTGTTATGACGAACAGCTATCGCTAAAGTTTCAATGGCTATAGCGAAAATGAGGGGTGATAGGGGACACCCTTGTCTAGTGCCCATTGTGATGGGTATGGGCTTGGAATAGTATCCCTGAAGTCTTATTTGGGCCTTTGTTTGGGAGTAGAGAGCACGTAGAAGTGATCCCCAAATCCCCACCTTTCAAAGAGCTGGAAGATGTACTGCCAGGAGACCGAATCAAAGGCCTTCTGGATATCGAGGGATAAGAGGAAGCCCAGCTGTTTAGGTCCCCCCTTCCAATTAGATTGCAAGATCGATACAATATCTACCGCCCGTCTAATTTGATCAGGTCCCTGTCTGCCGGGTATGAACCCGACTTGATCTTTGTGGATGTACTGTCCAATGAAGGATGCCAGCCTATTGGCCATTACTTTTGTGAGAATTTTTAAATCGTTGTTTATGAGAGAGATAGGCCTGTAGTTACTGACATCTTCCAAGTTCTTATCAGGTTTAGGTAAGACTGTAATAAATGCCGTGTTTAGGTGGGGATCTAGGGGGCTTTCCATTGGCTTTGTAATTGCAAAAGCTAGTTAAATGGGGGGCTAAAGTATGAGCAAAACCTTTGTAGTAGGGTATCGATAGGCCATCGGGACCTGGGGCAGATCCCTTTTTAAGGTCTTTAATGACTCCCAGAACTTCTTCCACCGTGATGGGTGACTCCATTTTTTGTTTGTGGGCATCAGAAAGTGAGGGTATAGGGAGACCCTCCAAAAATTGGGGAATGAGATTTGCATTGGAGGGATTTGGGCTGCTGTAAAGGGAAGAGTAAAAACCCTGGAAAGCATCCAGGACTTTTATCGTATTGGACGTGGGAGGCTGACCCGTGACTCTAATTTTGGATAAGGTGTTTAATTTGACTCTAGGGGATAATCTGTTGGCCAATAGTATACCTATTTTGTTTGCCTGCGTGTAGAATTTATGGCCGGACCATCTGATGGACTTTTCGGCTTTAGTGGTTAGGGCTAGGTTTTATCTTGAATATTCCTTTTCTAGCTTGGTGATGTCTGCTTGTCTTTCACGTTTAATATGAGTGGCCACCTGAATGAGCTTGCCCCGATGAAAGCTTTGTGCGCTGCCCAAAGCGTTTCTGGGGAAATATCCTCCGTTGTGTTAAGGGAGAAGTACTCTTGTAAGGCTTTTTCAAGTTCTACAACCCTTGTTGGCTCAGACAGTAGAGACTCGTTTAGTCTCCAATGTCTGGTGGGGCTACCTCTGGAGCCAGCAAGGATTGTCAAAATCACCAAGTAGTGGTTGGAAACCACAGTGTCTTTAATGGAAGCTTTAAAGTGGTTGTAAACTCTTACAACACACTTTGACCTACAGGTAAGCCTAGATTAAGGCTTACCTGTAGGTCCAAGAAATATCTCCTAAACCTATACGGTTTAGGAGATATTTGTCCGAAGACAGGCACCGCTGTCTACGGCGCATGCGCCGTAGACAGCGGCGCGCAAGCGCACTGAGCGCGGCGCCGTCAACGACGGAGAAGCCGCGCGTGTCGGCTCCCGTGCGCGGAAGTGACGTCATCGCGGCTTTGCCGAATGACAGCGGCGGAGCTGCGAGACCCCACCGAGAAGATGGATGCGCCAGACTACAGGGGACAGCGGTGACTTTGCTGGCTCCTGTGTCAGGTAAGTTACACGTAATGGACTACTATGCGATTTCCCGGAGTAGTGTGGGCAGATGCAAGAGCTGTCTCTGACTTGTAGTCCACCAAGCCTGTGGAGCGGTGTTCCTGTGACAGGAGCTGTGCTGCGGCGGCCATCTTGGATTTCTCCCCTTCTCCTAGCGATGCGAACAGCGGCCCCAAATTCCGTTTTGCCGGACCCCCGATCAGTGTGTGCCCAGATGTGTGGGGAGCTGTCAGGGCTGTTTGGGGGATGATTAGTGAGCCGTGCCGTGCGCTGAGGGTCCCGTTGTTCCGCAAGGCTCTAGATGATCGCGGCCATCCTGCAAGCCTCGCGCACCGATCATTTTTATTTTTAACACAGTTTTTTCCACAGTTGTATTTTGTTGTATTCCATATTGGGTTGTCACTTTATTTAGCGAGTGCTGTTAATCACAGAATTTATCCAGTGCTGTCTATCTCTCATTATATGGACATCTTATCTTAGCTACCGTATATATATATATTTACATCTCACAAGTATTGGGTTCATTGCATATATACTTTTGTTTTGCTATAATATTGGATCACTTTCATCTAGGGCTGCACATCTACTGAATTATATTGATTACAAGGGTTGGTACCGTCACGTTGTGCGCTAGCTGCTTTAATGATTGGTGCGCTCACTACATACATTGCTGTTTGATGTTTGTATATGATACTTGCCATAAACACTGAGGTCAATATCCTTGAATTTCTTTTGTGGACTGTAGGTTATTGTACATCTATATTTTCCAATGTCGTTGATGGTGATGTTTCTGATTTCCATATTAGCGATTCCTTTGGTGATGTCCTGTTGATTAATAAACATTCTCGGTTGGGACAATGTCCCCTTCCTGTCAAACCTCAGAACCTCCTTGCCCTGGAAAAGCCACGACATGGCGAAGAACTGAATGTTTATTGAAGGGTCATCCACTTTGAAAGAACACGGCAGTACAATGTTCTCTCCCAGTTGGGCTCTGTGTGGTGATGGGGCGAAAACCACCAAGGCGGCTTCATTGTGCAGAAAAGCTGAAGAGCAAAAACAAAACATGAACCATGCATACACAAAGGTTAGATTACAATTATAATAAATATAAAAGATAAATGAAATAAGAGCCTATTCATCAGCAGTTTGGTTCTGTAGGATTCCCAAATCGACCAAAAACCATTATACACTTACAATATGGATATAAATGTATAACTAGGGATGCACCATTGCCATTTTTTTTAACACTGAGTACGAGTACCGATACTTTTTTAAGTACTCGCTGATATCAATTACCGATACTTATCGCCTAGGAAGAGTAGGTAGAGGGGTGGTTTGGAGGTGGTTCAGGGGAGTTCGGGATTTGGGTAAGGCTGGGGTGAGGGCGGGAGGGGGGGTGGTTAAGTGAGAACAGTGTGGGGGTTGGGGGGGTAGGATGGTAAGTAAAGGCAGGGTGGGTGGGAGCTAGAATGGACTCTGAGAACACAAAGGACAGAGAGAGCAGCACCATCTAAGTGCAATATTTAATGTATACTGTATATAATGTGTATCACTACACTGACCTACATGATCCCCACACTGGCCTCTACTCTGACCTACCTTATTCTTGCACTAACCTACATTATTCCTACACTGGCCACTACACTGACCTACCTAATTCCTGCACTGGCTTACCTGATTCCTACACTGGCCTCTACACTGATCACTAGAATAAGGTGACCAGATTTTTTAAATGAAATCTGGGGACATATTTTTTTATTACTAGTAATGGCAGCAATTAGTGACTCTCTGCCCTTCACCACTGCCTGCCTCACAGCCTGTCAATTCTTACTCTCCGGGCCATGGCTACTATGGGTGGGGAGCGGAGAAAGGCAAGGAGATGGGCAGGTGGCTGGCTGGGACTTGAGCCAAGGCAGAAGAACATGGGAACAGGAGCGGAACGAGCATGCACCCAAAACTGAAGAAATATTCTCTCTGCTCCGACCAGCACATGATCATCAGAAAGGGGCACAGAATAACAACCATAATTCAAGTAGTACTAAAGCTAGTAGGAGCGGTGGAGGGGGGGGGGGGAGTAATTCAGATTTTTGTTTTTAATTCTGCACTGACTGTCTTTGAAATTGCCCCAGCCAAATCCCATCCGGTGACAAACTTGGTTCGGGGACAGTGTCCTCAATCCGGGGACTGTCCCCAGAAACCGGGGATGTCTGGTCACCCTACACTAGACTGATCTACCTGATTCCTGCACTGGCCACTACACTGACCTACCTGATTCGTTCACTGACCTACCTGATTCCTTCACTGAGTACTACACTGATCTACCTGACTGCTACACTGACCCATCTGGTTCCTCTACCTAACAGGTGTCAAACACAAGGCCCAGGGGCCCAATCTGGCCCTCCAGGCCATTTCATGTGGCCCTCCAGGCCATTTCATGTGGCCCTCGCACCTCTCCTGCAGCCCTCCAGCAGCAGCAAAAGGAAAGGGGGGTGCACTGTGATATTAGGGAGAGTAGGGGACTCAACTGCAGATGGTGGGGTGGCTCTTGACATCTAATGTAAGGGGAGGGGATGCGCTGGACATCGAATCTTACAGATGCAACCGGCCCTTTTGAAGGCAATCATAATGCTTATGTGGCCCACTATGAAATTGAGTTTGACACCCCTGATGCTGCCCTCCTATCCACATGACACTCACCCAATGAGTAGACCCCTATGGCTACCTGTTATTTTGCTGTGTCCCTGGACAGGGTCAGGGTTTCTGTTTTTTTTTTTTTTTTTTTTAATAAGGCGCTTGTCCAAAACTGGTGTTGTATTTTTATTAACCCTTTGAACACTTTTTGGTAGAAAAATGAGTACCGTCCCTGATACTTTTTTTTATTTGCACTAACATACAATTTTTCAGGACAAGCTTTCGGGGTGTGCCCCCATCTTCAAGGTCCAAGCAGTACTGATTCACAAAGTTTTCAGCAGAATGTTAAAAAAAAAAAAAAGAGAATTTTTTTTTACTAGCATTTGTTTTGTTTTTAACCAGATGAGTCATGGTTGTTAATAACGCCAGCGGCCATATACTCCAAATTTTTTTGTAACCCTGCAAGGTAAAGGCATAATGTGCTAGTATCATTGCAAACTAACACATTATGAAATACTTACCTTAGCCTTCCAATGCCAAGCTGTCACCGCTGACAGGTGCTTCCACCTTGGTCTTCCTTCCAGGTTTGCATCCTCCGGCCATCTAATTGGTCATGGACGAAGCTCTGAAGGAATGGCACGGGTATATCGCCTCTTTAGAGCGCATGCACCGGTGACGTCACCGGCTGCATGTAGTGTGAATATCTCCTAAACCTGTATGATTTAGGATATATATTCACTATACCTAACTCTTATGCTGCGTACACACGACCGGACTTTTCGAGGGACTAGGTCCGACAGACTTTCGACTGAGTTCTGACGGAGTTCTGACAGAGTTCTGACGGACTTTCCGAATGAACAGACTTGGCCACACACAATCACACCAAAGTCCGACGGATTTGAACGTGCTGACGTACGACTGGACTAGAATAAGGAAGTTCATAGCCAGTAGCCAATAGCTGCCCTAGCGTTGGTTTTTGTCCGTCAGACTAGCACACACACGAGCGGATTTCTCAGTAGGAACTGGGTCCGGCGGAGTTCGGTCAGAAAAATTTGAAACATGTTCCATTTCTAAAGTCTGTCAGACTTTTGCAAATCAAAAGTCCGCTGCAGCCCACACACGATCGAATGGTCTGCCTGAATCATTACGTCAGACTTTTGATGTTGAAAAGTCCGGTCGTGTGTACGCGGCATTAGCCTTATTATAGGCTTACCTGTAGGTATAACTTTAAACACAGGGTTTACTTCCACTTTAACAACCAGCTATTCTGATTTCTGAATATTCAAAAAGCATGCTGAAAATAAGAAACAAATTACACAATTCCAAAAACGAATTGGACCAATATTGTGTCAATGGACCAGTTCGTTGTGTATTTTTATGTGAAATACAGGAACAATTGCTCCCTACCGGCACATATGAATTGTGAATATGTAACATCAGCTGCCCATGCAAAAAGTTGTGAATAATAGAAATGTGAAAGTGTGTGTGGCAAACCGTGCTACTATTCTGGTAATTGACTAATTATAAAGTGCAAATAGTACAAATAAATGAAATAAAACTAAAGAATAAGAGCCCATTCACACAGGGGCAACTCCTGATCCGACTTCAGGTCGCCCCTAGTCGCCTCAGGTCGCCTCAGGTCGGACAACATTTAAAAAGCAATGTAAGTGAATGAGAGCCGTCTTAATGCACACTACTGAAGTCGCTCCGACTTCAGAAAAGGTTCCTGTACTACTTCTATCCGACTTGTAGGCGACTGGTACCCATTGATTTCAATGGAGATCGCCTCCAAGTCGGATCTCCGTTTATACGGAGGCGACTTTGACAGAATTATCAGCTCTCAAGAGGGAACTCCACGGCAAATTTCTGAAAAAAATTTGGCGTGGGTTCCCCCTCCGAGAGCATACCAGGCCCTTAGGTCTGGTATGGATTCCAAGGGGAACCCCCTACGCCGAAAAAACGGCGTGGGGGTCCCCCCCAGATCCACACCAGACCCTTATCCGAGCACGCTACCCGGCCGGCCAGGAAAGGGGGTGGGGACGAGCGGGCGGCCCCCCCCTCCTGAGCCGTACCAGGCCGCGTGCCCTCAACATGGGGGGGTGCCTTGGGGGAGGGGGGGCGTGCGGCCCCCCCACCCCAAAGCACCTTGTCCCCATGTCGATGAGGACAAGGGCCTCTTCCCGACAACCCTGGCCGTTGGTTGTCGGGGTCTGCGGGCGGGGGGCTTATCGGAATCCGGGAGCCCCCTTTAATAAGGGGGCCCCCGGATACCGGCCCCCCACCCTATGTGAATGAGTATGGGGTACAATGTACCCCTACCCATTCACCTGTGGAAAAAAAGTACAAAAAAAAAACACAACACAGGAAAAAAATATTTTATTGCACAGCTCCGGGGGTCTTCCGTCTTCGGGGGTCTTCTCGCCGGACTCCTCCGCTATCTTCTTGTAGCTCTTTTACTAGCGGAGGAGTCCGGCTTTCTTCCTCCCCGCCGCCGGCCTCTTCTCCCGACTTCGGGGGTCTTGTCCCCCTCTTCGGTTCTTCTGCCGGGCCACCGCGCCTTCTTATAGCTCTTTTACAGGCGGTGGCCCGGTCTTCTGTCGTCGCCGCCGCCGCCGCCGCCGCCTTCCGTTCTTCTTCTTCTCCAGGAGATGTTGACACGACGCTCTCTCCGGCCGGAATGCCAGAGCCGCCCTGCGCTGCCACTTATATAGGGACAATGGGGCGGTGTCACATGGGTTGATGTCACATGGGTTGGTCACATGGGTTGATGTCACATGGTAAGGGGGCGGGGTCACCATGTGACATCAACCCATGTGACCAACCCATGTGACATCAACCCATGTGACACCGCCCCATTGTCCCTATATAAGTGGCAGCGCAGGGCGGCTCTGGCATTCCGGCCGGAGAGAGCGTCGTGTCAACATCTCCTGGAGAAGAAGAAGAACGGAAGGCGGCGGCGGCGACGACAGAAGACCGGGCCACCGCCTGTAAAAGAGCTATAAGAAGGCGCGGTGGCCCGGCAGAAGAACCGAAGAGGGGGACAAGACCCCCGAAGTCGGGAGAAGAGGCCGGCGGCGGGGAGGAAGAAAGCCGGACTCCTCCGCTAGTAAAAGAGCTACAAGAAGATAGCGGAGGAGTCCGTCGAGAAGACCCCCGAAGACGGAAGACCCCCGGAGCTGTGCAATAAAATATTTTTTCCCTGTGTTGTGTTTTTTTTTTGTACTTTTTTTCCACAGGTGAATGGGTAGGGGTACATTGTACCCCATACTCATTCACATAGGGTGGGGGGCCGGTATCCGGGGGCCCCCTTATTAAAGGGGGCTCCCGGATTCCGATAAGCCCCCCGCCCGCAGACCCCGACAACCAACGGCCAGGGTTGTCGGGAAGAGGCCCTTGTCCTCATCGACATGGGGACAAGGTGCTTTGGGGTGGGGGGGCCGCACGCCCCCCCCCCCAAGGCACCCCCCATGTTGAGGGCACGCGGCCTGGTACGGCTCAGGAGGGGGGGGGCCGCCCGCTCGTCCCCACCCCCTTTCCTGGCCGACCGGGTAGCGTGCTCGGATAAGGGTCTGGTGTGGATCTGGGGGGGACCCCCACACCGTTTTTTCGGCGTAGGGGGTTCCCCTTGGAATCCATACCAGACCTAAGGGCCTGGTATGCTCTCGGAGGGGGAACCCACGCCAAATTTTTTTCAGAAATTTGCCGTGGAGTTCCCCCTTGAGCTCATTCTCTGCTTGGCCTCGGCAAAAGTCGCCTGGCCTGGGGCGACTTGTAAGTCGTCCCAAGTCGGGCTTGAAGTCATCACAAGTCGTTTTGAAGTCGTCCCAAGTCGCGCTGTGATCTTAACTCAAGTCGTGTCCAAGTTGCCTGACTCAAGTCGCCTACAAGTCGTGTTGCCCCTGTGTGAATGGGCTCTTACCGGATACACTGCAATGGAACATACACAAAGTCAATCAAAAATTAGTGCATAAATTAGTGATCAAACATATCATCAACTGTGCAAAATAAATAAATTAAGATGAATAATCAGTGACGTATCATGTTTGACCAAACCCTGCTCATTTCGTCAGAGCGTCTGACGTCTTCAGGGGTCACAACCTGTGAACGTGATACGTCACTTCCGCCCATAGTGGAACGCAGGTGAAGCTACGGCGTCCCCGCGTCCACGTTTTTTTTATATACTTCGCCATGAATATCTAATAAGTAAAACTGCTTTATGTGCTCCCCTACCCCCTGCAAACCCAACCAAGCATTTAACCCTTGCAGTGCAGAGACATTCTGGATTTGTTCTTTCACCAGAGATGGGCATTAGTAAATATAGACAAGTTCTTGGTTGCACTTCAGGAAAAATTATAGAAACACAGCCGAGGGACTAAAACTCCCAGCATGGCTTGATTGACAGGTCATGTCCTTCCAGCTCTGCAGAAGCCAGAGTTCCGCAAAACTGCTTTTCCATACAATGTGCTACACCAATCACTGTTGTGATAGATAACCCGAGCTAAACTGATATGAATCAGCTGTGTCTGGTATACCGCACATAGGGTTGCCACCTTTTCTTCAAGCCAAACCTGAACACTTTTGCGGCACAGGGCAATATTTTTTTCTTTTTTCAGTAAACACTATAGGATTATAAAAGGCCTGGGATATATTTGGGTGCCCCAAGGAGAGTAGAAATGTAGCACACAGAGCGCACCAGTGGGTACGGCCAAATTGCTCTTGCTGACATCATCAACCCACCCTTCAGTGATGCCGAACCTGATCTCAAACAGCTGCCCGCAGCGGCAACAGATTTGTGTATGACTATCTGGGTTACTTGGGGAGCCACAGCCTGGTCTGAATAAATGTGTCCGGGTTTCAGATGGACTGAAACGCGGACAGATGATTCAAAACCCAAACTGTCCAGGTGAATCCTGGACAGGTGGCAACCCTAACCGCACATGACCTTTATACTGTATAGCATCTATATATATATATATTGTATATACAGTGGTGTGAAAAAGTGTTTGCCCCCTTCCTCATTTCCTGTTCCTTTGCATGTTTGTCACCTGAGTTCAATTTCTATAGCCACACCCAGGCCTGATTATTGCCACACCTGTTCACAATCAAGGCATCACTTAAATAGGAGCTGCTTGACACAGTAAGGTCCACCAGAAGATCCTTAAAAGCTACACATCATGCCGAGACCCAAAGAAATTCAGGAACAATTGAGAAAGAAAGTAATTGAGATCTATCAGTCTGAAAAGGGTTATAAAGCCATTTCCAAAGCTTTGGGAATCCAGCGAACCACAGTGAGAGCCATTATCCACAAATGGCGAAGACATGGAACAGTGGTGAACCTTCCCAGGAGTGGCCGGCCGCCCAAAATTACCCCAAGAGCGCAGCGACGACTCATCCAAGAGGTCACAAAAGACCCCACAACAACGTCCAAGGAACTGCAGGCCTCACTTGCCTCAGTTAAGGTCAGCGTTCATGCCTCCACCATCAGGAAAAGACTGGGCAAAAATGGCCTGCATGGCAGAGTTCCAAGGAGAAAACCACTGCTGAGCAAAAAGAACATCAAAGCTCGTCTCAATTTCTCCACAACACATCTTGATGATCCCCAAGACTTTTGGGACAACATTCTGTGGACCGATGAGACAAAAGTGGAACTCTTTGGAAGGTGTGTGTCCAAGTATATCTGGCGTAGAAGGAACACTGCATTTCATAAAAAGAACATTATACCAACAGTAAAATATGGTGGTGGTAGTGTGATGGTCTGGGGCTGTTTTGCTGCTTCAGGACCTGGAAGACTTGCCGTGATAAAAGGAACTATGAATTCTGCTGTCTACCAAGAGATCCTGAAGGAGAATGTCCGACCATCTGTTCGTGTACTCAAGCTGAAACGAACTTGGGTTCTGCAGCAGGACAATGATCCTAAACACACCAGCAAGTCCACCACCGAATGGCTGAAGAAAAACAAAATGAAGACTTTGGAGTGGCCTAGCCAAAGTCCTGACCTGAATCCTATTGAGATGTTGTGGTATGACCTTAAAAAGGCCGTTCATGCTCGAAAACCCTCTAATGTAACTGAATTAGGACAATTCTGCAAAGATGAGTGGGCCAAAATTCCTCCAGGACGCTGTAAAAGCCTCATTGCACGTTATCGCAAACGCTTGGTTGCAGTTGTTGCTGCTAAGGGTGGCCCAACCAGTTATTAGGTTTAGGGGGCAATCACTTTTTCACACAGGGCCATAAAGGTTTGGATTTTTTTTCACCTTTAATAATAAACACCTTCATTTACAAATTGCATTTTGTGTTTACTTGTGTTGTCCTTGACTGTTGTTTAAATTGGTTTGATGTTCCGAAACACTTAAGTGTGACAAACATGCAAAGGAACAGGAAATGAGGAAGGGGGGCAAACACTTTTTCACACCACTGTATATTTACCAACCAACAACAAATTAATTAGAGGAGGCTGGACACAGAGGACAGCAAGAAATGACATGCTCAGTGATCTCTACATATAGAAAACACATTATTTGAAGGTTGCCATTTATAATAAATATTCTACTCACACATCTGCCATAGAAGGATCAGGAACAAAGTCTTCAGACATTCTTCGGACATTTCCTGGGAGTCGGGCGTAGTGTGGAAGTCCAAGGATCGTGTTTTTATTTTCACTTTCATTTTTGCAACCATTAATATGGGAGGGAGTCAGGGAGGAGGGGGTGAGGAGGACATCTTCTGTTCACAGCCTCCATTCAGAGGGAGAAGAGATGTCTGCAAAGTCTGTGTTTGGTATACCGCACATGACCTTTATAGCATCTATATATATATATTAACTAACAACAAATTAATTAACATTTGTATGAATAGAGGCACACAGAGGACTGCAAGACATGACATTCTCAGTGATCTCTACCTATAGAAAACACATTATTTATCATTATAATAAAGATTTTACTGACACATTTTCCATAGAAGGGTCAGGAACAACACCCTAAAGCTGCTTTCACACTGGGGCGGTATTCAGGCGTTACAGCGCTAAAAATAGCGCCTGTGTAACGCCTGAAAAAAACTGGCCCCTTTAACTCCAGTGTGAAAGCCGGAGGGCTTTCACACTGGAGCGATGCGCTGGCAGGACGGTGAAAAAAGTCCTGCTAGCCGCATCTTTGCAGCGGTGAAGGAGCCGTGTATTCACCGCTCCTAAACCGCTCCTACCCATTGAAATCAATGGGACACCGCGGCAATACCGCCGGCAAAGCGCCGCTACAGCGGCGCTTTGCCGGCGGGTTTAACCCCTTTTCGGCTGCTAGCGGGGGTTAAAACCACCCCGCTACCGCCCGCACACCGCCGCTAAAACGACGGTAAAGCGCCGCTAAAAATAGCGGCACTTTACCGCCGATGCCGCTCCCGCTGCAGTGTGAAAGCAGCCTAATGGTGGCCATTTCAGGAATCAGAGTGTGCAGCTCAAGGGTCATGTCTTATTTTATATTTTCACTTTTGCAGCCTGCCTTGAAGCAGTAATTAACCACTTAAAGTGGAGGGCCACCCTGAAAAACAGAAGTACATTAAAAATTAGCCAAAAATCTAAAACAAAAAAAATAATTTTTTATTTTTTTTTAAACATACCAGAAATGCCTGTTGCTAGGCATATCATCCTAATCTGCCTCTTCCTCCTCCACGGTGATGTTCTGTCTTCTCTCCTCCGTGCGTTGTCTTCTGGGTAATGGGTCGCGCTGTGTTCTGGGAACTGTGTGTTCCAGAACACAGCGCGTCCCATTCACAAAGCGCTGCGCAACTCGCGCATGCGCAGTAGGAAACGGGCGGTGAAGCCACAAGGCTCCACTGCCTGTTTCCCTTAGATAAAATGGCAGCGCCGGGACCCGAGAGCTGAGGGATGGGTCAGCCTCGGGCGGCCCACATCGCGGGCGCCCTGGACAGGTAAGTGTGCTTATTAACCACTTGACCACTGGGCACTTAAACACCCTTAATAACCAGACCAATTTTCAGCTTTTGGTGCTCTCACATTTTGAATGACAATTACTCAGTCATGCAACACTGTACCCATATGAAATTTTTGTCCTTTTTTTCACACAAATAGAGCTTTCTTTTGGTGGTATTTAATCACCTCTCAGTTTTTTATTTTTTGTGCTATAAAAGAAAAAAGACCGAAAATTTTGCGAAAAAATTGATTTTTCTTCGTTTCTGTTATAGAATTTAGCAGATTAGTAATTTTTTCTTCATAAATTTTGGCCATAATTTATACTACTACATATCTTTGGTAAAAATAAGTACAAATTGGTGGATATTATTTGGTCTTTGTGAAAGTTATAGAGTCCACAAGCTATGGTGCCAATATCTGAAAATTGATCACACCTGAAGTACTGACGGCCTATTTCAATTCTTGAGACCCTAACATGCCAGAAAATTACAAATACCCCCCAAATGACCCCTTTTTGGAAAGAAGACATTCCAAGGTATTTAGTAAGAGGCATGATGAGTTTTTTGAAGTTGTCATTTTTTCCCATAACTCTTTGCAAAATCAAGATTTTTTTTCCTTTTTTTTTTTTTCCACAAAATTGTCATATTATCAGTTTATTTCTCACACACAGCATATGCATACCACAAATTACACCCCAAAACACATTCTGCTATTACTCCCGAGTACGGCGATACCACATGTGTGAGACTTTTACACAGTGTGGCCACATACAGAGGCCCAACATGCAGGGAGCGCCATCAGGCGTTCTGGAGCACCCAGGACAATTCTGACATTTCTCTCCTACATGTAAAAATCATCATTTATTTGCTAGAAAATTACATAGAACCCCAAAACATTATATATATATATTTTTTTTAGCAAAGACCCTGGAGAATACAATGGTGGTCGTTGCAAATTTTTATCTCACACGGTATTTGCGCAGCAATTTTTCGAACACGTTTTTTGGGGGAAAAAACAGTTTTGTGCTTAAAAAAAAAACAGTAAAGTTAGCCCAATGTTTGCATAAAGTGAAAGATGAAGTTATGCTGAGTAAATCGATATCAAACATGTCACTCTTCAAAATTGCACATGTCCGTGGAATGGTGCCAAACGTCGCTACTTAAAAATCCCCATAGGCGACACAAATTTTTTTTTACTGGTTACATGTTTTGAGTTACAGAGGAGGTCTAGGGCTAGAATTATTGCTCTCGCTCTAACATTCACGGCGATACCTCACATGTGTGGTTTGAACACCGTTTTCATATGTGGGCGGGGCTTACATATGCGTTCGCTTCTGCATTGCGAGCACATGGGGACAGGGGCGCTTTACATTTTTTTATTTTTTTTATTGTTCATTTTACTTTATTTATTTTAGTTTGACATTTTTTTCCCCAAAAATAAATTTTTGATCACTTTTATTCCTATTACAAGGAATGTAAACATCCCTTGTAATAGGAATATGGGATGACAGGTCCTCTTTACAGTGAGATATGGGGGGTCAATAAGACCCCACATCTCACCTCTGTGCAGAGTATTGGGGGGTATTGCAGAGTATTGGGGGGTATTGCAGAGTATTGGTGGGTATTGCAGAGTATTGCCAGGGTATGGAGGGGTTAAATTCGGTGAGCAGCGATGTGGGCACTGCAGATGCAGCCCACAGCGCTGCTGACACCGATCTCTTTCCCCTCCGCTGTACCTATCGGTACAGATTGGGGGAGGGAGGAACCGGCGTTCCCAGGGGGCGCGCGAGAGCAGAATTCTGGGAGGCCGTTAATTAACGGCCTCTTAGAGTTAAACAACCGCCCTGAAGCCGTTAATTGGCTATGGGCGGTTGTTAAGTGGTTAAAAGTCAGCAGCTACAGTGTTTGCAGCTGCTGACTTTAAAAAAAAAAAAAATTAAAAATGGCCATCCTCTTTAAGGACCGAGCATCTTTTTTGAGGTTTGTTGTTTACAAGTTAAAAACATTTTTTTTTCCTAGAAAACTACTTAGGACCCCCAAACATTATACATTTTTTTTTTCTAAAACCCTAGAGAATAAAATGGAGGTCGTTGCAATACTTTCTGCCACATCGTATTTGCGCAGCGGTCTTACAAGGCACTTTTTTTGGAAAAAATAAACACATTTTAATAAAAAAATAAGACAACAATAAATTTAGCCCAATTTTTTTTTTATATATATTGTGAAAGATAATGTTACGCCGAGTAAATTGATACCCAATATGTCACTCTTCAAAATCGCGCCCGCTCGTGGAATGGCGACAAACTTTTACCCTTAAAAATCTCCATAGGCGACGTTTAAAAAAAAATTCTACAGGTTGCATGTTTTGAGTTACAGAGGAGGTCAAGGGCTAGAATTATTGCTCTCGCTCTACTGATCGCGGTGATACCTCACATGCGTGGTTTGAACACTGTTTTCATATGCTGTTTTCATACGCAAGCTCAGCAGGATGGGGCTCATTTAAAAAAAAAAAATTTAAGGACCTCTTAAATAGGAGATCTGGGGTCAAAAAGACCTCACATCTCATATTTACACTAAAATGCAATAAAAACTAAAAATAAAATGTTGTCATTTAAAAAAATGCAAAAAAAAATGTCCCTTTAAGAGCTGTGGGCGGAAGTGATATTTTGCCCTGCTATAGAGACGGGTGGGGGCCATTTTCCCCTCACTCGTCTCCATGCCACTGAAGTGAGAGGACCCTCTCCCGCTGCCGATAAAAGTGATCTTGCTGCGAATCCGCCGCAGAGACCACGATTATGGGAAATTGGACCACTGGCCGAAGAGGGTACCGGGTAATGGCAGCTAGCTCCTACCATAAAAAGGATATATTTTTTTTTTGTTAGGTTTTCTTTCCTTCATTTTTATCCGGTGATCCAGCCAGTAAAAAAAAATGAAAACCACCGTAACCTGTCTTTGCAGTAAGGTGCATATAGAAGGGCAACGCACATTGCAAACAAGCAAAAGATTTCCCAGCCAGCCTGCAAAACAACTGAATTGGTCCTGTCTAAGGCCTTATGTACAGTGGATGTTATAAAAAAAAAAAGCCGTTAGCCGTAGCGTTAGCTGTAGAAATCTGTAGATGTAGAGTGTATTTTGTGCAGCATTTTTGTAGAACTGTTTCTCCGCGTTTTTTTTTTGTTTTTTAGCATTTTTTAGCTTTTTTTTTAAGCAAAACTATACTCCCATAAAAGCTTATGGTTCAAAAACACTTATAAACTCTGAAAATCCATGTATTTTGCCGTTTTTAACTGCTTCAGCCCCAGAATATTTTACCCCCTTACCGACCAGAGCACTTTTTGCGATTCGCAACTACATCACTTTAACTGACAATTGTGCGGTTGTGCGATGTTGCACCACATAAAATGAATGTCCCTTTATTCCCCACAAATAGAGCTTTCTTTTGGTGGTATTTGATCACTTCTGCGGTTTTTATTCTTTGCGCTATAAACAAAAAAATTGTAAAAAAAAAAAAAACGCTATATTTTTTACTTTTTGCTATAATAACTATCCCAAAAATATATAAAAAAAACATTTTTTTTGCACAGTTTATGCTGATATGTATTATTCTACATTTTTGGTAAAAAAATAAAATCGCAAAAAGTGTATATTAATTGGCTATAGCGTCTACAAAATAGGGGATAGTTTTGTGGCATTTTTATTTTTATTTTTTTTAACTAGTAATGGCGGGGATCTACAATTTTTATCAGGACTGCGACATTATGGCAGACACATCGGACAATTTTGACACATTTTTGGGACCATTGTCATTTTTACAGCGATCAATGCTATAAAAATGCATTGATTACTGTAAAAATGTCACTGGCAGTGAAGGGGTTAACCACTAGGGGGCGATAAAGGGGTTAATGTGTTCCCTATTGTGTGTTCTAACCGAAGAGGGGAGGGGACTGTGTAGGGGAGATGACAGATCGCTATTCATACTTTGTATTGTTTGCACACGTTTGCAAATATATGTGTAAGCTGCAGTGCCCACACGAAGGGACCTCTGTATATACTGCAGTCCTAACTCTAAACTTTCCAGAGCCTCCATAGTAGGAGCACATACACTATATTGTCAAAAGTATTGGGACACCTGCCTTTACACATGAACTTTAATGGCGTCCCAGTCTTAGTCCGTAGGGTTCAATATTGAGTTGCCCACCCTTTGCAGTTATAACAGCTTCAACTCTTCTGGGAAGGCTGTCCACAAGGTTTAGGAGTGTGTCTATGGGAATGTTTGACCATTCTTCCAGAAGCACATTTGTGAGATCAGGCACTGATGTTGGACAAGAAGGCCTGGCTCACAATCTCCCCTCTGATTCAACCCAAAGGTGTTTTGTTGGGTTGGGGTCAGGCCAGTCAAATTTCTCCACCCCAAACTCACTCATCCATGTCTTTATGGACCTTGCTTTGTGCACTGGTCCAAATCATTTGGTGGAGGGGGGATTATGGTGTGGGGTTGTATTTTAGGGGTTGGGCTTGGCCCCTTAGTTCCAGTGAAGGGAACTCTAATGCCGTGTACACACGACCGGACTTTTGGACAGCAAAGGTTTTGGCAAGCAAAGGTCCGACGGAACGAGTCCGTCGGACAATTCGATCGTGTGTGGGCTCCATCGGACCTTTGCTTGCCAAAAATCTGGCAGACTTTAGAAATAGAACATGTTTTAAATTTTTCCACCGGAACTCCGCCGGACCGAGAAATCCGTTCGTGTGTATGCTAGTCTGACGGACAAAAACCGACGCTAGGGCAGCTATTGGCTACTGGCTATGAACGTCATCACGTTCGAATCCGTCGGACTTTAGTGTGATTGTGTGTGGCCAAGTCCGTTCATTCGGAAAGTCCGTCGGAACTCCGCCGAAAGTCCGTCGGAAAGACCGGCGGACCTAGTCCCTCTAAAAGTCCGGTCGTGTGTACGCGGCATTAAGTTGGACAATTTCATGCTCCCAACATTGTGGGAACAGTTTGGGGATTACCCCCTTCCTCTTCCAACATGACTGCGCACCAGTGCACAAAGCACAGTCCATAAAGACAAGGATGAGCGAGTTTGGGGTGGAGGAACATGACTGGCCTGCACAGAGACCTGACCTCAACCCAGTTACATCAGAGACCCCTTTTACAACAGGGAGTTCATTAGAGTTCCCACTATATCAAGGTCTCCATCAGAGTCTCCCTGTACATTAGTGTCCCCAGTAGAGCCCCCCTTACATCAGGGTGCACATCAAAGACCCCCTTACATTGGATTGTCCATCAGAGTCCACCCTTACATCAGTGTCACCATCCCAGCCCCCCCTTTCATCAGGGACCCCCTTTACATCAGGGTCAACATCAGAGTCCCCCCTTACATCAGTAACCCCATCAGAGTCCCCCTTACACCAGGGTCCCCTTCAGAGTTCCCCCTTACATTAGTGTGCCCATTAACATTCCCTCACCACTGTAATTAGGCTGATGTAGCACCCTGGTATTTCGGCAGGGTTGCTAACAAATTTAGTCTGCCAGGCAGTAAGTGTTCTGTCTAATTGATAGAAGATCCACTAATTCTTCCCTAAATCTGGGTTTGCTATAGGAGACAGCAGTTCTACAAATACAGTGGCTGCATCCGGTTTGGAGGTCCTCAACCTGTATAGCTGTCTGCTTATTTTCTCTCGGAGTCTGACAATTACCATTACATCTGCCTAAGCCCTTGTACACACGGTCGGAGAATCTGTCGGAATGAGTCTTATCGGACCGTGTCGTCAGATAATCCGACTGTGTGTGGTATGCATCGGACTGATTCCGTCCGACCCAATTTTCCAACATGTTGGAATGACCAACTGGGCTGGACGGACCTAATCCGATCATGTGTAGAGCATTTTCATCGGACCAAGTGCCACGCATGCTCACATTCAAATTCCGACACGGAAGCGCTCGTTCAGGTAAAACTACTGCTCGTAAGCGATTTTGCTATTTGACTGTTACCAAATAGAACAGACTATCATTCTGACACCAGCATTTTTCTTTCCCGTCCCAATCATTTTTGGTCACTACTGTCTATTGAGATGTAAACCACTTGGAAAAATCTCAACTTACTGATCAATAAGAACATCTAGTTAACATCATTAAATGTAACATAACAAATATGTTCAACAATGCAATACCTGTCTCAAGCTGGGCCCCACCAAATGGTGCTGCCTGGAAGGCCCAGGTTGGTCATCAGAAGCCTCAGCTGGGGGTGAAGGATGCCTTGGAGGAAGCCTGGAGAGTGGTGGCCTGAGTGGTGGCCTGGGTACCCCCTGGTCTACCAGAAAATGCAGCCTGTCAAAGTGCACCATCCTGGGGTAATAAACAGCATCTGATTCTCCTGCTCTCAAGGACTCCAGGTGCTTCTTTCTCTCCCTGAAATATGTAAGCTTCATGGCCACAATTTTGCGATTCAGATATGTCATGTCTGCCGTGGGGACCCTGATCTGCACCAAAGCAAGCAGTTTCTCCAGTGCTGCGTTCCTCTTTGATCTGTCATTATAAAATTTGTTGTGGAACTGCCACAGGCAGGGCATCTCCATGTAGAGCTCGAGGAATAGCCCCATAAAGTTGGCATTGTTGAATGGGTCCATTTTTTCTGCAAGACACAAAACAAGACAAACCCTCAAATACTAATAATGCAATTAAAATCCCTCATAATCTTGTCCCAACAGAGACCTAGATACAAGCAGTCTAGTCTAGTGAAGCACAAAGTTAAAAATGTTACCTTCGTTTCCACGTTCGCCGCGTCCGTGACTCACACTCTCCTCCCAGATCGTACGGACGATACACACGTGTTGCGTTTTATATACAGTGCGCATGCGTGAAACTCCGCCCACCCCTGACGTTCTTTCCAGACTATTCCCCACCCCTTCGCTTCCCGCGCAGTGGGGAGAGCACATGGCGGAGAGAACGCAGGTGCGCAATAATAGTTCCACTAACAAGGAGGAGGGTGAGGAAAGCCCGGAGCCTGAAACGTCCCGATCCAGGAAGACAAGATTTAGGGCTCAAATATGTCTTTTGGAGAGATGTTGGAGATGGTGGACATATTAAACAGGACCGACTATGATGGGAAGTATGGACCTTACCCAAACCCAAATATCAGAAAGGCCAAGATCATGAATAAAGTTGTGAAGAGTCTTCTGAAGAATTTTGGGGTACACCGATCCAAGGATCAACTGAGAAAACGCTGGTCAGACCTGAAACTGAGGGAGCACGAGCAGTACAGAAGGATTAAGAGCGTTCTTCAAAAAAGTAAGTAGTTGTCGTGTGTTCATATGATTATTCTTGCTTGCATACATGCTCCATGTGCTTTGATTTCATGTTGTGCATTTTAAAATGGCCACTTTCAAGGTCATGGTTTCGTTCGTTCGTAGGAAACATCGTTCTGCAGGGAAGTATTCCAGCTTAACAAAGTGGCCCCAATAATGTTCTCACCTTGTAACTCGGCCCAAAAACCCATTGTACAACACTTCCAAGCAATGTTTCATATTCCTATTTCTGCCCATATTCCTATTTCTGTGCTAATTAATCTTTGTTTACATTCTCATAGGGGAGAGAAGACTCGGCAAGTATGAGGACACCAGGGACCACACCCCTCCCAAAGAAGGGCAACTTCCAAAAGAAGAAACAGAGGAGCAGGAGGAGGAGGAGGAAGGAGAGATTGTGGAGGTTGGCCAAATTGTCACCACAACAGGTGAGTGTCGGAGAACACAGCTTCCGGTAAGCTCATCAATGTATATCACCTTATTTGGATTACATGGTGTGTTTGTTTGCTTTGTTTTCTAGGTGATGTGGAGGAAGATTCCCGTTTTACCAGTGAAAGTGCCCAGATCTTGATCGGGGAGATAATGGGGTGCAATAGGGATTTGGAAATTGTACAACAAAACATCAATGATGTTAAAAATAAAATGAATAACATCATTGATGTTTTGGGGAGAGTGTGAAAACGAAAAACTAGATAGGGTTTTATTTTTGCTTTTTATAAAAAAAAAATCGTATTTTGCATAATTCCAAATTTGGAAGATGCACAGAGTGTGTAAACATGCGCTATCTCCCATCATGGGGGATCAATGTACATGTTTTGTGGAAAGTGTCTGAGATGAAGTGGTTGCAGCCCCAAAGCGCGTACATTGATCCCCCATGATGAGAGATGGCACATGTTGACACACTGTGTGCATCTTCCAAATGTGTTTTTTTTCAGGGGTCACACCCCATGTGATGAAGGCAATATCAGCCCAGTTTGTACATACTCATGTCTGATATTGTCTTCACTTTTCAAAGTTGAACTTTGTAAGTTACTGTGTTCTGTATTTTACGGTTTGATACATGCCTGTTTACACAAAAAAAAACAAGTAAAAAAAAATATGATTAAACTCTGTTTTGGATACACAAAATCTCTTGGTTTGTTGTAAAAACCTTTAATAAACGCACATATGAATGTGCTTGTATTAAAAAGTTGAATTGTCAACAATGTGTGGCTTCCTTTTTCATTGCTCCTAAAATGTATTTGTAGTCAAATTTGAGTTTGTGCTGAGAAGGAGTGTGATTTACTAAAGGCAACTCCACTTTGCACTCCAAGTGCAGTTTCAGGTGTACTTTTGCAGTGGACTTGTAGTGCATAGTGGATGTGCCTTTAGTAAAAAGCACCCACAGTGAGGTGTAAATTTGGACAATCATGCCATTTTCCTGCCATGGTGCTGAAAATGAGCATGATTTAGATCAGTAATGCACTACACATTAGTTAACAAAAAGAAGGTGTGTGTGTAGCAGACCCACAACATAATAACATTATCTGAAGAAGAGACTGTCCCCTCATCTCGCTCTGAACTTGGGTTTGCACTGTTGGTGAAAAAGGCACAACTTGACAAAAAATGGCAAAGTGGGAGGCCACAGTCTGCCATTCCTGTGGCGTTGAAGGACACTGTGTAGTGTCACAAGAACAAAAACTAGTAATTTGACAAATCAACATTGCATGCAGATTAGACACCCACATTTTTTGACAAAATTAGTCTAACATTTTGGGAACTGAGTATTTAACCACTTGCTTACTGGGCACTTAAACCCCCCTCAGTCCCAGACCAATTTTCAGCTTTCAGCGCTGAAGCACTTTGAGTGACAATTACGCGGTCATACAACACTGTACCCAAATGAAATTTTTATCATTTTTTTCCCACAAATAGAGCTTTCTTTTGGTGGTATTTAGTTACAGCTCGGAGTTTTATTTTTTGCTAAACAAACAAAAAAAGATGCAAAAAAAAAATAAAAAAAAATCATGTTTTAATAGTTTGTTATAAAATTTTGCAAACGGGTCATTTTTCTCCTTCATTGAAGTGCGCTGATTAGGCGGCACTGATAGGCTGCATTGGTGGGCACTGATGGGCTGCATTGGTGGGCACTGATGGGCTGCATTGGTGGGCACTGATGGGCTGCATTGGTGGGCACTGATAGGCTGCACTGGTGGGCACTGATAGGCATAGTTAAGGCGGCACTAATAGGCACAGATAAGGCGGCACCGATGGGCACAGATAAGGCGGCACTGATGGGCAAAGATGGGCACAGATAAGATGGCACGGATGGGTGGCACGGATAAGTGGCACGGATGGGTGGCACGGATGGGCACTGATAGGTACCACAGATAGATGGGACTGATGGGCACTGATAGGTGGCACTGATAGGTGGCTCTGATAGGTGGCACTGCTGGGCACTGATGGGCGGCACTGCTGGGCACTGATGGGCGGCACTGCTGGGCACTGATGGGCGGCACTGGGGTGCAGCACCTTTGAGGCAGATTTTGGGTGGCACTGTGGGTGGCACTGCTGGGTGGCACTGCTGGGTGGCACTGTGGGCACTGCTGGGTGGCACTGTGGGCACTGCTGGGTGGCACTGTGGGCACTATGGGCACTGCTGGGTGGCACTGACAGGGGGGCACTTACTTTATTTCAGGATGGCACTGCGGGTGGCAGGTGGGCACTGGCAGGGGGCAGGTGTCCGTTTAAATTGCTGGCCGTGATCGGGACTGATGTCCCGAACACGGCCGCCGGCGATCGGCTTTTTTTTTTTCTCCTCGCGCTGTCAGCGCGAGGAGGAATACTAGCCGATTACCGGCTCCGTTTTATCACATGATCAGCTGTCATTGGCTGACAGCTGATCACGTGATAAGGGGTCGGGATCGACCCCTTACACGGATCGGTGATCAGGCGAGTCTCACGGACTCGCCGATCACAGAGCGCGCCGCGCGCGCCCCTCAGGGGGCGCGCAGGCCGCTCGTAACCGGGACCACGTCAATAGACGTAGTCCCGGAAATGTGGGTCCGCGCTGTTGCCGTCATTTTGCAATAGCGCGGATCCCAAGTGGTTAAAGCCTAAAGTATAAGGTCCCCTTATGAGAGTCCTAACCCCCCCATCCCCCCATCTGATGGGCCCTTGCTAAAAAATGAGGGGGGATGTTTAGGACAGGTAACCGTCTCCACTTGATTGAGAGATGAATGCCTAAATAATGTGTGATACTTTGGGAAGCCCCTCCTTAGTTACACTATTGGCAGCCCACCGGACAGGTAAGAAGTGTCAGAATAACAAAATGGAAGCACATTTTGACATTCTGCTATTACATAGCAAGAAAATTAATGTCTTAAAAAAATCAAAATAGAATTTGAAAGTATTGAGGCAGGCCCTTGCACTACATGCTTTGGTGAATTTGTCCATAAATGTTATCATGAAAAAGGTATTTAGAGTGTGTATTGGGTTGGGTCAAGTCATCAGATAGAAGATTGCTATCAGCTGAGGTAGCAGTTGGGGGGAGGGGGGTTCCTAATGAGTTTGGCACAACTCCAAAAAACACAAAAAAGGTCACTTTGCATGAATTGAAGCACACACATGACATTTGTAGAGATTTTAGGGGGTGTTTAGGGGAAAGCAATACTATGGAGCTGACAAAAGACATTGTCAAGTGACTAGACTATAGTTTTAGGGGCCAAGAAGAGCATGGTGGGGAAGTTAGTGAGGCAAATCTGCATGAGGACAAAGGGGCAGAGCATATGAATTAGAGCATATTGCAATGATGGTAATTAGGGAATGAGGAAAGAAATGCAAGACATTAGCAATCATGAAATACATAGAATGTGATGTTTAAGGATAAAACTTACCTTCATATAGTCCTTCTGCAGGAGCTGAATGATGGCAGAACAGGTCTCTGGAATAATGATCCCCAGAGCCTGGGGGGAGATGCCTGTAGAGAACTTGAGGTCCTGAAGGCTTCGCCCTGTCGCCAAGTAGCGCAACGTGGCGATGAGCCTCTGCTCCAGAGTGATGGCTTGCCGCATGCAGGTATCCTGCCTGGTGATATAAGGGGACAGCAAAGCAAGCAGACAGTGAAAAACGGGGTCCGTCATCCTGAGAATAATCCAGAAATGATCAGGATTATTCTCGCGGATCTCACGGGGCAAAGGCATGTGGGAGAACTGGTGACGCTGGCGCAACCAATTCTTGGTCGTCCAAACATGTTTCGTCTACGTACTCATCGTACAGTTTGTGCTGTGCAGGGGTTCTTACTTTGACTTTGACACAAGCCCTTTGGCTTGTGTCAAAGTCAAAGTAAGAACCCCTGCACAGCACAAACTGTACGATGAGTACGTAGATGAAACATGTTTGGAAAACGGTCGGCTGGTCAGAACGGACACCAGAAAGCAACGCTAAACAGCAAGACCTGAAAGGACGACCTGAATAGCAGAAGCAAGCAGACAATAAAAAATGCCTTTCAAAGCATACTATACCAAGATAGAGTCCACAATGAGAAGCAAATACTTAATGACTGCACGCACTGATTATCAGATACGCAAAGACAAGCACAAACTGAAGAGCAGTAGCGATCTGAATCACTAATCTGAAAAGCGCGAATCGTCTTTCACCAAACTTCTACTACAACACGAGATCAGCAGAAGGAGCCCAAAGGGTGCTGGACGTGGCGCTGAACTTCCTTTTTCTAGTCCCGCCGTACACGGCTTACGTCACCACGTTCTTGGCCACCTGCGAAATCAGACAACTTGGCCCTACCGTGTGTATGCAACAGTTTTGGACACAATCGTCAGACTAAATTCGACAGGCAAAATCCGACGGATTTGGTTGCCAAAATCTCCGACCGTGTGTACGTGGGCTAAGGGTGTCCTGGCCCTAACCCCTTCTCCCCCAGTTCTTGTTAAGAGATAATAAACCTCTTGTTCGCATTCAAAAAGCGTCTGGTGCCCAATCATTCCATCTTGCATCACACTCACCATGCCTAGTCACCCACTCTACAAAGATGGATGTTAGCTATCTCTGACTCTGGAGGTCCCCATTAGGCCTTTAGGGGTTGGGGACACCACTACAGTTACAGTGCGGCTGTAGATGGAAAGCAGCAGGGTGGGAGATGGAACAGGTCCGGAAGGAGGAAATTCCACCCATCAGTGAATGCTGAGGCAGGCACATCTTTGGTGGTTGCTAGGACAGTCCTATCGACTAACCAATGACAAAGCGCGTACCTTTATATTGGCATTTGAAATTTACAAATGGAGCAATTTATAAATTTGATGAAAGGTTTTGCACTGGGAAACACTATTTGAAAGATAAAAAGTGCCTTTTTATATACAACTATATAAATCAGACCAAAATGAGGAAGAAAGAGAGACAAAGGGACATTGTTCTAAATTAGGGACAGTTGGGAGCTATGAGAAGCATGGTGGGGAAACTAACTGATGTGGATCCCCAGTTTGTGCACATCAGCAATGGGTCAATGACTCCTGGGCCATAGTTTGGAGACCTCTGGTATACAGTAGATGTAGCCCCCTGATGTTTAGGCAGGGTTTGCTCTTAAATTTATCTGACAGGTATAGTTGATAGGAGATCAGTTGATTCCACCCTAATTCTGGAATTGCTGCACTTCTCTCTTCTGTCACTAGATGGCCGGATATCTGGTGGCATTAGATAAGATATGGGCATTACAAGGACAGATTAGGAATAGATGGGGTATCTCAGCCAATGGGCAGGGTTCTTCTTGGGTCCCTTGGCCTGCTGGGAGAGCCTATTTATTTGGGTGAGGTCAGGTAATCAGGGTTCTGTGCCACCTGGGCGGCTGTCTGGGTGTATGTGTGTTGTGCTGCCCGGGCTGCTAGGCCAGAGTCTGAGGCCTATCCTGGGCACATCTGGCAGCTAGGCTGTCTGAGGGCCTATCCAGAAGCAGGAGAGCAGTGTAGTTTTAGGATTGTGGCTTGCAGTCCAACCAGAAGTGACCGTTCTGCCGGCCAGAGAACCTGTCATGGTCGGAGGTAGAGGGCAAGCTGTCGCCACTAAGGGTCCACCTTATTACCAGGGACCACAGTGAGTAACTGAAGCAAGTACCGTAGCAGTATTTTCACCAACCGGGGACGGAGAAGAATTGGGAAAACTTCAGCAGGTGTCAAGCCAGGGACCCAGCCAGTGGAGGTGACGTTTGCAGAGCAGTCTTGTGTGTCAAGCCAGGGACCGAGCAGGCCAGCGGGGTGAAGCTTGAGGAGTATCTATGAGTGCCAAGCTAGGGACCCAGCAGGGACACGGGGGTGACGCCCGAGGAAGATACTGAGTGAGAAGGTTGGAAGAGCTCAGGAAATCCAGTGGCAGTGGATCAGCAAGTCTAGTGAGAGAGACTGGGAGCTCAGTGGAGTGAAGATCTACAAGAAGTAATTCTAGAGGAAGTACAGAAGTTTGATACAACTTGTGTTAGAAACTAAGATTGTTGCCATTTGAGACAGAAATCCTACATATGCAAATGGGTTTTCCTGCTGGGTGCCTTCCCCTGCATGGCTGCCTACCTATAGAAGTCTCGGAGTCTGCTAATTACCATTACAACTACTAAAGGATGTCCTGGCCCTAAACCCTCTCTCCCACAGTTCTGTTCAAGAGAAAATAAATCCTTTGCATTCAAGAAGTGTCTGGCTCCCATGAATCTACCTTGCATTACATTCACCGTGCCTTGTAACCAGGGGCGGACTGACAATAGGAGATTATGGGGCCCCCGGGCAATAGGAGAAGATTATGGGGCCCCTGGGCAATAGGAGATTATGGGGGGCCCCCAGGCAATAGGAGAATATAGGGCCCCCAGGCAACAGATTATGGGGCCGCACAGTATACACACACATACAGTATAATGGAAAAATCAGCCCTCGCGCCACTAAGTGATAAATGTGACTAAAGTGAATCAATGTCTAAACTACTAATACATAAATGGAAAAAAATAAAATAGATAAATATATCAAATGTAAACCACTGAGTGATATAAAGTGCATGTGCTAATAAATAGTGCAAAAGATGCAGCAAGACAAAATAGTGAACACAAACTATCAAATGAATAATAATCAAAAAAGAGTCCTGCGCAAATCGTGCCACTCATATACTATAATCAAGGAACTCAAAATAATGCTACGTGAAAAAATCAACATATAAAAAGGAAAAAAAGTCCATAAAAAAGCACAAAAATAAGTAAAAAATAAATGGAAGGAGGACCAATGATGCAAAGTCCACTAATCCGAGCTCCCAGAACTCTCACCTTAAGATAGAGTAAACAAGCTGATCAAAAAAGCACCCCAGGAATCTTTCATTTCATTCACTATATTTAGCCATCAAGGAAATCCAGATGAGGGATGTAATAATAAAATTCCGCCACTAGAGGGCCAATCCTAGCATATAGGCTTTGCACTGTAGATCCTCAGATATATTCCGTAGTGTATGGCTCAAAACAAGAGGGGAAGGGGAAGGAGAGAGAGAGAGGAGGCTCCAATGGTGTAGTATTTAAAATAAGCAGATCGATTTATTAAAACAATATCAAAGACTCTCACATTCAAAACAGAATGAATAGCACAGTAAGGAAGATGGTTGTGTGACGTCTTGCGCCAGTCTTACTCTACTTCCGGTACGTCCTACGCCCACTCCCTACGCGTTACATCATACCACGTGACTTCTTCATGGGGATAATGATAGGCCGTTTGTGACATACATATATATAGCGAAAACAGGAACCGGAAATACCCGATCGGCCACTTTGGAAAAGGTAAGCAAAGATGTAAACACATGTAGACTGGAAGTAATACCTCCGCCATCTTGCTACTCCAATATAGTGAAGCGGAAGTACAAAACACCGCCATCTTGGAGTAAAAAATGACCCGAACGGAAATTGCAAGTAGGAAAACCAGCGCTTAAAAAATTATCTAAAAATGATAAAAAATCACAATGAAAAAATATTTTATTTATTATTAGAGGCAACAAATACATAGCATATCCCAAATAAATCTTGAATAGAAATAAAAATGAAAAACGCCAGTATGAAATTCAGTAATTAATCATATACATGGCATCATATAAAATTAAATGTAAATAAGGGATAGCTGAAAAATCTATTTAATAAAAAATTGCTATAAATAGCATATCACCCAATGTGACATGGAATAAAAAATACCACAATATCAATGAATTATGAAAAAATAACCAAAATTATATAAATATATTCAATTTAATAAAAAATTGAATAATAAATAAAAAATTTATTGTTTTAAATTACCATCCTCAAAACAAGTAAGTAAAGTCGCATACCCGGAAATAAAGTAGGACTTTACATCAAAATATATCTATCCACAATATCTCCAACATAAAATCACAGGAGAATAAAACCTAACTAGAATATAAAGATAATAATAATAGAAATATTAATGATATTAAAAATTACTTAAAAAACTGTTAAGATCAAAATCTACATTTAGACCATCAGGATAAAAAGATCTTATAGTAAAAATCCACCTAGATTCCTTTTGACTAATAGTCCTGATTTGATGGCTACCCCTCCATGATGGGTTGTATCTTTCGATACCACCAAAATTGTAAATGGGAGGGATCCCTATTGTGCACCTGGTCAAAATGCCTAGAGACACTATGTTTGGGAAACCCTTTAGAATGTTTTGTATGTGCTCTTTAAGTCTGACTTTCAGCGCTCTTTTTGTTCTCCCAATATATTGCAACTTGCAACTGCATTGTAAGCAATATACAACGCCTTCCGTATGGCATCCTATGAAATCTTGTATAATATGTGTTTGTCCAGTAGTGGTACTTACAAAATCACTTCTTTTATTCTAAAATTTTTTGGCGTGTCGACATGCAAAACAATTTTTACATGGATAAAAACCTTTCCCCGTAAAAAAGGTAAAATCCCTTTTGGGGGGTGGCTAGACGACAGATTTGGCAATAATATCTCTCAAAGTGGGAGCCCTCTTATACACAACATTCGGCCTCTCTGGTAGGATTTTGCCCAAATCCCTATCTTTTCTGAGGACATGCCAATGTCGACTCAATAACCTGGAGATCTCTTTGTACTGTACATTATAATCCAGTATGATAGAAGGAACCTCGTAATTGAATTTGTTTCTTTCATTGTTATTATGTTGGAGCATCCTATGTCTATTCATACATTTAACATGTTCGATTTCCATTTTTATTTGGGAATCTTCATAACCCTTTTCTTTAAATCTGGTCGCAATTAAATTAGCCTGTTCCAAATAGTCATCAGTCTTGGTACAATTCCTTCTTATTCGGACCAATTATCCTTTGGGTATGTTGTACAGCCATGGCTTAAAGTGGCAACTATTAATGGAAATATAACTATTCGCATCGACACTTTTGAAATGCGTTTTGGTGATGACTGTATTCTTATCCAGGGAGATATTTAAATCAAGGAAATCAATACTTTTTTCATCTATTTTCCATTCTAAATGAATATTTTTGTAATTATCATTCAAATTAGTAAGATATTTTTCCAATGCTTCAAAGCTACCGTTCCAGACTATAATAATATCGTCAATATATCTTTTCTAAAGAGTCAGCTCTGCAGGTGTATTTTTATATACCGCCTCCTCTTCCCAATAAGCCATAAAGGCATTAGCCACACTAGGCGCAAATTTAGCGCCCATAGCTATCCCAATAGCTTGTCTGTAATAGGTTTGGTTATGCCAGAAAAAGTTATGCTTCAAGCAAAAGTCAAGGCACTTTATTAGGAACTTTCTTTGTTGGCATCCCAGTGTGGTAAATGTTCTCAAAAGCCATTTTATAGCAGAACATGCTTCATGATGTGCCACAATCGTGTATAAGGAAGATACGTCTGCAGTGGCGAGAAATGTTCTTCCCTCCAACACTGTCACTGTTTCCAATAGTTGTAATGTATGCTTGGTGTCTTTTAAATATGCATTGGTTTTCTGTACTGCTGGTTGGATGAAAAAGTCTAAGTATTCTCCCAATCTCGATGTAAGTGATTCGATGCTATTGACAATAGGCCTACCAGGCGGGTTATTTCTATTTTTATGAATCTTCGGAATAGTGTAGATGATAGGTGTTCTACATGATTCAGGGATAAGATATCTGCTTTCTTTCTTGTTTAGAATCACTTTCTTATTTCCTAAATGTACTAATTGCTCTAATTCCTTCTTGTATTTCGCAGTGGGATTGCCTAAAAGTTTGATGTACGTGTTGCCATCTTGTAATTGTCGATCAAGTTCACCCAAATATGCTTCTTTCGATTGTACGACAACAGCACCTCCCTTGTCGGCCGGCCGAATAATAATATCTTTTCTATGCGTTAATAGTTTAATACCCTTTCTAATATGACCTGGATCAAACACTTTTTTAATTTGCAGGGCTTCCAAATCGTCCAACACCAGTTTTTTGAAAACTTCAACATGTTGATTGTTGGCCAGCTGCGGATTAAATACTGAATTATTACGTAATGTACTATATTGTACAGGATTTTGTTCATTCGATGTCCTAATAATGGACTTGATAGGGTTATTCATAATATACTTTTTAATATTGATCTTCCTAATGTATTTTTGGATGCCTATGTAAGTGTCAAACTTATTAAGATTTTTGACAGGGGCGTATTTAAGACCCTTATCTAGGACAGCTAGCTCTTCAGGGGAAATAGGGGTATTACTCAAATTGACAACACCTTCCCCAATCACTCTCTTTTGCGCTTGGATTCTCTTTCCCGCTCTACAGCCTCTCTTCTTTCGGGGCTGTTTCGTATTCTGTCGTTCTCCATCCTTCTTGTGGGGGAGTGATATGGTTCCTGTGGTGGTCTTCTTGAGGGAGATTCTCTCCTCCAATGTGTCTCCTGAGGTCTTCTCGGAGAGTAATCTCTCCTGTCTCGGTCTAAAAAATGATCTTGTGTGTCTCGTGGATATTGATGGTAGGGATGTTCATAATAGTTCTGTTCCGGATAATTTCTGATGGGTTCATATCTATTAGACGTAGGTATGGGACTTCTATCCCTCCTTCCTTGGTTATCATACTGATATACAGGTCTTCTATTATCTCTCTGATGCCAGTTATTATTATACGGTTTCTTAAACTTTTTGAAAGGCTTCTTCCAACCTTTTTTTGGGGTTTGTTGTGTATAATTACCCCCATATGCATGGTTATCATATGGTACTGGTGTAGCATATTGATTATTATAGGATGGATCATGCCTTCTAGGTGTCTCAGGATAGCCCCTATTATAATGTACAACAGGAGGCTTCCCTGTCTCATACCTGGCATTGTCTTTCTCCCATATCGAACCATTATTCACATGGGAAGATGTGGGATCTTGTATCCTAACCTCTCTTTCTGGAGTAGATTGTGCAGACTCAGGAATGGCTGGTTCTAATTTGCCTTGCCATTTAAATACCTTATTTGCTTTATAATCAGTAATATCGCGATGATATTTTTTCATTTTGCGCTGCTGAACCTCTAGATCTTTTGCGATAAGATCTTTATTTAGTTGTGTTGCCATTTTATTGAAATCTGGCGATTCCTTATGCGATTCTAGTTTAGTTCTAATTTCCTCAATCTGTTTTTCAATCATGTGGGTCTTTCTCTGCTTTCTTATTAGTAAAAATTTAACACATTCAATACTTTTACTGTTGAAAAATTCAAACCACTCCTCCATAGATTCTTTATCAATAAGACCATCATTGGGTGGTAGCTCCCACCTGATGCGTCTTGGAGCAATGTTTTCTCTAATGTATTGGTCAATATAAAGATAATAATAATAGAAATATTAATGATATTAAAAATTACTTAAAAACCAGTTAAGATCAAAATCTACATTTAGACCATCAGGATAAAAAGATCTCATAGTAAAAATCCACCTAGATTCCTTTTGACTAATAGTCCTGATTTGATGGCTACCCCTCCATGATGGGTTGTATCTTTCGATACCCTAAAATTGTAAATGGGAGGGATCCCTATTGTGCACCTGGTCAAAATGCCTAGAGACACTATGTTTGGGAAAACCCTTTAGGATGTTTTGTATGTGCTCTTTAAGTCTGACTTTCAGCGGGCTTTTTGTTCTCCCAATATATTGCAACTTGCAACTGTGTCACAAACGGCCTATCATTATCCCCATGAAGAAGTCACGTGGTATGACGTAACGCGTAGGGAGTGGCCGTAGGACGTACCGGAAGTAGAGTAAGACTGGCGGAAGACGCCACACAATCATCTTCCTTACTGTGCTATTCATTCTGTTTTGAATGTGAGAGTCTTTGATATTGTTTTAATAAATCGATCTGCTTATTTTAAATACTACACCATTGGAGCCTCCTCTCTCTCTCTCCTTCCCCTTCCCCTCTTGTTTTGAGCCATACACTATGGAATATATCTGAGGATCTACAGTGCAAAGCCTATATGCTAGGATTGGCCCTCTAGTGGCGGAATTTTATTATTACATCCCTCATCTGGATTTCCTTGATGGCTAAATATAGTGAATGAAATGAGAGATTCCTGGGGTGCTTTTTTGATCAGCTTGTTTACTCTATCTTAAGGTGAGAGTTCTGGGAGCTTGGATTAGTGGACTTTGCATCATTGGTCCTCCTTCCATTTATTTTTTACTTATTTTTGTGCTTTTTTATGGACTTTTTTTCCTTTTTATATGTTGATTTTTTCACGTAGCATTATTTTGAGTTCCTTGATTATAGTATATGAGTGGCACGATTTGCGCAGGACTCTTTTTTGATTATTACACATACAGTATACACACACAGAATACACATACACACACTGAAAAGGTACTGGAGAGGCAGGGCAGCTATAATCTTTGGGATTTTTTTTTTTAAAACACAGATTTTTACATACTGTCCCTGCTTTTATTGAGGCTGGCAACCCTGATGGTGCCCCTTAGTGGCATGGGGCCCTCAGGCGGTGCCCGAGTGGCCGAATGGTCAGTCCGCCCCTGCTTGTAACCCACTCTACACAGAAGGCCCCTTTCACACGGGACAGATCAGTAATGATCCGCCCCGCGATGATCCGCTTGCTCAGTGGGGATCGCTCCGTTGTCCCCGCTGAGCCGGCGGCAGACAGGGCGGGCACCGCCCTGTCAGCTCTCCGCTGTCCTCTATGGGGAGGGGATGAGCACGGACCGTCTATCCGTGTTCATCTGATCCGCTCTGCAGACGGATAGGAAGATAGGATTTTCCTCCGTCTGCAGAATCGGACAGTAGCGGAGGCGGACAATAGCGGGTGTCTGCAGATGTTCATCCGCAGACACTCGCTATCCCATAGGGATGAATGTATGTCCGTATTTCATCCGCAAACGGATGGATGAAATACGGACATATCGTCCGCATGTGTGAAAGGGGCCTATCTCTGGAGGTTTTCATTAGACCAAAGGGGACCCGGGACCTTGCTGCATATATAATAGAACACATGAGAGAAAATATAACACATTTATTGCTAGGATTAAATAAACTTCAAGTCGGATCTGATTGGTTAATTATTACCGTATAAGGTGCCATAAATGCCACAGTCACTGTACTCTGTGCTCAAGATTTCCATCAAAAAATTTTAACTTCCACAATGAGCATCACATGCCAGGCCCAAACTAACATACCGTACAATAATTATCGTCTAAAAATGATGGGATATGTTTATTGATTTATTTATTTATTACTAGTAATGGCAGTGATCAGCGACATATGGCGGGACTGCGATACTGCGACGGACAGACGACTTTTGGCACTTTCTGGGGACAGGTGACACTAATACAGTGATTAGTCATTGTACTAATGACACTGACTGGGAAGGGGTTAACATCAGGGGCAATAAAAGGGTTAACTTTGTTCCTAGCTGGTGATTCGGTGTAGTAGGGGAGGTGCTTTTACTGGTGGAAAGCATGGATTGGTGTGTCTGCTTTACAGGAATACAGGATTCATGCCTTCTTTACTGATAGAACAGTAATCTGCCTTGTTTACAGAGGCAGATTGCCGTTCTGCCTCTGTACCGAAGCATCAGGGGACTATAATATTCAGTGTTAGCTGTATATTGTGATAGCCCCTTTCCTTACTTTCAGCTTCCCTGTGTATCCGGTCCCGGATTGCCTTCAGGTACTATCGGTATCCACTTCTCCCACCAACCAGGAATCTATAGACATCCTTTTAATCCTTGTGGCATTTATCTGTGTCTCCTGTTTTATCTGGCCATTCCCTTGTAGCTTGGATTTTCTCATTGGACGCCTGAGTATATTAGTGACACATATGCATTTCTTGATCCATCTGTTGTATTGATTGATACAAATACTGATTTAACTATGTTGTTTGAAAATATATATCTCTTTATATTTTAGATGGTTACATTTAGAATAAATTGTATATTTAATCAACCCTGAAGAAGGAGTGGGGGACACTCTGCAACGCGTAGGTTTCAGTGAATATATATGATCATTTGTTATATGTCCATATTTTGAGTGTACTTGTTCCCTGTGAAATATCGGAGGTACTATACACTCGAAAGCTATTTTGCACTGATATATTTATCCTTTCTATTTACTTTTTCTATATGTGTATGTATGAATATTACGTCATTAATTTTACCATATTGTCCAAATAAAGTTATTTTATATGTTTACTATATTGTATGTCTGACAATCCATGCCCCAAGGGGAAGCCCTGTACTAGATCTGTACCGAAGCATCGGCGGCTGCAGTGGACATTGAGTCCACCGTACTTGCAGAACAGCTCCCAGGGTGGAAGAACTTGACTGGCCTGCACAGAGTCCTGACCTCAACCCCCACAGAACACCTTTGGGATGAATTAGAGTGGAGACTGTGTGCCAGGCCTTCTCGTCCAGCATCAGTGCCTGACCTCACAAATGGACCTCTGGTGGGATGGTCAAACATTCCCATAGACCTCATTCTAAACATTGTGGACAGCCTTCCCAGAAAAAGTTAAAGCTATTATAGCTGCAAAGGGTGGGCCAACTCAATAATAATACCCTACAGACTAAGACTGGGATCAGGGCCGGTGCTACCACTAGGCAAACTAAGCAGCCGCCTAGGGTGCAATGCTGCCTAGGGGCGCCCAGCCACTGGTTTCCCTCCGGGTTTGCATTCTCTGCAGGCTGCAGCATGTAACTAACTCAGTCTGACCGGTAGTGTAATTAGAGGTGCAGCGCAGCACTGGAGCCAGCACTAGAGGAAGCAGAGCTGAGGCTTCCTGTATAGCGGCGCCTTCTGTCACATGGGCAGGGTAAAGGGGGTGGGGTCAGGGGTGGAGCCAATGGGGTGGCAAAATGAGGTTCTGCCTAGGGTGTCAAAAATCCTTGCACCAGCCCTGACTGGGATGTCATTAAAGTTCATGTGTGTGTAAAAAGCAGGTGTCCCAATACGTTTGAAAATATAGTGTATTTGCTGTATGAATGTGATAAACATTGGCATGGCTATAACAAAAAATTGTCAGCAGTTTTGCTTGCCAAGGGATTTGTAATTGCACAATTGGGCCATTGATACCATTCCACTATTACAGATATATTATCCTTAGTTCACCTCGTCTCCTGTCATTAATCCCACTTCAATAGCTTGCCACGATTAACAACCAACCCCCAGCCTGCTGAATGGTCACAGTGGAGGCAATGGTGATTGTATATATTGCCCAGCAAACATTTTTCAAACCAAAAGGGTGTTAAAGTGGAGGGCCACCCTGAAAAAAAAAATACATTAAAAATTTAAAAAAAAATCAGAAAAAAAACAAATGAATTTTTTTTTTTTAACTTACCAGAAATGCCTGTTGCTAGGCACATCATCCTAATCTGCCTCTTCCTCCTCTGCGGAGATCTTCTATCTTCTCTCCTCCATGCGGCGTCTTCTGGGTAATGGGTCGCGCTGTGTTCTGGGAACTGTGTGTCCCAGAACACAGCGCGCCCCATTCACAAAGTGCTGCGCAACTCGCGCATGCGCAGTAGGAAACGGGCAGTGAAGCCGCAAGGTTCCACTGCCTGTTTCCCTTAGCCAAAATGGCAGCACCGGGACCCGAGAGCCGAGGGACGGGTCAGCCTCGGGCGGCCGACATGGACAGGACAGGTAAGTGTGTTTATTAAGTCAGCAGCTACAGTGTTTGCAGCTGCTGACTTTCAATTTTTTATTTTTTTTAAACCGGCCCTCCTCTTTAAGTTCTATAGTTCTATAAGAACTCTATAGGAACTCTGGGCATAAAAAAAAAAAAAAAAAACTGCAGTTAAATAAGTTTTATCTTAGTCTAAAAGTAAACTAATTTTACTTATACACATATTATTATAAAAGTACAAATATATTAATACAATTGAATTAAAACCATTGTGTACAATCAGCAGCTGATCAACCACAAAAGGTATATATACAGAGCCCATCCTCACATCTACAGGAAACAACCACATGTAAGTAGATGCAACCCCAACACATTTCAATTTTTAAGAAAATCTTCATTAGGAGTACATGATGGTCACTCCATGGTGTGAATACAGAAATACTGTATAATAACAAGATGCTATTGTATTTATGCAGGTGTTTATATTGTATAGGAACATCCCACACTCCCCTTGAGGGCTTCTGTCATATACCGCTTTCTCCAGTCTGAATATAGATATTAGATACTATAGTAGCATATTACAACCAAGAACTAGGCAGGACTGGTTTGACTGCAAAGCTGGAACATGGAATCTTTATTTGAACACAGGTACAGAGATATACACTCAGGGGACAACCCCCCTTCTTTGTGTGATAACACAGGGCGGGGTAAACGTTACCTCCTCCAGTAGCATGACACAGGTGTATTCAACTTTCCAATAGTAAACTGTCTTAGGGAGGAGCATCTGGAGGAATCTCCCCCCCCCCCCCTCACAGCTAATCCACATGGACATATACATCCCATAATAGGTTGCTCCCAAAGCAGACACAAACAATAGAACAATAGGACCCAGGCACGTAACAAACACATAGCAACCCCCCCCCCCCCCAAACCATCTAGCAATGGTCTCTGACGAAAAGTGGACTTTATCTTCATGTATTCTTGAGGGATATTAGTCAGAAATAATAATGCCCCAAGTGAAAGAGCCTCTTCATTCCTTCAACACAAACCACACATATAGGACCCTGGATAAGGGGTTGGTTGTATGGGGTGGTTATACGGTGAGTCTGATTAGTGCAGATCAGACTGGGGTTCTCGGTCATCCTGTGCTCCTAATAGACACAGGATAACTTACACATATGAGGGGCCAGGGGAGTTTCCAGTGCTCTCCAAGGTAAGCTGGGATCCACAAGCCGTCTGCCCAAGCCGTCTGCCCAAAGTGACTCCCGTCACAACTATATTTCTGTATCCATAGCATAGATCAACCATCATGTCCCCAGATGAAGATTTTCAGAAAATTTTAAATGTGTTGGGGTTTCCTCTACTTACATGTGGTTGTTTCCTGTGAATGGTTTTTATATATATATATATATATATATATATATATATATATATATATATATATATATATATATATATATATATATATTTATAGCCAAAGCCCTATGACCGATAAGTATCCGAACAAGACAAACTTACCATAAGATACACCATGCGAAATGGACCTGAAGTGTGCCCTGGTCTAATGGACGGTATACCAAAATAAGGGGGCATACCCAATGATTAGAAATTAATGTGTTTGAAGAGAAATTATTGAGAAATGCCCTAAAAAGGGGATGGGAGGGTGGGTACCGTGCACAGGAAACCGACAAAGACCACAGGCGAGTGGGCTGGTTAAATACCCCCCCGGCTCCTTCCATAAATTCAGGCCACCATATTGGCCTTCTTACTTATGGCCGAAGCTCTATGACCGATACGTATCCGAACAAGACAAACTTACCATAAAATACACCATGCAAAATGGACCTGAAGTGTGCCCTGGTCTAATGGACGGTATACCAAAATAATGGGGCAAAAACACTTAGGTAGGGATGAAAGATCTTTATTGTTTCCAGCCTTATCTATTGAGCCAGTTGGGTGAATGCTCAAGACATCTCTGCCTGAGGGTTAGGGATGTACCGGGTGAAGCAGGCTGACTTCCACCTGCCTAACCTTTTAATGACATGGTCTGGGACCCCGTGCCGGGATGCGGATGAGGCTGCTCCATTGCGAAAGGAATGGCCGGAGTACTCACCTACCGGGATTGAGAAGTAAGTTGCGAAGGAGAATCATCACATGTTTTATGAACTGGCAGGTAGTTAAAGGTTTGACCGGAAAGGGCAGAAGGGGACTAGAGTCCGGTTGCTCAGGTAGGAGTGAGAGTAGCTGATTGAGCACGGTGACCGGACACCAGGCATTGTTGGTTTTATAGAGGTGGAAATCTATGCCAGCACCTGCCTGCTGGGTTTTGGTCACCGAGAGGTGAAGGATGAAGTGGTCCTCACGGCGAACCAGGTGACGTCTGCGAAGGACTGGACTGTGTGAGTTGTTGCAGGTAAACTCGCTGGGCCATAGAAAGCCGTAGTAGGCCAGATAAATGGCCGCTTGTATAACCAGGCTAGGGAGAACACCAAAGGGGTAGCTGGTAAGCATGGTGGACATGTCCCTAAAGATGGTACTGGTGATAGGGAGCCGTTTGGCTTTAACTAGCTGCTGCTTCTGGATGCCGTGCAGAACGGCTCGGATCGTATGGGATGTGAAGATGGACGGTTTTGGTAGGATCCCGGAGTGAGAGAAAGTGCTGTATGCCGGCCAAGTATAGCTGGATAGTGTTGTAGGACAAGGCCAGTTGATTATGGCAATATGAGATGAAGGCTAGTATATGTCTGGCGTCTGTCGGGGTACCCGCTGTGCAGGCAACCAGGAACTTGTTAAATACGTTCCAAGCAACCCGGTAGGCTTTCAGAGTGTTATTTGAGAGAGACTGGTTGATGAGCTGTGTGGCTCCATGTAGATGCGGCTCTAGTCCAGGGTCAGCTGAGACCAAAGCGGGATAGGAGCTGACACTGTAACGGCTTCGGGAACCTGCCGAAAGAAGGAAAGGAAATTAAAGCGTGATAGCTGCAAGGTTGCATTTTCCTGGGACAAATGCACAGTGAATATTAAATTGATGCTGCACCAGCCTGCGTAGGAAGGACATCACGGTGCGAGACTTAGACCTGCCTTTGTTGATGATTTTGGCCGTGGCCTGGTTGTCGGTAGTGAAACCTATGGATTGTCCTGTCCAGGTATAACCACAGAGCTGGGCGGCTGCTACAATAGGGTAGAGCTCGAAGAGGGACGAAGACTGGCTAAACCCGGGGACCAAAAGTATCTGTGAAGGCCAGGGTGCGGCAAACCAATGGTGGCCAAAAATAGCAGCGAATCCTGTGGAGGCTGTGGCATCTGTCGCTACCTGTGGTGACAGAGGTGAGATAGACGGGATAAACAAGGATATGCCATTCCAGGTGGACAGGAACTCGTCCCACATCGATAGGTCTGCTATGGCTGCAGTATCCAAGCTGTGAACTTGATCCAGGTCTTGTGCGTGAGAAAGATAGATCAACAGGCGCGAGACAAAGGACCGACCCTGTGGAATGATTCGCATGGCAAAGTTACATGCCCAATAGTGACTGCAGCTGTCTCTTTGTACACCCTCTAGTATGGGTGAATTCTCGGAGAACTGACCTAATGCGGGTCAGTTTGTCGAGGGGCAGGCTGGCCTTCATGGAGCAGGTGTCGAGATTGACTCTGAGAAAAGTGATGGAGTGTGCGGGCCCATCAACCTTATGTTCAGCAATGGGGACATTGAGGTTCCCAAAGACAGTTCTTAGTTTGTCTAGGTCCCCTGGAGGTACACCTAGCTGCTCTATTAACAGAAAGTCGTCCAGGTAATGGATAACTTGCTGACAACAAGCTTTGTGCAACAAGATCCAGGCAAGAGATTGTGCGAACGTGTTGAAAAGCCAGGGGCTGCTCTTAGAGCCAAATGTCAGTTTGGTAGCGAAATAATATAGGTTTCTCCATTTAATACCATGCCAGCAACAGAGGGACGGTGGATAGGCAAAAGTTTAAAGGCATCGGAAATGTCGGCCTTAGACAGCCATGCGCCTGTGCCTGCTTTAAGGATGGCCTGGATTGCCATGTCGTATTTTAAGGAGAATTCTTCGGAGGGGATCAGGAAATTCAGGCTGGGAACGTGAAAAGAATGAGGAGCAGACAGGTCGTACACCAAACTGACTTTATTTGAGAACTTGCCCTTGACAAGCCCAATAGGGCTAACTCTCCAAGTGCTGAAAGGGGGCTGTGTAAAGGGACCTATGACAAAGCCTCGCTCTAACTCAGTTTGCAGCAACTGGTCTATGGCCTGCTCATCAGAGGCTGCTGAGCGAAGATTCCTACACATTTATAGGTTGTGTGGGGCAGAGAGATAAGGCCGGTATGAAAGCGTGCTGTGAAGCCACGGATGAGGAAGGTGGCTAGTGAGGGAGTGGGGTGCAAGGTGAGATGGAACCCCAACCACAGGACATCTATGCGGCTTAGTCACAAGCCCTTCTGTTTGACCTCACATAAATTCCTGGGGTGCGCCCTGTGACATAAGACTAGGGATGAGCCTAACACCCCCCGGTTCGGTTCCCACCAGAACTTTCGAACGGACCCCACGTTCGTTACGAACGTTAGAACCCCATTGAAGTCTATGGGACTCGAACGTTCGAAATGGAAAGTGCTAATTTTAACGGCTAATATGCAAGATACTGTCCTAAAAAGGGTTTGGGGACCTGGCTCCTGCCCCAGGGGACATGGGTCAATGCCTAAAATGTTTTTAAAAATGTCCGTTTTGGCGGGAGCACTGATTTTACTGACGATTAAAAAAAAAAGAAATATTCCTTTAAATATGGTGCCTGGCGGGTGTCTGTAGTATGCCTGTGAAGTGCCATGTGTTTCCCGTGTTTAGAACAGTCCCTGCACAAAATGACATTAAACGGAAATAACACCATTTAAAACTGCTTGCGGTTTTAATGTTATATCTGGTTCCTGCAATATGGTTGAAAATCATTGAGAAACATGGCATGGGTAGCCCTCCCTGCCCATTACCAGCCTATTTGGGTCTTGTACGCATATTAAGGGGAACCCCGTACCCATATTAAAAAAAGGAAATGCGTGTGGCCCCCAGGCCCTATATACTCAGGACAGCAGTATACAGGCGGTGCAAACAAGACAGGGACTGTGTAGGTTTGTTGTGTTAAGTTGAATCTGTTTGTCATTTTCAACCGGTACATTTTTAAAGTGTAGCTCCAGTCAAAAAAAATATCTTTAAGCTTTTTGGAAAACATAGGGAAGGGTTATCACCCCTGTATAATTTGTTTTGTCGTCCATCTTTTTTCATCTCACTTGCTGCTGTCTCCTTGCGTTTGCAAGTAGGAGATGTTTGTAAGTTGGATGTTTGAAAGTAGGGGCCTGCCCTATATGCTCTGCAGAAATGGCGGAACAAGGTGTTGGTTTTGCCACAACATTGTAAGCCCTCAAAGTGACTCTTGGTGGGCGCTGGAGCGCCCTGCTGTGAACGATTATATCAAGAATTGTAATTACATGCCATTGTTGAACAGTGGTAGAAAAATTGACCTTTGGTGGTTGTGGTGCTGGTGCCACAACACTATAAGTCCTCACCGTTACTCTGGGTGGGCACAGGAAGGGGCCCTCCTGTGAAATATTATATCAAGAATTGTAATTACATGTCCCTGTTAAACAGGGGCAGAAAAATTTGGCCTTAGGCAATGCTGCTGGTGCCACCACACTGCAACCTCTTCCATATACTCTAGTTTTTTTGCTGGAATTAGCCCTGCTGCAAAGCATTGCATCAAAAATTGTACTTAAACGGCCCTGTTAAACGGGGGCAGAAAAATTGGGCCTCAGGCACTGGTGCTGGTGCCACCACACTGCAACCTCTGCCATATACTCTAGTTTTATTGCAGGAATTAGCCCTGCTGCAAAGCATTGCATCAAAAATTGTAATTAAACGCCCCTGTTAAACAGGGGCAGAAAAATTGGGCTGCTGGCATCACCCAGAACCAAAAATGTTCTTCCAACATATCAGCGGAGGAGGAAGAGGATAGACAATCAACATAACAGGACAGTCACTCAGCATCAGCATAGGCAGTCTTGAAGGGATGTGGTATTTCAAAAAAAATTATTCGGTTACATCAGCTTCAGGTGCTTGGTAGCTGTGGGTGATCCAAGACTGATTCATCTTGATGAAGGTCAGTCGATCAACTGATTCGGTGGACAGGCGCACCCTGTGATCGGTAACAAAGCCACCAGCAGCACTGAAGGTGCGTTCCGAAAGAACGCTGGATGCAGGACAGGCCAGTAGCTCAATTGCATACTGTGCAAGCTCTGGCCAGTGATCCATCCTCAAGACCCAGTAAGCCAGAGGATTTTCGGTGGGAAAGGTGTCCAAGTCTGACCTTGCCCCTAGGTATTCCTGCACCATGTAAATCAGACGCTGGCGATGGGTGCTGGAACCAATCATACCTTGGGGCTGCGGACTAAAAAATTGTCTGAAAGCATCAGCCAGACGGCCACCTTCTCCACCGCTCCTTCTGACCGATGCCTCAGCAACACGTTGTCCAGGACCAGGAGTTTGTAACCTCCCAGTCTCTGGGAACGCGTTGCACAGACCTTTCTGCAAGGCCTCCCGGAGATTTCTCATCCTCTGCTCCCTCTGCGATGGTAAGATAAGGTCGGCAACCTTACCCTTGTACCGTGGATCAAGGAGAGTGGCCAGCCAGTAATGGTCCCTCTCCTTGATCCGAAGGATACGAGGATCCTTCCGCAGGCTTTGCAGGATCAGGGAGGCCATGCAGCGTAGGTTAGCTGAGGCATTCGGTTCGGAGTCCTCTGGGTCACTAAGGACAACATGATCCGCAGCTACCTCCTCCCAGCCACGTACAAGTCCACGTGTTTCTTGGGACTGTAAATCATCCCTATAAGACTGCTGCTGCTGATGCTGATGCTGATGCTGAGTGCCAGCCTCCACCTCCATGCTGACACAATCATCCTCCTCCTCCTCTTCCTCCTCCTCATCCTCTTCCTGTGTGATGGGTGGCACAGCAGGAACACTGTCTGGATAAAGGGGGCCTTGAGAGGCAAGGAAGTCCTCCTCTTCCTGCCTCTGTTCTGCCTCAAGTGCCCTGTCCATTATTCCACGCAGCGTATGCTCCAAGAGGTGGACAAGAGGTACAGTGTCACTGATGCATGCACTGTCACTGCTCACCATCCTTGTGGCCTCCTCAAACGGTGACAGGACAGTGCATGCATCCCTGATCATGCCCCACTGGCGTGGTGAGAAAAAACCAAGCTCCCCTGACCCTGTCCTGGTGCCGTAGTCGCACAGGTACTCATTGATGGCCCTCTGCTGCGTGTGCAGCCGCTGCAGCATGGCCAATGTTGAGTTCCATCTGGTGGGCATGTCACATATAAGGCGGTTCTTGGGCAGGTTCAACTCCTTTTGGAGCTCAGCCAGCCGAGTACAGGCATTAAATGATCGGCGGAAATGCACACAGACTTTCCTGGCCTGCTTCAGGACATCCTGTAAGCCGGGGTACCTGCCCAAGAACCGCTGCACCACCAGGTTAAGGACGTGAGCTACACAGGGCACATGGGTCAGTTGTCCCTGTCGGAGGGCGGAGAGGAGGTTGGTGCCATTGTCGCAAACCACCATTCCTGGCTTAAGCTGGCGTGGCGTCAACCACCTCTCGGCCTGCCCCTGCAGAGCTGACAAAACATCCGCCCCAGTGTGGCTCCTGTCCCCCAAACAAACCAGCGCAAGCACGGCATGGCATCGTTTTGCCTGCGTACTTGCGTAGCCCCTGGAACGCCTACGGAGCACCGCTGGTTCTGAGGACAGAGCACTGGAAGAGGCCATGGAGGAAGAAGAAGAGGAGGGGGTGGAGGAGAGAGGTGTGTCACAACCAATAGTAGCATTTTGGAGGCGTGGTGGCGGAACAACCTCCAACACTACTGCACCTTGTCCTGCATCCTTCCCAGCAGCCAGAAGAGTGACCCAATGGGCCGTGAAAGACAGGTAACGTCCCTGTCCATGCCTGCTGGACCATGAGTCAGCAGTAATATGCACCTTACCGATGACCGCCCTGTCCAGCGAGGCAAGGACATTGCCTTCCACATGCCGGTAGAGAGCCGGAATCGCCTTCCGTGAGAAAAAGTGGCGTTTGGGGACCTGCCACTGAGGAACCGCACATTGTACAAACTCACGGAAGGGGGCCGAGTCTACCAACTGAAAAGGCAGCAGTTGAAGTGCTAGCAATTTAGCCAAGCTAGCATTCAACCACTGGGCATGTGGATGGCTGGGAGTAAACTTCTTCCACCGGTCCAGCAGCTGGGGCAGGGACATTTGCCTGCTATAATCGGACGTGGGTGTACCACTAGCAGAGTTCCCGGAAGCACTTGGCTGTGACACACCTAATTCTACACCTTCATTCCTCTCAGAGCAGGTTTCAGAGAGGACTGAAGGTCTAGTGGGGTTGGAGATGCCAGCTGATGAGGAGCAAGGAGAGGTCCGCTTTGTTCTTTGGTGTGGGTCTTTAAGGTATGCTTGCCAACGAGCTGCATGGTAGGTCAACATATGTCTGGTCAAGCATGTGGTGCCCAAGCGGCTGATGTTTTGGCCACGTGCAGAGGCAGCGCCCTGCAAAAGCGGAGCTCTGCAGTGTGATTCATTTGGTGTGCTGCCCTTAAGCTGGCCTCCGGAGGCATCCTGCCTTGTTGGAGATGTGCTTCCTCCTCCTCCTCTCTCCTATCAGGCACCCATGTGGAGTCAGTGACCTCATCATCCCCTCCCTCTTGCTCACTGGAGCAAACCTGGCAATAAGCTGCAGCTGGTGGAACATGACTGCCAGCAGGGTATCATCAGAGCCTTCAAAACACTGGGCATGCACACTGTGCTCAAACAGTTTGGGGGACTCCTCAGGAGGACATGGTGGGTCTAGGGAAGAAGTGACTGATGGCATTGAGATGAAGGAAGAGGACGCGTTGGCAGCTGGTTTGCCTCTGATCTGATGCACTGATGCACTCGTCTCAAAAAAGGCCCACACCAAAGAACTTTTAGAATAACGCGCAGAGGCAGCGCTCTGCACAGGCGGAGCTCTGCGGTGTGATTCAGTCGGTGTGCTGCCCCTAAGCTGGCCCCCGGAGGGCATCCTGCCTCGTTGGACATGTGCCTCCTCCTCCTCCTCCTCCTCCTCCTCCCTCCTTCCAGGCACCCACGTGGAGTCAGTGCCCTCATCATCCCCTCCCTCTTCATCGCTGTAGCAAACCTGGCTGTATGCTGCAGCTTGTGGAACATGACTGCCAGATTGCTGTCCTTCTTGAGCATCCCCTCTCTCTGCGCTCACGCTACTGCCTTCCTCTAGCTGAGTGTCATCATCAGTGCCCACCAAACACTGGGCATCCTCCTGGAGCATGTACCCAACACTGTGCTCAAAGAGTTCAGGAGACTCCTCAGGAGGACGTAGTGGGTCTAGGGAAGGAGTCACTGATGATGACATTGAGAGGAGGGAAGACGATGCGTTGGCAGCTGCTTTGCTACTACCCTGAGACTGGGTGAGAGAGGATGAGGAGGATGAAGAGGGCTTGGTCATCCACTCTACCAAGTCGTTGGCATGTTGCGGTTCAACATGTCCAGCTGCCGAAAAGAAGGACAAGCATGTCCCATGGCCACGTGCTGATGACAATGCACCGCGTCCACGACCAGCACTGTTGTCTCTAGACACAGAGCCTGCTTGCCCTCTTTTATTGGCTCGCGCCTGTCTGCCTCTCCTTGCTGGCCTTCCAGACATGGTAATGGCCTGAAGGGAGTTGGGTAAAACAGCAGTTGGGTAGTTTATATTGTGCTGGAGGCACACAACACCCACTAACTCCTGCAGATGCCTTTTTTATAGAACACCAGAGATAAAGGGGTATATACAGATGTATACTGTGCTGTGCTGGAGGCACACACAACTTCCAATAACTCCTGCAGATGGCAATTGGGCTCAAATAGAGAACAGCTATGTAGGTGGATTATAGCGGTATGTACTGGGTACAGAGCACGCAGACAGCACGCACTATCTCCTAACACTACTGACTGCAAGCTCTATTATTAAAGATAGATCACTAGCTATATAGGTGAGGTGAATATAGTGATGTATACTGCGGTCAGGGCACAGACAATAACCACTACACAACAGCAAGATAGGAAATCAGCCAAAAACGATCGGTGTGTACTGTGTTGAAGGTACACAGAACACCCACTGCTTCAGATGCCAACACACTACACGAGGCCGCCTCAATGGCGGCCTTATATAGTGTGGGGCGTGCACTACACAGCCTGAGCTATGATTGGCCACAGGCAACCTGCCTGTGGCCAATCATGGCTCTCCTCGCTGCTGGCGCTGCGATTGGCCAAGCATGTGGGGTCACAGTGCATGCTTGGCCAATCATGAGCCAGCAATGCACTGCGCCATCGCAGTGCATTGTGGGCCGTGAGCGCCACGCGAATTTTGACGCGAAAGGACCAAGTGTTCGGATTTCGCCGAACGGACGAACAGCCAATGTTCGAGTCGAACGTACGTTCGACTCGAACACGAAGCTCATCCCTACATAAGACACACACGTGCAGCAGGCGGCAATGGCTAAAATTACACGAGCCATAATTATAGTTGTTGCAAATAGCCGCCCCTCCTACGGTTCGAACCGAGCGTCCGAACTTATCTACCTGGGTTTTCTGAATGGTGGCTGACGGGCCTTGGGCTGTACCGGAGGTGGAGGGGAACTCAAAGGGGCGACTAACTGCTGCGTTGGCGCACCAGGAGGCGGTGTGGGTGGAGGATTGGCAGATGGCACATGGTGGCGAGCGTAAGCCGGCAAAATGCCGGCAAAACAATTCGGTGTCCATTAGGGTCCAGTCTGTGGCTGTCTGAAACTGCGCCAGCCTGGCAGCTGCCTTGGCTGAGAAGGAACGGTGGTAGTCGTAGAAAGAGAAGCCTCCGTATTTGTACCCTAGGTCCACCACGGTGTGGAGATATAAGTACAGTTCTTCCCTTCTGCCGGGGGAAGCTGAGCATATGACATCCCTTAGCATACCAAAGGCTAGGGCGAACTCTGGGACAGACAGCTCGCTGTTCAGTCTAGGATCTTTGGCCTTGAGAACTACTGAGACATCTCCCCAGGTATAGGCCTTGTTTTCTGCAAGGTCGTGGACCGAAATGAGTAGGGAGGCAAGGTTGACATCCTTGCCGTCCAGGATGTCCTTCCTTATGCCGGCCGGAACTAGATGTGCTGGGCAGACAATGAGACTTGTCTCTCAGGTACCTGTCGGAAGTGGTGACAGGACTGTGATTGGATCAGGGGTGGTTGTGGCCGGGTAAGCCTCTAAGAGCGCCACTCTGGCCTGGACGTCCGTGACCATGTTAGCCAAAGACAACACCATTGTGTGAAGCTGTGATATGGCTGCCGAAATGGATTGGAGAGAGGCCTGAGGTGGGGTACTGGGCCCAGCTGTGGCCGGCGGGGGGGAGAAGAGCCTGAAAAGCTCTGCCTTCCTGGCCGTGGCGGGGAAAGGAATACCCGTGCGCCTCAGTTCTGCCGTCAGCTTGGGGATGGTCCAACCCCTGAGGGACTGTATGCTGCCGCTCACTGAAGGCGGGTGAGGAGACAAAGGGGCGGTGAGGTCTTCGCTGCCAGTTTGAGACATGGCTCTAGGTAGTCTGTGCCCTAGGCGCGATGTCCTATCTCCTTGGGGTCGCAAGATGGACGACCAGAACCTATAGAGGGTGACATAAGTCAAGACTGTTTCTCTATCCTACCAAAGCATACGTACCCGCTGCTATGCTCTAAAGGCGGGTTACCTCCTTTTTTTTTTTTTACCTGGGAAAATATCGTCCAACCTGGTGCAGGGTGGACCTACTGAACTTGACTGACCCGGAGAGAGAAACGACAGATGACAACTGATGAGGAGTCTGATAAACTAACTAAAAGGTGACAAATGACTGACTGGTATAACCGAGGTGCACCGGTGACTAGACAGTTTTGAAGTATTTTTTTATTTTTTTTCCTTCTTTCTTTTTTGTATTCTCCTGTCCCAATTAGACGTGTCAGTTGCGCAACAGACGAAATGAGTGGAATGTTTCGTGCTAACGTGGGGGCACGAAATAGTGCTGCAACTGCGAACGTCAAATGAGACCACCTGTGGAAAAAATTAAATGTGGCCAATCCATCTGGGGCACGCCAAGACGAATCGATGCATCACAGATGCTACTGGATTTGAATCGGAACACGGTAGGTGACCGTGAAATGAAGCAGAAACTTGCCATGACAGAGGCATGAAACGGTCGAATTGGACTCTGGAGCATGTACTGAAATGTGGGTAAACAAACCTGGGTCGCACCGGAACGAATCGGTGCATGTTAGATGCGACTGGATTCAAACCGGAGCGCGGAGCGTGGCAGTGAAATGAAATGAACAACATATGTCATGACAGAGGCCTAGATCAGCCGGCCGCAACCTGCGACTGGATGACGAACTGGTCTCTGGAGCATGCACTGAAATGAGGCCGAAAAGTTAAAAAATACCTGGGGTACGTCCGAACGAATCGGCGCATAGGGATGCGATCGGATTCGAAACGGAACGCGCTATGTGACAGAGAAATTATTCCCCATGATAGAGACACAAATCGGAGAGGCTGCAAACTGCGACTAACAACGAACGGACTCTAGCGCATGTACTGAAATGAGGCCAACGCAACTGGGGTACGCCAAACGAATCAGTGCATTACGGATGCAATACAGATCGATAAGCCGAAAACTGCGACTAACAACGAGCGGGCTCTGGAGCATGTACTGAAATGAGGCCAAACAACTGGGGCACACCGGGACGAATGGGCGCATTGCGGATGCGACTGGATTTGAATCGGAGCGCGATATGTGACAGAGAAATTAGTGAAATGATTGAAATTATTGAAATGAGCCAGCCGTGATGAAGGCATGAGTCGTTGTGCCGTGCGTTGCGACTGGCAACGACCTGTCTGTGGAACATGGTACAGAGGCAGAGATACAACAAGCTACGAAATGGTGCGACATTTAGGCATAACCGACTCGAAACGAAGTGCGGCCCGTGAAATGAAGTCAGTTACGACAATGGTGCGTTCAAATAGCTAACAACCCTGTCGTGAGCAGGATTTATAATGAATGACTCGAGGGTTTTAGTGTCGAGATTTGTGGCAAGATACCCAACAGAAATGCATGAAAAAAGAAGGTCAATCAAGACCCCTACCTGCGGCAGTCGAGCCAGAGACGTTGTACAAAAACATGATCGGGAACGAAACCACGACACTTCTGGAGAGGGAATAGTCAGCCTAGTGACGTAGTATCGCGCACAGGAAACCGACAAAGACCACAGGCGAGTGGGCTGGTTAAATACCCCCCGGGCTCCTCTCATAAATTCAGGCCACCATACTGGTATCTTCTTACACTTTTCTCCAGCAGGGGGTGATCCTGATACGTTGTTTAGTATGCAGGACAAGAAAAAACACTTTAAAGTGGAGGGCCACCCTAAAAAAAATAAAAAAAAATAGTATTAATATTCTTAACCACTTCAATACAGGGCACTTTCGCCCCCTTCCTTCCCAGCCCAATTTTCAGCTTTCATCACTCTAGCGCTTTCAGTGACAATTGCGCGGTCATGCTACACTGTACCCAAATAACATTTTTATCATTTTGTTCGCAACAAATAGAAATTCATGACTCCGTTTTTTATTTTTTGCGATATAAGCGCAAAAAAGCGGAAATTTGGAAAGAAAACAATATTTTCTTATTTCTATTTTAAAAGAAATCCAATAAAATCAAATTTTGTCATAAATTTAAGCCAAAATGTATTCTGCTACATGTTTTTGGTAAAAAAATTCCGTTAAGTGTATAATAATTGGTTTGTGTGATCACGGACATATGTACGCAAATGATCATGCACATATGTGTGCAGGTGATCACGTACATATGTGTGCAGATAATCATTGGGACATATGATTTTAGTGGGACATATGTGGGGGACATGTTTTTATTATTAGGGACAGGTGTTTTTATTATTTGGGGACATGTATGTTTTGGGGACATGTGTGTTATGGGGACATATGTGGGGACTGTGTTTACACTGTGTGGTGTGTTGTGTGTTTACACTAGACTGATGATCAGTGAGTAAAAAGCTGTAAAAAACAGCTCATACTCACTGATCATCAGCTGGCTGCAGCGATCTGTTCTCCTCTCCTCAGCGATGACTTCTGTGTGAGGAGAGGAGGAGCCGGTTGCCTAGCAACCGGCTGTTTGTTTACATCACATGACGACCGTGATTGGACACGGCCGTCATTTGTGATCAGGAGGGCCAATCACAGAGCCCTCCTGCCGATCTGAGATGCGCCGTGTCCGGGTGACACAAGCACATCAGGATCGCGCAGCTGCGCGGGCACGGGCGCGCGTGATCCCGCTCCTTCTGAAGGACGTTCCTGAACGTCCTATCAGAAGTAGACGGCTCCCACCCGGCCGTATATATGGATTGGCCGGGTGGGAAGTGGTTAATAAATGTAAAAAATAAATTTGACACTTTTTTTTTTTAACTTACCAGAAACCCCTGTTGCTAGTCAGATCTTTCTAATCTGTCTCTTCCTACTCCGCGGTGATCTTCAGTCTTCTCCTCCTTGCGTTGTCTTCTGGGGAATGGAGCATGCTGTGTTCTGTGTTCTGGGAACTGTGTGTGTCCCAGAACATAGCGCGCCCCATTCACAAAGCGCCGCGTGACTCGCGCACGCGCAGTAGGAAATGGGCAGTGAAGCCGCAAGGCTCCACTGCCTGTTTCCCTTAGTGAGGATGGGGGCGCCGGAACACGATACGAGGGACGTATCGGCCTGGGGGGGGGGGGCAACATCGCAAGAGCCCTGGACAGGTAAGTGTCCTTATTAAGTTAGCAGGTACAGTGTTTGTAGCTGCTGACTTTAAAAAAAAATAAAAATTCTGCTGGAACTTTCTTTTAGATTCTTTCTGGATATCCCACAGAGATGTTATGCAACAATGACAAAGCACATTTAACCCTTTCGCCACCAAAGCCATATTTTGCATTTTATGAAGGTTACATAAAATCCCTCAAACATTATATATTTTCTTAAAGTAGACATTCTAGAGAATAAAACAGTGATAGTCCAAAGTTTTAAGGCACATACATGTAATATTTGACCCAAATTTTTGATAAAATATAAAAGATGATGTTGCACAGAGTAAATAGATACCCAACATTTCGAGCCTAAAAACCCGTGACAAACTTCAGTACTCGACACTTTCCATAGGCAATGAGTCAACCTGTGAATAATGAGCCTAGAATTACGGCTCTCGCTCGGCAATATGTAACATACGTAGCACAATTAACTGTTTCATGCGTCAGCACCCGACATTTACATTCTTATGCGTATGTTGGGGGTGGGGCTCACATTTTTCAGGGGGGATTTCATGTGATTGGGTGTAATTTAATTATTTACACATTTTTAAATTTTGCTTCCTAAACTTTTTTTTTTTCATCACAACGGTCACAAAAAGTCCCCTATGTGATGCATTTTAGTGACGGGTTCATCTAAAAGACCTGTGATGTTTCCTCGTGCCCCCCCCCACCGCACGCCCCGCCCCAACCCCAAAGCACCTTGTCCCCATGTTGATGAGGACAAGGGTCTCTTCCCGACAACCCTGGCCATTGGTTGTTGGGGGCTGTGGGCAGGGGGCTTATCGGAAACTGGGAGCCCCCTTTAATAAGGGGGCCCCCAGATTCTGACCCCCACCCTATATGAATGAGTATGGGGTACAATGTACCCCTACATATTCACCTGTGAAAAAAAATGTAAAAAAAAACACAACACGCAAGGTTTAAAAATAATTTATTGCACAGCTCCGGGGGTCTTCCATCTTGGGGGGTCTTCTCGCCGGACTCCTCCGCTATCTTCTGCTCTTTTACTAGCTCTTTTACTAGCAGAGGAGCCCGGCTTTCTTCTTCGTCACCGCCCGGGGATCTTCTTCCGACTTTGGCGGTCTTGTCCCCCTCTTCGGTTCACTACTTTACATTGTAGCAAAGTGTAATTTCTTCAATTTCTTCAGTGTTGTCACATGAAAAGATAGAATAAAATATTTACAAAAATGTGAGGGGTGTACACACTTTTGAGATATATATATACTTGGGAGTTCTAAGCAATTTTCTGGTAAAAAAAACTTAAAATTTTACATGTAGGATAGAAGTGTCAGATCTCCATAACCCCTCGTCTATAGTGGGTCAGTGCTTGTATACCCCAGGGATTAATCCACTCCTTGGACTGTGCTATCATGCTTTAAAAATCATAGGGAAGAAAACAAACCTCCATAGTGTAAAACTGTTAAACTCATATAACTCACATGTCATAGTGAAATGGCCCTGCACAAAGGTATAAACCAGGAATCTTCAAACTACTGCCCTCCAGCTGTTGCAGAACTACACATCCCATGAGGCATTGCAAAACTCTGACATTCATAGACATGACTAGGCATGATGGGAATTGTAGTTGCTGAACAACTGGAGGGCCGTAGTTTGAAGACCCCTGGTATAAACAGAGGTTTCTCTTTAAGAAACTGGCTCCACTAACTCCTGTGTGAGCCTGGTTCCCAACATTCAGATTTACTTGGGTTTGTAGTACGTCATTTCCGGGAGTACTGTGCTGGATGGCATCATTTTTGTTGTAGCTTCTCCCTGATGTGTTTCATCATCTAACATCCTCTGAAGGCCTATGGGGCTTAGCCCTGAGTGAATTAGGTCTTCTAATAAAAAGGTCCGCAATGGCAGCCAACATATTTTCTCACTACAAGTTTCCTTTAAGTGTATTTGGATCGGTGTGGTTACTGTTATGAAGGTCATGTCACCATTTTGCAACAAAGAGATTAGCATATTTAACATGTGTTAAAACAATACAAGAAATAAATTATACAATGCAAATATGTTTAAGGCTAGGTTCACACTATTGCGATGCGGGAACGCCGCGAATCCGCGGCGTTTTCCCGCATCGCTCACCTCCCGCCGGCAGTTCACACTGCCCTATGCGGACGGCTGGGGGTGTCAATGTTATGTTAATGACACCCCCAGATCCGTCGGCATATCGCAGTGCGATCTGCCGACTCGCACAGGAATCGGATCGCATGGTGTGAACCCCCATGCGATCCGATTCCGTTGCGGACCCAAAAAAGGGTCCTGTGCGAGTTTGCTGCGGGACAGCTGCGAGTTCAGCCATACTATCTGTATGGCTGAACTCGCAGTGCTACGGAGATCGGATGTGATTTGCTGTGCGAATCACATCCGGTTCTCCCCCCGCAGCGGTGTGAACCCAGCCTAAAGTGTAATAAAAGGCAAAACATTTATGTTTACTTTTCAATAAAACAACAGTGGAGATGGATTGGAACACCTGTCAGGTTTTTATTGCTGTCTGTGCACGCGTTAGGGAGATTAACCCTCTCTATCTGTCCCGGTGACTGTTTTCTTCGAGAGTGAAAGAAAATACCAAATTTTGGGTTGTTACCATAACAGAATTAGCCCTTGTACACACGGTCGGAGAATCCGTCGGAATGTGTCCTATCGGACCGTGTCGTCGGATAATCCGACTGTGTGTGATATGCATCGGATTGATTCAGTCGGAATATCCGTCGGACCCAATTTTCCAACATGTTGGAAATATTTCCCGACCAACTGGGCCGGTCGGACATACTCCGATCATGTGTAGAGCATTTTGATCGGACCAAGTGCCACGCATGCTCAGATCAAATTCCTACATCAAAGCTATTGGCTACTAGCCTGAATGTAGTCCCATCGTAACGAAATTATGTCATCACGTTCTGAAAGATCGGATTTTTCGCCAACTTGGTCCGACCGTGTGTATGCAACAGTTTCGGACAAGATCCGACGGACAAAATCCGACGGGCAAAATCCGACGGATTTGGTTGTCGAAATCTCCAACCGTGTGTACAGGGGCATAGAGGGGAAATCTTCCAATGAGGGACAATAGTTCTGGTGACAACCAGGGATTCCCTCACTTTGAAGAGATTTCCTCTCACTTCCTGTTTGGCTATAGGACAAGAAGAGAAGGGAGATCTCCACAATGGGACACAGGTGGCAAAAAAAACATAACAGGGGCTAGAACCCTTGCACTAGCCAAAATGAATAAAAAAAAATGCTTTGTCTTTAGCAGTGCGGAGACAAGAACACCCAGTGCCCAGGGCAAAGATGACAAATTGTGCCCTCCCCCACCCTCCCTTCATTATGTGTGAGCTCATAAGGAGAAGGGGGAGAGAAAGCACAGCTCGCACCAACTCCTTGCTCTCTCCTCCTTTCCTTGCTGCTTCCAGTGCTGGGCTGACAGAAGTAGTGATCCCACTGTCACTACCCCTGTCAGCCTTATAGTAGAAGGAACTTGCGGTGCCCCATCCCTACAATACACGCTGCGCCCAGGGGCAGCTGTCCTTTCTGCCCACTTTATGTCCCCGGTGTGTTGAGACGACAAGTGTCCCCCCATCGGATAGTGTCCGCCCCGTACTGAGTAGGCACAGCGCTTGCGCAGTACGGAGGACAAGGAGACGCCGAAAGTCTCTGAAGTTGAACAGCTGACCATCAGCTGTACACGGCACTTATAGTATATAAGCGCATATAGTTACATATTTACAAGTAAGTGCGGCGCTTGTGCACTTAATAGTCAACGCTTTGTAACAGGGCCCCTCGCGGGCTCGCTTCTCTTGCCACTCTTTGGGCACGGCCTGGGTTCGCTTGGCATATTTTTATTCTAACTCTATGTTCAGTTGGTTGGTGGGGCTTGAACCTGGACTTAGCCCACAGGCGTCGTGTAGAGCTGACGATCAGCTGTTCACCTTCAGAGACTTTCGGCGTCTCCTTTGTCCTCCGTACTGCGCAAGCACAGTACAGGGCGGACACTATCTGATGGGGGACAGTATTCGACAAGACACCGGCCTTGGTCTTTAGTTCTACTTTAATATGGGCAAATTCTTCTTACATTCGTCCAAACAAGACCCCTATGTGTTATCATGTTTAATTCTAAATGTGATGGATGAATTTTGTTTGTTTTTCAGATTCTCACTATTACCGTATATTGTGTGCTGATGACTGAATTTAAGTGTAAGGCCGCGTACACACGGGCGGATTGTCTGTCCAACTTAGTCCGCTGAACCGTGTTTCAGCGGACAATCCGCTCGTGTGTGGGCTTCAGCGGACTTTTTCAGCGGACTGTCTGACGAACAAAGTCTTACGGAATTTCCGAAATTTTGTCCGTTCAAACTTGGTTTTGTCCGTCCAAACTTGGTTTCAGCGGACAGTCCGCTCGTGTGTAGGCAAGTTGGACGGACTAAGTATGGCGCATGCTCAGAAAGGATTTACACGCCGAAGGTTGCATTGCAGTGTATTGGACGTCGTTTTTCTAGTCCCGTCATACGTGCTGTACACGTCATCGCGCAAGCTTTCAGCGGACTGTCTGCTCATCGTGTGTGGTCAAGTCCGTTCATGCAAATTTTGAACGGACTGTCTGTCGGATTGTCTGACGAACTTAGTTGGGCAGACAATCCGCCCGTGTGTACGCGGCCTAAGAGGTACATTTTATTTGTATTTGGAATGTATTACATTGTATACTGATGGGCTGATTCTCTTTGAAAATAACAGGTGTATAGAGCGAAAAAAAATTTGACAGACGAATGCTTTCAAATACAGATGGATGAATGTCCAGCAAACATTTTCTGTGTGGATCACACACCTATTCTATTATAAATATTGTATTCAGATAAGACTGCAGAGTGCATAAGACAGTTTTTTTTTTGCCAGGATCAACAGATATATTTTAGCACGTATCAAACAGATATAACAAAACGCTTTCCATGGTATATTTAAAGCAATCATAACCCCAAAACCAAAACGTTTATATATTGCAGCTTACCAATCATTATATGTGGTGGCTGTATTCGTTTTCTTTTCTTAGGTTTTTTCTCTCCTCTGTTTTCATTTGGCGATCTGGCCAGTAATTCACCTCCTGTATTAGCCCTTGTACACACGGTCGGACATTCTGACGGAAAATGTCCTATCGGACCGTCTTGTCGGATAATCCGACTGTGTGTGGGCTCCATCGGACTGTTTCCATCGGAATATCCGACGGACAAAGTTTTAGAGCTGGGCTTTCCAACAGACATGATCCGATTGGACTTTGTCCGACTGTGTGTAGAGAATTCCGATCGGACAAAGTGCCACGCATGCTCAGATCAAATTCCTAGACCAAACCTATTGGCTACTAGCCTGAACCTAGTCCCATCGTACCGAAATAACATCATCACATTACGTACGATCGGATTTTCTAACAACTTTGTCCGACCGTGTGTATGCAACACAAGTTTCGGATGGATTTTGTTGTCGGAATGTCCGACCGTGTGTACAAGGGCTTAAGGCCCATACACACGATCAGACTTTTTGACAACAAACATGCAAATTAGCTGTTTTGGAGCAACATCCGAACGTGTGTACGCTCCGTCGGACAAACTTTTTTGGTTTTCATCAGACTTTTGTTGGCTGTGCGAACGGACAAACTTCCTGGCAACAAAAGTCCGATGGAGCAAAGTCTGATCGTGTGTACAGAAAACCATAAGACTTTTGTACAAAGTACAAACACACATGCTCAGAACCAATGCAAAAGATCAGACAACAATACAGAAGTTGACCAAAGGTGGCGGTAAAGAGCAGAAAAAACACATGATTTGGTGCAGGGGCGGATCCAGAGTCTAATCTCGGGAGGGGCACTGCTATAAAATATGTTTTTTTGGGGGCAATTTATATGGGAAATGGCTGGTATTTGCGCTTCAATCATTACGGCACCATGGTTGTTATGGTGTCAGGATGATTGAAGCGCATTATTTCTATTAATACATTGTAATATAAAATTAAATGGTTCAACTCACCATAATGCAGAATCAGTGGGAGCCCTGAGGATGTCACTTGCCATGTCGCCTGCCACCAAATGTGGATTGTCACTTGCCACGTCACTTGTCACCAAATGCGGATTGTTACTTGCCACGTCACCTGCCACACATTGCGGATTGTCACTTGCCACGTCACCTGCCACACATTGCGGATTGTCACTTGCCACGTAGCCTGCCACACATTGCGGATTGCCACTTGCCATGTCACCTGCCACACATTGCGGATTGTCACTTGCCACGTTGCCTGCCACACATTGCGGATTGCCACTTGCCACATAGCCTGCCACACATTGCGGATTGCCACTTGCCACGTCACCTGCCACACATTGCGGATTGTCACTTGCCACGTTGCCTGCCACACATTGCGGATTGCCACTTGCCACGTAGCCTGCCACACATTGCGGATTGCCACTTGCCACGTCACCTGCCACACATTGCGGATTGTCACTTGCCACGTTGCCTGCCACACATTGCGGATTGTCACTTGCCACCTAGCCTGCCACACATTGCGGATTGTCACTTGCAACGTAGCCTGCCACACATTGCGGATTGTCACTTGCCACGTCACCTGCCACACATTGCGGATTGTCACTTGCCACGTCGCCTGCCACGAGATGCGGATTGCCACGTAGCCTGCCACACATTGCGGATTGCCACTTGCCACGTCACCTGCCACACATTCCGGATTGTCACTTGCCACGTTGCCTGCCACACATTGCGGATTGTCACTTGCCACGTTGCCTGCCACACATTGCGGATTGCCACGTCACCTGCCACACATTGCGGATTGCCACTTGCCACGTCACCTGCCACACATTGCGGATTGTCACTTGCCACGTTGCCTGCCACACATTGCGGATTGTCACTTGCCACGTTGCCTGCCACACATTGCGGATTGTCACTTGCCACGTCGCCTGCCACCAGATGCGGATTGCCACGTAGCCTGCCACACATTGCGGATTGTCACTTGCCACGTTGCCTGCCACACATTGCGGATTGCCACTTGCCACGTCACCTGCCACACATTGCGGATTGTCACTTGCCATGTTGCCTGCCACACATTGCGGATTGTTACTTGCCACGTTGCCTGCCACACATTGCGGATTGTCACTTGCCACGTCGCCTGCCACCAGATGCGGATTGCCACGTAGCCTGCCACACATTGCGGATTGTCACTTGCCACGTTGTCTGCCACACATTGCGGATTGTCACTTGCCACGTCGCCTGCCACCAGATGCGGATTGCCACGTAGCCTGCCACACATTGCGGATTGCCACTTGCCACGTAGCCTGCCACACATTGCGGATTGCCACTTGCCACGTCACCTGCCACACATTGCGGATTGTCACTTGCCATGTTGCCTGCCACACATTGCGGATTGTTACTTGCCACGTAGCCTGCCACACATTGCGGATAGCCACTTGCCACGTCACCTGCCACACATTGCGGATTGTCACTTGCCACGTTGCCTGCCACACATTGCGGATTGCCACTTGCCACGTAGCCTGCCACACATTGCGGATTGTCACCTACTGTATCACTTTTCTGCAATCTCTCTGCTGCACACAGCTTCCTACACAGTGAGGGCGGAACTGGAGGGATGCAGGGCAGTGAGAGATGATGTCATCTCCCTGCTCCCCTGCCTGCTGGCTTCTTGATTGGCCAGCAGCCCTCCTAAGCCACCCAGCTGCCCCCCCCCCCCCCCTCACCGTCCACTCAGCGCGGGTACCCGCGGAACCGGCCGCGCGGGTACCCGCGGAACCGGCCATGATCGGACCCACGGAACCGGCCCGCTGGTACCCGCGGAACCGGCCGCGATTGGACCCGCGGAACCGGACCGCTGGTACCCGCGGAACCGGCCGCGATTGGACCCGCGGAACCAGCCTGCCAGTATTCTCGGGGGGGGGCAATTGACCCGTTGCCCCCCCCTGGATCCGCCCCTGATTTGGTGAAAGTTGGCTGAAAAAGTCCTGCTGTGTGTATGCAATACAAGTTCTCCGCCGACGCCCTTTGTACAAAAATCCAAGGGAACGTTCGTACAAAGTCCTATCATGTATATGAGGCTTAAAGGCCCATACACACGATCAGACTTTTTGACAACAAACATGCAAATTAGCTGTTTTGGAGCAACATCCGACCGTGTGTACGTTCCATCGGACAAACTTTTTTGGTTTTCATCGGACTTTTGTTGGCTGTGTGAACGGACAAACTTCCTGGCAACAAAAGTCCGATGGAGCAAAGTCTGATCGTGTGTACAGAAAACCATAGGACTTTTGTACAAAGTACAAACACACATGCTCAGAACCAATGCAAAAGATCAGACAACAATACAGAAGTTGACCAAAGGTGGCGGTAAAGAGCAGAAAAACCACATGATTTGGTGAAAGTTGGCTGAAAAAGTCCTGCTGTGTGTATGCAATACAAGTTCTCCGCCGACACCCTTTGTACAAAAATCCAAGGGAAAGTTTGTACAAAGTCCTATCATGTATATGAGGCTTAAGAGTGTCCTCACTCTGGATGAAAGAGAACAGGAGCCTTATTAATCTGGGGGGGGGGGGGGTAAGGGGGGTGTTAGACAGACAAGCAGATTTAGATACAAAAAAAAAGAAATTATAGCAAAACTCCAGCTCACACTTTATAAGGAGTTACAGCAAATAGTTCTTTCCTTTTAGGATACATTTTTTTTTACATAAATTGGTTTGTGTCATAACTCTACTAACTGATATATTTTCAGTAGAGATTGTTTGGTTGAAAAACAACAGACTTAAGTTACTGGCCAGCTTACTAGATGAAATGAAAAGAAAGCCTAAAAAAAGAAAACAAATGCAGCCATCACATCTAAGAATCGGTAAGCTATAATATAATAAATGTTTGCTTTTGGGTTTAATAGCACTTTCTTAGAACAAAACAAAGGTGACTTTGAGGCATTCATTGCTAGAATTAAATACACATCAATTTGAATCAAGCCAGTTAATTATTACAGTATATGGTGTTATAAAAGCTGCAGTTACTAGACTCTGTGCTCAAGATTCCATGAATGTTAATGTTCACAATCAGCATTGCATGTCAAAACGAACACACGGTACAATAGCTTTCATTCCCGTTTTTTTTCTTAAAGGCCAACTCCATTCAGAATTCTTTTGCATGATTGCAAGTACAGTGAACTGTACCGGTTCCCTATATCCAGGGCCGCTGATAGGGCAATACAGCCAGCCCTGTATTTTCAATCTTTGAAAATAGAGGACCGCCTGTATATACTATACAGCCTGCCCTATACACTCTGCAAAAAATTGGGCCTTAGGTGTTGGTGGTACCAGAACACTGTAAGCCCTCACAGTTACTCTTGGTGGGCACTTTAATGAGCCCTACTGCAAAATATTATATCAAGAATTGTAATTACATGCCCCTGTTAAACAGGGGCACAAATATTGAGCCTTAGGCGGTGGTGGTGGTGGCACAACACTGTAAAGCCTCACAGATACTCTTGTTGGGCGCAGGAACGGGCCCTGCTGTGAAATATTAGATTAACATTTTTAATTGCGCGTTCCTGTTAAACAGGGGCATAAAAATTGGGCCTTAGGCAGTGGTGGTGGTGGTGGCACAACACTGTAACCCCTCACAGATATTCTTGTTGGGCGCAGGAACGAGCCCTGCTGTGAAATATTAGATCAAAGATTGGAATTACACTCCTCAGTTAAACAGGGGCAAAAAAATTGGGTCTTAGGCAATGGTGGTGGTGCCACAACACTGTAACCCCTCACAGATACTCTTGTTGGGTGCAGTAACAGGCCCTGCTGTGAAATATTATATCAAAAATTGGAATTACACGCCCCTGTTAAACAGGGGCAGGAAAATTGGGTCTTAGGCAGTGGTGGTGGCAAAACACTGTAACCCCTCACAGATACTCTTGTTGGGTACAGGAACGGGCCCTGCTGTGAAATATTAGATCAAAAATTGTAACTGCACGCCCCTGTTAAAAAGGGGCAGAAAAATTGGGTCTTAGACAGTGGTGGTGGTGGTGCCACAACACTGTAACCCCTCACAGATTCTGTTGTTGATCATAGAAACAAGCCCTGCTGTGAAATATTAGAGCAAATATTGTAATTACATGCCCCTGTTAAACAGGGGCAGACAAATTGGGCTTTAAGCACTGGTAGTGGTGCCACAACACTGCAACCCCTCACAGATACTCTAGTTGAGCGCAAGAACGAGCCACGCTGCAAAATAATTACAGCAAAATTTGTATTTACACGCCCCTGTTAAACAGGGCAGACAAATTGGGCTTTAAGCACTGGTGGTGGTGGCACAACACTTAACCCCTCACAGATACTCTAGTTGTGCGCAAGAACGAGCCCTGCTGCAAAATATTACAGCAAACATTGGCAATACACACCCCTGTTAAACAGGGGCAGAAAAATTGGGCCTTAGGCACAGGTGGTGGGGCCCTGAAACAAAAATGTTCTTAGAAACTATCAACATGAAAATTGAGGAGCAATAGGATAGTCACTCAGCATAACAGGATAGTCACTCAGCATAGGCAGTCTTCAAGGGATCTCACATTCATAGAAAAATTAATCGGTAACATCGGTCAGACAGCCACCTTCTCCACCGCTCCTTCTGTGACTCACTGAAGCCTCAGAACAACGTTGTCCAGGAGGACCAGGAAATTGTAACCATCCTCTGCTCCCTCTGCGAAGGCTGGATAAGTTCCGAAACCTTAACCTTGTACTGTGGATCAAGAAGGGTTGCCAGCCAGTAATGATCCCTCTCCTTGATACCACGAATCTGAGGGTCCTGTCACAGGCTTTGCAGGATCAGGGAGGCCATGCAGCAAAGGTTTGCTGAGGCATTCGAACCAGAGTCCTCTGGGTCACTAAGGATGACATGATCCACAGCCACCTCTTTCCAGCCATGTACAAGTCCATGGATTTCTGGGGACTGAAAACGATCCCTTGAAGACTGCTGTTGATGCTGAATGCTAAACTCCACCTCCATGCTGACACAATCCTCATCCTCCACCTCTTCCTGTGTGATTCGTGGGCCCGCAGGAACACTGTCAGGATAAAGGGGGCCTTGAGAGGTAAGGAAGTCCTCCTTTTCCTCCCTCTGTTCTGCCTCAAGTGCCCTGTACATTATTCCATGAAGCGTGTGCTCCAACAGGAAGACAAGAGGGACGGTATCACTGATGAATGCACTGTCACTGCTCACCATCCTTGTGGCCTCCACAAATGGTGACAGGACAGTGCATGCTTCATCAGTAGCCACTGGCGTGGTGAAAAAAAACCAAGCTCCCCTGACCCTGTCCTGGTGCCATACTCACACTGGTACTCACTGATGGCCCTCTGCTGCGTGTGCAGCCGCTGCAGCATTGCCAACGTTGAGTTCCACCTGGTGGGCAAGTCACAAATGAGGCGGTTCTTGGGCAGGTTGCATTCCTATTGAAGGTCAGCCAGGCATAATATGGAAATGCCCACAGACTTGGTGCCATTGTCGCAAACCACCATTCCTGCCTGAAGCTGGAAGCTGGTGGCATCAACCACCTTTCAGTCTGCCCCAGCAGAGCTGACAAAATCTCTGCCCCAGTGTGAATCCTGTCCCCTAAGCAGACCAACTCAAGCACCGCATGGCATCTTTTTGCCTGAGTGCTTGTGTAGCCCCTTGAACGCCTACGGAGCACCGCTGGTTCAGAGGAGAAATCTGCAGAGGAAGAGGCCATAGAGGAAGAAGAAGAGGAGAGGGTGGAGGAGAGAGGTGTGGCAGAATCCCCGCTACTAGCATTTTGGAGGCGTGGTGGTGGAACAAGCTCCAATACTGCACCCTGTCCTGCATCCTTCCCAGCTACCAGCAAACTTACCCAGTGTGCCGTTTAAGAGAGGTAATGTCCTTGTCCATGCCTACTAGACCATGAGTCAGGGGTAATATGCACCTTAACGCTGACCGCCCTGTTCAACAAAGCCAAGACATTGCCTTCCACATGCCGGTAGAGAGCCGGAATGGCCTTCCGTGAAAAGAAATGGCGTTTGGGAACCTGCCACTGAGGTAATGCACATTCCACAAATTCACAAAAGGGGGCAGAGACTACTAGCTGAAAAGGCAGCAGTTGGAGTGATAGCAATTTAGCCAAGCTAGAATTCAGCCACTGAGTATGTGAATGGCTGGGACCGAATTTCTTTTGACGGTTTAGCAACTGGGGTAGGGAAATTTGCCTGCTACAATCGGATGTAGGTGTAGCGATAGCAGATTGCCTGCAAGTACTTGGCACACCTAATTCTACACCTTCATTCCTCTCAGTGCAGGTTTCTGAGCGGACTGAAAATATAGAGAGGTTGGAGATCCCAGCTGATGAGGAGCAAAGAGAGGTCCGCTTGTTCTTTTTTTCGGCAGCTGGCCATGTTGATCTACAACATGCAGAAGAGTTGGTAGAGTGGATAACTAAGCTGTCCTCATCCTCTGTCACCCAGGCTCAGATCAGTTTGCATGCCAATGCAGCTGCCAAGGCGGCTTATTCCATCGGGTCTTTTAAGTACTGTTGGCAACGGACTGCATGGGAGGTCGTCATATGTCTGGTCAAGCATGTGTTGCCCAAGCGGCTGCTGTTTTGGCCACGCTTGATACGCTTCAGACATATATTGCAAACAGCAACGGTGCGATCTGCTGCACACATATCAAAGAAGGCCCACACCAAAGAACTTTTCAAAATACGCAAGGAGTCAGCAGCGCGCTGCACATGCGGAGCTCTGTGGTGTGATGCAGTCAGGTGGCTGCCCTTAAGCTGGCCCCTGAAGGGCATCCTGCTTCGTTGAAGATGCGCCACCCCATCCTCTCTTCTATCAGCACCCACGTAGAGTCAGTAACCTCATCATCCCCTCCCTCCTCGTCACTGGAGTAAACCTGGAAGTATGCAGCAGCTGGGGGAACATGACTGCCAGTTTCTTGTCCTTCTTGGGCACCGCCTCTCTCTGGGCTCAAGTTACTGCCTTCCTCAACCTGCCTACCATCATCGGAGCCTTGAAAACGCTGTGCATCCTCCTGCAGCATGTACCCGACACTGTGGTTGAACAGTTCCGGGGACTCCTCCGTGCATGATGGTGGGGCTAGAGAAGGAGTGACTGATGACATTGAGCTGATGGAATAGGCCCCTTTGGCAGCTGCATTGGCATGCAAACTTTTCTGAGCCTGGGTGACAGAGGATAAGGAGGATGAGGACAGCTTAGTTATCCCCTCTACCAACTCTTCTGCATGTTGTGGATCCACGACCAGCACTGTTGGCTGTAGACACAGAGCCTGTGAGCGACTGTCTCTCCTTGGTGGCCTTCCAGACATGCTGTAAAATTTTATTAGCAAAACACCGCCTGAAGTTTACTAGAAAAAGTACACCAGGAATAGCCTGCAGTCAGATATAGGCTTGGCTAGAATAGAATGCAGTGGATATTTATATGTAGAAGACTGTATATACATTTTATGCACTGCAGATCACTGAATCACCTGCCTGCCTGCCTGAAGTATGTTAGAAACAGTACACCAGGAACGGACCGCAGTGAGATCTAGCTAAACTGTATGCAGTGGATATATATATATATATATATATATATATATATATATATATATATATACATATACATATACTAGACTCACTATATATATATATAATTTATTATGATTATTTATTTATTATTTCAGTTACTTATATAGCGCCATCAATTTACACAGCGCTTTACATATACATTGTACATTCACATCAGTCCCTAACCTCAAGGCGCTTACAATCTAAGGTCCCTAATTCACATACATACATACTAGGGACAATTTAGACAGGATCCAATTAACCTACCAGCATGTCTTTGGAGTGTGGGAGGAAACCGGAGTACCCGGAGGAAACCCACGCAGGCACAGGGAGAACATGCAAACTCCAGGCAGGTAGGATCGTGGTTGGGATTCGAACCAGCGACCCTTTTTACTATATATATATATATATATATATATATATATATATATATATATATATATATATATATATATATATATATATATATATATATATGATATACTCTGCAGCTAACTGAATAATCTGCCTGCCTGCGCAATCTAAATGACACTCTCTCTCTGTGCCGGCAACGACACACTACACGAGGCCAATGTACAGTAAGCCTTATATAGTGTGGGGCGTGGACTTAGTCCTTCTGGCCATGATGGGCGAAGAGGCACCGTGCCTTTGGCCAATTATGGCTCTCTTAGCTGAGGGCACTGTGATTGGCCAACGCATGCAAGTCATGGTGCATGCTCTGACCAATCATCATACAGCAATGCACTGTCCATTATGGGCCGTTACGCTCCGCTCTAATTTGGCACGAACAGCCCATAATGTTCGGTTTCCATGAACGGGCGAAAAGCCAATGTTCGAGTCAAACTCATGTTCGACCAGAACAGAAAGCTCATCCCTACTCACAAATGAGGGAGGTTGTGGACTGACACTAATGACATCTCTAATCATCCTTTCTGCCTTGGAATTTGTCACTTCGGACTTTCTTTACATATTTATGCTTTGATTATCACCTGACATGTTGCTATCTTGCACTGTATGGATTCTACAGTACTTTTTTTTATTTCATTTTTTAACACATATCATTTATATTGTTTTTGTACTTTGCTGACTCATATTTTATTAGTCAGTTTATTATTACCGGTATCTAATTTCTAGTGCTGCACACAATATACAATTAGCAATGTGATTTAAGGTAGATATTAAGGCAAAAAACATATTTTATTTTCGGTATAGTAAGTAGCTCAGGGACAGGACTCAGGGCAAGAAATTAGAATAGGCAGTCAAACACAGGGGTCAAGTCCTGGGGAAAAAAGTGTGGGAACTCTCACCCAAGATCCACTCCCACACAAACAAAAAAATAAATAAAAAAGATACGCTCATACACACGAACACTTCAAAAGTGGTATTTTTCATCCAATTTTCGTATTGTGTGTATGAAGCTTAACTGTTAGTACATAAAGAAAAACAATCCTCAATAAACATAAATATGGTAATTCTCTGAATAATTAGCATTCATTCAATTGTGCTTCCATGCAAATGTGAACATCATATTCTGATCTTTATTGGGGAATGTTATTTTGTATATAGAGTGTTTATGTGGTGAGTTTACACTTTTCATTGAACAGAGTTTGGATAACACAGGGTTAAACGGAAAGGTCATAAATTAACTGCACATTATGTGGACAGAATGCTTGGGGAGATAGTGATGTGTTCCTGCTGAGGAGATGTATGTTGGCTTGGGGGGCTGCAAACTCTGCAGGGGCTCCAACACACACTCGCTGCTATTCCAACCCTTCACATATTTCCACATAAAATTCCCTCCTGGAATTAAACTTTGCCAGGTATTGTGCTCAGCTTACCACCCCAAACTGATGTTCCTCCCTCAGCTCACCTCTCTCCCTGCATGTCCTGTGAGCAGAATAGCTGATCTACCCGTTAGCTAGACCTAGACCTGATCTACCCGTCAGCTAGCTGTGATTGACAGGTAGATCGAAGTGCAAGCTGTCATGGGGCCCCCTACTGGCAATGCCTGAATGGTCAGGTGTGCGGCACTTACTATTGCGAGCTGTGTCAGCAGCTGCTGGTGTAGCACCTGCCACGCAGCTCGCATACTTCAAAGTCTTGCATGACGCGGCTGAGTTCCTGTTGTGGAAAAAGTACAGGAACTCCGTTCTCATGCGTTCCCGCAGGACTTGAGCCCTTGTCAAACATACATGAAATGAACTCTTACAGTGAGACTGACAGCAGTGTGCAGCAGCAGAGATGATGACAACACCTTGCCAACATGGCACGTCCCCTCCTGAGTCACAGTGACAGTCTCTCTCCATGTCAGGTGGTCTCTTCAGTCTACTCCAGTTCAAACAGCACTGACAGTTCTGTTCCCGGCTTGCCTTGCTCCCATCCTGCAGACCCGCACATGAGGCTCCGGCGGCTCCTGTGCACCATGACATCACATGACATGCTTAGGCACGGCCTTCCCCGACCCCTTGGTATGCCCCTGGTGGCAGGCGCTCGGATGGTCTCGACCAGCTCCGGACCAGACTTGTGCATGCATAGTTCCAAGCCAAGCATCACAGCCATATTTTTTACTGGCGACCTCTTCCTGTCACTGGCATTTACTGGCAGGAGAAAAGTGCCCATTTTTTTACTGGCTGCCAGTAAACATTCTGATGGTTGGCAACACTGATTGCCGGGCCTGGCTGTGCCACTGGCTAGCAACAAATGTACTGTTAGCAGTTTGCAAAATGGTTAATATTGAGCAGAAATAAATTCAGCTTATTGTTTTGGCCCTTCACAACAGTTTCAGTCTCTCATGTGGCCCCTTGGTACAATTAATTGAATGACAACCCCTGCTTAAGGCTTCATGCACACAGGATGTTTGAAAACCTCTTCTGAACGCTAGAAGCTTGAATTTTGACTTTAACATACTACGTTTATGAGGCTCCATGCACACTGGACATTAAAATAATGTTATAAAAAGGTCAGTAGCTTTGCAGTGAGCTTCACACACTTCAGGGATATTCAAAATACACCTGAACCTAGCGCGTAAATGGATTAATCCATTTTCTTAATCCATGTTTTTAATCCATGTTAACTAACAACAGTAAAAATACTGACACTATAAGGGTCCGTTCACACAGGGGCAACTCAGATCCGACTTTAGGTCGCCCCTAGTTGCCTCAGGTCGGACAACATTTAAAAATCAGTGTAAGTGAATGAGAGCCGTCTTAATGCACACTACTGAAGTCGCTCCGACTTCAGAAAAGGTTCCTGTACTACTTCTATCCGACTTGTAGGCGACCGGTACCCATTGATTTCAATGAAGGGCGCCTCCAAGTCGGATCTCCGTCTATACGGAGGCGACTCTGACAGAATTATCAACTCTCAAGAGGGAACTCCACGCCAAATTTATGAAAAAAAATTTGACATGGGTTCCCCCTCCGAGAGCATACCAGGCCCATAGGTCTGGTATGGATTTTAAGGGGAACCCCCTACGCCGAAAAAACGGCGTGGGGGTCCCCCCAAATCCATACCAGACCCTTATCCGAGCACGCTACCCGGCCGGCCAGGAAAGGGGGTGGGGACGAGCGAGCACCCCCCCTCCTGAGCCATACCAGGCCGCACGCCCTCAACATGGGGGCGGTGCTTTGGGGAAGGGGGGCCGCGCGGCCCCCCCCCACCCCCAAAGCACCTTGTCCCCATGTTGATGAGGACAAGGGCCTCTTCCCGACAAATCTGGCCGTTGGTTGTCGGGGTCTGCGGGCGGGGGGCTTATCGGAATCCGGGAGCCTCCTTTAATAAGATCCCGGCCCCCCATCCTATGTGAATGAGTATGGGGTACAACGTACCCCTACCCATTCACCTGTGAAAAGAAAAGTACAAAAAAACACAACACGCAGGGTTAAAATAGTTTATTGCACAGCTCCGGGGGTCTTCCGTCTTCGGGGGTCTTCTCGCTGGACTCCTCCGCTATCTTCTGCTAGCTCTTTTACTAGCGGAGGAGCCTGGCATTCTTCTTCGCCGCCGCTCTCTTCTTCCAACTTCGGGGGTCTTGCCCCCCTCTCCGGTTCTTCTGTCGTCACCGCCGCCGTCTTCTGTTCTTCTGTTCTTCTCTTCTGGAGATGTTGCCTCGCCGCTGTCTCCGCTGACTATGACCGAACACGCGGCGTGCCGCGACTTATATAGGGACATCACTGGATGATGTCCCCGCCCATTATGATGTCACAGTCCCAGCATCCATCCTTCTGCAATACTAAAAATATAAATTATAAAAATATAAAACTGTTCTATCCACAGCACTACTAATCACTGATTACTGACTTCACATTTAGCATATATCAATGACAGTAATGTCAGTAAAAGTCCTTAATAAGAAATTGCTTGCTGAGGAAAGGCAATAGAGAGATGTCTTCCACCGTGGAGATAAAATTCAATGACAGGGAGTCCTATTGTTTACTGTTTACACCTGTGTGCAAGCCCCCTTAGTTGGCCGCTTACCAGAACACCTCTGCAAACTGGCTTTTATGTAATGGAGCTCTCCATATCGCATCTTCTCCAACTCTCCTCACTCATCCTCTCTCCAGCCATCTCCATATTATGCGTCAACATGTAAGGATGCACAAGGGCACTAAAATAGTGTTATACCCTTTATTTCAATTTCCCTCTTCCCCCTCACAAATTGCGCTTTCATGTACCAAAATTATAATCAACTTTAAAAGCGTGTCAGCACAGCCTCACGAACATCTCACCACAGGCCGATGTTTCCTCTCTATTATCCACTGGTTGAGCCACCGGATTCGCTAGCTGTTACCAACCATGTACCTCGCGTGGTCACGCACTGACGCGTTTCGTGATTACGTCTTCAGAGGGCGTAGCCACGCACTGCACTTTGAACATTTATAGGCAGGACAGGGGAGAGGCCGGCGGCTCCGTGTATTCGGCGGGCCTGCCCGCTAATCGTCCCTCCCCTCCCGTTCGTCGGACGGATCACTGTCCGCAGTGTGTGCCCATCCGGCACTTGCATCTGCGCATGCTTAGATTGCAACACTTACAACATCAATGTCGTATGCCATTTCTCATCAGTGATCAATCCTAACGAACTTAGACTAGCCATCACACACAAATGCACACTAAGGCCGCGTACACACGCGCGGACTGTTGGCCCAACTTTGTCCGTCCAACAGTTTGAGCGAACAGTCCGCTCAAACTTAGCATGGACGGACATGGCCACACACGACGGACGAACAGTTTGCTGAAACCGTGCGCGATGACGTGAACGGCACGTACGACGGGACGAAAAATACGACGTCCTATACACTGCAATGCAACCTTCCGACGTGGAAATCCTTTCTGAGCATGCGCGAGACTTAGTTGGCCGAACAAGCCTACACACGAGCGAACAGTCCGCTGAAACCTTGTTTCAGCGGACAGTTTTTCGGAATTTCCGTAAGACCTTGTTCGGCCAACTGTCCGCTGAAACTGTCCGCTGAAGCCCCACACACGAGCGGACTGTCCGCCCAAACACTGTTCAGCGGACAAGGTTGGGCGAACAGTCCGCGCGTGTGTACGCGGCCTTAATGTGTGCAATATACAAAGCATTGGGTACCATACTATATACTTTACAATACCATCCACCCCAAATACATTTACCTCACATAATTACTGCATCTCTACGGGCACCTCTCATCCTCAATAATGGGTGCTTCAATATGCATACATTATAGTTTTAAAAACCATGACTCTGCTCAAAGTCTCTCTACTCACATAATATACAGTTGATTAATCCGATATGACTGTTTACTTCAATAATTCCCCCCTATTCATTTCTATCTCTTATAGATGTTTGTGTATGCATTACTTTATTATTATAGTGTAACATTCAGGGCGGGTTCACACCGCTGAGATGCGGGAACGCCGCGAATCCGCGGCGTTTTCCCGCATCGCACACCTCCCGCCGGCAGTTCACACTGCCCTATGCGGACGGCTGGGAGTGTCAATGTTATGTCAATGACACCCCCAGATCCGTCGGCATATCGCAGTGCGATCTGCCGACTCGCACAGGAATCGGATCGCATGGTGTGAACCCCCATGCGATCCGATTCTGTTGCGGACCCAAAAAAGGGTCCCGTGCGAGTTCGCTGCGGGAGCGCTGCGAGTTCAGCCATACTATCTGTATGGCTGAACTCGCAGCGCTACGGAGATCGGATTTGATTTGCTGTGCGAATCACATCCGGATCTCCCCCCGCAGCGGTGTGAACCGGGCCTAAGGGTCTCATTTTAACCACTTGCCACCCGCCCTATAGCAAATAGACGGCGGCTCCTCTGACAGGGGGGGTCTGTGCTGATCGATTATCAGCACAGCCCCCCCGAGGATGCCCACACTGGACCACCAGGGACGCCACTAGACCACCAGGGATGCCAAGGACAAGGTATGCCACCCTAGACCACCAGGGATTGCAATCAGTGCCACAATGGATGCCAATCAGTGTCCATAATGGATGCCAATCAGTGCCCACAATGGGCATCACTGATTGGCATGCATTATTGATTGGCACTGATTGGCATCCATTAGTATAATATATTATAATACAATGCCGCCTATCAGTTCCCATCTGTGCCGCCTATCAGTGCCTACCCATGCCCACCTGTGCCACCTACCCATGCCCACCTGTGCCGCCTACCCATGCCCACCTGTGTCACCTAACCCATGCCCACCTGTGCCACCTATCCATGCCCATCCATGCCAATCAGTGCCAATTTGTGCCACCTATCAGTGCCCATCTGTGTCGCCCATCAGTGCCACCCATCAGTGCCGCCTATCAGTGCCACATATCGGTGTCCATCAATGCCACCTCATCAGTGCAACTTCATTGGTGCCACCTCATCAGTGCCGCCTTATCATTGCCCATCAGTGTAACCCCATCAGTGCCCATCAGTGAAGGAGAAAACTTGCAAAGTTTTGAAACTGAAACAAAAAAAAACATTTTTTTTTTCAAAATTTTCTGTATTTTTTTATTTGTTTAGCAAAAAATAAAAACCGCAGAGGTGATCAAATACCACCAAAAGAAAGCTCTATTTGTGGGAAAAAAATGATAAAAATTTCATTTGGGTACAGTGTAGCATGACCGCGCAATTGTCATTCAAAGTGCGACAGTGCTGAAAGCTCAAAATTGGTCTGGGCAGGAAGGTGTTTAAGTGCCCGGTATTGAAGTGGTTAATTAGTGTTACTTAATTCTTTGAACTAGGATACTGATTACCTCTACTCACCTTTCTTATATCTTACCATAAATAACCCTACTACTGTAATCCCCCTAGATGGAATGTCATGTGTACTACTCCTATAGGAAATATATCCCTATATTACCCTATCCAGTGTCCGTATCTATATTGGTGTTCTATAATCTACTCACCTTTCCCTCCTACTAATACCTTCCTCCTCATAATACATTCAAGCCTTGCTCTTACTTTAGTAATTACTGATATGGCAATTTAAGTCTGATTCTATATTTAGGCCCTTCGGGCTAAGAGTGTCAGTCAAAAAAATCCACTCAGTTTCTCGACGAGAGATTTCCCTCACCATATTCGCTCCTCTCCAACTAGGGTACAGTTTATCTATACCCCAGAATTTGAGGCCTGTGGGGTTTTTATTATGCTTATTCCTAAAGTGTAACGACATGCTATGCTCTTTATACTCAATGCTAATGTTATAAATATGCTCTGCCACACGTGTGGTTAACATGTGTTTAGTGCCTCCTATATACATAAGCCCGCACGGACATTCTAATGCATAAACCACATGTGTAGATACGCAGGAAATAAATTCTTTGATTTGGAACTCTTTACCGTTAGCAGTAGAGGTGAAGCTGGTAAACCCTCTTAGATGTGTGGACACTTGTCTACACGCTTTGCATCTCCTGTATGCGTGGAAACCTGTTTGTTCCCAAAACATCTTTATCCTCTTTGGCGGGTCCAGAACTTTTTTTACTATTTGATCCCCAAATGTATAGTGGAACATCCTCCAGATGGATAAAGTAATAGGAAGTGCACTACCAGAGAAACCTCCCTTTATTTATAGAAAAAAAACGCATAATTTGGGGATCAAATAGTAAAAAAAGTTTTGGACCCTCCAAAGTTTTTTAAACAGCCCATAAAATCTCCACGGCTGATAAACATCCAAAAACGGACACATATGATAACATAGAGGGGAGTTTATGGGCTGTTAAAAAAAAACGCCCAAACTCCCAAAAAAAAAGAAACCCTACCAAATGCCCACAATGCATGAAAAACAAATATTATTAACTATTTCAGACATTCTGTGAGAGAAGAGAGAGCAATGTGCTTGTAGATAGCTTTTTGTTTTTATTTATCTCTCTCTCTCTCCCTCACTCTTTCCCTCTCTCCCTCTCCCTCTCCCCCTCTCCCCTTCTCTCTTCATCTATCCCCCTCTAACTTTCCCTATCTCTCCCCCTCTCTCTATCTTTCACCATCTTGCTCCCTCTATCTATCTCTCTCCCCCTCTATCTACCTCCCCCTTCTCTCTCCCTCTCTCTATCTTTCAGCCTCTCTCTCCCTCCCCCTCGCTCTATTTCTCTCCTCTTCTATCTACCTCCCCCTCTCTATCTTTCACACTCTCTCTCCCTCCCCTCTCTCTCTCTCCCCCTCTATCCATCTCCCCCCCTCTCTCTCTCCCCCTCTATCTACCTCCCCCCTCTCTCTCCCTCTCTCTATCTTTCAGCCTCTCTCTCCCTCCTTCTATTTCTCTCCTCCTCTATCTACCTCCCCCTCTCTCTAACTTTCACCCTCTCTCTCCCTCTATCTATCTCCCCCTCTCTCTTTCCCTCTCCCTGCACACCCCTCTCTCTTTCCCTCATCTCCCTCCCCTCTTTCACGCTTTCCCTCTCTCTCTCCCTCTCTCTTTCCCTCCCCCCCTCTCTCTCTCCCTCCCCTATCTTTCTATTTCCCTCTCTCTCTCTCTAATCCCTCCCCCCTCTCTCCACCCCCTCTCTCTTTTTCCCCTCTCTCTCCATCCCCCTCCCTCTATCCCCCCCTCTCTCTCCTCTTTCCCTCTCTCTCATTCTCTACCCCCTCTCTCTCTCCCTTCCCCTCTCCCTCCCTCCCCCTCTTTCTCTCCTCCTCCCCCTATCTTTCCCTCTCTCCCTCTCTCTCTCTCTCTCCCTCCCCCTCTCTCTCTTTCCCCCCTCCTGTCTTTCTCTTCCTTCCCCCTCTCTCTCTTTCCCTCTCTCTCTCCCTTCCCCTCTATCTCCCTCCCCTCTCTCTCTTTCTCTCTCTCTCTCTCCCCCTCCCTCTCTCTCTCCCCCTCCCTCTCTCTCTCTCTCTCTCCCCCTCAATCTTTCCCTCGTTCTCCTCCTATCTTTCCCTATCTCTCTCTGTCACCCCCTCTCTTTCCCTCTCCCTCTCCCCCCTCCGTCTCCCCCCGCTCTCGCTTTCTCTCACCCCGTCTCTCTCTCCCTCTCTCTCTCCATCTCCCCCTCACTCCCTCCCCCTCTCTCTCTTTCCCTCTCTCTCTCTCTCCCCCCCTCTCTTTTCCCTCTCTCTCTCCCCCCTATCTTTCTCTGTCTCTCTCTCCCCTCTCTCTCCATCTCCCCCTCACTCTCCCCCTCACTTTCCCTATCTTTCTATCTCTTTTTACATATTTCTCCCTCTCTGTCTCCTTATCTGTCTCTTCCCTTTAACTCCCCCCTCTATATCTCCCCCCCTATATCTCCCTATCCCTCTCTTCCTCTCTCTCTCTCTCACACTCTCTCTCTCTCTCTCTCTCACTCTTCCCCTCTCTCCTCCTCCCCCTCTCTCTCCCCCTCTCTTTCACCCTTCCCCTCTCTCCTCCCCCCCCTCTCTCTATCCCCCCTCTCTCTCTCCCCCTCTCTCTCACACCAGAGGCCCGCCCCTTATGATGTCACCACCCATTATGCCCTGGGTGGTGATATAAGGGGCAGGGCCTCCGGATGAACAGAGGAAGAAGACAGTGGAGAAGACCCAGCAAAAGAGCAAGAAGACAGCGGACAGAGGGAGAAGAACCGGAAAGAGAGCGGAGAAGACCCGGAGAGGGGAGAAGAAAAGGCACTTGTCCTCATCAACCTGGAGACAAGGTGCTTTGCGTAGGGTTTCCAACTTTTCTTCAAGCCAAACCCGAACACTTTAGTGAAAAATCTTAAATTAGGGTTCCCAAAGCCCCCCCTTACATCTGAGTCCACAGGGCACCCCTTACATCTGAGTCCCTCTTACCTTTAGTGTACTAGAGGCAGAAGAAAAAGGGAGGGAGGAGGCTGGGAACAGTCACAGGCAGTGGATGGGGAGCTCACTCACCTGGGGATGGAGGCTCAGGCATTGACACCAGTCATCCACTATATGTCTTCTGGTTGCTGAGTTTCAAATTTCCAGTCCACACATCGCTTTACTGAGGCACAGAATGCCAGGGATTACAGTGTGTGTGTGTGTGTGTGTGTGGGGGGGGGGGGGGCAGACAGAGGGGTAGAAGTGGGAGGAGGAGAAGCAGATCAAGCCCTCTCTTCTCTCCTGTCCATGTATGGGGATGGGGCCCGTACACACCCCTATGCACGTGTCAGTCGTGGTACTCAGTTCATTTGGGAGCCACAGTACATTATGAATATTGTGTCCAGGTTTCAGACAGTCTGAAAACTGGACATACAATTCAAAACATGAACTGTCCGGGTGAATCCTTGACAGGTGGCAACCCTAGCTTTGGGGTTGGGGGGTCGCAGGGTACCCCTGCCCCAAAGCACCCCCCCATGTTGAGGGCATGTGGCCTGCTATGGTTCAGGAGGGGGCGCTCACTCATCCCCAACCCTTTCCTGACCTGCCAGACTGTGTGCTCGGACAAGGGTCTGGTATGGATTTTTTGGGGGGGAAACGCCATTTTTACGGCGTGGGGTTCCCCTTAACCACTTGACCACTGGGGGCATTTAAACCCCTTTCCTAACCAGACCAATTTTCAGCTTTTGGTGCTCTCACAATTTGAATGACAATTACTCAGTCATACAACACTGTACCCATATGAAATGTTTGTCCTTTTTTTCACACAAATAGAGCTTTCTTTGGGTGGTATTTAATCACCGCTGGGTTTTTTATTTTTTGCGCTATATAGCAAAAACACTGAAAATTCGGTACAAAAAATTCTTAGTTTCTGTTAAAATTTATTGCAGAGTATTAGCAGAGAATTGGTGAGTATTGGCAGAGTATTGGCGAGTATTGCAGTCTTGCAGAGTATTTCAGAGTTGCAGAGTATTGCACAGTATTGCAGTGTATTGCACTGTATTGCAGAGTATTGCAGAGTATTGCACTGTATTGCAGAGTATTGCACTGTATTGCAGAGTATTGCACAGTGTTGCAGAGTATTGCACAGTGTTGCACTGTATTGCAGAGTATTGCAGAGTATTGCACCGTGTTGCAGGATATTGCAGAGTATTGCTCAGTGTTGCAGAGTATTGCACAGTGTTGCAGGGTATTGGCAGAGTATTGCACAGTGTTGCAGAGTATTGCACTGTATTGCAGAGTATTGCACCATGTTGCAGGGTATTGCAGAGTATTGCACAGTGTAGCAGAGTATTTCACAGTGTTGCAGGGTATTGGCAGAGTATTGCACAGTGATGCAGAGTATTGCACAGTGATGCAGAGTATTGCACAGTGTTGCAGAGTATTGCAGAGTATTGCACCGTGTTGCAGGGTATTGCAGAGTATTGCACAGTGTAGCAGAGTATTTCACAGTGTTGCAGGGTATTGGCAGAGTATTGCACAGTGTTGCAGGGTATTGCACAGTGTTGCAGAATATTGCACAGTGTTACAGGGTATTGCAGAGTATTGCACAGTGTTGCAGAGTATTGGCAGAGTATTGCACAGTGTTGCAGGGTATTGCACAGTGTTGCAGAGTATTGCACAGTGTTGCAGGGTATTGCAGAGTATTGCACAGTGTTGGCAGAGTATTGCACAGTGTTGCAGGGTATTGCACAGTGTTGCAGAGTATTGCACAGTGTTGCAGGGTATTGCAGAGTATTGCACAGTGTTGCAGAGTGTTGGCAGAGTATTGCACAGTATGGGCAAAGTACTGCAGAGTACTGCAGAGTATTGTCACAGAGCAGTGCTGTGGGCACTACACATCCACCCAGACATGATGCAGGTTTGTTTACAAGTGATCGCTCTGTCATTTGCTACCGCTACCAGCGGCCGTTTACCGCGATCGGTGATGCGCCGGGTCTTCTGGACCCGGTGGTCATGGATGTTTACGGGAGCCTGCGAGAGCAACATTCTGGGAGGACATCCATGGACGCCCTCCCAGAATAAGCCAACCGCGCTGTAGCCGTCTTTCGGCTATGGCCCGGTCAGCAAGTGGTTAAAATCCATATCAGACTGAAGGGCCTGGTATGCTCTTAGAGGGGGAACCCATGCCGTTTTTATTTTTTTAATTAGGCGTGGAGCTCCCCTTCAAGAGCTGTTAAGACGGCTCTCATAGGGAAACATTGATTTTCGCACGTCACGCCACATGAGCTCCCAATGTCGGAGCGTTTGTCGTACCAGTGTGAACCCGGCCTAAGACTCATTTTTCTGATGCCTTTAAACGTTGCTCTGAGATCCAAATCCGAAATGCCACAATACAGAGCTGCGTTCAGAGACATGAAAAAAGAAGAAGAAAAAGGCGGGGATTTTCTTTTCTGCCTGTGTGCGTGAGGCCTTATTAGAGGGAAAACACAATGAGATCTTTCTCAGAAGACCCATTTCTGTGTACACAGGCCCGTCTTCAGTCTTTGCAGACATCTCTTCTCCCTCTGAATGGAGGCTGTGAACAGAAGATGTCCTCCTCACCCCCTCCTCCCTGTCACTCCCTGCCATATTAATGGAAAATGAAAGTGAAAATAAAAACGTGATCCTTGGACCTCCACACTACACCCGACTCCTAGAAAATGTCCGCTCTGAAGGCTTTGTCCCTGATCCTTCTATGGCAGATGTGTGAGTAGAATCTTTATTATAAATGGCAACCTTCAAATAATGTGTTTTCTGTATGTAGAGATCACTGAGCATGTCGTGTCTGGCCGTCTTCTGTATAGAATACCCTCCTCTTTTCAAACGAATGGCAATCAGATTTCAGTTGTTGGTTGGTAAATATATATACTGTATGTGTGTGTATATGTGTATATATATATATATATATATATATATATATATATATATAAAATATAGGGCAGGGGTCTTCAAACTACGGCCCTCCAGTTGTTCAGGAACTACAATTCCCATCATGCCTAGTAATACCTGTGAATGTCAGTGTTGTACAATGCCTCATGGGGTGTGTAATTCTGCAACACCGTAGTTCGGAGATCCCTGCTATAGGGAGTAAGCATCAGGTGCACTGTACCTGATCAGGAGGTGCTGTAAAATAAATACGTTGATTATGACAAGACTGATTAATTTCACTTTGCCCCGGGTTATCTGTCAGAACATGTCTAATGTAGAACATTGTATAGAAAAACAGGTTTTCACAGCTGTTTTCTGCAGTTAGGAGGACATGACCTCCCATTCTGGACATGCTGGGAGTTGTAATCCCTCAGCGTTGTTTTTACATCTTTCTTAAACACTTGCATACCTCCCAACTGTCCCGGATTTTGAGGGACTGTCCCGGAGCAATGTCCCTCTGTCCTTCTTCCCCCCCTCATTTGTCCCTCATTTTGGTCTGATCCATAAAGTTGTAAATAAAATTATTTATTTCAGGTACTTATATAGCGCCATCAATTTAGCCAGCGCTTTACATATACATTGTACATTCACCTCAGTCCCTACCCTCAAGGAGCTTACAATCTAAGGTCCTTAACTCACATTCATACATACTAGGGACAATTTAGACAGGATCCAATTAACCTACCTGCATGTCTCTGGAGTGTGGGAGGAAACCGCAGTACCCGGAGGAAACCCACGCAGGCACAGGGAGAACATGCAAACTCCAGGCAGGTAGTGTCATAGTTGGGATTCAAACCAGTGACCCTTCTTACTGCTAGGTGAACGTGCTACCCACGACACCACTGTGCTGCCCATAATGCACTTTTTATCTTTCAAAAAGTGTTTCCCAGCGCTAAACCTTTCATTCAACTTCTAAATTGCTGCATTTGTAAATTTTAAAAGTAAATATAAAGGAATAGTAGTGGTAAAAAAAATCCCTTATGGATTTAATTAACCTTTTTGGGGGGTTAATTCTCCTTTAAGGGTAGGTGTCCCTCATTCCCATCTCAAATTGTCGGGAGGTATGGCACTTGAACCACCTATTCTGACGGTTCTCACATACAGTGCCTTGAAAAAGTATTCATACCCCTTAACATTTTCCACATTTTCTCATGTAACCACCAGCCATACTTTTCAGATATTTATTTGTAAAAAAATTAGAAAACCATGTATCATTTTCCTTCCACTTTACAATTATGTGCCACTTTGTGTTGGTCAATCACATAAAATCCCAATAAAATACATTTACGTTTTTGGTTGTAACATGACAAAATGTGGAAAATTTCAAGGGGTATGAATACTTTTTCAAGGCACTGTATATGTAAAAAGCTATATGGAAACTATCCACGCTTAGCAATCACTTAAAAATATAAATCAGCAGCCAGCATCACATTTGCTGATTACAAATAAAACCATATATCTATAGTAGTATATAGTATAGCGGCACAGTGGTGTAGTGGGTAGTACTCTCACCCAGCAGTAGACATGGGTGCCGTCAAAAAATTTGTTTTGTTTCATATTAAAAAAAAAATAAAATCAGATTTTGTAATTCGTGTCCGAAAATTCAATTTGGATTCGTACGAAATACAAATTTTCATTAGATTCATTAACTTTTCATAAAAATAATGAATTTTCGTTATGATGAATTTATCATTTTGAGGGGTTCCCACCATCCCTGTGCTGTTCTGACTTCCTGGGGTTTTTAAATTTTAGGTTCATTAACTTTTCGTAACAATTACGAATTTTCCTTATGAATTTGGATCCGAAATTCGTAAACAAAATTTTGTATTTTGTACAGAATTCGTATGCATAAAAATTTGTATTTCAGATTCGTACGAATGTACAAATTTCCAGAAATTCGTACGAATTTTCGATTCGTACCAAAATAATCGCACATGTCTACGCAGCAGTAAAAAGGGTCGCTGGTTCAAATCCCGACCATAACGCTACCTGCCTGGAGTTTGCATGTTCTCCCTGTGCCTGCGTGGGTTTCCTCCGGGTACTCCGGTTTCCTCCCACACTCCAAAGACATGCTGGTAGGTTAATTGGCTCATGTCCATGAATATGAGTCAGGGAGCTTGGATTGTTGGCTCCTTGAGGGTAGGGACTGATGTGAGCATTTGATGTATGTGTGGAGTGCTGTGTAAACTGACGGCGCTATATGGGTACCTTCAATAAATAATTATATAATAGATGAGAATCTTAATGAGACACAATGTACTCATTAAGTGGATAGGGACAGTTATAGATACACACTGACTTAGGATGGACTGGTGTCTTTATTCAACCTTACTAACTATGTAACTATCTCTCAATGATATATTTTTAAGCAAAGGTACTAGAGACTAAAATGGTGGATGTTGCTATTTTTTATGTCCCGTGGTTTGGGAAAAAAATACACTTCAATGTAATTTTGAGCACACAAACACAATATAATATCAGTTTTTTTGGTAAAATATAAAAGATGATGTCACGCCGAGTAAATAGATACCCAACATGTCCTGCATTAAAATTGCGCACGCCCGTGGACCGCAACAAGCTACGGTAAATTTAAAGCGGAGGTCCACCCTAAAGTGGACCTTCCGCTCATTGGAATCCTCCCCCCCTCCGGCGCCACAATTGGCACCTTTCAGGGGGGAGGGGGTTGCAGGTACCTGTACAGTACAGGTATTCTGCACCCACTTCCGGCATAGCTATCTGTGGAAAGGGGCGTAGATTCTTCAGAATCTACGCCCCTTTCCGAAAGTCCCCCGCTGCCTGCTGGGAAACACACGGATCCCAGAGACAGCGTGGACCATCCTTATTGCGCAGCGCGACTCGCGCATGCGCAGCAGGGAACCGGGAAATGAAGCCGAAAGGCTCCACTTCCTGATTCCCATACTCAAGATGGCGGCGGCAGCACCCGAGAGACGATCGAGAGATCGGCTTCGGGTGCCGCATTGCGGGCGCGCTGGGCGGGTAAGTGTCCTTATTTTAAAAGTCAGCAGCTGCAGTATTTGTAGCTGCTGGCTTTAAAAAAAAAATACGGCGTAACTCCCGGCGGACTCCCGCTTTAATTATCCATAGGCGCTGGAATTATTGCTATTGTTCTACTGTGTGGTGGGATCGTTGTTTACATATGTGTTGGGGTTGCCTTTGCGCGCAAGCACAGAGGTGCGGAGCGCTTTACATTTTTAAAAACAAATGATTATTTTTACACTGTAATTTTTTTTAAATTAACTTTATTGCTATCACAAGGGATGAACAACATACTGTACCTTCTGATAACATGGGCAGTGACAATACTTTTTACTAAGAGATCTGGAGTCTATTAGACCCCATATCTTTCCTCTGCCCTTAAAGTAGAGTTCCACCCCCAAAAAAAAAATTGTCATTAATGTACATGAAATACATTTTTTATTCCCCCTCTTAATACCTGTTGCTAGGGGGTCCCTCATAATCTGCCTCCTTACTCACCTTGGCTCCTTACGTCACTTCGCTGGCAGGGAGATCAGCTCTGCCCCCACCCTGTAGGCAATCATCTGGGACACGTCACAGGTCCTAGATGATTGTGCGGCCAGTCACGGTGCACGGAACAGATCGCGCATGCGCAGTGGATGTGGGCACCCACAGTTACAATGCCGAGCGGAGGGGGAGACAAGCGGGGCTTCGATCCCTCGAATCGCTGGACCCTGGGGTGTCCGATTATTAAAAGTCAGCAGCTGCAGTATTTGTAGCTGCTGACTTTTATTTTATTTCCGCTTTAAAAGCATCGGATCAAACCAAGATCAGTTTTATCCAATGCTTTCCCAGGCTAGTAATGGCTTATTTACATCCGGGGGAAACCATAATTGGCAAAATACTCATCACTTCCAGTTTTTTAAACCATAGAGATGATCGAGAATGTTCCGATCCTCGACCATTTCTTTGGTTAGCAAAACCGCTGACTGCAGTCCCGTGCTCCCTATTAGGAAGGTCAGAAAGGTGGCAGAAGGGGGTCCACCCTCTCCCACCACCTGTAAAAGCGATCCAGCAGCTAAATTACTGCTAGGATTGCTTTTATATTTACAGTCCAGCAGTCTAGCAAAAAAAAAACTTTACCGGGATCATGCCTGTACACTATCGGATCGGCAAGCAATCAAATAGGCATAATTTCCTTTCTGATCAGTTTAGAATTGGTCAGGGAGGGAGCACTGATAGGGAGCAAGTGTTACCATGTGAAGGGGAGGAAGACCAGTGAACATCTGTTTGCTGATCTCCCCTAGCTGTAAAGAACCTGGAAGCCACATGTCTAATGTTACTTCCGGTTTCTGTTGTCACTAAGCTAATGAAGCACAGTCTCTGCTCCACTAACCTCAATGATGGGCTGATGAGACAACAGGGGTATAAAAGACCCCTGATGTTTCATTAGGGGATGTTTTCACGTAGGGGATATATTTCCACTATGTGATATAAATAAAATTAAAAAATATAGTTACACCCCTAAAAAATGTTGAACCTGCCCTGCCCCCACATATGCACATGCACAAGTATAAACACACCCATCGTAAGAGCCTATGTATGAAAATGTTGCTACGCATCTTATGTATTGCCATGCATGCTGGATTAAAAACAATGTGTCTAGGACCAATAATCATGCTTAACTCTAAGCCCTTGTACACACGGTCGGACATGCCGACTGAAAATGTCCGATAGGACCGCGTTGTCGGATAATCCGACTGTGTGTGGGCTCCATCTGACTTTTTCCGTCGGAATGTCTAAGCAACAAAGTTTGAGAGCTGGATATAACATTTTCCGACAACATGATCCGATCTGACTTTGTCCGATTGTTTGTAGAGAATTCCGATCGGACAAAGTGCCACGCATGCTCAGATCAAATTATGAGACCAAAGCTATTGACTACTAGCCACAACGTAGTCCCGTCGTAACGAACAAACGTCATCACTTTCCGAGCGATCGGATTTTCCGACAACTTTGTCCGACCTTGTGTATGCAACATCAGTTTCGGACAAAATCCGTCTGAAAAAATCCGACAGATTTTATAGTCAGAATGTCCGACCGTGTGTACAAGGGCTAAAAGTATTGCCTGTGGAGAATATAGAATATCAAAGTCATTGTCATTTTGGGGGGGTCCCCATCAGAGCCCCTCTTGCATCACAATCCACCTTATGAGTCCTCCCTTACATCAGAGTCCCCATCATAGTTCCTCCTTACATCAGAGTTCACCTTAGAAGTCTCCCCTTACTTCAGAGTCTGCCTTAGAGGTCTCTCCTAACAATGACTGTCTCCACTTACATTAAAGTCAATCTTACTAGTCCCCCCTACATCACATTTTCCCCTAAGGAGTCTTCCCTTATATCAGAGTCTGCCGTAGACATCCCTCTTACAATTTTGTGGGAACAGTTTGGGGATGACCCCTTCCTGTTGCAACATGACTGCTCACCAGTGCACTAAGCAGGGTCCATAAACACGTGGGTGAGCGAATTTGGGGTGGAGGACTTGACTGGCCTGCACAGAGTCCTGACCTCTACATTGATAGAACACCTTTGAAATTAATTAGAGCGGAGACTGCCAAGCCCAGTACCTGAAAAACAACCTCACATCATAACCCCTCCTCCACCAATTGATTTGGACCAGTGCACAAAGCAAGGTCCATAATGACATGGATGAGCGAGTTTGGGGTGGAGGAGCTTGACTGGCCTGCAAAGAATCCTGGCCTCAATCCAATAGAACACCTTTGGGCAATATTGTGTGGATCAGCGAGCTTGGGGTAGAGGAACTTGACTGGCCTGCACAGAATCCTGACCTTAATACTTTTGACAGTACAGTCGACCCCCCGAAATTAGCGGAGTTAGGTTCGTAGAGTAACTGCGAATTGTGAAAAAACACAAATTTTGGATGTGGTAAAAAAACAAAAAACCAACAACTATAAATGCCAATTTTCAGGCTAAATACTGTACAGTAATTTAATTGAATAGAAATACAGTAAAATGTACGGGTACTCACCAATAATGAATGATATTGATTGAAGATGATGATGATTAATTATTATTATACAGGATTTATATAGCGCCAACAGTTTACGCAGCTCTTTACAATATAAAAGGGAGACAATACAGTTATAACACAATAAAATACAAGAGGATTGAGAGGGCCCTGCTCAGAAGAGCTTACAATCTAATAGGGTGGGGCGGGTGGTACAAAAGGTTTTAACTATGGGGATGAGCTGATGGAAGGGGTAAAAGATTAGTTGGAGACGTGACAGGCTTTCCTGTAGAGATGAGTTTTTAGGGATCGCTTGAAGGTAGCAAGAGTAGGGGATAGCCGGACAGGTGCAAAAAAAATACATTAATATTCTTTAAAAATAAAAAAAAAAATGTGAAAAAAAAATTTTTTTTTTTTACTCATCAGAAACACCTGTTGCTAGCTGGTCTTCCTAATCTGCCTCTTCCTATTCCGCGGCGCTGTTTCTTCAATTCCTCCTCCTCGGCGAGGGGCCCCGTTGTCTTCTGGGACCTGAGTGTGTCCCAGGAAACAACGGGGCCATTCACAAAGCGCTGTGCGGCTCGTGCATGCGCAGTAGGAAAGCAAGGCTCCACTGCCTGTTTCCCTTAGTTAGGATGGCGGCGCCGGCACGCAATCTGATAGACAGAACGGCCTCGGGGCGGCCGACATCGCGGGCTCTCTGGACAGGTAAGTGTCCTTATTAAAAGTCAACACCTACAGTGTTTGTAGTTGCTGACTTTAAAAAAAAAATAGCTGGAACGCCCCTTTAAGAGCTGTGGGTGGAAGTGACGTTTTGGCGTAGTTTCCGCCTTGCAATGATATGGAGACCGGTTTGGGGCCATCTTCCCCTCACTCGTCTCCATGTCAGGCTAGGGAAAGGATCCGATCGCCTCCGCCGCTACCGAAAGCTCCAGTAAGCGCCCGGAGGGCACCGGAGAGCGGCGGGAGTGGAGCAGCCCCTCTCCTGCTGCTGATAAAAGCGATCTTGTGGCGAATCCGCCACAGAGACCACTTTTATCTTGAAGCCCGCAGAAGAAGAGGATAACGGGGTTGTGGTAGCTAGCTGCTGCCATAACAACGACACTCCTATTCAAAGTATAACGACGGCGGGCGGTCTGGAAGTGGTTAAGGAGATGAAACAGGAGACCCTCAACGCATGCTGAACAAGCTGTGGCCAGAGTGTGTCCATCACTACAAGGGCTTCTCACCTGAAGAAATTTAGCATGAGGCTTTCGACAAGATGGTGAGACTGGCATAGATACTTGGCGGCAAAGGTTTTGACGAAGAAGAGGCGCCACCTGAGGAGCTGTGAATGCTCTGCTTTCATTGTATGAATGCCCCTACCTTCATTGTATTGCACAGCCAATTCATTATCATTGGCTATTGTAACTCCCTTCTCATTGGCCTGCCTCTCCATAGGCTCCTCTCCTCAGTCTATCATAAATGCTGCTGACAGACTTATCCACCTTACCAACCGCTCAGTGTCTGCCAACCCTCTCCTCCAATCCCTACACTGGCTCCCAATCACCCAGCGAATTAAATTCAAAATATTAACCACAGCATACAAATCCATTCACAACTATTTGTTTGGGTACAGCGTCGCACAATCGCGCAATTGACAGTTGAAGTGACGCAGTGGCGAATCGCAAAAAATCTCGGGGCTGAGGTGGTTAAAGAGGCCACCAAGTAAATAGGAGATTCTCGCTGTATGTAATCTGACGGCGCTCGTCCCTCTCCCCCTCCCCCCTCCGAGGCAGCAGTAATCTGAGGTGAGGTTGCAGATGGGCATTGACCCTTATTTTGCTTCAAATTTCTTTATTTAACCCTTTCATGACTAAGCCTATTTTTGGCATTTGGTGTTTACAAGTTAAAATCCATATTTTTTGCTAGAAAATTACTTGGAACCCCTAAACATTATATATATATTTTTAGCAGAGACTCTAGAGAATAAAACGGCGATTGTTGCAATATTTTATGTCACACGGTATTTGTGCAGCGGTGTTTTAGACGCAACTTTTAGGGAAAAGGGACACTTTCATGAATTTTAACCACTTAATAACCGGCCTATAGCCGATTAACGGCTATAGGTCGGTTTGCTATCTCTGAGAGGCCGTTAATTAACGGCCTCCCGGAGAATCGTTCGTGCGCGCCCCCTGGGGCGCGCACGCCGGAACATCCGTGCTCGCCGAGTTCACGGGACCCGACGCAACACGGATCGCGGTAAAGGACCAATGGCAGCGGTCCTTTACCACGTGATCGCTCCGTCCAATGACGGAGCGATCACAAATGTAAACAATTCGGCTTGCCGGGTCAAGCTAAGGTCATCAGTCTCCTCTCCTCACACCGATGCAGCGTGAGAGGAGAGGAGAACATTCCAGTGAAAATAAAAGATAACCGTGAGTGCCCAGCAGTGCCCAGCAGTGCCCAAATAGTGCCACAACAGTGCCAGACCAGTGCCAGACCAGTGCCATCACCTGTGCCACATCTGTGCCACCTGTGCGACCTGTGCCACCTTTGCCACCTCTGTGCCACCTCTGTGCCACCTCTGTGCCACCTCTGTGCCAGCAGAGCCACCCCAGTGCCACCTCTGTGCCAGCAGAGCCACCCCAGTGCCACCCCAGTGCATACCAGTGCATACCAGTGCCATACCAGTGCCATACCAGTGCCACACCAGTGCCACACCAGTGCCACCTGTGCCCATCAGTGCCACCTGTGCCCATCAGTGCCACCTGTGCCCATCAGTGCCATCTGTGCCCATCAGTGCTCATCTGCACCACTGCAGTGCCACATCAGTGCCGTCTGTGCCCACCAGTGCCGCCTGTGCCCACCAGTGCCGCCTGTGCCCACCAGTGCCGCCTGTGCCCACCAGTGCCATCTGTGTGCTAATCAGTGCCACCAGAGCCACACCAGTGCCACCAAAGTCACTATAGTGCCCATCAGTGCCACCTGTGCCCATCAGTGCCACCTGCGCCCATCAGTGCCACCTGCGCCCATCAGTTCCACCTGTGCCACTGCAGTGCCCCATCAGTGCCGCCTGTGTCCATCAGTGCCGCCTGTGTCCATCAGTGTGAAAAAAAATTAAAATAAAAAAAATCTTTATTTTGCAAAGAATTGTGGGAAAAAATTACAACTTCAAAAAACTAACCGTGCCACGTACTAAATACCTTGGAATGTCTACTTTCCAAAAAGGGGTCATTTGGGGGGTTTTTGTACATTACTGGCTTGTTAGGGTCTCCAGAAATGAGATAGACTGTCAGTACATCAGCTGTGATCAAATTGATACATTTTCAGTGATTGGCACCATAGCTTGTAGACCCTATAACTTTCACGCAGAATAAATAATATCCACTAATTTGGGTTATTTTTACTAAAGACATTTAGCAGTATACATTTTTGGCCAAATTTATGAAGAAAAATTACTTATTTGCAAAAAATTTTAATAGAAATGAAGAAAAATGCTTTTTTTTACAAAATTTTCGGTATTTTTTCATTAATAGCACAAAAAATAAAAAACGCAGAGGTGATCAAATACCACCAAAAGAAAGCTCTATTTGTGGGAAAAAAAGGACGAAAATTTCAGATGGGTACAGTGTTGTATGACCGAGTAATTGTCATTCAAATTGTGAGAGCACTGAAAGCTGAAAATTGGTCTGGTTATTAAGGGTGTTTAAGTGCCCAGTGGTCAAGTGGTTAAAAAAACGAAACAGTAAAATTAGCCCAATTTTTTTGCATAATGTGAAAGATAATGTTACGCCGAGTAAATAGATGCCAAACATGTCACGCTTTATAATTGCACGCACTCGTGGAATGACGACAAACTACGGTACCTAAAAATCTCAATAGGCGACGCTTTAATTTTTTTTTCCAGTTACCAAGTTAGAGTTACAGAGAAGGTCTAGTGCTAGAATTATTGCTCTCACTCTGACGATCGCGGCGATACCTCATATGTGTGATTTGAACACCGTTTACATATGCGGGCGCGACTTCCGTTTGCGTTTTCTTTGCTTCGCAAGCTCGCGGGGACGGCGGGCACTTTAACATTTTTTTTTTTTTAATTAATAAATTGTTTTAAAAAAAATAATAATAATAATTTTGATCACTTTTATTGCTGTCACAAGGAATGTAAACATCCCTTGTGACAGTAATAGGTGGTGACAGGTACTCCTTATGGAGGGATCGGGGGTCTAAAAGACCCCCCACCCCTCCTTTACACTTCAAAGTATTCATATCGCTGTTTTTGGCGATTCTGAATAGTGTATTTTTTTTAAATCCGGGGCCATTGGCAGCCGAGTAAATGGGAAGTGACGTCATGGCGTCGCTTCCCTGTTTACCATTAGGAGCCACCGGAGGAATCGGATGTGCGATCGGTGCTCCTGCAGGTGCGGGCATCATCCCGGTATAACCCCCGGAAGCTGAGTACACACATCTGCGTACGCTCGGCGGCAAGGGGTTAAAATGTACGTTTTTTCCCCTGAAACTTCCCTCCTATAATGAAGGTGCGTCTTATACGCCTGTGTGTGTTATATGCCAATGAATACAGTAATCACAAAGCACCATAGAAAGTCCTGTCTTATGCGCAGGCTGTGCAGCTGCAAAAGGGGCCCTCTGGGATTTAGTGGCTCATTTGTACTGTATACATAGTGAGGAGAATGTTTGTGTTTGGGCAGTAGTTGAACGGAAGTCCCCCAAATGTAGTCCCTACCAGGAGCCCTTTATTATCACTGAACGGCCTGTAGTGGTTCCTGATCTCCAGGCTGCCGCTGGAATCGCCTCACAGAGCGCACAGATTTCCTATAAACAGGAAACGTATGTATAGTCTTATTGTACTGGGATGAGCACGAATCTTGTGACTGGGATTAGGCCTGTGGCCCTGTGTACTCGAATTCTCCGCCTCAGATTTGGACACATTCACAGCTGAGCGTAGCATTTTCAGGCAGTAAGGCGCGTGATTTTGCCGCTTTTTTTTACCGAGTGTTTGCTGCAATTTTGCCGCGTTTTTGCTGCAATTTTGTACAGGTCAAAAGGTCACCAATGTAAAAAGCAGAAAAACGCCCAAATCTGTCTAAAAAACTTGTTTGAGCTTCAGGCGTTTTGGGGCTTCTGGTTTCAGGTGTTTTGAAGTGGAGATGTGAACCATCTTCATAGAGAATAATTGATTTTGCCCCCCCCTCCAGCGTTTTGTAGCTTCAGGCTTCAAGCTACAAAACGCTCAGGTGTGAATGGGGCCTAAGGTAAAAAAAAAAAAAAGAAAAGTGGTACCAATACCGATACCATTGCTGATCCTGAGCATTTACACAAGTATTTTGCACACTATACAAATTGAATGGGCTCAAATCGCACTGCAAATACTGTATTTATTGGCGTATAACACTCACTTTTTCACCATGAAAATCGGGTGCAAATAGCGTGTGCGTACGCCAATACTTCAATTTTAGCTGCCTTATTTAATATTTATGTTTTTTTCCTGAAACTTCCCTCTTAAAATGAATGTGCGTGTTATACGCTGATAAATACAGTAATTGAATGCAATTTGAACAGGAATGTGGTGCGATTTCTGCCCGAATCGTATGCGATTTCCCCCCCCATCATTTCTGTGTGAACCCAGACTTGTCATAGTGACTTCAGCCTGGGTTCACACAGGAGCAGTGTGGAAAGCCACAACCTGTTCCGAGATAGAGATGTCACCAGCACACCAAGATCTTCAAAATGGGTCCAAAGCTTTATTCAGTTTTCACATCGTTACAGCAGACAGCAACGTTTCGGAGCAACACAGGACCCCTTCATCAGGTCACATGCCTGATGAAGGGGTCCCGTGTGGCTCCGAAACTTTGCTGTAAAAATGTAATCCCTGAATAAAGCTTTGGACCCATTCTGGAGATCTTGGTGTGCCGGTGACATCTCTATCTCTGACTATTCATGGTTGCAGCCAATGGTCACTTCAGCACCCACTTATATATACATCGATCTCTACAGGAACGTGGGCTTTGGGAATAGTGCATTGCATGGGACAGCAGGCCGGAATGTTGTCTAAAATTTAATAAAGAAATAAAAACTTCAGACGAGCACGTGGAATAATAAAGGCCGCAGTTGTGCATAAATAAATTAATTCAATAAAATACATATATTCCATATAAGCTTAAAGCTAACCTAGCCACTGTGGCTCAGGCAACAACAACACAATACCCAATTCTTGAAACTTTCATTCATAAGACACAAACATAACTTGTCCCCCTTTGTGTTATATTATTATTATTATTTTATATTTTATTATTTTTTAAACTCTTTATTACATTTTATATATATATACATATATATATATATATATATATATATATATATATATATATATATATATATACAAAGGTGACCCTACCACATAATAATAACTGCAACAAAACACAAATTATATATATATATATATATATATATATATATATATATATATATATATATATTTTTTTTTATATATTTTTGGGGGTAGGAAGGGGGGGGAGAACACCACAGCTCCTCTTCTGAGGCGAATGAGCCCCTTTGACGGAACCCCCTTTATATAGCCCTAACTTAGCCCAGTACTGACTGGTTTAACCACTTAAGGACCAGGCCTCTTTTGCAGATTTGGTGTTTACATGTTTAAAACTGTTTTTTTTTGCTAGAAAATTACTTAGAACCCCCAAACATTATATATTGTTTTTTTTCTAACACCCTAGAGAATAAAATACCGGTCATTGCAATACATTTTTTTACACCGTATTTGTGCAGCGGTCTTACAAGCGCACTTTTTTGGAAGAAATTCACTTTTTTGAATACAAAAATAAGACAACAGTAAAATTAGCCCAATTTTTTTTTTATATTGTGAAAGATAATGTTCCGCCAAGTAAATTGATACCCAACATGTCATGCTTCAAAATTGCGCCCGCTTGTGGAATGGCATCAAACTTTTACCCTCAAAAACCTCCATAAGTGACATTTAAAAAATTCTACAGGTTGCATGTTTTGAGCTACAGAGGTCTAGGGCTAGAATTATTGCTCTCGCTCTACCGATAGCGGCAATACCTCACATGTGTGGTTTGACTACCGTTTTCATATGCGGGTGCTACTCACATATGCGTTCGCTTCTGTGCATGAGCTTGTCGGGACGGGGTGTTTTAAAAAATGCATTTATTTTTCTTATTTATTTTACTTGATTTTATTTATTTTTACACTTTAAAAAAAAAAAATTTGGATCACTTTTATTCCTATTACAAGGAATGTAAACATCCCTTGTAATAGAAAAAAAACATGACAGGTCCTCTTAAATATGAGATCTGGGGGGTCAAAAAGTCCTCACATCTCATATTTGGACTTAAATGCAATAAAGAAAAAAAAAAAAGTCATTTGAAAAAATTACATTGAAAAAAATGTACCTTAAAGAGATATGGGCGGAAGTGACGTTTTGACGTCACTTCCGCCCTCCTATGGTATAGAGACGAGTGGGGGCCATCTTAACCTCACTCGTCTCCATACCCAGCAGTGGAAAGGACCCGATCGCCCCAGCTGCTACCAATGGCTCCGGTGAGCGGCGGAGGGCCGTGGGAGAGTGGCGGGAAGGGGGTGGCACCTCTCCCGCCACCGATAATGGTGATCTTGCAGCGAACCCGACCACCGTTATCGTACACTGGACCGCCTCCTGTAAAGAGGCATATCTCGGTTGTGGCAGCAGCAGCTGCTGCCGTTACCGAGATACCCCTCGTATATCTACATGAGGCGGTCCTTAAGTAGTTAAACCATTTTTTCCCGGGCATTTTTACGTGTCTCAAGAGGGGTCACCTGTACCCCCCTACCATACACGTGACCTACAGCTGTTCTCCCTGAGAGCATTAGGCTCCCCAGGGGGAACTTGAAACAGATGCTCCCGCCGCTCTCCCATGAGGAAAAGGGGGGCAAGAAACTGCCTTCACCCTTTTCCTATCATTCCTGTTCAATTCACATGTGATTCTTTGCAGTGGGATTTGAGCCCGTTCATTTTGTATGGGCTCAAATCAAATTGCACCTCAAAGGTATGGTACTCGCCAGAAAAAAACAAAATCAGTGCAAGCTTAGCGTTGTTTTTTGAAGAAAAAAATATATATTTTTTTTCAATGGATCAAAAACGTTAAACGCTGGTGAGCGAAGTTTTTGAGCGTTTATCGATGTTTAGGCCTCATGCACACATTTTTACAGCTGAAAAACTTCTCTCAGAACCCACTAATTATTATTATTATTTTTTTTTTTTTACTGCTCAAAAACGCCACTGACCAAAACTGCTGATAAAAGTCTATGTGTGCATGGACACATAGGATAACATGATTAAGGCCCCTTTCACACTGAGGCGCTTTGCAGGCGCTAAAATGCTAAAAATAGCGCCTGCAAAGCGCCCTGAAAGAGCCGCTCAGTGCACTCCAATGTGAAAGCCCTGAGGGATTTCACACTGGAGCGGTGCGCTTGCAGGACGGTCAAAAAAGTCCTGCAAGCCGCATCTTTGGAGCGCTGTAGGAGCGGTGTATTTACCGCTCCTAAAGCGCCCCTTCATATTGAAAACCATGGGGCAGCTCTCCAAACCTGCCTGCAAAGCGCCGCTGCAGCGGCGCTTTGCGGGCGGTTTTAACCTTTTTTCGGCCGCTAGCAGGGGTTAAAACTGCCCCGCTAGCGGCCGATCAGAGCCTCTACAACGACGGTAAAATGCTAAATATAGCGCTGCTTTACCGCCAGCGCGCTGAGCGCCCCAGTGTGAAAGTAGCAGGAGAGTTTAAGGGCCGGTTCACACTGCAGGCGATGTGAGGCGACACCGACTTGCCTCGCCGCGACCTCAGCGGCAACTTGCAGATGACTTCTGTATAGAAGTCAATGCAAGTCGCCCCGAGGTCGCCCGAAAGTAGTACAGGAACCTTTTTTCTGAGTCGGAGCGACTCGAGTCGCTCCTCTCAGAACGGTTCCATTGTACAGAACGGGGGCGACTTGTAAGATAGCGGCGAGGCGAGTCGTGTCGCCTCGCATCGCCCGCAGTGTGAACCGGCCCTAAGGCCTCATGCACACTGGATGTTTTTTTTATGTTTTTTACAGCAGCATGTAGACTTTTTTTTTCTACAGTCATTAACCGCTTCAGCCCTGGAAGATTTTACCCCCTTCCTGACCAGAGCACTTTTTGTGAGTTCGCACTGCATCGCTTTAACTGACAATTGCAATGTTGTACCCAAACAAAATTGACGTCCTTTTTTTTTTCTCTTTCTTTTGGTGGTATTTGATCGCCTCTGTGGTTTTTATTTTTTGCACTATAAACAAAAAAAGAACGACAATTTTGAAAAAAAACGCAATATTTTTAACTTTTTGCTATAATAAATATCCCCCAACAATATATAAAAAAAATATTTTTCCCCTCAGTTTAGGCCGATATGTATTCTTCTACATATTTTTGGTAAAAAAAAAAAAAATCGCAATAAGCGTATATTGATTGGTTTGCACAAAAGTTATGGAGTCTACAAAATAGGGGAAAGTTTTTTATGGCATTTTTATAATAATTTTTTTTGGCGGCGATCTGCGATTTTTATCGGGATTGCGACATTGTGGTGGACGCGTCAGACAATTTTGACACATTTTTGTGACCATTGGCATTTTTACAGTGATCAGCGATGCATTGATCACTGTAAAAACTGGCAGGGAAGGGTTTAATACTAGGAGGTGATCAAGGGGTTAATGTGCTCCCTGGTGTGTGTTCTAACTTAAGGGGGGAGGAGACTGTGTAGGGGAGATGACAGATCGCTGGTCATACTCTGTATGAGCACACAATCTGTCTGTTCTCCCCTCAGAGAACCGGAAACTGTTTACACACATAGATCCCGGTTATCCATGTGCCCCAAGCGATCGTGGGAGCCTGGCAGTGATCGTGACTGACTGCTGGACACTCGCATTGGTTCCGTGGGCAAGCACGGGGGGGGGAGGGGGCGCGCACACCTAGTGGCCACAGCCGAAGCGACGTTACATAACAACGTTTCGCCCAGCCGCGCCATTCTGCTGTGGTACAAGTGCGGCGGCTGGTTGGCAAGTGGTTAAACTCTCCAGCATGTTATCCTATGTGCCCATGCACACATAGGCCTTTATCAGCCGTTTTGGGCAGTAAACCCCCCCCCCCCAAAACTAGGGGGTTCTGAAAGACGTTTTTCAGCTGTAAAAACGCTCTAGCGCTGATAAACGTTGATACACGCTCAAAAACTTCGCTGCCCAGTGTTTTTTAATTTTTTTGATCCATTGAAAAAGAAAATAGTTTTTCTTCAAAAAACAAAAACAAAAAAAACCCGCTAGAATGCTATCGCGGAAAAAACGCTAAAGAACGCTATTGCAAAAACTTTGAAAAAAAGTTGAAAAACTCACTGCAAAGCTTCTGGCGTTTTTATAACATTATTATAACGTCCGGTGTGCATGAGGTCTAATGACTGTAGAAGAAAAGTCTACAGCCAAAAACAGCTGCTAAACGTTCGGTGTTGGCAGACTGCCCAGTTTTTTTTCCTTTCTCTTGAGGGCTGTGTCTTCAGAAGAGCAGAGAGAATTCTTTGCATAGAAAGAATTGTGAAACGCTTTTGTCAGCGGGGAAAACATTGTGATAACGATTGTTGACGATTAATGCAATTGCAGTTCTAGTGCCTTTGTTGGCTTCCCCCAGCTCTGCTCATCTCTTCTGGAGGATGTTCACCTTTATACACAGCAGTCATGGGATCTGTCATGAGACGTTCTGTTTCAAATGCTGTTTTATGCATTGTCACATAACTCCTTAGACTCTGTCTGTCTGAACAGTATGGTCACCTGATGACTCGCCACCATCCACAGGCAGCTTAAAGGGGGTCACTAAAGAAATGTTTTTTTTTTTTTTTTAAATAACAAACATGTTATATTTACCTCCACTGTGCAGCTCGTTTTGCACAGAGTGGCCCCCGAACCTGCTCTTCTGGGGTCCTTCGGTGGCTGTCTCGGCTGCCTCCCCCCCGCAAGGACTCCACAACTTCATCCGAGCTCCCTCGCATGGTGTGGAGTGCTTGCGGGCGTGCTCCCATGATACCAAGGTATCACTTGGCCCCCGCCCCCGGTGCGCTGCATTGCTGGATGTGATTGACAACAGTGCGAGCCAATGGCTGAGCTGCTTTCAGTCCATCCACTGTAACCAATCAACAGCCAGGCTGAACGGCGAAGAGGATATCGGGGGCGAGCGCGGGACTTTCGAGGGGTCAGGTAAGTAAAACGGGGGGGGGTCGGTATTGTCAGATGTTTTTTCACCTTAATGCATAGGATGCATTAAGGTTAAGAAAAACTTTTACCTTTACAACACCTTTAACTCTTCCATAAGTTGAATCCGAAGCAATTTTGCTTCAGCTAATTGCAGCACAGAAGATGTTTTTTCAGTCTTTTGAAGTCCAAGAAGACAGTGACTATTCTAAGCCCTATCTCGGCAAAGTACTAACACTGACTGGGGGAACATAGAAGAAATGGGGAGGATCTAGCTATGACTGAGGCCCCATTCACATATAGGCATTTTGTAGCTTGAAGCCTGGAACTTTTTTTAGGCAGATTTGGATGTTTTTTTTACATTGGGCACCTTTTGACCTGCACAAAATCCCGGCAAAAATGCAACTGTTTGAAAATGCGACTCTCAGGTGTGAATGGGGCCTAAACTATCTAGCACTAAAAAGGAGGGGAAGACATAGGGAGAAACAAAAAAAATGACATAGTAAACAAGTAATAGTGGCCCAAAACCTCCAGTAAATGTCAGTATACTACTGAGCAATAATAACCTGATGCAGTTCAATACAACGCCAAAAAAACATAAAAGTGGGACACAGCAAGTACCGTGTTCAGTTAGGACGCAAACTGTCACACCTGAACGCTGACGAGGCAAAAGGAGATTTTCTTCAGCTTATGCTCATTATTTCCCAAATTTGCACTGTAAAGAGGAAGTAAAAACATTATTATCAGGATGTGAGATTGAATCTGCAGCTTCCATGTGAATTTGCTTGCGTATGCCTTTTCCTAAGGCTTGGTGTATTTAGGTAATTTTACTTGTTTTTTGTATTTTTTGCTGTCGTTGCTGTTCCATTTACAAAGATGTATTTTTGTGTACTTTTGCAGTTAAAAGTGCAATAAGGGGGAAATAATCCCCACAATTTATATACTGCCCTGAACTGGAAAGCAGGGATGTAGGTTGCAGGCATAGATCTGGATTTCATGTTCTGAAATGATGGAAGTTGCAATAGGGCTACTTGGACACTATGGGGTTGATTTACTAAAGGAAAATAGACTGTGTACTTTGCAAAGTGTGGTTGCTCCAGAGCTTAGTAAATGAGCAGAAGCTCTGCTGACTTCCATCATCCAATCATGTGCAAGCAAATATGCTGTTTTTTTTTTCATTGCATGTGATTGGGCACGCTTTGCAAAGTGAAGCTTTACCTCATTTACTAAGCTCTGGAGCGATTGCACTAAGGCCGCGTACACACGCGCGGACTGTTCGCCCAACTTTGTCCGCTGAACAGTGTTTGGGCGGACAGTCCGCTCGTGTGTGGGCTTTCAGCGGACAGTTTCAGCGGACAGTTTGACGAACAAGGTTTTTCGGAAATTCCGTAAAACTGTCCGCTGAAACAAGGTTTCAGCGAACAGTCCGCTCGTGTGTAGGCTTGTTCATCAAACAAAGTTGCGCGCATGCTCAGAAAGGATTTTCACGCCGAAAGTTATAATGCAGTGTATAGGACGTCGTATTTTTCGTCCCGTCGTACGTGCCGTTCACGTCATCGCGCACGGTTTCAGCAAACTGTTCGTTCGTCGTGTGTGGCCATGTCCGTCCATGCTAATTTTGAGCGGACTGTTTGCCGAAACTGTTGGACGGACAAAGTTGGGCGAACAGTCCGCCCGTGTGTACGCGGCCTTACAGAATGCAACTGCACTTTGCAAAGTGCACAGTCTATTTTCCTGTAGTAAATCAACCCCTAGGTGTTTGACCCCAGTGCATCCAATCCCAGCTTTTTAGTGAAGCACAGGTGCAGAGCCCAAGCCCATCACCAAATCCTGCCAACGTCCATGGCAGTGGTCTTCAGCCTTATTTGGACCAAAATCCAATGAATTCTTCTAAAGCCTTACGTGCTCAAACGGTAAAAAAAAAAAAAGAAGGGTTTTGGGGATTCTGCCACAGACTTGCTGGCCCTGAGGGGCTGCTGGAGAGATCTGGGGCAACTCTGCGGGATGGGCTCTCTGGAGATGAATATGGGTGTATCCAGGAGGATGAGGGCTACCCAGAGGTACTGTAGTAGACTGGAGTGCACTGCAGCAACTGGGGGGCTATGTTGGAGGTTGGGGAACACAATAAGGGACTGGAGGATCTACAGCAAGTTAGGGGGCGCTGCAAGCGCCTGGGGGTGCTGTGGAACTTTGGGTGTCACTGTGGGAGCTGAAGTCTCTTAGGGGGTTTAATGGCACTATGAGAAGTTGGGGTGCATGGTGGATCACCATGGGAGGTTGAGTGGTACTATGGAAGCTGGGAGGCAAGCAGGCAATTAGGGGATCTGCAGCTAGCTGGAGGCCCAGGAGAAGGGAGGTTCCTGACTGGCAGTAGGTCACAATTTGTTGGTAAAAAGTCATTGGTCTATAGCAGGTTGCAATGTACTGCACCTAGATGGAGCCAAATATGGTACCAAGTGGTACCAAGTAGGGCTACAACTATTTTCATAATCTATTAGTTGGCCGATTATTGTTTCGATTAATCGGTAAATAACCTTTAAAAAAAAAAGTGCTGTATAATTTTGTTAATATGTAACATTAAAAAAACTATTTATTCTTAAATATCTCTATGCAGTGGTAAACATAAATAACCAACTATATGGTTAGAGAGCAAAATCTCTAATCCACTCTGAGAACAACAGACAGAAGAGATATACTGTATATACTATTAGAGGAGATCTTCCCTCAAAAAAAAAAATTCATTTTAAGAACGTTTGTTTGATTTTCTAATCGTTAGCGGGGGGCAAATCGATGTTCATTTTCAACCACAGTGACGAAAAAATATTTAAAATAGAAAACTTCTTGGTGAAAGGAATTTTCAGACAGTGTATGTGGTTTTCGTTCAGAAATGACATTCATTTTAAAAACAGAATGTTAAAAACAAGTGAAAATTTCAGAACAGCATTCTTTCAGCGAATGTACAAAGATTTTTCGTCTGAAAATTGATCGGTGTGGCCAGCATAAGGCTCGGTATGCAGTTTGCTTTTGATCTGTTTCTGCAGTGCTTTTATCTGTGTGTTTTGATTTTTGTGCATGTGATTTGGCTGTGATTTGAGTTTTTGCATTTTTTTTGCCCAATTTGTTGTTGGGCAGATTAAAAAACACAAGTTGCTGCAAAACCCATTACATGCTTTTCTGCAGCTTCTCCATTGAAGTATATTGAACCAAAAAAGCACCGTTTTGAATTTAAAAAAAAGTCTCTGACTGTTTCCAAATACACAGTGGCTTAAAAAAGCACAGATATGAACGTGTCCCATAGGAAACCATGTAAATGAATTGTAGTGCTTTTCTGCAAAATGCACATAGATGTGAACCAGGTCTTAGCCCTTGTACACACGGTCGGAGATTCCGACGGAATGTGTCCTATCGGACCAGTTTGTCGAATAATCCGATTGTGTGTGGTATGCATCGGACTGTTTCCGTCGGAATATCTGTCGGACCCAATTTTCCAACTTGTTGGAAATATTTTCCGACAAACTGGTCCGATAGGACATACCGTACTCCGATCATGTGTAGAGAATTTCGATCGGACAAAGTGCCACGCATGCTCAGATCAAATTCCTACATCAAAGCTATTGGCTACTAGCCTGAATGTAGTCCCGTCGTAACGAAATAACGTCATCACGTTCTGAAAGATCGGATTTTTTTCCGACAACTTTGTCCGACCGTGTGTATGCAACAGTTTCGGACAAAATCCGACAGACAAAATCCGACGGATTTGGTTGTCGAAATCTCCGACCGTGTGTACAGGGGCTAAGATGTTTAGTAACATAACGGGGGTTAAAAAAAAAAACTAAAAGTAGCCCTTTATTTGTTTTCAAAAAAGTTTATTAAAGCAATAAACAGAAGACAGTATAAGCAACAGAATAAGATGACATCCATATGGTAAAGAGTTGGATTGCAAGAGTGTAATAAACTGGTAGACAGATTACATAACTTCAAGGACCATACAGTGATAGCTAACATTGATATAGTTCTTACATCAGTCCAAAGTCGGTGAGAAAAAAAAAAAAAAAGAACGATGTCATGACATTCATTTATGTAATATTTAAGAAGAAAAGAACCAAGAAAGAAAAGGGGAAAATAAAATCAAATAACCAAAGACATGAGGTGTGGTCATTTTTGTAATCTAAATAGGAACCAGGGATTCCACTTTAGGTCATATGTATGAGTCGTGTCATGCAGTGTATGCAAAATCTTTTCTGTTAGCATCACCTGATCTGTGCGTGAGAGAACTTGAGATAATGGGACCGACGGGGACTTCCAGTGTAGTGCTATCGTCCATAGCATAGATACACAGATAGAGTGAACCAGCCTCACCAGGGGTTTAGGGGTGTCCGGTGGGGTTTGGAAGAGAAGGCAGTGTTGATAATGCAGGCCATACACGGTCGAATATCGAACAAATTTTCTTTTCAAAATCAGAAAATTTGTTTTTTTTGTGATCCGATGGCGCCACCATTGATTTTCGAAATTCGGCCGACCAAGCCTTCAATTTCACCTCATGTTGCTACAGAAAAGAATTTTCTTGGCTGGGAATCTTCTTTTCTCTCCGTAAATTTTCTTTTATCTCCGTACATTTTCTTTTCTTATTACGTTTCTCGCACGATTCTCCCATCATTGATTAGAAAATCGTTCGTTTTTCTAAAAATTTCCAACATGTCCGATTCCTCAAATTTTATTTCCACACGAAAATCGGCTGTTGCTGCAGCCCACTAATGGTGCGAAATTCATACGAAAATTCTTAGATACGATTTTCGAAAGCCGAAACGTGTATGGCCGGCATAAGTTAGGGATAATGCACGACCAGCTAGCCTGTCTAATATTTTCAACACCTCCTGCCAGGCTGGACGAATCAGCTCACATTCCCAAAAGATGTGGGTGAATGTGCCCGGAAGATTGCAGCCTCTAAAACAATTAAGGGAAGTATGAGCATAAATTTTGTGTAAACGAACTGGGGTGTAATACCATCTGGTCGTCACTTTAATGGCAGTTTCCCTAATTGTTAAGGATCTGGTGCATTTACACATATTATTCCAACCTTCCTCCCAATCTATAATGTCAGTTCCCAATTCCAGTTCTCGTTCCCATTGTGATCTGTATTTCAGTGCGTGAGAATCCGTCACTCCTTCCAGGGCTTTGTAAATCAGGGAAATGAACCCTTTTTGGCGTGGATAGTTGAAGCATAAGTCCTCGAAGAGGGTAATCTGGTCTGGGGACCGAACTCTGTAGTGGGAAAGGAAGAAGTGACGGATTTGCAGGTATCTGTAAAATTCTGCATCAGGGAGTTGGTGCTGGGTCTGTAATATCGAGAAAGGGATAAAACCAGAACCCGTCACAAAATCCCTTAACTGGGTAAGCTTGCATTGAACCCACATTTGGAACTTATCTTTCCAAACAAATTTATTAAAATGGGATTGGAGATTGTGTATAAAGGATTTAGAGAGTTTGACTGGTAGGGAGCGAAACAAATATAACAGCCTGGGAAGAATGACCATTTTGAGGGCCGTGATCCTACCGATAAAGGGAATATGTAAAGGAAGCCAGTTCTTAAGCGTACTTTTCAATTTCAAAATCAGTGGGGGATAGTTGACACTAAAGAGTTCGCGAAAGTCTCCAGGCAGGTTCACTCCTAGATATGACAGGTGTGAAGTAGCCCATGTAAAAGAGTAATTGCTTTTAATGAGGGCCAGGTCAGTGGGAGAATAACCCACAGGGAGGGCAACAGATTTGGAGACATTGATAGAAAGACCAGAGACCCTCGCAAAACTCGTCAGCGTCCCAAAAAGGTTGGGGAGCGAAACATGGGGATTAGTCAAGAACATCACGATGTCATCTGCATACATGCAAAATTTGTACATTGCAGCACCTTTAGTGTATCCAGTGACGTCAGGATTTATCAAAAGGGCAATCGCGAGGGGCTTAAGGGCTAAGGCAAAAATTAAGGAGGAGAGGGGGCACCCCTGTCTTGTGCCTCTACCTATTGGAAAAAACTCAGAGCAACAACCAGGGAGTTTAATACGGGTCTTAGGGTTACAATAAAGAGCCTGGAAGCCTACTAGGAACTCTCCGTGAAAGCCCATACGCGGTAGAAGAGCGTTAATATAGTCCCATGAGACGCTATCAAACGCCTTTTGTATGTCTAGGCTTAGCAAAAGGAGTTTGCGGGAAAATAGGTTAGCATCCTGAATAATATCAGTCACTAAGTGTATATTATCAGTTATTAAGTGATGTGGAATGAACCCTGACTGGAAGGGGGATATCAAGGAGGGGATGAACTTGGCCAGTCTGTCTGCTAAAACTCTACTAAAGATTTTTATATCGTTATTCATGACCAAAATGGGCCTATAGTTTTGGGGCAAATTGTGATTCTTATTAGGTTTTGGGATTAGTGACATGTTGGCCAATAACATTTCCTCAGGAAAATGATTGCATAATAGGACTGAATTAAAAAGGTGGGCCATTCTGGGGGCCAGGAGTATGGAGTATTTTTTGTAATACAAGGCCGAGAAGCCATCAGGGCCTGGGGCAGAACCTGTTTTTAGGGATTTAATTACGCCTAAAATTTCAGGAACTGTGATAGGGGCATTAAGGTGGAGAGGGCCGGGATGGGGATGTCTTGGAGCCATGTTAAATCATCTGGGGAGGGGGGAGTATGAGGAGATGCCAAAAGTTTGGTGTAAAATTGTTCAAATATTCTAAGTACTTTGGGGTGCGAGGACACTAATCCGTCTTTGTTAAACAGTCTGTATAGATGAGGAGGACGAATCGAATTTGAGTTGTTAAACAATAAGTAGCGGGCTTTAGTCCAACGGAGTGCCTTTTCCACCTTAGCTGATAAGAGGGAGTCAAGTTCCAAACGCTTTTGTTCAATAGTATGCCTTGTGGAATCTAAATGTAACAAAGATGTATTTTTATATAAACTGTCGAGCTCTTTGGTTAACTCCACTATTCTAAGTCTGTTGTTCCTGTTACGGGCGGCAGATATACTTATGATCTTACCCCTAATGACGGCTTTATGCCCTGTCCAGAGAATTGAAGGCTGCATAACTGGTTGGGCATTAAGGGTAAAATATTCTTCTATAGATTGAGCTATTTGGGAATCAACTGCCGGGTCTGAGAGAATAGATTTATTTAATCTCCAGGAGTGGGGCGTAGGGGCAAGTATAATAAATCCTGTGGTAAAGGATGTGGCCTGATGATCTGACCATACACAGGGATGGATAGAGGCATCTAATGAATTGGCGAGTATGATTGGGGATGCGTATATGTAGTCCAGTCTTGCATAACTGTTGTGAGGGTGGGAAAAAAGGGTGAATTCTTTGCAACCCATATTAAGTGCTCTCCAGGTGTCAGTGAGTTGGAGATCCTGCAAACCGCTGGTGAGGGATTTTGGGAAGGCACGAGAGGCAACCGTGGCTGATGAACGGTCCAGTGTGGCATTAGCCACTGAGTTAAATTCCCCACCTATGATCCCATGAGGGGAGTGGTAGTAAGCCAGTTTCTCAAAAAACGACCTAAAGAAAGTGGCCAGGCAGTCATTGGGTGCATAAATACTGGCAATAGTGAGTTCCCTATTGTGAACAATACCTTTAACAATCACATAGGCGACTCTCAGCATCTCTGAACAGTTGTTTAACCTCCATCGGGAAGGAGGAGTGGAGGAGTATGGCGGCGCCCCTGGCCTTGGTTGAATGAAGTGAGTAAAAGGCTTGAGGGAAATTTTTATGAAAAAATTTGGGGTGGGAAGAGTGGGAAAAATGTGTTTCTTGGAGTAAGAGGATCTTAGCTCCAAGCTGTTTATAAAAGGCGAAGGCCTTACGCCGTTTGGAGGGGGAATTAAATCCCTTAACATTGTGCGAAATACAGGTTATTGCCATGGCGTGTAATCTAACGAGGAGATAGTTGGGGGCCTAGAGCTAGTGAAGAAAAGGGGGGAGGGAGAAGTAATCATACAACTATAAATTGAAGCCAAATTCACAAGGGGGGCCGCCACACCCCTCCCCAAGGACAACAGGATCCTAGAACAGACCAGTAACACCAATGGTAGGAATAGTGTACAGACCCATAACATAAAATGAACATATACAGCAGTAGTATCATATAATCTGGAAAATGATCGACCAACCTGAAAAAGAACAAGAAAAAGTGGAAGGATAAAAATAACAACTGAAAAAACGATCCCAGCCTCTAACATAGCCTTGGGGATCAACATTAGTGGAAGAGGTGGGAACTTGTGGGAGAGCGTTCCCAAACCAGAGAAAAAGTCATAAACCGAGACAACAAGGTCTCTTACCCAGTAAGGTTGCGCAATGGTAGATAGCACCCACCAGAGAAGCAACCGACCACTGGGAGGGGGAGCCACAGCACAGCTCCTAGGGACAGGTAAAATCCCAGAGGGAAGAGCAAAAAATTGCATAAAAAAATAAATAAAAAATCTTGAGAAAAACAAGATGTAATGTTCCTCTGGGAAGTCTATGCTAGCTGCATACCAAACCTGAGATGAGCCGGGGTATGGAACAGTTAACGAGGGCTGTCTTCCACGCGATCGCCTACATCATACCGGATCCTACGTCTGTCTCTCCTGGTCGGGGGTGTTTGCCATATAGGTGTAGCTCTGGGGGTGGAGGGTAGCCTGCGAATCCCAGCAGCATCCAGAAGGCCAAGCTTTACCAGGATCTCCTGTCCTTCTAAGACAGTGGTGGCGGAATAGGTCGTGCCATTGTGGGGGATCACTAGGCGGAATGGGAATCCCCAACGGTACCTAATGCGGGCTGTTTGCAAAGCTGTGGTGATCTCTTTCAGGCCCCTTCTCCTTTCCAAAGTTGCCGGAGCAATATCTGGGAAAATCTGGATGTAATGGTCATCGAGGGTTATCCTCTGCTTATTTCGGGCAGCTCTCAGATATTCCTCCTTAACCAGAAAGTCCTTCATGCAAAGGATGATATCCCTAGGGGGTTTGTCCTCTGGGGGTTTGGGACGGAGAGCTCTGTGAATGCGGTCACATTTAAACATGTTTGAGTCATAGTCAGGAAGCAGGGATTTGAACAGTCTGATAACCGCAGGAATGAGCTCGGTCTCAGACTCAGGAATTCCACGGAGGCGTAGATTGTTGCGCCTGTTTCTGTTGTTGAGGTCTTCGATTTGAGTTTGAATCAGTTTAAAAGCAGAGGATAGTGCTTCATGCTCCCTGCTGAGATCATTATGTGCAATGGCTAGCTCATCATGTTTTGTCTCTAATCTCTCCGTTCTGGCTCCCAGGACTGAGATCTCCTGAGACAGGGCATGAGAGGTTTTATGCAGTTCAGATTGAAATTTAGATGCTAGCCTATTATACATAGTCTCTAGGCTGTCCTCGAGATCCGCTTTGGAGAGAGAACCAGGGTACGCACAATTAGAAGTAGGAGTGAGAGAGGGGGTCCACGATGGCCGTGGTGAGGTGGCGGGACCCGGGGAGAGACTTCTCCTGTCGGCGCCATCTTGCGCCATGCTGGATTGCTCCTGCGAACGGAGGAGGCATTGCGTGAGGGTCTTTTAAACGATGCCCCGTGCTTTTTTCTTCTTCGCCGGCATGCACCGAGGTTCCGCAGCTCAAGAGGTGATAAAGAAGGTGCCGTACAAAGTGTTTATGGCCCTCGGGGTTGAACGAAAGTCCCGGACGGAGCGGAGCTAAAGACTCAGGCATCCATCCTGTTCAAAGCCGCGCATGCGCCCCAAAGTAGCCCTTTATGCTACAACAAAAAGCAGATAATCACTACTGTAAGGGGTTCAATTTTTTTAACTGTAGAATTGTGAAAGTGGTATTTACAGTAGCGATTTTAGTTTTTTTTTTTTAACCCCATTATGTTACTGGCCGATTAATCGATTATGAAAATAGTAAGGGAGGAGCCAGGTGTTGTATTCGTCACTTCCGGTTGCGGCCGAGACTGGAAGTCTCTTTGTTTACAAGCGCTACAGTGATTTTAAATGTAAGTGTGTATTTTATTTCTTATTAAATATTCGTGAATACTACACATGAGAGTCCCCTTCTTTTTCCCTATGGTCTGACATACTGTACTTGATGGATGAGTGTGCCATATATAGAAGAGCCAGCAACTTTCTTTTGCTAAGCGCATATGACCCTTAGGGGTCTCGAATTGAGATGAGAGGCTGGGGGAAACAAGGGGGTGCACCATTAAGCACTGAAGGTGGGGCATTTGAATTGTGGAGTTTGCCTGCACTTGTTTACACATTGCATGATTGCAAAGACTGTCACGATTGGAATACCACTGTTTGGATAGCACTGGATAATTTTTCACTGGAAATTTTCTTGGATGGACCATATTGATATTTTGGATTGGGACTGTTTATCCATTTTTTCACTTTGCACAGCTATTTGAGTGTCGATTAGTATCGCATAGTCTATGCAGTTTTTGCACTATAGTCACTTTAATATTTATTTATTATGCACTACTTATTGAGTTTGCACATTTTTTTCTCATTTATGTTGTATTTTGATCAAGTTAGGTGATATTTATTGATTTATTTATTGATATGAAAACAGGTAGCGCTACATAATTTTTTATTCATTTAACAGTTAATGTCAAGATCATTATTTATGTTGGCAGCTTCCCGTTAGTTTTTTTTGTTTTTTTTTATTAGTTTAGCTTGAGAGGGATAGTAATTTAGGGTTGTGCACATTAGTACTTTCACTTATAGTAATCGATTAATTTCATAATCGTTTAGATGTCGATTAATCGATTAGTTGTTTCAGTCCTAGTACCAAGTGTATCTACCTCTATTGGAGCCACTGGAGAGGACGGGTCTTCTGTTCTTTGCCTCAACCTTCTCAAGAACCTCAGCCCCTCTGACACACGAGGTTGAGTGAACCAACATGCAATATCACAGGAAATCACTGAAAGTAATACTCAGTGCCCAACAGTAGTGTTAGATCAATTAAAACAAGAACCAAACCATGTAGTAAAGTCAAAACTTACAATATAGTGTCACTCAATATGGTTGGTAGCAGGCAAGCATAAAATGGACTAACAAATAACACAATTTAGCATACAAAGCGATTAACGATAAGGAATAGGCATAAGATGATCAGAATAATGGTAGCAAGGTCACCTCAAGTGCAGCAGTGAGCAGTATTCAAGTTTAGTCTACTGAGTGCTGGAACTATACTGCTAGAGTGCTTTTATGGCAGCGATGCTAGTCTTACACCAACTGGGTATGCATTGTCCAAAAGAAAAGGAGGATGGAGTGGAGAATAATTATTATGAGATGGGCAATCCTTTGGGAAGTTCTTCTGTCGGCTATTGTGGGGCTCTTTACAAGTGTCAGTGCACTTAACGACAGTCCCGGGTAACCTGTGTAGGTACATTATAGGTTTGGAATAAGTGTGGTATAGAGTGCTGTATGGGTTTGGCATGAATTGGGTATGCTTGGTGTCTTTCTCTCAGTGGCTCAGTGCCTGCTAGCAGTATCAGCAGTGGGAGAATAGCCCTCTCACGAGTCCCTGGGATGCTACAGTGATCTCTCAGTGTAGAAGGCTGGCCCCCTCGGCCTCTCCATGGAATGATTCCGGAGATTCTGCGGTGGGAAACAGAGTGTGAGAGGAAGCTCTGGTCTCCCAGATGTGATCGCTGCAGTCTGTGCTGCACTGCCTAAGGCAGTGATGGTGAACCTTGGCACCCCAGATGTTTTGGAACTACATTTCCCATGATTTTCATGCACTCTGCAGTATAGATGAGTATCCTGGGAATTGTAGTTCCAAAACATCTGGAGTGCCAAGGTTCGCCATCACTGGCCTAAGGTGTCTTCACTGGTCCGGCCCCTCAGCAGTCTGGTCAATATGCAGCAAATGTGCTCCCCTCAGGTCCCTTGGCTCCAAGTGGAAGAACCAAGCTGAGCACGCTCAGAAAAGCAGCTCTACTCCTCCTCCTTGCCCCAGTGTTTCTTGGGAATTACAGTGTAAAGAGACCTTCAATCCCATTATATGGCTGTTGTCTCAGAATACAACTCCCAGAATTCTTAGCGCTCTGCCTGGAAGTCTATGGGCTCGCTTGGCTTTAGCTTTCCCCCTGCTGGAGGAGAATGGTGCAGCAAAATCTCAGTATCTCAGTAGAGGAAGAGAAGAATGAAAGGAAATGTCTCTTTCTCCATATTGTTGTAGCCCAGCACCTGGCTACACTTGCGGTTATCATTATTTGCATTCAGGGATGTATGCCAGGTACTCTGCTTTCTGGACATATGTTCCTGAACATGTAGGGCCCTAAACACAACTACCACCGAATAGAGCTTCTAGCTGGAGCATATTTCAGCCTGCCATAGACTAAAACCTCGTACACTAGATCGGACTTTCCGACGGGAAATATGTGATGACAGGCTGTTGGCGGTAAGTCCGACCGTGTGTACGCTCCATTGGACAATTGTTGTCAGACTTTCCGCCAAGAAATGTTGGCTAGCAGGTTTTCCAATTTTCCACGGACAAATGTATGTTGCCGGATTTTCCGAGCGTGTGCACACAAGTCCGTCGTACAAAAGTCCAAAGTACAAACACGCTTGTAAACGTCTTGTAAACTAGCGTTCATAATGAAGAATTAACCTTTGTGATGCGGCAAATTATGAAATCTCGAAATGCAGCGCACAATTCTCCTCTTCTTTAATGGGATAATAATGAAGCTGCTTTGCTGGTGATCCTGATGGATTATTGCAAACTAATTTTCAAAGGCTTTTTTTTTCTAGTGATATCAAGAATAATATTATTATGTTTTTTTTTTATTTGGGCAAGTTACCACAACACAATTATTCCGTTGTTTTTAAGATCAAAGATGCAACTATATCGGTGTCCCTTGTCAATTTTGTATTTTATAAAATGTAACTGCCTACTCCCAAACTTTCATTTGAAGTAAAACACATAGCCAAGTATTATTCTACACATTAAAAAATGTGCATTAAAAAAAGAAAACAAATAAAATTAGACATGCTATCTGCCAACAAAGCTTCACCAAAAAGTGTGTTCTATGCATCCAAAAATATAGAAAATATACCAAATCAAATCATTATTATTCAACCAAAAAAATAATGTCAAAGCAATAACTCCAAGGCCAATAATAAATAACACGTTATCTCCTCCGATTCCGCAACATGTCTGGTTGACGAACGGCCATTCAGAAACAAACTGAAAAACAAAAGCACGAATCAACACTCACCAAACTTCTACTAACGCGAAATTAGCAGAAGGAGCCCAAAGGGTGGCGCTAAAGAGCTGAACAACAACGTAGTACGTCACTATGTTAATAATTAATTGTTGGCCAACAATTGTGTGGCTGTGTCTATGCAACACAAGTTTGGGCCAACGCCCTTTGGACAAAAGTCCATGGATTTGTTGGCCAACAATCCGATCATGTGCACGAGGCTTTAGGCTGCAACTAGGATGCTGCACCCATGTCTCCTGGGGCTCACAAATTTTGTGATTGGACTCATATGGGCTAAACGCCTAGCAATCTTGGGGCCTGATTACCCAGCATGTACACGGCCCAACACACATCTGTTTTTTTATTTTTTTATTTATTGTTAACCGGTGATAAGTACAATGATGAATCCATGATGTTGCTGTATTATATGTTACAGTGTAACTAAAGGCAAAACTTTTTTTTTAGTTTTGGACAGAGTAGAAATAGATTGGAACCCCTACAAGGTTATTATTGCTGTCTGTGCTCCTGTTAGGAGGGTCACCCTCTCTGTGTGTCCTGTTTACTGCTATGGTGAAGATATTTGCCAGCACACCATGGAAGGACACAAATAGCGTCCAAACGGGTGATTTTTTGCATGATCACAACACAAGGATAGTGCAAGGTTTCGGAGCCGCGAAGGGCCCCTTTGTCAGGCTTAACTAACTGACTAAGGGGCCCTGCGCGGCTCCGAAACGTTGCACTATCCTTGTGTTGTGATCATGCAATAAATCACCCGTTTGGATGCTATTTGTGTCCTTCCATGATGTGCTGGCAAATATCTTCCCCCGTGACTGGAACCTGTATCCAGCTGGTTGTTGCTGTAGCACCCAAATCCAAGAGCGCATCCAGGAACGCGTGCGATGGGAATACGAAGTACTGTTTACTGCTATGACTGAGAGGGAAAGTGAAAGAAAATCACACATGGGTTGACATCAGAACAGGAATAGACACGCCAGGATTCCTATCTTTGGAGGGATTTCCTCTCACTTCCTGTTTATGGGACACAACTCCCCAATCGGATACAGATGGCAAAAAAAAAAAAAAAAGTACAGGGCAAAGTGGAATCACCCAATCTACTTATCTATTTCTCCGTGGATGCCATCCCAAATCAAAATACAAATTGGACTCCCTTTACCACCCGACAAGGGCAGGGACAAACAGATGGGACATTATATGAGAAATCACACATACAGTATGTGTAAAAACAGTACAATCCTTATTCAAAAATGTAAACAATGTATTCTATGTACATGCAAATCACTGATATGTGGTGTCTACATACACTATATTACCATAAGTATTGGGACGCCTGCCTTTACACACACATGAACTTTAATGGCATCCTAGTCTAATGCCGCATACAGACGATCGGAATTTTCCGACAACCAAACCGTGGATTTATTGCTGACGGATGTTGGTTCAAACTTGTCTTGCATACACGCGGTCGCACAAATGTTGTTGGAAATTCCAAACGTCAAGAACGCGGGGACGTACGATGAGCTGTGAAAAATTAACTTCAATAGCCAGTGCGGCTCTTTGGCTTGATTCTGAGCATGCGTGGAATTTTGTGCATCGGAATTATGTACACACGATCTGAATTTCTGACAACAGATTTTGTTGTCGGAAAATTTGAGATCCAGCTTTTAAATTTTTCATTGTTAGGGATCAATTGAGTTCAACCTAAGTCTAGAATTGCTGCACTTCTTTCTCTCTTTTGTCACTAGGTAGCTGGGTACCTGGTGGCATTAGATAAGACAAGGGCAAAGCAGGGTCAGATTAGGAGTATATGGAGTATCTCACCCAATGGGCAGGGGTGTTTTTGGATCTTTTGGACTGCTGGGAGAACCTATATATTTTGGTGGAGTCAGGTGATCGGTGTTCTGTGTCACCTGGATGGCTGTCTGGGTGGACGTGTGTTGTACTGCCCGGGCTGCTAGGCTGGAGTTTGGGCCTATCCCGGGCACATCTGGCTGCTAGGCTATCTGAGGGCCTATCCAGAAGCAAGAGAACAGCTTAGGGTTGGGATTGCGGTTTGCAGTCCAACCAAAAGTGACAGTTCTGCCGGCCAGAGAACCTGTGGTGCTCAGAGGTAGAGGGGAAGCTGGGACCAACCACCTTCTTACCAGGGACCACTGTGACTAGCTGAAGCAAGTACCGGAGCAGTATTCTCGCCATCCGGGGACGGTGAGGAATCGGGAAACTTCAGCGGGTATCAAGCCAGGGACCCAACCAGCAGAGGTGACGCTTGCAGAGCAGCCTTGTGCGCCAAGCCAGGGATCAAGCAGGGTGACGCTTGAGGGAGATACTACAGTGAAGATTGGAGGAGCTCAAGGGATTTGGTGGCAGTGAATAAGCAAGTCTCGTGAGAGAGACCGGGAGCTCAGTGGGCTGAGAACCTACAAGAAGTGACTGTAGAGAAAGTAAAGGAGTTTGTTACAACTTGTGTTAGGAACTGTTCTAAGACATGCAGATGTGGTGTCTTGCTGGATGCCGTACCCTGCATGGCTTTCCATTAATTTTCTGGGTGTTCAGCTGGCATATTCATTTAGTTTAATTGGTTTTAAGGATTGCGCTGATTGTATCTTTTTTTTTTTTTTGTCTGGTTAAAGCTTGTAGGAAGAGTTTTCATGCTACTCTGTGTTGTGAGGTTGCAGGATCCCTGACCCTCTGTCTGTACAGTGCTGATTGCCCTGTGCTGATCACATGTACTCTCCCGAGAAAAAAAAAAAAAACCTCTAGCAATTCATACCAAACTGAGCATGTGCAGAGTGCTCCCAAGGCTCTGTACTATCAGTATATGGGTTGGGGGGCTGTGGAAGAAGGGAAGGATCAGAGAAGACAGGATCAAACTGTCTTTTTACACAATGCGGAAGATTAACCCATTAGGTTCCACAGTGAGTATAACAAGCATTTAAAAAACAACAGTACAGCGCAGATAAAGAAAACTCCACAAAAATAATATTAACAGAAATATTTAAAAGTTATTTTAAATGAAATGTAGGATAGGTAAGATAAGCTTCAAGAGTCCACAAGTGCCTGAAATCACAGGCATCAGCATTCAGACAGGGGTGCTCCGGGAGTTAATCCTTCTCATATCCCATATATCAGCATAATTCCACATGAAAGCATAAGAGGACAATATCTAGTGCTCTCCGTTTCAAAAGTTTATTAGAAAAGTACAGTAAAATGATACACTCACATGATATGGCACTGATCTCCAGTGCCGAGTTGTAGGCGAGATTTTAAACAAATACAATCGATATCCATGCATGGATCAGCGTTATAGACAAGCGGGTGACGTCACGGCTAATGTCACGTGGTCCGTGTTTAAGGCCGGGTTCACACTATAGCGATGCGGGAACGCCGCGAATCCGAGGCGTTTACCCGCATCGCACACCTCCCGCCGGCAGTTCACACTGCCCTATGCGGACGGCTGGGAGTGTCAATGTTATGTTAATGACACCCCCAGATCCGTCGGCATAACGCAGTGCGATCTGCCGACTCGCACAGGAATCGGATCGCATGGTGTGAACCCCCATCCGATTCTGTTGCGGACCCAAAAAAGGGTCCCGTGCGAGTTTGCTGCGGGAGCGCTGCGAATTCAGCCATACTATCTGTATGGCTGAACTCGCATTGCTACGGAGATCGGATGTGATTTGCTGTGCGAATCACATCCGGATCTCCCCCCGCAGCAGTGTGAACCCAGCCTAAGGGATTAAAAGTAGATTTATTACGAAGACTAGAATGATGATTCTCAAACGGCATAGTGCTGCTGTAGCACTGGTTTTAACCCTTTCTCAGCCGCTAGCTAGAAAATTACTTCGAACCCCCAAACATTATACATTTTTTTTCTAACACCCTAGAGAATAAAATGGCGGTCGTTGCAATACTTTTTGTAACACCGTATTTGCGCAGCGGTCTTACAAGCGCACTTTTTTGGAAAAAATACACTTTTTTTAATTAAAAAATAAGACAGCAATAAAGTTAGCCCAATTATTTTCATATTGTGAAAGATAATGTTACGCCGAGTAAATTGGTACTGTAATGGAAATTTGTAGGTTCTGTATATAATTGTATTCTATTTTATATGTATTGCACGATTCCCTCACTGTGCACACGGCACTAATAATGTTTTCAGTACATGTTTTGCATTCTTTCGAGTTCTGATTAGAATTAGCCTGCCTATGTAACGCCCTTTGTTACCATAAACGTACAATTGTAATATTAATGTGATACCTACGTAATCATGTGTATAAAAACCTTCACATGCGTCATAATAAAGGAGAACGGTTATTTGGAAAGATGCTGAGCGTATCTTTTGTGTCTGTTCCCTACTGCGGTAGTTATTAATTTGGAACCACTAATCAATATGAGGATAGGAGTTGCCTATCATCAAAATATCCATTTCAATACCCAACATGTCACGCTTTAAAATTGCGCCCACTCGTGGAATGGCGAAATTTTTGTTTTTTACCCTTAATCTCCATAGGAGACATTTAAAAAATTCTACAGGTTGCATGTTTTGAGTTACAGAGGAGGTCTATAGCTAGAATTATTGCTCTCGCTCTACAGATCATGACTATACCTCACATGTGTAGTTTAAACACTGTTTTCATATGCGGGCACTACTCACGTATGTGTTCGCTTCTGCATGTGAGCTCAGCGGGACGGTTTAAACTTTTTATTTTTTTATTATTTATTTTACCTTTTATTTTTTATTTTTACACTGTTCTTTTGAGAAAAAAAAGTGACACTTTTATTCCTATTACAAGGAATGTAAACATCCCTTGTAATAGAAAAAAAGCATGACAGGGCCTCTTAATACGAGATCTGAGGTCTTTTTGACCCCCAGATCTCACATTTAACACTGAAATGCAATAAAAATTAATAAAAGGCCCTTTAAGAGCTGTGGCCAGAAGTGACGTTTTGACGTCGCTTCCACCCTGCAACAGTATGGAGACAGGTGGGGCCATCCTCCCCTCACTCGTCTCCATGCCTAGCAGGAAGAAGGATCCAATCGCTTCCGCCGCCGATGACGGCTCCGGTAAGCGGCGGAGGGCACTGGAGCGCTGCGGGGGCACTAAAAGTGATCTTGCGGTGAATCTGCGGCAGAGACCACTATTTTTGGATACCGTACTTCCCACCGAAGAAGAGGATACCGGGGTTATGGCAGCTAGCTGCTACCATAACAAAGATATCCCTCTTCAAAGTTAGGATGTATATTGGCGTGCAGCGATCTGGAGGTGATTAAAAAAAGACAAAAGCGACTGGCGCCCAATTATAGCCATGGACTCAGCCCTTGCCTCTAGAGGAGCTATCCTTCCTTGAGGGTACCAGAGTGGTGCTACATAAATGAAGAAAATTCTACTGTATGTTCATTTCTTGTGTGTTCATTCTTCCTCATTATAGGTTATGTTTTCTTGTCAGGCTTGCAGTATAATGCCGGGCTCACACTGCTCTGACATGTAAGTCAGTCGGCTTCAGATCCGGCCTTGCCCTACAGCTTCATGTCCGGCTTCCATACGACTTTAATGAACGGGATCCGACTTTCATCGGACCATACCAGGCCCTTTGAGTCTGGTAGGAATCTTGAGGGGGGGGCGACCAGTTGAGATGGCTCTCATGGGACAGCAGGCCGGAATTTTTTTTTCAATAACTTTTGAAATAAGACAAGAAGACAAGTGTTTGGATAATAATGGCCGCGGTTGTTTGTTATTGGTTTCAAAATGTTGTACATAACTCATCAAAACTCATCCAATAAACTTAAAGCTAGCCCAGTCACTACGGCTCAGGCAGCAACACAAAATCCCCAAAAGGGGCATGTAGTACATATCACAACAAACCTCATCCAATAAACTTAAAGCTAACCTAGTCACTACGGCTCAGGTAGCACATATTTGAACACTATAATTAAAAGTCTTAATAACTTGTCCCCCTTTGCTATTATACTTCAGTATTATTATTATTAAATATTTTTTATTTTATTATTATTATTTTTTTTTTTGCAAAGGTGACTTACCACATAACAACAACCGCGACAGAATAAATTAACATAACCATACAGAATTAAAATACAATTAAATACAAATTTATTTTATAGGGAGGGAGGGAGGGAGGGGAGAGAACACCACAGCTTTTCTTCTGTGGCGAATGAGCCCCCTCAGCGGAACCCCCTTTTTATAACCCCAAGAAAACTGGTTTAAACCAGTTCTTCCCGGGCTTTTCACATGTCATGAAGAGGGGTCACCTGTACCTCTCCTCAAAAACATGTGACTAACAGCTGTTTCCCCGCTGGCCACAGGCTCTGCGGGGGAACTTGAAACTGCTGATCCAGCCGCTCTCCCATGAGGAAAAGGGGGGGCAAGAAACTGCCCTCTCCCTTTTCCTGTCTTGGGACAGCAGGCCGGAATTTTTTTTTCAATAACTTTTGAAATAAGACAAGAAGACAAGTGTTTGGATAATAATGGCCGCGGTTGTTTATTATTGGTTTCAAAATGTTGTACATAACTCATACATGTCATGGTTTTCGAAGCCGGAGCGTATGTCGGGCCAGTGTGAACCGACCTTTATTGTTAGTTTCACCTAGATAAGAAACAGAGCTAATTATTTACTCAGAAAGAGAGTCAGAGGTTACAGAGGCGCGCTGTTTAATATGCAGCGACTTGGACTCCAGAACGGTAAAGTACAGCCATGCCCCATAAAAAATAAAAAATAATCACATTGCAATCTGCTGTTGTAGTAACAAGAATTAAAGTGGCAATAAACTCTGGTTTAAAAAAATAATAATAATTCTATTCCACTGTGTATTCTTAACATACTGTAGAACAAGTACTTTGTGTTGCTCCCAGCTTCCCTCAAATCTCCAATTTCCTGCTGTAATCCGACTTCCTGTTAGACGGTGGCTGTGTTCGTGAATAAATACATATTTACTATGGTTGCCAAATTCATCTATAATGCTGTATTTTCCTGATTCACTCTATTCTTTGTGAATGAATAACATTCACAAAGGACAAGAAAATTGCTTATGCAATTTTGCCCCCCAGTTGCACAGAATGAATGTATATGCTGTTTTGCTAAATGATTCGCTCTGCAATTAAAAAAATAAATACACCTCTTTAGTTTATTTTTATTAGTGATCCATACCTCAGACCAGGAACAAAACAAATCTCTGGCCAAAAAAAAGTTTTCCCTTGCAGTGAGGCTGTGCCTGCACTGCTACAGGTTAATTGCTCCTTTTTGTCTAGGGCAGTGGTCTCCAAACTGCGGCCCAGAGGGCCAGATGCAGCTATTTGCTTACCTTTGCCAATGACTCCAGAAAAGGCGCAAAGGGGAACCATTCCTAGCATTCACACCAATGATGGGGCACTATTCCTCCCACTGATACCAATGAAGGGACACTATTCCTCAGAGCAGTGTTTCTCAACTCCAGTCCTCAAGGCGCCCCAACAGGTCATGTTTTCAGGATTTCCCTCAGGTGAAACAGCTGTGGTAGTTACTAAGGCAGTGAAACTTATCAAATCACCTGTGCAAAATAATGGAGAGTCTGAAAACATGACCTGTTGGGGCGCCTTGAGGACTGAAGTTGAGAAATATTGCCTCAGACCAGGGGTAGGGAACCTATGGCTCTCGAGCCAGATGTGGCTCTTTTGATGGCTGCATCTGGCTCTCACCTCTCAATCCGCGGATTGCGTAGTGTGCCGATCCGTGGATTGAGCCCATAGGAAAGGCCGCAGCTTCGGCCTAGATCCGGAGCTGCGGCCATCTTGGTACACCCGACAGCGGCCTAGGTGAGCGGCGCGCTGACGTCATCATCACGTGCCTCAACTGCTCGTGGATCTGCCTACCTGTGTAGTGGTAAGCAAGCAGACAATCGTAGGGGAGATGTGGATATTAGAGTGGGGGAGATGACGTGGATATTACAGTTATAATTGAAATTAGTCGATTAATCAAAAAAAAAAAAAAAATTTGTTTTAAACATATTGTATGGCTCTCGCATAATTACATTTTAAAATATGTGGCGTTCATGGCTCTCTCATCCAAAAAGGTTCCCTACCCCTGCCTCAGACTGACACCAACGATGGGGCACCATTCCTTCCACTGATACCAACAATGGAGCTCCATTCCTAGCATTCACATGTAGCACCCTCTACTTAGGTAGGTGCTAGAATAGTTTTTTTTTGTGTGATAGGTAAGGTAAATTTAGGCAGGCCTGGGCGACAGCCAGGCCTGTTTGTTTTGATTTGGGCTGGGAGTGGCTCAGAATAGCAGCTGGTGATTTACAGGCAGCATCACTCAGACCTCCCTTTTCTTTCTAGAACCTTCTGAAAGGTACTAGAAAGAGAGAAGAAGAGGTGGAGCTGGCTGGGGTATTCTAAGGAGCCCTGACCAATCCCCAACTTGGATTGGCAGGGGCCAGGCCTCCTTAAGTACCTGGGGTCAGCCCAGCTAGGGAGGAGTCGTTGGAGTTGTTCAGAGCTTGAAGATGAAGTGCTAGGCTTTCGGGGCCTTTGAGGGAGCTCCCCAGTCTGGGGGCTTGACCTTAGGCCCAGGGCTCGGGTGCAGTCAGAGCCCTTAAAGAAAGCGTGAAGTTTCTGGACAGGAGGCACAGGAGGACCGATGATGAGGACAGCAGGAGCTAGCATTGCCGGGCAAGTCTTCAAGGAGAGGAACAACTGGTGGCCACCAGGAGGGCTGGTGATTGACAAACATAGTCAGAAGGACTGGGGAGGCAAGCTTGAGGGGACTGGGAGCATGCAGTCAAGGATGGGCCAGTGGAGTGTACTGTGTTGTCAGGGGCAGTGGAGAAAGGCAGCTGCAGCCAGGGGGGCTGGCAGGGCCTAAAGATGGGTTACTGGGCTCAGCTAGCACCAGAACTTTCTATTTTCTTGCTACACCATAGGGGCTTGCGGTCCCTGCCTGCAAAGGGCGGTTGCTAAGGTCTGGCTGATTTAGAGTCAGGCCTAACCATTTTGTGCTAGCTGATCCTGAGAGTGAAGAGTTGTGCAGGAGGAAGGAAAAAAAATAGTCTCCAAGCAAGTAAAGTGCTGGAGGAGACTGAAGTGGTAATATGTGCAGGGAGTGTACATAGTTTGTTCCAACTGATTGTTCTAAAATTCACTGGGCATCCCATATATTCCTTTACCTATCCAAGTTCTATACCCTCAATAAAACACGAAAACAAAGCTATTGGACTGTTCATTGTCTTGAAGTGTCTGGGAAATGAATGCCGGGCGCTGGGCAGGGTGACAGGTAGGCCACAACACTTAGCAGCCCCTACGGGGGTACCGCTACGCACACCAATGATAAGGCACTATTCCTCCCTCAGACACTAGCAATGGGGCACCATTTCTTCCTCTGACACCAATTATGGAGCACTCTTACTCCCACTGACACCAATGATGGGGCAGTTCTCCCAATTACACCAATGATGGGGCACTCTTACTTCCGAGGACACCAATGATGGGGCAGTTTTCCCCCCAATGACACCAACAATAGGGCACTATTACTCCCACTGATACCAACTATGGAGCACTATTTCTCCCCCTAATACCAATGATGAGGCATTGTTTACTTCCACTGGGTAGAGTCCGGCCCCAATAAACTCTGAAGGACAGTTAACTGGCACTTACCGTAGTTTGGAAAGTTTGGCGACCCCTGGTCTAGGGGATTGGAGGACAGACATATACAGTGGGGAAAATAATGATTTGATCTCTTGCAAATTTTTGTACATTTGCCCACTTACACAGAAATTAATGATCTATAATTTTTATCATAGGTGTATTTTAAATGATAGAGAGAGAATAAAAATCCAGACAGAACACAATACAAATGTTATAAATTGAGTTGTAGTTCAGTGAGTAAAATAAGTATTTGATACACAAGCAAAACCCAACTTAGTACTTGGTGGAGAAACCCTTGTTGTCAAGCACAGAGGTCAGGCGTTTCTTGTAGTTGGTGACCAGGTTTGCACACATCTTAGGAGGGATTTTGGTCCACTCCTTTTTTTTTTTTTTTACAGATCTTCTCTAAATCCATAAGGTTTCTTGGTTGTCACTTGGCAACTAGACATGTGCGATTAGTTTTGTACGAAACAAAAATTTGTACGAATTTCCCGAAATTCATACGAAATTCATACGAATCCGAAATACGAATTTTTATGCATACGAATTCCGTACGAAATTTCGGATACAAATGTATAACGAAAATTTGTAATTAACGAAAAATTAACGAACCTAAAAGTTAAAAACCCAGGAAGTCAGCACAGCACAGGGATGGTGGGAACAATATGGGAATTTCTATGCTTACGAATTTCATACAAAGTTTCATTAACAAATTTCGGAATTTTGGATGCAAATTAACAGAAACTTGACTGGTGTTTTGTTCACCAATCACAGGAAGTCAGCCCAGCACAGGAAAGGTGGGAACCCCTCATAATGATAAATTCATCATAACGAACTTTTGTTATTTTAACGAACAGTTTACGACTCTGATGAAAATTCGTATTTCGTACGAATCCGAACTGAATTTCGTACAGAAATAAAGTTTTTTTTTCCCCTACGGAAAGAAATGGAACAAATTTTTTGACGCCGCCCATGTCTATTGGCAACTCAAACTTTCAGCTCCCTCCATAAATTTACTATTGGATTCATGTCTGGAGACTCCATGACCTTAATGTGTTTCTTCTTGAGCCACTCCTTTGTTGCTTTGGCAGTATGTTTTGGGTCATTGTCATGCTGCAAGACCCATCCATGACCTATCTTCAGGGTTCTGGCTGAGGGAAGAATGTTCTTATCTAAAATTTTACAATACACGGCCCCATCCATTGGCCCCTCAATGATGCAAAGTCCGATCTGGATCTAAAATTTTCCGACAACAAAATCTGATCGACTAAATTCAGATCGCATATAGACAGTTCCAACGGACAAAGTGCCACGCGTGTTCAGAATAAATTACGAGACGAAAGCTATTGGCTACTGGCCTGTTTATAGTCCCGTCGTACATGTTCTACGTCACCGCGTTCAGAGCGATCGGATTTTCCAACAACTTTGTGCGACCGTGTGTATGCAAGACAATTTTGGGCCAAAATCCGTCGGAAAGAAATCAGATGGATTTTGTCGTCGGAAAGTCTGACTGTGTGTATGGAGCATTAGGGTCATATTCAGAATTTTTCTTCCTGCAAACATGGCGCGTCCCCCTCCTCAAGAAGGCACATGTACAGTCATGCCAATGAACATCTAAATGGTTCAGGCTGGGTTCACACTATAGAATGCAGCAGCTCACAGCAGGAATCCGGTGCGTGTCCATTTAGGGGCCGATTTCAGCCCGACTTTTTGACTGAATTTGGACTTGAAATGGATCCTCTCCATAGAGAGTCGGTCACAATCTCCTGCTATGCGAATTGGGTGCGGGTAAAAACCCACATCCAATTGGCATAAGTGTGAACCCAACCTCAGAGAAGGATTGGGGGAAAGTGCTGTGGCCAGATGAGACCAAAATGAGGCTCTTTGGCATTAACTTGACTCGTTGTGTTTGGAGGAAGAACACAATTAAAGTGGTACCCTGGCCTAGAGATGAGCGGCTGTGTAACATACAGAGTTCCTCTGGGAAGTATTCTGTCCCACGTCACTACACACCTTTCCTTGGTGAATTCTGCATTGGGAGGGACACCTCTGAGCATGAGCGTCTGCGGGAGAGGGCAAGGGGGTCAAGTGCTTATCTTCTGTTATCAGTGAACTACTTGTGGAATATGTCTCCAATTGCCTGACTGCTGACCTGTCAGCATAGACTGTTTATCTCCATTCATTGACATCCTGGTTGGACTGGTTGGCAGTATTGTGAAGTGATTTAACACTTTACTTCCGTGCATGCTTCTACTCTGAAAAGATCCATGTTTGGATCGCTTTTCAGAGCTGTTTAAGAGGCGGCGAGGAGGCAATATGTTGCCTTCTCACCACTTGATTTAGCCCAATAATTGCCATACGGTGGCCACTTTGAACTGCATTATTCTTTTTCACAGCACCACCCATTGAAAGCAATATGCTGTTTAACCGCTTCAGCCCCGGAAGATTTTACCCCCTTCCAGACCAGAGCACTTTTTTGCGATTCGGTACTGCGGCGCTTTAACTGACAATTGCGCGGTCGTGCAACATTGCACGCAAACAAAATTGACGTCCTTTTTCTTTTGGTGATATTTGATCATCTCTGCGGTTTTTATTTTTTGCCCTTAAACAAAAAAAAAGCGACAATTTTGAAAAAAAAAACACAATATTTTGTATTTTTTGCTGTAATAAATATTCCCATTAAAAAAAAAAAAGCTAATTTTTTTCCTCAGTTTAGGCCGATATGTATTCTTCTACATATTTTTGGTAAAAACAAAAAACAAAAAAAATAACAATAAGCGTACTCAGCATACTCATCCATCCATCCTCATCATACTCATCCATCCATCCTCATCCATCCATCCTCATCATACTCATCCATCCATCCTCATCCATACTCAGCATACTCATCCATCCATCCTCATCCATACTCAGCATACTCATCCATCCATCCTCATCCATACTCAGCATACTCATCCATCCATCCTCATCAATACTCCGCATACTCATCCATCCATCCATCCTCATCCATAGTCAGCATACTCATCCATCCCTCCTCATCCATACTCAGCATACTCATCCATCCATCCTCATCCATACTAAGCATACTCATCCATCCATCCTCATCCATACTCAGCATATTTATCCATCCATCCATGCTCTCCCATCCATACTCATCCATCCATCCTCACCCATTCATACTCAGTAGCATACTCATCCATCCATGCTCAGCCATCCACACTCAGCATACTCAGCCATCCATACTCAGCATACCCATCCATACTCAGCTATCCATACTCAGCATACTCATCCATCCATCCATGCTCAGCAATCCATACTCAGTCATCCATCCATCCTCAGCAATACTCATCCATCCATGCTCAACCATCCCATCCACCCCCATCCATAATTAGCCATACCCATCCATACTCAGCCATACCCATCCATACTCAGCTATAAGGATGAGCTCAGGCGCGTTTGCGTGCTCCACGTGCAGAGCCTGCCAGGAAGTCGGCACAGTGCTGCGCTAATCACAGGCAGTGAGATATTGCCCCGATGCGCGGCTGCAGAGATCAGGACAATGTCTCACTGCCTGTGATTAGTGCAGCGCCGACTTCCTGGCAGGCTCTGCACATGGAGCATGCGAACACGCCTGAGCTCACCCCTACTCAGCTGTACCCAGCCATACTCAGTTGTACCCAGCCACACCCAGCCATCTCCAACCATCACATCTATACCGAGCCACACTCAGACATACTCATTCATGCTCAGCCACCCCCATCCACGGCTCATCCATCCCCATTCATGCTCAAAATAAGTGTGAAATGCAAAACTCCTGTGGGTGCAACGAGATGTCCGCTTGCCCCCTTCTCACTGTATCCTTACTGTGGAGGAGTGCAGGGTGTAGCAAGATGGCGGCAAGGGAACGTCACTTCCGTTACAAATTCTGACAGGTCACCGAATCTGACGGAACACCTGCTATCCGGTTTTCCATCCAGGGTCCAGGAGGCTGTTAGAGGCTGAGCTGGGATGCTGGATGCATTCAGGAAGTCCAGGGGATCTGTGCTGTCTGACATGGACCGCACTAGAGGAAATTACATAACCGGATGGGCAAGCTATGGTCATAGAGAGGACAGAAAAGTCTATGGCTATGTGCTCGGAGCACACAGCCTGGCCTGCTGCAATGAGTGAGTTTGCAGCTTAACCACTTCAGCCCCAGAAGGATTTACACCCTTCCTGACCAGAGCACTTTTTGCGAAACAGCACTGTGTCACTTTAACTCACAATTGCACGGTCATGCGATGTGGCTCCCAAACAAAATTGACGTCCTTTTTTTCCCACAAATAGAGCTTTCTTGGTATTTGATCATCTCTGTGTTTTTTTTTTGCGCTATAAACAAAAAAAGAGCGAAAATTTTGAAAAAAAATTGTTATATTTTTTATATTTTGCTATTATAAATATCCCCCAAAAATATATAAAAAAACATTTTCTTTCCTCAGTTTAGGCCGATACGTATTCTTCTACATATTTTTGGTAAACAAAATCGCAATAAGCGATTACTGATTGGTTTGTGCAAAATTTATAGCGTTTACAAAATAGGGGATAGTTTTATGCCATTTCTATTAATTCATTTTTTTTTTTTACTAGGAATGGCGGTGATCAGCGATTTTATCATGACTGCGGCATTATGGCGGACACATCGGACATTTTTGACACATTTTTGGGACCATTGTCATTTATACAGCAATCAGTGCTATACAAATGCACTTTGTTTCCTGATTCCCGTGTAAATGAACAATCACAGGAGCAGAGATCAGCGACACTGTCACTAGGCAGAACGGAGAGATGCTTCTTTATATTAGCATCTCCCCGTTCTTCCTTCCCGTGAGGCGATCGCGGGTATCCCTGCGGCCATCGAGTCTGCGGGACCCGCGTCCCGACTCATGGAGCTTGTGGTGGCCACCTCTTAAAGGGCAACGTACAGGTACGTGATTCTGCCTTTATGAGCCCTTCTGCCAACATATATCAGCGTGAGGCGGTTGGCAAGCAGTTAAAGCGGAGTTCCGCCAAATTTTTTTTTTTAAGTCAGCAGCTACAAATACTGCAGCTGCTGACTATTAAAATATGGACACTTAACAGGGCGCCCGCGATGTCCTCACCCGAAGCCGATCTGTCCCTCGGCTCTCAGGTGCCAACGCCGCCATCTTCGCGGAGCCTGCAGTGATCTATGCCCGAAAGTAGGAGCAAATACCTGGATTATACAATGTGGGGGGGGGGGGGGAGGAATCTGATCATATAGACATAATAAAAGTCATTGGCAAAGGATATTATAAAACACATTGGAAGAGAATACAAAAAACATAACCAGAAGGAAAACAAAAATGGGAGGGGGAAGAGAAAAAAAGAGAGAAAACAGAGAGAAGGGGATCAGTGCACCAAGTCCCCCTTCTATATTTATAAAGGACTTATGAGTAGGAATTTACAACATTCTTTGATCCAAATATAATGGTGGTGGGCTAATGGTGCATGCACTTCTTGTCCAAGGTTTATGCGGTAGACTGAAGTGACATATCACAAAACGCATCGGGCAGAGCTTGCTTATGACATTATTGTGCATTTCGGAGTTTGGGCAGCAGTGCAATATGTCATTCCTTAATGCTGTGCCAAGTTTGTGAGTTTACATTGCACTGAATAAATCCCACAATTGTATAAAGTACTGGGCCATGGCATTTTTCTTTTTGAATGGTGCAAAAATAGGAGTATTTATATCCTTTGGAGTCAATGTCGGAAGGGGGAGCAGATTGTACCGCCTGATGATTGCCTCTGTGACGACGGAAGGTCTCTTATCTCATACTGCTTGCATGGTGTTTTTGTGGCACTTTGAGCGGCGGTGGTTTACATACTGGACTCAAGGATATTGAAAGTGTAGCACTGCCCCCTTGGGTGTTGCTTAGAATTCCATTTTCATCTGTGCCACTTTGACCCTGTGAACTTTCTAGCCCTCCTGACACTCTAGGTTCAGACATGTTGTATGTACCTTTAAATAACACACCGACACAATATAGATTGATTAGTGCTCTCTGATTTTACTTGTTCAAAGGCTCAAAGTGGCACAAATGAACATGAAATTCTAAGAAACCCTCAAGGGGGCAGTGCTACATTTGGGGGCTCATCCGGGATGCAGGGCCTTACTTGATGGAACCCAGGAAGCAGGAGATCTTGTGCCTAGTCTGCTGTTCCTTTTAAAGCCTCTCCCAGAGTTCTTTTCCTTGAGCCAATGGCATGCTGGGATGTGTAGCCCAGGGCTAGTTCTGTAGATCTAGGATTTCTGTTCAGGAGACTACAGTCCCCACACTGTTCTCTGCTGTCATGAAGATGATACAGTTTGTTTAAGCCCAACACTAGAGGAAGAGACAGTCCAAGAATGGAGAGAGTAAGTCTGTAGTGCCAGATAAATGTAGTCCGTTGTATGTTACAAAGGTTTACTGATTATATGAGCTTTTATGAACTGGTGCACATAATGTTCTCATTTATGACATCTGGCACAATGACTTTTTTATGCACATGAGCACTTTCATCACCTTTAATCTTATGTATTTTTGACATATGATTATGCATTTGAATTGATTATTGATGAACTTATGTATGTTTATATTAGTATTTTATTAAGCTCCTCTTCAAATTTAGCACGTATGCACTTTTTAAATGATTGTTTAAAGTGCAGCTTTTTCTTGTAGACATTATGTGGTAGACTGTATATCTCGCACTTTGACCCCTTTCACACCAGGGCATTTTGCAGGCGCTATATCGTTAGAATTAGCGCCTGCAATCCGCCCTAAAAAAGCTGCACCATTGTCTGTAGTGTGAAAGCCCGAGGGCTTTCACACTGGAGCGGTGCGCTGGCAGGACGTCAGGGAAAAGTCCTGCCAGCAGCTTCTTTGGAGCGGTGAAGAAGCGGTGTGTTTACCGCTCCTCCACCGCTGCTCCCCATTGAAATCAATGGGGCAGCACTGTAATACCGCCGGCAATGGACGGTGTGGTGTGAAAGGGGTCTTAGAGTAAATGAACCTCTCCTAGATATTTCTTCCAGCCCAGACTTATAAAACAATAGCGTAGCCCAACACACAGTACACACCCAGAGGTTGGGTTTCCCTTAAAGAGATACTAACCCCAGCTTACATGTTGACAAACCACCCCTAAAAAGTAATAAACGTGAGAAAAATCCTGGACTATGATTAAGCACTGTTTGATAGCGTGAAACTCATCAGATCTTCTGTCCGTTCTGCTGTGGCATGTATTTTTCATCTTTTTCGACAAATAAAGGCTATTTTTCGGAATGCGGTTGTCCAGGATTTTTCTCAAGTTTATTGTTATATGCATTGCCGGCACCTGTGGTTTCCTGGATAGAGGAGAGGTTTATTCCACGTTGCCTGGAGCGGTGATAGCTCTTCACCCATAAAAAAAGTAGGCTGCATCCATAAAGCAAAATGATCAAATTTGGGATTCCTACAGAACCATATTGCTGATGAATGCTTTTATTTCGTTCATCTTTTAATTAATGAAATATTGTAATTTCACCTTTCTGTATTCATGATTTTTCTCAGGCCTTCGGCACAATGAAGCCGCCTTGGTGGTTTTCGCTCCATCAGCACACAGAGCCCAGCTGGGAGAGAACTTTGTACTGCAGTGCTCTTTCAAAGTGGATGACTCTTCAATAAACCCTCAGTTCCTCGCCATTTTGTGGCTTTTCCAGGGCAATGAGGTTTTGAGGATTGACAACAAGGGGACATCGTCCCAGCCCAGAATGTTTATCAATCGACAGGACATCACCAAAGGAAATGCTAATATGGAAATCAAAAATGTCACTATGTCAGACATTGGAAAATATAGCTGTATGGTAATCTACAGTCCACAGAAGGAATTCAAGGATATAGACCTCAATGTTTATGGCAAGTATAATACACAAACATGTATAACTAAGTATGAAAATGTATTTAATCTACAAGTAGGTTGCTAAACTGCACAATAGATTGCCAGCTGTCATCATATACATAAAATATATGCTGCTTGTTAATTTGTATGCTAGCGACAAAGAGCCACATGGACTCTCTTTATGTAGAGAAAAGATGTCCAATGTTACAGGACCACAGGGGGTTCACCACACAGAACATCACTGCACATAAAGTATATTAAATGAGTGGAATAACCCAAAGGACTAGTCACCAGTATAGCCTGTGGTCTCTCTGTAGCTGATTTTTTCTACATTACTGACCATGCCTTGTGTCCCTGTGTGAAGAAATGACTTGATGACTGTGGGGTAATGAAGACAAAACAGCAGGAAAGGTGAAGGAAGCACGGATCCACATAATGAAAGAAGCAGAGAGATCCTGGCACTGTAGCTCCTCAGGTACAGCTTCCCCTCCAGTAAGGAGAACAGTGAGCAGTACAATAGTAACAGCACAGTATCCCAGTTCAAATCTGATGAGACTAGCAGTCAAAAGCAGCAGTGCCATACATGATCTCACACTACAGATATAGAACTGTGAAACGTAAGGCAGAGGAGTGTCTAGCCTCAGTAAGTGCACTGCTATGTTTTAGGCAGAAGTAAAACCTAGCTCTGGGCAAAAAAAAAAAAATAAATGGTTAGTTCACCTTTCTCAAAAAACTGCCTATGGTGGTAAGGTTGCAGATTTGACTAAAAGTGAATAATGCCCTTGCTATAGGTTTAGGCCATTTACATACATCATGAATGCTGACTGGAAAACTCCCAGGACGTTGGTAAGACTGGCCCAGCTGCTACTGTTCACCTCCACCATCACATTAGTGAGCTCTTTCTCTCATTAACCACTTGACCACTGGGCACTTAAACCCCCTTACTAACCAGACCAATTTTCAGCTTTTGGTGCTCTCACACTTTGAATGACAATTACTCAGTCATGCAACACTGTACCCAAATTCAATTTTTCTCCTTTTTTCATACAAATAGAGCCTTCTTTTGGTGGTATTTAATCACCGCTGGGTTTTTTATTTTTTGCTCTATTAATCAAAAAAGACTGAAAATTCTGTAAAAAAAAATAAAAAATCTTTGTTTCTTTTAAAATGTATTGGCGAGTATTGGGAGAGTATCATTGGCAGAGTATTGGCGAGTATTGGCAGATTATTGCAGAGTATTGCAGTGTTGCAGAGTATTGGCAGAGTATTCCAGTGTTGCAGAGTATTGCACAGTATTGCAGAGTATTGGCAGAGTATTGGCAGAGGATTGTCACTGAGCAGCGTTGTGGGCACTTCACATCTAGCCCACAGCGCTGCTGCAATCTCTTCCTGATCGTTACAGAGAGGGGAGGGAGGAACCGGCATCATGACATGACGCCGGTTTGTTTACAGGTGATCGCTCCATCATTTGATGGAGCGATCACGTGATAAACAGCCAAGATCATCGGCCGTTTACCATGATCTGTAATGCGGACCCGGCGGTCACGGATGTTCCCGGGTGCATGCCCCAGGGGGCGCACGGGAGCAAGATTCTGTGAGGACGTCCATGGACGCCCTCCCAGAATAAGCCGACCGTGCTGTAGCTGTCTTTCGGCTATGGCCCAGTCGGCATGTGGTTAAAAGAGCCCATTCAGAGCTAAAATTCAGAGAGGAGCGGTTAATGATTCATACTCCGAGTGGTCTACGGTTAGGTTTGTGTACTCCAAGGTTAAGTGTTTGGAACCCTTACTATTAATAAATGATATAGAGTTTGAGTTCTGTGTTTGCAGATGACACCAAGCTATGTAGTGGAATAACATAGTTACATAGTTAATAAGGTTGAAAAAAAGACACAAGTCCATCTAGTTCATCCTTACAGGATGTCTCCAATTTACAAGCCGACCTCAATACACTGTTTAATTGGGTGACTGTGTGGCAAATGAGGCCTAATGTTGATAAATGCAAAGTTCTGCACTTGGGGTCTAAGAATATGCATGCATCATACATGCTAGGGGGAGTACAACTGGGGGAGTCAATGGTGGAGAGGGATCTGGGTGTTCTGGAAGATCATAGACTTAATAATAGCATACAATGCCAAGCTGCAGTTTCTAAAGTAAGCAAAATACTTTCAAGAGAGAGGGAGGTAGAGAGGGACATAATTGAGCCCCTGTACAAATCATTAATAAAACTTCATCTGAAATATACAGTTCTGTTTTGTGGACCTTCTTTACATGCAGACACATGCAGCTGGGCCCCACCTACATACAGGGTCTTCAGGGCAAGATGCTTTACTCTTCACCCAACATCACAGGTTGTTCACATGCATGGATGCAGTTCCTAGAGTTAACCAGAATTTTTCCTACTCCTGACAATTGGAGTGATACCACATACAGTGCCTTGGGAAAGTATTCGGCCCCCTTGAACTTTTCAACCTTTTGCCACATTTCAGGCTTCAAACATAAAGATATAAAATTTTAATTTTTTGTGAAGAATCACCAACAAGTGGGACACAATTGTGAAGTGGAACGAAATCTATTGGATCATTTAAACTTTTTTAGCAAATAAAAAACTGAAAAGTGGTGCGTGCAAAATTATTCGGCCCCTTTACTTTCAGTGCAGCAAACTCACTCCAGAAGTTCAGCAAGGTTCTCTGAATGATCCAATGTTGTCCTAAATGACTGATGGTGATAAATAGAATCCACCTGTGTGTAATCAAGTCTCTGTATAAATGCACCTGCTCTGTGATAGTCTCAGGGTTCTGTTGAAAGTGAAGAGAGCATCATGAAGACCAAGGAACACACCAGGCAGGTCCGTAATACTGTTGTGGAGAAGTTTAAAGCCGGATTTGGATACAAAAATATTTCCCAAGCTTTAAACATCCCAAGGAGCACTGTGCAAGCGATCATTTTGAAATGGAAGGAGTATCAGACCACTGCAAATCTACCAAGACCTGGCCGTCCCTCTAAACTTTCAGCTCAGACAAGGAGAAGACTGATCAGAGATGCAGCCAAGAGGCCCATGATCACTCTGGATGAACTGCAGAGAACTACAGCTGAGGTGGGAGAGTCTGTCCAAAGGACAACAATCAGTCGTACACTGCACAAATCTGGCCTTTATGGAAGAGTGGCAAGAAGAAAGCCATTTCTCAAAGATATCCATAAAAAGTCTTGTCTAAAGTTTGCCACAAGCCACCTGGGAGACACACCAAACATGCGGAAGAAGGTGCTCTGGTCAGATGAAACCAAAATCAAACTTTTTGCCCACAATGCAAAACGATATGTTTGGCGTAAAAGCAACACAGCTCATCACCCTCAACACACCATCCCCACTGTCAAACATGGTGGTGGCAGCATCATGGTTTGGGCCTGCTTTTCTTCAGCAGGGACAGGGAAGATGGTTAAAATTGAGGGGAAGATGGATGCAGCCAAATACAGGACCATTCTGGATGAAAACCTGTTGGAGTCTGCAAAAGACCTGAAACTGGGACGGAGATTTATCTTCCAACAAGACAATGATCCCAAACATACAGCAAAATCTACAAAGGAATGGTTCACAAATAAACGTATCCAGGTGTTAGAATGGCCAAGTCAAAGTCCAGACCTAAATCCAATCGAGAATCTGTGGAAAGAGCTAAAAATTGCTGTTCACAAACGCTCTCCATCCAACCTCACTGAGCTCGAGCTGTTTTGCAAGGAAGAATGGGCAAGAATTTCAGTCTCTCGATGTGCAAAACTGATAGAGACATACCCCAAGTGACTTGCAGCTGTAATCACAGCAAAAGGTGGCTCTACAAAGTATTAATGCAAGGGGGCCGAATAATTTTGCACGCCCCACTTTTCATTTTTTTTATTAGTTAAAAAAGTTTAAAAAATCCAATAGATTTCGTTCCACTTCACAATTGTGTCCCACTTGTTGGTGATTCTTCACAAAAAATTAAAATGTTACATCTTTATGTTTGAAGCCTGAAATGTGGCAAAAGGTTGAAAAGTTCAAGGGGGCCGAATACTTTTGCAAGGCACTGTATGTGTATGTTAGTTGTTGTTTGAACCCGTAGTACAGCCCAGAAACAATAATGGCATTTTACTTTTACCGTATATACTCGAGTATAAGCCGAGATTTTCAGCCTCTTTTTTGAGGCTGAAAGTGCCCCCCTCGGCTTATACTCGAGTCATCGCTGTCTGCCCGCTCGATCAGCGTGTCGAGCAGACAGACAGCGGCCATTCTATTCAAAAGCCGCGCCTCCGGCTCCGCCTTCGCCTGTGATAGGCGGAACACTGAATTTCCCAGCAGCCTGTGTTCCGCCTATCACGGACATCGTATCATCCTCGTACTACGGACGAGGATGATACGACGTCTGTGATAGGCGGAACACAGGCTGCTGGGAAATTCAGTGTTCCGCCTATCACAGGCGAAGGCGGCGGCGCAGCTTTTGAACTTTACAATGGCCGCCGACGAAGAGGGCACGGGACGGCACGGCACGGGACGGGACGGGACGGGGGCAAGGCAAGGCAAGGCACGACACGGGACGGATGCAAGGAGGCAAGGCACGGGACGGAGGCAAGGAGGCAAGGCACGGGACGGAGGCTCGGGACAAAGGTAGGCTGGACATACACACACACACACACACACACACACACACACACACACACACACACACACACATGGATGGAGACACACACAGGGATGGATGGATGGATGGATGGAGACACACACACACAGGGATGGATGGATGGATGGATGGAGACACACACACACAGGGATGGATGGATGGATGGATGGAGACACACACACACAGGGATGGATGGATGGATGGACACACACACACACAGGGATGGATGGACGGACACACAGGGATGGACGGACACACAGGGATGGACGGACACACAGGGATGGACGGACACACAGGGATGGACGGACACACACACAGGGATGGACAGGCATGTCTCACCCTCGGCTTATACACAAGTCAATAAGTTTGCCAGTTTTTTTGGGGGTAAATTGGGGGCCTCGGCTTATATTCGGGTCGGCCTATACTCGAGTATATACGGTATTTTTTATCCTACCTAAAACACACGGACACTATTTAAAAAAAAAATCCTGCCCAAAAAAAAAATACTGACTTTGACCTTTGACCACAACCTTTAGCCAAACACTAACCCTGGAACTGACCTAGATCAAACCCTGAGCTAAGTATTTTTCTTCTTTATTTAATTTATTTTTATTTATTTTTTATTATTATTATTTTTATTTATTTTTACATGCAGTTCTTTTTTTTCTCTATGCAAGGAGTGAGATACAATATATCTCTCTGCTCCATTCAGAGAGGGTGTGGGCTTTACAGTGACTAATCACTATAGCCAGTCATATGCTATAACGGCAATCAGGTGACCTGGAATCAGAAGTTCTGATTAGTATGGGGCCCGGGGCTCTCGCTGAGACCCCAGTCTCTGTGCTGGCGAGCTACCAGCACAGAGACAGATTCGCAAATACGCGTCCCCCCGGAAAAGAGCCCAGTCCAGTGGGGCCGCATATTTGCATACGCTCTACCCTAAGGGGTTAAATACATGAAGGGTACAAATACAGTTCAGGAGGGCAGGATTTTCAATATTGAGCTAAGATCAGGAAACTAGCAGGAGGGAAGTTCAAGAGCAAACCTGAAACATTATTTTACCAAAAAAGTATTTTTAACTAGAGGTAACAGGTCGGTTAACTTTAGTGAATTTATGATTGGGATGAAATAAATGTTAAAAAAAACAAAATAAAAGAAGCAAAAAAAGGTTAACTCAGTTTCAGTCTCTATGGGGGTTATTTACTAAAGGAAAATCCACTTTGCACTGCAAGTGCACTTGGAAGTAAAGTCACTGTAGATCTCAGGGGGATGCAAGGAAAATAAAAAACAGCATTTTAGCTTGCACATGATTGGATGATAAAATCAGCAGAGTTTCCACTCATTTCAGATGTACCCCCCAGATCTACCCCTTATGCCGCGTACACACGACCGGACTTTCTGGCAGAAAAGGTCCAACGGTCTTCCCGACAGAGTTACAACGGACTTCCGAACAAACAAACTTGGCCACTCACGAGCAAACTAAAGTCCGTTCGCTTTGAACATGATGACGTACGACGGGACTAGAAAAGGAAGTTCAATAGCCAGTAGCCAATAGCTGCCCTTGCGTCGTTTTTGGTCCGTCGGACCAGCACACAGACGAACGTATTTACCTGATAGGAATTGAGTCTGTTGGACAGATTTGAAACATGTTCTATTTCTAGGTTGTCTGAATTTTTTTTAAGAAAAACGATCGGATTATCCTACACACAATCAAAATATCCGACGGACTGATTCAGTTGGACCTAGTCTGCCATGTGTACGCGGCATTAGATTTAGAGTGACTGCACGTCCAAGTGCACTTGCAATGCAAAGCGGATTTGCCTTTTGTAAATAACCCCCCCCCCAATATTTCTATGTTGCTTTTCTTGGGAGGGCTTATTTTCCAGAGTTGGCCAATTAGCTGCAGTAAATCAGGTGCCCTGATTCTTTTAAAATACATGAATAAATGAATGGTCATTGGTTCTGTAGTTGACAGAAGATTATTATATTTCAGCAACTCCCTTGGTCACAATTGAGAAGGTGGAGAAGGAGGACACCAGCTTTGCTCTGTGCTCAGTGATGGGATTCTACCCCAGAGATATCTCAGTGGAAATTCTAATAGACCAAACAATCATGGAGGACTCAGTACTGTCTGAACATCAAACAAATGCTGATGGCACTTACTCTGTTAACAGAACATGGACAATACCAACTGATATGTCACCGAAAATAATGTCCTGTGTAGTGCACCATGAGACCCTCTCACCTTATGTACAAAAAGATCTTCATCTGGCCTATCAAGGTAAGACCCTCAGCTTGTTCTGCACTTCAAGTCATGGTTAACAAAATTGAAAATGGAAATATAATATATTTTATAAAGGACATGTATACTGATTTTTATAATGGCAGTGTTTACCTTAAAATAGATTTTAAAGAGGAAGTAAACCCTGATGGGTTTTACTTCCTCTTTGTTTCCCTGCAAAGGTAAAGCATAATGGACTACTGTGCATCGCATCGCATCGCATAGTAGCCCATTATGTGTCACTTACCTGACACAGGAGCCAGCGATGTCACCTTTGTCCCCTCTTCCACGGAGCGTCCATCTTCTTTCCGGGTATCGTGGCTCCGGCGCTGTAACTGGCCGGAACTGCGATGACGTCACTCCCACGCATGGGAGCCACCACTAACAGCATATCGCCTTTAGCAGCAACATGCTCAGTGCGCCTGTCTTTTTGCAAATATCTCCTAAACCGTGCAGGTTTTGGAGATATTTCATGGACCTACAGGTAAGCCTTGATCTAAGCTTCCCTGCAGGTCCAAGTGGTCTGTAAGGGTTTACAACCACTTTAATGTGACCCACCTTTTAGCGTTCTTGCTGTCCTGTATTTATAATAATTATTAGATCTGTGAATTAACCACTAGAGGGGGCTTTGTAGCTTCATGCAATTTCTGCCTCCCAGCTTAAAGCGGAGTTCCGCCGAAAAATGCACAAGTCACGCTGTGAATGGCCGGGCCATCTTCTGAGACCTGTGACGTGTCCCAGAAGATTGCATGGGGGGGGGGGAGAGGTGATCTTCTGCTCAGTGCCACGGAGCCCCATACTTTGGAGACCCCTGTTTTGGAGGTTGCTAGGGGTTCCTTGAGCAATGAGTAAATTCTGTTTCTCAGATGAGTAAACAATATCGCCAATAATCTTTTTATCTATCTGTAAGGGGGAGGGATCTTCCCAAAGACCACAAATGTGAGGAGCATTCTTCTAAGAGACCATCAAACAAATGCACTGTGAACATTTGATATACTAATTATTACCCGGTGTTCCCTGAGCCTCAAAAGTTATTTAAATGGTTGCCCCATGTTAAATCGGTTGAGAAAGGCTGTTCCAGCCATTTTAAAACATATCTGATTATATGATATATGTTTACTAAGTTTGTGCAGGCGGGGAATTATATGTTCACTCAGTAGGCAAATGAAGGGTTCATTGACACCATAGGACCATGACCATATTGATAGAATTTGATGGCCAAAGTCAGATCAATGAACCCAAAGCCCAGCCTTGAAGAACCTTTGTCACTCCCCTGCAATGGAATCATTAGTGTGAACAATTCCTATTGAAAACAATATCCTTTTCCTTAGTCCATACACTTCAACTGGGCTATAGACACTATATTACCAAAAGTATTGGGACCCCTGCCTTTACACGCACATGAACTTTAATGGCATCCCAGTCTTAGTCTGTAGGGTTTACTATTGAGTTGGTCCACCCTTTGCAGTTATACCAGCTTCAACTCTTGAAAGGCTGTCCACGAAGTTTAGGAGATGTGTCTATGGGAATGTTTGACCATTCTTCCAGAAGAGCATTTGTGAGGTCAGGCACTGATGTTGTATGAGAAGGCCTGGCTCGCAGTCTCCACTCTTAGCCCCTGTACACACGGTCGGAGATTTCCACAACCAAATCCGTCGGATTTTGCCCGTCGGATTTTGTCCGTCGGATCTTGTCCGAAACTGTTGCATACACACGGTCGGACAAAGTTGGCGAAAAATCCAATCTTTCAGAACGTGATGACGTAATTTCGTTACGATGGGACTACATTCAGGCTAGTAGCCAATAGCTTTGATGGAGGAATTTGATCTGAGCATGCGTGGCACTTGGTCCGATCAAAATTCTCTACACATGATTGGAGTATGTCCGATCGGCCCAGTTGGTCGGGAAATATTTCCAACATGTTGGAAAATTGGGTCCGACGGATATTCGGACGGAATCAGTCCGATGCATACCACACACAGTCGGATTATCCGACAACACGGTCCGATAGGACACATTCCGACGGATTCTCCGACCGTGTGTACAAGGGCTAATTCATCCCAAAGGTGTTCTATCGGGTTGGGGTCAGGCCAGTCAAGTTCCTCCACCCCAAACTCTGTTATCCATATCTTTATGGACCTTGCTTTGTGCACTGGACCAATCATTTGGTGGAGGGGAGATTATGGTGTGGGGTTGATTTTCGGGGGTTGGGCTTGGCCCTTTAGTTCCAGTGAAGGGAACTCTTAAGGCGTCAGCTTACCAAGACATTTTGGACAATTTCATGCTCCCAACTTTGTGGGAACAGTTTGGAGATGACCCCCGTCCTGTTCCAACATGACTGTGCACCAGTGCACAAAGCAAGGTCCATAAAAACATGGATGAGAGAGTTTGGTAACATAGTGTACATTAGGAAAATGCCTGACAAAGTGACGATGTGGCCACGGTGAAAACCACTCATTGGGTGTCATCAACGCTTACCGTGTGTGCCCTGCACTGGGTCATATGAGCCACATTGGACATTTGAAAAATTCTATTCTACTTAGAAACGGCTCACCAAGGGGTCACTGTGTGAATGTGACCACAAGCATTCACACAATCGGGGAGAAAATTGCTGGGTTTGAACCCTTCCCTGTCTGTGTAGCTTTGCAGGCATCATCTCTCAATTTTGCAATGCCGTAATTTTCATTTCACTTGACTTACTTCATGATAGACCAAAGTTTGGATGATATAGGATTATATGGTATTTATATACGCTTTGCGATCATGAATCTTTCACTATTTTCAGGGATAAAAAATGACAGCGAAACCAATGTAGGAGCGATTGTGGGAGCCATTATTGGAGTGCTAATTCTACTGCTACTGATTGGTGCTGTGTATTATTATAAGAAGAAAGCAGGTGAGTGATAACATGATTACTTTGTGTCTTAATGTAAATCATTGCTTAGACTGTGCTTCTTTACTCTTACTTCAGCTTAAGATGTACTCACTGCATATTATAAACTGTACACCATGGGGGTTATTTACTAAAGGCAAATCCACTTTGCACTACAAGTGCAAACTACAAGTGCAAAGTGCACTTGAAATTGCACTGAAAGTGCACTTGGAAGTGCAGTTACTATAAATCTAAGGGATAGATCTGAAATGAGTGGAAGCTCTGCTGATTTCATCATCCAATCATGTGCAAGCAAAAATGCTGTTTTTTATTTTCCTTGCATGTCCCCCTCGGATCTACAGAGACTGCACTTTCAGTGAAAAGTGGATTTTCCTTTAGTAAATAACCTCCTATGACACAATAGTGTCTATGGCTCTTCTTAGTTACAGTATCAAAAGGATAAAGTCTGGGAAATCGGAAAATTTGGAAATTGGAAAATTTTGGAAATTCGAAATTTCAGAAATTTGAAAATTCAAAAATTTGGAAATGTGAAAACTCAAAAATTTGGAAATGTGAAAATCCAAAAATATGAATGAAAATCTGAAAATTCAAAAGAATGAAAACCTGAAAATTTAAAAGAATGAAAATCTGAAAATTCGAAAATCTGAAATAATAACTCATAATAAATATTAAACTATAGGCATTTATTATTTCCTTTCAAATTTGGCTGTTAGGAGGTTATTTACTAAAGAAAAATCCGCTTTGCACTGAAAGTGCACTTGGAAGTAAAGCCACTGTAGATCCGAGGGGGACATGCAAGGAAAATAAAAAACAGAAAATTTTAGCTTGCATATGATTGGATGATAAAATCATCAGAGCTTCCCCTCATTTCAGATCTTCCCCTTAGATTTAGAGCGACTGCACTTCCAAGTCCATCCAGTTCAACCTGAGTGAGTGTCTACAATTGTCCCTATCCCTGTACATTGCACACTCGCCTTGGTCCCTACCAGTGGCCTAACTAGAACCTTCAGGGCCCCGATGCAAGAAACCATGAAGGGCCCCCCTAAACCCCAGCCAGGGCCCTTCCCTCCGAGTCTGGCGGTGGAACTACAGGGCTCACAGGTATGACCTTTGTGAGCCCTGTAGGTCCACCACGTGTATCAGTAGTTTTTTTTTATTATATTTATTTTTTATTTTTAGGTGCCCCATTGGGGGACTGTCCCTAGGCAGGATGGGGTTCCCTGTCCCCAGAAGAGATGAGGTCCTTTTCTCCAGGGCAGATGAAGTTACTGCCCCCACGTGAGAAGGGGTCCCTGTCCCCAGGGGGAGATGGAGGGGGTATGTAATGGTGTGTGGGGGATGGGGTCCTCTCACTCACCATGACCAAGCTGTAGGCCGTGCACTCATCCATGTTGGCCTGGGCTCCATCCAGTGTGCTGGACAGGTGATCAGCATATCTCCCAGAAAGACCTTTCATCATCTGTGTATGACGGGGGAGGAGGGGGGCTGACAGACAAGCCTGCAGTGTCCTCCGGGGGGCTCTCATAGGGCTGCACTGCATCTGTGTGCTTAAAGTTTGTTTACCCGGGAGAAGTATGCAGTGCAGTGTGGAACGGACTCGGAGGGGGGGGGGCGACTCTGGCTGGGGAAAACAGACATCGGACTGAGCGGCAATGCATGGAGCAGGAGAGGGGTACTCTGAGGAGCCGGCCGAGGACACAGGTCATGCAGGGAATGCACAACTAAGGAGCAGCCAGTGCGATAGTCGAGCATGGAGCTCTGCTAGTCACCCTCCACCTCCAGCCACCCGTGTGCATGGTGCATTGGTACCCCTAGCTGCCTATGCTGCTGCCGGCCATATGTAGAGGGGGCTGCATGGGCCCCCTGCATCACAGGGCCCAGTTGCGGTCGTGACTGCTGCACCCCCTATAGTTACGCCCCTGGTCCCTACCCTCAAGGAGCCCACAATCCATGTTCCCCATTCATATACCAGGGCCAATTTGGGACAGAAGCCAATTAACCTACCTGCATGTCTTTGGCATGTGGGAGGAAACCTGGAAGAAACCCACGCAGACACAGGGAGAACATGCAAACTCCAGGCAGGTAGTGTAGTGGTTGGGATTCAAACCAGCGACCCTTTTTACTGCTAGGTGAGAGTGCTACCCACTACACCACTGTGCCACCAATACACCAATGTAAAATCATTTTATTATTAATTATTAAATTGTTCCATTCCATTTGTTTAGATGCTGCATTCGTTATTTCAGATAATTCGTAACTCTGGATAACTCTGGATAAATTTGTATTCCTATACCTATAATTTAATAGTTCGATATTATTAGGTAGTTATTATTTCGAATTTTACAGATTTTCTTTCTTTTTTTCAGTTTTTAGAATTATCGAATTTCCGAAAAATTCGGAGATTCAAAATTTGAAAATTCGAAATGTGAAATTTCGGAAATTCGAAATTTGAAAATGTGAAATTCGGAAATGTGAAAATTCAGAAATTCGAAATTTTGAAAATTTGCAAATCCGGAATTTCAAAAATCCGGAATTCGAAAATGTGAAAAATTGAAAATGTAAAAAATTTGGAAATTCAAACACTTGAAATTCCGAATTTTCGCATTTCCGAATTTCTGAATTCCGAATTTCCAAAAAAAGCAAAATAAGGAATGAATGGAAAACTAACAATCTTTTTGTCAGTGCACATGTCTATTAATAAGTCATGCTTGCAGCTCATGAGGTTATCCAAGCTCACTATTTGAAGAAAGGGTTTTCTTATATATAAAAACCCTTCCAAGATAATATTACAAGTCCAAATCCCATGTCAACTTTAGTAAGTCAGCTGTATCAATGTTCTGTGCACTTTGCAAAGGTTGTATATTTAAATTCATCACACAAATATTACTTTTCAAAAGGTTCTCAGAAGTTTTCAATGGGTGACATTGAGAGTCCTGTGTGGATTGATGGTGTGAAGACCGTGTTGTCCTGCAAAGCTTTAAACTGTACTGTGAGTGCCAAAGTGACCTGGGTCATTCAGTCTAAGGATGGCACAAGACTTGAGGTCTCTGAGAATCCATCCACAGATTTGGAGGAGGAAGAACCTTTAATGTCCAGGGAGTACAAAGTAACAAGGAACATTGTCAAGCAGAAGAAAGGAAAACTCCATGATGTAACCACAAAACTGACCTTCATTCCTTCTATGTCCAGACATCTGTGGACCACTGTGACCTGCAGGATTTCTGATAATAAAGAAGTGATGGAGAAAACCTATGATCCTAACTCCATTTTAGGTAAATAATGCAAAATTTTATCATAATGTGAACTTTTATAACACAGTTAACCTACCTTATAAGATACATCATTCCCAGGCTTGTCGTAGTTTCTCCAGTCTCCAGAACCTTTCCATATTCTTCATCTTCTAATCTGTGGAGGCCGAAGCCTTAGTTATTAGGCTGTATAGATGAGAACAGTCTGTACTACTCATAAACAATCAGATTCAACACTGAACTTAAAAAAATGAAGGCTAAACAGTTAAAATGTATATAAAGCCAAACCTTTTTGAAGTTTAGGATAGAGTGTGTGAGTGGGTACAGCATGGTGCAGCGACCATAACACAGTCCAAGGGACGATGGGAGAACTTCTTAAGAGGGCAGTGATCAGGGGTGGGATACAGATCACGTGAGAGATCATGAACACCACAATAACTGGCTGATAGAATATAATAGAGCAAAACAGAACAAAATAGGATAGAAAATAAAAGAATAGAATAGAAAGGAACAGAATACAATAAAAAAAATAGAATTAAATAGAAAGATTATAACTATCTTCTGAGATTCAAATAGAATAGAAAAGAATAGAATAAAATAGAATAGAAATAATATAACCATTTTCCAAAATTCAAATAGAATCAATTCATATTTGAATAGAATAGAAAAGAATAGAGTAGAATAGAATAGAAAATAACACAATAGTATAGAACAAAAAAACTGAATAGCATAGAATGAATATAACCAGCTTCCTATTCTAATCTATATTCGTTTCTATTCTATTCAAATTTGAATTGATTCTATTTGAATTTTGGGAAATGGTTATATTCTTTCAATTCTATTCCTTTATACTGTTTTTCTTATTATATTCTTTTTCTATTTGTTTTTTTATTCTATTATTTTCTATTATTTTATTTTCTATTCTATTTTATTCTAATCTTTTCTATTCTACGCTATTCTATCATGATGTTTTTTCTATACTATTCTGTTATATTCTATTCTATTCTATTATAAACTATTCTATTCAAATTCTAATTGATTTTATTAGAATTTAAGGAAATGGTTATATTCTTTCTATTCTATAGTTTTTTTTTTATTATATTCTTTTCTATTCTATTATAGTCTGTTCTATTCTATGCTTTTTTTTCTATTCTATTATTTTCTTATGTGTTTGAATTCAAATTTATTCTATTTGGAAATTCGAATTTCAGAAGATGGTTATATTCTTTCTATGTTATTCTACTGTATTTGTTTCTATTATATTCTAGTCTATGCTGTTCTTTTATTTTCTATTCTATTCTGTTCGGTTTTACTCTATTATATTCTATTATTTTATTTTCTGTTATATTCTTTTGTATCATTTATTTTTCTATTATATTCCTTTATTTTCTATTCTATGTTATTCTCTTTGAAAATTGGAAAGCTATTCAAATTCAAAAACGTTTCGAAATTAGAAAATGTTTTGAATTAGAAAAGTATTCGAAAACTATTCTAAACCGATTCATATTTTGTCAGAATTTTTTTTTCTCGTTATTTCAAAGTCGTTTAAATTCGATACTATTATTGAATTTCCCCAAAAAAAAATGTGTCCGAATTTCAATATAGAACAAAATGAACCACACATGTCTACTTCTTCATACCTTTCCTGCAGATCACTGCCATAGTTTCTCAAGAAGTTTGATCTCTTCATTGCCTCCTTTACCTTCTGATGACACAATCATATCACCATTCTAACTGTCTCACTTTCTCTATAAAGTAATATAGGAATAATGTTCAGTTACTGACCTGTTATTTAATATTGTATTCATTCTAGTATCTATAATCTTTTAGGACAATCCAAAATAGCTCTGTATTTCTCCACTGAAGCGCATGCCACACACTAGGAGTACCTATCCCTACTCTACCCACTCTCAAAATGCAAAATGCGTTTCCAGGGACTTGCCCCCTTCTTCAAATATTTAAAGTGGAAGTAAACCCTTCTATCGTTTTCAGTCAAGGAATCTGCCATCTTGGCCTCTAATGATTCTTCAACTGTTATTAATGCTGCACATGTGATCAGTTATGAAACCAGCCATTGGATGGTTTGAAAGTTTGGTTGAGAGCACAACTAATGTGAAAGTTAGCATTTCCGGCATGTCGGGAATGTAAGTGTTTTTTGAAACTGGGTTTACTCCCGCTTTAAAGAAGAGGGCAGGTCCCTTAAAACACACCATGCACACCCCTTCTCCTGACATCCACCAGGCATTTTGACAGCTGTCGCCCTCGTGTGCAGCCTAGAATACCGTCGCTAATATCCATACTTTGAGCAGGCTGGCTCCATGTCATCCTCGGTCTATGTTTGATCCGTGAGGCCTACAGCCTCACACTGATCACAACTGCCTGGTCTCAGGTGTTCCCTATCCATCCTATTTCCTGCTAACTTCAATGTAAGTGTGCTGCTTATTTTAATAAAGTGTTTATAATTTGATACTGACCTCAGCGCCCTGCTATTCGTTTTGTTCTACAGTAGTATGTAGAGTAGTGTACAGATAACGTGTACAGATATCAGTAGTATGTAGGGTAGTGTACAGGGATCAGTAGTATGTAGGGCAGTGAACAGATATCAGTAGTATGTAGGGTAGTGTACAGGGATCAGTAGTATGTAGGGCAGTGAACAGATATCAGTAGTATGTAGGGTAGTGTACAGGGTCCAGTAATATGTAGAGAAACGTACAGAGGTCAGTAGTATGTAGGGCAGTGTACAGGGTCCAGTAGTATGCAGGGCAGTGTACAGATATCCGTAGTATGTAGGGCAGTGTACAGATATCCGTAGTGTGTAGGGCAGTGTACAGATATCAGTAGTATGTAGGGCAGTGTACAGATATCAGTAGTATGTAGGGCAGTGTACAGAGGTCAGTAGTATGTGGCACAGTGTACAAGGGTCAGTAGTGTAGTATGTAGAGCAGTGTACAGAGGTCAGCAGTATGTAGAGCAGTGTACAGAGGTCAGTAGAATGTAGGGCAGTGTACAGAGGTCAGTAGAATGTAGGGCAGTGTACAGAGGTCAGTAGAATGTAGGGCGATGTACAGATATCCGTAGTATGTAGGGCAGTGTACAGATATCAGTAGTATGTAGGGCAGTGTACAGATATCAGTAGTATGTAGGGCAGTGTACAGAGGTCAGTAGTATGTGGCACAGTGTACAAGGGTCAGTAGTGTAGTATGTAGAGCAGTGTACAGAGGTCAGCAGTATGTAGAGCAGTGTACAGAGGTCAGTAGAATGTAGGGCAGTGTACAGAGGTCAGTAGAATGTAGGGCGATGTACAGAGGTCAGTAGTAGGCAGGGTGGAGTACAGAGGTCGGTAGCAGGTAGGGCAGCGGTCAGAGGTCGGTGGGATGTAGGGCAGCAGACAGAAGTTGGTAGGATGTAGGGCGGCGGACAGAAGTTCGTAGGATGTAGGGCGGCGGAGAGTATGAATGTATGTATGGTAGGAGTCAGGAGGGCATGGTACAGGGAGGTCAGGAGAGCAAGGTACAGGGGGTCAGGAGGGAAGGTACTGGGGGGTAGCGAGTCAGGAGAGTAAGGTACTGGGATATATGGAGGGCACAGTAAAGGGGGATCAGAAGGGCTGGGGTCTTAAGAGGGCATTGCACTGGGGGGACAGGAGTGTATGGTATGGGGGGGGATCAGGAGGGCTGGAGTGTCTGGGTATGGTATTGGTGGGGTCAGGAGGGATGGGGGACAAGAGGGTATGGTATTGGTGTGGTCAGGAGGGCTGGGGTGTCAGGAGGGTATGGTATTGACGGGCCAGGAGGGTATGGTACTGGGGAGGTATCAGGAGGACTGGGGTGCCAGGATGATATGATATTAGGGGGTATCAGGAGGGCTGGCGTGTCAGGATGATACGGTATTGGGGGGGATCAGGAGGGCTGGGGTGCCTGGAGGGTATGGTATTGGGGGGGGACCAGAAGGGCTGGGGTGTCAGGAGGGTATGGTATTGGGGGGGGATCAGGAGGGCTGGGGTGTCAGGATGGTACGGTATTGGGGGGGATCAGGAGGGCTGGGGTGCCTGGAGGGTATGGTATTGGGGGGGATTAGGAGGGCTGGGGTGTCAGTAGAGTATGGTATTGGGGGGATCAGGAGAGCTGGAATTTCAGGAGAGTATGGTATTGGGGGTTATCAGGAGGGCTGGTGTGTCAGGAAGGTATGGTATTGGGGGTGTCAGGAGGGTATAGTATTGGGTGTGTCAGTAGGGCTGGACTTTTAATAAGTTTTTTATGCAGAGTGGTGCAGGGGAAGGTGCAGTGGCCTTGTTTCCCTGCCGCCTCTCTCAACTTCCCTTGGATCATTGCTGAGGGCCCAAGCTATTCCAGAGGCTATTCCAGAGGGACTTCCTTTGCAGCCTGGAATTGGGTGAGCATGCGCTGCTCTGGAGCAAGGACCGAGTCAGTGGACTCAGCAACAGCAGGATGTCTTTGCGGTCTTCCTGTCACCTATGGGTGGTCGACAGGTAGCCCACAATCGACAGATTGCTGACCCCGCCATAGAGGAACCATGTTCCTCTTGACTTCCTCTCCAACTGCATTGCTGCTGTGGAAGAGTGCCACCTGCAGTGGAGAAAGTAAATTGTGCCAGCCTATAAGTGCAGAAGCTTTAGATCTGTCATGCTTTTATTGCTGTTTGTGATACCGCTGGGGTAATTCACTAATGATGACCGTTGTCAGTGGGGAATTTTTTTTTTGAGTTTATGAGAATAGAAGGAAAATATTAAATTGGGGGCACTTTTCGGAGTGACAACTGTCTTAAGCCCCATACACACTATCAGATTTTCTGCAGATTTTTTCCTTCAGATTTACCAAAACCATATAATATGAGGCCAAACCTTAGGAGTTTCAATTTGTATGCAATCAGGCAGGCCCTTCTACTACATGGTTTTGGTAAATCTGAAGGAAAAAATCAGCAGAAAATCTGATAGTGTATATGGGGCTTTAGAGGGAACCTCCCCATGCTTGTCCATAGAACCTGAAGTGAAGGGAAATCTTCCAAATGGAACATGGATGGCAAAGAAAAAAAAAAATTGCGTTTTAACCAATCCATATTCTATTTAAAATGGGAAAAGGTTTTGACTTTATATACATTTTAATATATGAATCGCTTCTCAGTTTCTGTGGATCAATAAAGACAATTACTTGATAAATATATTTTCACCAGTTTCTAACCCAAGAAAAATGGACTTTATGATATTATTTTCATTTTTTTATTTATTTTCTAGTCTATTCTTTTCTATTCTATTTAAATTCGAATTTATTCTTTTGGAAATTCAAATTTGTTATATTCTTTCTATTTTATTCTATTTTTTTCTATTGTTTATTCTATTCTATTCTTTTACTTTCTATTCAAATTCAAATGTGTTCTATTCAAAATTAGAATTCCAGAAGATGGTTATATTCTATTTTTATTCTATTATATTCCTTTATTTTCTATTCTGTTATTTTATTATGTTCTTTTATTTTCTCTTGAATTTTCATCTCTTTTACTCTATTCTTTTATTTTTTGTTATGTCCCTTTTTTCTATTCTATTTTTTGTTCTATTCTTTTATTTTGTATTCGCTTCTGTTTTACTCTTTTATATTCAATTATTTTATTTTCTATTATACATCCGAATTTCCGAAAAAAAAAAAAAAAAGAACAAACCGCACGTGTCTACTTCTGATTTATTTTGGACGAATACTGTACTGATTAAACAAAAATCATACGTTTTAGCATCATACGACAAAAAAATTGGCGTTTGTCCCTTCGGATAATTTTGCATGAAGTGTCATGATCGGCTCTCGAAAGCTGTGTACTAATGATCAGATTATTTTACGATCGCTTCGAGAATGTTTTTTCTTGTTACAACTTTCTGTTCATGTTTACTAGAACACAATGGGGGTTGATTTACTAAAGGCAAATGCACTTTGCACTACAAGTGCACTTGGAAGTAAAGTCGCTATAGATCTGAGGGGGACATGCAAGGAAAATAAAAAGCAGCATTTTAGCTTGCACGTGATTGGATGATAAAATCAGCAGGGCTTCCCCTCATTTCAGATCTACCCCTCAAATCCACAGCGACTTCATCTCCAAGTACACTTGTAGTGCAAAGTGCATTTGCCTTTAGTAAAGCAACCCCTTGATATTGATCATCTTAAAAATTGGTTCTCCTGGGTAGTAATCTTCCCTACACCCTGTCCTGGGGATGTTACAAGTGTTGCTTCTCTTTGTCATCTTGAGTTGAACTAAACTCATTACTTTGTTCTACAGCCAAACCCAAGTTCAATGAGCCGGTAAAGTCAACACTTTCTCCCCGGGGAGAAGTAGAGCTGTCGGCTACCTTGCAACATTTTTATCCAGAAAAGATGGAGATCAGATGGACCTCTAAAAGTGCAAAATCTCAAGAAAAGATCCAATCCAAGGAAAATATTAGCAATTATGGCAACACGTTTAATCTGGAGAGCAAATGTACAGTGCCTGGGGAGTTCTTCAAAGATCCCGAATTTAAAGTCTTGGTGACATGGAAACATGAATCTATGGAGGGCCCAGAATCCCGGGAACTGTCTGTAAGAGGTAAGGAATTAGGACGAGGAATAACAGAGCTACCACCTTCTTATTACCGTATATAGCCACAGGTTTTCCTGGGATGTTTTCCTATTAGCTACTTTGGAGAATTCCCCCTATTCGTCCTCTGGTCTTTCTCCCCCTCCGCTCCCGCCACCAACCTGCTGAACATGAAAACGACAAACCTCCTCCGACGCTGCTGCCAGCCGTTCTGCGTATCTTTGTGATGTGTTTTACTATGCCAAAAAAAATGGCATGAGTCCCCCCCCCCCAAAATCCATACCAGACCCTTATCCAAGCACGCAACCTGGCAGGCCACAGGAAAAGGGGAGACAAAAGAGCGCCTCCCACCTCCTAAACCGTACCAGGCCACATGCTATTAACAAGGGAGGGTGCTTTGGGGTCCCGCTAAAACACCTTGTCTCCATGATGATGGGGACAAGAGCCTCTTCCCCATAACTCTGGCCCGGTGGTTGTGGGGGTCTGTGGGCAGGGGACTTATCGGATTCCCCTGCTTTTTTGGGTGAATGAGTAGGGAGTACAATGTACCCAATACCCATTGACATGGTGGGGGCAGGGATCTGGGGGTCCCCTTGGTAAAGGGGGCTTCCAGATAATGATAAGCCCCCCGCCCGCAGACCCCCACAACCACCAAGCAAGGGTCAACATGGGGACAAGGTGTTTTGGGGGCATGTTGAGGGCATGTGGCCTGCTACGGTTCAGGAGAGGGGGGGCGCTCTCTTGTGTCCCCCCTTTTCCTGCAGCCTGCTCAGGTAAGGGTCTGGTATGGATTTTGAGGGGACCCCACGCCATTTTTTTTTACATTTTGGTGTGGGGTTCCCCTTAATATCCATATCAGACCTGAAGGGCCTGGTGTAGCTTTTACAGGCAGACTAAAGAGACCCCCCCAGGCACGATATTTAAAGGAATATTTCATTTTTATTGTTTCACTTTAAAGTGGTTGTATAGTCAAATTTGGGACTTTTACCTACAGGAAAGCCTATAATAAGGCTTACCTGTAGGTAAAAAAAATCTCTCCTAAACCTGTACGGTTTAGGAGATATTCCCCTCGCAATGCGCCGCTGACTGCAGCGGCGCATACTCAGAGGGGATTCTCGGCTGAAAGTCCAGCAGACGCCGGGCCCTGCCAGAGAGAAATCTCCTGCGCGCATGCGCGGGAGTGACAATATCGCGGCTCCGGCCACTCACAGCGCCGGAGCCGCGATACCCGGAAGAAACGCTGAGGGAACATGTCTGCTCCCTCGGCATGGATTGGGCCAGATGTCGGGGCCTCGTTCTAAGGTAAGTATTTCATAATGAGCTAGTTTGCGGTGCATACTAGCTCATTATGACTTTTCCTTTGCAGGGGAGAAAAATAATAATAATTCAGCGGGTATACAACCGCTTTAAGCATTTTTAAAATCACTGTTCCTGAAAAAAAGAACGGCTGTTTTTAAAACTTTTTTTTGCATTGATACATGTCCCCTGGGGCAGGACCCGGGTCCCCAAACACTTTTTATGGCATTAACTTGCATATAAGCCTTTAAAATTATCACTTTTGGTTTTTCATGTTCTGTCCCATAGACTTTAACGATTTGCACGATCTTGCTTTGCATTATTGGGCATTCTGCGGTGCTCGAATTTGTCGTTGAACGCCCCATAATGTTTGCTGTTCGACTCAAACATCGGGCTTATCCCTAGTACTAAGTATAAATGGCCAATATTAAAACATATCCATAAAAAATCCAGCCAGCATATATACAAAATCAGACCCTTAGGCTGGGTTCACACTATTGCAAATTGGATGTGGGGTCCCCGCATCCAGTTTGCAATAGCAGGAGATTTTGACCGAAACTCTATGGAGTCGGTTCACATATCTCCAATGCGGCTCCGGTGCGAACTCGCACTGGAGCCCTGTGCGCCTTTTGGTCCGTTTCAGTGTCCAACTTCAGCCAAAAATTTGTGCTGAGATCGGACCTGAAACAGTCAAAGGGGACACAGGGGACCCATGCTGGGAGCCTCATCGGTACTAGGTGTGAACCCAGCCTATGTATCTATGGACGTGGTGATGGTAAAATGGAAAACAAAAAAAATTACTTTGATATGTGTTGTAATAAGTTGGTAAGTGACAATGAGTTGTGTAAAAAACTTAAATAAACACATTCAAATTGTATCACAATGTATTCTGCCATGAAATAAGAAAGAAAAAATCTGATAGGTTGGTAGGGCTTCACAGACAATTTTCTGCTCATGAATTCTTCTGATGTGTCTCCACTTTATTCCCATTAATAGATCTTCCCTGGCACCCAAAGCTCCAGGCCATCCCCATAGAGAGTGTCTTCCGAGGTGACGAGGTTCTCTTACAGTGCCGGGTGTCAGACTACTTCCCGGACGCTCTGGTTGTGAAATGGTTGGAGAAGAAGATGGGTAGTCAGGAATTAGTGGAAATCACCAGTTCTGAAAAATACAATATTCCAAAAATCTCATCATGGACAGAGAACGGAACCTTTTCTTCTACAGCGGATTTATCCTACAAGAGGTCTGATCTGTCAGAGAAGGGAATTGAATTTATCTGCAGAGTGGAACATCCCAGTCTTGGTACACCCCTCCAAAGCACTATTTTACAATATAAAGACAAAGGTAACCTTACTTTATTGCACCTTTCACAAAGCTTTAGGCCTAAGTCTACAAAGTCTAAGAACGTGACATACTATTAATGTGGAGTGGCCCTCGTCCTTCTCCAATGATGCTCCGCCACCACAATCTTCCAATTGTCATTTGCATTCATCGTGAGAGCCTGACTATGCCCACCCTTTCCACCCAGCTCTTCCATTGATAGAGGACATAATTCAGCTTGAATATATGAATTTATGAAAAAAATGAATGAAACATAAAGGAAAGACTGACAAATGATTACAAATGATTACAAGAGCCACCTCCTCCAATCATAGATCAGAGCGTCCTGTTTATCCATTGATATCTTTGTCAAAAGGGAGTTAGTTCTGCTTTCACTTCCCCTTTCCTGCTATGGATGGGCAAGCGGTTTGCCAAACAGCCGAATTTGCAGGATGTTCGCTGGGTGTTCGCCCCGACGAACACCCTGCAATGCACTGAGTGCTGCACAGTGCATTCTACACCCTGATTGGGCAAAGCTTTGGCCAATCAGGGTGCAGTGTAAGCTGATTATTAAGGAGTGGGGCTGGGAAGCCGGCCGCGGCGTCCTTAATAACCAATGAGTCATCAGCTGTCAATGGGTTTCCCCGCTGACAGCTGAATAAAAAAAAGAAAAAAAATGCTGGTAAAAAAGAAGAAAGAAAGAAATGGCGTGCCCCCACCATTCCATACCAGGCCTTGGGTTTGGTATGGATTTTAAGGGGAACCCCATGCCATTATTTAAAAAAAAAACTGCATGGGCCCCCCCCCCAAAATCCATACCAGACCTTTATCCAAGCATGCAGCCTGGCAGGTCAGGAGAGGGGAGGGGAGTGGCTCCCATAGACTTCAATGGGGTTCGGCCCATCCCTACCCCCGCCGTTATTCTGGTCTAGACCAAAATGACATGTTCCTGGTCCTGCAGTGTCCTGGGATACTTTCATCACATTTTCCAGGGAGTTGCAGGATCGTTCACATAGAGAGGCCAGGACAGGCTGGAAGGTGGACCTGGTGCATCATTGATAGCTAATTGCCTGAAACTGGAAGAGGCAGCCAGCTGAAGCTAAATAAGATAGCAGTGTGGGACCTGATGATTGCTGCCTGAACAGCAGGTTGCAGTGCAACAACACTGTATTTGCTGTACAGGTGAGTATGTATTTTGAAGAGAACCCAGGGTCACATGTACGAGGTAAAAAAAAAAAGTTTAGGATGCTGAGAGGCGGGGCGGGTTTTATGATCAAGTGACCGCCGTGATTGGCTGCTTGGTATCAGAGGCTTTCCGGTAGCCGCCGGTAACTGGTTTAGGCGTGCACTCTGTGCCTCTGTGTGTGTTTGCACAAATGCATGCAAATGTGCGGCCGCTCAGCGCCAAGGCCCACCCGCCGAGAGGCCACATATTTTTGTGCGGCCAGCGCCAAGAGGTTAAGATAACAAAAATAATACATTCTGGGCAAACAAAGCTTATACACTAAGTTATTTTTCTGTTAAGTTGAAAGAATTAACAAACAAAGCACATGAAAAACAAAATGGTGAGAACTGATAAAAAAAATAAAAAAAAATTCTATTGTAATCAGAGCTAAAAAAAAGTCGTTTTGCTGTGCATAATAGTATACATTTTATTCTACAATTTGTCCAATGTAAAATGATGCTAAAATAATGTTTCTGCTACAAAGCTTGACAAAGTTATTTGCATGTCCTGTTTATATGGCACTGAAAAAAATAACAAAAAAATGCAAAAAGATAAGTAATGATGGTAAAAATATGAAAAAAAGTAAAAAAAATAATAATTTTAAAAAGTAATAACAGCATGGTGAGGAAGAAGTTCATTACTGTAGATTGATTAGTGTCAACTAATGGTTTAAAACAGGTCAAATACATTTTTATTGAAAAAAAATTGATGTTATGTGCAGATCAAAGTTACTCGTTTGATTTACATATGAATGAGTTAGTAAATACAAGGAAATAATACATCGCTACATTGTATTTACTCCCTGATTTTTTGCATTGTATTTACTCCCAGATGTTTTGCAGTTGTTGTTTTACACATTAGAGGCTGCATTTTGACAGCCACTCCTACTATTTAATACAAAACAAATCTTGGCTGCCATTTTGACAGCCGGTAATAGCTGTAGGAGGAACAGCAGCAGGGGGAGAGGAACTGGACATCAGCAATGCATTCTAGAAACGTATTTGAATAATTTTAGGACATATCTCTTACGTTCAAAATGCCCAAGTGGTTAAGAAAAAGTCAGAAGTGGCATCTGCGGGAGGCACAGGCAGTCCTGAAAGCAAGGAAATGTTCAGAACAGTAAACAGATTGGGGGAATATATTGCTGGCAAGAATCATCTAAAACCCGGGAAGGGTAATACTTTGCACTTTTGTTTACCTTCTTAATTATCGCTTTATCCACTTGACCTCTGGAAGATTTACCCCTCTTCGTGACCAGGCCATTTTTTGTGATATGGCACTGCGTTATTTTAACTGCCAATTGCGCGGTTGTGCGACGCTGTACCCAAATAAATTTGATGACTTTTTTTATCACAAATAGAGCTTTCTTTTGGTGGTCTTTGATCACCTCTAGATTTTTGTTTTTGTGTGCTATAAACAAAAAAAGACCAACAATTTTGAAGAAAAAAATATTTTTTTTTTACTTTCTGCTATACAACCAATCCAATAAAAAAAAAAAAACAAATTTCTTCATCAATTTAAGCCAATATTTATTCTGCATCATATTTTTGGTAAAAAATAAATAAATACCAATAAGCGTATATTGATTGGTTTGTGCAAAAGTTATAGTGTCTACAAACTATAGGATAAATTTATTTACTAGTAATGACAGCGATCAGCGACATTGCGGCGGACATTCTGACACCAACTGCCACTTTTTGGGGACCAGTGACACTAATACAGTGATCAGAGCTAAAAATATACACTGTCATTGTACTAATGACACTTGCTGGGAAGGGGTTAATGTCAGGGGCGATCAAAGGCTTAAATGTGTGCCTGACCAGTGCTTTACTATACTTTGTGAGGTGCTTTTACTAGGGGAAGAGATGGATCCTAGTCCCTGCTTTGCAGAGACACATGATCAATGCCTTCCCTCCTGTCAGAATCTGCCTTATTTACATATGCAGGCCGCCATTGTGCCTCTCTGCTGGATGATCGGCGGGTGCCAGCAGACATCGAGTTTGCGGTACCTGCTGATCAGCTCCTGCTGTATGTAATCACAGAGGGAGCGAGTCTTTGGTGGTGCACAGTCACTCCCGATACCTGGAAGTTCAGGACCACGTATAGGTGACTCTGCGCAGGGCTGCCACCCTGTAGAAGTAAAACTGTCATAGGGTGGTCGGCAAGTGGTTTTAAGTGTGTACAGCATATAACTACTATATTTTGTGCAAATGGTCTCTTAAAACTGAACTACTAGCAAGCAACTAATTGCACAGTGGAATTAACATATGTGTAAGCTTTTCTTTTACCTACAATACAAATATATATATATATATATATATATATATATATATATATATATATATATATATATATATATATATATATACTTTCTTCTTGTGTATGTAAACCCCAACAATTTACTTCTCTTATATTCTCCCCTCCCTACTCTGTCTAAAACTAGCAATAATACATTTGACTGTACATATATTTGTGAACGTATATAATTAATTACATTAATGTGGTATTCTCATTTAGAATTAGAATTAACTTTTACTTTTTTCCATTACTGCAGCAGAGATGCCGACCTTCAGTGTTAACAACATATACGGTCCCCAGACATGGTACAATGGGGAAAAAGTCACTTTGTACTGTGGTGCCTCATACTGTACGGAGAACACCAAGGCCATATGGAGGGTGACAGAAGCAGGTGGAACTCATTATGATATATTAGATACCCCATCAGGGGAAGAAGCGAAAAGTGGTCTTCAGCATTCTGGATATGTGGCTCACAGAGAGAGAACTGAAAAATCTGATAAAGAAGATCTACAAGATTTCACTTCCTCTCTGACCTTCACACCTTCCATCACTAAACACCTAAATGTCACCATAGCTTGTAAGATTGTGGATTCTGGTGAAAAATTTAAGGAAAAGACCTTTCGTTGCAAAAATATTTTTGGTGAGATTTCCCACTGTTTATTTATTTATTTTTTTATTGCTTGTTTTGCTCCTACTTATTTTTATACTAAATTGTGTAAGTCTGGGGGTAAGCACATTACTGTAGACCTAGATTGCAGCTTGGTATCGTCCTCTGTTAAAAAGCGTGAGTAGAGAGTAAAATGTAAATGTAGTGTAAATACAACTCTACATACTCACTCACAGGGGCGTTTCTTAATCAATAGCAAAGTCTTTGTGTTATATGTGAATCAGTAACCCTTCTCCAAAGGGTGTGTAGCGGAGATATGTATTTTTCATCCAAGGCATTTCAAACGTACTTTCAGGAGTAGAAATTGAAGAATCCTTCGTCCATCCAATAGTCCGTTTATTGTTCAGAAAGACAAGCAAAGACAAGATTGACATCTGGTAACATATGGCATGGTGATGGCCTCAGAAGGAGGAAAGGGTTATCTGATCTACATTCTCCAAAGTGTAGAATCCTTTCTCTACCCACCCATCCTCCCTTTCCTATAACCCTAGTCCATTCTTATACTGTTTCAAGATGTTATGTCAGCATATCCTAATAACACCCACATTTGCATATATACCCAATATGGTTCAGTCTATAGATAAGTAACATAACTCCACCCATTGTTCTGACATAGTAACTCAAAAATAGAATACCTACCACTCCTATCTATACGATCTGCTGTTGTGTGACCTTCAGAAACCATCACTTACCACCGAACATATAACTTACATATATTTTCTGAAACTTTTATCTTTTAAGATATTAATTACCTCAAAAACTTCTAACATCCTCCTCTTGGTTTTTATATATGTTTGGATGGGAGAGGTTGAAGCAAGCTTGGGTAGTCAGGCTTACAGTATCTCAGGGGAACCAAAGTTCCTTGGAACCATAGGGTTCTTCCAGAGGTTGCATGAGGTTTCTTGCGCAATGGGCAGTTTTTGTCCCTTAGCTAAGTAAACACTGACACCAAATATTATTGGCAATCAATAATTATTGGTTAACATAGTTACATAGTAGGTGAGGTCAAAAAAAAAACACAAGTCCAACCTATGTGTGTCATAATATGCCAGTATTACATTGTATATCCCTGTGTCGTTCAGGTGCTTATCTAATAGTTTTTTGAAACGATCGATGTCCCCCGCTGAGACCACCGCCTGTGGAAGGGAATTCCACATCCTTGCCACTCTTACAGTAAAGAACCCTCTACGTAGTTTAAGGTTAAACCTCTTTTCTTCTAATTTTAATGAGTGGCCACGAGTCTTGTTAAACTCCCTTCCGCAAATTTTTTTTATCCCTATTGTGGGGTTACCAGTACGGTATTTGTATATTGGAATCATATCCCCTCTCAAGCGTCTCTTCTCCAGAGAGAATAAGTTCAGTGCTCGTAACCTTTCCTCATAACTAATATCCTCCAGACAATTTATTAGCTTTGTTGCCCTTCTTTGTACTCGCTCAATTTCCAGTCCATCCTTCTTGAGAACTGGACAGCATACTCTAGGTGTGGCCAGACCAGAGTCTAGTAGAGCGGGAGAATTATTGTTTTATCTCTGGAATTAATCCCCTTTTTAATGCCAATATTCTGTTTGCTTTGTTAGCAGCAGCTTGGCAATGAATGATCATCTAATAGGAACCCCAGGTCCTTTCCATCCTAGATTCCCCCAGAGGTTCTCCCCCCAGTCTATAGATTACATTCATATTTTTGCCACCCAAATGCATTATTTTACATTTTTCTACATTGAACCTCATTTGCCATGTAATTGCCCACCCCACTCATTTGTTCAGATCTTTTTGCAAGGTTTCCACATCCTGCGCAGAGGTTATTGCCCTGCTTAGCTTAGTATTGTCAAATACAGAGATTGAACTGTTTACCCCATCCTCCAGATGGTTTATGAACAAATTAAACAGTATTGGTCCCAGAACAGAACCATGGGGGACCCCGCTACTCACCCCTAACCATGCTGAGTACTCCCCATTTATCTCCACCCTCTGAACTCGCCCCTATAGCCAGTTTTTAATCCATGTACTCACCCTATGGTCCATGCCAGCAGACCTTATTTTGTACAGTAAACCTTTATGGAGAACTGTGTCAAATGCTTTTGCAAAATCCAGATACACCACGTCTACGGGCCTTCCTTTATCTAGATGGCAACTCACCTCCTCATAGAAGGTTAATATATTGGTTTGGCAAGAATGATTCTTCATGAATCCATGCTGATTACTGCTAATGATACCGTTCTCATTACTAAAATCTTGTATATATTCCCTTATCATCCCCTCCAAGAGTTTACATACTATTGATGTTAGGCTAACTGTTCTGTAATTCCCAGGGATGTATTTTGGGCCCTTTTTAAATATTGCTACTACATTGGCTTTTCTCCAATCAGTTGGTACCATTTCAGTCAGTAGACTGTTAGTAAAAATTAGGAACAATAGCCTGGCAATTACTTTACTGAGTTCCCTAAGTACCCTCGGGTGCAAGCCATCTGGTCCTGTGATTTATTCATGTTAAGTTTCCCAAGTCTAATTTTAATTCTCTTCTGTTAACCATGGGGGTGCTTCCTGTGATTTGTCATGAGGATAAAAACTGCAGTTTTGGTTACTGAAGCCCCTAGATTCCCTCGTGAAGACTGAGGAGAAGAAACAATTCAATGTCTTCGCCAACTCCCCATCCTTTGTAACCAGATGTCCTTCCTCATTCTTTATGGGGCCAATATGGTCTGTCCTCCCTTTTTTACTGTTTACATTCTTAAAGTATTTCTTGGGATTTTGTTTGCTCTTTTCTTCCGCTATGTGTCTTTCATGTTCTATCTTAGCCGTCCTTATTGCACCCTTACATTTCTTGTTTCATTCTTCATAAAGTCTGAATGCTGATGATGATCCCTCAACCATATATTTTTTGAAGGCCTTCTCCTTTGCTTTTATATGCATTTTTACATTGGAGTTAAGCCATACAGGACTTTTGTTTCCTCTTTTAAATTTATTACCCAATGGGATGCATTGGCTAATGCCCTTATTTAATATGCTCTTAAAGGAAACCCATCTCTCCTCCGTGTTCTTTGTTCCTAAGATTTTATCCCAATTTATGCCTTCTAGCAAGGTTTGTAGTTTAGGGAAGTTGGCTCTTTTGAAATTCAGTGTCTTTGTATTCCCCTTATGTTTCCCATTTGTGTGATTTATACTGAAGCCAATTGATCTGTGATCACTGTTACCTAAATTGCCCCGTATTTCCACATCCGTGATCAGGTCTGTATTGTTGGTAATCAGTAGACGCTTTATTTCTAGTTGGTGCATCTACCATCTGACCCATAAAATTGTCCTGTAAGACATTTAGAAACTGGCGAGCCTTAGATGTGCATGGTTCCCTCCGCCCAGTCTATGTCTGGATAATGAAAATCCCCTATTGTGATAACACTTCCCATCCTTGCTGCTAATCCAAATTGTGATAGGAGATCTGTCTCCTCTTCCTCCCTCAGATTAGGGGGCCTATAGCATACTCACAGTATTATTTTGCCCTTAGCTTCATCCCTTTGGAGCTATACCCATAAGGATTCTACCTCCTCCCTAGATCCCTTAGTGATGTCATCTCTCACATTCACTCGTACATTATTCTTGATATACAGGCATACCCCTCTCCCTTTTTTACCCTCTCTATCCTTGCGATAAAGGGTATACCGCTGAATGGTTGCCAGCCAATTATGAGAGCTATTGAACCAGGTCTCTGAAATTCCTACAAAATCCAAATCCTCCTTGTACAATAGTATCTCTAGTTCACCCATCTTGTCCGCCAGGCTCCTGGCATTGGTGAACATGCCACATAGTTTAGACCGGTTGCATATTATCCTCTTATTGGGTGTTCTGAGATTGCAGTTAGGACTTGCTACTATACTTACCTTGGATTTATGTGCCTTGGCCAACCTACCACTAATGCCCCCCATTACTACCCTCAGGAATATGTTCCGCGCTGACTATCTCGACCTCTAGACCCCCCCCCCCCATCGCCTAGTTTAAAAACTGCTTCCCACTGACCAATCTAAGGATCATTCCTCCCACTGACCACCAATGTAAGGAGCCTTCTTCTCACTGACCAGCTGCTGCTTTTAAGATGGAAAAGCGGGAAGAGGGGTGGTAAATATGTCATATTTACCGGCCCTTTCTTTTTGTGATCCAACACAGCGATCAGTACTCATCACTCACTGCTTTCATTCATTAATGAAGCTTAATAAACTGTTTACTCTTCAGTTGTTGATCGAACAGGAGCCTCTGTACAGAGCTTTCTGTTCATTCACTGCCCAATGCAACTGAGGCTGGAAAGAAGGGGTTAGTGGAATCTGTGTCCTCAGTCTCTTTCTCTGTCTCAAAATTGAGACATCAGGGGTATATTTAGACCCCTGATATTTCACCAAAGCTCCCCCAACAGCATTGTGAATTTTTACAATTACAAAATTGGAAAAAACAATTGGAAAAAATAATAAATAAATAAGGACTCACACAGGTTCTCTGGCAAATGTATAACCCCACCGCCTCATTACAAACTGCCATAAAATTTTCAATGCTGTGTGGCTTCCTTCACGCTACGCTGCATCACATTACGCCCTTGTACACACGATTGGAGATTCCGACTTAATGTGTCCGATCGGAGCGTTTTGTCGGATATTCCAACTGTGTGTGGTCTGCTTTGGACTGTTTCCGTCGGACCAAATTTTCCAACTTGCCGGAAATATTTTCCGACAAAATGCTCCGATCGGACATACTCCGATCATGTGTAGAGAATTCCGATCAGACAAAGTGCCACGCATGCTCAGATCAAATTCCTACATCAAAGCTATTGGCTACTAGCCTGAACGCAGTCCCATCGTAACGAAAGAACGTCATCACGTTCTGAACGATCGGATTTTCCGACAACTTCGTCCAACCGTGTGTATGCAACAGTTTCGGACAAAATCCGTCGGGCAAAATCTGACGGATTTGGTTGTCGGAATCTCCAATCGTGCGTACAAGGGCTACGTGTTTGACAGGCATACAGTTGGGGGCAGAAAAATGCACCTTTGCCTGTGTAAATAGAAATTCTTGCAGTGGCGCTGGATATAGTAATTATTAGCAAGGGTTCTCTGTGACTAGAAAGTTATTTTAATGGTTCCTCCAAAGTAAAACATTTTGTTACGGACATAGTCCACAGTCCATCTTGGGATTGAGTAAGAGAGTGTGGCTACATTCCTAAATACATTGGGATCATGGAGAATGAACATAGCCACCAAAATTGGGTCCAACAGATATTCGGACGGAATCAGTCCGATGCATAGCACACACAGTCGGATTATTCGATGACACGGTCCGATAGGACACATTCCGAAGGTATCTCCAACCGTGTGTACAAGGACTTAGGGAGATTCTGTCTGTTTTTTTGTCCTGTTTACCATATCACCAAGAGTGAATGTGAAGGAAAATCTTAAGTGTTGGGTTGCCCCAAGTGTTGCCATCAGAATAGGAGTCAAGAGAATTTTTTTCCATTGGAGACACTAGTTCTGGTGACAACCAGGGATTTATTTTATTCAGAGGGCTTTCCTCTCACTTCCTGTTTCAGTTATGTGACTGGAAGTGATGGGAATTCTCCCCAATGGCACACAGAATTTGTACTCTATCATTACTTAATATAAAAAAAAGTTTTTTGTCCTGAAACCTTAGGTAGCGGGAGCAAAACATACATTGTAAAGCTTTTATTTTTTTAAGCCTGTTTCCATTTAGCTACATAAAATGGATTTTTATATAATTTAGGTGGACTTTTAATGTATGGACGTAGGTCAATGACAGATTTTAAAGGGGGTGACCCAAACAGAGCACATAACTATTTATAACAATTCGTATACTGTAAAGTCAAGGGAGGCCTGTTGGAATCATGTCTTGCTCTTTTTCTTTCAGCAAAGCCCAGAGTGTCCAGTCCTATAAAACTGTCCTTGACTGATTCTGAAGAGGTTTTGTGCTCCCTGAATATAGAAAAATTTTACCCTGGTAATATCCAGATCAAATGGAATGACAAGGAGAGCTCAGATCGTGGCAAAATATCTCAAAACGATGACAGCACATACACAATTAACAGCCAATATAAACTTCCTGGGAGCTTCTTCAGTCATCCAGGCTCTGTGGTGAGGGTGTCCTGGAAACACGACTCCATGGAGGACTGGGAGAGCAGAGAGATGTCTGTGCTGGATAAAGGTACCAAGAATGATCAGATCCAGGAGTTACTGAATAGAAATGAACCGGGATTGTGTTAGTGAATAATTATGCAATCATATGAGAAGCTTTAGGATTATTCAGTCATTGATCTTGCTATGGCAAAACCATTAGGGATATCTGACATATCAGTTAGTCTACCTGAACTGCTGTTCTCTGCCATTGCAGACAATGGGACAGTTCAGTGAAAGGAAGCTATAGTACAACTTCCATGGTGGTGGAGGTAGGTAGAAAAGAGTGGACATAGTTGGCACTCTTGCTGAGTGTGTCTTACAGGTCTGTCAGCTCTATTAACCCCTCTGCATCAGAAGATTATGGGGCAGGGGTAGAGGGGGCCGGAGGATAAGGATCTCAGGTAATGTAGGATCCAGAAGAACAAGGGCCAAATCCTACTGTCTGTAAGTAATGTGTTTTTCTACATAAATATAAACTGGTTAATACCTTTTCTCATAAGCAGTATATAGCAGTCTTGTGATTTCTATTAGTGTCTGGTAAAGCTTGTAGGAGGAGTTTTCATACTGTACTGAGCTGTCCTAGGAGGCTGCAGGACCTCTGACCATCTGTCTGGACAGTGCTGATTGACCCTGTGCTGTTCACATGCACTCTCCCAAGAAAAAAAAGCTTCTCTAGCAATACACGCCATACTGAGCATGTGCAGTCTGACTCCATAGGCTCTGTGTTATCAGGAAATTATCAGGGGACAGTGGAAAAAGGGAAGGATCAGAGAAGGCAGGATCAAACAGCCTTTTTACACAATGCTGACGAATCACCCCTTAGGTTCCCGAGTGAGTATAGCAAGCATGATTTGCTGCATATACAGACTGATTTTATTGTTGTGGGTTTAGTAACACCTATAGGTCTGGTATTGATTTTAAGGGGAACCCTCTACCAAAATGAAAAAAAAAAATGGCATGGGGTCCCCCCAAAAATCCATACCAGACCCTTATCCGAGCACGCAACCTGGCAGGCCGCAGGAAAAGAGGGGGGACTAGAGAGTGCCCCCTCTTGAACTGTACCAGGCCACATGCCCTCAACATTGGGAGGGTGCTTTGGGGTAGCCCCCCAAAGCACCTTGTCCCCATGTTGATGGGGAGAAGGGCCTCATCCCCACAACCCTTGCCAGGTGGTTGTGGGGGTCTGCGGCTGGGGGGCTTATTGGAATCTTCAAGCCCCCTTTAACAAGGGGACCCCGTTGATCCCACCCCCCCTGTTTGAAATGGTAACGGGGTACAAATGTACCCCTACCATTTCACAAAAAATGTGTGAATAGGGTAAAAAAAAGCCAATACACTCCTTGGGACAAGTTCTTTATTAAAAAAAAATAAAACTGTCCCACAAAGTCATGTTCTTCTTTTTCTCTCACTCCGACGGACCAAAAAAAGAAAAAGGTTATCGGGCTCATCCCTAATAACAGGTAACTTTCCTGGTTTATATTTAAAAAATAAACCTAGCATGACAAATTGTCAGCCCTTGTTGTAAACATTTTTTATAAACTGTCCATAAATATAATGATGATTGGCAACCCTGTCACAACATGAAAGGAGATTTTTCAAGTAATCTTATATGTCTGTATTATTCCAATGCTGATGTTATAAAATGAAAATGTCTGCCGTAACCATCAAACTCCTTTAAAGTGATGTACAAACTGTTACAGAATAATTAATTTTTTTTTAAAATATACGATGAGCTTTTACAACGTAAATCTTTTGTACTTTTTTCTACATTTGCAAACTTTTAATAATAAAAAAAACAAAACTTGGAAATTTATAGATAGGCGACTCCTATCCTCATATTGATTAGTGGTTCCAAATTAATAACTACTGCAGTAGCGAACAGACACAAAAGATACGCTCAGCATCTTTCCAAGAAACTACTCTGCTTTATTATGATGCAATTGAAGTTTTTTTTGTACACATGATTACATAGGTATCACATTAATATTACAATTGTAGTTGTATGGTAACAATGGGCATAACATAGGCAGACTAATTCTAATCAGGACTCGAAAGAATGCAAACATGTAATGAAAAAATTATTAGTGCCGTGTGAATAGTGAGGGCAGTGTGCAATACATACAAAATAGAATACAATTTTATACAGAACTTACAAATTTCCTTTACACTTGTAATGCTTATCATAGGTTTAAAAAACAAGGTCACATGATTGCCACTAAAATATACACAGAGTTAAAAATGAGAGAAGCAATATTACAGTGCTAGCAATTCACTAATCAATTTTACCAGCTGGTTCCACAATTTGTTTGTCTGGTAATGAAATTGATGATCATATATATATACATTTTTTTCCTGTTGCACACAGAGTTTCCCTGGAAGCCAGAGGTATGGGATATTCCAGTTCCCAATCTTTTCTATGGAAATAGAGCAACGCTGAAGTGTGAGGTGTCCAATGTATTTCCCAAAGTCCTGAGTGTGAAATGGCTGAAGAAGGAGAAGGACAGTGAACAAAAATTCCCTCTGTCCCAGAATGATGGGTACAATATCTCAGAACTCACACCACAGAAGCAGAAGGATAACACATTCACATACAAAGCATGTTTAAAATTTAAGCCATCCATCGCAGATGAGGGAGAAGAGTTTATCTGCAGGGTGGAGCATCCATCTTTGAAGGAACCAGTGGAGAAGAGCACAGTACCTCTTACTATAGAAGGTACCTCAAAACAGCCAGAAATGTGTAACTATTCTGTATATCAAGGTGGTCCATGGGTAGCTAAGGGCTTGTGTCGCTGGGCTTTTGTTGGCTTCTCCCCCATACAAGTCAATGGTAATGCAAAAACAGCTTGAAGCAGGTTGAGGAAAGCCGGGCATAGACGGTTCAAATCTCTGATGGTGCAGCGGGGACCGGCTGAGATTCAAACCATGTTTGGGCAGGCAGAATGTACCCAAGCTGATCAACCAACCTGTCAGATTTTATGTGCGATTATTACTATCGCCAGCCAGCTTTAGATGAACTTACCAATAAACTCCAGGTGCCAAAAAATATCATGCAACAATGGAAGGAGCACCAGACCAGTGGCGGCCCGTCCACACAGGGCGCAGGGGCGCCGCCCCCCCAATCCATGCGCCCATCCCCTAATCTACATGCGTGGCACCAGACGCATGAATTACAGTGGGAGATTTTTTTTAGAAGCACATAATTAGAGCTCTGCACCTGGGGTCCACCCAGTTGTGTAACAATAGCAAATGAATATTCGCTATGGTCATCCTGATTCTCCTCCCGGCCAATCAGGAAGCAGATCCTGAGACCTGTCACCCAATTGGCTGAGAGGAGAAGCAATTCAACACACCGTGAAGCAGAGAAGGAAGAGACACAGAGTAAAGCCACTGCCTGTGACCTAGATGGGGTATGTGCGAGGCTGGTAATCGACCGTGGGGGGGGGTGCGTGTGACCGGACCGATCGACCAGCAGAATGATGAACTAGGTAGTGTCCTACTGCCTTTCATTGCTTTCTAAACTGCTATTTAGCTTCTAATGAGGTTATCACGGAGGAAGGGGAAATCACGGAGGCAGGGGAAAAAATTAGCCCATCCAGTTTGAATTGTCTTTCTGATTCTCCTCTCGGCCAATCACGAAGGGGGCAGGGGAAAAAATGTGCTCCTTTGATTTCTTGAATTTTCTGCGTTCAAACATTAAATTAAATGTTCCCCTCCTAGCACAAAATAATCCCCCAAATCCCCCTTTCTAGCACAAATATTCCCCCACTCAACCCCCCACCCCCCAGCACAAATCCCCCTCCCAAACATCCCCTCCTAACACAAATCCTCCTCTCACCAAGATCACCCCTACTAGCACAAATCCCCCATCCTAGCAATCCTCTCCCTACCAAAATTCCCTTCCTAGCACTAATCTCCCTCAAATGATTTTAAAATTAAGCTTTAAAGGGGTTGTAAACCTTTGTGTTTTTTCACCTTAATGAATAAGATGCAAAAACATCATAGGATGAAAAAACACCTGGCAGTGACCCCCTCCCCCCCCCCCCCCCCCCGTTTTACTTACCTGAACCCTCGAACTTGATCCAACGGGGATGCACTCTCTCTCTGCCCGGGGTTCTCGGCTCTTGATTGGATAGATTGATAGCATAGATTGGCTCCAGTTGCTGTCAATCAAATCCAATGACGCGAGCACTGGGGGGCGGGGCCAAGTCCTGCATTCAGCCTCTATGGATGCCGAATGCTGGACTCGGGAGTGCGCCTACAAATTAACCCCCTCGGGCAAGTGCTTCTCCCAGGGGGTTATCAGATGTGGAGAGGAGCCGCGAGAGCCGCCTTGGGACCCCAGTACACGAGGTTCGGGGCTACTCTGTGAAAAACGAGCTGCACAGTGGAGGTAAGTAGGATATGTTTGTTATTTTAAAAAAATATGAAAATTTACCTTTACAATCACTTCAATCAGTTCCAGAAGTAAGTAACATTGTGTGTTATTGGCTCCCATCTATGGGAGGTGTCTACCTTCAGCCTACAATACATGGGTTTTTGTTGGCCCATTGTACATGGCAGTTCTGAATTTTCATTTTCCAAGTAATATTCATTCCTTCTTATTAGCATGTAAGCTGTAAAGCTGTGTTACTTTTGTCTTGTTATGTTATCTGTGTATGGTATGCATGTCAAACTTTTTAATTTTAAACTTTTTTTCAAACTTTTTAATTTTATTTAAAAAGTGTTTATGTGATTTGTTGGACAGATATAGCTTCATCTGAAAATACCCCTCTACACAGAGCACAAGATGTCTCCATGGCTGACTCAACTGTTATACTTCCACCTACAGGTCAGTGTTGTCACTGCAATTATTCATTCACCAGCCACTTCAATACAGCATCTGTAAATGGATGAGTTATACCAATCCAGAGTAAAGTAAATATCTACTCATGGTGATGTGTTATTAAACTCAGGACCTTACATTCACTATATCTGGTCTCCCACAGTACACAGAAATATAATTATTTTAGGAAATATAAACTGCTAAACACCTTTTCTCATCAGCAGTATATAGCAGTCTTGTGACATCTATCAATGTCTGGTTAAAGCTTGTAGGAGAAGATTACATTCTCCTCTGACTGTCCTACAAGGACCTCTGGCTTTCTGTCTGGACAGTGCTGATTGGCCCTGTGCTAATCACATGCACTCGCCCAAAAAAACAATCTCTCTAGCAGTACACAGAAAACTGAGCATGTGCAGAGTGACACCAAAGGCTCTATTCAATCATGAGGGGGATTGGGAACAGTAAAAAAAAAGGGAGGATCAGAGAAGACAAGATCAAACAGCCTTATTACACAATGGCGGATTACCCCTTAGGCTCCACGGTGAGTATAACAGGCATGCTTTACTGCATATAAACACTGATTTTACTGTTGTCAGTTTAGTCACTTTAACCACTTGCCGACCGCCCACCGTCATTATACGTCGGCTGTTTGAAGAGGAGTGTCGTTTTTATGGCAGCAGCTAGCTACCATAACCCCGCTTTCTTCTTCTTCTTCAGCAAGCGATCGGCTTTCAGTTAAAAGTGGTCTCAGTGGCGGATTCGCCGCAAGATCACTTTTATCAGTGCATTTTTGTGTAAATATGAGGTCTTAGGTTTTTTTGTCCCCAGATCTCCTATTAAGAGGTCCTGTCATGTTTTTTTCTATTACAAGGGATGTTTACAAAGAGAGTGTAAAAATAAAAAATGTTTAAAGTGCCCCCGTCATATAAAAACGGTGTTCAAACCACACATGTGAGGTTTCGCCACGATCGTTAGAGCGAGATAAATAATTCTAGCACTAGAACTCCTCTATAACTTAAAACTGGTAATGGTAATGTTTGGGTGTTCTAAGTAATTCTCTAGCAAAAAAAATAAAATGTACACTAAATGCAGATGGAAGCACAGCCCCTGTCATAGAGGAAATCCTGCACTTAAAGCGAACACTGATTTCATTCCACCATAAAACTCCTGGTATCCCACTTTTAACATTAGAATGTATACTAGGGGTGATTTTGATCTGAGTTCTGACTCATGTAAACCTGTTTGATAATCTGGAGTACCTTTATTTACACTATATGGCCAAAGGATTGTGAACTTCTGAACATCACAGGTACACAGCATATTCTGTAGAGCAAGTGATAAATGATTCTATATTGTACAACCTATTGGTCTGGGTAGATTCTTTCAGAGGACGAAAATGTGAGACTTTTCAATCTACCCAGACCAATAGTTTGTACAATATAGAATCATTTATCACTTGCTCTACAGAATATGTTGTGTACCTGATCCAATGTCCATGCTCGAAACAATATATTGAATGTACCAAAAGGGCATTGCATGTACGCCTATCTGAACACGTGGGGAATATCAAGCATGGTTTCAGAAAGCACAATTTATCATGATACTACACCAAAACACCATGATTAAAAATCTTAAGGGGACTCTCTTTCTGGCCTTTGGCAAAATTTGGCCCCATTGGGAACATGGGTAGATCAATCTCCAGGCTAGAAACCTGATGGATTTTCGATGTGAAATCCTAAGTCCCCTTTGGCTTAAATGTGGACTGAAACATTAATTGTTTTATTAATAATGCCTAATAATTCATTTTTGGTTTTGCATTATTTTAATTATTTTCATTTATAATCAGTATTTGTATTTTATTTGAGGTTTTTTACTGATTGATTAACATCAATATTAATACTGTATTTTCATGAATACTCTACTGTCTCTTCCCATTATAAGTATGTGGTGTCAGCCCGGCTTCTAGCTTCCTACCTGACTCTTTGCCATATATCAGTGAATGATATTTACATCTCTATCTAGCTTAATTTTACTTTTCCACCACTAGATTGTGAGGTCTCTTCTTACACATGCTCCTTGGCTTCTATACTTCGGTGCTTATATCGGTGGCCAGCAGTTAATATGGCAGCATTTCCCCAGTTCTATTCTCATACTAACCCAGCAGCCAATAGTTAAGATGGCTCTGCGGGGCTGTAAAAATGATATGCGGGATGACACACTCACCCAGCCAATCCCCAGACGACGTCCGGTAGTGACAAAACATGTAGGGCGAAGCCCTACGACGGTGACGTCATCACGTTTTTCCTCTCAGGAGGTTGATGGGCAAACAAAACAGGAAGTGAAGGGAAGCCAGAGGAGACGCTGCGGTCTTTATTCCGAGACACATGGTGTATCGCTTATGAACGTTTTACATCTTGTGAGTGCAACCCACTTATTATATTAAATTAATCTTTTATTAAGTACTGCACTATGGAATCATTTTCTTTTATATTTTTTGAGTGTTATCGGCCTAGCTGTGGTTAGACATCATTAAGGGTATGGAGGATTTGTATTATAAGATACAAAGCAGCTTTTCTGCTAATAAAATATATAGACTTATTGTAGATGTTTATAGTCTGTGTGATGTGTCAAGTTCCTGCAGATGAGTGGCATTGAGTTTTGGTATTTGTCTTCTTTTAGCAGATCAGCTGAGATTCATTGTTGGGAAGATTCAGGGACCTCCTCGGTGGATTCATGGGGAGAAAGTTGCTCTGAATATTTCACTGTCTTATTGCTCTGAGGACACTCGGGTGATGTGGGCGGTGGAAAAGACAGATGGAAAAGTAGAGGAAATATCCAACAATGGAGGGGATCCCCTGACTGGTTATACAATATCTAAGGAGTCAGAAGAGTATGATAAAGAAGGACTGTTCAATATAACATCATCCCTGACATTTGTATCATCCGTGTCCAGACACCCTCAAGTCACCTTTGCCTGCAAAATCACCTCCGATGGACAAACCAAGACCATGAAATTCCAGCCTGAGTCTATATATGGTGAGATAATTCCTCATTTTAATTTACCTGCGCGTGTTATACGTGCTGAATGAGTTGTATTGTTAAAATACAACAAATACTGCTTGTTTTATAACAGTCTTAAGCCAGAATTTTCCAACAGAGAAAATGTTTATTACATAAGGTTAAATTAATGAATGGACAAAAGGTTTGATGCAATAAAGACCGATAGGTGGAGTAGTTCCAGGTGATATATTTTTGGCATGAATGGCTTCCTTATTTTCCCTTGAATCATCATTGTGATGCAATTATTTCACTCGAAAGATGGCCAATATATCAAATTTTGAGTTGATCCATTTTTTTATACTATGAACACTTAGAGCAGCCTTTCTCAACCTTTTCAACACAGAGGAACCCTTGAAATAGTTCTCCAGTCTCAGGGAACCCCTGCTAAAAATTTGAAATCTTCAACTCATGATACATTAGTGCGATGGTCAGTGGGAAGAATGGTCCTTACACTTGTGGTCATTATTATTATTATTATTATTATTATTATTATTATTATTCAGGATTTATATAGCGCCAGCAATTTACGCAGCGCTTTACAATATAAAAGGGAGACAATACAGTTACAATACAATTAAATACAAAAGGATTAAGAGGACCCTGCTCAGAAGAGCTTACAATCTAAAAGGGTGGGGCAGGTGGTACAGAAGGTTATAACTGTTGGGAATGAGTTTATGGAAGTGGTAGGAGATTAGTTTGAGACGTGATAGGCTTCCCTGAATAGATGAGTTTTCAGGGATCGTCTGAAGGTTATTGGGAAGAATTACCTCCTTACAGATGGCTAAAAAGATCAATGGTGTCAGTGGGAACTTATCTGAGAGGCAGAAATTGCCCAATGCTGAAGGAACCACTAGCAACCTCTGGAGGGACCCCAGGGTTCCACGGAACCCTGGTTGAGAATCACTGACTTAGAGGGTTATTAAGTATAGTATATTTCCATGTTTGGGATAATATCACCATGGTTAACTGGGCAGCAAGCCTCTAGCCTCAAGTCATAGATAGTGTATGTGTGCAGGGTGCTTTTCTACTGTATGAAAAGTGCAACCCCACCAAAGGGGCATCCTAGCCTGTGAGTGATTTTAAGACTTAGGGGACACAGAGCAGGGGACTCCGAAGTGACCTCAGTGACTACAAAAGCATATTAAGTAATACGTTGCAATACATTACATCAATAACCATGTTAGATGATATGTTTAGTATGATGTTGCATATGTAACAAGTAACCCAAGGAAAGATACCAGCTTCTATGTCTGGTGTGCTGAATTGGTAGTGTCATAAAGAGGAGTGATAATTGCCTCTCAATTTTGTTTTTTCATGCAAAAATTATTTTTGAAGTCTAGCAATACTAGAAGCCCTACCAGATAGTACAGTCCCAGCTAGTACAGCCACAGCCCCAGCTTTTTACATATTTACAGCTAGAAATTTTGTGCATAAGGTATTAAAACTGCAGAGGACAAATTTAAGGTATTAGTATTACAATACTATAATTTTCAAGCAATGGTACGAGAGCCAGATAGGGTGTTTTAAGAGGATTTAGAAGGGAATTGATACTAATGGTAGATATTGTAGCGCTAACAAGTGAACACATATATCGATATATAAGTGAAACAAGTGAACAAATCAAATATACAAAAGTAACATATATAAAAATGTGAAAAAGTCCCATAAACAAAGGAAATCTGTTGAAAGAGGCCTTGTGGGTCAACCACCAAATGATGATAAATCAAAGATGGAATAAGCTGGCACTGTCCGGCGTGGGAAGCATCAAGGATGGTACATCTTCAACAAAGGAGAAAAGTATATATACTCTTACCGGAACAGGTGGCCTGGAATGTCAATGACAACGAGTCCTCAAGGCAGGGGTGCCAAAATCGGCAGATAAACAGAACTAAGTGATCCGGAACCTCAAAACATGAACTCAGGGATGTTGTGGGCTAGGCTTATCGCTCTCCAGATTGCCCTAAATTTTATCCTGGGATCACAGTTTTTATCTTTATTGCTACACCATATGGAAGCATTTTTTCTTTACATAACCATCTGGATGAGAGTTGCCCTGCGGCCCAGCCGGTCTCTTTACATCTAACATCCAGCCTTGGAGCTCCTTCCATCGGAGGTTCGTTTGGTGGTTACCCACAACATCCCTGGGTTCATGTTTTGAGGTCCTGGATCCCTTGGAGTTCCGTTTATCTGCCGATTTCGGCACCCCTGCCTTGATTACTCTTTGTTGCTGACATTCAAGTCCACCTGTTCTTTTAAGAGTATATTTACTTTTCTCCTTTATTAAAGATGTACCATCGTTGATGCCTCCCAGGCCGGACAGTGCCAGCTTATTCCATCTTTGATTTATCATCATTTGGTGGTTGATGTACAAGGCCTCTTTCAACAGATTTCCTCATTTATTGGACTTTTTCACAGTTTTATGTATGTTAATTTTGTATATTTGATTGTTGCACTTATATATCAATATATGTATTCACTTGTTAGCACTGCAATATCTACCATTCACGTTTTATATGTTTGTCACATTGTTTAGATAGCTGCTTTTTTCTTGTTATTTGAAGTTAGTACAGTAACTCCCATATCCACATTACCAATTTGAATTAATGAGAATCTGCTACTAAACTCCAACTGGCAATAAACCTACAAATAGTAAATTTAGTAGTGGTGTACAATGCGTCTCCATACCCTGAAGCCCCATCCCATTAGAGCAATGTTTCTCAAATCCAGTCCTCAGGCCCCCCCAACAGGTCATGTTTTCAGGATTTCCCTCAGATGAAACGGCTGTGGTAATTGCTAAGGCAGTGAAACTGATCAAATCACCTGTGAAAAATAATGGAAAACCTGAAAACATGACCTGTTGGGGGGCCTGAGGACTGGATTTGAGAAACACTGCATTAGAGCAAGGAAGTGAGCATTGCAGTGAAGCGGGGAGGCAGTGAGGGAGCATAGATAGGTGAGAATACCTTGTGTTTATGCAGAATATACTAATATAAACCTATGCAAAGCAACAGCTACACTTTAATGTGCACTTTTGACCAAAGCATTTTAAATACCAATTTTAGCAAAGCCACAAGCCCTGGAACCCATGAAGACAAGTCTGTGTGACAATGGAGATGTCCTCTGTTCTCTGAACCTGCAGAAATTTTACCCCAGAGATGTGGAGCTCAGCTGGAGATCAGGAGAAGATAAGCTGGAGTCCAAGGAGAAGTATGAAGAGAATAATGATGGGACATTTAATAGTAAGAGTCATTGTATTGTCCCAGGAAAACTCTTATCAAATCCCAACTTCACTCTCCATGTCACCTGGAACCACAAATCTCTGGATGGACAGAAATCACAAGTCCTGTCCTGGAGGGATCCGGGTAAGTGCGAGAAAAAAAAATTCTTACTGCTAACTTAGAGACCATTCCCTCTGCAGCACAATTTGTGTTACATGCGTTGTTGGCTGTAACTCTAAACGACAACCCAATGCCAATGAGTAATAATGTACTAACTTGTGTTACAATCCCAAACAATGGTGCATGCACCCATTTTTGGCAGCACACCGCACCACAAAGTTGCAAAAATCATCTGTTGTAAGCTGTATTGGTGTGCTATTCAGTATGAATGGGAATGCATCACAGCAACGCATATAAAGTATGAATGGGCCCTTGCTGTTTACCTACACAAAGCCCAAATAGACACTTGTACATCAAACTGGAATGCAAAAGAGAATCCTATTTTTTTCACCACCATACAACAGTTCAATAAAAGAATGTCCAAGCTCCATCCCATCAAACCATCACCTTTTCACAAAATTTATACTAAATCCAGTAGAATCCAATATCAAAAGTGCAGTTGTAATTGGATTGAATTTAACTGGAATGAATATGGGTTTAGAGCAGGGATCTCCAAACTACGGCCCTCCAGCTGTTGCGGAACTACACATCCCATTAGGCATTGTAAGACTCTGACATTCACAGACACGACCAAGCATGATGGGAATTGTAGTTCCTGAACAACTGGATGCCCATAGTTGGGAGACCCCTGCTTTAGAAGAAGGGAGAACGTAGTGTTATCGAACCACCGTTTGATCTGTGTTTTCCTTTCTGCTTTATGATCCTCTGAATACATGTGACCATTGAATGAATATTATTGGGAAATGTGAATGTGAGCATCAGGAGGGACATATTCAGTGTTCTTCTCAGAAACCTTTGATGATATAATCAGAATTCCAGCACTTCATTATTTTCTGTGAATTTTCACATTCAAACAACTTTACAATTAATGTCAGATAATAACAGCTTTGCTTGCATACTTCCTTTGTTAACAGCGAATGAAAAAGGTTTCTGATAAGGAGAACTCAAAAAAGGTCTGCCATGTCCCAAATGTATCAAGGAACAAAGAGGAACCCCCTACGAGTGGGACTTTACCAGCACTACCACATACACAATCAATAATTGAAAAAATATATCAAGTATTTATTGAAAAACACATATAGCAGATTGCACATGAATGTGGATGTATGAATACAAAAAAATGAAAAGAAAAGATATTGCTTCCTGGACCCAACACATTTCAGAGATGAATGCTGTCTCCTTCATCAGGGGTTTCACAGGAAATATCATATCTATAGAATTCAAATGCAAAGTGATCAGTGATATTCAAACATTAACAAGTATCGCCAAATAGACACATACACAATGCTAGTAAATATTCAGGTCTTACTTTCTGGTCATTTGCATATATATCAGAACATCCACGTTGATTAAAAAAACTAAGAAATGACACAGTCCCCCGAACATCACATTCACATGGTTTATTGCTTTAATTGATAAAGATGGAAAAAAGGTTCCGAGTGCTGTAAGGGGATACGATCCCCAATCACACCAAACTCAGCTGGAATCTGGAGACCCAGACACAGCCGAGAAAATACCATGTGCACTGAGGCCCCAAAAGCGGAAAATATGGAAGAAAGAGCACAAACAGACAAATAAAGATAAAGTAAGATCTATTCTGAGAGAGGGAATAATTGGGTGAAGGCACAAAGGAATATTACACGTATATCCCCAATGACTGAACCCCACAAGCAATAGCATACTTATATGGAGCAGGGGCATCAATTGCAGGCAGAAGGGCCAGGTGGGAGCGTGGGAGGCATAGACCAATTCAGTAAAGTCACTGGTGGGAATCCATATTACCAACAGGTGGTTAACCCGAAAAAAAGGAGAGATATATAAAGTCTATATTAGAGAAATACATACATCTCCATTCAAACATGCGTAATGTTTGTAATGCCGCATACACACGATCAAACTATCCAGCAGACTTTACGCCCGTGTGTGGGCTCCGGCTGACTTTTTTTACCCAAAAGTCCGGCGGACTTAGAAAGTAGTTTTGACTAAAAAACTGTCGGCCGTGTGTGTGCTAGTCCGCAGTACTTTTGAAATGAACGGACTTTCCAGCACGGAGAAAAGTCTGTTCATTTTGAACGAGGCTCCAGGTAGACAGGACTAGCGAAGGAAGTCAATGTCTCCGCCTTAGGCGGCAAGATTGACACGTCGCTGGCCCTGTCACCTGGTGTGGACTTAAAGGGGAAGCCCTATGCCGCAAAAACGGAGTGGGGGTCCCCCCTCTAGGTCCATAGCAGACCCTTATCAGTGCACGCTACTCAGTCGATCAGGGGGGTCTTCTCACACGACTCCTCCGCTATCTTCTGCTCTTTTACTAGCGGAGGAGCCCGGCTTTCTTCTTTGTCACCGCCGCCCGGGGGTCTTCTTCCAACTTTGGGGGTCTTGTCCCTCTCTTCGGAGGTCTTGTCCCCCTGAACAGGGGGACAACACTGTTTTTAAAAGAACAGGGTAACAATTAAAAATAAAAGGTAAAATAAATAAGAAAAAAAAAACATTTTTAAACGTGCCCCGTCCCGCCAAAGTTCACGTGCAGAAGCTAATGCATACGTCAGTAGCTTCTGCATATGAAAACGGTGTTCAGACCACACATGTGAGGCATTGCCGCGATCGCTAGAGTGAGAGCAATAATTCTAGCCCCAGACCTCATCTGTAACTCAAAACATGCAACCTGTAGAATTTTTTTAAGCGTTGCCTATGGAGATTTTTAAGGGATAAAGTTTGTCCCCATTCCACGAGCGGGTGCAACTTTGAAGTATAACATAATCTTTCATAATATAAAAAAAATAAAAATTGAGCTAACTTTACTGTTGTCTTATTTTTTAATTCAAAAAAGTATTTTTTTTTTCCAAAAAAAGTGCGCTTGTAAATAGCTGCTTAAATCGTGTGACAAAAAGTATTGCAACGGCCGCCATTTTATTCTCTGGGGTGTTAGAAAAAAATATATACGGTATAATGTTTGGGGGTTCTAAGTAATTTTCTAGCAAAAAAAATGATTTTAACTTGTAAACAACAATTTGAAAAATAGGCCCATGGTTAAGCATGGTCCAATTTAATTGGCTAGAAGACATTCAGCAATGGTGTTATTATGTATAGATATTAATATCCAGTTCAGTTTTTTCACATAGGAATGCATACAGCTCTTTTTTAAAACAATTTACTGAGCTGGCCAGAACGCATTACTGAGAGAGTATTTCACAAAGATATTATAGATCTTTCATTTTCATATTTTCATAGCTGCCCACTAACTGCTCAGAAATCTTAATAGATTGTGATAAGACAGAGTGTTTTCTTATATATCGCTAAAAATAATGCAATATCGCTATAGAAAATCACAATCAAACCTCTATGATCCTGAGTGGCTAATTGAACTTTCTGATTGGCTGCAGTTATTGATGATAACAAAAATTAGAAAATGCCCCAACACCCACCGCTGTTATACGTCGGTACTTTGATGGAGGATATCGTTGTTATGGCAGCAGCTAGCTTCTTCAGTGAGCAGTCTGGTTTAAGTTAAAAGTGGTCTCTGCGGCGGACTCCCCACAAGATCACTTTTATCAGTCTCCCGATCGGTCTCCGGTCCCCTCCGCTGCTTACCAGAGCCATCGGCAGCGGCGGAGGAAATCGGGTCCTTCTTGTGTCCTGACATGGAGACGAGTGAGGGGAAGATGGCCCCCACCCATCTCCATATCATTGCAGGGCAGAAGCGACGCCAAAATGTCACTTCCGCTCATAGCTCTTAAAGGGACTTTTTTTTTTTATTACCTTTATCTATTTATTTATGTATTTTTTTATTGCATTTTAGTGTAAATATCTTTTTGACCCCCAGATCTCATATTCAAGAGGTCCTGTAATGCTTTTTTTTCTATTACAAGGGATGTAAGGAATAAAAGTGACACATTTTTTTTTTTTTTTTTTTTAAACAGTGTAAAAATAAAAGGTAAAATAAATAAGAAATTTTTTTTTAATTAAACTAATAATTAAAAAAAATTGCGCTTGTAAGACCGCTGCGCAAATACGGTATGACAAATTATTGCAAGGTCCGCCATTTTATTCTCTTTTATTCACATTTAAAATGTATAATGTTTGTGGGTTCTAAGTAATTTTCTAGCAAAAAAAAGCCAACTGTTTTTAACTTGTAAACAACAAATCTCAGAAAGAGGCTCGGTCCTTATGTGGTTAATATCAGGTTATGTTCCATGCAAATTTCTTAGGCCGCGTACACACGGGCGGACTGTCTGGCCAACTAAGTCCGTCAGACAATCCGACAGACAGTCCGTCCTACTTTTGAATGAACGGACTTGACCACACACGATGAACAGACAGTCCGCTGAAAGCTTGCGCGATGACGTGTACAGCACGTACGACGGGACTAGAAATACGACATCCAATACACTGCAATGCAACCTTCGGCGTGTAAATCCTTTCTGAGCATGCGCCATACTTAGTCCGTCCAACTTGCCTACTCACGAGCGGACTGTCCGCTGAAACCAAAGTTGGACGGACAATATTAGGGAAATTCCGAAAGACTTAGTTCGCCAGACTGTCCGCTGAAAAAGTCCGCTGAAGCCCACACACGAGCGGACTGTCCGCTGAAACACGTTTCAGGGGACTAAGTTGGACAGACAGTCCGCCCGTGTGTACGCGGCCTTAGGTTTGAAATTTTGACACCAGAAATTCTTTGCTCAGATATTTCAAATTCCAACACTTCACATTCCCATCCGCTCTTCTGATTACCTTTGCTAAATTATGCTAAGCATACTTTTGCCCATTATCAACTAGTCTACAATGGCTTGTCCGGTACCTTGTTATTGCAAACAGCCCTGTATGGTTATAGTACACTAATAACCAGATGTGGACCTTCACCGTTTTTTGGCAACATTACAGCCAAAAAACAAAAGTAAAAAGCTATTTTGGGTTAGTTTATTTCTTTTTTATGGAGTTTTGTATTTTTTCATAACTTTTTATGAACCAGGCGGTATTCTGATGTCTAATATATAATTCTACAAAGCTGCATTGTACAGGCAGTGGGCAGGTGGGGTTGTCTCTTTGGAAAGTATATTATTAAGTAAAATAACACATTTATATATTATAATCTCACTTCAATTTATAAAGGTCTGTCCTGGTGCCCGGTGATTGAGGAGGTCCCCATACCCCATGTACTAATAGAGCGACAGAACACTCTACAATACAACATCTTCGGATACTTCCCTGATGATGTCACTGTGATGTGGTACAGGAAGGAGAAAGGAGCCCAGGAATATATTCCTCTATCACAAGATAAGAAGTACCAGATCCCAGATATCCAGTCCCAGAGACAGTCCGATCTCACCTATTCCTGTACAGCCAGACTGCTCTTCACACCAGTCGTGGCAGACGGAGAATCGGAGATCATGTGTAGAGTGTCCCACCCCAGCCTGGAGACACCCATAGAGAGAAGATCAGGACCTCTACAGGTGCAGGGTGAGTACAGAAGAAATGTACAAAGCAGAAATATGTGCGTGATATTGTACAAAATGAAAGTCTTAAACCCTTAAACAAAAATATTTTTCTTCCAGCTAAACCGAAAAACAGGAAATCAGTAAAACCTTCTCTGGGCATCGGGAAAGTGATGTTCTGTCATATACTGGAGAACTTCTATCCCAAACACATCCAGATTGAGTGGCATTACTGGTCTGGAGAGAAGCTGAAACAACTCTGCCAATCCCAGGAGAAATATACACCTACGCTAAATAAAACTTTCGTTGTTGTGAGTGAATGTGGGGTTTCCGAGGATCTTTTGCAGAGTCCAAATTTCAGAGTACGAATCACCTGGAGACACGAGTCCATGGATGAGGAGGAATACAAGGAATTCTCTATAAAAGGTAAGAGATGTGACAGCTTTTAGTAATTCTACAAAAGTTAATAAGAAAAAAAGTACCTGCATGCTTTCACTACACCTTGAGACATGAAATCGGATGTATGTGGTGGTCCAGGGTTATGTCCAAAACTCTGCCTCTACACCATTAGGTAGAACCCCGCTCTCTCTACTCCTCTCTGTTCACCTGAATACTTTCATCATTTATGCCCCGTACACACAGTCGGACATTCCGACAACAAAATCCGTCAGATTTTTTCAGATGGATTTTGGCCCAAACTTGTCTTGCATACACACGGTCACACAAAGTAGTCAGAAAATCTGATTGTTCTGAACGAGGTGACGTAGAACACGTACGACGGGACTATAAAGAGGCCAATAGCCAATAGCTTTTGTCTCGTAATTTATTCTGAGCATGCGTGGCACCTTGTCCATCGGAATTGTCTACACACGATCGGAATTTTAACGAACGGATTTTGTTTTCGGAAAATTTTATATCCAGCTATCAAACTTTGTGTGTCGGAAATTCCGACGGAAAAAGTCAGATGGAGCCCACACACGATCGCACATTTTCCGTCTGGAAGTCGGACCATGTGTGCAGGGCATTAGGGTATTTGTCAGGCAGCTCCATGAAATGAAATGTGTGTTTGGAAGGCATGTGTGAAAGTATTTTAGGTTAAAGACATGTACAGGCTGAGATCCTTTCTGGAACTAACTTTTAAAGTGGAGGTCTGCCCCCCCCCCTACAAAAAATCTTAAGTCAGCAGCTACAAATACTGCAGCTGCTGACTTTTAATATTAGGACACTTCCCTGTCCAGGGAGGCCGCAGTGTCATCACCCCAGCCAATCTTCAGATCTGCTGTTGGGTGCAGCCATTGGCAGTAAGGGAACCCGCCTTTTGGTTTCACAGCTGGTTCCCTGCTGCGCATCCGCGAAGTGCGCTGGTCTTTCTAATTGGCCTGGCGGCGGAGGAAGGAGGAGGGGGTCTGAGCTTCTGAGAGACGGAGCCAGCTCCGGAAGTGGGGAAGGGGACCTGGCAGAAACAGGTTCTCCCTCCCCCTGAAAGGTGACAAATGTAACACCAGGGGGTAGGAGAGAAATAAGCGGAAGTTCCACTTTAAGTAACTGGAAATCTTCAGGTGCTTATCAGAGAGAAGGAAGAAAGACAAAGTAGCAGAAGGACATCTGAGAGAGGACCTGTCTTGGGAGATTCACTGGCATTGCACATTTTTTTTATGTTATATAGTATGGTGTTTTTGGCCTTAGGTTGTATGACACCCTGCATGAAACTGTATTAGGAAGGAGCTTAGGGCCTTTCTATACTCCCCTGCTCTATGTAAAAGGTTTCTGTACTCCCCTGCTCTGTCATACTTACCAACTGTCCCGAATTTCCCAGGACATTCCCGGGATTTAGACCCTTTTCCAGGATTTCGCCATTCCCGGGAAATGTCCCAGGAAATTCTGTTTTTCCCGATTTATTTTTTTTAGCCGCCGCCAGAATTTGAAACCTCCCGCCCCGCTACCTATGGTCTGGGACCTGATGTGGGAAGGGGCGGGGGTGGGCGGCTCAGTTGCTATTGGCAGCCACCCAGCTATTTTGTCCCATTCTGTTTAGTAAGGGCGGCGGAGAGTGTCTCCACTGCTGGGAATGCCTGATGTAAGGAAAGGGGGGGCTCCATTGGGGGATGCCTGGTGTAAGGGAGGACTCTGCTGGCAATGTCTGAGGTAAGAGGGGACTCCACTGGCAATATCTGATGAAAGGGGGGACTCTGCTGGCAATGTCTGATGTAAAGGAGCACTCCGCTGGCAATGTCTGATGTAAGGGGGGTGTCCGCTGGCAATGTCTGATGTAAGGGGGGTGTCCGCTGGCAATATCTGATGTAAGGGAGGCCTCCACTGGCAATGCCTGATGTAAGTTCAGACTCTGCTGGCAATATCTGATGTAAGGAGGGACTTTGCTGGCAATGTCTGATGTAAGGGAGGACTCCGCTGGCAATGCCTGATGTAAGGGGGGACTCCGTTGGCTATGCCTGATGTAAGGGGGGACTCTGCTGGCTATGCCTGATGTAAGGGGGGACTCAGATGACAATGCCTGATGTAAATGAGGGACTCCACTGGCAGTGTCTGATGTAAGGGGGGACTCCACTGGCAATGCCTGATGTAAGGGGGGACTCCGCTGGCAATGTCTGATGTAAGGGGGGACTCCGTTGGCTATGTCTGATGTAAGGGGGGACTCCGTTGGCTATGCCTGATGTAAGGGGGGACTCCGCTGGCTATGCCTGGTGTAAGGGGGGGACTCCGCTGGCTATGTCTAATGTAAAGGGGGACTCCGCTGGCCATGCCTGATGTAAGAAGGGGCTTGGCTGGCAATGCCTGATGTAAGGAGGGTCTAGGCTGGGAATGCCTGATGTAAGGAGGGACTCTGCTGGGGACACCTGATGGCACCTTCCAATCCACGCCCATTTAAGAAACGCCCACTATTCCACGCAAAGCGAGACGTATTTTACTGTTATGGTATGCCCAGCCCACAAATGAATGCCACTCCTCTAATTATAACAAGGCTCTGCCTACATGCAAAAAAGTGTCCCAATTTTTTTTTGCAGTGTTGCCAACTATGCTCTATGTAATGGTTTTCTATACTCCCCTGCTCTATGTAATGGTTTGTTATACTCCCCTACTCTATGTAATGGTTTGTTATACTCCCCTGCTCTGTGTAACAGCATATAAGATGACTGGACTTATAAGACGACCCCCTATTTTTCCAGTGAAAACTTTGGGCTATACTCGCCATATAAGACTACCCCCCTTCCGAGGCAACACCATGTAAAAAAAAACATCAGAAACTTAAAACAAAACCATCAGACTTAACATCAGAAAAAGGAAACTGGTGAACTACAAGTCCCAGAGATCCCAGAATTAGTAGGCAGCAACAATGAATCCTCTCCTCCAAAGCACCATAAATCATACCTGTATTTTAGGAGAGATCTGGAGCTGGATGTGCAGTACAAGATGCTTTGTTAATATGTAGAGCGCCAGGTACACACAGTATATGATGATGTACACTGCAGAATACAGTGTGCACCACTGAGCCAATCACGGCAGACAATGTATTTTACTAATCTGTTGATGTATACAAAGCCTGCTTGGATTGGCAGAGGCTGGGACATCATCAGCCCGCGCCACTCTGACTCATTGTAATGTATCCTGCTCGGATTGGTAGAGGTTGTTACTCCAATTCGAGCAGTCTTAGCATGTCTGTATTCATCAACAGAGTGCATCGCCCTCTGGGTTTGGCTGAGCGGTGCATACTGTATGGTGCATTCTGTACGATGCATACTGCATGTATACAGTATTACCGAGCACCCGGCGGGCTGAAATCGATCGCGACTGCTTCATATCCGGTGTATAAGACGACCCCCGCTATTTGGCTGTGTGATTTATGTGTAAAAGGTCATCTTATACACCAGAAAATACGGTACTCCCCCGCTCTGTGTAATGTTTTCTTATAATCCCCTTTCCCAAAAATCAAGTTTGCAGCATCATTCTTTCGCATCCACCTGTTTCCAAACGCATGGCAACCTGCAAAATAAAAATGTATGCGTTGTGTTTTTTATGAAAATGCGCAGCAATGTATGTCATGTTTACGTAATCAACCAGCACAGAAAACACACTCCGTTGTGCATTTCAAAAACACTTAGCAACGCATATGTGGCAACCTGCAGAAAAAAAATGCACACTTTGCAAAGCATTTTCAAATCGCATGGCAAAGTGCATCAAACTTGTGTTACCATTCATTGGCATCTGCGCACTGGGCAACTTGCAAGAAAACGCACACTTTGGTGAGCATTTCAAATATGCGTGGAAACCTGCGGCTCACTTGCATTACCGTTTGCTGGCATCTGCGTGTTTCGGAGCGAATGACAACCTGCAATAAAAAGATGCGCCCTTTGCCATGCATTTAAAAAACATGCAGCAAAGAGTGTCACGTCATTGTTTCCATTTTGGATGTGTTCACAGCAACCAGCAAAGAAAACATGTGCTTTGTTATGTGTTTAGAAAACAAACAGAAATGCGCATTGCGTTTGCTTTACCATTCATCCACATCTGCACATTTCCAAATGCACAGCAATCCATATTAAAATACACAGCGCGTTTGCGTTACCATTCATTTGCATCTGTGCATTTCCGAAATGTACGGCAACCACTAGGAAATGTACACCATGCCATACTTCTCAAAAACACACAGCAACGTGCGTTGTTCTTGTGTTACCATTCGTTCGCATCTGCATATTTCCAAATGCACAGCAACCAAGCAAGCAAGAAAATGTATGCTTTTCCGTGCGCTTAGAAAACACGCAGCGCTCAATTTTAAATATTAACAAACTAAAAGCTATGCATTTATGTTTAAAGTGTATCTAAACTTTAAAAACTAAAAATTTAATATTTTGCAGATTACTAGTCCTTAGTTTGGTGTCTGCACTTGTTTCCTTGTTTAAGCTTCTTTTGCTGGTAATCCTGCAAATAACACTCCCCCCTCCCCCCCCACTGTATTTATGGAGGGAGCCATGGTTGTCAGCCTATACTGCTCTCCAGATATGAACTACAAACATGTCTGTATCTCTTCATCTCAATTACACATGTAGCACTGACCCCCGAAGGACCTGCTGTTTTTTTGTTGGGCTTACCATTACCTCGCCTGCTCAGTGTCCTTCTTAGGGGTCCCATTGTAGAGTGGATTAAAGAATATTAGCTCCGACACTTAGTCCTTTTTCTGGATGTTTATTTAACAAAAGCACACGCTTTTGCAATAGAGGGGTACCGTAGAGGATAAGGGGGAATTCAGGCACCTTTGTAGTTTTGCGGGTTAGATGTATTTCCTTCATCCAGAGGACAATTTCCACAAGCTGGATCTAGCAATTGTGACGGAACCGATCCCACACTCCGATTGAGTACTCCCAGCCTGAATATAGATATCAGATATTCCAACCGCTCTCAAAACAAGACGGGACTTGCTTAGTGCTAACATGGACTACATATCCAGAGTCTGTGTGTCTTGGGGAGGGCACGGACCTGAATCGAAGTAACACCACCTCAGGGGTCCCCAGGCATACAGCTCACAAAGAGCACCGTTCCCCAAAATGCGAGGGCCCATAATCACAAGGCAAGAGACTTGCATTCAGTCCCCTCCAAGAGCCTAATAGGTCTGTCACAGCAATCACATAGGCCTCTCTCACTGACCTAGCAGCCGGTGAGATGCTCGAACAAAGTCTCTGCCACAGACTTGATAAGTTTAGTGATCTTGTTATGCAATTCTCTGCCACAGGAAGGCACAATAAGCTTCTAGTTGCAAAGTTAAAGAGTTTCCCCACAGTACCTGATTCTTTCAGACGACCCGGCAATACTGTGTGGTAGACAACCCAGGATGCATCCTCCAACTGGCTTTTCTATGAGGCACCAGCCTTGTTGCTCGGTCCCCTTCTGAAAAGTCCTCGCCTGGATCCTCCAGTTGCGTGGCTTCTCCCCTCAGGCAAGACAGCACAGGATCATCTCTGGATCAGTAGACCCCAGAACCTCTGGGCCTACTCTTCAGTTGCGAAGCATCAGGCCAGCCGGCCCGAGGCATTGAACAAGGCAGCACACACCTCAGGCCAGGAGGGCCACGTTGTCGGGATAACAAACCCTAAAATATGGTGTCTGTACCTTAAGTACCCTTACCCAGAATGCACAGTGGGTAGACCACTCCCTCTGAGCTGTTTCTGAGTAAAAGGAGTACATTTAGCCTGTTGCATTTCCAACACTTACCGGTGGTGACAGCGACACCCACGGTCAAGTGGAAATTAGCACAACCCAGCCAAATGGGTACAGAAGCCAGAACTTTGACATAATTAGTCTGAGCCAAACTGCAGCTTCAGACAAACTTAAATTTACAAAAATACTATCACTGGTATAAAAAATACCAGCGCTACACACAGGAGGCAGGACAATTGGTGGTTTACATAAGATAGCTAGGAAGGAAGGTATTCTTCAATGCAGCTCACAGGAAGTGACAAGGACTCTGTATTTTTAGCAAGATCAACAGTATCTCACAAAAGTGAGTACACCCCCCACATTTTTGTAAATGTTTTATACTATCTTTTCATGTGACAACACTGAAGAAATGACACTTTGCTACAATGTAAAGTAGTGAGTGTAAAACTTGTATAACAGTGTAAATTTACTCGAATGTATCCCCAATTTTATAGAAGCTAATCAATATACACTTATTGTTATTTTTTTTTTATTTTTTATTTTTTACCAAAAATATGTAGAATATATATTAGCCTGATAAGCCGATGAAAAAAATTGTTTTGTTTTTTTAAATGTTGGGGATATTTATTATAGCAAAAAGTCGTTTTTTTTCCAAAATTCTCCCTTTTTTTTTGTTTGTAGCGTAACGAAAAACAACGCAGAAGTGATCAAATACCACCAAAAGAAAGCTCTATTTGTGGGGGGAAAAGGACATAAAGTGACGCAGTGCCGTATTGCAAAAAATGGCCTGGTCAGGAAGGGGACTAATTCTTCTGGGGCTGAAGTGGTTAAAAAAGAAAACAAGTGCAGCCACCATATCTAAGGGTTGTAACATATTGCATTTTGTTTCTGGGTTTAGTTATCCTTTAATTTTCAGCTGTTATGGAATAAAGAACATGTTTCAAGGCTTTACTTTCTTGGTTCTGTGTGCGGTGTGCTATATACATTGTGTACAATTACCTTTCCCCCTTCATTCATTTGTGTAGATTTTCCCTGGAGGCCACAGGTGGAGATGTCAGTCCCGCCCCTGAGGATCGGTAAAGAAGCCACCATACAGTGCGCAGTAACAAAATACTTCCCGGATGCTGTGAATGTGACGTGGTTCAGAAAAGACGAGCGATCCAGAGAAATGTGTCCTGTGACCTCAGATGGGATGTACAGAATATTGAATATTCCACTAGAGAGACAGAATGATAAGCCCTTTGGATGTAGATCATGTGTGACCTTCTCCCCCTCTCTGGAGAGAGATCAAGGTGTGGAATATATCTGCAGAGTGGAACATCCCACCCTGGAGAAACCAATAGAGAGGAGTACAGGAGCTCTGCAAGTCACCGGTGAGTACCCCATACACTGCAATAAGAGAAGAGGGAAAGGAAGTTATATCACTAACCACTTACCGCTGACCATTCATAAACCTCCTGGCAGCAAGTGTTTATAACAAGCTGCAGCCATGAGCTTGATCAGCTGTAATGGAAAGGGCCAACAGTAGCCACCTGGGGAGCCTGGGACCATGGCAATTGGCCAGGATAGCTAAACACAGGAGATAGAGGAACATCTATTCTCAAATCTCATCTGTGACTAATGAAGCCAAAAGTTACGATTATTGCATCACTTTCTGTTTCAGAGCTGTGATCCCTTGACTGCTACAGCCAGGGATGCAGCTAATCAAGCACCTTCTGTACTTGTTTTGGAGGGCAGGGGAGATATCAGAGGTCTAATAGACCACTAATGTCTCCATAAAGAGGACCTGTCACCTGCCCAAAGCTATCCTATAGGAGGCCTTTTATCTCCATTGTGATATTAATAAAGTTAAATGAAAAAATAAATAAACATGTAAAAATAGATACATTTAAATAAAATAAATAGAAGTACATTAAAAAAAAAAATAATTATCCCTATTACCAACCCCCAACCTCGGGGCATACACATAAATGCAAATGTTCTCATAGGTGTCGCACATGTATGTAAAATAGTGATTGCATGACACATGTGAGGTATCGCCATGAACATCAGAGTGAGGGCAATAATTCTAAGATCAATATTCAAAATTAACTGTATATACCTTAAATTTGGTTTTACATTTTTTTGTAGTATTTCCCTTAAATTCAGTCCTAGTGGTAGTGGCCACCAAGACAGCTAGGGGTTCATAGGTGTGTGCTGCCTTTTACATTAGGCTGTGAACCCCAAAGCTTAAACATACGGAAGGTTAAAATAATGTATGTAGATATTACACTTTATTGGAAAAAGGACAATTCCCCTTCTATATCGGGATGGGTTGACATCCTTAATGATATGATGGTTATAGAGGAGCTACAGGCGAAAGTAGATGACAGGTACGACAAATTTGTCGCGTTATGGTCCCTATGGCGCCACCACCCCGCCTCGGAATGTTTTCTGGGCGGTTTACGTCCTTGAGGCAAAGGGAGATGGTCTATTTTATCTAACCCAAAGACCAGCTGGTTGGCTTCCTCTGCCCCTGCATACTAGAAATGTTATCATGTAATCCCCCCTACCCACCGGTTAACTCCTGTCCGATGATGGAGCGCTGTTGTGTGGTTGACAACTTAGGAAAGGACGAAATAATGGTAACGCGCCACAGGCGTCTGATATATGTTGTGAGTACTGATCAGGGACCATGGGCCCTGGGGTTGTTGTTGTTGTCATCACAGGCAATAATATAGACAGTGGGGCTACGGAGCCTCTGCCTTGTTCTAGGTTACTTGCCATCCCTGGGGTTTCTGTCTACCTCTAGTATTCCCCCCCGCCCTCCCATTCAGCCTACCTCATCCTATTTCCGAGATAATTGTTATTATGTAATGTAATACATAAGGTCCTGGACATACTTTTGTATTTTTGTACTTTAATTGATCTTTCAAATGACTAAAATATATATTCAACCTTAAAATAATGTATGTAGTTCAGCTCACCACTCCTGGCAGGTGACTAATTTGGTCCCCCTGGCTTGGCGGTCAGCTCAGTAGGTTCTGCAATTCCTGGTCCTCGTGATCTTTTTAAAGGCAAATTCATTGTTCACTTTGCAAGGACACCCCAGAGCTTAGTAAATGTGGTAAAGTTTCGATTTGGAAAGATTAACCAATCACATGCTGGAAAAAAATACATTATTTTGCTTGCACATGATTGAATGATGGAAGTCAGCAGAACTTCACCTCATTTACTCAACTGTGGGGTATAGATTTGGATAGAGTGTAAAGGGATTAGAACCCCTGTCAGTTTTATTGCTGACTGTGTCCCCATTAAGGAGATTCACCCTCTTTATTGGTGCTGCTTACCATTATTATTGAAAGTAAAAGAAAATCCCCAAATTTGGGTTGTCCCCAGAAAAGTAATAGAGTGGAAATCTTTCAATGATGCCACTAGTTCTGGTGACTTCGGGGTTCCCAGGGAATTTCCTTTAATTTGCAGGGATTTCCTCTCACTTCCTGTTTGGATATGGGACAGGAAGTGAAGGGAAAACTCCCCAACGGGGCACAGATGGCGGAAAAAAAATCTGACAGGGGCCTTGCTCTATCCAAAATAAAAAAAGGGTTTTGCCTATAGTTCTACTTTAAGTTACTAGTTTTATTAATTTTTTTGCATTCATAATACAATTTATTTAGTTTATTTATCAAATCAATCCAAATTCATTGTGAAAGAATATCTGGTTCCATTTCTTTTGAAATTCAAAATGTGAATTTCAGAAGATGGCTATATTCCTTCTATTTTATTCTGTTCTATTCAAATTTCAAAAGATGGTTATATTCTTTTTATTTAAATCTATTCCAATTTCAGAAGATGCTTATATTCAATTTTATTCTATTTTATTTTATTTAATTCATTTGTTTATATTCTTTTCTATTCTCTTCTATTTTCTATTCAATTATTTTCTTTTTTTTTCACAATAAGTTTTATTGATGAGAATAGGTAATAACAGAGAAAACAGGGGGATAATAAGAACATAGAGTGAGTAATATAAAAGCTTTCAACAATTCTTTTCTTTTCTATTCTATTCTTTTATTTTTGTTTCTATTCCTTTTATTTCTATTTTATTTTCTATTCTATTTTATTCTATTCTATTCTTTTTGAAGTTTGAATTTTATAAGACTGCTATATTCGAATACACATTTTTTGAAGGAAATCAGCAATAGTCAGCAATATGTTAACATTTCAAAATTGTTTTCAAATTTGTTTCCAATTCCATCAGAATTTCTAATTAATTTGTTGTTTCGGACTAAATTTGGTTTAGTTATTTTGTTTTTTTTTCGAATTCATTACTATTGTAATACGGAAAATCTAGATACATACGAATCCACAAATAATGAAAATTTGGTCTGAATTTTGATTAGAAACAAAACGAACTCATGCACATGCCTAGTGTGCAGACTATTTGCCTTTAGTACATCAACCCCTTAGAGAGAGGGAACCTCCATAATGGGGACACAGTCCAGAGCACATATACAGGTATTCTATTCCTTCATCACTCCCTTCAGAACTAGAAATTAAATTTTTGTATTAGATTGCTTTAAAAAATGGAAAACAAGTTAACTGCCATCTTTGTAACAAATGCAATATAAAATATCTGTGGAATGGTACAAACATCCGAACTCAAGTACCAATTTCAAAACAACTCTTTTACATCAAGTTTCTGAATCATCAGGTTGAACTTTTGTGGCTTTTTGTTGCAGAACCAGAGCAGCAAAACCAACTTCTACAATATGAAGATAACCAGGGGGCCTACCGAGATCACAATTCAGCTACTACTATGGTAAAGTGGGGCGATGATGACACTGAGATGCCCTCAGATCCAGAGGAGACCAACCTAGATACATCCGGAGCGACTTATGTAAAGAATAAACAGAAGCCCTCTTCCAAGTTGTATGAGCCACGCCATGCTATGTATAATGAAAAAGACCAAGAGAAAAAACGCAGGAATCCAGAAACCAAGAAGCGCGCCTCGGATAAAACCATGGCAAAACTCCGGAATTTATCCCGTAATTCCTCTGACGATGAATCGCTTTAGTTTGAGTATACCTGTAAGTCTTGCAGCTGACCTTTGTTCTGGGTGATTATCCTTACTGCTAGTTCTTCTTGAATATTACATTTTGGAGATCATCACCACTAAAATCAAACCTAAACAAGAAGACATTATAAAAGAGTAAGACTGGAGTAGTGATGAAGAACGCTCTTCTGCAATGGAACAGAAGAGAAAACATTTCCATTGCAAATTTACCATGTGCTTGTGGCAGGTGTGAACTTCTCCTATGAGGGTATAAAAGTGACATGGTTACAATTTCCTCTGACCAGGGAGCGTACCAAGCTTTTTTTCTATTTTAAAGTAGAACAATGTGTGTTTTTTAAACCAGAACATAACCCTCCTGTCCTGTGCAGCCAAGGAATCTACCACCTCCGACAGTTGACAAAGTTCTGCGCTTGTGATCAGACACTAGCCATTTGTTGGCTTGACAGTTCGGTTGAGAATACAAGCAACTGTGACATTTGTCATTCATGGCATGCCTTAATGGTAACAGTTTTGGGAAACAGTTGAATTGATGGGTTGAGCTGTGAGCAGGAAGGTTTTTTTTGTTATGGAAGAGACATGATATCTCTCTTCTGTAATAAAGGTTTTTTATCTTCCTGTTTGTATTCTTCATTTACATACAACATGAGCTGTATATGTGCTGGTATCTGCTGGGTGGCGGGATGAAATTACTTCTGTGTGTATGCAGGGGAAGTCACATCCACCAGGATAGGTAATGAAGATGAGATGACCAGGAAGAAGCTGGATAGAAGATGTCGGCATTGGCGCTGAAGGTGGTCACAGACCATGCATCACTGGAGTAGAGGTGATTAAAGTTCCACTTTACAGTTGACCTTGCAGTGTCTATTTTATATCATTGTTTTTTCTTCCATTTTTATGTGGCACACACATTTTCAGCAAAATAGGCTTTTTAAAGTTCATGCTATATTATATCCTCCTCTTGGGTGGCTACATTGCCTTGTAGAGTCTCTCTGGTGTACCAGCGTAGCCATCCTGCTGGGCACACACTAAAACAATATTTATATTAGATAGGGACCAAAAGTGTGATATAATATTGTTTTGACAGGTCCTTTGTCATAATACATTAGGGGTGTATTAGCTCCCTGATGTCTCACTTGCCCTCCATTGAAGCTAATGGAGCACAGATCACACTCCATCAGCTTCTTCCCTGGCTACAGCAGAAACCAGAAGTGATGTTATACACATCGCTGGGATCGTAACCACCTAAGGAGCAGCCTCCGCAGTTACGCTGTGGCAGGTTGGCTTCCCTGGGCAAATCGTCATAGTTGTACGTTCGGCCACTTTAAGATCACTAGAGGGCGCAATGACGGAGCCGATGCACGTGACCGGCGGCCTGCAATGTCTCACAAATCCATGATCGCTCCTGAGATAGACAGAATGGAGATCTGTCAATGTAAACAGACAGATCTTCGTTCTGTCCGGAGAGAGGATACTGGTTTTGAACAGCGATATGGCTCCTTCTCCAGGCAGTCCCATCCCCCCCCCACAGTTAGAAACACTCAATAGGACACACATTTAACCCCTTGAGTGCCCCCTAGTGTTAACCCCTTCCCTGCCAGTTACATTTATACAGTAACCAGTGGCTATTTTTAGCTCTGATCGCTGTATGTATGTCACTGGTCCCAAAAAAGTGTTAAGTGTCCGATCTGTCTGCCGCAATATCGCAGTACCGCTAAAAATCGTAGATAACCGCCATTAATAGTAAAAAAAAAAAAATGTATAAATAAAATGCCATACGTATACCCCCTATTTTGTAGACGCTATAACTTTTGCGCAAAACAAACAATATATACTTATTGCAATTTTTTTTTTACGAAAAATATGTAGAAGAATACGTATCGGCTTAAACTGAGGGTAGAACTTTGTTTTTTTTGTTTTTTGGATATATATTCTAGCAAAAAGTAGAAAAAAAATTCAGTCTTTTTTTGTTTATAGCGCAAAAAATCAACACCGCAGAGGTGATCAAATATCACCAAAAGAAAGTTCTATCTGTGGGGAAAAAAAGGACTTACATTTTGTTTGGGTACAACGTCGCATGACCGCACAATTGTCAGTTAAAGCAACGCAGTGCCATATTGCAAAAAATGGCCTGGTCATTAAGGGGGTCGTCCTTAAGTGGTTAATAGGAAAGGGAGATTGCAGGTGCATTGGTGCATCTCCCCTCTACCCAGCAGCACTCGCCATGCAGATCTTGGGCCTGCAGGGAACATTCTTTGTTTTTTTTTGCCTTGGTTCCACACATTATACTTTTGCATTTGTAGTCTACTCTATTGTACAATATTATACTTCAATTTGGGGGGGGGGGGGGGGGGGGGAGACAGATATCCCTGTTTTGTTTTTTGCTAGGAATAAATGTGTAATATTTATAAAAACTGCATTTTCCCAATGCAATGTTTATGTAATTTCCCCGCCCATCATATAATTACCCCAATAAGTATTTTTTGTAATGTAATGATTTTAAATAGTATAATGCATGCTGTGTATTTGTTTAATAAAGAGGATTCGTGTGATTTTTATTAAAAATCTAATTTTGTAAAACTTTTGTAAAAAGTGTTCTGAAGCTTTTGGGAAATGAGCATCCCATTATAATTCTTTTCTTTATGCAAATGCGATTTTGTGGTTGTTAAAGCGGGAGTCCACCGGGACTCCGCGTTTTTTTTTTTTTTTTAAAAGCCAGCAGCTACAAATACTGCAGCTGCTGACTTTTAAAATAGTGACACTTACCTGTCCAGCGCGCCCGCGATGTCGGCACCCGAAGCCGATCTCTAGGTCGTCTGTCGGGTCCTGCCGCCGCCATCTTGGGTATGGGAATCAGGAAATGGAGCCTTTTCGGCTTCATTTCCCGGTTCCCTACTGCGCATGCGCGAATCGCGCTGCGCAATAAGGACGCTCCCCGCTGCCTCTGGGATCCGTGTGTTTCCCAGCAGGCAGCGGGGCACTTGCGGGAAGGGGTGGGCACTTGCGGAAAGGGGCGTAAGTTACACCCCTTTCCGCAGAGAGCTATCCCGGAAGTGGGTGCAGTTACCTGGATTATCCAGGTAACTGCACCCCCCTCCCCCCTGAAAGGTGCCGATTGTGGCACCGGAGGGGGGGAGGGTTCCGATGAGCGGAAGGTCCACTTTAGGGTGGACCTCCGCTTTAATACATTTTTAACTAGCCCAGCAATGAGGAATATAAAAAAAAAGCAGAAGGCCAGTATACTATGTAATGACATATGGGCAGTATCTGAATTATTTTCTTTACTAATACAATTTTTTTCAGCTGTATTATGTATTCTCTATATTTACCAAATCTTTCATGTGTCATTTTATGACTTCATCCTTAAAGTAGTTACTGTTATTAATAGCTCCACCTTTTATGACAAGAATTTACAAAGTCCCTTGCTAATAATATATCCTTGTTATGTACATATTATGTATACACTATTAAGCCTTGTACACACGGTCGGAGAATCTGTCGGAATGTGTCCTATCGGACCGTGTCATCGGATAATCCGACTGTGTGTGGTATGCATCGGACTGATTCTGTCCGAATCTCCGTCGGACACAATTTTCCAACATGTTGGAAATATTTCCCGACCAACTTTGCCGATCGGACATACTCCAAGTGCCACGCATGCTCAGATCAAATTCCTACATCAAAGCTATTGGCTACTAGCCTGAATGTAGTCCCATCGTAACGAAATTACGTCATCATGTTCTGAAAGATCGGATTTTTTCGCCAACTTTGTCCGACCGTGTGTATGCAACAGTTTCAGACAAGATCCGACGGGCAAAATCCGATGGATTTGGTTGTGGAAATCTCCGACCGTGTGTACAGGGGCTAAGTGTGTCTGTTTCCAGCGGTGGGAAATCCATAATAGGGCATGTACATGTTCATTGAGGAGAGGCCGTTTTAGAGCAGCTTAAAGGGAAACATAAAAAAATATGGAATTCCTTTAAATAACATGCTTAGGGGATGCTTTGAAGTGTTTGTTAACCCATATGTAACAAACACTGCCCAACCCTCTATTAGAGCCTGGCATAGCACACTGCATTAGTCTTTTATAAAAATGAGTGCTGTAAATACCGATTGAGAATGATCTTCAGGCCTGTCACATGACTCGAGGCCGCTGTATACCATACCTCCAATATATGGCTTCCGCAGGAGGGGCTGAGACCACCTGGTAGCTCAGGCTCTCCTGCAGTAGCCCTGGAAACTGGCCGAGAGTCACGTGAACCAGCCTGAAGATCGCGCTAAATCAGAATTTACAATGCTCATTTTAATAAAAGACTAATGCAGTGTGCTATGCCGGGCTATAAGAAAGGGGCTGGCAGGGACCATTTCGAATTTTTTTATTTTACTAATAACAGCGGGAGCAGAGACACAGACACAGATGTGACAGGCAGGGAGGAGGGGGAAAAAACGACAGCTGAGAGCAAGGCTGCGTATGACTGAGGGACGCACTTTGACCACAGTGGTCAGGTCTCAGCAGCACTGACCACCATGGTCAGTACAGAGAGGGGGATACAGGAAGCGGCAGGTTCAGGCAGGTTTTTTAACCGTTTAGAGGGGGGAAGATTACACAGCACAAGCACTGTGCTGGTTAATCTGCTTTAAGGGACCAGTACATCAATTTTTTTTTGAGGGGGTTAACAAACACTTTAAAGATGTACATGGAATTACAAAATGTTATGGTGCTTGGGGACCGCATCAGCAACGACATTTTAACATATTCTGACATCACTTACATTTCATGTCTATTCATTTTCTTTACTTTTACACAATTGTTTGGCTTATGTGCTGTTACAGTTGTATAAAAATATTATACAGTGCATAGTCATAGTTATGTTCATATTACTATTATCCTGCCATTTTGCGGTTATTTTGGTTATTACATTATCTGTTTCTGTCTTATACTCTGTGTTCCGCCTACTTGTATGTATTTCCTGTTCCTTCATTGTGCTTGTGGGGATGAAGATGGCCACATGTCTCTAGGCCTTATCTCATAGGCCAGTGATGGCGACCCTTGGCACCCCAGATGTTTTCGAACTACATTTCCCATGATGCTCATGCACTCTGCAGTGTAGTCGAGCATCATGGGAAATGTAGTTCCAAAACATCTGGGGTGCCAAGGTTCGCCATCACTGTCCTAGGCCTTATGCACTCTGCTTGCATCCAGGAACACATGACATGTTTTGACCTGCAAATACCGTCTTTTTTGATCATCTGCCACATCTTGTTGTCTGCTGTACGCTGCTCATTCAATAAATATCTTCATGGATATGAAAAGGTGTTTGTGGAGTTCGGCTATCTGATAAAAATTGTCTGCGGTGATTATATCTGCTTATACAGGCCAAGCATAGAGGTCTATACAGGCAAAAACGGAGGTATAAAGCTAAAGCTATCAATGCTATCAATGCCATATAAATTGCCAAACAGGGGCACATTAAGTCACAGAGCACAGCTTATTGTGATCTTCTATTCACTAACACACTATAATGTGTACAAAGTTTAATGAAAGGTCAATTCAGAGTGCACCTAAAAAACTACAAACCACATTGCAAAGGCAGTTGTTCCCCTGAACAATGAACAAAAAAAAAAAATCACAGTGCTATGTTTTAAAGACAAAGGCTAAAATTGTTACAGGTAGCTGGAGAGCATCCAAGCAGTTTGATTGGGCCCAAGGCATCAATGTAAGTCCTTGTACACACGTTCAGACATTCTGATGGAAAATGACTGATCGGACCGCGTTGTGGGCTCCATCTGACTTTTTTCGTCGGAATGTCCGACCAACAAAGATATAAAATTTTCCGACAACATGATCCGATCGGACTTTGTCCGATCGTTTGTAGAGAATTCCGATCGGACAAAGTGCCACGCATGCTCAGATCAAATTACGAGACCAAAGCTATTGGCTACTAGCCTGAACGTAGTCCCGTCGTAACGAACGAACGTCATCACGTTCCGAACTATCGGATTTTCTGACAACTTGTCCGACCGTGTGTATGCAACACCAGTTTCGGACAAAATCCGTAGGAAAAAATCCAACGGATTTTGTGGTGGGAATGTCCGACCGTGTGTACAATGGGTTAGAGGGAGAGACAAGTCAATTTTTCCAAGAATAAATTATAGTATGATATTCCAAACAAAGCAGCCCTAAATACTGCAGAGACTCGCTACCAATTAAGCAAGCATTTGTACTTGGCCACCATATAAAGAAAAAGATGAGACATATTTTATTTGGTTAAAAAAATTCTGTTTATTGTACTATAGTTAAGAGCCAGAAATATTGTACAGACACGCAGCACACCATGTAAGTGTTTTTACTAGGCCACAGTGCAAGATGGGAAGAATAGGCAGGTTTGATCCTCCTCAAATCTAAATTAGAAGGTGCTTTTTCAGAGCCACAAGCCAGAAAAACTGAACTGATCAGCTGGACAATATGCACTTCTTATTTGTTAAAGCGGAGTTCCACCCAAAAGTGGAACTTCCGCTTTAAGCACTTCTCGCCCCCTTACATGCCACATTTGGCATGTAATTTTTTTTTTGGGGGGGGGGGGGTGGAGTGGGTGCTTAGTTTTGAAGGGGACTTCCTGACCCACTTCCTGGTTCCAGCTACAGACCGCTTAGGCAACTTCTCCTCTCCCCCTAGGTGGCCCCTCCCCATCGGCAATCTTCTGGGACACGTGACAGGTCCCAGAAGATTGCCTGTCCACTGGGAGAGCGCAGCGCGACTCACGCATGCGCAGTGTGCACCCGGCCGTGAAGTCGCAAGCTGTCACGGCCGAGTGCCCACAGTATCAATGGAGGCGCTGAGGAAAGGAGAGGGAGAGAAGCAGGGCTCCGTGCGGCCACATCTCTGGACCGTGGAACAGGTAAGTGTCTGTTTATTTTAAAGTCAGCAGCTAAACTTTTTGTAGCTGCTGACTTTTAATAAAATAAAATAAAAAGCCTGGAACTCCGCTTTAAGTTTCTATGTCAGAAGGAGATCCAGCAAAACATATCTGCAAAAAACATATCTCAATTTCTTTTTCTTTTCAGACCATAAACCAAAACATGGCTGGATCTAGGGGTGTGTGGATGGGTGGGTATTCTAGGAGGCGAGGGGTGAAAGCTGTAGATGGGGGGGTATTCTAGATGCAGAGGGGAGATAGCTAAGAATGGGGGGTATTGTAAGGAGTAGGGGGGTGAGAGCTGTGTATGGGGGGTATTCTAGTTGCAGAGGGGAAAGATCTATTTATGAGGGGATATTATAGGTGCAAAGAGGTGATGTTTGTGTCCTCTAATAATGATTTTAGTGTATTATAGTAAAAATATAATTTTGATTTTTTTTGGGGTGGTGGGGTTCCCTGTCAGGTGGGCTGTATGGTGCCCTGTAATTTCTAACAGCTGCCCTGTCAGCAGTGATCCCTGTCCTCTGCTGGGGGGATATCTGGGGTGTAGAGGGGTCAGAGTACTGAGGGGATATCTGGGGTGTAGAGGGGTCAGAGTGCTGAGGTGATATCTGGGGTGTAGAGGAGTCATAATGCTGGGGGGATATCTGGGGTGTAGAGGGGTCAGAGTGCTGAGGGGATATCTGGGGTGTAGAGGGGTTAGAGTGCTGGAGGATATCTGGAGTGTAGAGGGGTCAGAGTGCTGAGGTGATGTTTGGGGTGTAGAGGAGTCAGAGTTCTGGGAGGATATCTGGGATGTAGAGGGGTTAGAGTGCTGGGGGAATATCTGGGGTGTAGAGTGGTCAGAGTGCTGAGGGGATATCTGGGGTGTCGAGCGGTCAGAGTGCTGAGGAGATATCTGGGGTGTAGAGGGGTTAGAGTGCTGGGGGATATCTGGGGTGTAGAAGGGTCAGAGTGCTGAGGTGATATCTGGGGTGTAGAGGAGTCAGAGTGCTGGGGGGGATATCTGGGATGTAGAGGGGTCTGAGTGCTGGCGGAATATCTGGGATGTATAGGGGTCTGAGTGCTGGGGGAATATCTGGGGTGTAGAGTGGTCAGAGTGCTGAGGGGATATCTGGGTTGTAGAGGGGTTAGAGTTCTGAGGTGATATCTGGGGTGTAGAGGGGTTAGAGTTCTGAGGTGATATCTGGGGTGTAGAGGGGTCAGAGTGCTGGGGGATATCTGGGGTGTAGAGGGGTCAGAATGCTGGGGGGATATCTGGGGTGTAGAGGGGTCAGAGTTCTGGGGGATATCTGGAATGTAGAGGGGTCAGAGTATTGGGGGGATATCTGGGGTGTAGAGGGGTCATAGTGCTGGGGAGGAAAGAATCTAGCAGATATATAATATCCACAGGACAGTTTTGTTACTTATGTACCATATTTTTCGAACCATAAGACGTACTTTTTCCCCCCCAGAAATATGGGGGAAAATGACTCTGCGTCTTATGGTGCGAATATATGTCTGACTCCGCCCCGTCACCGCTGGCACCGCCCCTTTCACCACCCCTGTCACTGCTGGCACCGCTCCCCATCACCGCTGGCACCGTCCCTTCACCGATGGCACCGCCCCTGTCACTGCTGGCACCACCCCCCTGCCGCCGCTGGCAACGCTCCCGCCGTCACTGCCCCATCGCCGGAAGAGACAGGAGAGCGGGGGACAGACATCCAAACCCCCTGTGGGCACCAGGCGATCTCCCAGCTGGGCAGCCTGACACTGCTCCTGACAGGATGGGATAATATCAGGTAAGTCTGCATTATGGGCAATGGTCACTCTGCGTTTATGGCAATGGTCACTCTGTGTTTATGGCAATGGTCACTCTGCGTTTATGGCAATGGTCACTCTGTGTTTATGGCAATGGTCACTCTGCGTTTATGGCAATGGTCAGGCTGCATCTCTTTGGCACTGGTCAGGCTGCATTTCATGGGCACTGCAAAATATTTTAGTACACCATTTGGTTCAGAATATTTTTTTCTCTTGTTTTCCTCCTCTAAAACCTAGGTGTGTCTTATGGTCAGGTGCATCTTATGGAGCGAAAAATACGTTATGTAGTATTTTCTCCACTGTTTCTTTGCTGTACAGGACGATTGTTCATGTAGTTAAAGCGGAGCTACACCCAAAGGGTGTGGATATGGAAGGGTCTGCCTCCTACCTACTTGATGTCTGTTTACCTGTGCTGTCTCCATTGCAGGGGCCCCAGAGCATTACTTTGCCCAGGTGCCCATGATGGCCCTGCTATTTGGGCACCCCTGAGTTACAGAGATTTCTTCTATGTACAGAGAGTTGAGCAGGTCTTTTTTTTTTTATAGGACAAGGCAAGTTTGTAAAGTAATGTTTGTGGTTAGAAGTCTATAAAGATTTATAATAAAGGTTTTATGAATGTGTCGGATGATGCTGGTGCTCTTTGTCCTTTGGAGACACATACAGTATCTGCCTGTAGGCCAGTCCCGCTTGGCTGAGAATAAGATATGCATTCTTCTCCCTTTACTGGGATTTGTCCTCAATGAGTGGGAGGTCACATTGGAGGAAGAGAAAGGATCTATAGAACAGGGGAAGGACACATCAGAAAACCCCGCATTGTATGCTGAGAATGTTGCCCAACTGTGCATGCCTTGAATGAGAAACAAGCGGACTAAAGGAACAGAAAAATGCACAGAGAAGTAGACAGCCTGCTTGGTATATAATACAGAAAGCTTTTCTATGGTGTAAAGTTATATAGGAAACTATAAAGTTCTGCTATAAATCTAAAGTTCACGTATGGCATTTTTTCACATCGTTTTTTTTCTCTTGAATCCAAACTTTTATTGATATTAAAGGTCAGGACAAGAAAATAGAAAAATCATATATCACTTTATACAGAATATAAAAAGATGCAAAGGAATAGAGAAGATCATATTCAATATGTCAATAACTGTTGTGTTTGTTGCTTCGACTCCGGAGGAGTTCTCTTAGCTAGAGGATAAAGCTGACAAATGATCTGTACACAAATTCAATATGTGCAAGACATAAATGAACAAAACAGTAAATAACTAGTTTCCATAAGGTGAGAACATCAAAAACCAGAATACAATGGAAGATTAGACACGAGCAGTCCGTTTTTGTTTCTGAATCGAAATTCCGATGAATTTTTCATTTTTGGAAATTTTGATGCATCTGAATTTCCCACTTACAATGGTACTGAATTTAAACAAATCCAAAATTGCAAGGGAAAAAATTGGACGAAATTCGAATACGAATAGATTCGAATCATTTTCTAATCGGTTTCGAATTCGAAAAGTTTTTAAATTCGAATAGTTTTCTAATTACAAATAATGGAATTCTACTACATTTGTTTTCCAATTTCCAAAGAGAATAAAATAAAATAGAAAAGAAAGGAATTGAATAGAAAACAACAGAATAGACTAGAAAATAATATAACAGAAAATAAAAGAATAGAATAAAATAGAGTAAAAAATAACAAAATAAAAGAACAGAAATGAATAGAATAGAAACAAATAGAATAGAATAAAATAGAAAGAATATAACCATCTTATGAAATTAAAATTTCAAGTAGAATACTTTTGACTTTGAATACATAAGAAAAGAGTATAATAGAAAAAAATAGAATAGACTATAATATAATAGAAAATAATAGAATTCAAAAAACAATAGAATGGAATATAACGAATACAACCATTTCCCAAAATTCAAATAGAATCAATTTGAATTTGAATAGAAAAGAATAGTTTAGAATAGAAAATAATTGAATAGTATAGAAAAAAACAATAGAATACAATAGAAAGAATATAATCATCTTCCAAAATTTGAATAGAATCAATTTGAATTTTAATTGAAAAGAATAGAATAGAAAATAAAATAAACAAATAGAAAAAGTATATAATTAAAAAAAGACCAATAGAATAGTAAGAATATAACCATTTCCCAATATTCAAATAGAACAATTTGAATAGAATAGAAAACAATAGATTAGAATAGGAAGATGGTTATATTCTTTCTATTCTATCATTTTTTTCAATGCTATTCTGTTATTTTCTATTCTGTTTTAATCTATTATTTTCTATTCTATCCAAATTTGAATTGATTCTATTTGAATTTTGGGAAATGCTTGTATTCTATTATTTTATATTCGAATTTCAGAAGATGGTTATATTACATAGTTCCATAGTAGGTGAGATTGAAAAAAAAGACACAAGTCCATCAAGTCCAACCTATGTGTGTGATTATATGTCAGTATTACATTGTATATCTCTGTATGTTGCGGTCGGTCAGGTGCTTATCTAATAGTTTCTTGAAACTATCGATGCTCCCCGCTGAGACCACCGCCTGTGGAAGGGAATTCCACATACTCCAGGTGCTGCCGGACCAGAGTTTTGTAGAGCAGAAGAATTATTGTTTTATCTCTGGAGTTGATCCCCTTTTTAATGCCAATATTCTGTTTGCTTTCTTAGAAGCAGCTTGGCATTGCATGCCATTGTCAAGCCTATCATCTACTAGGACCCCCCAGGTCCTTTTCCATTCTAGATTCCCCCAGAGGTTCTCCTCCCAGTCTATAGATTGCATTCCTGTTTTTGCCACCCAAATACATTATTTTACATTTTTCTACATTGAACCTCATTTGCAATGTAGTTGCCCACTCCATTCATTTGCTCAGCTCTTCTTGCAAGGTTTCCACATCCTGAGGAGAAGTTATTGCCCTGCTTAGCTTAGTATCGTCCGCAAATACAGAGATTGAACTGTTTACCCCATCCCCATCCTCCAGGTCGTTTATGAACAAATGAAATAGGATTGGTCCCAGCACAGAACCCTGGGGGACCCCATTACCCACCCCTGACCATTCCGAGTACTCCCCATTTATCACCACCCTCTGAACTCACCCTTGTAGCCAGTTTTCAATCCATGTACTCACCCTATGGTCCATGCCAACGGACCTTATTTTGTACAGTAAACATTTATAGAGAACTGTGTCAAATGCTTTTGCAAAATCCAGATACATCACATCTACGGGCATTTCTTTATCTAGATGGCAACTCACCTCCTCATAGAAGGTTAATAGATTGGTTTGGCAAAAACGATTCTTCATGCATCCATGCTGATTACTGCTGATACCGTTCTCATTACTAAAATCTTGTATATAGTCCCTTATCATCCTCTCCAAGAGTTGACATACTATTGATGTTAGGCTAACTGGTCTGTAATTCCCAGGGATGTATTTTGGGCCCTTTTTAAATATTGGTGCTACATTAGCTTTTCTCCGATCAGTTGGTACCATTCCAGTCAGTATACTATCAGTAAAAATTAGGAACAATGGTCTGGCAATTGCTTGACTGAGTTCCCTAAGTGCCCTCGGGTGCAAGCCATCTGGTCCCGGTGATTTATTAATGTTAAGTTTTCCAAGTCTAATTTTAATTCTGTCCTCTGTTAGCCATGGAGGTGCTTCCTGTGATGTGTCATGAGGATAAACACTGCAGTTTTGGTTACTGAAGCCACCCGATTCCCTCATGAAGACTGAGGAGAAGAATAAATTCAATACCATCGCCATCTCCCCATCCTTTGTAACCAGATGTCCTTCCTCATTCTTTATGCGGAAAATATGGACTGTCCTCCCTTTTTTACTATTTCAATACTTAAAGAATTTCTTGGGATTTATTTTGCACTCCTCTGCTATGTGTCTTTCATGTTCTATCTTAGCCGTCCTTATTGCACCCTTACGTTTCTTGTTGCATTCTTTATAATGTCAGAATGCTGATGATGATCCCTCAACCTTGTATTTTTTGAAGGCCTTCTCCTTTGCTTTTATATACATTTTTACATTGAATGAATGAAATACTTGTATCGCGCACAATGCGAACTGAATCGCCTCTAGGCGCTAACATTGGAGTTAAGCCATCCAGGACTTTTGTTTGCTCTTTTAAATGTATTACCCAATGGAATGCATTGGCTAATGCCCTTATTTAATATGCTCTTAAAGCAAACCCATCTCTCCTCAGCGTTCTTTGCTCCTAAGATTTTATCCCAATTTATGCCTTCTAGTAAGATTCGCAGTACATTCTTTCTATTTTATTCTATTCTATTCTATTTGTTTTTATTTTAGTACGTTTTTTTTTAATTTTCTATTCTATTTTGTTCTGTTTTACGCTAAAATATTATATTATTTTATTTTCTGCTATATTCATTTCTATCATATTATATTTCTTTTTTATTCAATTCCTTTTTTTTCTATTCTATTTGATTCTCTTTAGAAATTAGAAAACAAACTGAAAACTATTGAAAATTGATTCGAAAACCATTCAAATTCAGAAAATTTGAATTGATTTGAATATGAATTAACAAAACACATTTAGCTAAACAAATCTCGTTAAATAACGAAACGAAAACGAAAAAAACAAAACGTTTTTGTTCTGCACATGTCTATGGAAGATATTGTCATCAATAATTACAGCGGCAGCAGCCTATCCATTACAAGTTCTGGGGGGGCAATGCTGGGGAGTCTAGCCATCCCAGCCAAACCAGCTGAAGCTTACGGCATTACAGTGGCAGTAGGCAGGTTGCACTCTCAGTATGAGGAATTGACATACTGTACTCTGTCCATTGCTTAACTATCGAAACGGTGAAGGTCATTCAATATCTTGCTATCAACTTTCTAGCTATGTATAGAAAATGTGACATCACTAGGTAAACTCCTGGTTGGTACAATTCCGGGTCCAGGGCACCCGATAAGCAAACTAATGTATCCGTGGTCATGGTAACTTGAGAAACTAGAGAAACAGTTTGTACCACCTGTGTAGACAATCTCTTAAGTTTCGGACACCTCCATAACATATGGATAATATTGCCTCTATGCGAGTTGCACTTTTGACATAAAGGTGCATCTCTCTCACACTAGGTAATAGCTGGTCTGGTGTTCTATAGACTCGATATAGTAAGAAGAGCTATGAATAAGCGCTAATTTCAGCGTGAAACGCGTCAGCATTTTTTTATCTATTTTCTTTGTCCCTTTGCTGTTGTGATCTGCATGATGTGAAGATTTTTTGAGTGGAAACAATAAAGGCATTACTTATTTTACCTGATCCGGAGTGCGGCTATACAGAGTTTTTCTGTTCCTTTACATAATAAGAAGAGCTGAGAGAGTTTTGTGATGAGGAGAAGGACATAAAATGTATTGATTCCAAGGCCATTTCTCACTATCTATCCCTCCAATGTCTTCTATCCACGCTGCCCTACTCCTGAATGCTGCAGGGTCTTGTATTTTATTTTTTTACATAGTTGCATTGTTCCAGCATGGACTAATGTACACTATATTACCAAAAGTATTGGGACTCCTGGCTTTACACGCACATGGACTTTAATGGCATCCTAGTCTTAGTCCGTAGGGTTCAATATTGAGTTGGCCCATCCTATGATTTGGATCAGTGCACAAAGCAAGGGCCATAAAGACATGGATGAGAGAGTTTGGGGTGGAGGAACTTGACTGGCCTTCACAGAGTCCTGACTTCAACCCGATAGAACACCTTTGGGATGAATTAGAGCGGAGACTGAGAGCCAGGACTTCTTGTCCAACATCAGTGCCCGACCTCACAAATGCACTTCTGGAAGAATGATCAAACATTCTCATAGACACACTCCTAAACCTTGTGGACGGCCTTCCCAGAAGAGTTGAAGTTGTTATAGCTGCAAAGGGTGGGCCAACTCAATATTGAACCCTACGGGCTAAGACTGGGATGCTGTTAAAGTTCATGTGTGTGTGTAAAGGCAGGCGTCCCAATACTTTTAATAATATAGTATATTTACCTGTGAGATCCCCATGTAAGCTGGAAATCACTGTGATAAGCACCAATAGTACAATAATTGGCACTAGCTTTCATGTCCTGTACCGAACAGCTCTCCTGCTGCTTACTGGACACAGGTTGCTCTTCTGCATGGGAAAAAATGCAATCATTCTCTTATTGGAAAAGCCTTGCATTCTCCGCCTTGTCCAAACAGAGAATGCTTTCTATTCATTGAGAAATAGCACCGTATTCTCTTAATGGCACCTGTGCCGAGATAGCAACCTCCTGTGTTCACAATGCAGCAGGGCAGCCGCTCAGGACGGAACGTGGATGCAAGTGGAGATCACTGTAGTAGAGGTGCACCAGCTTCCATGAAGGTCCCACAGGTATGGCACATACATACTAATGCTGGCCTTATACCTGTAGAATTTGTCACATTTTTAGAAACATTTTTCAGAGCATTTGTTCATTTCCTTAAAGAGGAACTTCACTCTCTCAACCAACTTTGACTACTCTTAATCGTTATGCTGCTAGCATTAGTAAATAGATAGGAAAGTGTATCGTATTTACTTGTTTTAACCTTTTTTTTACATTTCTTCAGTTACTTCCTGGCTTCCAGACCTAGGCAAATTATGTCATACATCCCATAAGTCTTCAGAAGGGGCTTTCTCATTTAGGCACATCCTCTTGCTCTAGTGTCTGAGCTAAGGGAAGATGGATTCCAGGAGGTAAATGCTACATGAATCATCTGCCCTTATTCAAGATGGCTACGGCCAGTAATGCTAAGGGGGTGTATTTAAAAGTGGTTTCTCCACAAAATTAAGCATGGAGACATGGATGGATGGATGGATGGATGAGTTTACTTTGAATATTAAAAATGAATTAAAGAGCGTTTTTGGTTTGTGGTGTTTAGATGCATTGTAGTTCCACTTTAACTACTTATGGACCGCCCACCATCGCTGTACGTCGGCTGTTTGAAGTGGAATAGCGTTGGTATGGCAGCAGATAGCTGCCATAACCCCGGCATCCTCTTCAATGGCAGACAGTCCCCTTTCAGATAAAAGTGGTCTCTGCGATGGATTCGCCTCGTGATCAATTTTAGAATTTATTTATTGGGGGGCACTTACCGGATCCGTCGGTAGTGGCAAGGATGATCAGGTCCTTTCACCTCAACAGCCTGGAATCAATTGAGGGTAAGATGGCCCACATTCAGCTCCATATCAGTGAATGGAGGAAGCAAGGTCAAACGTCAATTCCGCCCAATGATTCCGGCTTAGTTTGGGTCGCCGACAAGCCAGCGAACACACCAGCTGGTCGTTCGGGCCTCCCGGTGGGACGGGAGACCCGGGCAGAGTGGCAGAAGGCATGATAAAGATGGCTCATCAGCCATATCAGGTATGTGATTTGCCGTGAAGTGGTTAAAGGTTCCCGAGGTAAGTGGGTGGCCTAAAAAATATCCAAATTGGTCCATGTAGAAGTCCAGACACAACTTGCTGCTTAAAGTGGTTGTAAACCCTTACAAACCACTTTGACCTACAGGTAAGGCTAGATTAAGGCTTACCTGTAGGTCCAAGAAATATCTCCTAAACCTACACGGTTTAGGAGATATTTACTAAAAGACAGTGACAGCTGTCTATGGCGCATGCGCTATAGACAGCGGCACGCAGGCGCACTATTGCCATTAGCAGCATGCCACTGCTAATGGCGATATGCCGTTAGTGGTGGCTCCCATGCGCATGCGCGGGAGTGACGTCATTGCTGCTCCGGCGCTGTGAGTGGCCGGAGCAGCAATACCCGGAAGAAGATGGATGCTCCGGACTACAGGGGACAGCGGTGACATCGCTGGCTCCTGTGTCAGGTAAGTGACACATAATGGGCTACTATGCAATGCATAGTAGTCCATTATGCTTTACCTTTGCAGGGAGACAAAGAGGAAGTAAACCCATCAGGGTTTACTTCCTCTTTAAGCTCTGAAAGGTTTTACCCCCTTCATGACCAGGCCATTTTTTGCTATTCAACACTGAGCTGTTTTAAATGGCAATTGCTCAGTAATTGAACACTGTACACACATTACATTTTTATCTCTTTTTTTTTTTTTTTTTTTTTACACAAATAGAACTTTTCTTTTGGGGTATTTGATCACCACTGTTTTTTATTTATTTATTTTTTGCAGTATAAATGTAAAAAGACCAAACATTAAAAAAAAAACAATACTATTTTCTAATTTCTGTTTTAAAACATGCAATGAAAAAAATAAAAAAATAAAATGTGTTCATAAATTTAGGCTATTATTGTAAGCATTATGGTGAAGAACTAATGGATTGTCAGGACCCAGTTCTGAACCTGCCACCTCTGCTAAAGTGTTTGGCAGTATCTCTTCTTGCTAAGCCACCTGACAGCGCTCTGCCCAATTCCTTAGGAAAACTTGCCTTGTGTTTTGTTTTCTGGTGAACCTTGAACTCTTTGCTCCTACCATGAACCTCCTATTAAAGCTATGCCTTTGCACTTCCTATTTGCCAGATTATTGTGCTCTCTTCAGCCAATACCTAGCTCTGCTGCCATCTGTATTTTTGCTACTGCTTTTTACCAGCCTTTGGCTTGTTCCTCCACTGCGTTCTGCTTATTCCCAACCTGCAAACACTTGTTACCAACCTTTGGCATGTCTACTGACTACCCTTCTGCTTGATCCCTATCTCCTATACTGTATGTGCAACTGGACCTTGGCTTGCTCACCTCCTAATGGGGTGATCTTGAGGACAGAGACCTGGTACTAATACTCAACAAAACCCATCTCCACCATCAGGAGCTCTGGTGAACGCCGGTTAGTGCTTAGACTCCCCACCTCAGCTGAGTCCCTGTCATCCACCAGGGTGAGCAGCTTGTGTACTTATCCAGCTGGTCAGTGGGAACCTCTCTACTGCTATAGCTACTAGTCTCCAAGCCTGACCCCTGATCGTGATAGGGATACAAACACAGGATGTGATAAATGAACCAGTAAGTGCCCAGCCCTGAGAACTTCCACATTCAGAGCTGCCAGATCCCAGAAGCTGTGGTGAAGAACACAGCAGATTGGGGACCCTTTGTATCTGAGCTCTTCAGTAAAGAGGTCAGGGGTCTTTTAGATCCAGATATCCCTAGAAAGAGAACATGTCACTGCTTGTTTATATTCACAAAAGGGGCTTGTTCTTAGAAAAAAACAAGTAGCAGTTGCTGGTGTATAAGTAGACAGGATGTAGCTGCAAGGGAAGAATAACTACCGCATTTATCTGCATTTAACACGCACCTTAACTTTAAAGGGAAAGTTTCAGGGATTTTTTTTTTAAAATAAAGAACTTTGAAGCAAAATAAGGTTCAGTGCCAATCGTGCCAAGCGTGTAAGTGCATCGGGACCCCATGGGGCAAAGGACCGCGCTACAACGCAGATGGACACTGGTGGCAAAAAGCGCCCTGAGGTGATTCAGTTCACATAGCGCTTTGCATGTCATTCATTCATTCAATCAATGCAGCTTCACCAGTGCCCATCATTGCAGCCTCACTAGTCCCCATCAATGTAGCCTCACCATTGCCCATCAACGCAGCCTGATCAGTGCCCATCAATGCAGCCTCACCATTGTCCATCAATGCAGCCTGATCAGTGCCCATCTGCAGCCTCACCAGTGCCCATCAATGCAGCCTGATCAGTGCCCATCAATGCAGCCTGATCAGTGGCCATCAATGCAGCCTCACCGGTGTCCCTCAATGCAGCCTGATCAGTGCCCATCAACGCAGCCTCACCATTGCCCATCAATGCAGCCTCATCATTGCCCATCAATGCAGCATGATCAGTGTCCATCAACGCAGCCTCCCATTGCTCATCAATACAGCCTCACAATTGCCCATCAATGCAGCCTGATCAGTGCCCATCAATGCAGCCTCACCATTGCCCATCAATGCAGCCTGATCAGTGCACATCAATGCAGCCTCACCATTGCCCATCAATGCAGCCTTACTAGTGTCTATCAACACAGTCTCCCATTGCTCATCAATACAGCCTCACAATTGCCCATCAATGCAGCCTGATCAGTGCCCATCAACGCAGCCTCACCATTGCCCATCAATGCAGACTCACCATTGCCCATCAACACAGTCTCCCATTGCTCATCAATACAGCCTCACAATTGCCCATCAATGCAGCCTGATCAGTGCCCATCAACGCAGCCTCACCATTGCCCATCAATGCAGCCTGATCAGTGCGCATCAATGCAGCCTCACCATTGCCCATCAATGCAGCCTGATCAGTGCCCATCAACACAGCCTCCCATTGCTCATCAATACAGCCTGATCAGTGCCCATCAACGTGGCCTCACCATTGCCCATCAATGCAGCCTGATCAGTGCCCATCTGCAGCCTCAACAGTGCCCATCAATGCAGCCTGATCAGTGCCCATCAATGCAGCCTCACCAGTGTCCATCAATGCAGCCTGATCAGTGCCCATCAACGCAGCCTCACCATTGCCCATCAATGCAGCCTGATCAGTGCCCATCACCACAGCCTCCCATTGCTCATCAATGCAGCCTCACCATTGCCCATCAATGCAGCCTGATCAGTGCCCATCACCACAGCCTCCCATTGCTCATCAATGCAGCCTCACCATTGCCCATCAATGCAGCCTGATCAGTGCCCATCAATGCTGCCTCACCATTGCCCATCACCACAGCCTGATCAGTGCCCATTAATGCAGTCTCATCATTGCCCATCAATGCAGCCTGATCAGTGCCCATCAACACAGCCTCCCATTGCTCATCAATGCAGCCTCACCATTGCCAGTCAATGCAGCCTGATCAGTGCCCATCAACACAGCCTCCCATTGCTCATCAATGCAGCCTCACCATTGCCAATCAATGCAGCCTGATCAGTGCCCATCAACGTGGCCTCACCATTGCCCATCAACGCAGCCTGATCAGTGCCCATCAACGCAACCTGATCAGTGCCCATCAACACAGCCTGATCAGTGCCCATCAATGCAGCCTCACCAGTGCATGGAGATTAGAGCTGCTGGATTACACAGAGCAGGGATGTCCCACTTACTCAGGTGCTGCTGTTATGCAAAGTCGCCCTTCCTGGACCATCTTCATGTCCCGGCATTGGACCAGTGTGCTGTCTATCAAAGGAGGCGGTCCAGGAGGCGGAACTTCATATAACAGCAGCCGCCGAGTAAGCAGGAGATCCCCGCTCTGTGTAATCTGGTGGCGCTTGCCCCTCCCTCCCTCCCCTCTGAGGCATCCTAATGGAAAATATCAGAGTATAACACGCACACATTATTTGCACTCTGTTTTTTTTTGGGGGGGGGGTGCATGTTATACACCAATAAATACAGTATTTGTTTTTTAATTTACAATCCTTAGTGTGATAATATGTTCCTTAAGAGCCACAAAGGGTATACCTCCTCTTTGTCTACCCCTAATGGCTCTGCAGACCCAGATAGTACCTTGTAAAAGTAGCAGTGACATCATCACTGTGCTGTACAAAGCCTGTGCAGACAGCAGAGCTGTGGGAGGGGCCCAGCAGGCTTCACCCACTACAGGCTGCTTGCAGGAAACTACAGGAGGGGGGCGGAGACAAGACCAGTCCCCCTGTACAAGGAGAGAGGTCAAAAGTGAGGCGTCTTTATTACAGGAAGTCTCACACTGGATTTCTGCACAGCTCTGGAAGATATACACAAAGCACACCAAGATTCAAGAAGAATGCACATGATAAATGGATTTAGATAATATTATCTCAGAGTTCAGCTTTAATGTGCGCTGCCAGTCTATCCAGAATGAAAAGGCTGCCTTAGCACAGCGTACCTTGATGCAAGATAAGGTTTATTTGGCACAGGTTGGCAGTGGAGGAAGGGGTCAAATGAATCCGGACTAAATTAGAATCTCCCCAATGATGAAAAATGTCATATTTTATTGCTGTCTTTGTCTCCACTGGGAACTTTTCCATCACTCCCTGTGACAATCTCCAGCAATGGAAACCTGATAGGGGTTCTACTACTTCCCCTTTTCTTAGTTTTGGATAGAGTAGAGAAGGGTTACCCCTGACAGGTCTTACTGCAACTGCCTCCCTTAGAGAGTTTATCCCTCACTTCCTGTTCTGTTGACAACCATTTTACCAGACAGGAAGTGAGGGGAACTCCTGGAAAGCAACACAGAAATAAAAATGACTTTTTTATGTAGAATAAGTGAAGGCTAGAACCCTCATCATCTTTTATTTCTGTCTTTGTCCCTGTTGCAGGTTTGCCCTCACTTCCTGTAAGGTGAAACCATTGCCAACAGGACAGGAAGGGAGGCAAAAGCTATCTAACAGAGCCCTGGATAGCATTAAAAACCTGACAGGGGGTTCTAATCCTACCTCATCATTTCTAGAAAAAAAATGTTTTTGGCTTAATATGCAAACATAAGCCAACTCCAAGAATTAAGAAGAACATTTACCCTTGCCGTGGGGTGCCCAGCTGTGCTTGTTCTGTCTAGTGGTATTGGAATAAGGTGCAATACTTAACTTATTGCACTCCTTAGCATAGTCCCTCCAGCGGTAATGGAGGGTGTCCCCAGGCTCCTCTCTAAACCATGGTCTCATACTCACCCCACCATGTAGCAGTTCATTTAGATTTGATAATGACCGTTTGTGGACTGCAGTCTTCAAGTCATTCCACAGATTTTCAATGGTGTTTAAGTCTGGGCTGTGACTAGCCCATGCAAGGACATTCACCTTTTCCCCCCATCAACCACTGTGTGGTCATTGTTGCTGTGTGCTTTGGGTCATTGTCATGTTGGAAGGCAAACCTTCTTCCCATTGACAACTTTCTGGCAGAGGGCAGTGGATTTACCTCAAGAATTTGATGGCATTTTGTCCCATTCATTTTTCTTTCTATCCTGACAAGTGCTCCAGTCCCTGCTGCAGAGAAACATCCCCATCACAGGATATTACCATCTCCATGCTTTACGGTAGGAATGGAGTTATTTGGATGGTGAGCTGTATTGGATTTCTGCCAGACATATCATTTGGTGCTGAGGCCAAATAATTCAATTTTAGTCTCATCTGAGCAGAACACCTTTTCCATGTGGCCGCAAAATTTACAAGGTGCAATTTGGCAATGCTTGGTGGTGATTGCATGTGGCCTTTCGTGAGGAGTGGCTTTTCTCGCAACCCCCCCCCCCCCCCCCCCCATACAAGCCACATTTGTGGGCAATTTGTGATCTTGTTGTCACATGCACACAATGACCACTCTTTGTCTTAAATTCCTGCAACTGCTTCAGAGTTGCTATAGGCCTCTTGGTGACCTTTCTGACCAGTTTCCTCCTGGCTCTTTCATCCAGTTTGGAGAGACGTCTTGATCCAGGGAGGGTCTTTGTTGTACCAAATACCTTCCCCTTCGTAATGTTAGACATCACTGTACTTCTAGGCATTGATAAAGTCTTTGTCTTTGTTTTTTGTAGCCATCTCTTGACTCTTATGCCTGTCCATAACTTGATCCTGGAGATCTTTTGAAATTGCCTTGCCACCCATTGTTGATTGTTTGCTTCGGTTTCACTAAAAGGAACTGAAATGCTCCAGGAAAGCTCTTTCCATGCTAAGCTAATCAAAATGACCACAACTGGTCACAGGAGAAAGTCAAATGGCTTTGTGTGCCACTGAGAAGGGGATTAGCTACACTTGATTGAGTTTATAAGTCATTTTTAGGAGGGGGATGATCCTTTTTCCAACTCCGTTATTCTTTTTTTTGTTTTTTTTCTAACATGTTGGTGTTATATCTTTCACTTGGATGTTTGCTTCAGTTACACTACCAGGTGCTTCTGTTGCATCTGTTAGTAAACTAAATAGTTAATTTGGGCCAGCTTAGTCCAAACAAACTTTTCAACTGCTTGCCACCCATCCACAGTAGTTGCACTGCGGGCAGCAGCTCCAGGCTGGGTGACGTACGTGTACATTGCGGCCTTTCTTCCGGGTTCGGTGGCACCCCTGCCGACCCAGGACACAGCACGAGTTTGGCAGCTGATTTTATTCAATGATTTGGGCTGAAGTCAGCTGACCGGTTGTGGCCAATCACACACAGAGCTCTGCGTTTACATAAACACAGAACTCTGTGTACTCCGAACAGTGATCTGGCTGTTTCTTCACCCTGCAAAACAGTGAGCAAAAACAGACAGAAAGTAATGTAAAAGCAGCACCCATTACACTTGTTAGGCACACAGTTAACCCCTTGATTGCCCCTAGATGTTAAAGTGTTACTAAATCCACAACAGTAAAATCATTCTGTATATGCAGCAAAGCATGGTTGTTATACTCAGAGTGAAACCCAATGGGTTAATCCTCTGCATTGTATGAAAAACCTTTTTAACCACTTAAGGACCAGGCCTCTTTTTCAGATTTGGTGTTTTCATGTTTAAAACTGTTTTGTTTGCTAGAAAATTACTTAGAACTCCCAAACATTTTATATTGTTTTTTTTCTAACACCCTAGAGAATAAAATGGCGGTCATTGAAATACTTTTTTTTACACCGTATTTGCGCAGCGGTCTTACAAGCGCACTTTTTTTTGAAAAAATTCACTTTTTTGAATAAAAAAATAAGACAACAGTAAAATTAGCCCAATTTTTTTTATATTGTGAAAGATAATGGTATGCCAAGTAAATTGATACCCAACATGTCACGCTTCAAAATTGCGCCCGCTCGTGGAATGGCGTCAAACTTTTAGCCTCAAAAATCTCCATAAGCGACATTTAAAAAATTCTACAGGTTGCATTTTTTGCGTTACAGAGGAGGTCTAGGGCTAGAATTATTGCTCTCGCTCTACCGATCGCGGCGATACCTCACATGTGTGGTTTGACCACCGTTTTCATATGCGAGCGCTACTCACGTATGCGCCCGCTTCTGTGCGCAAGCTCGTCGTGACGGGGTGTTTTTAAAAAAATTTTTTTTTTTCTTCTTATTTATTTTAATTGATTTTATTTATTTTTACACTGTTTTTAAAAAAAAAAAAAAATGGATCACTTTTATTCCTATTACAAGGAATGTAAACATCCCTTGTAATAGAAAAAAGCATGACAGGTCCTCTTAAATATGAGATCTGGGGGTCAAAAAGTCCTCAGATCTCATATTTGGGCTAAAATGCAAAAAAAAAAAAAAAAAGAAAATCTGACATTTAAAAAAAAATATACCTTTAAGAGGTATGGGCGGAAGTGACGTTTTGACGTCGCTTCCACCCTGCTATGGTATAGAGACGAGTGGGGGCCATCTTAGCCTCACTCAACTCTATGCCCAGCAGATGGAAGGACCCGATCGCCTCCGCCGCTACCGACGGCTCCGGTAAGCGGCGGAAGGTGCGGGAGGGCGGCGGGGGGGGGGGAGCACCTCTCCCGCCGCCGATAGCGGTGATCTCGCGGCGAATCCGCCGCGGAGACCACCGTTATCGTACAGAGGACCGCCGCCTGAAGAGATGGACATCTCGGTTGTGGCAGCAGCTGCTGCCGTTACCGAGATATCCCTCTTCAAAAAAATCACGTACATCCCCGTTAGGCGGTCCCCAAGTGGTTAATCCTGTCTTCCCTGATCCTGCCCTTCCTTTACTGTCCCCAATTTATCTGCTGATAGAAAAGAGCCTTGGAGGCACTCTGCACATGCTCAGTTTAGTGTGTATTGCTAGAGAGTTTTTTTTGAGGGGGTGCACATGATCAGAACATGGCCAATCAGCACTATCCAGACAGAAAGTCAGGGGTCATGCAGCCTCACAGGACAGAGGAGAATGAAAACTCCTCCTACAAGCTTTAACCAGTGCTTGGCCAGACACTGATAGAAGTCACAAGACTGCTATATACTGCTGATGAGAAAAGGTATTTAGCAGTTTATATTTCTAAAATAATTACATTTCTGTGTTCTGTGTACTGTGGGGGACCGGATATAGTGAATGCAGGGTCCTGGGTTTAGTAACACTTTAATCCCTTCCCAGCCAGTGTCATTAGTATGGTGTCAATGTACTGTATTATCACTGTTCACTGTATTAGGCTACTTTCACTGTGGGGCGGGGGCGGGCGCCGGTGGTAAGGTAGCGCTATTTTTAGCACCGCTTTAGTGTCTCTATTTGGCCGCTAGCGGGGCAGTATTAACCCCCGCTAGTGGCCAAAAAAGGGTTAAAACTGCCTGCAGCTTGGCGGCACTGCCCCATTGTTTTCAATGGGCAGGGGCGCTTTAGATGCTGCAAAGATGCGGCTTGCAGGACTTTTTTTTACCATCCTGCAAGCGAACTGTGGTTTTTCTCACTGGAGAAACAGGAGAAGCTCTTTACAGGTGTTATGCAGGCGCTATTTTTAGCGCTGTAGCGCCTGTAAAGCGTCTCAGTGTGGAAGTAGCCTTATGCTGCGTACACACAATCAGACTATCTGGTGAACTTAGTCCGGCAGACAATCCGCTGGACTATGGCGGAGTCCACCGGACTTTTGAAATGAACGGACTTGCCCACACACGGAGAAAAGTCAGTTCATTTTGAACGCGACTCCAGGTAGACGGGACTAGCAAAGGAAGTCAATGTCGCCGCCTCCATCGGCGAGATTGACACCTTGCGAAAATGTTGTTGTTGTTTTTTCAAAATGTTTGGTATGTTTATGTTTATATTGCAAAAAAAAAAAAAAACAAACATAAAAAAAACAGTGGTGATAAAATACCCCAAAAGAAAATCTCTATTTGTGTAAAAAAAATAGATACAAATATAATTTGTGTACAGTGTTCGATGACTGAGCAATTGGCATTTAAAATAGCGCAGTGCTGAATAGCAAAAAAAGGCCTGGTCATGAAGGGGGTAAAACCTTTCAGAGCTTAAGGCCGCGTACACACGGGCGGATTGTCTGTCCAACTTAGTCCGCTGAACCGTGTTTCAGCGGACAATCCACTCGTGTGTGGGCTTCAGCGGACTTTTTCAGCGGACAATCTGACAAACAAAGTCTTACGGAATTTCCGTAAGACAGTCCGTTCAAACTTGGTTTTGTCCGTCCAAACTTGGTTTCAGCGGACAGTCTGCTCGTGTGTAGGCAAGTTGGACGGACTAAGTATGGCGCATGCTCAGAAAGGATTTACACGGCCGAAGGTTGCATTGCAGTGTATTGGACGTCGTTTTTCTAGTCCCGTCGTACGTGCTGTACACGTCATTGCGCAAGCTTTCAGCGGACTGTCTGCTCATCGTGTGTGGTCAAGTCCGTTCATGCAAATTTTGAACGGACTGTCTGTCGGATTGTCTGACCAACTTAGTTGGGCAAACAGTCCGCCCGTGTGTACGCGGCCTAAGTGGTTAAAGCAGTTGTAAACACAGGACATCAAAACACTGCTTTTTACAGGCCTTTGATTTTTATTTATTTTTTCTGCATTAATGCACAATAATGCTGGTGCATATGGGCACTTCTAATGCCCAGAATAAATGAATGTACTGGACGATAGAATGCATTAACCTCAAACATTTGAACATGCATAAACACACTAGCGTGTACGAGGGAGGAAACAGCATATCATCTGGAATTTTCATTTTTTGCTAAATTTGTCTCGGACATTCACAAAGATAAATTACAGCATGTTTCCTGTATGCAGAATCACATGAGGCCCTGATATCAGTAACAAACAAGTCTAAGGAATTTCCATTGGAATGTGACATATATAGAACTCTGGACCCTGTTAGCCAACACAGACGTTTTGTTACAACTGAAAACGAAATTACAGAGCCTCAAACTTTATCACTACTTTTGGAACCAAATCCCTCCATAGTTTTCCCTCTTGCTGTGATATATAGACCACTATAAAAATGTACAATTTACCAGCCAAATAGTGTTATACTACACCAACACTTCTATCCAACCTCCCTAGGGTCGCCACCTTTTCTTCAAGTCAAACCCGAACACTTTAGCGGCGCACTGCAACTTTTTTTTTTTTACAGTATAAACTCTACATATATTTTGCTATTAAATAACATTTCTAATCATATGAAGTTGATAACAAGAGCCCCCCCTTTACATCAGAGTCCACAGAGTTCCCCTTTTACATCTGAACTTGCAGAGTTCCCTTTCACTGTAAGGAGGACTCTGCAGACTCTGATGTAAGGGAGAAGTCTGGGGACCCTGACATAAGGAATTCTATGAGAACCCTGATTTATGGGGGAACACTGAGAACTCTGATGTATGGAGAAGACTCTGATGTAAGGGGGAACACAGTGTCCTCTGGTGTAAAGGGGAAATGGGGAAATCTGATGTAAGGGGTGCTCTGAGAACCCTTATTTGGCTTAGTGTGGCAGGAGAGAGAAGGGGGGAGACTTCTGTCACAGACAGGGATGGATGGTGAGCTCACTCACCCCTTGGCAGTCAGCACCTCTCATCCAGATGTATCTGAGGCTGCTGGACTTCAAATTTCCAGCCCCAAGAGGTGCTGATCGAGCCCTCTGTGTGTGTGTGTTTGCGGGGGGGTGTTAGTTCGGGCTTTGGGCAGTGTGAAAGAGTGTAATGGATACTCTCAGTTTAGACAACTATAGCTAGCAACCCTGCTGGGAAGTCATAGTCCAATCTAAATAATGTGTCCGGGTTTCAGGCAGTCTGAAACCCAGACGCATGATTTCAAACCTGAACTGTCTGGGTGAATCCTGGACAGGTGGCAACCCTAGACCTCTGTAGCGGATGACATTTTGGACAAAGTAGCATTCATGTGTAAATTTTGTTTTTGCCTCAGAACAGTAATGGGGTTCTGAGGGTTAATTATGTAGGTTAACTTTGACATCAGTTTGGCTGGGCTGTGTTAGAGTTCTGCCTGGTCATGTGTACAGTAAGGTGCACATGACAGGCCAGAACCAGGCCGGGTTGGACGTTTTGGGTATCAGCCTTCTCAGAACCAATCAGTGGGTGTGCAGGGCCCCACTGAGGAGTCTGGGGAGGGGTACTTAAGATGTTGAAGTCACGTGTTCAGTAGGAGTTTGTGAGGCCCAAGCGGTCTGTTCTTGTTTCCTGGACCGGGGTAGCCCCGCGAGGGGTCCCGGTCGCGGGGTGTTCGACATCCCCCGACATGCTTCTGTCGGTTACCCCCGATAGACCCGCCTGGTCTGCCGTAAGGATCCATCTGTTCCCGAGTCTCGGAACCGGCTGGGGGAGGATTCAAGGCGCCCGGGTGTGCTCTCGGCTTGGAGAGGCACCACAGCTTGTGGAAGTGACCGGGGGAGGACTCTTCAGAGGAGGGCCGACAAGTGGCACCCTGAGAAGTGCCTGGTTACTGAGTTGGGAAGGACATTGACGAATCCACACTTTTTCCATCAAGGAGACAGAGAATGTTCCTTGACGTGAGGAAAAAAGTTCCTGTTCACTTTCAGTTACAACTTGTCCACATTCATAGATTTCACAAGTTCCCAATCAAAGTGCTGACTGCCATAATCTCTGGCTAGAGATTTGTTCAGCCTTGAAGCACCCAGCTGCGAGTGGCTACTCTCTGGGTGGTACTAGAGACTTTGTTATGTCTGCACTGCAGTTCAAGGTGCCTGAGTTTTTCACCCTTGCCCTCTGTTCCTATACGAAAGTGTGTTGTTGGATGTCACCCCTGCAAAATAAAACCTTTCAAAAGGACTTTATCCGTGTCAGCATCCAAGTTGTTGGGTATCAACCCTGGGAACCCCGAGACGTGGAAGAACAAGCCAAGCGGAGATAACCGGTAAGCCCAATAAGTCAAGGCTGCCCTGCCAAGGGTTATGGCCGCTACACCTCTATATTGTTATATTTGTTCATTTTAAGAAGCCGGTATAAAGCAACAAAAGCAGAAAAGAAAGAAAAAAAAAGCACTGGATTTAACCAATCGTTATTTGTGACTCCAGGCTGGGTCCCTAGGCACTCTGTGCCATGGTTCCAGTCTCAAAGAGTAGTTACCAAGTGCTTAAATCAAAGTTCCATCCATTTAAAAGTCAGCAGCTACAAAAATTGTCACTCACCGGTCCCACGGTCCAGCGATGCAGGTGAGTGAATCCCTGCTCCTCTCCCCCTCCTCTCTGTGTCCGCCGGAATTGTAACTGTGGGCGCTCGGCTGTGGCTGTGTGTTGTATGGCTCCCGGTTGTTAGGCCAGAAGCATACCTTCCAACTTTTTGAGATGGGAATGAGGGACACCTATCAGCAAAAGTATGCAGGAATAGGACACACCCCCTGCCACGCCCCCTTAACCCCCCTAGCGGTAATCCCGAGTCTGGCTCGGGTTAGGAATTTACTGATAGGAGCGGTAACCCCGAGCCAGACTCGGGATCGCATCGCTGGATACAGGGAGGACACAGTGAGAGTTACTTACCTTGTCCCCTGGATCCAGCGATGTCCGCCGCGCTGTGTGATCGAGCTGTCCTGCGCTCGATTCACAGTGCCGAATGCCACCGAGCTCCGTTCCCTGCGACGTTACGGCGCACCGGAGCGGAGAACGGCGGCACATTCAAAAAGGTAAAAGTACACAAAACACACACAGTACTGTAATCTTACAGATTACAGTGCTGTATTAAAAAATACACACCCCCTTTGTCCCTAGTGGTCTGTGCAATGCCCTGCATGTACCGTATTTTCCGGACTATAAGGCGCACCGGATTATAAGGCGCACTAGCAAATGGCTGCCTGCTAATGGGATATTTCCATATATAAGGCGCACCGGACTATAAGGCGCACTGGATTATAAGGCGCATTTAATGAAACAAAACCCTGAACTCAAAACTTTGGTAATCCCACGAAGCTGCACTGCTTGGATTGGGCATTACGGCCATCTTAGTCAGGAGGTGTGCGCATTCATTCGTTCATTTTCTACGGTCTACCCGCTGCCCCAAAAATGGCTCCTGTTAAGAGACATGCTTACGAAGCGGATTTCAAACTCATCGCTATCAGTCACGCAGTAGAACAACCTGAGAGAGGTTTACGGTACGTCGGTTTACGGTAAGAGACCGGGTGGCTTTTTCCACAAATCTCCATCCCTATTGATCTGTGACTCCATGCGCGCCCATCTGACAGATACTGTCAAAGCCCAAGTGAAGAAAACTTATTTGGTGCTTGCCATCATTCCGGGTGCATTAACCAAAGAACTCCAGCGATGTCAACAGGTCATATATAAGGCGCACTGCATTATAAGGCGCACGGTCGATTTTGTGAGAAAATTTAGGGCTTTTAAGTGCGCCTTATAGTCCGAAAAATACGGTAGTTTTATATTATAAATACAGTTTTTTCTGCCTGGAATTTGGAGATTGTCCATAGCAACCAGAAAGTGTCCCTTTTTCAGTGTTTTAGGATTTGATTACATTATTGAATATTTTTTATTATTCTTTATTATATTATAAACTTTATCATACCCGGGATGTCTGCTAGACTCTGGTTTGTAGAGATTTAAGAGAGTTATTCCTAAGAATTACAGGACTACAATATAAAACGCCAAATTTCCATGCAAAATAATTGTACCACTTTCAGCACATAAATCCAGACTGAATCATACCGCCAGGGAGGTTAAAGGAGAATTGTACAAAAAAAAAAGATTGGTTAAACCCGCAAGTGCTTTTTTTACCACTACTATTCCTTTATATTGGCTTTTGGAATTGACAAATGAAGCAAAATATAGAAATCAGATGAAAGGTTTAGCGCTGGGAAATGCTTTTTCAAAGATAAAAAGTGCATTTTATATACATCTATATTGATCAGACCAAAATGAGGGACAAATGAGGTGGAATGAGGGACAGAGGGACATTGCTCCAAATTAGGGACAGTCCCTTGAAATCAGGGACAGTTGAGAGCTATGCAGAAGCCTGAGGCCTATCTGGGAGCACCGGGCTGCTAGGCTGTCTAAGGCCTATCCAGAAATGTAAGAAGCAGTGTGGGGTTCGGGCTTTAGGTTGGGAGCCTAACCGAATGTTGCCAGGGGTGAAAGAGAAGCAGTTGCCATAAGGGATGAGCACTCCTGTTATCAGAGGCAAGTGAGGATTAAAGGGGTTGTAAAGGTTTGTTTTTTATTTTCTAAATATGTTCCTTTAAGATAGTGTACTGTTGGTTCACTTACCTTTTTCTTTGTTTTCCTTTGTAAATGCTTTTTTTATGTGTGTGAATTTGCAACTTCTAGTTCCTCCTCTAGAAGCTTCCCCCATCATCCGAGCCGTTCTGGCTGGGGGTTGGTCAGTGTGCTCGCCCCCTCCCTTGGGACTATATCCTTGTGGGGAGATGCTGTCAGCATTCACAGGCAGGGGAGCCGTGGGCGTGTCTAAGATGCTGTAGCTCCACCTCCCATGCCATGTTATTGTAATCTGAATGACCATGTCAGCAGCACAGGGGTGGGAGTTTCTGCTGGGCGGCATCTGTGCACCAAAGGCTGTAATAGAAATGAGAACAAGGCTCGTTCCCGTTCTTTCACACAGCGAAAAAGCGGCACTGCGCATGCGCAAAGCCATTACACAGAGCAGGTAAGTATGACATGTTTCTTTAAAAAAAAAAGAAAAAAAAAGGTCTCTCTTTTTTTGTTTACAGTTCAAATAAAAATAAACGCAGAGGTGATCAAATACACCAAAAGAAAGCTTTTTTGGTGGGAAAAAAAAGGCATCTATTTTATTTGGATACAAGGTTGCACGACCGCGCAATTGTCAGTTAAAGTAACGCAGTGCCGTATTGCAAAAAATGGCCTGGTCATGAAGGGGGTGAAACCTTCCGGGGCTGAAGTGGTTAAAGGCGGTATTTAAACCTATTTCAGTTTCATACAGAGAGCTAAATTTTCTTCTTTTTTAGAGACCGGTATAAATGAAAACAATGAACGACATTCTGGAATTTTGAAAAAACTTCTTTTGCCAGTCAATCAAGTTAATTTTTTCCTGTTAGTTATGTGTAAGCAAAATTCCCGGCACTGAGAACAGGTTTCTGAAAGTAAAACTAGTGAGACATTCAGACGACTATTGAACATTGGAGTAAAGTGCATTTATTCTATAAAGACTCGGGACTATGGAGATGATTATTCCGGGAATATTGCTTCTTTTCTCTGTACACCAGACATCATGTAAGTTTTAACCTTTTATCATTGGTGAGGGGAATGAGCCATTCATTTAAAGCGGTAGTAAACGCTTGCCTAAAAAAAAAAGTCCCTGCAAGCTAACGCCATATTATGCTGGTATGCATAGCAGACTAGCATATTATGAAAGACTTACCTTAAAACAAAGCCTTCCAGTGGCACGCTGTCAACCCTCACAAGGCTTCCATCTTCAGCCGAGCTTCCTCCAGGATTCACGGGCTCCAGCCGGGTTGAATAGCCGAGACACAATGATGTCACTCCTGCGCATGTGCATGGGAGTCACGACCACGACACATGCGTATGCCGCCCCTTCAGAGTGCATGCGCCGGTGATGTCATCAGCTACGGAAACAGGGAATATCTTATCATCCTGGGTGTCCTCTCCAGCAGTGGCAGCTGGTGCTGTATATTGTGGGGGGCAGCAAACAAGACACCCATTGCCAGCCCCCCAGTTGGTCGATTGCTCGGTCAAACTCCCCCATCACTTGCCCGTCTGTCCCCTCCTACCAGTCCCACACTTACCCCATCTAGCAGTTTTGGCTCCTTCCTGAGTCTCCTCCTCTTCCATGGTAGCGGCTCCAGTCACCCTGCATCTCCAGCTCCATGGCGGCTTCCCTCTTCCTTCCCTCAGCAGCCAATCGGGTCTTAGGCCCAATTCCTGTTTGGCCAGGAGGAGAATCAGGAAGACATTAGCAAATATCAATTCGCTATTGTCACACAACTGGATAGGCTCAGGGCGCAGTGCTATGCACCACAAGCCCATTCTTTTTTGCAGCCAATTAGAGCCCCTCTGGCTCTAATCACGTGTTTAAAAAAAAAAAACATTAGAAATCCATGCGTCCGAAGCCTTGCATGTAGACCAGGCACTGGACACATGGATTAGGGGGGTGGCGCCCCTACGCCCCTAATGGATGGGCCGCCACTGCTCTCCAGGGTCTCCCACCTGGCCGCCGCTGTCATCTCCACTGCAGGGGGCAGGGGGTATTGCGGATCTGAACAGAAAATGGCAGTCTTTTAAAATTAACAAGTGGGTAATCACCCACTTGTGAACATAATCTGGCCAGTTACCACCCACTCACCCAGACCTGCCTTACCTCCCGCCCTACGTGTGGGGATGAGATTGGTAGCCAGGTGGGAGACCCGGGAGAGGACACCCAGGCTGATAAGTGCTTCTGCTCTTCTGTGTTAAGGTACAGTAGTATGTGCAGGGAAAGCTGTGATCGAAAGGGGAACTGTAATGTAACTGAAAGGGGGCTATGATTGCAAGAGGAACTGTGACTGAAAGGGGAATGTAATTGCAGGGAGAATTATAATGTAATAGGGGGTGCTGTAAATTGCAAAGGAGACTGTGATTTAAGGCGTAAGGGGGACTGTAATGTAAGGGGGCACAATGATTGCAAAGGGAATGTGATTGCAAGGGGACTGAGATGTAAGAAGGGTGTGGTTCAATTGCAGAGAGGACTGTAATTTAAAGGAGGGAGCTGTGATTACAAGGAGGACTGTGATGTAAGGGCGTGTGAGGATGGGAGGTGACTGATTGCAAGGGGGATTGTGATGGGGAACTGTGATGTGATGGAGACTGCAATGTAAAGTGGGGGTGTGATGTGAATTTAAACTAAGGACACTGTGAGACTACTGTAAAGGGGAGACTGTGATGTAAAAGGTGGTGGGACCGTGATGTGAAGGGTGTCTGTGATGTAAAGGAAGACTGTGGATGCTGATGTAAAGGGGGGAACTGTGATGATAAAGGGGTTGCAATGTGAAGAGTGGGCTGAGGACACTGATGTAATCAAGGGGCTACGATGTAAAGGGTGAACTGAGAACGCTGATGTAAAGGGGGGGCTGAGGACACTGATGTAAAGGGGGAGGCTATGATGTGGGGGGCTGAGGACACTGATGTAAAGGGGAGACTGTGATGTAAAGGGGGTTGTGATGTCAAGCAAGAATTGAGGACACTAATGGAAAGAGGGGACTATAGTGACCGTGATGTGAAGGGTGTCTGTGATGTAAAGGAAGACTGTGGATGCTGATGTAAAGGGGGGAACTGTGATGATAAAGGGGTTGCAATGTGAAGAGTGGGCTGAGGACGCTGATGTAAAGGGGGGCTATGATGTGGGGGGGGGGGCTGAGGACACTGATGTAATCAAGGGGCTACGATGTAAAGGGTGAACTGAGAACGCTGATGTAAAGGGGGGGCTGAGGACACTGATGTAAAGGGGGAGGCTATGATGTGGGGGCACCGAGGACACTGATGTAAAGAGGGGACTGAGATGTAAAGGGGGCTATGATGTGAACAGTAGGCAGAAAACACGGATATAAAGGGGGGCAGTGATGTGTTATAACTCAAACATGAAATTCGGACCGTTGTGGGAAGAAAATTTTACTGACTGGACTGCCCTATACTATGTTCTAGCAAATTAGTTATTTTGTAGCTATTAATACTCATTCATCAGTCACAAGATAGAAGTACTGGCTACTTTGTATCTTCTAATATACAAGGGCTGCGTGCCAACTCAGAGACACAGCTGACTAAGGTGATAGCAAACAAAAAGGCCACTTTGCAGGAGAGATCATCTAAGGGAAAATCCCTGATGGGTTCAAATGGCGGTTTCTGCAGAGCAGAGAGAACCATGTTGAGATCCCAAGAAAGTACAAGTTTCTGCAGTGGGGGATTAGATTTAGATGCAGAGGCAGACGTTAGCGCAAAAGGCACATCATCGCTGAGATTGAGCGTTGTGCGGGCATTCAACAAAATTAATGTTCACCTGCGTTTTTGCAATGGCTCCCTTTTGCCTGGTCTTTGCTATAGCTACGTGTCAGGGTATTTCCATGTGGGGTATTCACAGAGTATGGTGCAGATAATGGGGTAAGTGTGTCTAGAGGGAAGACACACAGGTAGGAAATATCTGAGCACCTTATGAGGGCTCTAGGAGGAAGTGGTGGTAAAATATGTGACAAATGGTGTGGTCATCCACTTGAAACTATGCTCTGAGTGGTTGAGTTTATTACTCCAAATTTACACCATAGTAAATACAATTAAAATATTGCTCCAGTGATTAAACGGAAAGGTCAGAAGCATAGGGGTGACCCTGTCTTACCTGTCAACTATACTGGACTGCCTATAAAGTCCAGGTTTCACCTATCACAGTGGGCATACCCCCAGAGGGGTCTTCATGGTGTAAGCTCTATAAAGATGAACCACGGACCTGTACAGCACCCTACATCTGGCTGCATGCATTGCAGCACCATGGTGAGTTCCCATGCAGGATTCAGTGTCAGAAGCAACATTACAGGCCATCCCCACCACATCGTGGTGTGCAGGTAAGACTCCCAAGTTTTACAGAGTTTGCGCCAGTTCAGATGCATTGTTTTGCAGTGGTATTAAAAGGAAATGTTGAGTTGATTGAAGAAACCTTAGTTAAAATATTAAAGAAAAAAAAAAACGAGTTAAACGAAAAGTGATTTCTCCATTAAGGAGAAAGATTACATCATCATGGGACATTAGCAAAACACTGAGGATTCAGGACATGGGGTAGGTTTCTAGGGAAGGTGCCCAGGGTCATGTCATTGAAAGCTTTGCCAGTGTCCAATCACTTGAAGGTATAAGCCTATAACTTCGAGTCAATGAATACTTTGCTCTGTCCTGTACTGCGCAATTAAGATAATACATTTAATATTGTATTAATCAGGAAACATAACTGCATTAAAGTGTATTTAAAGCCTAGTTAGGACCCAGAAAAGGTTTATTTTTTGCTGTTTCTGTCCTATCATGGAGATTTTCCTTGACTTCTTGTCCCGTAGACAAAGCAGGATGTAGCTCTCCAAATTAGGGAATATTACAGTTTTTATCAGAACAGGTGTCCCCATTGGAAGAGTTCAAAGCCCTTCCTATTCCAGTACATCAAAAAATTTGCATTTTCCATCACTTTCCATATCAGAGACAATGATCATCAGGATCAATAGTGTGGTGAATCCCTTCAACAGGGACAAAGACAGCAATAAAAATCTGACATGGGGTTTTAACCCTTCCACATTCTATCCAAAACTAGTAAAAGGGTTCTGGCTTTACATAAAATATCATTTTTGTACATTATATTTTATATCTCATTTCCCAGGGACTCAATTTACTTGAGCCCTGATTCATGCATTTCTTGAGTATTATTTTATCTTATTCTTATCAATTCATGTATCTCAACAGATGCAGCTTTGGATGTCTTCGCTCCTTCCCCACAAAGGGCCTTGGTCACCAGTGATGCAGAGCTCAACTGCACCTTCTCTGTGAATAAGCAGCCTCTGGATCTTAACTTTCTGGCCATATTGTGGAGTTTCCAGGGAAAAGTCATCTTCACATATGACAACAAAGGCTTCTTCACCCAAGATTCCAGGATGTCCCTCAATGTGGAATCCCTGCGGGATGGATTAGTCTCACTACACATATCCAATGTAGCCATCTCTGATGGGGGCATCTATAAGTGTACCGTTATCTACAGCCCTGAAAGGAAGGAGAAGGAGATTTTATTTGAAGTGCTAGGTAAGGGCTCCAACTGGATACAAATGGTAAATATCAGGTTAACTATTGCTTTCATGTTTCATTTTTGGAGAAATCTGTATTATACGCATACCTCCCAACATTTTGAGATGGGAATGAGGGACACCAACTAGCAAAGGTATATAGGCATAGGATGTAAGAAAAAAGAAGGTGCATAGAAATAAATAACGAGCTGGCTGCACACCCCCTCAATATTCTAGAGAGAATGAAAGGATAGGTTCCCCTTGGGGTTTTCAGGCAGCAACAAGAAGCAGAAATAAATTTGTAAAAGTATATTTATTTTATTAGTTCGAGGGCTTAATCGCCGTCATAAATTTAAAATACGGACTCTGGTATATGTTATTACAGCATATCAATGGATAAAATATGCATATGATATATGCAACACTTGGTACAGAAATAGTTACAGGAACAATTTACAAATACATACATTTTTCAAAAACTACAAATAACACCCATCAGTGGCGGCCCACCCATAAGGGGCGCCCGGGCGCCGCCCCCCCTCTCCCTAGGTGTAAAAAAAAAAAAAGTAAAAAAAAAAAAAAAAAACCGGGCCCTTTAAGACATTAAAAAAAAAAAAATTGTCATTTAACAATTTGACATAGTGTACTGTGGCGCCGGTCACAGTGCACTATGAGAAGCGCCACGTCGATGCAATCACAAGATTGCATCCATGGCGCTTCATTTGCGGGTTAAAAACCCGCCTTGCGGCGCACTGCAGAACGCCCGTAAAATCACTGTGATTCTACGGGCGGGAGCATTGTCATTCTTAGACAGGCAGTCACTTCCGGCTTTCGGCTGCTTCACAAAACCCGGAAGTGACGTTGGCAGCTCCGTTCCTTAGCCCGAGCGGAGCTGCCAGACAGTGAGACAGGTGAGTCACCGCATAAAGGCTTTCTAGTTTCTACTTTGTTGAGAATGTTCATGCATTTAGCTGAATGAATGCAAAAAGCTTTCACAGCCAGAAAGGTTTCCCCAGGGAAGGCGACTTTTGCCGTGGCCAATCAGAGAATGAGCTCTGAAGGGGGAACTCCACGCCAAGTTTCTGAAAAAAAATTTGACGTGGGTTCCCCCTCCGAGAGCATACCAGGCCCTTAGGTCTGGTATGGATTCCAAGGGGAACCCCCTACGCCGAAAAAACGGCGTGGGGGTCCCCCCCAGATCCACACCAGACCCTTATCCGAGCACGCTACCCGGCCAGGAAAGGGGGTGGGGACGAGCAGGCGCCCCCCCTCCTGAGCCGTACCAGGCCGCGTGCCCTCAACATGGGGGGGTGCCATGTTGATGAGGACAAGGGCCTCTTCCCGACAACCCTGGCCATTGGTTGTCGGGGTCTGCGGGCGGGGGGCTTATCGGAATCCGGGAGCCCCCTTTAATAAGGGGGCCCCGGATACCGGCCCCCCCACCCTATGTGAATGAGTATGGGGTACAATGTACCCCTACCCATTCACCTGTGAAAAAAAGTACAAAAAAAAACACAACACAGGGTTAAAATATTTTATTGCACAGCTCCGGGGGTCTTCCGTCTTCGGGGGTCTTCTCGCCGGACTCCTCCGCTATCTTCTTGTAGCTCTTTTGCTAGCCGAGGAGCCCGGCTTTCTTCCTCGCCGCCGGCCTCTTCTTCTGACTTCGGGGGTCTTGTCCCCCTCTTCGGTTCTTCTGCCGGGCCACTGCGCCTTCTTATAGCTCTTTTACAGGCGGTGGCCCGGTCTTCTATCGCCGCCGCCGCCGCCCATTCTTCTTCTTCTTCTTCTCCTTCTTCTCCAGGAGATGTTGCCTCGACGATCTCCCTGGCCGGAATGCCAGGGACGCGCTGCGCTGCCACTTATATAGGGACAATGGGGCGGTGTCACATGGGTTGATGTCACATGGGTTGGTCACATGGGTTGATGTCACAGTCGCCATGTGACATCAACCCATGTGACCAACCCATGTGACATCAACCCATGTGACACCGCCCCATTGTCCCTATATAAGTGGCAGCGCAGCGCGTCCCTGGCATTCCGGCCACGAAGATCGTCGAGGCAACATCTCCTGGAGAAGAAGGAGAAGAAGAAGAAGAAGAAGAAAAACAGGCGGCGGCGGCGGCGGCGGCGGCGACAGAAGACCGGGCCACCGCCTGTAAAAGAGCTATAAGAAGGCGCGGTGGCCCGGCAGAAGAACCGAAGAGGGGGACAAGACCCCCGAAGTCGGGAGAAGAGGCCGGCGGCGAGGAAGAAAGCCGGGCTCCTCCGCTAGCAAAAGAGCTACAAGAAGATAGCGGAGGAGTCCGGCGAGAAGACCCCCGAAGACGGAAGACCACCGGAGCTGTGCAATAAAGTATTTTAACCCTGTGTTGTGTTTTTTTTGTACTTTTTTTCACAGGTGAATGGGTAGGGGTACATTGTACCCCATACTCATTCACATAGGGTGGGGGGCCGGTATCCGGGGCCCCCTTATTAAAGGGGGCTCCCGGATTCCGATAAGCCCCCCGCCCGCAGACCCCGACAACCAACGGCCAGGGTTGTCGGGAAGAGGCCCTTGTCCTCATCAACATGGGGACAAGGTGCTTTGGGGTGGGGGGGCCGCACGCCCCCCTCCCCCAAGGCACCCCCCCACGTTGAGGGCACGCGGCCTGGTACGGCTCAGGAGGGGGGGCCGCCCGCTCGTCCCCACCCCCTTTCCTGGCCGGCCGGGTAGCGTGCTCGGATAAGGGTCTGGTGTGGATCTGGGGGGACCCCCACGCCGTTTTTTCGGCGTAGGGGGTTCCCCTTGGAATCCATACCAGACCTAAGGGCCTGGTATGCCCTCGGAGGGGGGAACCCACGCCAATTTTTTTTTCAGATTACATAAGGGGCGTGTTTTATGAGAAGTGGGAGGGGCCAAAATGATGGGCGGGGTCATGATGGGCGGGGTCTGGCGCCCCCCCATCCAAAAACTTCACCAGCCGCCACTGTAACGATATCACGTCCGAGCCAGGATATATTGTAACTAGTTGCCATTTTGTGTGGAACGCAGCCATGACAGTTTGGCTACCTTGTAAACTTACTTACATCTGTAAAAACTCCCCCCTCCCTTGTCTTAGGAATTCCAAATGTTTTAACATCTTCAAAAGGAAAGAAAGGTTATCTTAGCGGAGAAAACAGAGCCAGGCTAGGACAATAAACAAGACTCAGGTTGCCTGGCAAGATATCCCGGCCTGTCGTAAAACTGTCACTTTCTCCATTCAGAGAACCAACAGATACTCGTCGTAAATTCCTCATACCAGATAGCGTGCAAACAGATTAGTAAAGTGTTGAAACTTTAACATTTTTTATAACTTTCAAAGCCATCATAGCACAGCCATAATATGGATATATTTAGTTTCCTCGGATAATTTCTAACATTTCAAGTCCAAACACCCCTATGCCAGGTCATATGGGAAGCCACTGGGACCCCTTACTGCTCCTAGGTAACCCTGAAATGGGAAACCTGTCATGTGTGGACTTGTTTTGAAGCAAATATCATGCTGATCACTAAAATGGATATCTGCAGTCTATAAATAATAGAGAGGCAGCGATATGAATATGTATAACAAAGTGTACCTGGGACAGGGTCATGAGTGTAGACACCCCCCAGCAACCAACCCCTAAACAAGATGACCAGACGATTGTTCACTGGTCGCTGTCAACACCCCCTTTGATTTGACAGAAAAAAGGAGAGGCCAAGGCAATGGTCAGTTCTCCTTTTACCATCCAAGAAAGAACATCTGCCAAGTTTGAGAACCAATTACCTTTGCTCATCGATTGAACTCTGATCAACCCTTGGACATTAACTGCAAGTATTCTTCCTTCTCAATTCTACCTTATTTCTTTGTGGCTGTATATTGTCTTTATTTTTTGAAACATCCTTTTTCTGTAAATGTTTTATTCGCACCAACCTTGACCTTTTCATAATAAATCTTTATGTTGAAAAGTGTTAACCTTGTCTTTAAAGCTCTTGATGCAAACTATAAACGAACCTGTCTCTTAAAAGGGCGCTACTGTGGTAGAGTAAGGCACTGAGCAGACCTGTCTGTGGTGGCAGTGTGTGTTGCAGGCGCTTATTCTAAACTTATAATTGGTATTGCTTAAATTACGAGTCCCCCCGGCTCTGTCTTTTAAACGGGGGTGGTGGCAGTTAAAGGGTTAATTGCGGAATTAACCCAGTGACAATCGCTCTCAGGCTGCCCGCACCTAGATTGTGGTCCCGCAAGCTGGAAAATCTTTGTGCTGGGTGCAGCTGAGTGTGGCATTGTTACGCAAGTGACAGCGGGGTGTGAGGTTGGCCAGTCCTTTGTCGCCAGTTAGCGAGGAGGGCAGGGATCTGACACCCGCGTTCGTCACAGCCACTGACACCCATGCTACCCCAATGCATTTCGACCTTCAGGAAGTCAGGGTCTTCTTCGGGGGGGGGGGGGGTAAAACAAAGCCCAAGCAGAAGGGGTGATTATATTGTGTGTTCTGCAAATAATCAAATGAAAAAAGACTTTCAATAAAAAAAGTTTTTACCTAAAAATTAGCTAAATATCATAACTTATTTCAGTAATATTTACCAATTCCACCGAACTGTTACTGTTCAACCAGAGACTTTTATTAAAATCTGAAAAATTAATTTGTGCCTTCTCTCAAAGGGTCATCCTAGGTCCGCTGCCCTGCTGTTATAACCCACTTCATCCACCCACCAAACTGCGGGAAAACAGGGGGGGAGGAAAAAAGAGGAAAACGACTTCACGGGGGCATTGATCGCTAACTTGCAGGAATTGACAGTATCTGGAGTATCTCCAGAGGAACAGAACCTCCTCTTCTGTTCCTCTGGTTGAAGGGCTGAAGTTACCAAGAGAATCCGGACTTGTGGATATCTTAGTTTCCCTATGTGTTCTGCAATAACGTCGGTGATAAAGACTTTGTTCCTAAGTAAGCACCTTGTTGGCTGCTAGGCCTTGTGAAAGAGGGACTGTCCAACCTGAGTGTTCATCCAGCTGCGAATGGCTTTTCTCTGGATGCAAGTTCCTTAATGTTTTTGACTTTGACATTGAGAGTACCTGAACTTCTTTTCCAACCCTCTGATCCCAAGTTAAAGACTGTTCAATGGTTGAAGTTTGCAAATAAAATCCATTCAACTGGATCTACTGTTAGTCTCAAGTTACTGGGTCACCTACCACGGGACATCCCCTAGACGGCCATAGGAAGAAGCGGAAGGTAACGGTAAGCCCAAAAATAACCAGCAGCTCTTTCAGGGGGTTAGTGCTACATTTGCAAAGTGAAATCTTACCTAATTTACTAAGCTCTGAAGCAACTGCACTCGCAGAGGGCAACGGCACTTTGCAAAGTGTACAGTATATTTGGCTAAAAAAGGTAAAATCGGGGCGTGGCCGGAAGTTGAAGCGGACGGACGCGTCCAGGGAGAGCTCCGCTGCGGCCTAATCTCATCCACCGCCATCTGGACTCCGTACTCTGCAGGTGGATCTCTCCTCCATCCACGAGGTCCGCTGGGGTTGCCCGCTGTCGTTCGGGGGCCTTTTGGAGTGTCTCCGGGCTGTCCACGAGCTCCGGCCCGTCCGGAGGCTGACATCCACTCGAGTGGCGCTCCGCCGCCATCTTGCGGCCTACCTCGGCCCCGGGACATCCAGCCGTCCATCGCATCTGGAGGGGGTCCTCTCTCCCAGCATCTGCACAATATTGCATCCCTGCCTAGGTCCGGCGGGCCGTGCACGGTGGGGGAGGATCGCCTGGAGGATTGGGGCCCAGTGATCCGAAGCGCCGGCCGGCGGCCATCTTGGTACACCCGGAGCAGGCCTCAGCCTTCCATCCCCGCTTCTGGTACCTGTTTCTGCCGGGGGTGAAGCGCCCCTTCCCGGTTCCGCTCCCCTGGACGGCGTGGGGCGACCCTAGAACTTGTGGGGGCCTCCCCTGCCCCCCTGAAATATTTAGCCCACGGGCGGATCGGACAGGCGGCGAGTGCTGTTTGGGGCCTACTGTGTCTTTCCTGCCTCCGCCACCCACCACTTTCTGGACATTTCCACAAGTTGTCACCTCAAGTGTTTGCGGTTCGCAGTGCTCCTTACCACGGCTATTGCTTCTTTTCCCCCTGGACTCGCAGTGAGTACGACACAGCCTTCCCCCCCCCCCCCCTGTTGTTGGCTGCTACCTGGTGCCCTGACCCCCCATTGCTCGTATATTCTGGGGGGTGCCCCCCTTCACTTGTCACATTGGGACTGGTAGCTGCCGGGCTTCAACGTCAGTCTGTGGTACAACAGCCCCCAGCAAGCCCACAGATTGCTTATTGTCACTACCCTTGTTGCTCCTGTTTCAACACACCACCCCCTCGCACAGTAGCAGCGCACGCAACTAGTTTCAAAATGTGTGTTTGAGGCCCCAAATTAGCTCCGTCCGGGACTTCAGCCTATCCCTGAGGTACATTTGCACCACGTTTCACCCCCCCCTTTTTTTTCTCACCTCACCTCCTAAACCGCAGAGCCTTGGTGTATGCCGGCGAAAAAAAAGAAGGCACGGAGCACCGCCCAAAAGACCCTCACACAGTACCTTCTACGCTCACAAGAACAATCTAGCATGGAGCGTGAGGGGGCAGTTGGAGGGCACCTCTCCCCCGACCCGGCCTCCCCACCACGCGCATTGGGTCCAACCTCACCTGCTCCATTGTTGGATAAAAGGAGCCCCAGTGCCCTCTCAAAAGCAGATCTAGAGGACAGTCTGGAATCCATGTACAACAGATTGGCATCCAAGTTTCAATCGGAACTTCAAAAGACTTCTCATGCACTTTCACAGGAAATCTCTGCCTTGGGCGCAAGGACTGAGAGGCTAGAGACTAAACATGATGAGTTGGCAATAGCTCATAATGACCTCAGCAGAGAACATGAGGCCTTATCCTCCACGGTCCAGCTACTACAGTCTCAGATAGAAGACCTCGATAACAGAAACAGACTCAATAATCTGCGCATCCGTGGTATCCCTGAGTCCGAATCTGAGCTCATTCCGGTGGTGATTAGGTTGTTTAAATCCTTGCTCCCTGACCATGAAGCCAATATGTTCAAATGTGATCGGATACATAGGGCTTTGCGTCCCAAACCCCCGGAGGATAAACCACCCAGGGATGTCATCCTCTGTATGAAAGACTTTCTGGTCAAGGAGGAAATATTGAGAGCGGCCCGTAACAAACAGAGGATCACTCTCGATGACAAAGTAATCCAAATTTTCCCGGATATCGCACCGGCGACTTTGGAGCGGAGAAGGAACCTGAAGGAGATAACCACAGTCTTGCAATCGGCCCGCATCAGATACCGATGGGGGTTCCCATTTCGCCTTGTGATTCCTCATAACGGCTCGACATACTCTGCCACCTCGGTCCTGGAGGGTCAGGAGATCCTGGTGAAGCTTGGACTTTTGGATGCCTCTACGATTCGCAGACTGCCCTCCACTCCCAGAGCTACGCCTATTTGGCAAACTCCCCCGACCAGAAGGGACAGGCGTAGGATCCGATATGGTGCTGAGGATCGGGTGGAAGATAGTCCTCGATGATGCTATTTTTCTCTCCTTCATCTGAAGGCTCAGACTGCGGTTTGCTATAATTTCCAGTGGCTGCTTATAAACTGCTTTTGTTTACATTTTTGAGGGTAGAGTTTGTTCGGGTTTCTGGTTTTATACTGTTTTCCCCCTCTTTTCTCCCGCTCGCTCCGCGCCTCCATCTTTTTGGGGGGTGGTGGAGCGGGCTGGAGAGAGGGGCTATATGTTTTCCAGGTCTTCCTACCCAACCTACTGGTCATTTACAAGTCCCCAGGAGCTGTTGTATGGCTCCCCTTTCCAGTGGTTGGTTGCTTCTCTGGTGGGTGCCCCCTACCATTGCGCAACCCTACTGGTCACGAGACCTTGTTGTCTTGGTTTCTAACTGTTTTTTTTGGTGTGGCTATTCTTTCCCACACGCTACCACGCTTAGCATTAATGTTGTGTCCCAGACCTAGGTCAAGCTCTGGGCTTTTTTTCTCTAATGTTTATTTTCTTTTTTTATGTTTTTTGATTTTCTCCCATTTAGGTCGATCATTTTTCTTATCCCATGCTCCTTCAGTAAATCAGGCTCCTTTTATGCTCAGGATTAGCGTTCTCATGCTACACTTGGTGTTATTGTACTGTACCTTATTTTTATGTTACCCTGCTGCCGTTATGAGGGCTCCCCTGTTTTTCTGGCGCCAGTTGGACGAGTGTTCCTTGAGAGTTCTCCTCTCCCCCCCCCGCCACCATATTTGATCTCTTAACTATAGTTGTTTTTTCTCATTCTCCATGGCAATAACGTGTATCTCCCATAATGTTAAGGGATTTAATTCACCTTCCAAACGGCGTAAAGCCTTTTCCTTTTATAAAAGCCTTGGAGCTAAAATCCTTCTACTCCAAGAAACCCATTTCTCCCGCTCCTCTCACCCTAAATTTTTCCATAAAGATTTTCCTCAGGCCTTTTACTCGGTCCACTCGTCCAAGACCAGGGGTGCCGCCATACTTCTCCACTCTTCCCTCCCGATGGAGGTTAAGCATATATTTAGAGACCCCGAAAGTCGATATGTTATTGTTCAGGGCATTGTCCACAACAGAGAACTTACTATTGCCAGTATTTACGCACCCAATGAGGGCTCAGCTACTTTCTTTGGGTTATTCTTTGAGAAATTAGCACAATACCACTCCCCCCACATGATCATGGGTGGCGAATTTAATTCAGTAGCCAACGCCACTCTAGACCGTTCATCGACGTCGACCAGTTCTAGAGCTTTCCTGAGGTCTCTCTCCAGAGGCCTACGGGACCTGCAACTCACTGACACCTGGAGAGCCCACAACATAGGCTGCAGGGAGTACACTTTCTTCTCCCACCCACATAATAGTTATGCGAGGTTAGATTACATATACTCCACTCCAATTATACTTGCTAATTCTTTAGAAGCCTCCATTCATCCCTGTGTTTGGTCAGACCATCAGGCTATTTCCTTTTCTACGGGATTCATCAAACTCGCCCCCACGCCCCATTCCTGGAGATTGAATGAATCCCTTCTCTCGGATGCAGGGGTGGAAGCCCAGGTAGCTCAGTCTCTGGAAGAGTATTTTGCCTTGAATGCTCGCCCAGATATGCAGCCCTCGACTCTCTGGATGGCACATAAAGCCGTCATTAGAGGAAGACTTATCAGTATTTCCGCGGCCCATAACAGATCCAACAGACTTAGGATAGTTGAATTAACCAGGGAATTAGATCACTTATACAAAGACTCATCCTCCTTGCACTTGGACTCAACCAGGCGTTCCATAGATCAGAAGCACCTGGAACTTGACTCCTTGTTGTCATCCAAGGTTGAGAAGACACTACGCTGGGCCAAGGCCCGCAGTTTGTTATTCAACAACTCTGCATCAACCTCGTTTGCTAGGAAGTTGTCTAGCACACTGCGCCCGCCTCATGTCTACAGGCTGTCTAATAGTTACGGTTTTGTATCGTCACATCCCAAAGAGGTTCTCAAGATCTTTGAGCAATTCTAGACTAAACTCCTGGAATCCCCCCACACTCTTCCTTCTCCCGTTGACCTGTCATGGTTACATGACATCCCTCTTCCCACACTCTCCCCCTCACAAATGGAGGCATTGAATGCCCCCATCACGGTCTCAGAGATCTTAGGGGTTCTCAAATCGCTAAAATTGGGTTCTGCCCCAGGTCCGGACGGCTTTTCGGCTCTTTATTACAAAAAAATTTCCATTATTTTGGCCCCTAGAATGATGCAACTCTTCAACTCAATTCTGTCAGGCGATAGTTTCCCGGAGGAAATGCTGTTAGCTAACATGTCACTGATCCCTAAACCCAATAAAAATCATAATTTACCTCAAAATTTTAGGCCCATCTCGGTTATAAATAACGACATCAAAATATTTAGTAGAGTCTTAGCTGACAGACTGGCAAAATGTATCCCTTCCCTGATTTCCCCCTTCCAATCTGGGTTTATTCCACATCGCTTTTTCACTGACAATATCCGCCTAGCCTCAAACGTTATTCAAGATGCCAACCTGTTCTCCCGTAAGCTCCTCCTGTTGAGTTTAGACATACAAAAGGCGTTTGACAGTGTTACATGGAACTATTTAGACACACTTTTGCCACTCATGGGCTTTCAGGGCAGCTTTCTGGTGGGATTCCAAGCCCTCTACAACAATCCTAGGACCCGCATTAAGTTGCCTGGCTGTAGCTCAGAATTCTTCCCTATAGGTAAGGGCACTAGACAGGGGTGCCCCCTTTCCCCTTTAATCTTTGCTTTGGCCCTAGAGCCCCTTGCTATTGCCCTCCTGAGACATCCTGATATTACTGGTTACACTAAGGGTAACGAAATGTACAAATTTTGCATGTATGCTGATGATGTTTTGATGTTTATTACGAACCCGCATGTCTCCCTGCCCAATCTTTTTCTGACACTGTCTCACTTTGCGAAGGTCTCTGGCCTTTCCATTAATGTTTCCAAATCTGTAGCCCTCCCTATAGGCTTTACCCCCAATGATTTGGCCCTTGTTAAACAAAACTATTCCTTTACTTGGGCTGCCTCCCATATTCCCTACTTGGGAGTGGGACTACCCGGGAATTTCCGTGACCTCTTTGGGGTCAATTATCCCCCACTGATTAGCAAACTTAAAAACACCTTAAAAAGCTGGCTCTCTTTACGTATCCCCTTCATAGGTCGAATCACAGCTCTCAAAATGGTCATCCTTCCCAGGTTGCTGTATCTATTTCGCTCTCTACCTGTTAAGCTCTCCAAATATTTTCTCCTTAACCTTCAGTCCCATTTCAACAGGTTTATTTGGAACAATAGATCTCCCAGGTTTGCTAGGGGGGTACTCTACAGATCTATGAAAACTGGTGGTTTGGGGGTTCCCCAAATTTGGTTGTATTATCTTTCCTGCAGATTTACTCAACAAGCACAGTGGTCGATCCCTAATTCTAGAGTCCCCTGGGTGCGGTTTGAGAGTGACTCGATTACTCCATTTTATCTCCCTGGACTTATGTGGTCAACTAATCGTCCTCACTCGACTTTAACCACCCTTAACACCATAGTGGCGGACAGCCTCCTACTGTGGCACCGCTTCAAGCATAAATACGACCTCGTCCTGGGTTGCTCTATGGGTGCTTCCTTCCTGGGTGATCCTATGTTCCCCCTAGCTTATCTCCATCCTGAATCTTTTGGTTTGTGGGTCCATTGTGGGCTTACCCAGTTGAAGGATTTTGTGACGGGTTCTGGCTTTGTTCCTTTTTCGACACTGCAGACCCAGCACCAACTCCCGGATTCTGAACGTTTTAGATACCTACAGATCCGCCACGTCTTTCTCTCCCGTTATGGGCTCCGTCCCCAGGCACAGCTCACTATCTTTGAAGACTTATGTTTTAATTTCCCACGCCAAAAAGGGCTGATCTCTCTGATATACAGGGCCCTGGAGGGACATTCGGAGTGTCAGCCTCTGCGATATAGATCGCGTTGGGAGGAGGAGTTGGCTCTGGAGACGGGAGTGGTGGATTGGGAGGAGGGTTGGAACAACATGCGCAAATGCACCAGATCCCTAACTATTAGAGAGACGGCCATCAAAGTTCTCACCAGGTGGTACTACACCCTGGTACGTCTGCGCCAGATTTATCCCCTTACATCCCCCAATTGTTTTAGAGGATGCAATCACCCTGGCACTTTTATTCAAATTTTTGGGGATTGTGATTTAATCCGCCCAGTCTGGCAGGAGGTCTTAAGGCTGATGGACGGGTTCGCTGGCCGAGCATTGTCCCTCTCTTATCACCACTGTCTTCTCTTCCAGACCCCCCCTGACACACCTAAACACTTAGTAAGGTTAGTGCACTCTATGTGCGTCGCTGTACTATGGACTATTGCACTTCACTGGAAATCCCCGTCGATACCATTAGCACAGGTTCTCTCACGTATTGACCAAGTGATGCTGTCTGAAAAGATCTTTCACACTCTACATGACACGGAACGCATATATGACCTTAAGTGGAACCCATGGTTCCTATTTCGTTTACTGAAATGATCGCACCTTAGGTTTTTCATATTTCTTCTCTTTCCTGTTTGCATTTTTTCCTCTTCTCCCTTTGTTTCTCTCTGCTCTCTTTCCCCTCTCTCTCTTGTCATGATCTTTCTTTTGTCTTTTGGTTATGATGGTCAGCTCATTGTACATGTCACTCCCTTTATTTTTTATGACCTGTTGTTGGATGTAAGACCCATACTGTTCATCAGTAATAGGTGGGTGTTCTGCTATTTGTTTATCACATTCCTGTTATCTTGTCATCCAACTACTTATGCTAATGTTGACATATGATTCCTTTTGCTGACTTTGTATTTCTGTTAACAGCTTTAATAAAACTTTTTTGAAAACAAAAAAAAAGGTAAAATCTCCTAAACTCAAGTTTAGAAGTTACTAGTGAACATGAGCCCTAGGTAATCATTATCTCTACACTGCGTAAAACCTAAATGAATATACACCCTGCTATTATTTAGTTCCAGAGCCCCAAAATTATATATAATTATACCCTTCTTCACTGTATCCCAGCACTTTCAGATATTGGGCCCATTGAAATTGAGTTCATGACCAGTGTTTGAATAAATGTATATTATTACAATATATATGTATATCTATCTATATATATATTTACCACTTTATAAACTGTATCTGTGTTTCCTGTAGTCAGACCTCTACTCTCCATACTTAGTACGAAGGTCCAGAGAAATACAGAGAACACTCTGACCTGTAAGGCCACAGGATTCCTCCCTCCGGATATCGTGATAACATGGTACAGGGATGAAAAGGTCCTGAGAAATCAGTTCATGGGAAAACCACAAATGAACAAAGATGGAACATACCAAGTGGACAGCACTGTGACAATCACACCGACCAAAGATGACCAGAACCAGATCTTCTCCTGTAGAGTCCAACATGACTCTCTACAAGAACCTCTGCAGAGGCATTCCAGCTCATCTATGAAGGTATGAATAATCATCCACTTCTCATCCCAAATTTATTTTTTATTATGTAAATTCCTCTATAAAGTATGTGTAGGAGAATACTTTCTTTTATTTAATCATTATTCTATTTTACATGTATAGAACCATCATCCAACGTGGTCACTGTTGTGTGTATTATCCTGGGTTTGATAACAATTGGAACTATGATCGGGATTTTTTTATGGCATCGAAAATGTAGAAAAAAAGGTAATACAAAATGTTAAACTGATGTACGCTCAGGTATGAAATGTATATCAATGTATCCTGTGTCCTTATTGAATTTACCTTGTTTAAGGGCTGTATAAGATATAGCCACCCACGAGGAAGCCACTGGAGGATTCTTTGGTACCTAGTGATAACAACCCATCAGAAATACCATACCCTATGACGCACCAGAGCTTGCAGTCTAAAAAACAGTAACATTAACAATAAACAATAGCAAATAGCAGTTACAAAAAAAAAATCAATTCACAAATTAGATATTACCAAACTTAATTTCACAGGGTACATGAAACCTGGCTCAAGGGACAAAGCCCACACTTCCTAGGCCTTGACCTATAGGAAACCAAAAATTCAGGTTTTAAACACTCAGAGACTAAAAGTCACAGTCCTTCCTAATCTTCAGCTACTGGCCAGTGGTATACCTGTTTTTATAATTCCAGTGGAAAAGAAAGTAAACTTCAAACAAATCCCTGGTGGGTCCCCAAAGGGATGGTACTGTATCTTTAAATAAAAGAGCAGCAAAGATGATGGCCAGCAGCCTCTCACCAGTCACCACTAAACGTTTGTCATGGTTCTAATTCTCATGGGTGTCTGGATGGATGCATGATTAAGTTGCCTTCTGTGGTTTCCGAAGGCAAGTGTACTGGCTCTGATCACTGTTACAGATGCTCTGGGCACTGAAGTCTTTTCCCACGGCTCACTTGGTCCCTCTGCTTCTGAACACAGTCCCTGCACATGCTGTGGTCCCTCTGGCAAGAGTAGCTTCTGGAAATCTGCAGCAGTGTAGCCTGCAACATTGTTTTATGCGAGAGCTTCTCAGCTTCAGAAATGGTCTCACACAACACACTTCTCATCTTCTATGTTGAAAACTGACCTAGAGCATGTGTTTTCCAGTCCTTTTCCTCATCTCTCTGGCATCATTCTCCTTGGACATGTAGTCCCACAAAGTTACTAAAAAAACAGGTGCTGCTTTCAGGGTACTACACACCCCACAGTTCAATACAGTTCTGAGCAGCACATTGTCCTCTTGACTACATGCGCAGACTGCAGCTCCCTTTCTCACAATGAGTTGGTGGAAGGGGCTTCCCATAATGGTGGCTGCAAGCACACAGCCTGTGGCTCTGAGATTGATTTACTAAAGGCAAATGGACTGTGCACTTTGCAAAGTTCAGGTGCACTCTGCAAGAGCAGTTGCTCCAGGGCTTAGTAAATGAGCAGAAGCTCTGTTGATTTTCATCATCCAATTATGTGCAATCAAAAATGCTGTTTTTTTTTTATTTTCCTTGGATGTGATTGGGTATTTTTTACAAAGTAAAGCTGTACCACATTTACTAAGCTCTGGAGCAATGGCACTGGCAGAATGCAAATGCACTTTACAAAGTGCACAGTCTAGGTTACTTTAGTAAATCAACTCCAATGCACAGTATCTCACAAAATTGAGTACACCCCTCACATTTTTGTAAATATTTTATTATATATTTTCATGTGACAACACTGAAGAAATGACACTTTGCTACAATGTAAAGTAGTGAGTGTACAGCTTGTATAACAGTGTAAATTTGCTGAAAAGTGAGTACACCCCTAAGTGAAATGTCCAAATTGGGCCCAAGTGGCCACTATTATTTTCCAGCACTGCCTTAACCCCCTTGGACATGGATTTCACCGGAGCTTCACAATTTGCTACTGCAGTCCTCTTCCCCTCCTCCATGGCGACATGATGGAGCTGGTGGATGTTAGACACCTTGTTCTCCTCCACCTTCCATTTGAGGATGTCCCACAGATTCTCAATAGGGTTTAGGTCTGGAGACATGCTTGGCCAGTCCATCACCTTTACTCTCAGCTTCTTTAGCAAGGCAGTGGTCGTCTTGGAGGTTTGTTTGAGGTCGTTATCATGTTGGAATACTGCCCTGCGGCACAGTCTCGGAAGAGATGGGATCATGCTCTGCTTCAGTATATCACAGCACATGTTGGTATTCATGGTTCCTGCAATGAACTGCAGCTCTCCAGTGCCGGCAGCACTCATGCAGCCCCTGACCATGATGCTCCCACCACCGTGCTTGACTGTAGGCAATATATACTTGCCTTTGTACTCCTCACCTGGTTGCTGCCACACATGCTTGACACCATCTGAACAAAAGAAGTTTATCTTGGTTTCATGAGACCACAAGACATGGTTTCAGTAATCCATGTCCTTAGTCTGCTTGTCTTCAGCAAACTGTTTGCAGGCTTTTCTGTGCATCATCTTTAGAAGAGGCTTCCTTCTGGGACAACAGCCGTGCAGACCAATTTGATGCAGTGTGCTGCATATGGTCTGAGAACTGACAGGCTGACCCCCCACCTCTTCAACCTATGCAGCAATGCTGGCAGGACTCATACGCAATCTATTTCCCAAAGACAACCTCTGGATATGACGTTGGGCACGCGCACACAACTTCTTTGGTCGAGGTCTGTTCTGAGTGGAACCTGTCCTCGTGTATGGTCTTGGTCACCATGCTGCAGCTCAGTTTCAGGGTCTTGACAATCTTCTTATAGCCTAGGCCATCTTTATGTAGAGCAACAATTCTTTTTTTTTCAGATCTTCAGAGAGTTCTTTGCCATGTTGAACTTCCAGTGGCCAGTATGAGAGAATGAGAGCGATAACACCTGCTCCCCATTCACACCTGAGACCTTGTAACACTAACGAGTCACATGACACCGGGGAGGGAAAATGGCTAATTGGGCCCAATTTGGACATTTTTACTTAGGGGTGTACTCACTTTTGTTGCCAGTGCTTTAGACATTAATGGCTGTGTGTTGAGTTATTTTGAGGGGACAGCAAATTTACACTGTTATACAAGCTGTACACTCACTACTTTACATTGTACAAAGTGTATTTTTTTCAGTGTTGTCACATGAAAAGATATAATAAAATATTTACAAAAAATTGAGGGGTGTACTCACTTTTGTGAGATACTGTGTGTGTCTCTCCCTCTCCTCTCACATCCCTTGTGGTAGGGGAGAGGAGCTGCAGCAGCAGTTGTTTAAGCCATTTGGCCTCCACTAACAATGGTGCCAAGGCCATGCTCTTTATACTTTTCCTATGTGAGAATGTTTTGGAATGAGAGGGGTGGGGGGCAGATAAGTCATGTGATGCTGTTCTCTTGCCAGAACTTACATCCACTAACTCAGCCACATCCTGGTTAACTAGTCCTTTTGAGCTTAGGTTGGAGATTGGGAAGCCTACAGTATATGCAATCTTTCCCTTTGGTATCTCTACCAAGAACAGCATTGCTCTTGCATGGACTCCACTTTTAAGACTACCATGTCCCTTAGTATTTTACTTATCCATGGGTCCCCTCTTTGGATGTAATTCCAAACTATTTACTTGAGGACAGAAGAGGACTGTCCAGGGCTCGTACAGCTTTTTAGATACCAGTTGTTGGATGACTCTCTGCATTTACAATTTCCACTAGAGCAATGCATCCACAAACATGAGGGTTCTTTAGTTACTCTAGAACTTTAGCACAAAGCTACTTCAGGGACACAGGTTGCACAGAAGGTCGCACCCTCTAGGCCCAGGTCCCAGCCTTGGAGCCTCCAAAACAAGCACACAGCCTGCACATACCAGAACCTCACTCATAGGACATCTCCCCACAGGGGGAACAGTGCCTTTCAGTGCTGCCATCTTGATCCAAACCATTGATGATAAACTTGAGGTTGGCCAGCAAACAGACTAGGCAGGACTGTCTGTATCCACCCTTGTCACTGAAGAGAGTCTAGTAGATGATGTAATACAGATTTTCCTTGGTAACAATGTTCTGCAAGAGGCTTTGCAAAAATAACAGAACAAACGCAAGGCTGTTAGGGAACACATCCCTACACCTGAATATATTTTTAATATTCAGCTACTTGGTAATTAAAAGATATAGTACCTACAGGATTCAGTCTTTAATCTGATTATTTACTGGAAAAGAGTTTGCAGCTCTGGGTAGGTAGCTTGAATGTAAATTATGCCAAATTAAAGGGTGCTTCTCGTGCTGAGAGCCTTAGGTTTTAAATAGTAGAAAAAGACATAGTGTACACATATTAAGGGCTTTTAGTGGGAATGCGGGGGAACGCAGTTCCAGCACCTCCAGCACTAAATGTATTGTCAAGGGGTGCTGGGGAGTGCTGAAGGGTCTATTGGTACTGCCTTCACCTATTCTCTGGGGAAAAAAGCCCTGCATATATTTCATTACATCTTGTTATGCAGTCTCAAAGAGACTTTTTTCAGCCTTAGAATATCTCAGGCTGATGGGACACAGGGGTCAGGAGATGTACCCTGTGTGTAAGTCATCTTACATCTTCTTACACTCTCTTTTTTTTTAACAACACATATGGTATAATGTAATAATTTTGGCACAACAAGAACAATGGTATGAACAGAACTGTCCTTGCAATTGAATTAGCAGCTGACGTGTTCATAATCAATTCATTTTCAGAAATGGGAGCTTTAAAAGTAATGGACATTGATGGTCCTACCAAGCTGATAGCTGGAGAAGAAACTTCTCTATACTGTAAAGCCACCAATTGCCCAGAGAACACGAGTGTGACTTGGCTGGAGAAGAGAGGAGGACAAGTCTATGAGATCCCAGAGTCCCATGGAGGAGATAATGAGGAAGAGAAGAGACTGATGGACACACAGTATGGGGTCAGATCATGCAAAGACGGACCAAACTACACATCTTCACTGAAGTTCAGACCCAGCATGGCCAATCACAAAGATGTGACCTTCACCTGTAGATATAACTGTGGGAAAGAGAAGAAAGAGAAAACATTTCACTGCAGAGCTATTTATGGTGAGGAGTGTCTATTTATATATCAGTGATCTTTGCTCACTGTTGTGTATAGTGGTGTAATAGCTTTAGAAAAAAAGGAATCACCAATGTCTCTTTTAATAGGGTCAATTCTGGCAGAACAGAATGTTTTAACGTAATATTTTGATTTTATAAAATATGTACATATACTGTACATAGGGAACTGACCGAATACAGTACATTTTATACTTTTTTTTAATCAACATTATACTGCATATTGGTATTGCAGATATACTCAAAATGAAAATCTTACCCAACAGCATTCCACTCAAGGTTCTAGGACTAGGTTCTGAGCAACTCACCTTTGCTCACAGATTGCAGTGTCTTTGAGTAGCCTCCTGCTTCTTGCTGCTCAATTGAGTGGCAATGGGGCTGATTTACTAACATGAATGCACTGCGCTGGTTCATACCTCCATTTATACACCAGGTAAATTTTCAAGTGAGCGTGTGAACCGGCGCAGGCATAAGCACAACACAGAATATGCCGAACGCTGTATCAATAACAGTGCATTCACACAGGGGCAACGCGACTTTGGGAGACAACTTGGACGCGACTTGAGTGTGAATCATAGCGCGACTTGTGGCGACTTACAACGCGACTTTAAGTCGCCCCAGGCCAGGCGACTTTCATTTAAAAAAAAAAAACGGCATTGGTTCCCCTCCAAGAGCATACCAGGCCCTTCAGGTCTGGCATGGATATTAAGGGGAAAAATGGTGTGGGGGTCCCCCTCAAAATCCATACCAGACCCTTATCTGAGCACGCAACCTGGCAGGCCACAGGAAAAAAGGAGGGGACGAGAGAGCGCCCCCCTCCTGAACCGTACCGGGCCACATGCCCTCAACATTGGGCGGCCACCCCAAAGCACCTTGTCCCCATGTTGATGAGGACAAGGGCCTCATCCCCACAAACCTGGCCGGTGGTTGTGGGGGTCTGCGAGTGGGTGCTTATCGGAATCTGGAAGCCCCCTTTAACAAGGGGACCCCCAGATCTTGGCCCCCCGTGTGAAATGGTAAGGGGGTACCTACCATTTCACCAAAATAGTGACAAAAGGGTTAAAAATTACAGGAGATGGTCTTTGACAAGTCCTTTATTAAAGTCTTCTTTCATCTTCTTTCTTCTGGCCTTCTTCCTTCTTCTTTTCTTCATCCTTGGATATCTTCTTCCTCCACCTTCTTCTTCCTCCGATCCGCTTCTTCTTGCTCCGGTGTTCTCGTCCGGCATCTTCCTCCACTGTGTCTCTTCTTGGTTCTCGGTCCGCTCCGCGCAATAAGAGGCTCCCACTGTGTGACGCTTCTCTTCTTCTGACAGTTCTTATATAATGGAGCCGGTGATCCCACCCCCCTCTGATGCATGGAACCGTGCGTCAGAGGGGGCAGGGGCAACACGGAGCGGGGTTCCCCTTAATATCCATGCCATACCTAAAGTGGGGTTCCCCTTAATATCCATGCTAGACCTGGAGGGCCTGGTATGACATTTCAGGGGACCGCCCACGCATTTTTTTTTATTCATTTTATTTTTTTCTTAATGCCAACATGACATGTGTGCAAATAGCCTTAAAAAAACCCATAGAAGTGAACCAGCGCAAAAAAAAAAAGAAAGTCAAGTTGAGAGGTGTGCCTGCTCAACATATGCAAATGAACCTGCGTGACTTGACATTTACTAAGATTTTGCCGGCGCAGTGAACCAGAGCACTTGAACGGGCGCAAATGCCGTTTGCGCATGCGCAGTGCATAAAATGATCTCACTCAATTCCGAGTGTATTTGCAGGCACAGCAAGCTTGCTCAGAGAAAGTTTATATTCCGTTCTATATTTGTTACTTGGACAGTCATATCTATACTTCCTCACATCACCCCACATCACCCCCATAATATTGGCACTTGCAGCTTCTTTTAATTCTGAGTTGAAGATGCCATGCGCCAGGTCTATAGTGGCACACAGATCGCAGCCGCCCGTGCGCTGGCAACATGATAGTAAATGCTTTGTAAATCAGCCCCGATGTATCACCAGGCTTGTGAACCCAAATGGCCCTGATCAAAAGTTTACATACCCTGGAATGTTTGGCCTTGGTACAGACACAAAAGATGGCACACACAGGTCTCTTGATACCAAGCTAATGTCAGGTAGACCAAGAAAGTTTGCAGCCACAACTGCCAGAAGAACTGTTCGGGATACAAAGAAAAACCCATAGGTAACCTCAGGAGAAATACAGGCTGCTCTGGAAAAAGACGGTGTGGTTGTTCAAGCATTATGACAATGCTTGAACGAATATGATCTGCGTGATCGAGTTGCCAGAAAGTCTTTACTGCGCCAATGGCACAAAAAAGTCCAGTGAGGCGTGTCAAGGTGTTGTTGGCAGGGCTTTTTTTCAGCAGGAATGCAGTTCCTGCACCTCCAGCATGGAATGTATGTAATAACAAGGGGTACTGGGGTGTGCTGTAGGGTCTATTGATGCTGGCAGGAACCTTTTTTTATGTGGGGGTATACTGAGGGGACATAATATTGCTGGGGTATATTGTTGCTGAGGGGGGTCTATTGTTGCTGGGGTGGGATATATTGTTGCTGAGGGGGATCTATTGTTGCTGAGGGGGCCTATTATTGCTGGGATATAATGTTGCTGGGGGATCTGTTGTTGCTGGTGAAATATATTGTTTCCAGTGAGGGCAGTACTGGGAGGTGGGTGGGGTGGAACCAAGGGGCGGCTCTCAGAGGTGGGTAGGGGCAGAGACAAGGGACGGTGCTCGGAGGTGGGTAGGGGGCGGAGACAAAGGAACGGTGCTTGGAGGTGGGTAGGGGGTGGAGACTAGGAGTGACTGGGGGGAGGGGGTTCCTGCACTTACGCTCTGGTTGTTGGGTATTTTTTGTGGCATCGGCCATATAAAGGCTTCTTTTTGGCAACTCAACCATGCAGATCAATTTTGTTCAAGTATTGTTATATTGTGCTCCTTAAAAACAAATGCACCATCCCCCACACCCACTGGCACTCTTGGCTCCTCCCTCCCCCCAGAGCAAGCAGCTTGCAATGAGGGCAACTGAGCAGGCTAGTGTCAATTCTCACACAGAGCTGTGGCTGAGCCCTGCCCCCTCTCTGTCCTGATTGGCTCACTGGCTGGGATTGATAGCAGTGGGAGTCAATGGCCTCAGCCAATGAGGAGCTAGAGTCCCCAGGGAACAAAAGCTCTCATGCACATCGCTGGAGGAAGATCAGGCTTGGGTAAGTATGGGGGGGGGGGGCAGGTGGGCTGCTGCACACAGAAGGTTGTTTAACTTCATGCATAGAATGCACAATGGTAAAAAGACTTTGATCTTTTTTAGTTGGGATGTGTAAGTTAAATTTACCTCAATTTGTCCTTTTTTTAAATGCTGCAGAGAAGTCTTCGTTCTCCAAGTAGTTTTGCAGTTTTCTACAGTTCCTAGTCATAGAGAACTAGCCCAACTGCTCTAATAGACTGTTCCATTGCAATAAAGAATCAGCCTGGTTACCTGTCAGATCTGGTGGTTTCCACACAATGGGATCACAAGCAGCAATATATCAAACAATTACCAGACACGTTAAATAAATAGACCACTCAAGATCATTTGGAACAAAAATTGGCCGCGGCCTTTATTATTAGTTTAAATATGAATTGTAAAACAATTCACATAAAATCAGCATAGATATTTAAACCAACTTAAATATACAATAACCATTTACTCAACTCAGCTATTACAGTTCAAGCTATATTACAAAACCACATCAGTATTTGTTAAACTGTCCTCTCACAGACAGGAGGGCTGTAAGCCCTCCATGCTACAACCAAACCGTGGCCTGTTCAATACATGTCTGGAGATTATTGTTCATTATATCCAAACTGATATCGGACAAGTGAATTTTCGTCTTTTTGATAAGGGCCTAGGATACCACCTTCTAATTCCAAATGATGATATGAGAATCCATAACCAAGCGCCATAAACTTTTCAACAACTCTATTTATATGTTTTCTTACTTTTTAAAAAGGGCAAAAAACTACAGAGCTCAGCCATTTGTGTCTAGGAATGATTTTGGAGAAAATAAGGACCGAACTGGCATACATTGCCTTGATAAACCGAATGTTATGTTTAATTTGAAAGATTAAATTCAAAGGTTTTTGGTTACCTATATCATTTCCCCCCAAATGAATGATCAAAATATCCAGGAGAGGATGACCATATGCCATAGTACCCAGTTCGGTCAGAATTTCCCTGCAAACCATACCTCTTTTACTATGCCAACACACTGAAAAAAGGCTAGGATCCAAATACAGAGACTCCGTATAAATAAGGGACGATGCTCTTCTGTGTGCCCAAAAAACAAATGAATGTCCAATCATTCAAACTATTCGCTTTCCACCTAAGTAATTAAAAAAAAAATGTGTTAGGTCTCACATATAACTTAAAAGCATCCAATTTCCACCTTTAATAATACTAGAATATTAGAATAATAGAATACTAGAATCCAAACCCATTCTAACCTCCCCTGTGGCAGCTCCAATGCAAAAAGAATGGAATGATATATTTACATCACCTAAATTGAGGCGGCACAAAGCTTTATGAAGAACAGACTGAAACTGAAAAATGGTCAGAGGAAAACCATTCTGATGTAATAGTAAAATTCCCCTTCAGATGGTCTAATATTGAGATAAGAATTCAATAAGAAAACAAGACAGATTAGCTCATTGGAGCATGCTGCCAGCGTGATCTAAGAGCCTTTGCCCAGCTGATCAGTTTTTGACTAATAAACAACTTAACATTTTTTGGGGTTAGCTATGAAGTCATGAATCCTAAGGCCCTGTTTGCTTCTAGGATTTTTTGGGACTAACTCAGAAACCCTCATAGCAGCAAAGAAACAAATAGAAAATGCAGCTTTATTAGGAGAGAAACAGACCAAATTAGAGATTTTACATAACTCCATCAAAATTTCTGGAGTAATGGGTCTTCTTTTATCCAAAGAATAATGTGATTTCTTATAACCCTTTAGTGCCTGACGCATTGGAGAAGAAGCTAAAACATGATGGTAAAGAGTGCATTTTAAGAAAAAAATATACTCCCGATAAGATTTTGTTCATGTGAGACCAAAAATATTTCTTAGACATTCAATTATTCAAGAAAGATAACAGAAAAATCTAAAAAAACGCTGATTTTGAGAAATAAGTAAAGAGCCATAGCCACCATGCAGTAGTATAACCAGACCACATAGAAGGCATCACAGAATTGATAATGTTGTCCATGACTAAACTATTTTCCAAAGCTGCTGGGGGCATGAAGTTCCACTCACGTATGCTTCCGAAAATAGCTGGAAAAAAATGATTCATTTGAAATCTAGAAAGAGCATCAGCTATCCCATTTTCTTTACCAGGAACATATTTCGCTTTGACTCACAGATTTCAATTCAGGCATTTATAGACTAAATAATGTAACAAAATTATGACCGGTCTAGACTTTGAAGAAAGGCAATTAGTGGCATATAGAACACCTTTATTATCTGTACTACATAAAAGTCTTTTGTTCCTAAAGTAAACTTCCCAAATCTCAATAGCAACAATTATGGGAAATAATTCCAATAAAACAATATTTTTAAGTAAACCTTTTAATTTCCAATCCAATGGCCATTGTTCCACAAACCAATATGTTTGCCAAATTATGGCAAAACCCAAAAAACCTGCAGAATCCGTAAATAACTAAAAAACGAAAGGTTTGCAAAAGATCTGGGGCTAGAGCCCATAGCAGCGGGCACCAACCTTTTTGCATGCCCGCATAGGGGGGGGGGGGGGGGGGGTGGGGGGGTGGCTTGTAAGCAATTTTTTGTGGGCGATGGCTGGTGTTGGCGCTTCAATCATCATGGCACCATGGTTGATATGGTATCAGGGTGATTGAAGTGCATTATTTTCTATTGTTACATTCTAATATATAATGAAGTGGTTCAACTCACCATAATGCAGAATCGGTGGGAACCCTGGATGTGTCACTTTCACATCTCCTGACACCAGATGCAGCGTATCCCTTGCCACCGTCGCCAGTCACCAGATGCAGCGTGTTACTTGCCACTGTCACCTGACACTAGATGTTGATTGTCACTTGCCATGTTGCCTACCACCAGATGTAGATTGTCACTTGCCACTTTCACCTGGCCGCAGATGTGTATTGTCACTTGCCACGTCTCCTGCCACCATTTGCAGATTGACACTTGCCATCTCACCGGCCACCAGATGTGGGTTGTCACTTGCCAACTGATGTGGATTGTCACTTCCCATCCAGCCAGTGCCACCAAATGTGCATTGATGCTGCATTGGTGACAGGCTGGCAGAACTGGTCTATTTAGTAAGAGCAGGAAAGCGGTGATGCGGGACGGGCAGTGAGAGATGATGTCATCTCGCTGCTTCCTGCCGCACCTCTGACATTGAAGCAAGGGGGTCTGGCTGCAAAGTGGAGCTCCACCAATGACAGGAAGCGCGAGCACTGCACTCCACCATGCTGTGAAGGCGGAAGAGCGCTGATGTGTGGCGGACAGTGAGAGATGATGTCATCTCTCTGCTGCTCACCACACCTCACTCCCAAATTGAAGAGGCCCGGCTGTGAAGAGCGCTGATGTGGAGCTGGCAGAGAGAGATGTCATTTCTGCTCATCCCTCCACTCGCTTCTCTCCTCCGCCTCTCTCATGCAGCCAGCCTGCCTGCCTCAGCAGCCACAACCCGCTGGTTAGGCAGGGATCCTGCGACAAGAGACTCAGGGCTATATAGCCACCCCCTAGCAATGCCCCTGATTTAAAATATTATCTGTATGTGCAGCTGTAGCTACCACCCATTCAATAAAGGATGAAAAGCTCTTAAAATAAAAACAAGAAAGAGAGTATCCCATCGGTAAAAACCTGTTGAAAAAATATTGACCCTCAAACTGAAAACCTAAAAGCTAAAGCTATCTGGGTGAATGGGAAGGAGCCGGAAAGGCTGACTTTATATGAGCTTTTGCAATCAATGCTGCACACCCAAGCTTCTGCAATTTAATAATGGATTCCTCAAATGATGTGTAAGAGACTGAACATACATCATCTCCAATCTGATCATTAAGAGAATGATCACAAGGGTATGACAAATGGTGTATAAGTCTGTAACTCCCAGGATGTCTTTTTAGGAACAATGCCCAGAGGGGATAAATGTCAAATGGAGGGGCATTAAAAGGACCAGATATCAGCCCCTCATGAAGCTCTTTACAAATTTTGACCCTAACAATTACTGTCAACTCATCAACTGATTTAAAATTTTTAACAAATGTACAACTGGAACCACTAAATTTAGGTAATTGAAAAACCGTCAATGATTAATTGAGCAGTCATTTGGTCTGGATGCAGATGCAACCACGGCTCCATGTTTGCCAGAATCACTGGGGTGGTGACTTTTAAGAAAGGAATCCTTACCAAGCTGATGCGCATTTAGTGAAGATTTATCAAAACATTTACTGACCGGATGAGGACCTGACAAGAATTCAGCCATTTTCACTGTGCGCTGTTAAAAGAAAAGCAAATGCCTTTCCTATAAGAACCTGCCGAAATAGAAGGCAACGTGTTTTTCAGGCAAGGCACCAGAGGTTTCTGGGGGACAAATAAATGTAACCAAAGCCCTATATCCTTATTAACCACTAAATATTAGGATGCACTGCCATTTTTTGCCTAAAAGATTAATCGTAGAAATACCACGATAAACCACCAAAATTTTTATAGGCCTCCAATTTTTTCGCACATAATGCCTGCATATGTAGAGAATGCTTGGAGCCAATTATTAAAATGTCCTAGCAACTGGCCTTTTTTTACCATCTTTGCCTTTATCTTTATCCAACCTAGAATAGTATTATTTTTGCGAAGGGAGTAATGATAGAATGTCTACAAATTCCACAAGCCAAGTCCTTTCTTTTGTGCTGGTGGACAAATGAAAACCCAATGGGGACAATGTACAAGGCATAGCTTCTTTCTCAGAGCTCTCAGGGTTAAAACCAGGAACTCCTGCACCCTTCCATCGTTTTCCCTGAGGGACTCTGCCACGCTGCCCGCATCCTGTCATCCTCTAGAGCCTCTTCACCCATAGGTAGGGAAAGACATTTTCAGATTCAACCTTCGCCGCCTTCAGTTCCGGCCTACTTCACAAGCTGCCGAAGCAGGGTCTTCATGCCGTCTTAGGAGGTATAATTATACGGGCTCAGAGGGGAGATCTTTTTCCTGAGCTCCTGCAGACTGGCATCTGACCTCCAGGGGTTCCAGACCATTCTATTTTTATTTTTTATTTTTTTGAAACCCCTGCTGCTGTGATCCCATGAGGAAAAGGGGGGCCTTGAAACTCCTATTCCCCTTTTCCCCATATTCTTATATATATATATATATAGTGATCCCAAAAGATGAATGGGTACATAAAGTGTAACTAGAGGCAAAACTTTTTAAGATAAACGGGAGGGGGTGGAACTCTTGTTAGGATTTCACTGTTGTCTCTTCCAGTTAGGAAGATTCACACTGTCTAATTGTTCTGATAACCAATGTCGCCGGTAAAGAAAGTAAAAGTAAGTTACATAGTTAGTAAGGTTGAAAAAAGACACCAGTCCATCCAGAGTGAGTGTCTACAATTGTCCCTATCCCTGTACATTGCACACTCATCTCGGTCCCTAACCTCAAGGAGCCCACAATCCAAGGTCCCCATTCATATACTAGGGCCAATAAATCTACCTGCATGTCTTTGGCATGTGGGAGGAAACCAGAGTAAACCCACGCAGGCACAGGGAGAACATGCAAACTCCAGACATGTAGTGTCATGGTTGGGATTCAAACCAGCAACCCTTTTTACTGCTAGGCGAGAGTTATAACCACTACACCACTGTGCCGCCATAGACAAGTTAGACATGTGCGATTTGTTTCATTACAAATCTAATTTTGGAGCACAATAGTAGCACATTTTAACAAACCCAAAATAAATTATAATGAAACTAAATATCCGAATTTGAATTTAAAAATGAGTTGGAATTCAAAATGGAAACATGTTGCAATTAATACAATATTAGTTAAAGAAGAGGGTTTGGAACTTTGAATGAGACGCAGGTCTCCATCCCTGTTAAATGAATGAAAAGGAGGGGTTTTGGGACTTTGAATGAGGTGGGGCCAAAGGATCAGTCACCGTTGTAAAACATAATTTTATTGGTAAAAAAAATAGATGATAACATAATAACAAACCAAAAGACGTATAACAGTCGCATAATGTATACGCAATGATAGATACATTGTGAACAAGGTAACAACCCATATATATGATGCAGGGCAATGATCCTTAATAGATAATAAAATCATTCTAAAATGCACATAATCACAGAACTGCTAGATAAAACCATACTGGTATAAAATACCTTATTAGAGAAATGGTTATTTTGGTGCATGTCGTAAGCTTGGCGCATTTCGTGTATCCAATACCCTTCAGGGTAAGTTTGTACCAAAATCTACAAAAATTAATAATATATATAGATTGATCAATGGAGTACAGTGTGCATTGTTAAAGGGGAGGGAATACATATGGGGAAAGAGAAAGAATCACTCATCCCTAATGGATACTCACATACCAATGGAGGGGATCTATTATCATACTACATGTTTCTCATATGGTTTTTCTTTAATCATCATTGGTATTTACTTTTTTTGCCATTATTGGGGTAGCTATATGTGTACCCTGGTGGGGTCTGGGACTGTCTGACTGTCCTGTCTGACAATCATCTGGCAGCTGCAAGGCATGTCAGGGCCCCTCCCCCTGAGTCTGCTTTGGCAGATACGGGGGATCGGGCGGGCTTTCTCTCTGTGCATCGGCATCACGCCCCCAAGCCATGGACTATCCGGCGCTGACGTTGTGTTTTCTACCTGGTCAAACACGTGGATGGTGGTGTCTCCAGCTACTGTGGGTTGCGGCTGCCACTACGCTGGGTGACTTGGTGAATATAAGGTCCCCATTCCTAGCTAGCCTGTCTCCTGACAGCACGTTTTCACTAGAGGGCAATATATTTAGCCTCTACATATTACTCCATAAGGTAGGGGTTTCTCATTCAATCCATGGTTCATGCTTTTTGATCTCTTTACGTTTACACTCTACTGTTATCTGTTTTTTTATTTCACCATGGATATGGCTTCTTTCTCTATTCTTTTTCTTTCTTCTTCTTTTCTTTTTCTTGACTTTAGACATTCCACAACACTGGCACTTATATTAATATTTATGATTTTGGGTTCTAGTATCTCTTTAGTTATACTTCATACACATATATATTACATTTTAAATTTTTAGAATCCATATTGCTACACAACACCAGTGTGGATTATCACCAGCACACTTCATGGGTGGTTTCTTTGTGCGCTGGCCTTCCCTCATTAGGCTCGTCCCTCAGCTCCCAGACTTGACTTATTTGGCGGCCTGCAGCTACTGACCCCATGTGGTTTACGCCCCATTGGCATGTGAGTATCCATTGGGGATGAATGATTCTTTCTCTTCCCCCATATGTATACCCTCCCCTTTATCAATGCACACTGTACTCCATTGATTGATCTATATAAAATTATTATTTTTTGTAAATTTTGGAGCAAACTGTCCTTGAAGACAACAAAATGCGTTAGCATACGACATGCATCAAAATAACCATTTCTCTAATAAGGTATTTTATACCGGTATGGTTTTATCTAGCAGTTCTGTGATTATGTGCATTTTAGAATGATTTTATTATTTGTCATCTATTTAGGATCATTGCCCTGCATCATATATGGGTTGTTACCTTGTTCACAATGTATCACAATTGTTCACAATGTATCTATCATTGCGTATATTATATATATGACTGTTATCCGACATTTGGTTTGTTATCATATTTACCAATAAAATTATTTTCTACAATGGTAACTGATCCTTTGGTGCCACCTACCCACCTCATTCAAAGTCCCAAAACCCCTCCTTCTCGAGCAATACAGTGAGGTATAAAAGTGAAACAAGATGATGGTTCCTATGTAGGCTGCTTTATAGAATAGAATAAAACAGAATATAATATAAAACAATAGTATAGAATAAGATACAAATAAAAGAATAGAGTAGAATATCTCAGAGTAGAATAGAATAAAATAGGACAAATATAGCCATCTTCAGAAATTCAAATTTCAAATTAATTTCAAAATAACGAATATATGAAACAAATCTGAATATACGAAATTAATTCAGAAAATTAATCATTCTAATATAATGACTATGATGAAATTATTAACTTAATGAATGAATCCAAATACAAAATTAAATACATGTTTCTGTTGTGCACATCTCTAGTGTATATCAAACATTTTGGATTGTCCCTAGAACAGGAATGGAGGGTAAATCTTTCAAGGGGGGGGGGGGGGGGCAAATGTCAAAAGGATTTCCCACACATTGGAAAGATATCCTCTTACTTCCTGCGGAGTCTTTAGAACAAAAAGTGAAGGGATATCTCCTTAATGTCACACAGATGGAAAAAGTAAACAACAGCGGTTTAAAGCCTTCCTACTCCATTCAACATGAAAAAAATAAATGGCTTTACATGCTATGAACATATTTATGTTACATTACTTTTGGATATAGTAGGGGAGGGTTAAAAACCTTGTCATTTTTTTTTTTTTTGTTTTTTTTCCTGTTTTACCTTATTTCCTGTCACAGAGACATGATAAGAAGTAAAAAAAAATCTCTCTAAAATGAGAGAAATTGGCTGTTTGATAGTTGTCACCAAAACAAGTTACCCAATTGGAAGATTTTCCTTCTATCCCTATTACAGTAAATTTTGAATCTTCACTTAAGCATAGTGATAATGGTCACAGGACAAATAGAGGGAACTTTCTCTGTGGGGGCATAGAAAACAATAAAAACCCGAGAGACCCAACCTTTCCTACTCTAGTCAAAAAAAGTCTGAGCTACACTTTAAGAGCCACTTTACACCAGACCACATTCTTCTATTATGTGATTTACTCTTATAACATGAAATCCCAGTGTATAGGTATCTTATTTTCTTCATATCAATAATATTTTCCTCATACTGTCTATGTTTTATTTAATATTTTTTAGCAAAGCCTCAGCTTTACTCAACAGTATCACAAAGTTTAATTGGCCCTGGGGAGTTGAAGTATTTGGTCACTGTGGAGACATTTTACCCCAAAGACATCACAATCAGATGGACAAATGGAGTTGGGGAGCCACAAGAATCCTTATCATCCACAGAGTCATTCACAGATATTCCTGATGGGACATATAAGGTCTCCAGTGAGGTCACAATTCCAGAGGAGCTCCTGAAGAATCCAGAATTCAGAGTACGGGTGAGCTGGGAACATGAAACTCTGGACACTCCGGGGTATAAGGATCTATCTATCCGAGACTCGGGTGAGTTATGTGAGGTTCATCAGAGTATATCAACAAATATATATATACTGTACACATATCAGCTAGAATCCAAATGAAAGGCACAGGTGGACAAAAACTTGCTGTAAAATAGGGACTTTTTGTATAGTCAACAGAAAGTAATACTAAACGTCAAGGAATCTACCTACTGATTTATATTAAATATGAGCAGCTGTCAAGGACACACTGCAGCTGAAGCTCCAAGGCGCACATAAATCTGCATACGCGGCCCTGCGAATGCCTGTCTTGCAGTGCACAGGCACACACATATAATAAGTGGCCTATATAAGTTCTGCAGGTGCACTAGTTGGTTGCTGTCTGATCTGCAGCTGTTCCCATGTTCCTGTAACCTGTGTCTGACTTCTGTGATTGACCCGACTTGTCCTGATCATGTTGAACACTACCTGCCCTGACCTTGGCTTGCCTCTAGACTCCTCCTGCTCTTCTCCCTGATCTTGTGTTGCCAACCTATGCCTATATCCTGACCATTCTCTGCCTGCCGTCAATGCCTGTATCTGACTGTCCATTGCTGGCCCCACTCTGCATACAGCTTGCCTTTTGCTGGTTCTTCATCAACCATGTGCTGCAAGTCCTCTTGCACATGCAACCAGTTTTTGTCTGCCAAGTAACTGCCACCCGCTGTCAACTCAGCCCAGGGACTGCTACTCTTGATGCCATCTGCTGTTCCAGTTATCCAGCCAACTCCAGTGATGGCCCTGCTATGCAGCTCCATGACCAGGGGAAGATCAATCAGACGCTTCTACCTCGCCCCACTTTCATGGCCACTGTCTCCACATCAGTGGTCCCTGAGCCAGGGCTGTATGAGAGGCCTCCGTCTACACATCAGGCTCTGCCACAAGGTATGTGACAGCAGCACTTATATAAGCCCTTGCTAGTGTAGCGATACCCCTGTGAGGGCCACTTAAAGATACCAATGATTGCTCTGACCTTGTAAGTCTCCCAACACCTCTTACACCCTGGGTTCAGACATCTCCACAATAGCAAATATAATACATAGATACCAAATTCAAAAACAGTAATCAAATGAGTCTTTACTTAAAGCGGAGGTTCACACAAAAAAGGAACCTCTGCTTTTCAGAACCCTCCCCCCTCTGGTGTCACATTTGACACCTTTCGGGGGGAGGGGAGTGCAGATACCTGTATAATACAGGTATTTGCACCCACTTCCAGGCAAAGATATCCACATAATCTGTGGGTATCTACGCCACTTCCTGTCCCCCCGTGCTGTCTGCTGGGAAACACACGGGTTCCAGAGACAGCAGGGACCATCCGTATTGCGCAGTACGACTCATGCATGCGCAGTAGGGAACCGGGAACTGAAGCCGCAAGGCTTCACTTCCTGATTCCCTTATCGAAGATAGAGGCGGCAGCACCCGAGAGCCGAGCGACAGATCGGCTTCGGGTGCCATCATTGCGGGCACGCTGGACAGGTAAGTGTCCATATTTTAAAAGTCAGCAGCTGCAGTATTTGTAGCTGCTGACTTTTAAAATAAAAAATGTTGGCAGAACTTCGCTTTAAAGTTTGTTAATTAACAGAATCAACAGAAAGTGGTTTAAGCAAGTATGAGCCAATTGTTAAAACCTTGACACAGATGAGCAAGGAAATTATGGATATAATCCTTAGTAGAATAAAGATCAGTAAGAAGTACCCTGATCAAGGCCTATGGCTGCAAGCCAGAAAAGGGAAGGCGAATGGTCAGTTTTATGAGACTTCTCTAGTTTTCCTCCTGATGCCACAGCCCCAATAAACACAGATTCTAAATACTGTTCAATACGTTGTACACAAAGTATGTAACCCTGGTCTCTAAAAAAAGAATTGCTTGGTAATATGGGCTGATAAAGTGCCCAATGTTCCTTTTTAGTGGGGCTGAAGAACAGAGGAGTCCTCTTGTTGTAGAAGTTCTCTTTCTTCACCTATCTCAAACAAAGTAAAGACATGGGTAAAGACATCCAAACATTGCAATAGTGGCTGTAAGCATCCTCTTAGCCCTTGTACACACGGTCGGAGATTCCGACGGAATGTGTCCGATCGGACCGTATTGTCGGATATATTGACGGACCAAGTTTTCCAACTTGTCTAAAACCATGCTTCGATCGGACATACTCCGATCATGTGTAGCCTACTCCGACGGACAAAGTGCCATGCATGCTCAGATCACATTCCTAGACCAAAGCTACTGGCTACTAGCCTGAATGTAGTCCCATCGTAACGAAATAACGTCATCATGTTACAGTGGTGTGAAAAAGTGTTTGCCCCCTTCCTCATTTCCTGTTCCTTTGCATGTTTGTCACACTTAAGTGTTTCGGAACATCAAACCAATTTAAACAATAGTCAAGGACAACACAAGTAAACACAAAATGCAATTTGTAAATGAAGGTGTTTATTATTAAAGGTGAAAAAAAATCCAAACCATCATGGCCCTGTGTGAAAAAGTGATTGCCCCCTAAACCTAATAACTGGTTGGGCCACCCTTAGCAGCAACAACTGCAACCAAGCGTTTGCGATAACGTGCAATGAGGCTTTTACAGCGTCCTGGAGGAATTTTGGCCCACTCATCTTTGCAGAATTGTCCTAATTCAGTTACATTAGAGGGTTTTCGAGCATGAACGGCCTTTTTAAGGTCATACCACAACATCTCAATAGGATTCAGGTCAGGACTTTGGCTAGGCCACTCCAAAGTCTTCATTTTGTTTTTCTTCAGCCATTCGGTGGTGGACTTGCTGGTGTGTTTAGGATCATTGTCCTGCTGCAGAACCCAAGTTCGTTTCAGCTTGAGTACACGAACAGATGGTCGGACATTCTCCTTCAGGATCTCTTGGTAGACAGCAGAATTCATAGTTCCTTTTATCACGGCAAGTCTTCCAGGTCCTGAAGCAGCAAAACAGCCCCAGACCATCACACTACCACCACCATATTTTACTGTTGGTATAATGTTCTTTTTATGAAATGCAGTGTTCCTTCTACGCCAGATATACTTGGACACACACCTTCCAAAGAGTTCCACTTTTGTCTCATCGGTCCACAGAATGTTGTCCCAAAAGTCTTGGGGATCATCAAGATGTGTTGTGGAGAAATTGAGACGAGCTTTGATGTTCTTTTTGCTCAGCAGTGGTTTTCTCCTTGGAACTCTGCCATGCAGGCCATTTTTGCCCAGTCTTTTCCTGATGGTGGAGGCATGAACGCTGACCTTAACTGAGGCAAGTGAGGCCTGCAGTTCCTTGGACGTTGTTGTGGGGTCTTTTGTGACCTCTTGGATGAGTCGTCGCTGCGCTCTTGGGGTAATTTTGGGCGGCCGGCCACTCCTGGGAAGGTTCACCACTGTTCCATGTCTTCGCCATTTGTGGATAATGGCTCTCACTATGGTTCGCTGGATTCCCAAAGCTTTGGAAATGGCTTTATAACCCTTTCCAGACTGATAGATCTCAATTACTTTCTTTCTCAATTGTTCCTGAATTTCTTTGGATCTCGGCATGATGTGTAGCTTTTAAGGATCTTCTGGTGGGCCTTACTGTGTCAAGCAGCTCCTATTTAAGTGATGCCTTGATTGTGAACAGGTGTGGCAATAATCAGGCCTGGGTGTGGCTATAGAAATTGAACTCAGGTGTGGACAACCACAGTTATAGTATGTTTTAACAAGGGGGGCAATCACTTTTTCACACAGGGCCATGATGGTTTGGATTTTTTTTCACCTTTAATAATAAACACCTTCATTTACAAATTGCATTTTGTGTTTACTTGTGTTGTCCTTGACTATTGTTTAAATTGGTTTGATGTTCCGAAACACTTAAGTGTGACAAACATGCAAAGGAACAGGAAATGAGGAAGGGGGCAAACACTTTTTCACACCACTGTATGTACAATCGGATTTTCCAACAACTTTGTCCGACTGTGTGTATGCAACAGTTTCGGACAAAATCCGTCGGACAAAATCCAACGGATTTGGTTGTCAGAATGTCCGACCGTGTGTACAAGGGCTTAGAGGGCTTTAGAAAGGCAAAGTAAAGGTGTCTGCATGCAGTGTCTTTAGCCCTCATGCACTCTGCATTCAGGATGAGACAAGCTCTGTCTAGGCTGAGCAATAGGGGAAACCCCCTCACTGTAGCAGATGTTATAAAGTGTCCCCTGAAACCACAAGTAATTTAACCAGCTCCTGGCTGACTAGAACAAATACATTCAAATCTTTTGTCGAGAATGTAGCAAGAAAGACTGAATGCCTACATAGATATTAGAGCGTAGTTGCATATACAATCATGGTGTGATCATCCTTAGGCTTTTATGCCAACGATCAAGTCTCTAAACATGATGGCTTAAGTACCCATCATCTTGAGTTTATGGAAAGGTACGTTCATGGGAGAGACATACAGTACAATCTTCAGTGCAGTCTATAGGGCCAACAAAATGCATCAGGCAAGGTTTCCAATATGCCCAATCTCTTCTTCTATTCATTCAACAGTGTCTTCTGGTGCCAAGTAGACATTATAACATCTTGTGCTTGAATCTTTACCCTGGAGAATGTAGCTCTGCAGTTGAACAACTACCAATTTTAGGCTTTTTATAAATGGTATGGAGATAGAATAAAACATTGCGAATATAAATTATACCAGTAAAGTAAATAGAACCAGATAATTGAATTGGTTAATCAAGCAAAGGGTCACTCAATGTTGGCAGAACTCCGCTTTAAAGTTTGTTAATTAACAGAATCAACAGAAAGATAATTGACAGATAATTGAATTGGTTAATCAAGCAAAGGGTCACTCTACCCATGACAGATAGTTTGGGGTTTGGTAGATGTTGGAGAAGTAACAGTTGACTATATTTTTCCAAAAATTACCCCAATTTTTTTTTTTTTTACAAAGTACTAAAAAATTTACTTTTTAGTATACTGCCTGTTCATAGAGATTCACAGCTTCTGGTTTCAAAACTCTGCACCCTACTGATTGACTGGTGGGGCTGATGGGCAAGCTGTTTGCTGAGTCAGAGCAGATGATAAAGATAACGGGCCCAAGAACAAACACACATGTCACAAGTCACAAATTGTGGAAATATTGGTCACTTTTGAATCACAAACCTTGGTGAACCAGGTGGAAATAGTTTTCCGTCTTTTTTTTTTTTTTTTTTTTATTCTTATTTATCAGAAGAGATCCTTGAGGAAGTTTACAAGTACAAAAGGCACAGTCATATCCTTGTTATGTAGAGGAAAGGAAGCCACACAAGATGGACAAAGTGTTGCAAAGGATTAGAGTCAGTTTCATAGCTGCGCAAATTAAGTTAACGGTGTGACAAGAATCTCAGGTGAGAGTAAGGCCGCGTACACACACGCGGACTGTTGGCCCAACTTTGTCCGTCCAACAGTTTGAGCGAACAGTCCGCTCAAACTTAGCATGGACGGACATGGCCACACACGACGGACGAACAGTTTGCTGAAACCGTGCGCGATGACGTGAACGGCACGTACGACGGGATGAAAAATACGACGTCCTATACACTGCAATGCAACCTTCCGACGTGGAAATCCTTTCTGAGCATGCGCGAGACTTAGTTGGCCGAACAAGCCTACACACGAGCGAACAGTCCGCTGAAACCTTGTTTCAGCTGACAGTTTTTCGGAATTTCCGTAAGACCTTGTTCGGCCAACTGTCCGCTGAAACTGTCCGCTGAAGCCCCACACACGAGCGGACTGTCCGCCCAAACACTGTTCAGCGGACAAGGTTGGGCGAACAGTCCGCGCGTGTGTACGCGGCCTTAGAAGATAAAAAATGTTTTAATTGTAATGGTTTCCACAGAATTAGGTCATAAGCACGGTCAGGAGCAGTCAAGTCACACACAGATGACCACTGACCAGTTTTCAGTCTTTTTAAATAATTTTTACAGCATTTGCAGTTGTGTTCAAATATGCCTTTATCCTGGCAAAAGCTGAAAGCAAGTTTCAGAAGCAGAAAAATCAGCAGACCACTTGCTAAGGCTTTGTTGAAGTTTGGGTAAAGAGGTCCACTGAACCATGTAGTTGCTGCTAGTCAGCTTCCTGAGCTGTCAAGGTTTGTATATACTTCTTGGAGATGTGTGAGATGAAATGATAACCTTAAAGATAGTACACTTTTATTTCATTTCATTTTTTTTTGCAGATTACTCATGGACTCCGGTTGTACAAGATATACAAAAACCAAAAGTATTCCATAACACACCGGTCACCCTGCAGTGTCATATCTCACGGTATTTCCCTGATGATATCACTGTGACATGGCTGAGAAGAAGTTTGCATCAGGAGTTATGTGAGGAGACTGATAATATGGTTATCAGAACAAGAATCCCCAGGAAAGAGGCTGATAACACATACAGCTGTACAGCCAGTCTAACCATCATTCCCACACTGAGTGTCCACCAGGGGGCAGAATACATTTGTGAGGTGAATCATCCCTCTCTGGAGAGACCCATCGAGAGAAGAACGGAAACATTTGTTGTTAAGGGTGAGTGTTTGTATTGTCTGTACAGATCATGCATCCCACTCATTCCCTAAGCTAACAGCAAGTGTATGTTTCCCTGAATATTTATATTTTTTCTATGTGTGTGTGTTCATATTTGTGCATTTTATAAATATGGGGTGCCCAACCAGTGGCCCGCAGAGCCTTCTGATGTGGCTCGTGACCTCCTTCTCTGGGATGGTGCGTTGGCAAGCCCAGATCGCGGTTTGCCAACCCGCCATCCCAGAGCATCAGTGTTGTGATTGAAGCCGGCGGTAGAGGAAGCAAGCAGCTGCGCAGCAGAGCCACATAAGCTGATGCTTCCTGTATAGCGCCACCTTCTGTCATAAGCGAAGTGATACCAAATGCACTCTGTTTTAACCTGCAGGTTTAGTGCACTTTCAGACAGTGCACCACACCTGCAGGATATAATAGAAGTTTATGGCAAAGTGCAGCTGAAATGCCACAGATGCACTGCGCTGCACCCGCGTTGTGGGTAAACCACAGCGCATCCCTGTAAAAACAGCTTTAGGCCCCTTTCACAAGATCAGTTCGACCCAATTGGACCCTCCACCTACCTCTGTATAGCAGCAGATGTAAACAGACTTGTATCTGTGTACACATTTGCCTATATCCAATCCGATACACTAAAAAAAACAGAAGCCCGCTCACTTCTACAGCCTCCCTGGCCACCTCCTTTCTGTTCACCCCCAATACCCTGGACAGTTTGATCTCACAGATGTCTCAATACTGGATCAATAAGGCCCTGTTTCAGTACGGTCAACTGGTGGATAGCAGAACTAAAATACTGAGATCATTCCAGGATCTGAAAGAGGCATTTGACCTGCCCAAACAGGCTTTCTTCAGCTACTTGCAAATCCGCAACTTTGCACAGTCTTTCACGCCGAACCTACAATTCTCCCCCTTAACTGAGTTTGAGAAAATATGCTTAGAGAGCTCGTCCCCCAAGGGTATGATATCACGCACCTACCAACTTCTGGTCACAGATATGTCACCAGCGGGACCTAGGCATGCCTACATGTCCAAATGGGAGCAGGATCTGGGGAAGCCATACCCTTGAAGACATGGCAGCTCATCTGGTCGCGGGCCTCAAAGAGCTCAATACAGTATTTACCCTATACAAGGAGAATCCGTATAAGATTTGACTTCACTGGTACCAAACCCCTGACCTGCTCCACTCTATCTATCCCTTGGCAGATGGCCACTGCTGGCACTGCCGCAGGGAGGTGGACACGCTATATTATATCTACTGGACCTGCCCATAGATCACTCCTTATTGGCAAATGGTTCAATCCCTTCTCCAATCCATCTTTGATGCAAGGCTACCACTTGACCCTAAAATGTTCCTCTTAGGCCTTCCCCTTTCCTCATTCTCTAAAACCTCAAAAAAACTCCTAGCCCAGGTGCTAACGGCCGGGCGTTGCTTAATAGCCCTAAATTGGAAAAAGAGGGATCCCCCCTCTCTGACTGAATTGCATACAAGGATTAGGGATGTCAAACGGAATATCTGACAGCCTCCCTAAATAACACTCTTGATAAACACAATCGGGTGTGGGAGCTATGGGATAGGCTGGAAAATCTTTGGTCTAGCTGACTCGGGGGTAGCCTCCCCCGGGCGGTGCGGAGGCTCAGGGCTAGGTGGGCGTCCTCTCTTCTCTTACCCTGATCTAACTCTAATCTTTCTATCTCACTCTATCTTTACTTTTCTCAGCTCTCTTGTCTCAACTTTCCCTCTCTACTCTCTTCTCTTCCTTCCCCTTAATCACAGTTGCACTTCTAAATAACATTGGATAAAGTGGTAATACAAAATCTCTGATCCAAGCCTCATGATGTTTTAGTGGACCTGCAATGTTTTTATGCTTCTATTTTGTTTGATCTGGGTTCCTCATTCCTTTACTACGATCCTCCATAGGCGATCATATGCATTAGTAGCCCAGTGGCTGTATTCCACTTAACACAATGTGATAACTCTCGTTTACTCTCTTTTTTGTTTTTATGTTGAAAACTCAATAAAATTGTCAATTAAAAAAAAAACAAAAAAAAAAAAAACAGAAGGGTATGTGTCCCCTTTGGTATGGGTGGATCGGAGGGCCCATATTGTGGCCCGCGACTGAGATTACCAAGTCGCTTAAGTGGCTCTCGCTCTCCAAAAGGTTGGGTACCCCTGTTATAAATCATAGTCTACACTTGTTTTAAACTGACTCCACAAAGCACAGAAGCTGACCTGTGCTTGCCCCCCCCCCACCTCAATTCACAGGTTGCTTTGGCTGAAGAGACTATGCAAGAGATGCCTGATCACATGACAGAACTGTTTAACTTTGTAGAAAAAGTAAGAATGAACATTTCTGAAGCCAAAAGCAGTTATGATAACCAAAAAGTACAGTATCTTTCCCCACAGGTAGCGTAAATAATCTGATAGCAGAAAACAAACGCTCCTGCGCATGAGTGGATTACCAAACAGTCTATGTATCGTGATATTATATGTCACAGGTCTTGTTGCCCTCAAGGATAGGGGTATCCTAGCAGTCAAAGAGAAAAGGAAAAAAAGGGCGCTCCAGCATTGTGCATTATCCTTTAGATTTTTATTAAAAGTGAATAAAAAGCCCAGCCAGGCTGGGCTCTGAGGAAGGTTTTACCTTCGAAACCCGTCAGCCGGCAGTGGCCCCCGTTATATCCTCTGTGACCTCTGGAGTATATCATTTGCTGCTATTCGGTGACTATTTACATTGCAAGATTGATACAGATGTTTGTGAGTAGTTTTCTTTTTATTCACTTTTAATAAAAAATCAAAAGGATAATGCACAAGGCTGGTGCGCCCTTTTTTCCTTTTCTCTATGAACGCAAATAATCTATTTGATGATCACTGTGCTCCACCAGAGATTAAATATCTATAATTAAAAAGTCCAAATAAATGTGTCTCTAAATATCTTTCTTCAAAAGTGGAACCAGGTGTAGAATTCAATCGGATGCAAATCTTCCAGCTTCCACCTCTTGCACCACAGTGATTTCCTCCCCCACAGGTCACAACACACACCACATGAATTTGCCTCTCACTCCCATGATCGTCAAAAAGCACTTTCATTCTTAATTCTCCCAGAAAGATGGCTGCTTAGGCATGCAACCTCCTCGATCTCTCAAACACTTTTTAGCATCACTAGGGCTGCATGAACTTCTTGGTGGAGGTTAACTCTAGTTCCACCAGGGGGGTCCCTGGCTCTGGCCGGGTGTCTGCCCACTGTGGTGATCGCAGTATGTATTCCTCAGTGTGTTGCTCCCTGGGTGTCCTCCATCTAGTCTTCCTGGCTGGTGATTTGCTGCCCCCCCCCCCCCCCCATTTACTGGACTGTCCAGAGCAATATTAGGTATGGTAGGTACCTGCATAGGTATAACTGTATTAGAAAGTGTCTATAACATTGTATGTTCGCAACTACATTAACTTCAGCTGATACAGTTCATCTGTGATCTAAGCCTAGCCATCTAGGGATCTTACCCAGCCATTACCTTTGAATGTCACTACATATCCTTGTTTGGTGATCTTTTTCACTGACAGGAGGTTACCTTCAAGAGTAGGAACATATAGTACATCTTTGATGACTATCTTTCTGGTAAGTGTTTAGGATAGAAGGCAAGATAGGTAACATTTCAGTTTTCCTTGTGAGGGCATATACTGTCCAATAGCTGTTGTAATTATTCCTGTCTTGCTTTGATTAAGCTAAGCAGGGGCAGACTGACCACTGGGCCACTCGGGCACTGCCCGAGGGCCCTGAGCCACTAAGGGGCCCCATCAGGGTTGCCAGCCTCAGTAAAACCAGGGACAGTATGTAAAAATCTGTTATTTTTACATCTGTCTCTGAAATGTCCCTTGCCGACATCCTTTTGGTCTAAAAATCCCGAGATTATAGCTGACCCACTTCTCCAGTACTATCATATAAATGTACTCACCGAGGCCAAGATGCCGAGAGCGGTCGCTGTTGCGACTCGGCGCAGACCACCCCTGAAGGTGGCACAGAGGGTGGTTGCACCAAGAGGCACAAGCTACCAGTAGGACAGTCACTTGCTAGTAGATCAGCAGGTAGCTTGAGCAGAGCTGAAGGTGATGTCCCGTGGGAAGGTCCGGAAGCAAAGGTAGCAAGTCCGTAAGGCAAAGGTAGAATCCAGGAGACAGGCCAGGGGTCAAACACAGTCCAGATCAGAAGACAACAAGTACCAGGAACGCTGAGACAGAAGGATAATCCAAGACAAGCCGGGGGTCGAACACAGGAGATAGCAGGTAAGTCCAGATGCAGGCTGAGGGTCAAACACGTTTAGAAAGCGGGAGTCCAAGGTCAAGCCAGAGGTCGGGTCAGGACAAGATCAGCGAGGTCGATGAGGCAATCCGGGTCAAAAACGGGTAATAGAGATAACAGGAACAGACGTGGGAAACACAAGAAGCTGAAGACAAACCAGCAGTGTGTTTGGATGACCTCACTTCCTTTATAGGTCAGCGAGGGGTCACACCCTGTGTGTGTGTGCTTGTGTGCTTTCGTTTATTCCTATTGCACACAGCTGTGCGCCAGAGCGCTTTACCCGTGCGCATCCTATGACAAGTACCTTCTCAGCCAATAGAAACATGTCTGTGTATACTGTGTGTGTGTATACTGTGCAGCCCCATAATCTTGGATTGCCTGGGGGCCCCATAATCTCCTATTGCCCAGGGGGCCCCATGAGTTGTCAGTCCACCCCTGAAGCTGAGTGAAGAAATATTTATCATTGGTAATGCGACCTGTAGATGTGGAGTCAATGCACCAGATGAAAAATGATGTGAAGGTGTACTCAGCATCTGAAGTGTCTTCTAGCTGTCCTTTGGCCTTTTGTAACATTGTCTCCTTTACTGATTCATTTTAGTTTTCTAGATTCTATAATTTGCTTTTAAGTGACTTGTCTGCACACTAGTAATGGGCCGACCCGTTACATACTTTTTAACATGATCACTATATCATGATAGCCACTGTTTGTGTATTCCAGCTAAACCCCAGATGGTGGAGCCTATAGAGATCACTATGGGGGATTCCTCTCGTGTTCTCTTCACCCTCAATCTACAGAAGTTTTACCCAAAAGATATTGAAATAGAATGGATATATGATAAAAAACATCTAATTAAATCGGAGAGCAAAGTCACAGAACAGGAAGACCTCACATGTGACATCACCAGCGTTGCCCGCACTTTAATAAGTTCCTTTACTGATCTACAATTCAAAGTCTTTGTAAGATGGACCCACGAATCTTTGGATGAACCAGAGACCAGAACACTGACTATAAAAGGTAAGAACATTCATCAAAGAACAATATAAATTGTACGAAACTCAGGAAAGAAACATTGATTTTACATAAAATTTAAGAAATATCTGTTTATTCATTTGTATGTTTTATCTTCTTATCTACACTGACACTTTTTTCTTACCATAAGCTTAAAGTTTAAAGCCTAACTTTTATTATTTTATTACTTTTATTATTACTAAAATGTGTTGACCTATGGATAGAGTGAAGAAGTGTTACCAGGTTTTCTTTTCTGTCTGTTATCCCACCGGAGAGATTCCCCCCCCCCTCACTTTTTGTCCCTGTGACACCCATAACATAAGTATGTGGATTGGTTATCACTGGGATAGGAAGACATGGACAGCAATAAAAACATTGTCAGACGTTCTAGACCTTTCTTACTCCACTATAGATGTGTGTTTTTTTTGTTTGTACCTGTTCTGTTTCAAATGCCACTTTATGCATTGACACACCTTCTTAGACCCAGTCTGTCCAGACAGCATGGTCACCTGCTGACTTAGCACCATCCACAAGCAGCTTAACGCTTCAGTAAGACACAGAAGTTGATCCTAAGTTCACACTGATGCGATGAAGGAAACGCAGCGGATCCTGTGCGTTTCCTGCACCGCATTGCAATCCCACGGCGTCCAAGCGATCTGCTGCGGGTGTCAAGGTTAGATCAACGGCGCCCCGAAACAGCTCAGAAAATGCATTCAATTCCGGTGCAGGGAAAACGGGTCCTGCACCATTTTCGTGCGGATACTATGAAATTTGAGCCATAGAAATTGATTCCTGTGCAAATCACATGCAGTGTCCTGCACCGCACAAGTGGGAACCAGGGCTGAATCCAATGCAATTTTTTTTTTTTACAAACAACGTGGTGGTTTATTGAGAATGTAACATACAAAAAAGAAATTGTACAGACATTGGTCAATACTAAGATCGCGAATCCAATGCAATTTAACCACTTCATCCACTGAAGATTTCCCCCCTTAAAGAGGAAGTAAACCCGGATGGGTTTACTTCCTCTTTCATTCCCTGCAAAGGTAAAGCATAATGGACTACTATGCATTGCACAGTAGTCCATTATGTGTCACTTACCTGACACAGGAGCCAGCGAAGTCACCGCTGTCCCCTGTAGTCCGGCGCCTCCATCTTCTCGGTGGGTCTCGCCGCTCCGCCGCTGTCATTTGGCGAAGCCGCGTGACGTCACTCCCGCGCATGCACACGGGAGCTGCCACTCATGGCATATCGCCGTTGACGGGTGCCGCACTCAGTGCGCCTGCGCGCCGATGTCTACGGCGCATGCGCCATATACAGCGGTGCCTGTCTTTCAGCAAATATCTCCTAAACCGTGTAGGTTTAGGAGATATTTCTTGGACCTACAGGTAAGCCTTAATCTAGGCTTACCTGTAGGTTAAAGTGTGTTGTAAGGGTTTACAACCACTTTAATGACCCGGACATTTTTTGTGATACGGCACTGCGTCACGTTAACTGACAATTGCGCGGTCGTGCTACACTGTACCCTAACAAAATTGATGTCCTTTCTTTTTCCCCACAAATAGAGCTTTCTTTTGATGGTATTTGATCACATCTGCAGTCTTAATTATTTGCGCTACAAACAAAAAACAGAGCGATTAAAAAAAAAGGAAAATAAATGAATTACAGTGCTCACAATAGTGCATAAATATAATAAAAATAAACAATTAATATTGAACGAAGGTCCATAAAAAAGGTAAACGATATGGTCCAATCAATGAAGTGCAATAGTGTTCCAAAATTCGAGGTGCGCCACACCCCCTCCTGTGTCCCCACTCACCGGATGGAATGGACCGAATGAAATGAAACGCAATTTCAGGTTTCGAGTCCAAGTGACGTCACGTCCGGGTGTCGGTAGAGCGCACACCAGCAGCAGCGTTTCCCATTGCAATTTCTTGCTACATGCTTGATTTTAATCTACATTCTGTAAGTATCCATTTTTAGTTTGCTCAATAAAATTCTTGCCAAGCATTACTTCACTATTAGTCACCTTCTTTTATCCCATTTTGGGCATTAGTATCTACACATAACTGTCATGATTATTGGATATTCTCATTGTATCCTGATGTGAATTTGCAATCCCTGACCAACAATCTAAGTCTGAACGACCCCTAGACTGAAAAGGGGGTGTGGCGTACCGTGAATTTTGGAACACTATTGCACTTTATTGATTGGAGCACATCGTTCACCTTTTTATGGACATTCACTCAATATTAATTGTTTAATTCATTATTATTATATCTATGTACTATTGTGAGCGCTGTAATTAATTTATTTTCCATTTTTTTCACAATTGCCGCTTTTTTTTTTTTTGTTTATAGCGCAAATAATAAAAAATTTAGAGGTGATCAAAAGGACATCAATTTTGTTAGGGTACAGTGTGCCACAACCGCGCAATTGTCAGTTAAAGCGACTCATATTTTTGTCACAATTTTGATGTAGTTTGCTATAATATATATCCCAACTACAAAAAAGGAATAAAAAATTCTTCATCAGTTTAGGCCAATATGTATTCTTTTACATATTTTTGGTAAAAAATATCGCAATAAGCGTATATAGATTGGTTTGCGTGAAAAGTATAGCGTCTACAAAATAGGGGATTGATTTATGGCATTTTTATTATTATTTTTTACTAGTAATGGAGGCGATCTGCGATTTTTAGTGGGACTGCGGCAGACACTTTTGACGCATTTTTGGGGCCATTGACATCTATACAGCAATTAGTGCTATAACAATGCAATGATTACTGTGTAAATGTCACTGGCAGGGAAGGGGTTAACACTAGGAGGCGATCAAGGGGTTAAATGTGTTCCCTCATGAGTGTTTCTAACTGTGGGGGGGTGGAACTGACTGGAGGAGGAGATAGATCGCTGTTCCTAATTACTAGGAACAACAGATCTACAGTATTTCTCCTCTCCTGTCAAAACAGGGATTTGTGTGTTTACATACACAGATCCCAGTTCTGGTTATCCTGCCCGTGATCGCAAGTGGCTGGTGGACATCACGGCCGCCGGCCATGCGCATCAGGTTCCCTGCCGCACAGCTGGCGCACGCACCTATAATGGGTCTTAAAGGAGCCGACATAAAGGAACCGTCTTAAAGGAGCCGTATAATGATGTCGGCTTGTCGCCAAGTGGTTAACTTCAGATAATTTCAGTACCGTGGATGTTTTTTCAGACCTTTGAAGTGTAAGAAGACAATAATTTTCCTAATCCCTGTCTCCACGAATAACTAACACTGACTAAGGGAACATGGATGAAGTGGGGAGGGTCTAACTGGGACTAAACCAGCACTAAATAAGAAGGGGAGGACAGAGGGAGAAAGTAAAATCACATTGATAAACGAGTTGCAATGGCATAATAACTGCCACTAGCTGCCAGCATACATTGCCAAATAACAGCAACAAAGTAATAATACTAATCTCTTGGCCGGTTAATTTGGTTAATGTGGTACCACACTTCTGGGTTCCGTACAGCAAGCTGACATCATCCAAAGGCTCCGCTCCAACACGTTTCGTCACCAAGACACATGACTTCCCCTGAAGAGAGATGTACTGTGCATTCACTTTAAACTTAAAGAAATAATTTTTAATAAAGGTTAAAAAAAAAAAATCAGTATGTACATCCTACATCTATTTTGCAGTATCTTTGGCATCAACCCTCACTGCAGGCAGTAGCTTAGCATTTTCAGCTTGCAACAGGAAGTGTTATGTCTGCCAAGATCTCCAGGTAAGAAACATTGCATCAGACACAAGAAGCAATATGATGAAGAAAAGTGTATGCAGTGAGGCATGATGCCACACATATTAAAAAAAAGATTTATGGTTGATTTACATAGGAACCGACAGTTGCTGCTTTACTACTTAGTTTTTTTCTCACCCACCTCTATTTGAAATGTAAAATATCAATGCAGAGCAGTGCAATGTGCTTCGCTGCTGTACAGTGACATGCAATCTGGTATGGTGCGCTGCAATAAAATGCAGCACTTTTGCATTTAGGTCGTGCCACCGAGCGATGGCTTCACCCTGCATCTTCTCCTTCCTCTGCTTCACGCCGCTTCCCCTGCGTCACTTCCCTCCTCCTGCTCTGCGGCCAATAGAATTGCTTCTCCTCTCTGCCAATCGGGTCTCAGGACCCGCTTTCTGAGCCGGGATTGGCCAGGAAGATAATCAGGAAAAACAATAGTGAATATTAATTTGCTATTGTCACTCAACTGGGTGGGCTCGGTGGGTGCAGTGCTCTACTTTTGAAGCCAATTAGAGCCTCTGGCTGTAATTATGTGCTTCTAAAAAAAAAAAAAAAAAAAAAAAAATCCCAATGATTTGCCATCAGAGTGACTAACTATGTAACTATGTTATTTATTTTTATTTTTTTAAGTATTTTTTTGTGAACCAAGTTAATTCTGTTAAATATAAAGTGATATAAATTGCAGATATGCCCTGGAATCCTCAAGTCGAAGAGATCATATTTCCAAAGCTAGAAGAAAATAAAAAAGCGTCTCTGACCTGTAATATCTCCGGATATTTCCCAGATCATCTGTCTGTGAGCTGGTTTAAGAAGGAACCCAAAAATGACTTGCATCCCATCAAAACACCTCTGCCTAATGATTATTACAAGGTTTCTGAAAAAAAGGATCAGAAAGAAAAGCTCTCCTGTCAATCATGTCTGACATTTACCTATACATCCAAGAGAGATCACGGAGCAGAGTTCATCTGTAGAGTGGACCACCCCAGCTGGGAGCATCCAATAGAGAAAAGCACGGGTCCTATAGGATTAGGTAAACTGTCTATGAATAAGGTTGCAAAGACATAAGAGCTGAGTGACATTCTATATGGAAACATCAACCTGATTATAGTGGGTGGCTTTGCCATAATAATAACCAAATATGTTCACCCACATTAACAGTTGTGGAAAGGAGCTTGAAAAGTAGAAACACTGAGGATGAAAAGATAACTAAAATATAATCTCTTTTATGAAATCCAGAGATACTAAGCAATTTTGCAAATATAGACTTAGGCCTCTACTTGTTTCTTCTCTCTGCCGAGAGAACTGTTTTCAAACGTCCTTTTTAATGTAAATGTTGCTTTGTTTCCTTCCATCTTGTCTGTGGCCTTAATTGTAACTGCAGAAAAAGAGAACAAGGTCATCTGCTTTTTTTTATTAATTCTTTGATGTAATGTCTTCACTGCCAAGAGTGATACATTATATTTGTTTTTTTGCTAAACTGTACTCATGTAATCACCAGAGATCACAAACTGCTAGAAGAAGACAGGGGCAGACTGACCATTGGGCCACATCTGTCTCTGAAATGCCCCTTACCGACATCCTTTTGGTCTAAAAATCCCGAGATTATAGCTGCCCCACCTCTCCATCACCTTCTCAGCCAATAGAAATATGTCTGCGTATACTGTGTGTACATGTATGTGTATACTGTGTGATTGTATACTGTGTGTGTGTGTATACTATGTGGCCCCATAATCTCCTATTTTTCCAGTTGTGTGTTTACATTTGTGTGCGCAATATTTGCTTGCCACAGATTGCACCTGCACTTTATACCAGCTGTGTGTTTATTATTTACGCACTTTATTACTCACCTGTGCATCTATAATTATAGATTAAGGCACGGATTATTAGGTATAAGACCTATCTAGCGCAGCGTATGTTATTTTTATTTTATTTTAGCTGCCTTATACTTGCCAACTATCCCAGTTTAAATTCCCTTATCCCTTGAGGTTTTAGCCCTGTGCTGTGTCCGGATATCTCAGTGTGAAGTTCTGTCACTAATGCTGCCCAGCTCTGCCCTATTGTTGTGTACAGATAACTCATCTGCAGACTCTGTGGTTACTTGTAAATAACCTGCATTGATATGTAAATAGTGGCAGACCAGTGGTATTCATGTGTAAATAGTGAAAGACCGGTGGCATTAATGTAAATAGAGGCAGCATTCATATGTATATCATGCTCCCCTGGGGTCCTAAGGTCATATCCACCATCACTTCTACTGAATGCTGCCCAGTGTGGAGGTAATGGGTCATGATTGAAAGTCCTGCCTACAACTATAGTCATTAAGCCTAACATCAGCCTTTTCTCCAAAGCTCAGCAATTTAGTGGGGTTGAGGGTAGTGTGGGGTGTGCAGAGGTAGAAAGAGAAAGATACAGTTTTTGGTGCACAGGTGAGCAAGGAGGGGGGTATGGAGGTAAGGAAGGTGGGTGAAAAGATAAGCAGAGGAGGCAGGTAGAGTTAAAGGGGAGGGGGATTGGAGTGGGAATTGTAGTGGGGAGGATGGGGAAGGTTTGGGGTGCAGAGGTTAGCAGGGGTTTTAGGATGCAAAGGTGTACTGACAGGATGGATAAAGATGTAGAAAAATATAAACCTTAGCGCCTTTGGATAAAAGAACTGATCATCAAACTCCAGCTGCAGTAAAAAACTTGCTGATAAGCAAATGGCAAAGAAGCAAAGTGAGAATCTAAAAGCAGTTTTCTGCGCTTAGGGTTGATCATGTAAACATGCTCGTGCTTAAATTGACATCTCCTGTGCAATGGTGTTCAGACTGGGTGTCCCACATAGATGTACACTCACCCTGGATGTTGACCAACTATCGCTAGTATGGTCATTTGAAATGTGGGGATACCCCTAAGGAGCCTGTTGAAATGATGTCTCATGCATGAATGCACCTCATAAGTATGGATGGAAATGACAAAGGAGAATGCTGTAAAACTGGGTTTATTAAATACACAAATAAATAAAATAATTCACTAACATTTAAAAGTGCCTTATAGTCCTAGCACCCAGCGTGTGTAGCAGGTGATTATTAAGGGTAATCGGCCCTGATAGGAAAAGCTGCATTTAGCTAGATTCCTGGGTAGTTTTGTATGGTCGGAGGTAACGTGATGAAACCCTCCACGTTTCGGCCTACCACAAAGCCACCAACAGGAAGTGGTCAATCCGCCATGTTTGTTGTGGGCATTTATACCCTTACTACACTGAGAATCCAGACAGACACAAGATAGCTCCTCTAGACCTCAGCCAACAAACACGCATACTCCTCAAAGACAGTACCCACCCCAAATGGGCAGAGATGATTCACCACATTACTCTGTCCCTACACAAAACAGATTTGAACCTTTACAACATGTCCAACACCAATCACCCAACTCCTATAGAGGCCCACTAACCCACTAAAGACCATGGAGGGGCAGATGCAGAGGGAGGGGTAGAGGAAAAAACAATTACACTTATCAGAATAATCAATACCATCATACAAGAGACTCCCAATGGGAGGGGGGGTGGAAGTAATGGAAAGAGCCATACAAACCATACCCCTATACCCCCAATCCACCATCCCAGGGGTAACAGGCGTACCACAAAATGTAAACAAGGGTGCAGAGGGGGGAAATCTCGTAAAAAAGAAAAGAGAAAATTAGGAGAGGGGGTTTTCATCTTAACGGACATTATACTTATTGATCAAGAACTGTATGTACTAGACAAAGTTTTAAAATTTGCACCCACCAAAAACATGAACAAATTGAAAATTGTTGTGGACTTGCAAAAATTTGGGAGGAAACTAAATATAAAAAAAAGCACTTTGCCACTAAGGAAGATACCAATAAAGCAATACCATCAGAAAAATATATATGTAGTGGTTTACGTAACAAATCTACATTTAATCCTAAAACATCCGGGCATCAGCTTATAGATGTATTCAAAAAGATGGTAGAAGCAGATATTAGAGATATCCCAATCAAAAAAGATTTCAGAGATAAATCAATCTGGGAAGGGATCAGACAAATTGAACAAAGAAACAACATTGTAATCCGCCAAGGTAATAGCCCTACATTGTATGTGGTGACACATAGAGACCACCCACAGACCAGAGCTCTGGTCTGGGGCAGTGCCAGAGCTGGGGATGGTGAAAGGATTACAGACTGTTCCTCTACCCCTAGAACTCATTGGGCATTTACCTCATTGTAGTGCTGGAGGGGCACTGAAAGGTTACATTGTTTTCAAATTCCTGGAGTTGGGCTTTAAAGCCTAAATCCAGGTTTACATTCACATTAAATACTGTATTTATCGTTGTATAACACACACTTTTTTCCTTCTGAAAATCAGGGAGAAATCGTGTGTGTGCGTGGTATACACCATTTCCTGCTGTCTCTGGGGGAAAAGGAGTGCTGAGTGCCACCAGATTATACAAAGCCGCGATCTACTGTGTACCCGACACTCAGTCACGCACAGTCCCTCCTCCTGGCCCAGCACTGGTCCACTCTTCTGTCTATCACAGGAGGCAGGACTGTGTGTGACTGATCGCCAGGTACACAGCAGAACGTGGCGCTGTGTAATCCGGCACTGGCGATGCTGCAGATGGGCAATGTTACTCTGAGTGCAGTATGTCAGTTAAAATTCAATGTTTAATAAAAGTAAGATCAACTCACATTTTTGTGAGATATAATGTGCATGGCGTAAGTAGCTTGGGCTCCTGTAGTCCACCTGGGCAGCGGTGGAGGTCAGAAGTTCCCGGCAGCTCTGGTGGTTTCCAGGGCTTCAAGGCTGAAGACGGTCACACAACAAGCATGTCAGCGGTGATGGACAGGAAGCGTGGTGGAGCTCGCGTTCAGACCATGCATGCTCCTTCATCAGGCATATGCCTGATGAAGGAGCATGCATGCTCGGAACGCGAGCTCCACCACCCCTCCTATCCATCACCGGCAGGTTAACTGACATACTGTACTCAGTGGTGCCGCTCCTATCTTGCTTACCCATATCCACAGAGTTTCTCCTGCTCTCTACAGCTGGCTGTCCACACTGATACAGACCAGAACCTCTAAACCTCGGTCTGGTCTCAGCAGTGAATGAACTTTGTCTACTGGCACACCTGGACCTTGGAACTATTTCCATACCGCACTAGCTGAGTTTCTAGCGCTCCATCTTTTTAAATTTTATTTGGCAATGTGCAGGCTGCATTAATTGGCAATGGAGAGGCTGCTGATGGGCAATGGAGAGGCTGCTGATGGGCAATGTTCAGGCTGAAATAACTTGCAATGGTGAGGCTGCTGATGGGCAATGGAGAGGCTGCTAATGGGCACTGATCAGGCTGCATTGATGGACTGTGACCCTAATTTTGTTTCAAAGTTCTTTATTTAAAATGTACGTTTTTTTTCCCTGAAACTTCCCTCCTAAAATGAAGGTGTGTGTTATATGTCAATAAATATAGTAGCTTTAACCACTTACAGACCGGACCATTTTGCTGGTCAAAGACCAGACCACTTTTTGCGATTCCGCACTGCTTCGCTTTAACTGACAATTGTGCGGTCGTGCGATGTGGCTCCCAAATAAAATTGATGTCCTTTTTTTCCCACAAATAGAGCTTTCTTTTGGTGGTATTTGATCACCCCTGCGGTTTTTATTTTTTGCGCTATAAACAAAAATAGAGCGACAATTTTGAAAAAAACGCATTCTTTTTTACTTTTTGTCATAATAAATATCCCCCAAAAATATCTAAAAAAACATTTTTTTCCCTCAGTTTAGGCCAATACGTATTCTTCTACATATTTTTGGTAAAAAAAAATCGCATTAAGCAATTATTGATATAGCGTTTACAAAATAGGGATAGTTTTATGGCATTTTTATTAATAATTTTTTATTTATCTTTTTACCAGTAATGGCGGCGATCAGTGATTTTTATTGTGACTGCGACATTGCGCCGTACACATCGCACATTTTTGACACATTTTTGGGACCATTGTCATTTATACAGTAATTACTGCTATATAAATGCAGTGATTCCTGTGTAAATGACACTGGCAGTGAAGGGGTTAACCAGTGGGTGGCAGTGTAGGGGTTAAGTGTTCCTAGGGGTGTGTTACTAACTGTGGGGGGGCTGGGCTTTCATTTAGTGAACACTGATCTCTGCTCCAATCACATGGAGCAGAGATCAGCGTCACTAGTTGCTAGGCACAATGGGGAAATGCTGTTTACACAGCATGTCCTCCATTCAGCCGTCCTGTGAGACGATCGCGGGTATGCCCGCGGCGATCGAGTCCGCGGGACCCGCGACCGCACTCACGGGGGTCCCGACCGGCACGTGAGCGCGCTGCCGGCGGTGCGCTCGCGATGGCAGGGCGGCATTGGAGATTGGACGTACCTGTACGCCAACATGCCTGCCCGTGCCATTCTGCAGACGTACATTGGGGTGCGCCGTTCAGGAACCGGTTAAAGTAAATATATTTCCTTTACTAATAGATGCAACCACAGTCAGTGTTGTATAAACTTCTTGCAGCATCAGCTACATACAGTATACAGCACTCTATTTCTGCAGTTGTATGGGGACATTCTGCCTGCTGCTGGAACCAAACCAAGTCAGGTGGAGCGCTGCTCGGCCAGTCACAGGAAGCTTTATACTTTATTAATGAATAATTTACTTTCTATGGTTGGCTGAGGTGGAAAGGCGGACAGGTGATGTCACAATCTGTAGGAGGCCTTCTATTCATTGATAAAAATAGAAGGCTTTCTGTGAATTGCTGAGCACTGCTCAGTCTGACTTGATTTGGTCCCGTCAGCAGACAGGAAGTCCCCATATCACCGCCAAAGTACAGAGCAGTATACTGTATGTAGCTGATTCTTCATACAGTTTATACAACGCTGACAGCAGGCGCATCAGTTAGTAAAGGCAATAGTTGGTTTTGGCCACATTGGCCTAAACAAACTATTTAAATTGAAAGTAAACCTGCAGTGGGGCTTTAAAGGGGTTGTAAACCCTCATGGTTTTTTACCTTAATGCATTCTATGCATTAAAGTGGATGTAATCGTTTCTAATTTACTAACATAGGGCATATCTAGAAGGATATACATGCCTTCTACATGTATCCTTACCTGCATACCTCCCAACAGTCCCGGACTGAGCGGGACTTTCCCGCATTTACAAGTTTGTCCCACTGTCCCACTGTGCAGGTCCCACATTATTCTGTTGATTAATGTGGTCTTCTAGCTCAATACGACCTGCAGCAGTGCGCACATTCAGAACAATCAGGCATTGGTGAGCAAGACTGCACTGTGCAGCCCCCATGAGAGACTGCAGCTGTCAGATCCGAGCTGTGATGTGTGGGCGGGATTGCTACCCAGACCCGCCCCCTCTGTCAAGCAACCACTGCATAGGGATAGAGGCATTTGTACTTCAAAAATTCTTTAAGCACCCCCAAAATTTATGTTAGTATTTGCAGATGTTAGTGTGTTTTTTTTTTTAAATGCTATTGTCTGCATATCCTCTATTGCTGTCTGGAAACTGGGGACTATTCTTTTTTCTTGTGGAGGGATACAACAGCCTGCCGCATAAGCCGATGATCTTTACTTAGACCCGGTGTTCTGTCGAGAAGTGCCCGCTATCGAGGAGTGCCCGGTATATACTGCACATGCGCCATATGGAACAGCACAACAGCTCATTTGCCGATCAGCTGGGCTGACATAACCAGGGCGTATGGGCGAGACCGTAGTTCTCATCTTGTGCATCGCTGCTGCTGGAGGTCAACTAGTGGCTGTGTTAAAGGGTTGGTTTTGTCTGTGTTGCAACCCGCCCTTTCACACAGACAAAACCGGCCATTCAACACAGAAAACCCGCCCTGCAACACAGACAAATGCAGACCATCAGCACACTGTAAAGCCACCCCCAACAGTGAGGCACAATGTGAGAACTACAGTCTCCCCCCTGCTGTTTGTATAGGTTTCAGTTGTAGCTGTGAAATGGTATTTCCCATCAAGAGATGCCTCCTACTATGTGCGCTTGCAGTCACGTCACTCCAGCTGATCGGCAAATCAGTTGAAGTGCAGCTCCATCCTGCGCATGCGCGGGCACTATTCAATGGGGGGCACTTCTCAACAGAAAACCGGCAACAAAATTTCACAGGTGGAAAATCTCCCAGCCAATGGGAAACATTGTACCCAGCCCGCCTTCTTTGAATTCTAATGCCGCATACACACGATCAGATTATCCGGCGGACTTAGTCCAGAGGACAACCCGGACTTTGCAGAGGAGGTCCGCCAGACCTTCCAAATGAGCGGACATGCCCACATATGACCGGACTTTTCCGCCAGACTATGGTGGGGGTCTGGCGGACAATCCGCGGGACTATGGCGGGGGTCCAGCGAACAATCCGCCAGACTATGGCGGGGTCCGCCAGACTTTTAAAATGAACGGACATGCCCACACACGGATGAAAAGTCAGTTCATTTTGAACGTGGCTCCAAGTAGACGTAACTAGCGAAGGAAGTTAATGTCGCCACCTCCATCAGCGAGATTGACACCTCGCTAGCCCCGTCACCTGGCATGAATTTAAAGTTGAACCCCTACACCAAAAAAACGGAGTGGGGGTCCCCCCAAAGCCCATACCAGACCCTTATCCGAGCATGCAGCCCGGCCGGTCAGGAAAGGGGGTGGGGTTGCTTGGGGAAGGGTGTCCTCAATGGGGGGGGGGTGCTTGGGGAAGGGGGGCCCTGTGGCATATCGCAGCACCGAAAATGTGCATAGCGCAGAGACAGAGTAGGGAAATCAGAGGCTGGGCGCCCTAGGCGGCCGCCTAGTTTGCCTAGTGGTAGCACTGGCCCTGTACAGAACTGTATGTGAGCTGGAGAATAAAGGGGGGGGGGGTGGAAATTACACATAATGCCTCTCTAGGGCTCATGCATGAGATATGTATATCACCTTTCACTCACATTACCTGGGAAGAACTAATTGGTATTTCTCTGTGTGTCAGTTTTTATCTCACTGAAAAAAGATAAGAGGACTGCTCAGAGCTGGATTAACTCTTCGTGGCAAGACTGGGCACAGATGACATGAAATCCTATACTGTACAAGTTACAAGCCTTTTTTTTTTTTATTTGGGGTTTACATCCACTTTAAGGTGAAAAACCTTCTGTAGTGCTGCAACCCCCCCCCCCCCCCCATTTTTCTTACCTGAAAGCTGTCATCTTCTGTCCAGGAATGAGCATACCAGCACTATCTGTCCCGAGTGGATAGATTGATAGCAGCGCAGCCATTGGCTCCTGCTGCTGTCAATCAGGGGGTGGGGCCGATTACTGCATTCTGTGTGAATGGACACAGATGAAGTACTTGGGCGTGCGCCCGCAAGGGTGTCCACCTTAGGAGAGCCTTCTCCAACTCGATGTGAGGAGGAGCCACCAGCGCCGCTGAGGGACCCCGGAAGAGGATGTTCGGGGGCCACTCTGTGCAAAAGTAACTGCATAGTGGAGGTAAGTATGATATGTTTGTTATTTTAAAAAAAAATGTAGGTTTTACAACCCCTTTAAGGTTCGGGAAACACAGAGCACATCATCTGGAATCTCCATTTTCTGCAAATTAATATTGCCTTGGTCAGAAACAAGGCTAACTTGTTCCAGACCTTTGTTCTCGCAAAATCATACCCTGATATCATTAACAAACATCTCTGGGAAATTTGCCCAGGCATGAAATGTTAAATTCTTATTTTACTGTTAGCACAGGAGTTTTCTTATGCCACATACTATGTTACCCACAGAAAAACTTTCTCACACCCAAAAACTTTATAGCACCCAAAAAGTAAGTCATTTACTCATTGCTAACCAAATCCCTGTGCTCTCTCCTCCTCAGCTGTCCCTCTTGGTATGACGTATAGATAGTCCACTATAGAAAATGTAGAATTTAATGACTAAAAGTGTTCTGCTATACCAACACTTCCATTCAACCTCTATATTTTTACATTAGTTAATTTTAAAAAGCTGGTATAAATCAAAAGTAGAAGAAAAAGAAAGAATAAAAGCACCTGTGGACTTAACTAATTATTTTCTATGTATTATTCAGGGTCCATATAATGGGGGTTGTGGCAGAGGTAGCATGGCAAGTAATTTGTGCCCCCCCATCCTGATCACACCCCCAGACCCCCCCCCACTCTAATAACACCCCCAGATTCCCCATCCCTCCACCCTGATCACAGCCCCCCACTCTAATAGATAGAAGATCGTTCTGGACTGCAGCACTCCAAAAAATGTTTGCCTTTTATTCAAAATACAGCATCAAAAATACATGCTACAGCATAACAGACAGAAGAGCTGATGCGTTTCACCCTACAAACAGTGCTTAATCATTAGCTATGAGCTATTACGTTCTCTCCTACCGGGTGCAGCATTCAGGAGGTTTGTCTACTGCCTAGGCTGCCCTATGCCTTATGGTGGCCCTGTCTGTGCCCCTCTAAATGTTGCGCCTGGGTGACGGCACCGACTGCCACCCCACCCCCCACGCTACGCCACTGGGTTGAGGTGTGTCCTTTGCAAACATACTTTGTTCTTTAACACGCCCCACTTTCCCATCTCAGATAGTTGTAAGGATAAGCCAATTGTAAGGTGATCCAAAAAGAGCAGCACCGCTCCAGACTTGTGGAAGCACTAGATGCCGAAGAGGGAATCCATTCTCGCTTCTAGTACTGTGACTTCATTTGGAGGCCACACACAAATGACAGCACTTCTAAAAGCTTTATCAATATTGGTCTGGTACCCATATAGAGGCGTGGATCTTTTATGTCATTGGATATTATACTGCCTTCAGAGTTACTGTATATAGACATGGTCCAATTGATTTTCTTGACAAAAGGAAGTTCTGAGCTTTGTTTGTGTTGGACCGCACTGGATGGTGTTGGTCTTTTAAGCAGTACAAGAGAGTTTTAGGTGGGTGCAGGGGCGTAAATAGAAATCACAGGGTCCCATAGCAAAATGCTATGTGGCCCACCCCCCCCGAAACAGCCCCCCCACCACAAAAAATGGCAGTGCTTAAATTAAATAGTGGGCATGGTTTAAAGGGTGTGGCCCAAAGAGGGTTTGGTTCGAGTCTGAGATGAATGAGGAAGGAAGGAACGAAAGAAAAGGGATGGAGGGACAACAGGCCCAGATTCTACACCACAATAGCAATATATGTATTCCATAAAGTTTAACAATCAACAGATAAAGATACTCCAAACACCTGGTGTTAGCACTTCAATCATCCTCACCTGTGCCCAATGCAGCGTGACCAGTGCCCAATGTGGCCTGCCTGTTCCAAATGCAGCGTGGCCTGCCCGTGCCCAATACTTCCTCATCTGTGCCCACTTGTGCCCAATGCAGTGTGGCCTGTGCCCAATGCAGCATGTGCAGTGCCCAATCCCGCCTCACCTGTGCCCAATGCAGTGTGGCCTGTGTCCAATACAGCCTCACCTGTGCCCAATGCAGCGTGACCTGTCTGTGCCCGATGCAGCATGTCCAGTGCCCGATGCAGCCTCACCTGTGCCCAATTCAGCCTCACCTGTGTCCAATGTGGCCTGCCTGTTTCCAATGCAGCGTGGCCTGCCCGTGCCCAATACAGCCTCACCTGTGCCCAATACAGCCTCACCTGTGCCAATGCAGCCTCACCTGTGCCCAATACAGCCTCACGTGTGCCCAGTGCAGCGTGACCCATGCCAATACAGCCTCACCTGTGTCCACCTGTACCCAATGCAGCCTCACCTGTGCCCAATGTGCCCAATGCAGCCTCACCTGTGCCCAATACTGCCTCACCTGTTCACAATGCAGCCTCACCTGTGCAGAGGATGAGGCGAGCCAGTGGCAGAATTACCGGGGAGGATGAGGAATGCATACTCTAGTTCCCCCACTGAGTGGGTGGCAGTGGCTTGCTCTCAAGGGATAGTTTCCTATGGGTTGAGGCCCAACTGAGTCCAGCCCGGACCTTAGTTGTAAGGTATTGCTACTGACCATTACAGCAAATTGTAGTTAAACGAATGGCCCTGTTAAAAGCTACCACTGTGCCTTTTAGTGACTAAGTGATTGGCGGCAATAACCACTGAGCACTGCAGGAATGTGGAAATTCAACACGCCCAAAAGTTTTGTATTTTAAAACAAACTTGACTCTGAACCCGGAACAAAATACTGTATGTGAAAACCAAGACAAAAAATCCCCTGCTTATCTGGCTAAAAAAGATGGAAATTACAGTCTGTTTCCAGTATGTAAAAATGTCAGTTATAAATCTGTGCAGAAAGCAGAACTACGGCAATTGTACCTGTGAGTGCAATCTGTGAGCAGCCACAGAATGACAATAAGGATGAGTGAAGCTGGCTTGGCTTTGCTGAACTCAGAAGGCAGTCCGTGAGCCCCAAACCCCACTGAAGTCAATGGGAGGCAAAACTAGACTTTTTCTTTATGTTTCAAGGCTAATAGGCAAACTACTGTTTAACTGCTTCCGCCCCAGAAGATTTTACCCCCTTCTTGAATAGAGCATTATTTGCGAGTCGGCACTGCGACGCTTTAACTGACAATTGCGCGGTCACACCCAAACATAATTGACGTCCTTTTTTTCCCACAAATAGAGTTTTCTTTTGGTGGTATTTGATCACCCCTGCGTTTTTGTATTTTTTGCGCTATAAACATTTAGGGCAATAGGAGATTATGGGGCCCCCAGGCAATCTGAGTTTATGGAGCCATACAGTATACACACACACAGTATACAATCACACAGTATACACCTACATGTACACACAGTATACACAGACATGTTTCTATTGGCTGAGAAGGTACTGGAGAGGTGGGGCAGCTATAATCTCTGGACTTTTAGACCAAAAGGATGTTGGTAAGGGACATTTCAGAGACAGATGTAAAGAAAAACACAGATTTTTACATACTGTCCCTGGTTTTACTGAGGCTGGCAACCCTGATGAGGGCCCTCGGGCAGTGCCCGAGTGGCCCAATGGTCAGTCCGCCCCTGGTCATTTATTATGTTTTTATGCCCTAAGATTAACTTTAATGTATTTTTTACAGACATTTTGCTTTTCCTAGACCTTTGCTGTAATATTATGTGACATAAAAATTTGGAACTACCACTATTTTATTCTCTAGGGTGTCTGCTTTCAGAAAATATCTATTATTTTTTGTGTGTGGGGGGGGGGGGGGGTGGGTTTATGTAATCTTCAGGGCTAAAATTGTTATTTTATTTTTTAAGCATGTGTGCAAAAAATGAAAAAAACAGCTCTGGCAGTGTAAAGGTTAAGAAGCTGTGTGAACTCCTAATTCAGCTTCATACCTGTTCTCGCACAAGAAAAAAAAATAAAATCTTTACGAGAAGACTGGTCCCTTTTTTTTTTTTAGGTCACCTGACTTCTCTTTCACAACAGGGAAAAAAGAAAAAGAAAAAAAAAATGTATGAAAGTGAAACTAAGTGAAAGAAATTCATGTGACTGTTCAGTGTGTTGTTGGCACATCGGTGTAAAGGGCAATCATTCCACAAAGACTCGGGATGGCGGAGAGGACAATTCTGGGAATACTGATTTTTCTCTCTATACACCAGACATGTGAGTTTTAATCTTTTATCAATGGTGAACTGTTCATTTAACTATGTATAGCCTATATAATGGAGAAGATCTGTACTATGATGTGATGTTCAGGCACAAGGAAGTGTGAATATTGCTCTCTCCTAGTCCCGTAATCTGAAGATGGAGATTCACTTTAATTATTGGGATACGTAAACTTAATGTGACCATAAATGACAAGATTCTGTTCCACTTTGACTACCGGGGGATAACATTTGGTTCTGACTGTCTCTCATTGTTGTACACAAAGTTTTTCCAGCTTCCCAGGAAACCTCTGTACTCATCCTCCCCATTATGCTGCATTCACAGCTGAGCGTAGCGTCTTTGAGTGCTTTTCTGGCGTTTTTCCACGCTATTTAGGCACATTTTTGCACGTTTGTATGCAGCGTTTTTGGTGTTTTTTAAAATTAGCCAATAGAGAAAACTATTATCTGTTGCTAGGCATTTCAGCTTTTTTAACTTTTCCATTAGCTTTGTTTTCTTTTATTATTATTAATTTATTATAATGTTTTTTCGTTAGGCTAAGGGGTCCAAGTTCAGTTTAGGTTAGGGTTAGGATTAGGCGTTGGGGGGGTTAGGGTTATTTATTATTATTATTTTATTTATTATTATACAAATAATAATAAATGAATACATGCATGTAAAATAAATACACAAATAAATAAAAATCATAACGGCCGGTCCACACATGGGGCAGCGCGACTTGCAGCGCGACTCACAGAGGCGTCCTGCACACGACTTCAGCGGCGGCTTGCAAAATGAATTCTGTATAGAAGTCAATGCAAGTCGCCCTGAAGTTGTCCAGCAGTAGTACAGGAACCTTTTTCTAAGTCGGAGCCACTTGAGTCGTTCCTATTAGAACGTTTCCATAGTACAGAACGGAACGCGACTTGTCAGGCGGCTAAGTTGCCTGACAAGTCGCCCCTGTGTGAACCGGGTCTAAATAAAAAAAAATAACTTCAATAAATAAATAACTGACCCTTAACTTTCACACTTACACCTTGAAAAAATAAAATAATAACAAATAACTATAATAAACACCCTAACACAAAATAAATTATTATTAAAAATAATGTATTTTTTTGTTCGGGTCTGGGTGTTTATTATTATTATTATATTATTATTATTATTATGATTATTATTATTATTATTATTAATAATAATAATAATAATAATAATAATAATATTTAATATTTTTTAGGTTAGAGTGTAATTATTATTTCCTGACAGACTCCATGGCAGCCTACGTGTAGGTTTATCCCACCCCCTCATACCTCATAGGACCCCACTCCCATGAATTTTTGCTCTGGCACAGGGGCCGTGTTCCTTTTTTGTCCTCCTCCTAGGACCAAGATGAAGTCTTACCTTTTCATGAAGTTTTCTGTAATCCAGGCCTGGCGGTGTGCACGGCGATATGTTGGTGGTTAGCGGTGATCCTCTCTGGAGTCCAGCAATCCTAGCTATTAGCAGGTGGACATGGGCGATATGATGCGATACCATGAAGAGCTTACTAACCTGGCCACTGGCAGGCAAGCGGTAATATGGCCAAACGTCCCAGCTACTAGCGGGAGGCCTTGTAAACGCCCAATCGGGCGGTGGGTCGAGCAAACAGCTCCCCAGTCCCAGGTTCTGGTCCGGATCATGCCGTGGTGGTGGTAATGTACAGAGATATTCGTTTTATATGGCAGCCGTATCTCTGTGTTTTGTGTGTCTCCTTATTTTCTATCAAGCTCCAGTGAGTGGCCATGGCGACCAGCTCGCCGTTTTAGGAAGTCGCAGGACCTGTCTGCGCATCCGCAAGCCGCGAACAAAGATTCTGTGCTTGTTTTGTGCAGGCATGGTTTCACCAAAATGGCAGCGGCGGTCGCATAAGCGTTTGGTCGGCACCAGGTGGCGACCTTTTTTTCCGGGGCAGGCACGCTTGGGGGAGGTGACATCATTAATGGCGGCAGATTTGAATAGTTGTCAAAGCAGCTATTCCTTGGGATGACTTGCAGGCTTATATGGCGGTTTCCCCAGGCACTGGTCTATGGATTACAAGGTAAATTGTTTGCTGCATGCTCCCTAGGTACTGGCTGCTGGCTACGTTTGTTATGTGCTCTCTCATGTCTGTTGTTACTCCTGTTTCTCATAAAGCTTTAAAGTGGTTGTAAACCCTTACAACCAACTTTGACCTACAGGTAAGCCTAGATTAAGGCTTACCTGTAGGTCCAAGAAATATCTCCTAAACCTACACGGTTTGCCGTCTGCGGCGATATGCCGATGTGGCGGCTCCCGTGCGCATGCGCAGGAGTGACGTCATCGCGGCTTCGCCGAATGACAGTGGCGGAGCAGTGAGACCCACCAAAAAGATGGATGCGCCGGACTACAGGGGACAGTGGTAACTTCGCTGGCTCCTGTGTCAGGTAAGTGACACTTAATGGACTACTATGCGATGCATAGTAGTCCATTATGCTTTACCTTTGCAGAGAATCAAAGAGGAAGTAAACTCATCAGGGTTTACTTCCTCTTTAATGGTTCATTTTAGTTTCAAACTGCCTTGCCATGGCTCTGTCACTGCCCTCTTGTGGCCAACCCTTGCACTTCAGGTAGAATTTAGTTATTTTCTGCCTGTAATGCTTGGACTCACTCATTCAGGAGCTCTTAACCCTTTCTTTTTCACTCAGCCCTTCTAGGTTTGAACACCAAACCATGGCAAAGACCGTCCTAGGTCTCAAAGTCGTCACTTCTCTTCAAGCTCCAGACGTCATAGATCTCCCTTTAGGTCTAGGCACCACAGAGAGGAATCTAAAGCCACCTCTGGGTGACACTCTCACCCAGGCATGTACTGGCCATTGGGACTACCGGGAGTTTCCCGGTGGGCCGATGGCTCAGTGGGCCACTCTGATGTAAGGGGGCTGGTGATGGGCCACTCTGATGTAAGGGGTGCTGATGGGACACTCTGATGTAAGGGGGCGCTGATGGGACACTCTGATGTAAGGGGGCGCTGATGGGACACTCTGATGTAAGGGGGCGCTGTTGGGACACTCTGATGTAAGGGGGCGCTGTTGGGACACTCTGATGTAAGGGGGCGCTGATGGGACACTCTGATGTAAGGGGGCGCTGATGGGACACTCTGATGTAAGGGGGCGCTAATGGGACACTCTGATGTAAGGGGGCGCTAATGGGACACTCTGATGTAAGGGGGCGCTAATGGGACACTCTGATGTAAGGGGGCGCTGTTGGGACACTCTGATGTAAGGGGGCTGGTGATGGGACAGTCTGATGTAAGGGGGTGCTGATGGGACACTCTGATGTAAGGGGGCGCCGATGGGGCACTCTGATGTAAGGGGGCGCCGATGGGACACTCTGATGTAAGGGGACGCCGATGGGACACTCTGATGTAAGGGGGCGCCGATGGGACACTCTGATGTAAGGGGGCTGCTGATGGGACCCTCTGATGTAAGGGGGCTGCTAATGGGACACTCTGATGTAAGGGGGCTGGTGATGGGACACTCTGATGTAAGGGGGCTGGTGATGGGACACTCTGATGTAAGGGGGCTGGTGATGGGACACTCTGATGTAAGGGGGCTGGTGATGGGACACTCTGATGTAAGGGGACTGGTGATGGGACACTCTGATGTAAGGGGGCTGGTGATGGGACACTCTGATGTAAGGGGGCTGGTGATGGGACACTCAAAATGTAAGTGGGCCAGTCTGGATGAAGTCCAGAGCCAAATTTCTGTCCCAGTCCAGCCCTGCTCTCACCGTCACTCCAGCCGCTCTGTGAGGAAAGCCTGCTGGGTATGCGGGGCCCAGGTTCCTGAAGGCAAATCCCTCTGCTAGCGATGCTTTTCTAAAGCCGCGCGAGAGAGAGGGTGGAGACCATCAAGTGGAAACACTGGTCAGAAAGGTGGTCAGTGAGACCCTGAGTAAAGCGTATTCTGGTCATACCCATAACCCTGCTGGCGACACGGTCAGTCCCTATTAGGGATGATTTAGAGGCTCCAGGCCCTTCACAGCCGAGCCATCCCTCAATTGAAGCCTTAGACCGTGAGGTGGAGGTAGATGACCCTGGTGCAGGTTTTGAATTTGCCCTAGTACCACAGCTGGTCAAAGCTGCCAAAGAAGCTTTGAGATGGGAAGAGCCAGTGGAGGCACCCTCCAAACAGAGGAAATATTTTAAACACCTCAAAAAAGACGCCCCAATTTCCCCTTTTTGGGTGTACTTGGCACAATAATTACTGATTAATGGGGTGTTGTTGAAAGGAAGAATAGCCTGTTAACGAAGGTATCAAAAATGTATCCATTTAAAAGCAAGGATTTAAAACACCTGGAGTCGGCTCCTCTCATTGATGCAGCCCTATTGAGCTTGGTGAGACACATCACACTTCCATTGGAGGATACTATTTCCTTTAGGGATGGCCTGGAGAGGAAAATTGATACCGACCTCAAGCGGATCTACATTACAGCGGGTATGACCTGCAAACCAGCTCTAGCTCTCGCAGCTCTTAATAAAGCGTTGGAAGTCTGGACGGACGACGTGGATGCTTCTCTGAAGAGCATCTCGGAAGAAGAGGCCAGGAGCTCACCTATTTATGAGCTAAGGTTGGCGGTGGCTTTTCTGGGTGAGGCTTCCACAGACATAATTCGCCTGGTGGCTTGGATCATGCTGTCATCTGTCACGGCTAGGCGTGCCTTGTGGCCAGAAGAGAACACAGCTCAGGCAAGGTTCAGATAGAGCAAGGGATGCTCGCCGCTATAGGCCTGGCCATGAGTTCAGGAAGACCTGGAAAAAAAAACAGCCTTCAGGCCAGACGTTTTTAAAGGGGTATCTTCCGGTGGACTTAGGGGCAAGTCTTTATGATATTGTGCCTGCCCAGACAGAGCGAGTCGGCATGCTTGCCTCTCTCGGAAGAGATAAAGCTCATTCTTCTGTCCTATACAGACTCCCTTGTGGCTCAAGGCGCTGCAATTCCAGTTCCAGCCGAGTAAAGGTTTTAAGGGGTCTACTTACCCCTCTTCATGGTGTAGAATAAAAAAACAAAACAAAAAAACAGCTCCTGGATGCCAGTTATAGACGTAACCCACTTGAATTCTTTTATCAAGAAGAAGTTCAAGATGGAGACACTACTCACGCTCAGTCAAGCAATCCAACCAAGCAATTGGCTTGTGTCTATAAACCTGAAGGATGCCTACTTCCATGTTCCGATAGCGTCAGAATTCCAGAAATACCTTCGCTTTACTATCGATAAAATCCATCTGCAGTTCACCTGTGTCCCCTTTGGGCTTATGACATCGCCTTGTGTGTTTTCAAAGCTATTGTTGGCTGTCGTGGCTCTGATCAGGTCCAGAGGTATCCGTCAGTATCACTGTCTAGACGACCTGTTGTTATCTCGGGACAGGGAGCAGTTGCTGATCCCAGGTCATCTCCACTCTACTCGAGTTCAGTTGGCTTCTGAATTTGGAAAAGAGCCATCTGGATCCTACGCAGTCCCTGGTGTTCCTTGGGGCACACTTCAACACTATCAAGAGCACCATCTCTTTACCCCTGGAAAAAATCCAGTAACCTGGGACAGAGTTTGGCTTACAATGTCATCCTCTCATCTGCGAGTCTCTCAATGCTTAAAGATCGTCGGCACCGTGGTGGCAACACCCATGGTAAAGTGGGCTTGGTGGAAAATGTGGCCCTTTCAGAAGGGCTTCCTCCAGCAGTGGGACCCAGAGCTTCGGGATCACGCTATCTGAACAACCTCATTCATGCGGGAGAGCCTTCCTTGGTGGCTACAACAGAGGAACCTTCCTCAATTGTCACTCCATCGCACCTTTGTCTTGGGTCACCATCACTATAGATGCCAGCAACAGGGGCTGGGGCACTCTCTGCCTGACAGAAGTAGCCCAAGGCATATGGAATTTTCCCTCTCACAGCATAGTCTCCAATGTTCTGGAACTCCGGGCAGCGTTCTGCGCTCTGCAGTCCTTTTACCACTTAACAGCGGGAGCCTCAGTCCTTCTAAGACTAGACAGCACAACGGCAGTCACATACATCAAGAGACGGGGTACTCGCAGTCTTTCCCTGTCAAAGGGAGTAGAGACCATCATGATTTGGGCCCAGAAAAACTTGGCCGACCTGACAGCTATCTATCTCCCTGGAGTCCAGAACGTTTAGGCAGATTTTCTGTCAAGAGTTTTTCTGGACAACGAGTGGACTTTCCCCTCCAAAGTCTTCAGGTGGGTCCGGGACTCCTGTCCCTGGGAGTCATTCCGGAAGTAGACTTGTTTGTGCAACTTCAGACTAGAGAGATACTACATGAGGTCTCAGTGTCCCCAGGCTTTCAGATAGATGCTCTGACAGACCATTGGCGGTTCCACAGGGCCTATGCCTTTCCCCCGGTTCCTGTCATTCTCTGGTTTCTGTCGAGGCTCAGGATGGAAGAAGTGGAGATAGTCCCGTACTTTGCAGACAGGCCATGGTTTCCACTGCTGATGCAACTCCGAGCCAGTTCCTCTACCCTCCAGACCAGATCTCCTATCACAAGGGGCAATTCTACATCTATGCCCGGACCATCTACATCTGATATGGTTCTTGAGAGGGGAAGGTTGGGGGCCCTAGGCTGTCCAAGTAGGGCCATCTCCACATTATTAAATGCCAGAAGAGCAGGCACCAACAGGGTCTACCAGAGGATTTGGAAAAAGTATGCACACTACACCTCTTCTACTGCAGGTTCTTGCAATAACCCAAAGATACATGATATCCTGGGCTTCCTACAATCGGGCTTGGATCTCTCATTGTCAGTCATCTCACTGCAAGTCCAAGTGTCTGCAATTTCTGCCTTTTTATAGGCGTTTCCTGGGTTAGACACCCTCTTACTCAGTAGTTTTTAAAAGGAGCAATAAAGCTCAGACCTCAGAAAAGGCCAAGATTCTCTAATTGGGATCTTGTCCTGTTTTTTTTTTTCTCAGGTAGAGAGTTGGAACATGAAGATCAATCCTCTATCAAATGAATCTCTCTAAAAGTTGCTTTCTTGGTGGCTATAACATCGGCCAAGAGGATTCTGAAATCAGCTCTCTGAGATTTTTTTTCTTTCTTTTTCCTGATCGGGTAGTTTTAATTCCTATGTTGGGTTCAAACCCTAAAGTGGCATCTGTGTTTCATGACAATTAGGAGATTGTTCTTCCAACATTCAGATCTACCAAGGATTCCAGTGTTCATCCCTTAGGCCGCGTACACACGCGCGGACTGTTCGCCCAACCTTGTCCGCTGAACAGTGTTTGGGCGGACAGTCCGCTCGTGTGTGGGGCTTCAGCGGACAGTTTCAGCGGACAGTTGGACGAACAAGGTCTTACGGAAGTTCCGAAAAACTGTCCGCTGAAACAAGGTTTCAGCGGACTGTTCGCTCGTGTGTAGGCTTGTTCGGCCAACTAAGTCTCGCGCATGCTCAGAAAGGATTTCCACGTCGGAAGGTTGCATTGCAGTGTATAGGACGTCGTATTTTTCGTCCCGTCGTACGTGCCGTTCACGTCATCGCGCACGGTTTCAGCAAACTGTTCGTCCGTCGTGTGTGGCCATGTCCGTCCATGCTAAGTTTGAGCGGACTGTTTGCCGAAACTGTTGGACGGACAAAGTTGGGCGAACAGTCCGCGCGTGTGTACGCGGCCTTAGATGTTGGAAGAGCTCAGAGAGTCAGTATCTTGAGGCTACAGCTTCTTTTCGTCAGACTGATCACTTGTTTGTTCTTTTCATGGGAAGAATAAGGGAATGCGTGCCTCTTCCAGATCTATCGCAGCATGGATTGTTCAGGCTATTCAGTGGGCTTACAAAGCCAAGGGCTTGGCGCCTCCAGAAGTGGTGACTGCTCACTCAACTAGAAGTGTATCTTCTTCATGGGCGGCATCACGTCACGTGGCTCCAGAAGTTATTTACAAGGCGGCCTCGTGGTCTTCAATGAACACGTTCATGGCACACTACTGCATAGAGCCAGCCTTGTTATCTTCTCTTAAGTTTGGTTTATGTATCTTGTCTGATAGTGCCAATTAAACCTTTTTCTTTTGTCCAGCACTCTGACCACCCGGGTGTGTATGGCTAGTTATTTCCCACACGTAGGCTGCCATGGAGTCTGTCAGGAAAACGGAAATTTTATATCAAATACTTACCGTAATTTTCCTTTTCTGATGGACTCCATGGCAGCAGAAGTTCCCTCCCAGTGGCTGGAGTAGGCTAAATTTATGGAACACGGCCTCTGGGCCAGAGCAAAGATTTATGGGAGTGGGGTCCTATGAGGTATGAGGGGGCGGGATTAACCCACACGTAGGCTGCCATGGAGTCCACCAGGAAAGGAAAATTATGGTAAGTATTTGATATAAATTTTCCCTTTTATTAATGTATTATTACAAAGTATTCATTTATTTTACTTGTTTATGATAGTTATTTGTGTATTTATTTTACATCTATTTATTTCATTATGTTATTACTATTTTATTTTTTACTGTTTTTCATTTGAGCAGAAAATCACGCAGAATGGCGCATTTCCATCCATTTCTATAGCAATACAAACACGCCAAAAATGCCCAAATCTGCCCGATTCCAGCGACAAAAAAAGCTCCAGAACTTGTTTGAGCTTCAGGCGTTTGGCTTCAGGCAACATGGAGTGGAGATGTGACAGGACAGGAAGAGGCATAGACTCCCACAGGAGTCTTTGCCGAGAAGTGGGTGCAAATGCCTGTCTTAGACAGGTATCTGCACCCCCCTCCCCCTGAAAGGTGCCAAATGTGAGGAGGAGGTTCCGAAAAGCTGAGGTTCAATTTTTGTGTGAACCTCCGCTTAGGTAACTTCCAGGAAACACCCTCCTTCTCTCCCTCCTTACAGCTCAGCTTCGCTTTTCTCAATAAGATTATTCACAGGTAACAAGAAAACACAGATACCATAGTGCTCTCCGTTTGTACTTTTCTTAAAAAAAAAAGCCCCCAATAAAAGGCACACTTACAAGATCCAAAGGTTAAAACAGCATATATAAAAAACATACACTCGTTCACCAAGGGCATGGACTCACGTTGACTGCGTGATGTCACGGGCTCTGTTCCTCCCCTCTAAACGCGTGTCACCCTCTCATTGGGCTTCATCAGTAGATGCTGATGAAAGCCCAATGAGTGTTATTTATCACTGTATGTTAAATAGGGATTGTATAATCAATTTTTTTAATATAATGATTGAAAGATAAACAGCATTGCACTATAAAGAATTAAAGAGATGGCAAAGGTTCTAACCCATCCACATTTAATACAAAACTAGGAGGATGCAGTTTGTCTTACCCAGTCCTAAGCCTCCAGCCGAAAACTTTTTCTTCCTTTTGGCTGTGCCTGCTCAGTCAATCCTCACAGACTTCTATGAGTGTCAGGTCACCCTGAGGCCAGGTGACAGATGCACACCGTAGGGATTAGGAGTGCACCGCAAGGTTGTGGACCCTATGGCTGACTGCTGCTGACAGAGGTCAAGGTGACAGGAAGGCAGGGCCGTCAGAACACCAAGATGGATCCCACCGGGGATAGAGCGTAAGATTCCCTGGGGCGCGGAGTCTAAGAGCCAGCAGGTGTTCACCAGAGCCTCGAGTGGTGAGGATAGACTTGGCTGCAACTGGCTCCAGGTCGCGACCCCCAGCTCGCACCCACAGTAGGCAACAGGAGGATATGGGTGGTGAGAGACAAAGCCAAGGTCGGGGCCACAAGCAGACAGGAATAATCGGGGACATGCCAAAAGGTCAGGATCACAGGCAAACAGGGATGGTCAAGGACACGCCAAAGTCGGTAACGGAATAACAGCAGAGCACATGGCAGGTAACAGGAAGCTAACACACAAAGGTTGATCAACAGGGCTGGCCTGCAGTGCACAGGTTAATATAGAGCTCTCTGATAGGAACTAGGGTGGAGCCATGCCAGAGGATGGATTATAAAAGCAGTCAGGTGAGGGTCGGCTGGTCTCTAGAAATGAACACATGGAGACAGGTAAGCAGACGAACTCTATTACATAACCATGACAGTACCCCCCCCCCTCTTACGAGGCCTCCCCCTTCCCCACCTGGGACCAGGTTTAGAGGGGAACTTCAAATGAAACTTCCTCAACAGACAAGGTGCAAAGACCTCGGAAGCCGAAATCCACGACCTCTCCTCAGGGCGAAAACCTTTCCAGTGCACGAGGTACTGGAGAATGCCTCTACAGAGTCGGGAATCCAAAATTTGGCTAACCTCGTACTCCTGATCATCCTCAGAGACCGGTGCTACGGTAGAGAGAGGAGGAGAGAACTTATTGAGGACTAAAGGCTTCAGAAGGGCAACATGGAAGGAGTTAGAGATTTTGAGGCTTTTGGGAATCTGGAGCTTGAAACAAACTGGATTCAGCTTAGAATTTATGGTGTACGGACCAATGAATCTTGGAGCAAATTTGAGAGAAGGAACCCGGAGTTTGATGTTCCTGGTGGAGAGCCAGACTTTGTCTCCTGGCTGAAGAGAAGGTGGCTTACGCCTGCGACGGTCAGCAAAACTCTTGAATTTGTTGGCAGCTTTCTGGAGAGAATCATGAACGTCAGCTCACATGGAATTGAATGATTCCTGAACAGTAGCCAAAGCTGGAGTGTCAGAAGAACAAATCATAGGAAGAGGAAGCTGAGGATGTCTTCCATAAACAGTGACAAAGGGTGTTTTCTGAGAACTGACGTTGACATGATTATTGTGGGAGAACTCAGCCCATGGTAATAGTGAAGCCCAATCATCATGATGGGCAGAGACCAAGGTACGGAGAAAGACCTCCAACTCCTGATTAACTCTCTCAGTCTGGCCATTGGATTGGGGATGATAAGAAGAGGTAAAATCCAAGGTAATGTCGAGGGTTTTGCAAAAGGCTCTCCAAAAACGAGAAGTAAACTGCACACCCCTGTCCGAAACGACATGAGAAGGAACACCATGAAGGCGGAAAATCTCTCGTACAAAAATGGGAACCAAGGCAGGGGCAGAAGGGAGACCAGGAAGAGGAACAAAATGAGCCATCTTGGAGAACCGATCGATTACTACCCAAATGGCCGTATTATTCTCCGACAGTGGAAGATCAGTGATAAAATCCATGGCGATATGAGACCAGGGCTCCTTAGGAATGGGCAAGGGCATGAGAAGACCAGCAGGGGCTTGAGTGGAAGATTTAGACTGAGCACAGACGTGACAAGCCTTAACATAGTCTTTAACATCCGAGCGGAGATTAGGCCACCAGTAGTGATGACTGATGAGCAGGAAGGATCGGAGGAACCCAGCATGACCTGCCACCTTGGAATCATGTCCCCAACGAAGGATCTTAGTTCTAAGCTCCGTGGGAACAAAGGTCTTACCAGGAGGAATTTTAGATTCCAGGATGGTAGAATGGACAACAATGCATGAGGTAGGAATGATCGGCTCAGGATCAGGGTTGGACTCTTTGTCCAAAGTGTCAAATGACCTAGAGAGCGCATCAGCTCGACCGTTGCAGGAACCAGGTTTGTACGTAATCGTGAATTTAAAATGGGAAAAGAAGAGACACCACCTGGCCTGTCTGGGGTTCAGACGTTTAGCATTCTGTAGGTACTGTAGATTCTTATGATCAGTAAAGATCGTTATGGAGTGAGGGGAACCTTCCAAGAGATGACGCCACTCCTCCAACGCCAATTTAATTGCGAGAAGTTCCCGATCACCAATGGCATAATTTTTCTCTGCCTGAGAATTTTTTTTGGAGAAGAACGCACATGGTTGACGTTTCTTCTCAAAGTCCTGAAGAAGCACAGCTCCCACTTCAATAAAAAATGAGTCCTCAGGCTTTGGTTTCCTCAAGAGAGGTCCAGAGACAAAGGCCTGTTTCAGATCGTGAAACGCAGAGACAGCCTCGGGAGGCCAGTCTTTGGCATTCGCACCCTTCTTGGTCAAAGTGATAATGGGCGCGGCAATGGAAGAGTAATTCCTTATGAACTGCCTATAATAATTTGTGAAGCCAAGAAAACGCTGTGTGGGCTTGAGGCTAGCGGGAAGGGGCCAGTTGGTAATGGCTGAGACCTTTCCGGGATCCATGCGAAGACCCGCACTAGAAACAAAACATCCCAGAAACAGGACCGCGGAACATTCAAAGGAACATTTCTCCATTTTAGCATAGAGATTGTTCTCTCTAAGGCGCTGAAGTACGGTGCGTACATGGTTTCTGTGAGCAGGCAGATTTTAGGAAAAGATGAGAATATCATCCAGATAGATGACAACAAACTGGTACAGTAGATCCCTGAATATTTCATTGACGAAGTTCTGGAACACAGCTGGAGCATTACACAAACCAAAAGGCATATCCAGGTATTCGTAATGCCCGTCCCTAGTGTTAAACGCAGTCTTCCATTCGTCACCTTCCCGTATTCGAATGAGATTTCTATGCACCTCTGAGATCCAACTTAGTGAAAATGGAAGCCCCCTTTAACCTGTCGAATAGCTCAGATATTAGAGGTAAGGGGTATCGGTTTTTAATAGTCACTGCGTTTAAACCTCTATAGTCGATGCAGGGTCTGAGGGTACCATCCTTTTTGGCAACGAAAAAGAACCCTGCTCCTGCAGGCGATGAGGATTTCTGGATGGAACCTCTCTCCAGATTCTCGGCGACATACTCAGACATGGCCTGGGTCTCTGGAATGGACAGAGGGTAGGTACGACCCCTGGGCAGGGTTGCTCCAGGGACAAGGTCAATAGCACAGTCAAAAGATCTATGGGGAGGAAGCACCTCAGCAGACTTCTTACAGAACACATCCCGGAAATCGCTGTATGCCGTGGGAAGATCAGACGATACGTATGTGGTAGCAATGGGAAGTTTCCCCTTGGGGCTCACCTTGAGAAGACAGGACGAGAAACATGAAGGGCCCCAAGCCAGAATCTGCCCAGAGACCCAGTCCACATTTGGCGAGTGGAGCTGTAGCCAAGGAAGGCCCAATACAATGGGGGTAGAGGCCTTGGGAAGGATGAGGAAGGAGATCCACTCCTGGTGGAGTATCCCTACCGACATCCTAATAGGTAGCATCTGGAAACGGATAGGACCCCCTGGGAGCACAGTGCCATCAATTGCCGAGACTACCAGTGGCGTAGCGAGGGGAGAAAGGGTAAGCTTTATAGAAGAAGCAGTTCTCCAGTCCATAAAATTGCCGGCAGCTCCGGAGTCCAGATATGCTAGGACCGATTGGGGAGAAGTGCCTACATGAAGGAACCCCGGAAGAAGAAGACGAGAAGGTGATGTTTCTGGGTCCAATACTCCACCTTCCAAATGTATTACCCGAGCGTTTCCTGGACGAAGCGAGCAGCAGTCACGAAAATTACCCTTGCCACCACAATAAAGACAGAAGGCCAGAGTTCTGCATCTAGCACGTTCTTCGGGGGTTAGTCTGGTCAGGCCCAGCTGCATGTGTTCCTCAACAGACAGAGGATGCTCCACAGGGCGACGGGAAAAAAGTTCAGATTGACTAGGACCTAGGGGGTGCTGGCGTCTTTTTTCTAAGGACCTCTCCTGGAAACGAATGTCAATCTGATTGTATAAGGAAATTACATCGTCCAGACTGGCGGGAATAGCTCTTCCTGCTAATTCGTCCTTCACTCGGTCAGAGAGGCCATGTAAAAAGGTTGCAACCAGGGCCTCATTGTTCCAGCTCAATTCAGCTGTGAGGATACGGAACTGAAGTGCATATCGTCCCACAGAACAAGATTCTTGACGAAGGCGTAAAAGGGCACTAGCCGCAGAAGAAACCCGAGCTGGCTCCTCGAAGATATTACGAAAGATCTTCAAGAAGTTGGACAGGCTGGAAACCACCGGATCATTTTTCTCCCACAGGGGAGCAGCCCAGGCTAAAGCTTCACCAGAGAGGAGGGAAATGATATAGGCCACCTTTGCCCGATCAGACAGAAAGTTTTGAGGCTGGACCTCAAAATGAATGGTGCATTGGCTGAGGAAGCCCCTGCAGGCCTTGGAGTCCCCAGAGAAACGGGACGGAGCTGGCAGTAATAATGAATGCATGGATGCGACTGGTGCGATAGGTGCAGTCGCAGACTGTACTTGAGGCTGCAGGTTCGGGGTTCCCAAGAAAGCCTGTAGCTGCTCAAAGCGGGAAGCCAGATCTTGAAGGAATCGCATCACCTGAGTCTGATTAGATTCCTGGGTCTCGAGTCTCCGCACTATGCCCTGCAACAGATTGACTGCAGGGAGCGGCACGTCAGCCGGGTCCATGGCTGATCAAACTGTCAGGTCACCCTGAGACCAGGTGACAGATGCACACCGTAGGGATTAGGAGTGCACCGCAAGGTTGTGGACCCTACGGCTGACTGCTGCTGACAGAGGTCAAGGTGATAGGAAGGCAGGGCCGTCAGAACACCAAGATGGATCCCACCGGGGATAGAGTGTAAGATTCCCTGGGGCGCGGAGTCTAAGAGCCAGCAGGTGTTCACCAGAGCCTCGAGTGGTGAGGATGGACTTGGCTGCAACTGGCTCCAGGTCGCGACCCCCAGGGTCCCCCAGCTCGCACCCACAGTAGGCAACAGGAGGATAGGGATGGTGAGAGACAAAGCCAAGGTCGGGGCCACAAGCAGACAGGAATAATCGGGGACACGCCAAAAGGTCAGGATCACAGGCAAACAGGGATGGTCAAGGACACGCCAAAGTCGGTAACGGAATAACTGCAGAGCACACGGCAGGTAACAGGAAGCTAACACACAAAGGTTGATCAGCAGGGCTGGCCTGCAGTGCACAGGTTAATATAGAGCTCTCTGATAGGAACTAGGGTGGAGCCATGCCAGAGGATGGTTTTTAAAAGCAGTCAGGTGAGGGTCGGCTGGTCTCTAGAAATGAACACATGGAGACAGGTAAGCAGACGAACTCTATTGCATAACCATGACAATGAGGCAGTGTACTGATACTGGAGACTCTTGGGAGGTAACCCCATAAAAACCAGTGGGGGTTGACTGCTCAAGCATGGCCTGGGTAAAACAAGATTTGAAGTTCTTCAAACTTCTGAGTGCAGAAGGATTAATTAACTCAACCAATCAGTGTCTCTGCCTGAATGCAAATCCCACCCAACCTGGACTTGGAAGTAGTGGCCCACCGGTAAAGAGAAGAAGACCAGACCTTCTGTCTGGTCTTATGCCCCGTACACACGAGAGGACTTATGTCCGACAGACTTCCAAAGGAGTTCCGCCGGAGTTCCGACGGAGTTCTGACAGACTTTTCGGCCGAACGGACTTGGCCACACACGATCACACTAAACTCCGACGGATTCGAACGTGATGACGTACGACCCGACTCGAATAAGGAAGTTCATAGCCAGTAGCCAATAGCTGCCCTAGCGTCGGTTTTAGTCCGTCGGAGTAGCACACACACGAGCGAATTTTTCGAAGGGGACCGGGTCCGGCGGAGTTCCGTCGGGAAAATTTGAAGCATGCTTCATTTCTAAAGTCCGTCAGACTTTTGCGAAGCTAAAGTCCGTTGCAGCCCACACACGATCGGATAGTCTGACGGACTCGGTCTGACGGACTTTGGATGTTGAAAAGTCCGCTCGTGTGTACGGGGCTTTAGCCTAACCAGAAGGAGATGCAGTTTCACATGAAAGAAATGAAATTGCCATTATAATCTGACAATGTGTATACAGTTACAACACAGGCACAAATTCTTAACTGCAGCAATTTGCTGAGCTTTGTAAAAAAAAAAAAAAATGTAGTTGTATAATGTGGAACTAAAGTCATAAAGATTTAACCAACGCTATCTCAGCAGTTATGACAGCTTGTTTAAATTAGTAGAGAAAAAGCAGATATTCAGTTTGGAAGGGCCATGCATGTCTATGTCATATGTGATCGTATGAAAAAATGCTACATGAATAGAACATTTATGAATATGCAAATGCTGTGCGACCTCTAAGCCCTTGTACACACGGTCGGACATTCCGACGGAAAATGTCCGACCGGACTGTGTTGTCGGATAATCCGACCGTGTGTGGTCTCCATCTGACTTTTTCCATCGGCATATCCAACCAACAAAGTTTGAGAGCTGGATATAAAATTTTCAGACAACATGATCCAATCAGACTTTGTCCGATCGTTTGTAGAGAATTCCGATCGGACAAAGTGGCACGCATGCTAAAATCAAATTAAGAGACCAAAGCTATTGGCTACTAGCCTGAACGTAGTCCCGTCGTAACGAACGAATATCATCACGTTCCGAATGATCGTATTTTCCGACAACTTTGTCCGACCGTGTGTATGCAACACCAGTTTCGGACAAAATCCTTAGGAAAAAATCCGACGGATTTTGTGGTCGGAATGTCCGACCGTGTGTACGGTGGCTAAGACCAGTGTAGTTGCAGGCATCCATCTGATGACCATGTGACCTTCCCACTCTCAAGCAAGGAAAATAATGTTAGAATATTGGGCAGAGTGATCAGGTATGACAACCAGTATTTTTATCAGTGTGCTCAGTACATCCTATAATTTTTGTTGTAGGAAATAATGAAATGAAAGCTGGGTGTCTCCTTTAACCACTTGAGATCCGCGCTATTGCCAAATGACGGCATTAGCGCGGATCTACTTTTCCGGGACTACGTCTATTGACGTTGTCCCGGTTACGAGCGGCCTGCGCGCCCCCTGAGGGGCGCGCGCGGCGCGCTCTGTGATCGGCGAGTCCATGAGACTCGCCTGATCACCGATCCGTGCAAGGGGTCGATCCCGACCCCTTATCACGTGATCAGCTGTCAGCCAATGACAGCTGATCATGTGATAGAACGGAGCCGGTAATCGGCTATTATTCCTCCTCGCGCTGTCAGAAAAAAAAATCCGATCACCGGCGGCCGTGATCGGGACATCAGTCCCGATCACGGCCAACAATACAGCTGACCACCTGCCCCCTGCCAGTGCCCACCTGCCCACCGCAGTGCCATCCTGAATGAAAGTAAGTGCCCCCCATCAGTGCCACCCAGCAGTGCCCATAGTGCCCACAGCGCCACCCACAGTGCCACCCACAGTGCCACCCACAATGCCACCCACAGTGCCATCCAGCAGTGCCACCAACAGTGCCACCCACAGTGCCCACAATCTGCCTCAAAGGTGCTGCACCCCAGTGCCGCCCATCAGTGCCCAGCAGTGCCGCCCATCAGTGCCCAGCAGTGCTGCCCATCAGTGCCCAGCAGTGCCGCCCATCAGAGCCACCTATCAGTGCCACCTATCAGTGCCCATCAGTCCCATCTATCAGTGGTACCTATCAGTGCCCATCCGTGCCACCCATCCGTGCCACTTATCCGTGCCACCCATCCATGCCATCTTATCTGTGCCCATCTTTGCCCATCAGTGCCGCCTTATCTGTGCCGATCGGTGCCGCCTTATCTGTGCCTATTAGTGCCGCCTTAACTATGCCTATCAGTGCCCACCAGTGCAGCCTATCAGTGCCCACCAATGCAGCCTATCAGTGCCCACCAATGCAGCCCATCAGTGCCCACCAATGCAGCCCATCAGTGCCGCCTAATCAGCGCACTTCAATGAAGGAGAAAAATGACCCGTTTGCAAAATTGTATAACAAACTATTAAAACATGATTTTTTTTTTTTTTTTTGCATCTTTTTTTGTTTGTTTAGCAAAAAATAAAACTCCGAGCTATAACTAAATACCATCAAAAGAAAGCTCTATTTGTGGGAAAAAAATGATAAAAATTTCATTTGGGTACAGTGTTGTATGACCGCACAATTGTCATTCAAAGTGCATCAGCGCTGAAAGCTGAAAATTGGTCTGGGACTGAGGGGGGTTTAAGTGCCCAGTAAGCAAGTGGTTAAATGCTAATACAATGAAGCTGGCTACTCGGTATCCATTTGACCAATTCTTTATTGGCTACTTAGCAGGATACAGCAGTAACATGTTTTTCGGTGGCCAAAGCCTTACTCATAGCATCCTTCCATCTCCTTTTAAACTTTTAAACCTCACGTGTGTGAAGGATTTTGAAGCTTTTAAATGTTTTCTTCCATTTGCTATAAAATGTAATTTAATATTTCCATGCAACAAACAGTTACGTACAATAGGACAAAATCAATGTCCATCTAAAGCTGGGTATACATGTAGATGTTTTCTTTTTTTTCCTTTAACTAGAGGTTTGAAGAAAATAAAACATCACTGATCCCCACAAGCAATGTGGATGTAGGGATCTCTCACAATGTGCTATTGTATTTTGACAGCGGGGACACCCCCCCCCCCCCCCCCACATCAGAAGACACTAATCAGAAGACCCAGGACTGTTGAGCAGTTAGAATCCTATATCAAGCAAGAATGAGACAATATTTCTCTCCCAAAACTCCAGAAACTGGCCTCCACAGTTCCCAGAAGCTGTAAAAAGTGGGGATGCTACACTGTGATAAACATGGACCTGTCCCATCTTTTTTGAGATGTGTTGCTGCCATCAATTTCAAAATGACCTTATTCTTTTCTTAAAATATTATAATTTCTCAGATTAAACATTTGATGTGCTTTTTATTTTCTGTTGGTAATAAAATATGAGTTTTTGAGATTTGCAAATCATTTGCATTCTGATTTTACACAGAGTCTAACTTTTTTGGAATAGGATTTGTATAAAGTGTATATAACTTATATCATATATATAATAATAAACATACTCAGAAATAGGACATACAGGGTTTTTATAACTAGGAGCCAGACATGAACCTACATGAAAGGTGAGAGGGATATTAGGTTTTTTATATTTAAGTAGTAATAAAACACACAACCGTTTTTTCCGACAGAATAAACTCTGACGGTTTTTCCGATGGTGTTCCGACGGAGTTCCGCTGAAACTGTCGTGCGTACACACGATCACACCAAAGTCTGATCATTAAGAATGCGGTGATGTATGGCGGGACTAGAAAAATGAAGCTCAATAGCCAGTAGCCAATAGCCGCCCTTGCATCGTTTTTGGTCTGTCGGAATAGCATACAGATGAACAGTTTTCCCGGTAGGAATTGATTGGTCATAGAAGGTTTTTTACTCTAATGCATTAAGGTTAAAGTGAAGTTTCTCTTTAATCATGCCCATTTAGGACTCTCTTACTGGTAGCACAATTTGGCCAAGCTTACCATTTGGCACAGCACACTACACAAGCCGTGTTTTAACTCTGTAGACAGCAATAAAATTCTAACAAGGATTTCTAACCCTTCCGCATTCTATCAAAAACCAAACAAAATGTTCTGCCTTTAAATAACTTATTATTGTGTAAATTATATTATTATATTATATATTTCATGTCCATCTCCCCAGTAGCACATACTCCATTTTCTTTGCTCCAATGCATTTCTTGAGTATTAATTCTTCATAATACCACCTCTTGATTTCAGTAGATGCAGCTTTGGATGTTTTGGCTTCCTCCCCACAAAGAGCCCTTGTCGCTAAGGACACCGACATCATCTGCTTCTTCTCGGTGGATAAACAGCCACTGGATACTAACTTTCTGGCCATATTGTGGCATTTTCAAGGAAATGTCATCCTGAGATATGACAACAAAGGCTGTTCCTCTCAAGATCCCCGGATGACCCTCGATGTAGAATCCCTGAAGAACGGAAATGCCTCATTACACATATCCAATGTGACCATCTCTGATGGGGGCATCTATAAGTGCTCCATTATCTACAGCCCTGAAAGCAAGGAGAAGGAGATTTCATTTGAAGTGCTAGGTAAGGGCACCTATTGGATAAAAATTGTAAATGTTGCAATTAAACATTGCTTTCATGTTTAGCTTTTGGGGAAAACAACATAATAACTACCATTCAATTGCCAAAAAACTGATGGAAGGTCTAATTTGTAACCAGACAATCTTTAGTTTGCCAAAGTACTGTTTATCATAAACCTGGACTGGCTTCCTGAAAGTGACAACTGTGGACCATGAATGCCCAATGTATCATCGTGGTTGCTTGTAGTCCCCACCAGTTCTCTTTCTAGGTCCTTTTAGACGTAAAAAGTCAGATGAGGCCCACACACGATCGGAATATATAATGAAAAGCTCCCGTCTGGCTTTTTCTGTTGGAAATTCCGACCGTGTGTATGGGGCATTACTGATGCTGGGAGGGGTAACTGACTACCACTGACATCATCAATGTCAGTGGTGACTTCAAAGACTAATTTAATACATTGATCAGTGCTAACATTATACACTGTCACTGTACTAATGACACTGGCTGGAAAAGGGATTACATCTAGGACGATCAAAGGGGTAAATGTGTGTCTAACAATGTGAAATGTTTGTAATGTGTGTCACTTTTACTCACAGATCTTTGTTTCTTATCCCTGCTTTGCAGCGAGAACAAATGCAGAGATCGTTCCCCATGTACAGAGCCCTGTGTTGACTGACTACACGGCCTCTTTGTCTGCACGGCAAGATGTTGACTGCAATAAACCATGTATATGTAATGTGTGTGTGTGTGTGTGTGTAGCAAGGTCCCAGGGCTTAAGAGGCTTAATGATGACCTCAAAGGTTAAGTTGAGCTGACATCCTTCCATGCAGAGTGGGTTACCAGGCATGGTGGATGTGATGCAGGAAGAATGATTGGCGCCAGTCGCTTTTTGAATTCAAACAAGAGATTTATTGTCTCTTAACAGAACTGGGGGGGAGAGGGTTAGGGCCAGGACACCCTTGAGTAGCGGCAATGATAATTGGCAGACTCACAAACTTCTATAGGTAGACAGCTATACAGTGGAAGGCCTCCAGCCAGATAACACTTCTGTATAGGTAGGATCGCTGTCTCTTATGGCAACTAATCTTGTAACAGTCACTAACAGTAGTTATCTACAACTCTTGGTAACACGGAACAGTCCTTTTACTTATCTCACAGTATCCCACTGTAGATCTTCACTCACTGAGCTCCCAGTCTCTCACTAGACTTCCAGATCCCAGTCATCACTGGATCTCCTGAGCTCTTCTACAGCTATCCCACTGTATACTTCTCAAGCGTTACCCCTGCTATCCTGCTGGGTCCCTGGCTTGGCACTTTCTGATGCTTTCCCACTTCTTCACTGTCCCAGGCTGGTGAGATGACTGCTCTGGTACTTGCTTCAGCTTACTCATCAAAGTAGTCTCCGGTAACAAGGTAGATGGTCCCTTAGTGGAGACAGCTTCCCCTCTACCTCCGACCACAACTGGTTTCCCATCCAGCTGAACCTTCTCAACTCGGTTGGACTCCAATCCTACAGTCCCAACCCTACGCTGCTTCTCCTTTTTTTGCTAGAAAATTACATAGAACCCCCAAACATTATACTGTATATATATGTTTAACACCCTAGAGAATAAAATGGCGGTCTTTGCAATACTTTCTGTCACACCGTATTTGCGCAGCGGTCTTACAAGCGCACTTTTTTTGGGAAAAAATACACTTTTTTAAATAAAAAAAAATAAGACAGCAGTAAAGTTAGCCCAATTTTTTAATATCATGAAAGATAATGTTACGTCGAGTAAACTTATACCCAACATGTCACTCTTCAAAATTGAGCCATAAGTGGTTAATGGACCCCTGATACTAATACCATCTAACCCCTCTATATACACATACTGTACAGGCCGCGTTTGAGGGGCACAGTGAGGCTGCATATGACGGGCACAGTGAGGCTGCATATGACGGGCACAGTGAGGCTGCATATGACGGACACAGTGAGGCTGCATATGACGGACACAGTGAGGCTGCATATGGCGGACACAGTGAGGCTGCATATGACGGCACAGTGAGGCTGCATATGACGGGCACAGTGGGGCTGCATTTGAGGGGCACAGTGAGGCTGCATATGACGGGCACAGTGAGGCTGCATATGACGGCCACAGTGAGGCTGCATATGACAGACACAGTGAGGTTGCATATGACGGGCACACTGAGGCTGCATATGACGGGCACAATGAGGCTGCATATGACGGGCACAGTGAGGCTGCATATGACGGACACAGTGAGGCTGCATATGACGGACACAGTTAAGCTGCATATGACGGACACAGTGAGGCTGCATATGACCGACACACAGTCAGGCTGCATATGACGGACACAGTGAGGCTGCATATGACGGGCACAGTGAGGCTGCATATGACGGACACAGTGAGGCTGCATATGACAGACACAGTGAGGCTGCATATGACGGACACAGTGAGGCTGCATATGACGGACACAGTGAGGCTGCATATGACGGGCACAGTGAGGCTGCATATGACGGGCATAGTGGGGCTGCATATGATGGGCACAGTGAAGCTGCATATAACGGACACAGTGAGGCTGCATATGACGGACACAGTGAGGCTGCATATGACGGACACAGTGAGGCTGCATATGACGGGCACAGTGAGGCTGCATATGACGGGCACAGTGAGGCTGCATATGACGGACACAGTGAGGCTGCATATGACAGACACAGTGAGGCTGCATCTGACGGACACAGTGAGGCTGCATATGACGGGTACAGTGAGGCTGCATATGACGGGCACAGTGGGGCTGCATATGACGGGCACAGTGAGGCTGCATATGACGGGCACAGTGGGGCTGCATATGACGGGCACAGTGAGGCTGCATATGACGGGCACAGTGGGGCTGCCTATGATGGGCACAGTGAGGCTGCATATGGCGGGCACAGTGAGGCTGCATATGACGGGCACAGTGGGGCTGCATATGACGGGCACAGTGAGGCTGCATATGACGGGCACAGTGGGGCTGCATATGACGGGCATAGTGGGGCTGCATATGATGGGCACAGTGAGGCTGCATATGATGGGCACAGTGAGGCTGCATATGATGGACACAGTGAGGCTGCATATGACGGATACAGTGAGGCTGCATATGACGGACACAGTGAGGCTGCATATGACGGACACAGTGAGGCTGCCTATGATGGGCACAGTGAGGCTGCATATGACGGGCACAGTGAGGCTGCATATGACGGGCACAGTGGGGCTGCATATGATGGGCACAGTGAGGCTGCATATGACGGACACAGTAAGGCTGCATATGACGGGCACATGACTGAGATTTATGTGATAATGACTAAGTCCCTACCCTTCATGTTATTGTTAAAAAGGGGCAGAGCATGGGTGACCTTAAAATGATGCCCCCCGTCACCCCCCCCACCACCCCCCTGAAAAAAGTTCTACGGACACCCATGGCCTATTGGAAGATTTCTCCTCTATTCCTGTTCTGGTGACAACTGTAAATTTTGACTTTCCCACCACTTTTTGACCCCATAACAATGGACACCAGGAAAAATAGAAGGGGTGTCTGCCTAGCACAACAGAGGCAGAAATACAATCTTGACAGAGATTTTAGCCCTTCCACACTACTAAACTAAAAAGAACAATAGTTTTGATATTGATATTTTCACATATTTGTCCTGCTGTGGATGAGCATTTCTGAATGGTATATACATATATCCCACTATATAAAATGTATCTGTGTTCCCTGCAGCCAAACCTGTACTCTCCATATTGAATATGAAGCTCCGGAGAAATACAGAGAACACTCTGACCTGTAGGGCTACTGGATTCTTCCCTCCGGATATTGGGATAACCTGGTACAGAAACGGAGAGGTCCTGGGAAATCAGTTCATGGGAATACCACAAATGTATAAAGATGCAACATACTACATGGACAGCACCGTGACAATCACACCGACCACTGATGACCAGAACCAGACCTTCTCCTGTAGAGTCCAACATGACTCTCTACAAGGACCTCTGCAGAGGGACTACCATCCTGACTTTGAAGGTATGAATAATGGTCCACTTCTCACATGAAACACTTTTAAAATTAAGTTTACCCTGAACTGTGTAACAATTAAGTGAAAGGGCACAGAAAGCTGGATGGCCTGGAAGAGAGAAGAGGAGGTGGCTAGAAGTTGGAAAGAGTGAGCTCAGAAGGTGGAACTTAATAGGACAGTACAGACCAGTCAGGAACATTTTCCCTTTGCTCCCACCCTTAGCATTAACATCGATTTACAGTGTTCGAAATTTGTCAGCTTCAGCAGGAACCAGACAAATTTTGATTCATGTGTGACCGTTGCCCTCTTGATGAAAGTTGATTGTTTGATTGACTTCTGTCAGAGGTATGTAGCGCTACCCCATAGTAGCCACTGGTTAGTATGGGTCCTTTGCCTTGACCTCCATAAGAAGTTCAGCCCCTTAGATGGAATGACGGCTCCTGCACCCAAGCCGGTAGAAGGGTCAGCCTCATGGGGACCTGGACAGGTAAGTGTCCTTATTAAAAATCAGCAGCTAGAGTACTTGTAGCTGCTGACTTTAAAGCTGGAACTCTGCTTTAACAACAGTTTTGATAATCCAGCATGTAGTATAGTTGCAGTAAAGATGTAGTATAAGTTCTCATTAAAGAAGGAATAAAGTTTTGACAAGGGGCAGGTGTGTAGTGATTATTTGAGGAGAGTTTTATATAACAGCAGGGATAGGTCTCTGATGGTACCAAATATTGTAACTGGTTTATCAATATTCTTTTTGGGTGATTTGTTGTTAAATGTAAGTATCATGGTGTGATCATAGCTCCCAACTGTCCCTGATTTCGAGGGACTGTCCCTGATTTGGAGCAATGTCCCTCTGTCCCTCCTCATTTGTCCCTCATTTTGGTCTGATCTATATAGTTGTACATAAAATGCACTTTTTATCTTTCAAAAGGTGTTTCCCAGTGCTAAACCTTCCATCCAAATTCTAAATTGCTTCATTTGTAAATTTTAAGAGCCAAAATAAAGGAATAGTGGTGGTAAAAAAAAGCTCTTGTGGATTTAATTAACCTTTTTTGTTGGTTAATTCTCCTTTAAGGATGTGTTGCAGGAGGCTTGTCTTATGCCTACATACGTTTGCTAGTAGGTGTCCCTCATTCCCATCTCAAAATGTTGGGAGGTGGGGTGTGATGGAACCACTTGGGCACTCCACTTGGGTGCTTCCTTCTGCCAAACAGTGCCTCCTGCCCTCCAAACCCTTCCAGTAGACCTGAGAGCTAATACCAGCCCTGTTACCTCAATCATTGTACACAGACAAGAAGTTGAAGTAAACTCCAAAGGAATGACGGTTTATTGAACAGAACTGCAAGTTTTTATACATTTCCAAAGTAGGTCGGTCACCACATGAACAATAAAACCAAATATTTACCCAAACATTGCTTTTTTAAAGCAATCTACTGAGCTGGCCAGAACCAGCTCTCGAGGGAGTCTATTCCAATGGTGTACAGAAAGCCTACAGGTTGCCATATTGCGTTGAATTTTACTGTAAATGGCATTGCTACAGATTAAAAAAAAAAAGAAAGGTAATTTTTAATTATATTAAATTACATCATGGCTTTTGTAGCAACTGTATATCTTATACTATTTTTTATATATATATATATATATATTTTTCTAAATCTTTTTTGAAAGTGGATTAACCCTTTAAGGCTAAGTTTAGATGTGTGACAGTCCTTGCCACCCCTCTAAACAGCAATCTGCACTGGTATTCGACAAGCAGTGAGAAGGTGATACATCGTTGCCTATTTTAACCCTGTAAATTCTGTAGCACCACACTGCTTGCAATGCATATGATAGCAGGGTGGTTGCAGTGTGGATCCATTCACTTGAATAGGTCACATTCCACGGCAGTACTGACCGCAATTATGACGAAGGTACAGTTTTTGTCACAGATGTAAAGCAGTTGAAGCGCGGGGGGGGGGTGTCGGGGTTGAAAAACATACCCCAACTGCCTGTTTTTACTGTCCCTCTGACTTCAAGTGTAAGTTGGCCCTCAATAATGCTGTGGCCAAAATATTCCAAAGCTAACACTGGTGTATTATGCCCTGTACACACGGTCGGATTTTCCGACGGGAAATGTTCGATGGGAGCTAGTTGTCGGAAATTCCGACCGTATGTATGCTCCATCTGACATTTTCCGTTGGAATTTGCGACAAACTAAATTTAAGAACTGGATATCAAACTTTCCGACAACAAAATCCGTTGTCGGAAATTCCGATTGTGTGTACACAATTCCGTCGCACAAAGTTCCACGCATGCTCGGAATCCAGCAGAAGAGCCGGACTGGCTATTGAACTTCAATTTTCTCAGCTCGTCGTAGTGTTGTATGTCACCGCGTTCTTGACGTTCAAAATTTCCGACAATGTTTGTGTGACCATGTGTATGCAAGACAAGTTTGAGCCAACATCCGTCGGAAAAAAAATCCCATGGATTTTGTTGTCGGAATGTCCGATCGTGTGTACGCGGCATTAGTGTTTTGTTTGGGATAATGGGTAATTCACAAGTGCGGGTGAGATTGCCCTTTCATCTCTTCTAATTTTCTCTCTGTTGAGGATATGTTAAGAAAACACCTTCTTCTTCTTTATTTATTATCTTATTTTACAGAGATGGAAACATCATCCCATACGGTCATTGTTGTCTGTATTCTGGTTTTAATAACAATATTCGCAGTTGGAATTGGATTTTTTTTGTGGAGGCAAAAATACAGGAAAAAAGGTAATATACATTAAAACTCTGCAAATTGTTGTACTTATTGGGTATGAACTGTATATCAGTGTATACGGTGTCCTTATTGCATGTTTAAGCTGACAAAGGCACATTATACTTATACTGTCTTGTATATTCATTTCCATCTTGAGCCAGTCAGTAAATAAATGTAAATTTGTCCATACTCAGGATTAAGGCCGGGTTCACATCTATACGACTTGGATGTGGTTTTCACCGCATCCAATTCACATGACTGGCACTCTATGGAGCCGGTTCACACATCTCCGGAGCGGCTTCGGTGCGAATTACACTGGAGTCCTGTGCGTCTTTTGGTGCGTTTCAAGTCTGAATTCAGCCCAAAATTCAGGCTAAAATTGGACCTGAAACAGTGAATGGAGATGCACCGGACTCCTGCTGTGAACATATGCGATCTTTAGTGTGAACCCAGCCTTAGTCTTTTTGTGATCACTCATTGAGTTGAGTTCCAAGCTTAGGAAGTGTTACATAGCTAGTCAGGTTGAAAAAAGACACAAGTCCATCTAGTTTGTGTGAATGTCTATAAGGCCTCATACAAACAGATGATTACCAGCTTGCAAAACCTCTAGCTTAAAATCCTAAGCACTTTCCTGGGCCCAGGAAGCTTGCTGCATACAGCCGACAATGAAACAAAATGGTCATATGTTAAGGTGACCAGATTTATAAAATGAAATCCAGGGACATATTTATTTTTTTATTGGCAAATAGTAAACTATTTTATAAGCATATTTTCCTCTAATTAGATGTAGCACCCTGGTGTTTAGGCAGGGTTGCTCCTAAATTTACCTGCCAGCTATTGCTGCCTTGGCTATTTGTTGAGGATCAATTGATTTCACTCTAATGACGTGTAACACACAATCGGAATTTCGGCCAGCAAAAGACCGATGAGAGCTTTTCATCAGAAAATGCGGCCATGTGTATGCTCCATTGGAATTTTGCTGGCCGAATTCCCGTCAGCAAAAATGTGAGAGCATGTTCTCAATTTTTTAGATGGAAAAGGTTTCTATCAGAAATTCCGATTGTCTGTAGCAATTCTGTCGCGCAAATTCCTATGCATTCTCGGAAACAATTTGACGCATGCTCGGAAGCATTGAACTTATTTTTTTCTCGGCTCGTCGTAGTGTTGTACATCACCACGTTCTTGATGGTCGGAACTTGGTGTGACCGTGTGTAGGCAAGACAGTTTGAGTTTGGGGAAAACCATCAGAGCTTTTTCCGACGAGAATTCCGATTGTGTGTATGCGGCATAATGCCTCATACAAACGATTGGACTTTCCAACTTTAATGTGTGATGATAGGCTGTTGGGGGAAATTCCAAATATTTGTACTCTCCATCAGACAATTGTTGTCGGACTTTCCGTGGACAAATGTTGGATGGTAAGTTTTCAAATTTTTCATGGACAAATGTCTGTTGTTGGATTTTCCGATCATGTGTACACAAAGTCTGTTAGACAAAAGTACAAAGTACAAACACGCACGCTCGGAAGCAGAAGCAGAAGTGGTCGGTATTGTAAACCTGCGCTCGTAATGGAGAATTCACATTTATGACGTGGCAGATTACAAAATCTAGAAATGCAGCACACATTCTCTTCTTTTATGGGATAGTAATGAATCTGCTTTGCTGGTGATACTAATGGAGTTATTGCAAACACATTTTCAAAGGCTTTTTTTTTTTTCTAGTGATATCAAGAATAATATTATTCTTTTTTTTTTTTTTTTTTGGGCAAGTTACCACAACACCATTATCACGTAGTTTTGTTTTTGTTTTTTTGTAATTGTAGTTTTTTATTATTATTTCAATAAACAATAGTAATATAGTTGGTACATCACAAAGTGTGTAGCACATGACGTTAAAGTGGTACCTAAGAAATCACAGCTTAAAAACATAAACCAAGAAACGTTTCTTTTCCCTACATACTACACATAAAGAGCAAGCCGGTACTTAAGGGCAAAAGCACAAATTACAGGGTGTACAAAGGTGTGCAACATCTCACAATAAGGGGATCTACCTATGAGTAGCAAAACGGGGGAAGAAGGTGTTATTAGGAAAAACATATTTCAGTCCTCAAAATGTACTCAGTTGACACGATCCCCGTATTTGGATTGGTCCCAGGGTTCCCAAATTTTATTAAACTGAGAGATTGTGTCATGTACCATAGCTGTAAGGGATTACATTCTTCTGACTTCTGCTACAATTTGTAGGAATTGTGAATGGGAAGGAGGAGTGTTGGATAGCCAGTATAATGGTATAGCTCTTTTAGCAGCTAGGAGTATATAGGATGTCAGTCTTTTAATTGATTTAGAGATGCCCGAAAAAGGGAGCCTAAGTAGATAATGAATAGGATCTAAGGGGAGTGAGATGCCTGTTACATTCTGGATTGTTTGCATAACCTCTAACCAGAAGTCCTGTATAGGTGGACAGGTCCAGAAAATGTGAAAATGTGAACCCGTCTCTTTTTTACACCTCCAATATCTAGATGAGAGGGTGGGGTTAATGTGATGAATACGTTCTGGAGTTCTGTACCAAAACATTAAAATCTTCACAGCTGTCTCCATCTGGACTACACACCTAGAGGACCTAAAAGTTGACGACCAAATTTTAGTCCATATTTGCATAGGGATAGTACGTCCCAGTATCATATTCTATTTTTTGCATATACAGGTGAGTATCATCAAGGATTTTTTTTGATTCATGCAGAATGTGGTATATTATTTACTATAATTTATTAATATATATATGATATTAAATAGAGTTGGTGGGGGCCTTCATCACTTAAGTGTTCGAAGGGAGTGGGTGAGTCCAGAGTGAGAGTCGGAGATAATGAATGAAAAAAATGTCTGACTTGGAGGTAGAAGTAAAATAGGCTTTGAGGGATAGAATTTTTTTCTTGTAAAGTTGCAAAGGCATGAAGTTTGCGAGTGACCGGGTGCACAAAGTTATGTAATTGAAAAAGGAGAGTCTGCATCCAGGGTAACAGACGTCCAAAGGCTAGGCTGTCTGGCAGAGCTTGATTTAGCAATATGTTAGCTGGAGGGGGCATGGTGAAGAGAGGGAATACTTCGACACACATTTACCCCCAATCGATTTGGTGAACAACATCAGTGCTAAGCACATATTCTTCAATATGGGATCATTCGATATGGAACAAGACCATATCAGTGAACAGGGGTATACCAGGTATATGGCACCCCTCTCAATCTCTGACCATCGATTCGGAGCCAGGGGGCTAACATCCGAAGGTGAGATGCGTAGTAGTACTTTATGATATCAGGGGCGCCTAAACCCCCCTGAGTTTTTAGAGAGAACACCACTGAGCTAGCTATCCGATGTGCCTTATTATTCCATATAAATTTCAAAAAACCCCTGTGGAGTGCCTTAAGCTGATTGATAGGTATTGTCATCGGTAAGGTTTCAAAAAAGTATAGTAACCTTGGCAATATAGACATCTTTAGAACGTTGATTCTACCAAGCATAGTAAGGGGGTATGTAGCCCATTGTTGAAGGCATCTGTATATATCCTGAAACAACAGAGGGAAATTGGTGGAATATAGGCTAGAGTATGAGGAAGTAAGTTTAATGCCCAAATATGTTAAAGCTACAGGACACCATTTATAGGGATATAAACCTTTAAGTTGTATCAAAGTGTCTGGTGTTATATGTAGGAGGAGTGCTTCAGTTTTAGTAGTATTTATTTTATAGCCTGAAATGGATCCAAATTTCTGAAGAAGGGCATGTAAAGAGGGGAGTGAGGTAATGGAATTAGTTAGCGTAAGAAGATTATCATCTGCAAATAGGGATAACTTGTACTCCCGCTGTCTCATTAGCACCCCTTAATGTCTAAATGACACCTTATAGCCTCTGCTAAAGGCTTCAGGCACAGAATAAAAAGAAGGGGGGATAGGGGGCATCCCTGCTTAGTGCAATTTGACATGGGGAAGCAGGGTGAAGGGAATTAAAAAAATTATCTAAAGGTGTGATGCGCTAATTTCCAGCCATACATATAAAACAATAGTGAATGAATAAACTAAACCTTCTAAATAGACAAACGCTTCATACGGTGCAGATATAAATACGAAGAAAAAAATTATTATTTATACAATATTTAAAAGTGCAAAACGTGCATAAATATAGCTAAAAGTGATCCAGTGCATGATGTTTATAAAGTATATAAAAATAGCTCCAAAGTGGCTAGGTGCATATGTTATGCTACACACATCAACAATGCATAAACACAGGTATAGTGTAAAGATACCGTGAAAACAAAAAAAACTGTTTATACCAAAAAGTGACAAAATTGATATGCAAAGAAAACCAAATCTGCGTGGTTAAAGTGAAGCACATTAAAGTGTCCCATACATAGTCAGATAGTGTGACTAAATAAACACACTAAATTAAAGTGCAACGTGCTGAGCCGACAATCCTTCTGTGGTGGTTCGTGCAAGTGATGCTAATAAAATGCAATTACCTCAACGCTGTGAGGTAAACAGCGAAATTAGTACAGGGCAACCAGGTAGACCGGGGCGATCACAGGGATGGCTATATAGCAGGTTCTTAGAGATTCATCCAGCTTCCTTGTGTGTAATATAAGGTGCACTCAAAGAAATAGATCAAAAGAGGGCTGCCATAGTGTAATATTTAAAACATGTAATGTTTATTTAAAAGGCTAAATACTACTCACAAACGAAGCTTTAAAACAATGCACGAATATTACAGCAGCAGACCGGATATGGACGTCACTTCCGGGTTCCTACGCGTTACGTCGTGTAGACTTCAACTGGGATACTTTACAGAGGTAGAGGAAGTGACTTATGAGTGTACTGGGCGGATCACCTCCGCCCACTATTGGCGTGTTAACGATGAGTGTGGCCAATAACGTTGACGGGGCGGACCAGTCTAGGACGACCGGATGTGTCCATGACTAAGTACACCTCCCATCCCACGAAACGTCAATAGAGCAGCAGCCATTAGGGGGAAAGGGGGGAGGAGAAAATGAACGAAAGCAAATCATGTCGTTAAAACCGATGACAGAGTGTTAATTACGCCCGCTGCGGGTCTATACACATATGGCCAAATGAAGTAAGACACTTACATTGAGCAAAACGAAGAGACGAACGCCGATAAATATCTATGGGCGGCCATCTTCTCGAAGTCCTTCACTGTCTGTGTGGGCGGCCATTGTTCTGGTGGGAAAAAATAAGCATAGAGACCAGCCGAAGTCACAGAGCTCCATCGGTGGCCATTTTCCCGGAGTTTATTTGGGAATATAAGCAGCCATTTTTTTTAGTGACAGGACACTAACAGCAAATGAGCCGATATATATAAAAAACAAAAAAGACAAGAAAAAAAGGCAATTTAATAGGGAAGGAATCAGTAATGACCATGAAGATACAGCCAATCAATATAATTATTTTCTTATTAATAACATTAAATAATTAAATAACCAAATGATTATCCGCCGCATATATAAATTTTATTGGGCATGTATATTTGCATAGCCCTAACCGAGAATATCGGTATATATACCCCAAATCTTCAAAATCAGATAGAATTCCGAGGCCTGTTTGAATAATTAGGATATTAAAATATTGAAATATAAAAGCGATAAAATTGTGTATGCGGGAAACACGGAAATGGCGTACATATTACAAAAAAACACCAAAACATAGCAATAAATTTAAAAAGCATTCTGAATATAAAAATGGATGATATATATGAATATCAAAATGAATATATAAATATAAATATATATATATATATATATATATATATATATATATATATATATATATATATATATATATATATATACAATATGCATGAATATAAAAATCAATAAGGTTAAAAACCGAAGTTAAAAAAATAGATATATATATATATATATATATTCCAAACTAAAAAACTAGCAATGGACTGTATATAAAAAAAACATTACAGTATCTCTAGTATTCTCTTAACAACTAGAGTAGGTATGCCGTGGTTTTTTATACATACGAAAAGCTTAACCTAATTTAGCCTATATAGAGAGAAAGACATATCGTTCGGGGGCTATAGATCACTAATGAAACAGTTCAAATCGAACTCTATGTTCAGTCCCTTGGGGGCAAAAGTATCAAGGGTAAAGATCCATTTGGACTCTATCTGACTCAGAGTCCTGACCTTATGCTCCCCTCTCCAATGTTTAGCATAGGGGACAATGCCCCAAAATTTTAGATGCTTGGGGTCTCTGTTGTGGTGGATGGCAAAATGTTTGGAGACATTGTGCTTATCGTACCCTTTTTGGATATTCTGTACATGTTCTTTCAATCTAATCCTTAAAGGCCTTTTAGTGCGGCCTACATATTGTAGGCCGCAGCTACATTCTAAAATGTATACGGCGCCCACTGTGTTGCAGCAGATGAAATCTCTTTATGCGTATTACCAGTACTGGTGGATAAGTATTCAAAGACCTTATTGGGTTTATTTGCTCTCGTGCACGCGTAGCACCTTTTACAGGGAAAAAACCCTTTACCCGTGAAAAACGTAAAGTTATTCACGGGGGGATCGGGTATATTTTTAACTACCATATCTCGAAGACTAGGGGCTCGTCTATAGATGAACTTAGGGTGAAGGGAATGATGCCTTTTGCACCTGTGCAGAGGTATGGGTGTATAACGCCTGTATAGCCCTAAAGAATGGTCCCTCAAACCCAAATTGTGTGAGTGTAGAGAACATATAGGGCTAGCTTAAGCAATCAAACACTTTTTGCCCATCTAGACCCAGTATAAGAGCTGGGCGGGGGAACTTGTTTAGTAGATCAATCAAATCTATAGTGCGCCTTGTATTGTCCCCTGCGTGTCTAGATGGTACAAAGCCCACCTGAGCTCTATTGACCAATTTGGCTATAATTTGGGATAGTCGGAATTACTGAATTTTTGTAAAAATCTTATAGTCGGAGTTTAGTAAAACTATGGGCCTGTAATTATCAGGTATAGAGGGTTTTGGTATCCCCGATATATAAGAATGGGTGAACTGAGAATGAGGTACATCACCTTTTTAACAGTGAGCCAAATAAGTGCAGCATGTGTGGCATTAAGGTGGGTAGGACTGTTTTATAATAATGGTACGTAAGACCATCTGGGCCTGGGGATTTGTGTGAAGGAAGATCCTTAACTATTCTAGTTGGTTCTTCAGAGGAAATCAGGGCATTGAGCTTTTTAACCACTTTCAGACCGGACCATTTTGCTGGTCAATGACCAGAGGTCTTTTTACAATTTGGCACTGCGCTGCTTTAACTGGTAATTGCGCGGTCATGCAATGTTGTACCCAAAAAAATTTGCGTTCTTTTTTTCCCACAAATAGAGCTTTCTTTTAAACGTATTTGACTGACTCTGCGATTTTTATTTTTTGCGATATAAACGTAAAAAGACCGCAAATTTTGAAAAAAAATTATATTTTCTACTTTTTGTTATTATAAAAATCCAATAAACTCAATTTTAGTCATACATTTAGGCCAAAATGTATTCAGCCACATGTCTTTGGTAAAAAAAAAGTCAATAACTGTATATTTATTGGTTTGCGCAAAAGTTGTCACATCTACAAACTAAGGTACGTTTTCTGGAATTTACGCAGCTTTTAGTTTATGACTGCCTATCTCATTTCTTGAGGTGCTAAAATGGCAGGGCAGTACAAAACCCCCCCAAATGACCCCATTTTGGAAAGTAGACACCCTAAGGAAATTGATAAGAGGCATGTTGAGCCCATTGAATATTTTATTTTTTTGCCTTAAGCGATTGAATAATGAGAAAAAAATTTTTTATTTTTTTTTTACACAAAGTTGTCACTAAATTATATATTGCTCACACATGCCATGGTTATATGTGGAATTGTACCCCAAAATACATTCTGCTGCTTCTCCTGAGTACGGGGATACCACATGTGGTCGACTTTTTGGAAGCCTAGCCGCGTACGGGGCCCCGAAAACCAAGCACCGCCTTCAGGATTTCTAAGGGCATACATTTGTAATTTCACTCCTCACTACCTATCACAGTTTTGAAGGCCATAAAATGCCAAGATGGCACAAAACACCCACAAATGACCCCATTTTAGAAAGTAGATACCCCAAGCTATTTGCTGAGAGGCATGTTGAGTCCATGGAATATTTTATATTTTGCCACAAGTTGCGGGAAAATTACAAACTTTTATTTATTTTTTTTTTTTTTCACAAAGTTGTCACTAAATGATATATTGCTCACACATGCTATGGGCATATGTGAAATGACACCCCAAAATAAGTTCTGCTGCTTCTCCTGAGTACGGGGATACCACATATGTGGGACTTTTTGGGAGCTTAGCCGCGTACGGGGCCCCGAAAACCAAGCACCGCCTTCAGGCTTTCTAAGGGCGTAAATTTTTGACTTCACTCCTCACTACCTATTACAGTTTTGAAGGCCATAAAATGCCAAGATGGCACAAAACACCCACAAATGACCCCATTTTACAAAGTAGACACCCCAAGCTATTTGCTGAGAGGCATGTTAAGTCCATGGAATATTTTATATTTTGCCACAAGTTGCGGGAAAATTACAAACTTTTATTTTATTTTTATTTTTTTTCACAAAGTTGTCACTAAATGATATATTGCTCACACATGCCATGGGCATATGTGAAATGACACCCCAAAATAAATTCTGCTGCTTCTCCTGAGTACGGGGATACCACATGTGTGGGATTTTTTGGGAGCCTAGCCGCGTACGGGGCCCCGAAAACCAAGCACCGCCTTCAGGCTTTCTAAGGGCGTAAATTTTTGACTTCACTCCTCACTACCTATTACAGTTTTGAAGGCCATAAAATGCCAAGATGGCACAAAACCCCCACAAATGACCCCATTTTAGAAAGTAGACACCCCAAGCTATTTGCTGAGAGGCATGTTGAGTCCATGGAATATTTTATATTTTGCCACAAGTTGCGGGAATATTACAAACTTTTTTTTTTTTTTTCACAAAGTTGTCACTAAATGATATATTGCTCACACATGCCATGGGCATATGTGAAATGACACCCCAAAATAAATTCTGCTGCTTCTCCTGAGTATGGGGATACCACATGTGTGGGATTTTTTGGGAGCCTAGCCGCGTACGGGGCCCCGAAAACCAAGCACTGCCTTCAGGATTTCTAAGGGTGTAAATTTTTGATTTTACTCCTCACTACCTATGGCAGTTTTGAAGGCCATAAAATGCCAAGATGGCACAACCCCCCCCCCCCCCAAATGACCCCATTTTGGAAAGTAGACACCCCTAAATTTAGGGGTACACTAGTGAGACTCACAGGTAAAAAAGCACCTAGGCTGTCAGCGACTGTATCAAAACGCTACAAAAAAAAACTGTTAGCGATCGCAGGGATCAGGCCTGACTCTGCGAACGCTGCAGTTATGTGTGTTGTGTTTTGTAAGTGACAGTAATCGATCGATACTGCACTTGGGTGGGCTGGGCTTGGCGGAGGGGCTAAACGCAGGTGCTAGCAGGTATATGGGCTGATCCCGCTAACAATGCGTTTTGGGAAACCTAAACTGCTGGCGACGCTAATATAGATCTGATCAGATACTATATTACTAAGGGAGGTGTATACTTTGTGCGTGGGTGTTAGCGGTACTGGCACTAACCTGACGCTGCTTGGGGCGACGCAGACCTTATCTGACCCTCAAACTTATATCACCCGCTGGGTGATCAGGGGGTTAAACCTTTATTAGGTAATAAATGGCGGGTGCCCTGAAACTATAAAAAATAACTAACCAACCAGCGTCACCTGTAACAGTTATATGGTGATCACTGGTGAAAGGGTTAACTAGGGGGCAATCAGGGGGCTTTATGCGGTAGTATATGGGGGTCCCTGGCGCTATAAAAAGCTGCGGCGAACCTAAACACCTACCTGCCTAACTAGCGTCACCTGTGACACTAATACAGCGATCAGAAAAACGATCGCTTATTAGGCTGGGTTCACACTGGAGCGATGCGGGAACGCCACGAATCCGCGGTGGGTTCCCGCATCACACTGCCTATGCGAACTGCTGGGAGTGTCAGTGAAATGTTAATGACACCCCCAGATCAGTTCGCATATCGCAGTGCGATCTGCAAACTCGGACAGGAATCGGATCGCATGGTGTGAACACCCATGCGATCCGATTCTGCTGCGGACCAAAAAAAGGGTCCCGTGCGAGTTTGCAGCGGGTGCGGCGGGTGCGATGCGAATTCAGCCATACTATCTGTATGGCTGAACTCGAATCGCACAGAGATCGGATGTGATTTGCACTGCAGTGCGGTGCGAATCACATCCGTTCTCATAAACCGCTGCAATGTGAACCCAGCCTTAGTGACACTGGCGACGGGGGGTGATCACGGGGTTAAACCTTTATTGGGGGGGTTAGGGGGGTACCCTAGAACTAAAGGGGGCTAACCCTAACTGCTCTAACAGTTATTACAGTCACAAATGACACCAATGCAAAAACTAAATAAAAAATAATGCATTTGGTGTCACTGTGACTGGGGGTGCAGGGGTGATTGGGGGGTGATCGGGGGGTGAAGGGGGGGTGAGAGTGTGCCTGGCATGTTCTACTGTGTAGTGTAGTGTTTGTGCAACTCACCGATCCTCTCTCCTCGGTGCCGGAACGAAAAATACCGACACGGAGGAGAGATTACATCACTTCCTCTGCCTGTGTTTACATTACAGGAGAGGAAGTGATGTCATGCTGCACTTCCATTCGTCAGGAGCGATCGCGAGGGGGTGGCCATAAACGAATGGCCGCCCCCTCATCCCGGATCGCTCCTGAACGGATTCCGACTGCCGCTCGGGCCCCCCACCCGCGGGAAGGCAGGGACGTACATGTACACCCATATGCCTGCCAGTGCCATTCTGTCGACGTACATCGTCGTGCGGCGGTCGGCAACTGGTTAAGGTCTGAAGATGTTAGCTTAGGTAGAGGCAGGTCCTTAACAAATTGATCAAAATTATTTTGTGTAAAATGGATATGTTTTTCCGAAGTCAGACAGTTGTAAAGTTCTCTATAGAAATTTCCAAAAACTTTAGTCATTGTTTGGGGACAGTGTATAGGTGTGCCATCTTTCTGGATCAGTAATTCAGGGTACGAATGAAAGGGACGTGGACATAGTTTATTAACCAACATCCTATGTGGCTTATTAGAGAATTCATAAAATTTTTGTTTTGCTCACATAAGGGATTTTGCTGTTTTACTGTACGCCAATGATTTCAGATGGTTACGTAATGCAATTACCCTGCGGAGGGCCTCAATCGTTGGGGAGCCCACCAGCCCCCGCTCCGCACGCTTCAAATCAGCTAGTAAAGAGACTCGACGGCTCTCAATATCTTTCTTAAGGCAAGAGCCCTCGGAAATGCAGAAGCCACAAAAGCAGGCCTTGTGAACCTCCCAAAGAGTCAAGATGTCCTGCACCAAACCTACATTCAGTTTTAAATATTTGGTTAGTTCCCTGGTCAGTCTTGCCCTGATAGGGGTAGAGCCAAGAAGGTGTTCATTAAGTCTCCAATGGCATGTTTTAGGAGTGGAATTGTGTAGCAAGAGGTCTAGCGAGATAGGGACGTTGTCTGACCAAGTAATAGGTGATATATTAGAGTCTACTGTATGGGGAAGTAGCAGCATTGTTATAAACAAAATGATCTAGTCTAGAATACATTTTATGTGCCATAGAATAAAAGGTATATTGCCTTTGGGTTGGGTGCTTGAGTCTCCAGGCATCTAGTAGACGTTGAGATCTAATTTGTTTTCTGAAAGATGTGGCTTGGGAGATCACTCGGTGTGTTGTGCCCCCAAAAAGTGTCTGTCTATCTCTGCTATGGGACATAATCAAGTTAAAATCTCCCCCTATTATCATAAATGGTTGGGAGTATCTCTGTATCCTACCAAATAGCTCTTCCAAGAAAACAGTCTGGCCAGAGTTGGGTGCATATACATTTACCAATGTGAAAGCAAACAACATATATACCAGGATAACAAACCTCCCCTGGGGGTCGATGTACTTGTCTTTAACCCTGATGAGGCATGTTTTTCTGATGAGAATAGCTACTTCAGCCTTACCCAATAGTTCAGAGGCTACATAGGAGGTAGGAAAATGTTTAGATGAAAACTTAATCGAGCCCCCAGTACGGAAGTGAGTTTCCTGTACCAGTACTATATCTGCATTAGATCTTCTAAAATCTTTAAGGGCAAGCCATCGCTTCTGGATAGAATTTAGACCCTTGACATTATGAGATATTATTTTTAAAGCCCTAGTATATTAACAGTGAACCTACTATTTAAAGTGGTTGTAAACCCTTACAAACCACTTTGACCTACAGGTAAGCCTAGATTAAGGCTTACCTGTAGGTCCAAGAAATATCTCCTAAACCTATATGGTTTAGGAGATATTTGCCTGAAGACAGGCACCGCTGTCTACGGCGCATGCGCGTGTCGGCTCCCGTGCGCATGCACGGGAGTGATGTCATCACGGCTCCGCCGAATGACAGCGGCGGAGCTGCGAGACCCCACCAAAAAGATGGATGCGCCGGACTACAGGGGACAGCGGTGACATCGCGGGCTCCTGTGTCAGGTAAGTGATACATAATGGGCTACTATGCGTTGCATAGTAGTCCATTATGCTTTGCCTTTGCAGGGAATGAAAGAGGAAGTAAACCCATCAGGGTTTACTTCCTCTTTAACTCTATGGACCAAGACACCTGCAATTCTCTTAAATGAAAGATTGCCCTGCAAAAACATGTGAGTATACCTATTGGAAACAACAATAAACACAATAATAGGAAAAAGAGTTTGTGAGACTCAAAAGGGGTCCACAAAAACAAAAAGAAAAAAAAGGAAAAAAAAAAGTCAATACACCTGAGAGGTAAGTACTACTCAGGAATCCTAGACCGAGGTCACGGACAAAGCGGGGCCACTTTGCGACTCCCATCTGATGGAGACGTAAAGAGGGGGGATCTGTCCGCTCTCCAGCAGTTATGTTGCGTTTTTTTTTTCCCTCCCCTTTTCTTTAGACATTGTCATAACAAAAGAGTGCAATATAAAAGGTCCTTTTCTTCCTTGTAACTTTATGCAAACAGGAACTTTATGCAAACAGGAACCATAGAAAGTAGGGACAAAAAAAGTGAGGATTTTTAGATATACTTTACCCCATGGGTATGCGTGATATTATCTCCAATTGTTGGAGATCTGGTTCATCTAGGGTCCAGATCATAGGAAGAACATAGGGAAAAAGACCTAGAGATCTCAGGCATAATAATAATAAAAGGAAGAACAAGTATAGTCTGTCGCTAGGTTAGAGGCAAACCTGCCTGTAAAAATTAGGACCAACTGTAGTTGTCTTTTATTCATGGAGGACATCTGGATGATCGTTGAGGAGTGCGCTGGGGAGTAGAGAAGGATATTTTCTGCTTGTTTTGGACCTGGGTCCAGATCCTGTTAGAAGTGGTAGGGGGGTTGCGGCCTGACGGAGCTGCAGGCGGAATCAAAACATCTTCAGGCAATGGAGGTAGGCCCAAGCTTTTTATAAATGCTTCCCCTTCATCTATGTCACGGAGGCAGTGTTGGGATCCCTCACGAGGTACAATCAGTTGAAACGGGAAGCCCCAGAAGTATGGAATGTGTAGATTTTGCAAATGGGAGGTAATTGGACGCAAGCTTCTGCGCTTCACCAGAGTGATCGGAGATAGATCGTTGTATATCTGGATTTTTGCCCCTTTGTATTCGGTAGAGGATTTATTGCATGTGGCAAGGGTCAAGGCATCCTTGCTTTCATAGTAGTGGAAGCGAACTATGACATCCCTAGGCCTAGCTCCAGAGGACAGTCTAGGGCCCAGGGATCTGTGCGCCCGATCTAATCTCCAGTCTATGTCTGCGATTTTTGGGGCCAGAGCATTGAAAAGGCTCAACAAGTATTGGCACAAAGTATTATCCCCTAAAGTTTCTGGAATACCTCGGAAACTCAAGTTATGACATCTCTCCCTGTTTTCCAGGTCCTCCTGTTGCAATTGGAGTTGGGATGTAGTGTGTTTTAGTGAGGATGTTTCTTCCTCTAATTCCTGACCATAATGGATGAGCTCATCAAACTTAGTCTCTATGGCATCAGTTCTCTCACCTATTTGAGTTATTTCCCCCCACAATTCCTGGAATAATTTACCCACCTCTGTAGAAAAAGTGCATGTCATCTGCTGGAGGAGGGCCTGGAGCTTTACATACAGTAATTCCGGGGTTAACACAGCCTGTGCACTTTGAGGGGTTATTGCAGGTGGATTCTGAGAGCATTGTGATTGAAACGTGTCACTATCTGGCTCATCCGTCCCCAACGAGGGGTCCAGGGCAGCAAACGGATCCGCGGGTGTAGGCAAGGCCGGGAATTGCGGCCTAGTGAGGAATAGTTCCATCGCGGTCTGATAAAGAGGGTCTAGTAGCAGCCTGTAGCAGTGGTTTTGCTGGCTGATTTTTCCCATGGGGTACTGTAGGCATGCAGGGAGTTTGTATGCTAACTCCCCATGGTGATAGTGTCAGGATTCTAGCGGTTAGGTTGTCTGGAGAGCAGACGGGATGCGGAGCTCAGCCTCTACACGTCCGAGAGCTGCGCATGCGCCATCCCGTAGTTTTTAAGATCAAAGATACAACTATGTTGGTATCCCTTGTCAATTTTACATTGTATTTTTTTAAATGTAACTGCCTCCTCCCAAACTGTCATTTGAAGTGAAACACATAGCCAAGTATTATTCTCCACAATGTTTTTATTGTGCATTAAAAAAAGAAAACAAATAAAATTAGACATGCTATCTGCGAATAGAACTTAACCAAAAAGTGCATTGTATGCATCCAAAAATATAGAAAATATACCAAATCAAATCCATTATTATTCAACCAGAATAATAATGTCAAAGCATTAACTCCAAGGCCAATAATAAATAACACATTATCTCTTCCGATTCCGCAACATGGCTGGTTGACGAACGGCCGTCCAGAAATGAACTGAAAAGCACGAAATAAAAAATGCAAAAAGAAAAGCGCAAATCAACACCAAACTTCTACTAACACAAAATTAGCAGAAGGATCCCAAAGGGTGGCCCTAAAGAGCTGAAAAAACAGGTAGTACATCTAGTACGTCACTACGTTTGTAATTGTTGGCCAACAATTGTGTGGCCGAGTGTATGAAAGACAAGTTTGGGCCAACGCCCTTCGGACAAAAGTCCACGGTTTTGTTGGCCAACAATCCGATCATGTGTACGAGGCTTAAGTCTGGGATTGCTGCACTTCTCTCTTTTGCTGCTAGATGGCCGGGTACCTGGTGGCATTAGATATGAGAAGGGCAATGCAAGGTCCGATTATGGGTATATGGGGCATCCCAGCCAATGGGTAGGGGTTTTCTTGGATCCCTTGGCCTGCTGGCAGAACCCATATATTTAGGTGGAGTCAGGGGATCGGTGCTCTGTGCTACCTGTACAGCTGTTTGGGTGGACGTGTGTTATATTGCCTGGGCTTCTAGGCCGGAGTTTGGGCCTATCCCGGGCACATCTGGCTGCCAGGCTGTCTGAGGGCCTATCCAGAAGCAAGAGAGCAGGGCAGAGTTGGGATTGCGGCTTGCAGTCCAACCAGAAGTGACAGTTCTGCTGGCTGGAGAACCTGTCGTGGTGGGAGGTAAAAGGGAAGCTGTCGCCACTAAGGGACCATCCCCCTTATTACCAGGGAGCACAGTGAGTAGCTGAAGCAAGTACTGGAGCAGAATTCTCACCAACCGGGGGGCGGTAAAGAATTGGAAAACTTCAGTGGGTATCAAGCCAGGGACCCAGCAAGAGGAGGTGACGCTTGCGGAGCAGCCTTGTGTGTCAAGCCAGGGACTGAGCAGGCCAGTAGGGTGAAGCTTGAGAGGTATCTGGAGTCCCAAGCTAGGGACGCAGCAGAGAGACAGGGGTGACGCTTGAGGAAGATACTACAGTGAAGATTAGAGACGCTTACGGGATTCAGTGGTAGTGGATCATCTAGTCTAGTGAGAGAGACTGTGAGCTCAGTGGGCTGAAGAACTACAAGAAGTGATTGTAGTGGAAGTGACTGAACTGTTACAACTTGTGTTAGAAACTGTTAAAGACTGTTGCCATAGGAGACAGCATTCCTGCACATGCAGATGTGGCGTCTTGCTGGATGCCTTTCTCTGCATGGCTGTCCTCCTGTTGAGGTCTAGGAGTTTGCAAGTTAACATTGCAACTACCTAACCCTCTCACCCAAAGTTCTGGTAAGAGAAATAAAATCTCTTTTGCATTCAAGAAGTGTCTGGACAGATACGTGAGTTTGTTTGGGGCTGCACTGGGCAAGGAGTGTCCACACTGGACAAACCTACCTCAGTGCACTCACTCCGTCCTTCCCCGAATACTACATTGACAGGCGCATGGATAGGGAGTTTTATACTAGGGGTAAGCAGAGCCTGATGGTGAACTGAGAAGATAGTTCTCCATCAGGACCACTTTAATATAGATTGATAGTGCACGGCAGTGGATAAATCCATAACTATTCAGTCCAATAGCAGCTTTCAAACCCTCCCACTGCCGTATGGTGTCAATTTAAAAGAAAAGCCAAAATGTCACTTTCTAGATGTGCAAAGCTGATAGAGACATCCCCAAAAAGACTTGCAGCTGTAATTGCAGAGAAAGGAGGTTCTACAAAGTAATGACGCAGGGGGGCGCCATACAAATGCACTCCACACTTTTCTCATATTTATTTGTAAAAAAAAAGTGAAATCCAGTTATCATTTTCCTTCCACTTCACAATTAGGTGCCACTTTGTGTTGGTCAATCACAGGGGTATTGAAGTAAAATTCTCGGGGGTCCGGTCACTAAAATTTTCTTCCAGCTGAGGACCGAATCACAAAAGGACAATTTAAAACAAAAGGGTAAGGGGCTTCTTTTTCTGCATTTCTGCATGTAAAACAGCCTACATACAGAATACAGGTAGCAGTGATATAAATCTAGCCTCAGATCCTTCACATCAGAACAGTGTTCTCAGCCCCCCCCCGCACATCACAGCCCCCTTCACATCAGCTTTACAGCGGTCTCTTCAACCCCCTCAAATCACTCCCCCATTAATATCACTCACCATCACATTCCTGTTCTCTCCTTTATATCAGCCCCCTCCTCCTTCACATTACTGTATTCAGCCCCCTTCATATCACCCCCCCCCCCCCCACATCGCTGTCGTCACACACCCCCTACTTTGTATCACTCCCCTCCACATTCTTGTCTTTACCCCCTTTACATTGCTACCTCATGCCCCCTTTACATCATCCCCCCTTCACATTCCTGTCCCTCTCTTTACATACCTGTCCTCATTCCCCCTTCACATTCCTTTTCTCACCCTTTACATTCCACTCCTCACCCCCCCCCCCTTTACATTCCTGTCCTCAGCCTCCTTTTATATTCCTGTCCTCACCCCCCCCCTTTACATTCTTGTCCTCACCCCTCCTTTACATTCTTGTCCTCACCCCTCCTTTACATTCTTGTCCTCACCCCTCCTTTACATTCTTGTCCTCACCCCCCCTTTACATTCTTGTCCTCACCCCCCCCCCCTTTACATTCCTGTCCCCACACCCCCCTTTACTCTCCTGTCCTCAGCTCCCCCTCCTTTAAAATCCCCCTCCTCCAGATTCCTGCTTCGGCCCATCTTCACATTGTCCCCAGGTTCCCACACATTCTTCACAATAGGGGCCGCTCTCTTTGATGTTCTACCTACACAAGGCGGGAGGCACATCTATAGCTGACATCAGAGGGGCAGGACCAGGGCTGGACTGGGAAAGAAATTTGGCCCTGGACTTCATCAAGACCGGCCCACTTACATTTTGAGTGTCCCATCAGCAGCCCCTTACATCAGAGTGTCTCATCAGCGCCCCCTTACATCAGAGTGTCTCAACAGCGCCCCCTTACATCAGAGTGTCTCAACAGCACCCCCTTACATCAGAGTGTCTCATCAGCGCCCCCTTACATCAGAGTGTCTCATCAGCACCCCCTTACATCAGAGTGTCTCATCAGCGCCCCCTTACATCAGAGTGTCTCATCAGCGCCCCCTTACATCAGAGTGTCTCATCAGCGCCCCCTTACATCAGAGTGTCTCATCAGCGCCCCCTTACATCAGAGTGTCTCATCAGCGCCCCCTTACATCAGAGTGTCTCATCAGCGCCCCCTTACATCAGAGTGTCTCATCAGCGCCCCCTTACATCAGAGTGTCTCATCAGCGCCCCCTTACATCAGTGTCTCATCAGCGCCCCCTTACATCAGAGTGTCTCATCAGCGCCCCCTTACATCATAGTGTCTCATCAGCGCCCCCTTGCATCAGAGTGTCTCATCAGCGCCCCCTTGCATCAGAGTGTCTCATCAGCGCCCCCTTACATCAGAGTGTCTCATCGGCACCCCCTTACATCAGAGTGTCCCCTGAGCAGCCCCCTTACATCAGAGTGTCCCATTAGCACCCCTTACATCAGAGTGTCTCATCAGCGCCCCCTTACATCAGAGTGTCTCATCAGCGCCCCCTTACATCAGAGTGTCTCATCAGCGCCCCCTTACATCAGAGTGTCTCATCAGCGCCCCCTTACATCAGAGTGTCTCATCAGCGCCCCCTTACATCAGAGTGTCCCATCAGCGCCCCCTTACATCAGAGTGTCTCATTAGCAGCCCCCTTACATCAGAGTGTCTCATTAGCAGCCCCCTTACATCAGAGTGTCTTATTAGCCGCCCCCTTACATCAGAGTTTCCCATCACCAGCCCCCTTGATTCAGAGTGGCCCACTGAGCCATCGGCCCACCGGGAAACTCCCTGTAGTCCCAATGGCCAGTACATGCCTGGGCAGGACAGCTCCACCTGAATGGCAGGAGGCTGACATCGATGCTGAGTTAGCTACGCATAGACCCTGGGATGCAGGAGGGGAACATCGGTGGCGGGACAGCTTTACATGAACCCCAGGAGGCAGGTGGGGATCATGGGCAGCAGGACAGTCCCAGAAGGAGGATGGGAGCTGCAAAACATTTCCTGGTAACTAGCTTGATTGGTTTCTAGCAACCAATCACCTGCTACATAACTTGGCTGCTACAGCTGTCCATACAGAGCTGTACTACCTCTGATGTCATCCTCTTGCCATCCATGCAGAGCTGTCCTGCCACCGATAACAACTCGATAAGAATGACAGCAGTGAGGGCAGCTAATCAGTCTCCTAAATGGCAGGACTATGGTTGGTCCGGATGAAATAGTGACTGGGGCAGGACCGCAGTCCACCATTTATTGATGTCTGGTCCATCACATAAAATATTAAAAAAATAATGCTTTTGGTTGTAACATGACAAAATGTGGACATTTTCAAGGGGTATGAATAATTTTTCAAGGCACTGTAGTTTGCACACATTTGCAAATACTTGTGTAAGCTGCAGAGGCCACATCATGGCACCCTAGTGTACTGCAGGCCTAACTATATACATTTTGAGAGTCTCCAAAGTTGGAGCACATTCATAATAATTGATAGCTTGAGGACAAGTATGCCTGAAGGGAGCCTGAATTCCCCAGGTGTTTCGTACAGCTGGTTAACATTTTTTAGATACCAATGCATAATAGAAATGACATTTGCAATTTTAGAACATCTCATGCTAAATGGACAGAGGGGATTAGGGAATGGTGACCTTGACCATTCAATGGCCAAAGCCATCATCATGTCTTCTACACGTTCACCCCCTTCCTGCCCAGGCACATTTTCAGCTTTCAGAGCTGTGGCACTTTGACAATTGCATGGTCAGTCAACACTGTACCCATAAAAAAAAAATATTTTTTTTTCCATACAATAGTGCATGTGGTATTTAATCACCACTGGGTTTTTAAATTTTTGTTAAATAAACAAAAAAAAGTCTGAAAATTTTGGGGGGAAAAAAATGTGTGTTTCTTAATTTCTGTTATAAAATGTTGTAAACCAATAATCTTTTTTTCAGAAATTTAGGCCAAAATGTATTCTGCTATATTTCTTTGGTGAAAATAACCCTAATAATTATTATTATTATTATTCAGGATTTATATAGCGGCAGCAATTTACGCAGCGCTTTACAATATAAAAGGGAGACAATACAGTTACAATACAATTAAATACAAGAGGATTGAGAGGGCCCTGCTCAGAAGAGCTTACAATCTAAAAGGGTGGGGCAGGTGGTACAGAAGGTTATAACTGTCGGAAAAGAGTTGATGGAAGTAGTAGGAGATTCGTTTGAGACGTGATAGGCTTCCCTGAATAGATGAGTTTTCAGGGATCGCCTGAAGGTAGCAAGAGTAGGGGATAGCCGGACCAGTGGTCATAGAGATTTCCAGAGGATGGGAGAGGCTCTGGAGAAATCCTGGAGACGAGTGTGGGAGGAGGAGACGAGAGAGCTTGAGAGTAGGAGGTCTTGAGAAGAACAGAGGGGACGGTTTGGGTGATATTTGGAGACAAGATTGGTGATGTAACTTGGGGCAGAGTTGTGAATGGCTTTGTATGTTGTGGTGAGTATTTTGAATTTAATTCGCTGGGTGATTGGGAGCCAGTGTAGGGATTGGAGGAGAGGGTTGGCAGACACTGAGCGGTTGGTAAGGTGTATAAGTCTGGCAGCAGCATTCGTGATAGACTGAAGAGGAGATAGCCTATGGAGAGGCAGGCCAATGAGAAGGGAGTTGCAATAGTCAAGGCGAGATATAACAAGGGAATGAATGAGGATCTTGGTAGTTTCATTTGTTAAAAAGGGGCGAATTTTAGAGATGTTACGGAGGTGAAATCTACAAACTTTCTACTCGGTGTATATTATTTAGTCTATAGGAAAGTTAGAATCCTCATGGTGCTGTTGCAGAGTTTTTTTGGTGCAGAAGTCAGTGCTGGGACAGCGTGGAGTAAGAGGGAGTGTGTGAGCAGCGAGCAGAGGACAAGACACCCCCCACCACTGGACGCCCCCAATAAGCGACTTTACAAGACAACAAGACATGTAAGGGTGCAATTAGGGTGGCTAAGATAGAACACGAAAGACACATAGCGGAGGAGAGCAAAAAAAATCTGAATAAATTCTTTAAGTATATAAACAGTAAAAAAAAGGGAGGACAGACCATATTGGCCCCATAAAGAATGAGGAAGGAAATCTGGTTACAAAGGATGGAGAGATGGCGAAGGTATTGTATTTATTCTTCTTCTCAGTCTTCACGAGGGAATCGGGGGGGGGGGCTTCAGTAACCAAAACTGCAGTGTTTATCCTCATAACACATCACAAGAAGCACCTCCATGGCTAACATAAGACAGAATTAGAAATAGACTTGGAAAACGTAACATTAATAAGTCACTGGGACCAGATGGCTTGCATCCGAGGGTACTTAGGGAACTCAGTCAAGTAATTGCCAGACCATTGTTCCTAATTTTTACTGACAGTCTACTGACTGGAATGGTACCAGCTGATTGGAGAAAAGCCAATGTAGCACCAATTTAAAAAAAAAGGGAGAAAATACATCCATGGGAATTACAGACCATTTAGACTAACATCAATAGTATGCAAGCTCTTGGAGGGGATGATAAGGGACTATATACAAGATTTTAGTAATGAGAACGGTATCATTAGCAGTAATCAGCATGGATTCATGAAGAATCGTTCTTGCCAAACCAGTCTATTAAACTTCTAACAGGAAGTGAGCCGCCATCTAGATGAAGAAAGGGCCGTAGACGCGGTGTATCTGAATTTTGCAAAAGCGTTTGACACAGTTCCCCATAAAAGTTTATTGTACAAAGTAAGGTCCGTTGGCATGGACCATAGGGTGAGTGCATGCATTGAAAACTGGCTACAAGGGCGAGTACAGAGGGTGGTAATAAATGGGGAGTATTTGGAATGGTCATGGGTGGGTAGTGGGGTCCCCCAGGGTTCTGTGCTGGGACCAATCCTATTTAATTTGTTCATAAACGATCTGGAGGATGGGGTAAACGGTTCAATTTCTGTATTTGCGGAGGATACTAAGCAGGACAATAACTTCTCTGCAGGATGTGGAAACCTTGCAAGAAGATCTAAACAAGTTAATGGGGTGGGCAACTACATGGCAAATGAGGTTTAATGTGTAAAAATGTAAAATAATGCATTTGAGTTGCAAAAATATGAATACAATCTATACACTGGGGGGAGAACCTCTGGGGGAATCTAGGATGGAAAAGGACCTGGGGGTCCTAGTAGATGATAGGCTCAGCAATGGCATGCTGCTTCTAACGAAGCAAACAGAATATTGGAATTAATTAAAAAGGGGATCAACTCCAGAGATAAAGCGATAATTCTTCTACTCTACAAGACTCTGGTCCGGCCTCACCTGGAGTATGCTGTCCAGTTCTGGGCACCAGTCCTCAGAAAGAATTTACTGAAAACAGAGCAAGTGCGGAGAAAGGCTACAAAGCTAATAAAGTGACTGGAGGATAATAGTTCTGAAGAAAGGTTACGAGCACTGAACTTATTCTCTCTGGAGAAAAGTGGCTTGACAGGGGATATTTCAATTTACAAATACCATACTGATGACCCCACAATAACTTTTTTTTTTGTGGAAGGGAGTTTAATAAGACACGTGGCTACCTATTAAAATTTGAAGAAAAGAGGTTCAAGCTTAAACTGCGTAGAAGGTTCTTTACCAAAAGAGCGGCAAGGATGTGGAATTCCCTTCCACAGGCGGTGGTTTCAGCGTGGAGCATCGATAGTTTAAAAAACTATTATAAAAGCACCTGAACGACCACAACATACAGGGATATACAATGTAATTCTAACATATAAACACACATAGGTTGAACTTGATGGACTTGTGTCTTTTTTGAACCTTACCTATTATGTAACTATGTATTGACGTCCTATTTCATTTCCTGAGACCCAAAAATGTCAGGACAGTACAAATATCCCCCAAATGACCATTTTTTGGAAAGTAGACAGTCCAAGGTATTGAGTAAGAGGCATGGCAAGTTTTTTGAAGAAATTAAAAAAAAATATTAAATTCAATTTTTTTTTTCATACTGTCACCAGTTCAGTACAGAATCATATAACTGGTGTGGCAGTGATTAGGGACACTGACTGACTGGTAAGAGTATGTTAAATAAAATAATAATAATAATTTTTAAAATATTGTTTTCATTTTTATTACATTTTCTTTATGATTTTTTTTACATACTGTGACAGAGCAATACAGTGTTACCATAGTAATGCTGTACTACTCTGGGAAGGTGATCATGATTTTTTTCTGAAGGAAATCCATGAATCCAATGAGTGAATGACCACAGCTAATCACATGGTACAGATAGGCTATGATTGGCACTATCTGTACCATGTGATCACTGTGACCAATCACAGAGATCAACACAATAGTACACAATGCACGCACGTAGTTATGCAAGTGCACGTAGTTCTGCGAGTGCACTGAGTTCTGCACATAGGTCTGTGAGTGCACGTAGTTCTGAGAGTGCACGTAGTTCTGTGAGTTCACGTAGGTCTGCAAGTGCACGTAGGTCTGCGAGTGCACGTAGTTCTGAACATAGGTCTGTGAGTGCACGTAGTTCTGTGAGTGCACGTAGTTCTGTGAGTTCACGTAGGTCTGCGAGTGCACTTAGGTCTGCGAGTGCACGTAGTTCTGCGAGTGCATGTAGTTCTGCACATAGGTCTATGAGTGCACGCAGTTCTGTGAGTGCACGTAGGTCTGCGAGTGGTCTGCGAATGCATGTAGATCTGCGAGTGCACGTAGGTCTGCGAGTGGTCTGCGGGTGCACGTAGTTCTGCAAGAGCACGTAGTTCTGCGAGTGCACGTAGGTCCTCGTGTACCTGTGTATTGTCTTGTTAAGTACCTGTGTATTGTCTTGTTGAGTATTAGTATCAGGAAGCTAGTTAGGTAATTTGGACAGGGTATAATCCCCAATCCTCATTAAATTTAATAGGTATGATGCCCGGCAGATGTGGAGAGGTGACTCGTACATCTTACAGCATGTATGCGTTCCTTGATCATCTGAGAGCGAATACTGCTGTGCAAAATGTAAGCGCATTGTTTCTCTGGAAGCCCAGGTTCTGAATCTGGGGAAGCAACTGTCAGCACTGAGAAGTCCCTCCCTACTAAAGGAGAGCCAGCAGGGGCCAGCACAGAGGCGGGTGGAGACAAAGAGGTGCAGGCACTAGCAAAGAATAGATGGGTGACAGTCTTGAAGGGTAGAGGGGGAAGTGCCAGGGAGGCTGACCTAAGGCTAGAGCATCCCAATAAGTACGCTCCGTTGAGTGACATTGGTGAAACCTGTCAGAGACCAGCACTGCAGGAGCTGAGGGACTCTCCTAGCTGCCGGGGGAAGAACTCCTCCAGTGAACGTGGGGAGAAGTGTAGGGAAAGGAAAGACTCTGGTGGTAGGGGACTTAGTTCTTAGAAGGACAGAGAGGCCAATCTGTAACAAAGACCTGAAGCGCTGAACAGTATGTTGTCTACCGGGCGCTCAGGTTCGGCACATCACGGATCTGGTGGACAGATTACTGGAAGGGGCTAGGGAAGACCCAGCTGCCATGGTGCACGTTGGCACCAATGACAAAGTCAGAAGCAGATGGAGTGTTCTAAAGAACAATTTTAGGGACTTAGGAGCTAAATTGAAGAAAAGGATCTCCAAGGTAGTATTTTCAGGAATACTATCGGTACATTGAGCCACACCAGAAAGGCAGAGGGAGATTAGGGAGGTAAACAAGTGGCTGAAGAGCTGGTGTAGTAAGGAGTGGTTTGGGTTCCTGGAGGACTGGGCCGACTTCTCAGTCGATAACTGGTTACTGATACTAATACTGTTACTGTTACTTGATAACTTACTATAGAAGGGACTGACTGCATCTAAATGAGGAGGGTGCAGATCAGCTGGGAATGGCCAAAAAGCCAAATGGCCAAAAAGATAGAGGGGTTTTTAAACTATGCAATGGGGGGAGGGTCCAGAGGTAGAGATAGTCAGCGTGGAACATATTCCAGAGAGTAGTATTGGGGGCCTTAGTGATAGGTTGCCAAAACCACATAAACACAAGGTAAGTATAGTAGCAAGTCCTAGTTACAATCTCGGAACACCCAATAAGAGGAATAATATGCGACCAGTCTAAACTATGTAGCGTGTTCACCAATGCCAGGAGCCTTGCGGATAAGATGGGTGAACTAGAGATACTGTTGTACGAGGAGGATTTGGATTTTGTTGGATTTTCAGAGACCTGGTTCAACAGCTCTAATGATTGGCTGGCAAACTTTCAAGGGTATACCCTTTATCGCAAGGATAGAGAGGGTAAAAAAGGGGGAGGGGTATGCCTATATAGCAAGAATAATGTACAAGTGAATGTGAAAGATGACATCACTAAGGGAGCTAGGGAGGAGGTGGAATCCTTATGGGTAGAGCTCCAAAGGGATGAAGCTAGGGGGAAAATAATACTGGAAGTATTCTTTAGGCCACCTAACCTGAGGGAGAAAGGGGAAACAGATCTCCTATCACAATCTGGATTAGCAGCAAGGATGGGAAGTGTTATCATAATGGGGGATTTTAACTATCCAGACATAGACTGGGTGGAGGGAACCGCACATTCATCTATGCCTCGCCAGTTCCAAAATGTCTTGCAGGACAATTTTATGGGTCAGATGGTAGACACACCAACTAGAAATAAAGCGTTATTGGATCTACTGATTACCAACGATACAGACCTGATCACAGATGTAGAAATATGGGGCAATTTATCTAACAGCGATCACAGGTCAATTGGCTTCAGTATAAATCACACAAATAGGAAACATAAGGGGAATACAAAGACACTGAATTTCAAAAGAGCCAACTTCCCTAAACTACAAACCTTGCTAGAAGGCATAAATTGGAATAAAATCTTAGGAACAAAGAACACAGAGGAGAGATGGGTTTGCTTTAAGAGCATATTAAATAAGGGCATTAGCCAATGCATCCCATTGTTTAATACATTTAAGAGCAAACTAAAGTCCTGGATGGCTTAACTCCAATGTAAAAATGCATATAAAAGCAAAGGAGAAGGCCTTCAAAAATACAAGGTTGAGGGATCATCATCAGCATTCAGACTTTATAAAGAATGCAACAAGAAATGTAAGGGTGGCATAAGAATGGCTAAGATACAACATGAAAGACACATAGCGGAGGAGAGCAAAAAAAATAAAATCACAAAAAATTCTTTAAGTATGTAAACAGTAAAAAAAGGGAGGACAGACCATATAAAGAATGAGGAAGGACATCTGGTTACAAAGGATGGGGAGATGACGAAGGTATTTAATTTATTCTTCTCCCCAGTCTTCACGAGCGAATCAGGGGGCTTCAGTAACCAAAACTGCAGTGTTTATCCTCATGACACATCACAGGAAGCAGAGTAAAGAATTAAAATTAGACTTGGAAAGCTTAATATTAATAAGTCACCGGGACCAGATGACTTGCACCCAAGGGTACTTGGGGAACTCAGTCAAGTAATTGTCAGACCATTGCTCCTAATTTTTACTGACCGTCTACTGACTGTAATGGTACCAGCTGATTGGAGAAAAGCCAATGTAGCACCAATATTTAAAAAGGGCCAAAAATACATACCTGGGAATTACAGACCAGCTAGCCTAACATCAATAGTATGTAAACTCTTAGAGGGGATGATAAGGGACTATATACAAGATTTTAGTAATGAGAACGGTATCATTAGCAATAATCAGCATGGATTTATGAAGAATCGTTCCTGCCAAACCAATATATTAACCTTCTATGAGGAGGTGAGTTGCCATCTAGATAAAGGAAGGCCCATAGACGTGATGTATCTGGATTTTGTAAAAGCATTTGACACAGTTCCCCATAAACGTTTACTGTACAAAATAAGGTCTGTTGGCATGGACCATAGGATGAGTACATGGATTGAAAACTGGCTACAAGTGCGTGTTCAGAGGGTGGTGACAAATAGGGAGTACTCGGAATGGTAATGGGGTCCCCCAGGGTTCTGTGCTGGGACCAATCCTGTTTAATTTGTTCATAAACGACCTGGAGGATGGAGTAAACAGTTCAATCTCTGTATTTGCGGATGATACTAAGCTAAGCAGGTCAACAACTTCTCCGCAGGATGTGGAAACCTTGCAAAAAGATCTGAACAAATTAATGGCGTGGGGAACTACATGGCAAATGAGGTTAAATGTAGAAAAGGTAAAATAATGCATGTGGGTGGCAAAAATATGAAAGCAATCTATACACTAGGGGAAGAACCTCTGGGGAAATCTTGAATGGAAAAGGACCTGGGGGTCCTAGTAGATAGGCTCAGCAATCGCTCTACAAGACTCTGGTCTGGCCGCACCTAGAGTATGCTGTCCAGTTCTGGGCACCAGTCCTCAGGAAGGATGTACTGGAAATAGAGCGAGTACAAAGAAGGGCAACAAAGCTACAAATTAAGGGCCTGGGGGATATTAGTTATGAGGAAAGGTTGCGAGCACTGAACTTATTCTTTCTAGAGAAGGGACGCTTGAGAGGGGATATGAATTCAATTTGCAAATTCCGTACTGGTGACCCCACAGTAGGGATAAAACTTTTCGCAGAAGGGAGTTTAACAAGACTCAGTAAAATTAGAAGAAAAGAGGTTTAACCTTAAACTACGTAAATCGTTTTTTACTGTAAGAGCGGCAAGGATGTGGAATTCCCTTCCACAGGCGGTGGTCTCAGCGGGGGGCATTGATAGTTTCAAGAAGCTATTAGATAAGCACCTGAACGAGCACAACATACAGGGATATACAATGTTATACTGACATATAATCACACACATAGGTTGGACTTGTGTATTTTTTTCAACCTCACCTACTATGTAACTATGTAACTATGAATGGTATGAATGGAAGCCATCCATTGTGTATAATTGTCATATGATCTGCTGCACACAAGGTGTGATCCTGGGAGGATGTCATATAACGCCCATCCAGGACGAGAGAGCTCCCGCCTGGCCATCATATTATAATAGGCTAGGCAGGAAGCAGTTAATTATCAATTTAAAATAATATGTTATAATAGTTTTTGTCAAGTTTGTAATGTTGAAAACATGACACTGAATTGAAAGTTTTCTGTAATGGAACAAATAATCAAGCACATTCTTAATCAATGAATTTGCAGATGAGGAAACGTTCACACTAATGGACATTGAAGGTCCTACTAAGCTGATTGCTGGAGAAGAAGCTTCAATTTTCTGTAAAGCTACCAAATTCCCAGAGAACACGAATGTGACTTGGCTGGAGAAGAGGAGAGGACAAGTCTATGAGATCCCAGAGTCCCATGGAGGAGATAAGGAGGAAGAGGAGAGACTGATGGACACACAGTATGGGGTCATATCATGCAGAGAGGGACCAAACTACACATCTTCACTGAAGTTCAGACCCAGCATGGCCAATCACAAAGATGTGACCTTCATCTGTAGATATAGCCATGGAAAAGAGAAGAAAGAGAAAACATTTCACTGCAGAGCTATTTATGGTGAGCAGTCTCTATTATTACATCCATGGCTTGTGTTCATTGTTGTGTATTGATTGTGTAACGGCGTTAATACAGGAAAAATACCGTCTGATCACTATTGTTCACAACTTGTACCTCTTATTTTATATGTTGTAGTGTCAGAAAGAACAAAATGATTTACCATGGTGTCACGGAAACGTACGCCTGTGGTGGCTAGCTAACTGGGGCATGGTCCTTGACTATGGGGCTGATTTATTAAGATGAATGCGCTGCACTGGTTCATACCGGTACCTCCATTTGTGCACCAGATAAATTATCAAGTGAGCGTATGAACCGGCGCACGCATAAGTGCAACACATAATATGCCGGCGCAATTCATAATAGCGCACGCCGTATCATTAACAGTCCATTCACACAGGGGCAACATGACTTCCAGCGCGACTTTGGGAGACAACGTGGACACCACTTGAGTGTGAATCACAGAGCGACTTGGGGCGACTTACAACACGACTTTAAGTCGCTCCCAGGCCAGGCGACTTTATTGAAAAAAAAAACTGGCATGGGTTTCCCTCCAAGAGCATACCAGGCCCTTCAGGTCTGGTATGGATATCAAGGGGAACCCTGCGCCAAAAAAAAAAGGCGTGGGGGACCCCCTCAAAATCCATACCAGACCCTTATCCAAGCACGCAACCTGGCAAGCCGCAGGAAAAGAGAGGGGGCGAGAGAATGCCCCCCTCCTAAACCGTACTAGGCCACATACCCTCAACATTGGGAGGATGCTTTGGTGTCCCCCCCAAAGCACCTTGTCCCCATGTTGATGAGGACAAGGGCCTCATCCCCACAAACCTGGCCGGTGGTTGTGGGGGTCTGCGGGCGGGGGCTTATCGGAATCTGGAAGCCCCCTTTAACAAGGGGACTCCCATATTCCGGCCTCCCCCCTTTGTGAAATGGTAAGGGGGTACAAATTTACCCCTACCATTTCACCAAAAAAGTGACAAAAGTGTTAAAAATGATAAGAGACGGTCTTTGACAAGTCCTTTATTAAAGTCTTCTTTCATCTTCTTTCTTCTGGTCTTCTTTCTTCTTCCTTTCTTCATCCTTCGGTTTCTTCATCTTCTTCTTCTTCCCCCACCTTCTTCTTCCTCCAATCCGCTTCTTCTTGCTCCGGTGTTCTCATGTGACATCTTCCTCCACGGCGTCTCTTCTTCATTCTCGGGCTGCTCCGTGCAATGGGGGGCTCCCACTGTGTAACGCTTCTCTTCTTCTGACAGGTTTTATATAATGGAGGGCGGGGCCACCCGGTGACCCCGCCCCCTATGACACACAGTTCCATGCATCAGAGGGGGACGGGACCCGAAAGCATCCTCCCAATGTTGAGGGCATTTGGCTTGGTACGGTTCAGGAGGAGGCGGGCTGCTCCCTCGTCCCCCCTCTTTTCCTGCGGCCTGCCAGGTTGCGCGCTCGGATAAGGGTCTGGTATGGATTTTCAGGGGGACCCCCACAACATTTTTTTTTGTACGGGGTTCCCCTTAAAATCCATGCCAGACCTGAAGGGCCTGGTAAGGAATTTCGGGGCACCCCCACCCATTTTTTTTTTCTTCTTTTTTTTTTTTCTTAAAGCTAACATGACCTGTGTGCAAATAGCCTTAAAAAAACCCATAGAAGTGAACCAGCGCAAAGTCAAGTTGAGAGGTGCGCCTGTTCAACTTATGCAAATGAACCTACGTGGCTTGACATTTACTAAGATTTTGCCGGCGCAGTGAACCAGAGCACTTGAACGGGCGCAAATGCCGCTTGCGCTTGTGCTTTCGCATGCGCTGTGCATAAATTGACCTAGCGCAGTTCCGAGTGTATTTGCAGGCGCAGCAAGCTTGCTCAGAGAACGTTAATTTTCCGTTCTATTTTGGGCATATTTGTTACTTGGACAGTCATATCTATGCTTCCTCACATCACCCCACATCAGCCCCATAATATTGGCACTTCCAGCTTCTTTTAATTCTGAGTTGAAGATGCTATGCGCCCGGTCTATAGCGGCGCACAGATCGCGGCCACCCGTGCGTCGGCATGCTCATAGTAAATGGGGAATTGCGTTGTGTTACAGGCGCAAATGCTTTGTGAATACGAAAAAGGCTGTTGCGCGTCCGCGTGTCCCGCTACTCATGGCGGGAATGCTTTGTAAATCAGCCCCGATGTTAGGATGGAATAAGGGGGAACCTATTCTGATTAGTAAAGCCTCGTAGATATGGTTTGATTATTGGCAGGGGATTGTCTGTTGACAGACTGTTGTCCTAAAATCTTACCCTTAGTACGCTCCTTTTGACAATTGTTGTCCAATTTCCGGCAAACAAATATTGGATGACAAGCTAGTACATTTTCGGCGGACAGCAGCTTGACGTCTGATTTTGGTATAATCAGTACACAAATCCGTTGCACAAAAGTCGAAAGTGCTCGAATGCTCATCAAACACAAAATTAGCAGAAGGGGCCCAAAGGGTGGCGCTCAAGAGCTGAACTTCCTCCTACGTTTGTGTTTGTGGCATGACAATTGTGTACCTTTTAGTATGCAAGACAAGATCCTGGCACACGCCCTTTGACAAAAATCAGATGCTCGGTGTGTATGAGGCTTAAGGTTTGGGGAACAGTCTAGCAATTAGCACACACTTCTAGGATTCCTCCAGCAGCTATCGTACAAGCTAGAACCCCGTTGTTAATCACTCTTCCCACTGTTCACCCACATACACACAACAAACGGTAGCTTGCCACCACCCTGCTAGCCACCACACAAACAGATCTCCGTCTAGCAGATCTGTTGGGTTACAATTTGCATGCAATCTGCCAACACACAGTGCAATTGCATCCAAATTGGCAATTAACTTAGATTTAGACATAGAGACTAAAATGCAACAATCTCTCCAGAGATATAAGCCCTAGCTTAGCACACAGAAATCACTTAATTTTATAAGTTAAAGCAGAGTTCCACCCAAAAGTGGAACTTCTGCTTTAAGTCCTCCTGTTTGTGAATCTGCGCTTTTGGAGAGGAGGGGGGAGCAGATACCCGAATTTGACAGGTACCCGTTCCCACTTCTGTTCCGGTCGCCTTGGCGTCCGGAAGCAGAAGCTCTCCTGCCGTTTGCGCATGCACAGTGAACACCCGGCTGTGAAGCTGTCACAGCCGGGTGGTCATAGTAGAGCTGCCGTGGTCCTGAAGGAGGACATGGGGAGAACACGGCAGCGGTGAGTTCACAGCTGGACCGTGGCACAGGAGAGATGCTGCTTATTAAAAGTCAGCACCTACACTTTTTGTAGGTGCTGACTTTTAATAAACAAATGACTCTAACTTCGCTTTAATATGCCCAAAGAGGGCAGTACATAAAATTTATACAAAGAAAAAGAATTACAAAATAAAAAGGGAATAGAAACAGAAACAAAACTTTACCAAGATTTGTTACAGTGCCTTGCAAAAGTATTCACCCCCTTGGCTTTTTACCTATTTTGTTACATTACAGCCTTTATTTGAATGTTTTTTTAATCTGAATTATATGTGATGGATCAGAACACAATAGCCTAAGTTGGTGAAGTAAAATTTGAAAAATATATACATTAAACTATTTTTCAGAAATAAAAAACTGATAATTGGCATATGCGTATGTATTCACCCCCTTCGTTATGAAGCCCATAAAAAGCTCTGGTGCCACCAATTACCTTCAGAAGTCACATAATTATTGAAATGATGTCCACCTGTGGGCAATCTAAGTGTCACGTGATCTATCATTACATATACACACCTTTTTGAAAGGCCCCAGAGGCTGCAACACCTAAGCAAGAGGCACCACTAACCAAACACTGCCATGAAGACCAAGGAACTCCCCAAACAAGTAAGGGACAATGTTGTTGAGAAGTACAAGTCAGGGTTAGGTTATAAAAAAATATCAAAATCTTTGATGATCCCTAGGAGCACCATCAAATCTATCATAACCAAATGGAAAGAACATGGCACAGCTGCAAACCTGCCAAGAGACGGCCGCACACCAAAACTCACGGACCGGGCAAGAAGGGCATTAATCAGAGAGGCAGCACAGAGACCTAAGGTGACCCTGGAGGAGCTGCAGAGTTCCACAGCATAGACTGGAGTATCTGTACATAGGACAACAATAAGCCGTACGCTCCATAGAGTCGGGCTTTATGGCAGAGTGGCAGAAGAAAGACATTACTTTCAGCAAAAAACAAAATTGCATGTTTTGAGTTTTCTAAAAGGCAGGTGGGAGACTCCCAAAATGTATGGAGGAAGGTGCTCTGGTCTGATGAGACTAAAATGTACCCTTTTGGCCATCAAAGAAAACACTATGTCTGGCGCAAACCCAACACATCACATCCCTTTCAAAGAACACCATCCCCATCGTGAAACATGGTGGTGGCAGCATCATACTGTGAGGAGTTTTTTCAGCAGTGGGGACTGGGAAACTGGTCAGAGTTGAGAGAAAGATGGACGGTGCTAAATACAGGGATATTCTTGAGCAAAACCTGCACCACTCTGTGTGTGATTTGAGGCTAGGATGCAGGTTCACCTTCTAGCAGGACCTAGCCCACAGGATGCCTCTGTATTCTGAAGTTACCAGAGTTGTATAGACCTGGAATGGCTCCGATTGCTGGGTGGGGGATAGGATTTCCAACACCAGAGCGTCAGTCTGATCACGACAGTACCAATCACTGTTCAGGTGTTGCAATCTGGCACCATATGACAATTTTGAGTGTTTCTCCTGGATTCTAAATGCGCTTCAAATAAAGACTTATATGTACATGTAGCCCAACATGTGTACGATCAGAAGGTCATATTGTCATCTATCTGCAACTAATATTTTAGCTTTTATGAGAAATAAAAATAGATTTCTCAGATCTGGTGATATCAATCAAAGCTGGCAGACAGTTCAGGACCTCCTGACTGTCTCCTGCTGATTCTTGTAGCCCAAATGACTAGGACTTTCTTTGAGGCTTCAGGAAGGTGAGAAATACATGTCTGCTTAGATGGGATAATTTTATTGGCATCTACAGTAGGTGTCAACTATAGCCTAGAAGCTTGCCCTGTCTTGCTAGATGGTGAACAACCTGGTGCTAAATGCTAATTGGGGAATACCGTATCTTTAATAACACAAAATGAAAGTAAAGCCATGTGTTTTTTTACACCTTAATGCATCCTATGCATTAAGGTGAAAAAACTTCTGACATTGACTGGCCCCCCAATGCCCCCCCCCCCTCGTTTTACTCACCTGCGCCCTTCCATCCCTCGGCGGAGATGTACTCTTCCTCTCTGCCCGGGGGTTCTTGGCTCTTAATTTACTAAGGCAAATCCACTTTGCCTTACAAATGCACTTGGAAGGGCAGTTGCTGTAGATCTGAGGGGAAGATCTAAATGAGTGGAAGCTCTGCTGATTTCTATCATCCAGTCATGTACAAGCAAAAATGCTGTTTTTGACTTTCCTTGCATGTCCCCCTCAGATCTACAGTGACTGCACTACAAAAATCGCACTTGTAGTGCAAAGTGCATTTGCCTTTAGCAAATAAATCCCATCACATTGTTATTAGAGATAAATGTATTGAAATATATTATGGCATTTATTTATAATTGCTCTTACACAAGATTCACACAATTTTCACCCAGGTACCACCCAGGTCATCTTTAAACTGACTCCAAAATATTTTCAGAATTTCACTCAAATTCACACACTATTGTCTAAGTTAGCCCTGCCCATTTTCACAGGTACCAAAACCTTCCTAAAGCCCAACAATTTTTAAACAGTTAATTTTTTAAACAGATTGTAAAAGTCCTTACAAGACAGCTATTAGCCCTTGTACAAACGGTTGGAGATTCCGACGGAATGTGTCCTATCGGACCGTTTTGTCGGATAATCCGACTGTGTGTGGTCTGCATCGGACTGTTTCCGTCTGAATATCCGTCGGACCCAATTTTCCAACTTGTTGGAAATATTTTCCGACAAACTGGTCCGATCAGACATACTCCGATCATGTGTAGAGAATTCCGATCGGACAAAGTGCCACGCATGCTCAGATCAAATTCCTACATCAAAGCTATTGGCTACTAGCCTGAATGTAGTCCCATCGTAACGAAATTACGTCATCACGTTCTGACGATCGGATTTTCCGACAACTTCGTCCAACCGTGTGTATGCAACAGTTTCGGGCAAGATCCGACGGACAAAATCCAACAGATTTGGTTGGCAGAATGTCCGACCGTGTGTACAAGGGCCTAGAGTGCCCCTTTCCTCTTGTTTCCAAAGTTTACATCAGCACCCATCAGTGCATATTGATGTGAAATCATCTAGCACGGACCTAAAAATAAAAGAAATAAAAAAGAAAAGTTTTCAATTTACTTTACTTGTTCCATCTGCTTTCAGGTTCCCCTGAAGGCAGTAGTGGGGTAGCCCTGGCCGCAGAGCTGCCCCCTGGGAAAGCAACAACACTAGTGCCTTCAGGGAGACCCCATACCTAAGCTGCAAGATCTAACAGTATTTTGACACTGCATCCTAGACAGCACCCAGGAAGATGGGACAAAATACTACATATATGTTGTCCCCTGGGGAACAAAACACATTGATACAAATTGAAACACGACTTTTTTTCTTTTATAAAGTTGAAGATGAATAGAATGTCTCTGATGAATAGTTTGTATATCAACTTTGCTTTTGTTTTAGTGGGGAGGGGGGGGGGGGGGAGAAAGAATGTCACTGGCTGGGCCTTGCAGATTTTATAATAAGGTTAAACTGTGTATTCCTTTTCAGTTTTGGTGCTCCTCAAATCTAGTTATCTTCACAACAGTGTATAGGTAACTTACACTGAGAAGAAGAAAAAGTAAAGAACAGACTTTAAGGCTGGGTTGACACCATCCCCACATCCGTCTCACAGCAGGGGTCCAGTGCCTCCTGGTTCACCATTCCAGGTTCTATTTCAGTCTGAATTTTGGGCTGAATTCAGACCTGAAATTGACCAAAAGACGCACAGTGTTTTTCTGCAAAATACACCGGAATCGCTGCAGAGATATGTGAACCGACTGCTATTGCGAATTGGATGAGAGGAACCCACGTCCAGTTCGCAATGGTGTGAACCCAGAATAAAGGTTGCCACTATAATCCCAATAGGAAAGAAAATGGTTTTGTGTTTATGGTAAAATATCAAAATTTATTACATCACATTAAAACATATGATTAACTTCTGTAGGGCCATGTATTCCAGTAATTGTTGATATTGTTCTATCAACCTTGGCATTGCAGATTCCGCAACTGAAAGTACGCTTTACATGCATATCCTAATAAATATTGTTAATTGAAAAAAAACATATGATTAAAAAAAGAGCACATAGACATATCTTATTGGTACACTGTCCCAAATATATATACACTATATGGGGAGACTGAAAAGGAAAACCACATAGATGGCCCATGGAGTGGTATCGCTGTAGTCCAAGGAGATCCCTTCTGACTAGAGGCCAAACTATCAGAATTGCAGTCTCAGCAAAAATGGATTGCTACGCGTTTCGCCAGTAGAATTGATCGCTTTACATACCGTGCCTGCCCACGAGTTTTGATGACTTTTGCAGTCCATTGGAAATTTTTGATTATTATATACATCATTGCTGAGTCCTATTAGGACAATCATTTAATCTTTCATCCATGGACAAGGCCCCTCAGTAGGCTGCTGTACATCCTTGTGGGAGGCTTTCTGCTCCTTTTCTCTTTCTTCGTCCTTCTCTTTCCCTTCTCCTTACCTTTACCTCCCCTTGCCCCTTTTTTGTCTATACGATGCACTTTTCCATGGGCTGGATGCCTTGTGTTCCTTGGATGCTCTTTTAGCCATGTACCACTAGGTCGCCCTGAAGAAGCTACTGGCGCAACGCCCATCGATCCATATGGGACAGTGTACCATGTTTTAACCACTTCAGCCCCGGACCAATACACACCTTAAGGACCAGAGGTCTTTTTCCAATTTCGCACTGCACTGCTTTAACTGGTAATTGCGCAGTCATGCAATATTGCGCCCAAACGAAATTTGCGTCCTTTTCTTCTCACAAATAGAGCTTTCTTTTGATGGTATTTGATTGCCTCTGCGATTTTTATTTTTTGTGATATAAATGGAAAAAGAGCGAAAATTTTGAAAAAAAAAGATATTTTCTTCTTTTTGTTATAAGAAAAATTGAATAAACTAAATTTTAGTCATACATTGAGGGCAAAATGTATTCAGCCACATGTCTTTAGTAAAAAAAATGTCAATAAGCATATATTTATTGGTTTGCGCAAAAGTTATAGCGTCTACAAACTAGAGTACATTTTCTGGAATTTACACAGCTTTTAATTTATGACTGCCTATCTCATTTCTTGAGGTGCTAAAATGGCAGGGCAGTACAAACCCCCCCCCAAATGACCCCATTTTGGAAAGTAGACACCCCAAGGAAACTGCTGATGGGTATGTTGAGCCCATTGAATATTTATTTTTTTTGTCCTAAGGGATTGAATAATGACAAAAAAAAAATATATATATTTTACAAAAAGTTGTCACTAAATGATATATTGCTCACACATGCCATGGTTATATGTGGAATTGCACCCCAAAATATATTCCGCTACTTCTCCCGAGTACGGGGATACCACATGTGTGGGACTTTTTGGGAGTCTAGTCGCGCACGGCACCCCGAAAACCAATCACCACCTTCAGGATTTCTAAGGGTGCAAATTTTTGATTTCACCCCTCACTACCTATCACAGTTTCGAAGGCCATAAAATGCCAAAATAGCACAAAACCCCCCAAAATGACCCCATTTTGGAAAGTAGACACCCCAAGCTATTTACTGAGAGGCATGTTGAGTCCATGGAATATTTTATATTTTGCCACAAGTTGCGGGAATATTACAAACTTTTTTTTTTTTGCACAAAGTTGTCACTAAATGATATATTGCTCACACATGCTATGGGCATATGTGAAATGACACCCCAAAATACATTCTGCTGCTTCTCCTGAGTACAGGGATACCACATGTGTGGGACTTTTTGGGAGCCTAGCCGCGTACGGGACCCCGAAATCCAAGCACCGCCTTCAGGATTTCTAAGGGTGCAAATTTTTGATTTCACACTCCTCACTACCTATCACAGTTTCGGGGCGATCGGGGGGGGATCGAGGGGGGGGGGGTTGTGTGCCTGTGTGTACCTACATGTCAGTGTAGTGTTGGTGCACACTTACTATTAGTCTTCTCCTCGTAGTCCGGTCAAAAAGACCGCCCGAGGAGAATGACATCACTTCCTCCTTCCTGTGTAAACAATACACAGTGGGAGGAAGTTTGTCATTGGCCAGGAGCGATCCAGAGGGGGTGGCCAGAAACCAACGGCCATCCCCTCATCACGGATCGCTGCTGGAGGGAAACGGACCGCCGTATCCAGCGGGAGGGGGTCCAATCGGACCCCCCACCCGCTGGAAGGCAGGCACGTACATCTACGTGCTTGTGCCTGCCTGTGCCATTGTGATGACGTATAATGGCAATACGGCGGTCCTTAAGTGGTTAATGTGATGTAATACATTTTTATATTTTACCATAAACACAAGACCATTTTCTTTCCTTTTGGGATTCCAGTGGCAACCTTTAAAGTCCGTTCTTTACTTTTTCTTCTTTTCTGTGCTTATATATATGGATGTGTTGCCACACTCTGCAGGACATGTTTTTAAACTTTATTCAATATTTTCTAGGTAACTTACATTCTCCATGTCAATAATATCTTTCTCATACTATGTATGTTTTATTTAAAACTTTTTAGCTAAGCCTCAGCTTTTACAGCCAATATCACAACGTTTATTTGTCTCTGAGGAGTTGAAATATTTGGTCACTCTGGAGAAATTTTACCCCAAAAATATCAAAATCAGATGGACACATGGAGTGGGGGACCCACAAGAAATCTTGCCATCCACAGAGACATTCACAGATATTTCTGATGGAACCTATAATGTCTGCAGTGAGGTCAGAATTCCCGAGGAGCTCCTGAAGGATCCAGAATTCAGAGTACGAGTGAGCTGGGAACATGAATCTCTGGACACACTGGGATACAAGGATCTATCTATCAGAGACCCAGGTGAGTTACATTAGGTTATCGCAAACAAATATAGAGACTTTAGAGAATCCATATGAAAAATACAGTTGTGAAAAGAGGGTCTTTCTGTATTGGTAATAGACAGTAATATTGAACAGCAAGCAATCTATTATGAAATGAGGAACCAACAATGCAGATCAAATCTATGCCATTCTTACATAGGCCTGTGCTAAATATAAAGCACAAATAAGAGCATCCCAATCTTCTGTAGTGGAAGTTGCAATAAAGATTAAAGGCCTACATAGACATGCATGCAAAATATGATCACCTTTCGGTTTCTATGCCAGCCACCAAGACTCTATTATACAGTGCACAGCTTTACAGATGAATAACACAGCTCAGGGTTTAGGATAACAGTTAGGCATTCTATGGGAGTAAGGACAAATCTGGCCAGCCAAGGTCACCATAGACTTTAAGAGGTCTGGGTGTGGGGCTCCCACTCCGATCTCTGCTCTCACTATAGCCACTCCCTCTTGAGCATACAGGCTGCATGGGGCGAATTCAGAGCATCAGTGGCACTCCCGGCCCACCCCCTCTCTGCTGGCTGGCTGGGGAATACAGCGCTGCCTCTCGTGTCCTCTGTGCACTTTGCCATGCCATCATCGGGGGCCCCAATTTGCAGGCAGCATGAGTTCAAGGGGCAGCTGCTTTGGGCTCCACAACAAAGATTCGGCCCAGGGCAGCTTTCCCGCTTGTCCCATGTTAAAGATGGCCCTGCCTTGTAGAATGAGCTCCTATTGGGGACTAAATGTGTCTGTGCCGACACACGAGGCTCTAACATGGTCCTCCATTGTCACTATCAGGAATTTGATCATGAGCAATGTTGTGCAGCCTACCCTGTAACAAACAGAAAGGGGTGGAAAAGGCTTCAGGAGATCAGTAGCACAGTGATGCATAGGGGATAAAAAAGGTGAAAACATATATTTAAGGCAATCATTTATTTATTATTATTTATAATTAATTATAGGATACACAGTGCCTGAGCAAACCAGATATCACTAACTTAAAGTTTATACTGTTCCAACATTCATGTGAATTCTATATAATTTATGTGTTCATATGTGCCTTTATAGAAACAAATGCTAAAGGAAATTTTAGAAGCAGAGAGATCAGCAGACCACTTGTAAAGACTTTGTCTAGGTCAGAATTTAGAGGACCACCGAAACCAGATAGTTGTTGCTGCTACTCAACTTTCCGAGCTGTCAGGGTCTGAATATACTGCATCATGCAAATTTGGGAAATTAAATCTGAACCGTAACGATGGTACGCTTTTTGTTTTGTAGAATATCCATGGAACCCTGTGGTGGAAGAGATACAGACACCAAAAATATTTCCTGACATCCCAGTCACTCTACAGTGTCATATCTCCGAGTATTTTCCCAACGCCATCACCGTGACGTGGCTGAGAAAAAGCGAGAATCAGGAGATATGTGAGGAGACTGATAATATGGTTAGCAATACAGTAACCCCCAGGAGAGAGGCTGATAACACATACAGGTGTACAGCAAGACTGACCATCAGCCCCAAACTGAGCGTCCACCAGGGGGCAGAATACATCTGTAGGGTGGATCACCCCTCTCTGGAGAAGCCCATTGAGAAAAAAACTGGAAAACTTATTGTAATGGGTAAGTGTTTGTATTGTTTGGATAGATTATGCTATAAAGTAGTTCCTTAAAGAGAACCTGTCACCATCTTAATAAAATATTGATGGTAAAAGCACGCTACAATCAAGTATTTAAAATGTGTTTTGCAGTGTTGTTGTTCACTTCTTATTGACTTGATGTGCCTTTGCATATCTGTTAGCAAATTCCCTAGCACTGCCCCCCTCCCCTTCTTGCACATCATAGCCCTCTACCCTTTTGGTGACTTTTTTTATTACTATTTTTGCTGACCCAGCCCCCCGGTCCTCCTCTTACTTCCCTACATATCCTTTTACATAGTAGGCAGGGAAGGAGTGAAGGGGAATACTATAGAGTGTCACTTCCGTGATGGCTGTGAGGCTGCTGGGACTATTGACATCCCATCCCATATGGCGGCACTCAACAGTAATCTCAAGGCTTTTGGAGGTCTACACAATCAAAGATTTTACAGGTAAATAACATGCATTAAGTATGTCAAATGTTCAAAAACATATGGTAAGATTGTTGTTGAAGATAATAAAATAAATTAAAAAAAAATCCACCTGGGGATAAGATAAGTTTGCTGGAAACATATTTTTATGAATCTTATTGGCTTGTAGATGTGATCATTACTGAGCTGATGACCAGGTCTTTGAGACCTCCTTGCCAGATTAACGAAAATGTGCACAGAAAAAAATTATTTTATTTTTGTTTCTGATTCATTTTTTAAGTTCATAATTTTTTTTTGTCATATGCATTATGTTAGAATGATTTGTTTTTGGATTTTTTTTCATATATTCATTATTTTCAAATGGGTTCACATTTAGGAATTTGGATTTCAGAAGAAGGCTATATTCATTCTATTTTTATTATTTTATTTTATTTTGCGTTATTCTTTTCTGTTCTATTCCTTTATTTTCTATTCTATTATTTTCTCTTTTATTCTGTTTTATCCTATTCCTTTATTTTCTATTCTATTCTTTTTTTATATATTTTTTTTCCAAGCATTTTATTCAATTATACAGGAATGGTGTTACAGAGGAGAGTCATATCAAAACAGTAGTAATAAATAATTTTACATATAGGAGGTAAGGTCTCCCAATAATACAAGAGGATAAGTGTTTTAACGAGGTAACACAGGAAGGTTAATGGTTAACAATACAGGTATCTGTCCCTCTCTGGTCAGCTTGATACAGGCTGTTAAAGTTTACAAAATGATCAAACAAATAACTATCAATGAAGTAAGAAAATGAGGGTCATATTTAAAGTCATTTTGTGAGCTATTTAGTTATAAGCAGGGGCGTTGCTAGGTCTACAAAAGATCTGGGGCTGGAGCCCATAGCAGCAAAGTAAAGAAAGTCGCTTGGGCAGACATACACATGTATATAATATACGTGTGTGTATGTTAATATATTTATATATTATCATTACATTAGGGTCCCCAAAGCCCCGTTCATTACATCGGGGTCCCCAGAGAGCCCCCCCTTTACATTGGGGTCCCCAGAGAGCCCCCCCTTTACATCTGGGTCACCAGAGAGCTTGTCACATCACTTGCCACCAGCGGCAGATTGTTACATACAGAGGCTAGGGTATATAGAAGAGAGTCTAGTGTATAAAGAGAAGCTAGTGTATACAGAAGCTAGGGTATACAGAGAGCCTAGTGTATACAGAGAGGCTAGGGTATATAGAAGAACAGACTAGGGTATACAGAGAGGCTAGGTATACAGAGTGGCTGGGTATACGGAGAGGCTAGTGTATACAGAGAGGCTGGGTATACAGAGAATCTAGGTATACAGAGAGGCTGTGTATACAGAGAGGCTAGGAATAGAGAAGCTGGGTATACAGAGAAGCTATATATACAGAGAGACTGGGTATACAGAGAGGCTGGGTATACAGAGAGGCTAGTGTATACAGAGAGGCTAGTGTATACAGAGAGGCTGTGCATACAGTGAGGCTGGTGTATACAGTGAGGCTGGTGTATACAGAGAGGCGAGGGTATACAGAGAGACTAGAATATATAGAAGACAGGCTAGGGTATACAGAGAGGCTAGGTATACATACAGGCTGAGTATACAGAGAGGCTAGTGTATACAGAGAGGCTAGGTATACATAGAGGCTGAGTATACAGAGAGGCTAGGTATACAAAGATGCTGGGTATACATGGAGGCTAGGTATACAGAGAGGCTAGTGTATACAGAGAACCTGGGTATACAGAGAGGCTATTTATACAGAGAGGCTAGTGTATACAGAGAGGCTGGGTATACAGAGAGGCTGGGTATACAGAGAGGCTGGGTATACAGAGAAGATGGGTATACAGAGAGGCTGGGGTAGTACAGTTTCACCTCTCCCCCTCCCCTCCCCCTCCTCCATGATCTGCACTCACCTGCCGCTTCCCCAGCTCAGGAGCTTGTGTGAGAAAGTTCCTCCTGACTCTATGACATAGGCAGAGCAAGGAGGAGACTCACTCTCACATTCATCTCCCTTCCCTGAATGTCAGTAAATCACGGTAGGACGGCCCTCGACTTGGGGCTATGGGCCCCAGATTCGGGCTCTACCCTCAATAGCCACCCCCTAATGACGCCACTGGTTATAAGTATAACAGCTGAATCACATTATATACTATAGTGCCTTCTCCTTCTTCTAACATCATGGGTCTATTCTTTTTTATAAATTCGATTCTATTCTATTCAATTCTGTTTTGTTCTATTATATTCTCTTTTATTCTCTTCTATTTTATTCCTTTAGTTTCTATTTGTTTCTATTCCATTGTATTCTATTCTCTTCTATTTTTATTTTCTATTTTATTTCTATGCTATTCTATTATACTCTGTTCTATTCCATTCTATTAGGCAGCCTAAGTAGGAATCATAATCTTATTTCACTTTTATACTTTACTGTATGTATTGTGACATGTTTCCATTTCAAAATTGATCTCTCATCTCTCTGTCTCCCTCTCTCTCTCTCTCATACTCTCTAGCTATGTATGAGCCTGCCGCAAGGTGAAAGGCTCACTACTGACAAAATGCTAAAAGGTTGCATGGGGTACATGGACTTGCTGAACAAAGACCCCCCCCCCTCAGCACTGAACTTATTATGTAGCATCCTTATAGCTAGGCTGCTAGGTACATTTAATTATTAGCTCCACTATACTGAATGGAGCAGGGATTGATTGTGTTGGTCTGTTCAGGGTTTCCTGAGCTGAGAGTTTGATTATTCCTACCTGCCTCTGAAAGATGTTTCCAGAGCACAGGAGAGATTCAAATGATCTGCTGAATATTTATCATTCCCCAGTCAATCACTAACAGAAGGAGTCCAGAAGGTGGCTGGGAATGTGATAAATGTGCAGGAAGCCTTAACAGATTGTTCTCTCCTCTTCAGGAGTCTCCATTCTCCTGGGGGGCTGTTTTCCCTGAGAAAGAGTTATTAAAACAAGAGCAGGGGCGGACTGACAACTCATGGGGCAATAGGAGATTATGGGGCCACACAGTATACACAAACACACACACACACAGTATACACAGACATTTTTCTATTGGCTGAGAAGATACTGGAGAGGTGGGGTAGCTATAATCTAAGGATTTTTAGACCAAAAGGATGTCGGTAATGCCACATACACACAACCGAATTAAGTCCGTCGGACCGCATTACGCTGGACAATTCGATCATGTGTGGGCTCCAGCGGACTGTTTCATCGTAAAGTCCGGCGGACTTAGAAAGTAGTTTTGACTCAAAATTTGTCCGCGGGCTTGGCTTTCAGCGGACAATCCGTTCGTCAGTGTGCTAGTCCGGCGGACTAAGAATTGCGCATGCTCAGAAGCAAGTACGAGAAGGAAGCTATTGGCTACTGGCTATTGAACTTCCTTTTTCTAGTTCCGTCGTACGTGCTGTACGTCATCGCGTTAGAAATTGCCAAACTTTCTAACGAATGGACTTGGCCACACACAGACACTCCGAAAGTCCGGCGATTTCTAACGCGATGACGTACAGCACGTACGACGGAACTAGAAAAAGGAAGTTCAATAGCCAGTAGCCAATAGCTTCCTTCTCGTACTTGCTTCTGAGCATGAGTCGTTCTTATTCCGCCGGACTAGCACACTGACGAATGGATTGTTTGCCGGATTGTTTGCCGGACTAAGTCCGCTAGACAATTTGGTCGTGTGTATGGGCATAAGGGACATTTCAGAGACAGATGTAAAAAAAACACCGATTTTTACATACCGTATTTATCGGTGTATAACACGTGCCGGCGTATAACACGCACCCCAAGTTTAGGAGGGAATTTTAAGGAAAAAAACTTTTAGGAGGAAAATTTAAGGAAAAAAACTTACATTTAAATGCCCATCAATGCAGCCTCATCAGTGTTCATCTGAAGCCTTGTTGGTGTCATTTGCAGCCTTGTCATGCAGCCTGTCCATCATTGCAGCCTGCCCATCATTGCAGCCTTGTCCTGCAGCCTGTCCATCACTGCAGCCTGTCCATCATTGCAGCCTTGTCCTGCAGCCTGTCCATCACTGCAGCCTGTCCATCATTGCAGCCTGCCCATCATTGCAGCCTTGTCCTGCAGCCTGTCCATCACTGCAGCCTGTCCATCATTGCAGCCTGCCCATCATTGCAGCCTTGTCCTGCAGCCTGTCCATCACTGCAGCCTGTCCATCAGTGCAGCCTTGTCCTGCAGCCTGTCCATCACTGCAGCCTTGTCCTGCAGCCTGTCCATCACTGCAGCCTGTCCATAATTGCAGCCTTGTCCTTCAGCCTGTCCATCATTGCAGCCTTGTCCTGCAGCCTCTCCATCACTGCAGCCTGTCCATCATTGCAGCCTTGTCCTGCAGCCTCTCCATCATTGCAGCCTTGTCCTGCAGCCTGTCCATCACTGCAGCCTGTCCATCACTGCAGCCTGTCCATCATTGCAGCCTTGTCCTGCAGCCTGTCCATCACTGCAGCCTGTCCATCATTGCAGCCTTGTCCTGCAGCCTGTCCATCACTGCAGCCTGTCCATCACTGCAGCCTGTCCATCATTGCAGCCTTGTTCTTCAGCCTGTCCATCATTGCAGCCTTGTCCTGCAGCCTGTCTATCGTTGCAGCCTTGTGCATCGTTGTCCCCTTGTCAGTGTTAATTGCAGATTTTATTTTAAAAATTACGCCGCCGAGATGTCCTGTGAATCTCGGCGGCGCCCGGTAATTCTTGGCCGCACTCGGCGGCTTTCGGCGGCTCTCGGCCATTCTCTGCGGTTTTCTGAGAAGGGCCGAAGGTGGCCGAAAGCCACGAGAGGAGCCGAAGGCGGCTGAAAGCCGCCCAGAGGCTCAAAATTGCTCAGAAATCATGGAGAATCGGCGTATAACACGCACCCGCGATTTTCCCCTGATTTTAAGGGGAGAAAGGTGCGTGTTATACGCCGATAAATACAGTACTTTCCCTGGTTTTACTGAGGCTGGCAACCCTAGTGGCACTGTGCCCTCGGGCAGTGCCCAAGTGGCCCAATGGTCAGTCTGCCCCTGAACAAGAAATTTCAGTTTTTACCTCAGCAGCTGCTGGGCTGAGGACCTGAGGAAGATTGCCTGATGATTACATTTACTGGAGGTCACTGTACTGAAGCCCTGGGTCTGGAGAAGGATCTAGGTAATCTCCCTCACTTAGGATCTACCTGCGGATGCTGGGTGACAGAGAGCTCTGAGTAAAGACCTTGCCAGGGACTGTTAGTTGTGTTACAGGAAGGAACTCAGTGCCAGAGGTTGCTATACAGACTGCTGCTTCAGGGTCCTGGATATACTGTCCTTTCCCTGCTACCTCCAGAAAGCTTCTATTGAAAGACTAGGGAGAAGTTTGTCCTCTTATCATTCTTACTGATTGTTTTGGAGTATCCAGTGACCCTAAACCCATCATCTGTGGAAGTTCTCAATCAACAATTACTAAAAAGACCCCTAGACTGAGACTGAGTTGTCGATGAGTGTGACTGGCAGCCTCTGTACTACTCAGGGAGAACCTGTCTATGTTCAGTGATTTTTATTGCATTTTAGAAATAAAGTATGTTTGTAGATTTACACTATTGCGGACATGTTTTCTATATCCTTATATGGTTGCCATATTTGAGATTTAACAACTGAAGTGCTGGGGAGGAGTTGCACTGGATGGCTGATTCAAACATGCTTGAAGCTACATTGAGCTACTTGGGCACATTTGTGTTGTTTGTTATTTTATCTTGTTGCACTTTACATTGGATAATTGCACGTGTTATACCAAATGCATGGCTTGCTTATGACACATTTTTATATCATTGTAGCAAGGTCCCAGGCCTCCTTCGGTCTGATGAGAACTTCTAGGGCCAGAGATAGCTGACATCCTTCTGTATGTGGTGGGATGTGAAGCATGGTGGGTGAAGAGTAGTTAGTCATTGGGCGCCAGACACTTCTTGAATGCAAAAGAAAGTTTATTTATCTTAACAAACTTTTCTGGGGGAAGGAAGATTAGGGCCAGAAACTTTTCTGGGGGAGGGAGGATTAGGGCCAGGACACCCATAGGTAGTTGCAAGATTAATTGGAGGAGAGAGCTCTCAACAATTATGTATGGGAGCAGTGATACCACCCATCGCACCCATGTGTTTTTGGTGCTCCCTCCTCTTCCCTGCAGCTGGAGCAGCCTGAAAATAGGTAAGTATGGGGCAGCAGACACACAGGAGAGCCAATCACATGACTGAACAGGAAGGACAAGCTTTCTGTAAGCCTGATAAAGGTTAGCAACTAAAAAATGTATTTATTCCGCTTTTACTAACTTTTATCATTTCAGAAATCACAGTTTATAAGTGATTGGAGTAATACATATTTTTGGACATGAGGGTCATATCATACACTATTAAAAGTGTATGTAAACCCTAACAATGGATTCTCTTATTTTCTCCCTTTGGTCTACCCATGCTATGGAGATGAGGAGAGGGGGGGAGCACTGTAGTCCTTACACACTTCCTGTCCTAAGGGGACAAAAATGTGCCTCCACAAATTAGGGTCGCCAAGTTTTCTTCAAGTCAAACCCAAACACTTTAGCGGCGCACACAATAATTTTTTTTTTATAGTATGAACTATACATATATTTTGCTATTAAATTACATTTATAATCATAAGAATTTAATAACAAGAGTCTTCATTTACATGAGAAATCTCAGAGTTCCCTTTCACTATAAGGGGGAACTCTGCAGACTCTGATGTAAGGGAGAACTCTGTGGACTATAACATAAGGGGTGTTCTGGGAACCCTGATTTACCTTAGTGTACTCACTCAGAGGCAGGAGAGAGAAGGGGGAGACTTCAGTCACAGACAGGGATGGATGGTGAGCTCACTCACCCCTTGGCAGTCAGCACCTCTCATCCAGATGTATCTGAGGCTGCTGGACTTCAAATTTCCGGGCCCTACTTTCCTTTTATGAGGCAAAGCGCCAGGGATTGGAGTGTGGGCAGATACAGAGGGGTAGGGGCAGGAGGATTGTTAATGTTGGCTTTGGGCAGTGTGAAAGAGAATGTAACAGGCACTCTCAGCTTAGACAACTGCAGTCAGAAACCCTGCTGGGGAGCCATAGTCCAGTCTGAATAATGTGTCCGGGATTCAGGCCGTCTGAAACCCAGACACATGATTCCAAACCCAAACAGTCCGGGTGAATCCTGGACAGGTGGCAACCCTACCATAAATACAGTACAGAAGGGGAGTGCAGTTTTCCCAGTACAGGAACTGTGTTATTGGCAGGATCAGCAGGTATCAGGTATAAAAAAAAAAAAAGAAAAGAAAACAAATGTAGCTGCCCAATCCAAGAACTGGTAAGCTGCAATATATTACATTGTGACGCTGAGTTTAATGTGCTGTAAGATGCTGTTTGTGTATTCCAGCTAAACCCCAGATGGAGGAGCCTATAGAGATCACTATGGGGGATTCCTCTCGTGTTCTCTTCACCCTCAATCTACAGAAGTTTTACCCGGAAAATATTGAAATAGAATGGACATGTGAACATAAAGATAACAAGTTTAACATGACATGGAACAACAACTCAAAAAAATATGATGATCTCACAAACGGTGTCACCAGTGTCAGCAGCATTCCTATGTATATGTTTGATGATCTGCAGACCAAAGTCTCTGTAACATGGAAACACAAATCTATGGATGAACCGGAGACCAGAACACTGACTATGAGAGGTAAGGAAGAACAGATATCAAAGAGCATACATAGATACTGTCATTTGAAGCATCAATAAAATTTGAAATGGAAAAATATTTTAAATGAAAACTTAGCCCCGTACACACGGTCGGAAATTCCGACAACAAAATCCGTCTGATTTTTTCCGATGGATTTTGTTCGAAACTGGTGTTGCATACACACGGTCGGACAAAGTTGTCGGAAAATCCAATCGTTCAGAACGGGATGACGTTCGTTTGTTAGGACGGGACTATGTTCAGGCTAGTAGCAAATAGCTTTGGTCTCGTAATTTGATCTGAGCATGTGTGGCACTTTGTCCGAGCGGAATTCTCTACAAACGATTGGAAAAAGTCAGATCGGATTTTTTTGTTGGAAAATTTGATGTCCTGCTCTCAAATTTTTTCTGTCGGAAATTCCGACAGAAAAATTCTGATAGATCCCACACACGATCAGATTTTCCGACAATATAATCCGATCGGACCTTTTCCGTCGGAAATTTCCAACCGTGTGTATGGTGGCTTAGTCAGTGGCGGCCCCATAATGCAGGGCACAGGGGCGCCGCCCCCTCCTATCCATGCGTCCGGCCCCCTAATCTACATGCAGGGCACCGGATGCATGGATTCCAATGGGGCTTTCTTTTTTTTTAAGCACATGATTAGAGCCTGAGGCCTTAATTGGCTTCAAAAAAGGGTTGGTTCATGGCACCAAGCCCACCCACTTGTGTGACAATAGCAAATTAATATTCGCTATTGTCTTCCTGAGCCTCCCCCCCCAGTCAGTGAGGAAGCCCGATTGGCCAGGGAGTCCATCTTTGGGAAGGGGGTGGGGGCTGGGCTGGTGTTTGCCAGCACAAACCCCCCCCCCCCCCCTCCGCAAAGCACCTTGAGCACCAGCCGCCACTGAACTTAATATCTGTTTATTCTAGATCAGGGGTGTCCAAACTTTTTTCAAAGAGGGCCAGATTTGATGAATTGAACGTACGTGAGGGCCGACCATTTTCCCTGACCTTTTTTGAACCATTAAAATTCGGTCTGTGTGTTAGTTCGAGCAATAATACACCGCCCAACAAGAATTCTCTTGCCTTTTGGGGCTATGTTTGAGTAAAGAGATGAGCTTGGTCATGTTACTTGGATATAGCGGATTTTTTTGGCATATAACACTCACCTTGACTTTAAGAGGGAAGTTTCAGGAAAAAAACTTAAATTTTACATAAAAAAATAGGAAGCAAAATAAGGGTCAGTGCCCATCTGCAGCCGCACCATTGCCATGAGTGCAGCATCCACCATTGCCAGGAATGCAGCCCCCCCATCATTGCCAGGAATGCAGCCCCCCCATCATTGCTCATTGCCAGGAATGCAGCCCCCCCATCATTGCCAGGAATGCAGCCCCCCCATCATTGCTCATTGCCAGGAATGCAGCCCCGCCCCATCATTGCCATGAATGTAGCCCTCCCATCATTGCCAGAAATGTAGCCCCCCATCCAAACTCCTGTTTTCTCTGTGGCCTCTTTAATAGAAAGTCCCGCCTCCTTTGATGGACAGGTCAGTCGTCCAATGGTAGCGCCGGAGACGGGACTTTCTATTACAGAGGCTGCCGTGTAAACAGGAAATTCTCCTATGTGAACGCCACTTGTCCCGCCTCCTCCCTGTCCCCTCCAAGGCATCTGGACATATATCTACCGTGGCCCCGGCGCTGGGAGATCGTTGGGGGCCACAAAAGATATATATGTCCAAATAACTAGGTGGGCTGTTCAAAACCGGAATGTGGGCCGTGATTGGCCCACGGGCCGGACTTTGGACATGCCTGTTCTAGATCATATATCATGCTGTGGGGTAGAAAGTTGAGTGTTCTCCAGGCAGGAAATGATACGGGCTCTATCTGACTTGTTGCAGCTTCTAATGCACACTGCAGAGGTGTAGCTAGAACCTTCAGGGCCCCTGTGCAAGAAACCATGAACCATTCTCTCTGAGTCCCCTTTGCGACCCTGAGACCCCTTTCACACTGAGGCATTTTTCACGTGCATTTGGGCTAAAATATAGCGCCTGTAAAGAGCTTGAAAAATGGCTCCCCTGCAGTCTTAGTGTGAAAGCCTGAGTGCTTTCACACTGGAGCGATGCGCTGGAGGGATATAAAAAAAATCCTGCAAGCAGCTTCTTTGCAGCGGTGAAGTAGACGTGTATACACCGCTCCTGCCCATTGAAATAAATGGGCAGCACCACTGAACCGCTGGCAAAGCGCTGCTGCAGAGGCACTTTGAAGGTGGTTTTAACCCTTTTTCGCCCGCTAGCGGTGGTTAAAAGCTCCCCGCTAGCGGCCGAAAACCTCTGCAAAACCAACGGTAAAGCATCTTGGTGTGAAAGCACCCTGATAGTTCCGCCACTGGTGTCAGTCATTTTTTTATTTTTATTTTTTACCATTTTATTTGATTTATACAATTTTGTTTTTTATTATTTTTTTACAATTCTTTTAGGAGCCCCATTGGGAGGCTGTGATGAGATATCAGGGGTCTAAACAGACCCCTGATTTTCCGTCTTTGAGCTAGAGAAAGGAGATTGAGCACACAGACCTCAATCTCCATCTCTGCAGCCTCAGCTGCACAGAATGAATGGAGAGGAATAGCTCTGTACAGGTTACTAGGGGGCCAATCACTGACTCTGTCCATTCAGAAAGAGAAAATTACATATTTACCAGCCCCTTCCCTGCTTTTTATCTTAACACATTCCCCGCAAGCTCACAGTCTGCAGTAAAATTAGAATAAGCAAATCTAACTGTAGACAATTATTTTTTTTCTCCTTTGCCATTTCTGTGTAAATGTATCCTTATGCCGCGTACACATGGTTGGATTTTCCGACAGAAGAAGTTGGATGTGAGCTTCTTGTCGGAAAGTCCGACCTTGTGTATGCTCCATCAGACATTTGCTGTCGGATTTTCCGCCAACAAATGTTTGAGAGCTGGATCTCACATTTTCAGCCAACAAAACTTTGTTGTCGGAAATTCAAAAAGTTGGAAAGATCCTGTGTACACAAGTCCGTCGCACAAAAGCTCACGTATGCTCAGAATCAAGCAAAGGAGCTGCACTGGCTATTGAACTTCCTTTTTCTCGGCTCATCGTATGTCTTGTACGTCACCACGTTCCCATGTTTGGAATTTTGGGCCAACATTTGTGTGACCATGTGTATGCAAGACAAGTTTGAGCCAACATCCTTTGAACAAAAATCTGCAGTTTTGATGGCGGAAAGTCCGATCGTGTGTACGTGACATTAGCTCTCCAAGCAGTTAATGACAGCCATAAAACCCTAGTTGAAGAAAGTGGAAAAATAGCCTGAACCTGTAAGGTTATCTTATTGGTATTGATATGGTAAGGTAATGATGTCAATGAAGGTGATCTGATTCCCAGGCAAGTGGCTTCTATACCACAGAGGATCTCCGAAGACTGCTTGACTTGTAGTGTAATGTAACAAAAATGTAAATTTAAATGCCACATCACTTGCTAAGTAGTGAAGATACAACTTTATTCCAATAAAAGTAGGGGGACAATCCAAAGAATATCCAATGCGTTTTGGGGGTCCAAAAACACCCCCTTCATTGGAGTGTGTTGGTTACAGTTTGAATTGCCCTCCTAATCTTCATAGGAATAAAGTTGAATATGGATCTGTGGGGCTTCAACTTACATTTTTGGGGCAATAAAAAATTGACACTCTTCCCCACTCCACTTTAAATATATTTTATTACTTTCCTCCCCCATTTGGCAAGATTGTGCTCAATTCCTGTCTCAGTGACCCCCCCCCCCCCCAAAAAAAAGTAAAGGAAATAAAATATTTTCAATGGCTATTGAAGCCACTGAGAGTAAAATCTAAAAACTCATAGGGGGCAGCTTCTCACATCAGCTTACTAAATTAAAGTGATTGTCAAGTCTTGTTTAAAAAATAAATAAAATAATAAACATGTTATACTTACCTCCACTGTGCTGTGGTTTTGCACAGAGCAGCCCCAATCCTCCTCTTCTCGGGTCCCTCTTTGCTGCTTCTGCCAACTATCGAGTGTCCCCACAGTCAGCAGCTTCCTATGAGGGCTCCCAAGCTGAGTCACAGCCCCAAGTGTCCATTCAGACACAGTAAGATAAAAATAAATCTTCTGCCTTTACAACCCCTTTAAACGTTGACAACAAAACCTAGAAGCTGATTAGTTGCCTTATACAACCGCTCCGGACTCTGGCTGCTCCAGTCTTAGTAAATTTCCCTCATAGGGTTTCAATGACATTGACTGCTGAAGCTAAACTGAAAAAAGTAGATGTATTGACATGCATGCAGAGAAAGCAACACAACACAGAGGGGTTGATTTACTAAAGGAAAACAGTGTACATTGCAAGTGCAGTTGCACCTTTTTTCCCAGAGTTTAGGGAATGTGGTAAAGCTCTGCTGATTTCCGTCGTTCAATCATGTGCAAAACAGAGATGTTGTTTATTAATTATTCCTTGCATCTAATTGGGTATTCGCCACATTCACTAAGTTTTGTGGAAAAGGAGCGCAACAGCACTTGCAAACTGCCCAGCCTATTTGCCTTCAGAAAATCAACCACAGAGTATTGGATTGGGCTTTTCTATTGTAAATTTATATGTCCTACGATAGGAGGAAAACTAACCATCTGTAGTATTTCAAATTTCACTCTTGTCTCCAGTGAAATTTGTTGAGGTGACAACAGTTGTTGGCACAGGTTATTTAAATCTAAGCCCTTGTACACACGGTCGGACATTCCGACAACAAAATCTGTCTGTCCAAAACTGGTGTTGCATACACACGGTCGGACAAAGTTGTCGGAAAATCCGATTGTTCAGAACGTGATGACATTCGTTTCTTTACGACGGGACTACATTGTGGCTAGTAGCCAGGGCCGGACTGGGAATAAAAACCAGCCCTGGAAAAAAAATTCATATCAGCCCCACAGCATTATTATACCAGCCCAACAGCATAACGTCATTATTTTTTTGTTCATGAAAGGGAAAACCATACATTTTAAAGCACATTCGATGAAGAGCGTATTATATATAGATAGGAAATCGCATAGGGATATATATATATATATATATATATATATATATATATATATATATATATATATATATATATATAAGCAAATTCCAGTTAAAAGTGGTCAGTGGATAATCATCAAGGGGGACCCCAGGAACTCAGAGCGTGGGGGGGGGGGGGGACCACCTTCCACAGAAAGAATACACTAAGGTAAGGGGGGTGGGTGCCCACCAAACGCAGCTTTACTCTGCCCTTGAATGCAGTCTCACTGTGCCCACCATTGCGGCCTCACTGTGTCCATCAAATGCAGCTTTACTGTGCCGTGAATGTGGCCCACTGTGCCCATGAATGCAGCCCCTCCTGTGCCCCATGTCCCAGTCTGCAGTCCCTGTCTGTGGGAAGGTGTGTTGTTGATGCTCAATACGGTACCTTGCATGCCAGCAGGATATCCATGACAGGCAGCAGCAGGCAGGGTCTGTTCTCGTTTGGATGGGGATGGTGCTCCTTCCAGAGGATCTGTTTGCTGTGAGATGGAGTGGTCCCTGGCCACCTGCAACTTCAGCAGTCCCCATTTTCCGTCCCCAGTCAGCCTGTCCTCTGGTCCTGGAGAAGTGGAGAGCACTGGGTGGGAGCTGGAGAGAAGGGGGAGCAGAGAGTACTGGCAGGGTTGGGGAACACATGGGTGGAGGCAAAGAGCAGGGGGTAGTGGAGATAACAGGGGTGGGGAGCAGAGAGCGCTGGGGGGGCCAAAAAGAACAGTGGTGGAGAGCATGGTAGGCTGAGAGCACTGAGGGGGCTAAGAGTGTGGGGTGGCGAAGAACACGGGGGGGGCAGAAAAACAAGAGTGGAGAGCACGGGGGCTGGAGAGTACTGGGGGGTACAAATAGTAGGGGGGAGCTCAAGAGCACCAGTGGGGGCCAGAAAGAACAGGGGGAAAAGCACAGGGGACTGGAGAGCATTATGAGAGGTGGAGAGCATTCGCAGGGTTGGAGAGCACATGGGTGGGGGCAAATGCAGGGGGGAGTGGAGAGTACGGGGGTGGGGAGTGGAGAGTGCTGGGGGGAGCCAAAAAGAACAGGAGTGGAGAGCAAGGGGGGAGGGTAGAGAGCACAGGGGGCTGGAGAGTGATGGGTGGAGCTTGAGAGCACCAGGGGGCCAGAAAGAACAGGGGTGGGGAGAATGGAGGGCTGGAGAGCACTGGGGTGGGGGCTGGAGAGTGATGGGGAGAGCTGGAGAGCACTGGGGGGGTGAGAAAGAACAGGGGGGGAGCACTCGGGGGGGAAAAGAACAGGGGGAGAGCACTGAGGGGAGAACAGGGGGGAGAGCACAGGGGGGAAGGAACAAGGGGGGGGGGGAAGAACAAGGGCGGAGAGCACTGGGGGAGTGGAGAGCACTGGGGGGGTGGAATGGGGGGGAGAGCACTGGGGGGGAGTGAAGAGCACTGGAGGGGGAAAGAACGGGGGGAGAGCACTGGGGGGAGAGCACTGGGGGGAAGGAACAAGGGGGGAAGAACAAGGGCGGCGAGCACTGGGGGGAGTGGAGAGCACTGGGGGGGTAGAACAGGGGGGGGGAGCACTGGGGGGGAGTGAAGAGCACTGGAGGGGGAAAGAACGGGGGGGAGAGCACTGGGGGGAGTGGAGAGCACTGGGGGGAAGAACAGGGGGGAGAGCACTGGGGGGAGTGGAGAGCACTGGGGGGAAAACAGGGGGGAGAGCACTGGGGGAGTGGCGAGCACTGGGGGGAAGAATAGGGGGGAGAGCAGTGGGGGGAGTGGAGCGCACTGCGGGGGGAGGGGAGCACTGGGGGGAGTGGAGCGCACTGAGGGGGGGACAGGGGGTAGAGCACTGGGGGGAGTGGAGTGCACTGGGGGGGGGAGAACAGGGGGGAGAGCACTGGGGGGAGTGGAGCGCACTGGGGGGAACAGAGGGGAGAGCACTGGGGGGAGTGGAGCACACTGCGGGGGGAGGGGAGCACTGGGGGGAGTGGAGCGCACTGAGGGGGGGAGAACAGGAGGTAGAGCACTGGGGGGAGTGGAGTGCACTGGGGGGGGGAGAACAGGGGGGAGAGCCATGGTGGGAGTGGAGCGCACTGGGGGGGAGAACGGGGGGAGAGCACTGGGGGGAGTGGAGAGCACGAGGGGATGGGGGGAGAAGAGCACTGGGGGGTGAAGAGCATGGGGGGAGAACACTGGGGGGTGAAGAGCACTGGGGGGAGCAGAGCATTGGGGAAGGGGGGTGAAGAGCACGGGGGGGAGCACTGGGGGAGGGGGTGAAGAGCACTAGGGGGAGTGGATAGCACTGGGATGGTGGCTAGAGAAGGATGGGGAGAACTGGAGAGCAGGCTGGAGTTGGGGCAGAAAGAACAGGGGTGGAGAGAACTGTGGGGGGGGGGGGGGGGCAGGGAGCACAAGGTGAACTGGGGGGGAGCAGTAAAAGAAGTTGGATAGAAGGATCAGCAGGGGGGTTGCATATAGAGGAAATAAGCTTTCTATATTCCTCCATGCAGCCACTGAATGCTGGATTCTCCTCCTCTCCCTAGAAAGCTAATTTCCTCTACATGCAGCCCCCTGCTGATCCTCCTATCCAGGCACACAGGGCTGGCTCTATGGGCTGCATGTCACCCTCCTGATCACAGAGCGCTGGCTGGCTCTGTGTTTCGGCGGCCGCTCTGCAACACGGCCCCGCCCCCCCCAGACCGGCTCAAGTGATAGGCGGAGCGTTGATTCTCTATTCTATCACATGAGCCATGTGATCCATAGGAGTAAGCGGAGGAGGCAGCCGCAACTAAAGGCGGCCTACCGGGAAATCTCCCGGTATCCCGGTAGGCCAGTCCGGCCCTGCTAGTAGCCAATAACTTTGGTCTCGTAATTTGATCTGATCATGCGTGGCACTTTGTCCGATCGGAATTCTCTACAAACGATCGGACAAAGTCCGATCGGATCATGTTGTCGGAAAATTTTATATCCAGCTCTCAAACTTTGTTGGTAGGACATTCTGATGGAAAAAGTCAGATGGAGCCCACACACCGTCAGATTATCCGACAACATGGTCATATCGGACCTTTGACCTCTGAATTTCCGACCGTATGTATGGGGGCTAACACAGTAAAAAGAAGTTTGAAGGACAGAGAAAAAACAAAAAGTCCCATATGTGATTTTTTTGGGGTAATTTGTTCTCTTTCATGAGACTTGAGGTGTCTTTTAGACCCTTGAGATCTCACCTGTCCTCCTTTGAAAATAAAGCCTAGTATACACGATTAGATTGTTGGCCAACTGAGTGTCTGATTTTTGTCCAAGGGGCACGTGCCAGGAACTTGTCTTGTATACTAATGTCACACAATTGTCGGCCAACAAACACGAAAGTAGTGACGTACTACAAGGAATTTCAGCTCTTGAGCGCCACCCTTTGGGCACCTTCTGCTAATGTTGTGTTTGGTGAGCATTGATTCCCGAGTATGCGTGTTTGTACTTTCGACTTTTGTACAGACGATACGACAATCTGGCAACAGATTGTCCAACAGGTTGCCCGCCAAAAATTTACCAGCCTGCCATCCAACATTTGTTGGCCGAAAGTTGGACAACAATTGTCTGAAGGAGCGTACTAACATTGAAGTTCCATTGACTTCAGTGGGGAAACTCGCTTTCATATGCGAGTACTTTGGATTCTGAGCATTATCCTCCGAGGTTCCACTGTATATGTTGGGGGGAAACATGTTAATATATATATATATATATATATATATATATAATCTCATAAATATATATATATATATATATATATATATATATATATATATATATATATATATATATATATATATACATATATACATTTGAGCAATGCAGAATTGTTGGCAGAATTGTGCAATTCTTGCCATGATTCAAAATTGCTGTCAAAATATGCAATGCGCTTTTGGGTGCTACTCATTGTTGATGGCATCGCAAATACAGTTAACAAGCATGCATTTTGCCATGCATTCTGTGATCTGACAAATACACTACCAACATGCCTAAATGTGCATTGAAAAAAATGCACAACGCTCCATGGCCAAAAAATGTTCAATTTGGCTTTTTGGTCCTTTTTTGTGCGCATTTTTTTGATGCACTTTTTCAACACAATTTGGCTTGTTTTTTAAAACGCATATTACCACATTTGTATGTGCATTTTGGTGCTATTTTAACATGTATTTTGGCTCATTTTTTTTACCTGCGTTTTTGTATGCATTCTGGAAACACATGCACAATGCATGATATGCTTGCAGTGCCATTAATTGTTAATGGCACCCCAAAAGTGGCTAGCAAATGTTCTGTTTGCCAAAATACGCATTAAAAGCAAATCAAAATGCAAGTTAACAAAGTGTCAAATTACATGCTAAAAGAAGCACCTAAATGTGCGTTACAACCATGCCAAAATGTGTGTTAAAATAACCTGTGCCAAATTGTGAGCTAAAGGGCCAAAATGCGTGTTCATAAAAGCGCCAGTTCTTATTACTTTCATGTAATTACAGTCTTTTTAACTTTTGGTTTCACTTTTAAAACTCAGCTGCTCTGTAATCACACAGGTGTATCAGGAGATCACAGGCAGCCCTCCCCCTTCTACGCAGACCTCAGGTGTTCTCAGAGGAAAAACTTCTCCTCGCTTCTCCTTCTGACAACAAATGTTCTCTGCTTCTTAACCACTTAAGGACTGCCTCACGCCGATGTACCTTGGCATAATGCCATGGCTGGGCACAGGCACGTACCTGTACATTGCTTTTTAAGTGCCCAGACATGGGTCGGGAGCGTGCCACGATCGGGTCACAGAGCTGAAGAATGAGGAGAGGTCTGTGTAAACAAACCTCTCCCCGTGCTTCCTGGTGTGGCTGTGACCGATCGGCTGTTCCCTGTTTTAGGGAAAGACAATCAGTGGCGTCACATGCCAGGCCATGCCCTCTACAATAAAAAAACACATCACGTCATACATAACACCTACACGGCCCCCTAGTGGTTAACTCCTTCACTGCCAGTGTCATTTACGCAGGAATCAGTGCATTTAAATAGCACTGATTGCTGTATAAATGACAATGGTCCCAAAAACGTGTCAAAAATGTCCGATGTGTCCGCCATAATGTCGCAGTCACAATAAAAATTGCTGATTTCCGCCATTACTAGTAAAGAAAAAATATTAATAAAAATGCTATAAAACTATCCCCTATTTTGTAAATGCTATAACTTTTGCGCAAACCAATCAATAATCGCTAATTGCGTTTTTTTGTTTTTTTTTAACAAAAATATGTAGAAGAATACGTATCGGCCTAAACTGAGGAAAAAAAAGTTTTTTATGTATTTTTCGGGGATATTTATTATAGCAAAAAGTAAAAAATATTGCATTTTTTTTCAAAATTGTTGCTCTATTTTTGTTTATAACACAAAAAATAAAAAACGCAGAGGTGATCAAATGCCACCAAAAGAAAGCTCTATTTGTGGGGAAAAAAAGGACGCCAATTTTGTTTGGGAGCCACATCACACGACCGCGCAATTGTCAGTTAAAGTGACGCAGTGCTGAATCGCAAAAAGGGTCTTGGTCCTTTGGCTGTAAATTGTTCCGGGGCTTAAGTGGATAAACAGGGTGCCAGAAGAGAAGATTTTTCTCTGAGAACTGAAATGAGATAAATTATCTCTTATAAAAACGTACACCTAATCAAGCATAGATAGCACTCCATTAGCTTCTTCTTTGGCCATGCCGACCGGGAGAAGTGACAGCTGGACCCGGAAGTGATGTTTTACATGTTGTTTCCAGGTAATTAGTAGGAAGGGGAGATCAGTGAATGGATGTTCACTGATCTCCCCCCCACCTGGCAGCACCTGCCATGCCTGTCATGGGGCCACCAATGGAAGCACAGAGCTTGGTAAACATGGTGGAGAGAACCCAGTGTTCCCAGTCAGATTTACATACTGTAGCAGCTTGAAGTCCATGTAAAACCCCTTATTGCTGCAGATATATAACCAATGTTGGTGGCAGTAAAAAATGGTTAATCGAAACTAAATGTTTTAGAAATGAAACGGATGCTCCAACGTTCAACGTTCAGTTCCATACTACTTCTTACTATTCATTTTAATCCAGAATTTTCATAAAACCAAACTTTGGGCGGGGAGGGGGGGCTTCACCAGCATTACAGGGGTTAAATGCTCACTTTGTCAGGGGGGAGGAACAACAAAAAGCAACTATACTTTCCTTATTCCTTGCTCCCTTGGGCAGCTGACACTCTCCCTGATGGTCTGGGTTTTAAGTGGTCCCTGGGCATCTATGTGATGACAGAGTGCCTGCAACTGACAGAGTAACAAAGACCAATGGCTTCAGAGGACTGGTCATGCTGTTTGGAGGAAACCTGCGAGAAGAAGGAATAAGGTAAGAATAGTAGCTTTAAATTGTCCATCCCCTAGACAAAATCGGTCAAGGCTCATATTAGCATCTCAATTACAGTGGAACCTTGGTTTACAAGTAAACCGGTTAACGAGCGTTTTGAACGATGAGCAACTTTTTTTTTTTTTAAACTCTGACTCGGTTTGTGAGTGTTGTCTCGCAAAACGAGTCAGGATTCAAGCCAATGTGGTGTGCAGTACCACATTTGGCCAGAGGTGCGGGGGCGCCAGTGACACTTACAACGGTTTCGGAGCCATTCAGAAATACTCAGAAACACTCGAAAATACTCCGTTCCCGAGCCACATGCAGTATTGCATGCAATAGAAGTCAATGCGGAACTAATTATCTTTGTTTCCATTGACTTCTATGGGGAAACTCGCTTTGATATGCGAGTACTTTGGATTACAAGCATTCTCCTGGAACGGATTATGCTCGCAATCCAAGGTTCCATTGTAGTAGTGGGTATGTAAGTGGTATTTCTTGTTTTCATGTGCTTTACAGTAACATTCAAAAGACAGGTTCCTACAGAACTAAAATGATCTTGCCTCTCAGTGGCCTAGCTAGCACATCTGGCACCCCGGTCTAGGGTTGCCACCTCATCCCTTTAAACCCGAACACATATTAATTACACAGGTTCTGTGGCTGATTAAGGTGGTAATTAAACTCACTTGGTGCCTTATCTGCATTCAGTTAGCCTCAGAACCTGTGTAATTAAAGCGGAATTCCAACTATATATATGGGATGAATATCGTTTTTAAAATACTATTATTTATATAACTCATGGTTTAGGGATCGATTGCCGATTTCTGATCATACGATTTCTTATATTTTTCTCTCCCTGGTATATGTTCCATATTGCTTGTGAGAACGTGAAGCCCACAAGCACTATCTTCCAGGATACGGTGCTGCTGAGCGACCAGCATGCACAGCTCGTTCTCGCTCATGCGCTGTATGTACTGCTCGCAGCGCCGTACACTTCTGACGTTGCTATCACAACGGGCAGCAGCGTCGGAAGTGCCCACCCTGTTGTGATGGCAACAAAAATAAACGTCACGCGTCATCGCATCACTTCCGGTTTCAGAATATCACGTTAACTAGCAGCTGCCATCCACACTGACTCCTGGGAATTATGACACATAGCTACCAGGAGACAGTGCGCCATTGGATATGATGGAAATATCCACAGGGATCATATGACTATGGTTATGCTGCAAGAATGAGTTTAATGATAAGTTAGAAATTTGTGCGGAACTCCGCTTTAATATGTGTTCAGGATCAGTGGCGGCTGGTGAAGTTTTAGAATGGGGGGGTGCAAGACCCCGTCCCTGCACGTTTGGCCCACCCCACTTCTCATAAGCCACACCCCTTATATAATCCACATTACCAGGCTGTCCATTCACACACAGAGCCATGGCTCGACTCCACTCCTTCCATCTTCCAACTGGCTCACTGGCTGTGATTGACAGCAGTGCCAAAAGCCAATCAGCAGTGTGAGTCCCCAGACAGCCAAAGCTCTCTTGGACATTGCTGGATCGAGAGGGGGCTCAGGTAAGAATTGGGTGGGGCTGGGGGGCCTGCTGCACACAGAAAGTTTTTCACCTTCATGCACAGAATGAATCAAGATTAAAATTGTGTGCCTTTACAACCACTTTAACAAAGAATGTGCTCTACTTGGAATGCTGTAGTCAGGAGTAAGAAATGTAAAACATGGTGAGGGGAATTCATCAATACTGGTGCAGTCAGAATTTGGAACAGCTGTGTATGGCAACCAATCAGTTTCTATCTTCAGCTTTAAAAATGAAAGCTATGAGCTGATTGGTTGCCATGCATAGCTGTTCCAAATTCTGTCTGCTCTAGTTTTGATAATTCCCCGAAGGGCTTATTCAGACAGGCGCTGAGACAGGTCCTGTATGCATCCACCAGAGAGCTGCACCTATAGAAGTGGGTGCACAGATCTGAATACAGACACTGTGCGTTCGGATACATAATCCCTTCCTGTCTGCATGTCAAATTTTGACATTCAACAATGTTCATGCAGTTGCCGCATCCCAATTGACTTTGACTGGACTGCCTGCACAGGGATGCACAGAACACCAAGCATCGCCATGTGGTACACGGCTCTGCCCCCCCTGCTCACCAAAACACTGGGCTGTGGAGGGGGTGGGAGTGGCTGGCTCAGGCTCTCAGCGGCTTTCTGAGAGGCTGAGCTGGGTGCCGGTCCAGACATGTAAGCAGATTCCAACCATATGCGTGCGATCAATTCCCTAGCCTGGACCAACTCTGTGACATCAGCCGAGAGCAGGCTTAAGCCCCCTGTCAGCTGAAAATGGGTCACAGGAGAGCAAAACAATCTGCACAACCTGTCTCTCTGCTCCTGTTTGGCATTCCTTGCAACAATTGATAAATGTCCCAATTTATGTTGTGAACTCACCTCAGTCTAGGCTTTAAATCCGGGCTCTTTTTTCCTGAAGCTGGAAGGTCCTTCAGGCACCCTCTTTGCTACTCCAGAGGGCCTCCATGACCCCCCTATCATAGTCCAGGTCCTCCAGACACCTGCTGCTCTAGTCTAGGGCCTCCAGACACTGCTGCCCTAGTCCAGGGCCTCCAGACACCCCCTTTCCTAATCTGGGACCTCCAGGCACCCCCTCACCTAGTCCAATATTTCCCTTGTACACCCCCATCCAGGGGCCTTTGCCACACCAATTACCATTTCCTAGAAGGAATGGGAAGCTCAGAAAATAGTGCCTTCAAAGAGGGTATCTATGAGCAACAAGGGAAGAGAGGGGGACTATTACGGTACCAAAGAGGTAAAGTAATTTTGAAAAAAGTATTTTTGTAAAAAAAACACATTTATCTAGAATATTAATTAACAATGACATCACAGAAATACAACACACATATCAAAAAACATTACATGATCATTACAAAGATTTGTTACAATGATGTATAATGCCCCTCCAGAAAAGACAAGGGTCATTCAGTACAGGATTTTGACGTTTTCCTCGACTAGTTTCGCGACAAGACGTCGCTTTCTCAAGAGGCGTCACCCGCCTCTGCTCTCCTCTCCTGGTCCAAGGCCTACTTTACAGCCCACTCCAACTTGAGAGCCTCCTCTGCACACTGCTCTCTGAATCAACCCCACTTTTCAAGTTCAGGGCATCTCTACACCAGTCCAGGGCCTCCAGTGTACTCCTCCTAGTCCAGGGCCTCCTCTGCATCCCCCATTCAAGGGCCTCCTGTGTACTCCCCTCCTAGTCCAGGGCCTCCTCTGCACCCCCCCAGCCCAGGGCCTCCTCTGCACCCCCCCAGCCCAGGGCCTCCTCTGCGCCCCCCGGCCCAGGGCCTCCTCTGCACCCCCCCAGCCCAGGCATTCCTCTGCACCCCCCCAAGCCCAGGACCTCCTCTGCATTCCCCAAGTCCAGGGTCTTCTCTGCACCCCCCCAGCCCAGGGTCTCCTCTGCACCCCCCCAAGCCCAGGACCTCCTCTGCATTCCCCAAGTCCAGGGTCTCCTCTGCACCCCCCCAGGTTAGGGCCTCCTCTGCACCCCCCCCAGCCAGGGACCTCCTCTGCATCCCCAAAGTCCAAGGTCTCCTCTGCACCCCCCAGCCCAGGGCCCCCTTCACACTCCCCAGCCCAAAGCCTCCTCCACATCCCCCATCAGCCCAGGGCCTCCACTGCACCCTCCAGTCCAGGGTCTCCTCTAACCCCCCTCCTCCCAGTCCAGGGCCTCCTCTGCACCCTCTTCCCAGTCCAGGGCCTCCTCTGCCACCCCCCCCCCCCCCCCAGTCCAGGGCCTTCTTTGAAGCATCCCCTTCTCTGGGATGCCTGACGCAGAAAAGACATAGGCTGTTTGGGCACTGGGCAGGACTAGGGAGACCTGCTTGTCCATTACACTTGATTGGGTGGCAGTGACACCCTTAGAGCAGCGGTTCCCAGTATGGGTGGCAATACTGGCATCACCCACCTAGATGGGTCACCCAGGGCAGGCGCCCCCTCTGCCCCCACCTAGTTTTGGCCCTGCCACCTGTACATTATTTTGGGTGGAATGCTTCAGTCTTTGCTTTTTAGAGAATCCAACCTATTCTCACTTATGAACCGAGTGGTAAATTTTGTGTTACAGATCTGCCCTGGCCTACACGAGTTGGAGACTTGAAAGAAGATAAAAAGGAAAGTCTGACCCTTGATATCTCCAGATATTTCTCAGATCTGAATGTGAGGTGGTTTAAAAAGGAACCTGGAACAGACTCGCATACCATTGTAACAGAGCTACCTAAAGAAGACTCCAAAGTGTCTGATAAGAAGGAGCAGAAAGATGAGACCTTCTCCTGTCAATCAACCATGAGCATAGACCAGGGAGCAGAATATATCTGTAGAGTGGAACATCCCAGCCTGGATCATCCAATAGAGAAGAGCACAGGTGCTATAATAAAAGGAAAAAGACCATCAACACATAACAGTTAAGCGACTTTTTACATTTTGAGACTGCATTCAAACCTTTGTTATGATATGGGTTTCGATTAGTTCAGTGATAGATGTGTTTTTTTAGTGAGCCCACACCAGTCCAAACTGTTGTTTTAGGGCTTGCCAGCCCACTTTTGTTTAAAACGATGAGAAAAGTTCAGCACATTTTTGCTCACGCAGGGGAATTCAGTTTCACAGCAAAACAGATAACGGAAATACCAGGTCTCTTTTCAGCAGCACCTCTGCTCTTGTCTCTGGTCTCTCAGGCCATCTCACCCAATTTCGCCTGGCTCTCTGGGCTTTCCTGGCTCCTTTAACCTGTGGTCACAGCCCCCAGGTATACAGGCCCAGTCCTGGCCTCTAAGTACAGGTTCTCAAGACACCCCAGTCTCCCTCAATCCCCTGGATTTACTTTTCAGTGTTTTTTTTTTAGTCTCTCAGATTCTCTTAGCCACCTGAACTCTCTTAATCCAATGGACATAGAATCCCTTCAACATGGTGTGCAGTCTTTACATGCAGCTCTGTCCTAATAGGGATGAGCTTCGAGTTTGAGTAAAACTCATGTTCGACTCGAACATTGCCTGTTCGTCTGTTCGCTGAACAGCGAACAATTTTGGGTGTTCGCGGCAAATTCGAAATGCCGCGGAACACCCTGTACAAGTCTATGGGAGAAATCTAAAGTGCTAATTTTAAAGGCTTTTATGCAAGTTATTATCATAAAAAGTGTTTGGGGACCTGGGTCCTGCCCCAGGGGACATGTATCAATGCAAAAAAAAATGGCATGGAGTTCCCCCCCCAAAAATCCCTACCAGACCCTTTATCCGAGCATGCAACCTGGCAGGCCGCAGGAAAAGAGGGGGGATGAGAGAGCGCCCCCCCTTCCCCCGAACCGTACCAGGCCACATGCCCTCAATATTGGGATTACCATCGCTGGAATATTTTTATCTATTTTTTAATAAAGGACTTTTCCCAACAGTGTCTTTTTTAACATTCTTTTACACTTTCTTTGTGAAATGATAGGGGTACTTTTGTACCCCATTACCATTTCAAACAGGGGGGGCAGGGATCTGGGGGTCCCCTTGTTAAAAAAAGGGGGCTTCCAGATTCTGATAAGCCCACCACCTGCATACCCCCAAACCCACCGGCCAGGGTTGTGGGGATGAGACTCTTGTCCCCATCAACATGGGGACACAGTGCTTTGAGGGGTCACAGACCAAAAAACGCGCCGCCACACCATCCGGATACTTACTTAGAAAAGCATCCTTTCCACTTTCACCGGCGTCTTCCCTTTTGTGAGTAAGGTCGCCGGCACGCTTCCCTCTCTTGAAGCACCTGGCCAGCATGTGGACTCCCCCACAACCTGAACATTCGTGCTTGAACCTGCACGCTCCCTGCTTTACAAGCTCCTTCATTGAACTGCCAGCACACTCCCCATTTCTTTCCGGCCGGCAGCCCTGAGGACGGCGCACTCCCGGCCCCTCCCTGAAGAAACTGAGGCGGGGCCCGAGCCGCGGACATAAGCCTCATCCAGAGGCTGATGTCTTTATGGTCCCATTGCAATTCCGACTGGACCGCCTTCCGCTGTCTGAATTGCTCGTCATAACGGAGCCATGCCACCCCCCCATATACCCTATAAGCCTCCCCTATGGCATCCATATAGAAGAATAACACCGAGCAATGCTCGGGGGTTCTTCTCCCCTATCACGCTAGCCAGAATGGTGAATGCCTGCAGCCAATTGGAGAAAGCGGGATCAGCCGATACCGTCGCTTCTCATCATCCTTCTTATAACTCTCGGGCTTCACTCTAGATTAAACTTTTCCAAGGGGAGCAACGAAAAGATCTCCACATACTCACCCTTACCAATCTTGTCGCGCACCTCCTGTTTCAAGTGTGCACCAAGCAGGCCCTCGAAGCACGCGTAAACTTCACACCGTGCTGCGTCCGCAATCCTGACCATGTCGGTCCTCCCCACTGCCCCTGCCGGACCTGTGAGCCCTACCTCCCCTGACCCTTCCATGGCCGGGGTCGCTGGGGGGGCCTCCCCCCTGGCGCCCCCAGATGCCTCGCCAGTGGCCCCAGTCCCCGGAGCCGCCCAAGGCCCCACCTGCGGTGACAGTCCCTGACCCCCCTCAAATCTACCCACCAGGGCCCGCAGGCTCTCCAAGAGGTCTTTCATCTGCCCTGCAGGCCCCGTGGAGGCAGGCCCCACCTTCACCATGGACTGCACAAGCACCCCCCCTTGTCTTGCCCCCCTGTGCAACTCCGTCCTCTCTGTGGCTAGATGCACCACCCCAAGCAAGTCCTGCAATGCATTAGACAAGAATAAAGTGTCCTGTGACTCACCTGGCCGCCCAAGAGCTCTCCCAACAGCCGCTCCGCTGCTCTCCCTCGCTAGAGCCTGTGGATCCTCTTCCTGCGACAATTCCCCCTCCGATCTGTCCTCCTGCACACCTGAGGGTGATTAGGCCACTGATAGGCGGCATAGATGGGCACTGATAGGTGGCACGGATTGGACACTGATAGGCGGCATTGTATTGTTTTGTACTGATGGATGCCAATCAGTGATGCCCATTGTGGGCACTGATTGGCATCCATTGTGGGCACTGAGTGGCATCCATTGTGGGCACTGACTGGCATCCCTGGTGGTCTAGGGTGGCATACCTAGTGCTGGGCATCCCTGGTGGTCTGGTGGAGTTCCTGGTGGTCCAGTGTGGGCATCCTCGGGGGGGATGCTCTGATAATCAATCAGCACAGACCCCCCTGTCAGAGGAGCAGCTGATCGGCTCTCCTCTACTCGCGTCTGACAAATGCGAGTGAGGAAAAGCCGATCACCGGCTCTTCCTATTTACACTGTGATCAGCCGTGATTGGACACGGCTGATCCAGGGCCATCTTTAAGGCAGGGCAAAAGGGGCAGCTGCCCTGGGCCCTGTCATTGTTGCGGGGCCCAAAGCAGCAGCCTTATACTTGCCAACTATCCCAGTTTAAATTCCCTTGGCCCTTGAAGTTTTAGTCCCTTGCTTTGTCCTGATATCTCAGTGTGAAGTGCTGCTAATCTCTAGCAACCAATCAACAAGCAGAAATCACGTGCTGTAACATCTAGCAACTAATCAGTGAGCTGTAATGTGTGCTGTAACCTCTAGCAACCAGTCAGTAAAGGTAACCTCTGGCAACCAATCGCAATCGCTTCCTGATCTTATACAGTAAACTGCTTTTAAGTCTAGCTGCTATTTATTGTATGTCTCAGAGCAAATGGAGAGCAAAACTATATGGGGGGGGGCAAGAAAACATTTGCCCAGGGTCCAATCACTGTTAAAGATGGCTCTGGGCTGATCACGTGGTAAAGAGTCTTAGACGGAGACTCTTTACAGAGATCGTAGTTGCGGGGTGTCAGAGTGACACCCCGAAACAACGTTCGCCGCGATGCGTCACAAAATCCTGAGGACGTCATATGACGCCCAGTCAGGATTTTGAAACCACTTTGCATCTGTCATTTACCTATAGGGCGGGCGGCAAGTGATTAAAAAATTACATATATATGGTGTATATATTCAATATGGTATATATATATATATATTAGCGTGTGTGTGTACAGTATGTGTGTGTGTGTGTGTGTGAATGTACAGTATATGTATGTATGTATGTGTATATATATATATATATATATATATATATATATATGTGTGTATAGTACTTCCATTTTCTTATATTTGAATCAGTGTGTGGTATTGTTTCTTTGACACTCTGTTGCTCCCACTGCTAACATTGCAGCCTGCTCTTCCAGTAGGCATGTTTGGTCCGTTAACTTTGCCATTATCAATATCTAAATCAGACACTACAGGTTCAATCCATCAATACTTTGTAGCAGTGCATCATCTACAAAGGACATATACCGTAAACTACATTGTGACTAACACATCTTCTAAATAACTTTTGTTTTCAGATCTGCCCAGTCCACAAGTTGGAGAGATCATGATTTCGAACCTGAAAGAAGATATAGAGGCCTCTATGACCTGTGATATCTTTGGATGTCCCATAGATCATCTAATAGTGAGCTGGTTTAGGAAGAAACCTGGAACTGACTTACAACCCGTTATGGCACCATCGTTTAATAATGTTTACTGGGCATCTAATAGGGCAATGGTGATGGAAGATCAGACTTTGTTCTGTCAATCATATCTGAGATTCACTCCATCAATCAGCAGAGACCAGGAGGCAGAATTCATCTGTAGAGTGGAACATCCCAGCCTGGAGATTCCCATAGAGAGAAGAACGGGTCCTATAAAGATAGGTACACTTTTCCATAATAAAACTGTCAACATAAAACAGTTAAATTACTTTTTACATTGAAGGGCTTTATTTACATTGTTGTGTGTATTATTGTGCATTTTAACTCACATTATCGTAGGAACACAGTACACAATGTATCTGTCCTTTCTTATTTCCAATTGCTCCCTAATACAAGACTAAAACAGCTGCACCTGCCCCTCAGCAGAAGGCAACGTATGTAATAAAGAAGGTATGCATTGTCAGCAGTACATGGTAAAAAAAAAAAAAAAAAGCATGCCAGTAATCAGTAATATTTTTTATGGTTTGTGCGCATGCTCAATGCAGTGTGCATCAACTCACCAAAAAGATGTGCACAAGTGTATAAAAGGTATTACAGCATCAGAGATTGGTAAAATATATATATATAAACATTTTATATGTTTTAATTAGTAGGTAAGACCCTGACCCTGACCTGTGTAATACGAGGCTATATTTGGAATATATTCACTTTACAGAATACATTTTTCAAACAGTAAAAAAAAAATGCAGTCCCTTAGAGCTTAGTTTCAGGTGGATGACTAGGTGTTACATCACACCACTGACTGAACACTTTAAACACCACTGCCACCTAAAGCTCTTATAAGTTATTCAGGTGATTCCTCTCGTCCTTTTCCCACAAGGATTCTATGAAGGGTGGTCTAGTCCTGCGTTACCACAAACTCCTACTGGCCATGCTTACCCTACCTTCCAAACTCTACTCCATGAGTTCTCCATATGGGAATACCCTCACTTGTAACTATGGAAAAGACCAGGCTTCAGAGTGATGTTGCGCCCCTTGCACCAGAGCAGGTCTCAACTCCTGTCTCAGCATCCAATTCTAGCTCTATTTTAGGCATGAAACAAGCAACCTACTTGACTAAAGCCGAATTTTCAGCATTTATGACATAATTACTTGGACAAATTACAGCTTTAATTTAGTCATCCATTTCTCCTACTCCCAATTCTCAGACTCTAAAGGCCCATACACACGATCGGACTTTCGAAACGTAAAATGTTTGATGACAGGCTGTTGGCGGTAAATTTGACCGTGTGTATTTTCCATCGGACAATTGTTGTCGGACTTTCCGCCAAAAATTTTGGGCTAGCAGGTTCTCAAATTTTCCACGGACAAATCTGTGTTGGCGGATTGTCCGAACGTGTGTATAAAATCCAAAGTACAAACACACATGCTCGGAAGCAAGGACGAGCCAGAAGCGGTTGGTCTTGTAAACTAGCATTTGTAATGGAGAATTAACATTCGTGACGCGGCAAATTACGAAATCCCGAAATGCAGCTCACAATTCTCTTCCTAATTGGGATAATAATGAAGCTGCTTTTCTGGTGATACTGATGGAGTTATTGCAAATACATTTTCAAAGTCTTTTTTTTTCTAGTGATATCAAGAATAATATTATTATTCTTTTTTTTGGGGGGCAAGTTACCACAACACCATTATTCCGCAGTTCTTAAGCTCAAAGATACAACTATGTTGGTGTCCCTTGTCAATTTTACATATTTTTTAAAATGTAACTGCCTACTCCCAAACTGTCATTTGAAGTAAAACACATAGCCAAGTATTATTCTACACAATTTTTTTTTTTGTGCATTAAAATTTAGACATGCTATCTGCCAATAGAACTTAACCAAAAAGTGCATTCTATGCATCCAAAAATATAGAAATTTTACCAAATCAAATCATTATTCAACAAAAAAATAATGTCAAAGCAATAACTCCAAGGGCCGGTTCACACAGGGGGCGATGCGAGGCGACACGACTTGCCTCGCCGCGACCTCAGCGGCGACTTGCAAATGACTTCTGTATAGAAGTCAATGCAAGTCGCCCCGAGGTCGCCCAAAAGTAGTACAGGAACCTTTTTTCTGAGTCGGAGCGACTCGAGTCGCTCCTCTCAGAACGGTTCCATTGTACAGAACGGGGGCGACTTGTCAGGTCGCGGCACGGCAAGTCGTGTCGCCTCGTGTCGCCCCCTGTGTGAACCGGCCCTTCAAGGCCAATAATAAGTAACACGTTATCTCCTCCAATTCCGCAACATGTCTGGTTGACGAACAGTCGCTCAGAAACAAACTGAAAAGCACAAAATGAAAATCGCAAATCAACACTCACCAAACTTCTACTATCACAAAATTAGCAAAGGGAGTCCAAAGGGTGGCGCTAAAGAGCTGAAAAACCACGTAGTACGTCTAGCACGTCAGTAAGTTTGGAATTGTTGGCCAACATTTGTGTGGCCATGTGTAAGCAAGACAAGTTTGAGCCAACACCCTTTGGACAAAAGTCCACGGTTTTGTTTCCCAACAATCCGATCGTGTGTATGAGGCATAACAGTCAGTCCTAGATGATGATGAATCAGAGAGGAATGAAGAGGACATAGAATTAGTATTAAAAAAAAGCTGCAGAAGATTTCTCTTGCCCAGACTGTCATTTTATTGAAGAGGGAGCTTCACACAACATGCTTGCTAATGTTGATAAGTTAATAGTCTCTGTTTGCAAAAGCCTTGACATTGTGCAAATTGACTCTCCATTAGTCGAGCAGCTTTGGGCACTATAAAGGCCTGCAAAAATGTTCCTGTTCATCGGTAGATAGAGTGGCCGATTTTTGGGCCTATATTACAGCTGTCAAAGCCAAGAGACAGCAATCACCAGCAGACCACCCATTGGGGCAGAGCTTTTTAATTTTTTTTACTTTTTCACACTTTTTTTCACATAGACGGGGGGGGGGGGGGAATCTGGGAGTCCCCTTGTTAAGATTCCGATAAGCGCCCCACCCGCAGACCCCAACAACCACCGGCCAGGGTTGTCAGGAAAAGGCCCTTGTCCCCGACAACATGCACCCCAAAGTACCCTCCCCTTGTTGAGGGAAAGGTATGGTTCGGGGGGAGGGGGCTCGCTCATCCCCCCCCCTTTGCTGGCCTGTTAGGCTGCTTTTTACATTTTGGCATGGAGTTCCCCTTAAAATCTATACCAGAGCCAAAGGACCTGGTATGGATTGGGGGGGGGGGGGGCATGCTGTTTATTTTTCTTGATTCTGTCATAGGGTTTCCCTTAACTAGGGGTGCACCGAATGGGTTTTTTTGCTGCCAAAATCAATACCAAAAATGAAAAATACACTAGGCCAAAAACCGATACCGAAAATGACCGATACCAACACTTATTTTTTTTAAAAACTTTTTATACAGCAGATGGTCAGAGACTGGGGACATGGTACAGGAGATGGTCAGAGACTGGGGACATGGTACAGGAGATGGTCAGAGACTGGGGATATGGTACAGGAGATGGTCAGAGACTGGGGACATGGTACAGGAGATGGTCAGACACTGTGGACATGGTACAGGAGATGGTCGGAGACTGGGGACATGGTACAGAAGATGGTCAGAGACTGGGGACATGGTACAGAAGATGTTCAGAAACTGCGGACATGGTACAGGAGATGGTCAGAGACTGGGGACATGGTACAAGAGATGGCCAGAGACTGGGGACATGGTACAAGAGATGGCCAGAGACTGGGGACATGGTACATGAGATGGTCAGAGACTGGGGACATGGTACAAGAGATGGTCAGAGACTGGGGACATGGTACATAAGATGGTCACAGACTGCAGACATGGTACAGGAGATGGTCAGAGACTGGAGACATGGTACAGGGGGTGGTCAGAGAATGGGGACATGGTGCAGGAGGTGGTCAGAGTCTGGGGACATGGTACAGGAGATGGTTATAGACTGGGGAAATAAGTCGGAGACTGGGGACATGGTACAGGAGATGGTCAGAGACTGTGGACATAGTACAGGAGATGGTCAGAGACTGGGGAAATGGTACAGGAGATGGTCAGAGACTGTGGACATGGTATAGGAGATGGTCAGAGACTGTGGACATGGTACAGGAGATGGTCAGAGACTGGGGAAATGGTACATGAGATGGTCAGAGACTGGGGACATGGTACAGAAGACGGTCACAGACTGGGGACGTGGTACAGGAGGTGGTCAGAGAATGGTGACATGGTACAAGTGATGGCCAGAGACTGGGGACATGGTACAAGAGATGGCCAGAGACTGGAGACATGGTACAGGAGGTGGTCAGAGAATAGGGACATGGTACAGGAGATGGTCAGAGACTGGGGACATGGTACAGGAGATGGTCAGAGACTGTGGACATGGTACAGGAGATGGTCACAGACTGGGGACATGGTACAGAAGATGGTCAGAGACTGGGGACATGGTACAGAAGATGGTCAGAAACTGCGGACATGGTACAGGAGATGGTCAGAGACTGGTGACATGGTACAAGTGATGGCCAGAGACTGGGGACATGGTACAAGAGATGGCCAGAGACTGGGGACATGGTACAAGAGATGGTCAGAGACTGGGGACATGGTACAAGAGATGGTCAGAGACTGGGGACATGGTACAAGAGATGGTCAGAGACTGGGGACATGGTACATAAGATGGTCACAGACTGCAGACATGGTACAGGAGATGGTCAGAGACTGGGGACATGGTACATAAGATGGTCACAGACTGCAGACATGGTACAGGAGCTAGTCAGAGACTGGGGAAATGGTACAGGAGATGGACAGAGACTGGGGACATGGTACAGGAGATGGTCAGAGACTGTGGACATAGTACAGAAGATGGTCAGAGACTGCGGACATGGTACAGGAGATGGTCAGAGACTGGGGAAATGGTACAGGAGATGGTCAGAGACTGGGGACATGGTACAGGAGATGGTCAGAGACTGTGGACATGGTACAGGAGATGGTCAGAGACTGGGGAAATGGTACATGAGATGGTCAGAGACTGGGGACATGGTACAGAAGACGGTCACAGACTGGGGACATGGTACAGAAGACAGTCACAGACTGGGGACGTGGTACAGGAGATGGTCAGAGACTGGACACATGGTACAGGAGGTGGTCAGAGAATGGGGACATGGTACAGGAGATGGCCAGAGACTGGGGACATGGTACAGGAGATGGTCAGAGACTGGGGACATGGTACAGGAGATAGTCAGAGACTGGGGACATGGTACAGAAGATGGTCAGAGAATGGGGACATGGTACAGAAGATGGTCAGAAACTGCGGACATGGTACAGGAGATGGTCAGGGACTGGGGACATGGTACAAGAGATGGCCAGAGACTGGGGACATGGTACAAGAGATGGCCAGAGACTGGGGACATGGTACAAGAGATGGTCAGAGACTGGGGACATGGTACAAGAGATGGTCAGAGACTAGGGACATGGTACATAAGATGGTCACAGACTGCAGACATGGTACAAGAGATGGTCAGAGACTGGGGACATGGTACATAAGATGGTCACAGACTGCAGACATGGTACAGGAGATAGTCAGAGACTGGGAAAATGGTACAGGAGATGGATAGAGACTGGGGACATGGTACAGGAGATGGTCAGAGACTGTGGACATAGTACAGAAGATGGTCAGAGACTGCGGACATGGTACAGGAGATGGTCAGAGACTGGGGAAATGGTGCAGGAGATGGTCAGAGACTGGGGACATGGTACAGGAGATGGTCAGAGACTGGGGAAATGGTACATGAGATGGTCAGAGACTGGGGACATGGTACAGAAGACGGTCACAGACTGGGGACATGGTACAGAAGACGGTCACAGACTGGGGACATGGTACAGAAGACGGTCACAGACTGGGGACATGGTACAGGAGATGGTCAGAGACTGGAGACATGGTACAGGAGGTGGTCAGAGAATGGGGACATGGTACAGGAGGTAGTCAGAGTCTGGAGACATGGTACAGGAGATGGTCAGAGACTGGGGAAATGGTACAGGAGATGGTCAGAGACTGGGGACATGGTACATGAGATGGTCAGAGACTGGGGACATGGTACAGAAGACGGTCACAGACTGGGGACATGGTACAGAAGACGGTCACAGACTGGGGACATGGTACAGAAGACGGTCACAGACTGGGGACATGGTACAGAAGACGGTCACAGACTGGGGACATGGTACAGGAGATGGTCAGAGACTGGAGACATGGTACAGGAGGTGGTCAGAGAATGGGGACATGGTACAGGAGGTAGTCAGAGTCTGGGGACATGGTACAGGAGATGGTCAGAGACTGGGGAAATGGTATAGGAGATGGTCAGAGACTGGGGACATGGTACTGGTCAGAGACTAGGGACATGGTACAAGAGATGGTCAGAGACTGGGAACATGGTACAGGAGATGGTCAGAGACTGCAGACATGATACAAGAGATCAATGCAGCCTGCCTGTGTCCCCAGTGCTTACCATGCTGCAGGGTCGGCTGAAAGGTTTTAACACTGTGAAGCTGTACTTTTTTGGATCTAAGAAGTCTGTAAGTGATCCGCTACTGGTATCTGAGACCCCTAACCCTCTCTTCTGCTACCTCCTTCCAAGTTCTACATTAAAGCTTTGAAAAGATCAAAAGTGACTGGCACTCGAGTTCTGTTCAAAATTCCCATTATAGTCATGGACTCAGCCCTGGGGTAAATGCTAGCTCGCTTCTTGCCTCAAGAGGTTGCTGCCTGCCTTCAGTAGACCCAGGGGGTGCTACACACAAACACACATATATATTATACATACACACTGTATAAACACAGGGATTTTTTTCTCTGAAAATAGGTGTAGGTACTCTTTTCCCACCAGCATCAATTAAACCCCTAACAGTAACAATAAATCATCCAGCAGCAACAGTAGATTCTCCAGCCTGCAGCAACAATAGATCCCCCCAGATAGCAGCAACAATAGGATTTTTATATACAGCTTACCTGTAAAATCCTTTTCTTGAGAGTACATCACGGGACACAGGAGCTTCATTACATAGTGGGTTATATAGGCACCTCTGGTGATTGGACACTGGTTGACCCAATTAAAGAGAATTCCTCCCCTATATAACCCCTCCCATTAGGGAGGCACCTCAGTTTTGTAGCAAAGCAATAAGAAACCACGTAAAACCCAAGAGGGGCGGGAGCCCTGTGTCCCGTGATGTACTCTCAAGAAAAGGATTTTACAGGTAAGCTGTATATAAAAAATCCTATTTTCTTGATCATACATCACGGGACACAGGAGCTTCATTACATAGTGGGATGTCCCATAGCAATGCTCAGGTTGAGGGGAGGGAGACACAGATCATAATTCTAGACCGCCAGGGACCTGAGGACCTAAACTGCAGCCTGCAGTACACTGCGCCCGAAGGCGATATCCTCTTGCCCTCTGACATCCACCTGATAGAATCTGGTGAATGTGTGGACTGATGACCAAGTCGCAGCCTTACAGATCTGAGCCAGGGAGGCCTGGTGATGCACTGCCCAAGAAGCACTTACAGCCCTAGTAGAGTGCGCTTTCACCTGAAAAGGAGGAATCTTCCCCTTTAAGTCATAGGCCTGAGAAATAACCTGTCTGATCCACCTTGAGAGAGTGGACTTTGACATTGCCTGACCCCTTTTAGGGCCTTCTGGCAGAATAAATAAACAGTCAGTTTTCCTTATCTGAGCAGTTGCTTGAAGATAAAGACTGATTGCTCTAACCACATCTAAAGTGTGTAAGGATTCTTCCTCTGTGGACTGAGGATTTGGAAAAAAGGATGGTAGGATTACATCCTGATTCAGGTGGAAACCTGAAACTACCTTAGGTAGAAAGGACCTGTTGGGACGCATGACCACTCGGTCCTTATGGATAATTAAATAGGGCTCTTTACAGGAAAGAGCTGCCAATTCTGATACCCTTCTAGCCGTGGATATGGCTACTAGGAACACCAGCTTCTTTGTCAGGAGAGTTAAAGAAGCCAGATGCAGAGGTTCAAATGGTTGGGCTTCTAAGGCCGAGAGAACCAAATTCAGATCCCAAGGGCATACCGGAGGTTTGACTGGCGGTCTCATCCGCATAGCCCCCTGGATAAAAGCCCGTACTAGGGAATGTGCTGCAAGCGATCTTTGAAAAAAGACTGATAGGGCCGAAATCTGCACCTTGATGGTGCTTATGGCCAAATTCATTTCAAGGCCTGATTGGAGAAAGGCCAAGATTCTGCTAATGACATACCTTCTAGGATGCCATCTCCTGGGTTCACACCAGGAAACATATGTCCTCCAGATCTTGTAATAGATACGCCTGGAGGCCGGTTTTCTGGCATTGACCAGAGTGGAAAGGACTGGCCCCGAAAGACCACGGCCTCTCAAAATGTGGGTCTCAGCAGCCAGACCGTCAAATTCAGACTGCGTAAAGCAGGATGGTAAATTGGACCCTGTGAGAGCAGATCTGGCCGGGGAGGGAGGGTCCATGGCCTGCCCACTGCCAACTTCATGATTTCTGCGAACCATGGTCGCCTGGGCCAAGCCGAGGCCACTAGAAGGACCGGCTTCGTCTCCCTCTTGACCCTTCCCAGGAACCTCGATAGCAGCGGGCTCGGGGGGAAGGCATAGATCAGATTGTACTGATCCCAGGGAACTGTCAGAGCATCTGACCCCTGAGCAAGTGCATCTCTTGTCCTTGATACAAAGTTGTCCAGTTTCCTGTTGAATCTGGACGCAAACAGATCCACGTCTGGAGTGCCCCACTTGTAACATATGTCTTGAAACACATCGGGGTGCAGAACCCATTCTCCTGGGCACAACTGCTGGCGGCTGAGATAATCCGCCTGCCAATTCTCCACTCCTGGGATGAAGACTGCAGAGAGGCACGGAACATGCTCTTCTGCCCAGACAAGTATGCGATTCACTTCCTTTTGGGCCACCAGACTTCTGGTACCGCCCTGGTGATTGATGTAAGCCACTGCGGTGGCATTGTCGGACTGAATCCGAACTGGGAAACCTCGCAGTCTGTGAGACCACTCTCTGAGTGCCATGTAAACTGCCCGAATCTCCAAGATATTTATGGGCAGCAGACTTTCGGTCGCAGACCATTTTCCCTGCGAGCATGTTCCCTGCAACACGGCTCCCCAGCCTGTCAGGCTGGCATCCGTAGTGACAATCTTCCATGAGAGGGGAAGAAAAGTTTTGCCCTTCAGCAAATTTTTGGTCTGTAACCACCAGACAAGACTTTTGCGTGCCCAAGGGGATAAACGCATAGGAAGATCCAGGGATTGGGGCTTCCTGTTCCAAATCGCAAGGATGCATCTTTGCAGGGGCCTTGAGTGGAACTGGGCGAATGGAACGACCTCGAAAGAGGCGACCATTTTTCCCAACAGTCTCATGCACAACCGAATGGAGGAAGATCTTCTGCCCAGAATCAGGCGCACCAGATCTCCAATGGCCAAGGCCTTTGGCTTTGGAAGGAACACCCTGCCTTAAGCGGTGTCGATAATCAAACCCAGGTAATCCAACCTGGTGATCGGTTGTAAAGACGACTTTTCTAGGTTTATAATCCAACCTAGGCGGCCCAGATGTTCTAGCGTTTTGGTGACGCTGCGACTTAGGCATGTTGCAGTTCTCTCTACGAGAAGCAAGTCGTCTAGGTAAGCCATGACGGCTATGCCCTGAACTCTTAAGATTGCTAAGAGAGGGTCTAGAATCTTCGTGAAGACTCGGGGGGCCGTGGCTAGGCCAAACGACAAATTGAAAATGGCGCTGCTCTACCGCGAACCTCAGAAACTTCTGGTGTGCGGGAAATATTGGCACATGGAGATATGCGTCTTTGATATCTATTGATGCCATGAATTCTCCTCCTTGCAGGGAGGAGACCACAGTGCGTATTGACTGCATCCGGAAGGTCTGGATGTGTAGAAACCGGTTTAAGTCTCTCAGATCCAAGATAGGTCTGACACTTCCGTTTGGTTTTGGAACGGTGAAGAGATTCGAATAAAAACCTGAACCCTGATCTTTCGGGCTCACTTCTACTATCACACCCTGGGATAGTAATTGATCTAAGGCCAGAAATAGCGGTTTCTGCTTTATCGGATCCCTGGGGATCCTTGACCTTAGAAAACGAGAAGGTGGAATCTCCTGAAACTCTAGCCTGTAGCCCAGAGACACTGAAGAGATCACCCATTTGTCCTGAATCTCTTCCCACCAGGCGCCTGCAAACTGCAGGAGCCTTCCCCCACTCGGCCGAGCGGGGGCGCCCCTTCACAAGGAGGTCTTGGAGGTCTGCTTGGCAGGCTTCCGCCCCCAAGTCTTTTTCTGTCCCTGGGCTCGGCCCTGAGGCTTTCCAGCCGAGGAGGGCTGGGAAGGCCGTCGCCACTGTTTAGAGCTTGATGCTTCGGGAGAGAGAGTACGCCTGAATGAAGGACGTTTACTCTTCTTGACTGGAAGGAGTGTAGATTTACCTCCCGAAATATTTTGGACGAATTTATCTAATTCCTCTCCAAACAACCGTTCCCCTTTAAACGGGAACCCAGCCAAATGCTTTTTGCATGACATCTCAGCAGCCCAATTTTTTAGCCATAGAGCCCTACGCATGTGTACCAACATGAGGGACAAACGTGATGCTTGTTGGACAGAATCCAAAATCGCATCAATTATGAAACATAAGATGTGAGGCATCTCTGCATATTTCTCTACTTCCTCATTGGGAAGGAGTTCAAACATCTGTTTAACCTGTTCCTTAAGAAACTGACACAACCCCACGGCTGCGACTGTAGGTTGCACCACAGCGCCGGCCATGGAAAAGGAGGCTTTTAACAAGGTTTCCAGCCTCTTGTCAGCTGGATCCTTAAATACCTGCGCATTGTCCAAAGGACAAGTTAGGTTTTTATTCACACAAGAGATAGCCGCATCGACAGATGGGGCCCCCCATTTCTTGGTGAAACTTTCCTCCACGGGATAATACATGGAAAACCTCTTTGGAGGAGTAAACAGTTTATCGGGATGTCCCCAGTCCTCATACATCAAGTCACCCATTAAAGGATGAATTGGGAAGGAACAAGCAGTCTGTGGGGCTTTCCTGACTCCCAGGGAAGAGACAGAGGATGTAGCGACTTCAGCAGCCGGCATTCTGAATGTGGTACGCACCAATTCAGTATAATACTGCACCTGCTTTCTGAGTGCCTGGGAGGAGGGGACTGACTCCTCTTCCTCTGACTCATCCGACTGCTCATGATCCCTATCTAAAGATAGGGATCTCTCCTCATTTTCAGAACAACTGTCCGAGAGAGGGCTTTCAGCAGAGGGAGGGGATCTACCCCTTTTCTTGCTATCTTTTAGGGAGGCAGAAATAAAATTCATTATCCTCCCTTCAAAACTCTCCAATGTAGCCCTAAGGGAGTCCTCAGTGACATAGACCGGGGCTGCGACATTAGGAGAGGCTGCAAAGCCTGAAAGGGGCACTGACTCGTCTTGAGATGCAGGCTCCACTCTTGCAGAGGGGGATGGTAATTTGCATGCACTTTTGGAACCCCTGGACCTAGGCGGTGACTTGCCAGTGCCTTTATTACCTGCCCCTGAAACCCTCTTACGAGGAGACATAGTCCTAAGCTACAAAGCAGAGGTACTAGTACAAATGCAATCAGTTCGTTTGTGCTTAAAGTCTCACAATAAATCAATATATGCTTAACTGCACAACCTGATGCCGAGTAGGTGTCTTAGGTTTGCCTGGATCCAATCCCCACGGATGCTTACAGCCCACAGCTCCTGTGTCTCCAGTTACAGTCCCCTGACGCTCTGGGCTTTTTAAAACGGCCGTTTGGCGCCTGCACCATAGCTTTGAGCACACTAATCGTGCACAGCTGGCAACCACACCCCCCCCCCCTCCTCCATTAAGCCGGGAGCGCGCCCGGCGCGCGTGCACGCGCCCGCGCGCGTGCACGAGGACCGCGGGATCCGGGGGGGGGGAAGGAGAACCCAAAGGGAGCAACGTGGAACCCCTGGACCTGCATGGGACCCCTTTCTACTTCACTTGTGGCAGGAACTGTAAGGGAGACGTGAGTAGCTGGAGAACCAGGCATTCACTGAGCGTGTTTGTATTGAAAGGCATGTAAGTATGCATCAGGCTGCTTCTTACTCCATCTAGTGGTGGAAACCAGGTAAGACATACAACTACTCACAATGAAGAAATCCATTAATATATTAAATATATAGGATGACTTCCCTTACCTGTCCCCGCCGCAGGAATTGCTGATCTCAGACCAATTCCAGCCTTCACCCATCACGGCGGGTATTGTTAGCCAACCTTCAGGCGTATCTGGGGTTCTTACGAAAAGATCCTCCTACCTGGGCCATGTAAAAAGCTCTGCCAGAAACTTACGGGCGCCCTGAGTCAACAGTACCCCAAGTCTGGTTGTCCCAGAGCCCAGTCTTCCAATGGAGAGGACTTACAGGCAGAACCTCGTTTCTTCGGCAGACGAGGCCCGGGTACCATACCATCTTGGGAGTCAAATATCGGCCCGAGGTATGGATCCGGTTTGATGTAGCCCTTCGGCCCTCGCTGGGACCCGCATAGAGCTAAGTTTTACATGACCGTCCACCAGACACTGGCGAAAAAACTGAGGTGCCTCCCTAATGGGAGGGGTTATATAGGGGAGGAATTCTCTTTAATTGGGTCAACCAGTGTCCAATCACCAGAGGTGCCTATATAACCCACTATGTAATGAAGCTCCTGTGTCCCGTGATGTATGATCAAGAAAAATAGATTACCCAGCCAGCAACAATGTCCCCAGCAATGGCCAGTATAGATCTTGGAGTCCCCAGCAGTAACAGACTAAATTCACACTAGCCCATTCTCTGAAAGCAATCCATGGTCGATCATTTTTCAGAGTGTGGCTAAGCAGTCTCTCTTAGCCATTTTGTAGGTGATCCTGTTTCCTCCTGAATGGCTGTTTTTTGTTTGGTTTTTGTCTAATGACAATTTACAATGCGAATAATGTGCTGCAACTGTGAGTCAAGCGTCTGGCCCAAAGTTGCAGATCATCTTCATTAACATGAAGGATTGAGATTTAACAGGCAGTGCTGCCTGTCCACTCAACATGCTGCGTTCAATTTGGTTTGCCGCCAAACCCAAGCACTTTAGCTGTTCACAGCAAAAAAAAGAGGAATGCTATGGACTCTGCTGTAAAGGGGAGCTCTGATGAAAGGGGATTTCTGCTCACCTAACCTCCCACTTACATCAGAGTTCCCAGCTTTCCCCGAAAATGTGGGTTCCCACAGCCCCCTTACATCAAAGTCCACAGGGCACCCTTACATCTGAGTCCCCCTTTTCTTAGTGTACTCACTCGCTTGGAAGCAGGAGAGAGAAGGAAGGGAGGGAGGTGGGTGGGAGACTTTAGTCACAGACAGTGGATGGCGAGCTCACTCACCCTGAGGATGGAGGCTCAGGGCATGGATTATGGGAGAAGATTGAGCTGAAGCTGATCCGGGATTTGTTAGGCCTAGTCCAGCCAGTACCTGTGCCGGCAGCCTGGTGTTCTTGCTGAAAAAAAAGTCCTGTGTGCTTATATACTTTATATACCTTAACTATCTTCTTTTTAAGTCACTGTGTGTTACTATTTCTTCTATTCACTCCTACTGCTACATTGCAGCCTGCTCTTTCAGTATATGTTTCTGGTCTGCTAATGTTCTCACAAAAATAACTAAACCAGACATCACAGCCTATTGCATTAGTGTGTGCACCCCAAAGCACAAACACACATGCATGTATATCAGTAGAGCAGAGGACAATGTCAGTAGGGCAGTGGATGGTGTCTGTAAGTGGACAATGTTAGTAGATCAGTAGACAATGTCAGTAGGGCAGTGGACAGTGTCAGTAGGGCAGTGGACGGTATCAGTAGGGCAGTGGATGGTGTCTGTAAGTGGACAATGTTAGTAGATCAGTGGACAATGTTAGTAGGGCAGTGGACAGTGTCAGTAGGGCAGAGGACAGTGTCAGTAGGGCAGTGGACGGTGTCTATAAGTGGACAATGCTAGTAGATCAGTGGACAATGTTAGTAGGGCAGTGGACAGTGTCAGTAGGGCAGAGGACGGTGTCAGTAGGGCAGAGGACGGTATTAGTAGGGTAGTGGACAATGTCAGTAGAGCAGTGGATGGTGTCAATAGGGCAGTGGAAGGTGTCTGTAAGTGGACAATGTCAGTAGAGCAGTGGAAAATGTCAGTAGAGCAGTGGACGGTGTCAGTAGAGCAGTGGATGGTGTCAATGGGGCAGTGGAAGGTGTCTGTAAGTGGACAATGTCAGTAGAGCAGTGGACGGTGTCAGTAGAGCAGTGGATGGTGTCAGTAGGGCAGTAGACAGTGTCAGTAGGGCAGAGGACAGTGTCAGTAGGGCAGTGGACGGTGTCTATAAGTGGACAATGCTAGTAGATCAGTGGACAATGTTAGTAGGGCAGTGGACAGTGTCAGTAGGGCAGAGGACGGTGTCAGTAGGGCAGAGGACGGTATTAGTAGGGTAGTGGACAATGTCAGTAGAGCAGTGGATGGTGTCAATAGGGCAGTGGAAGGTGTCTGTAAGTGGACAATGTCAGTAGAGCAGTGGAAAATGTCAGTAGAGCAGTGGACGGTGTCAGTAGAGCAGTGGATGGTGTCAATGGGGCAGTGGAAGGTGTCTGTAAGTGGACAATGTCAGTAGAGCAGTGGACGGTGTCAGTAGAGCAGTGGATGGTGTCAGTAGGGCAGTAGGCGGTGTCTGTAAGTGGACAATGTTAGTAGAGCAGTGGATGGTGTCAGTAGGGCAGTGGATGGTGTCAGTAGGGCAGTGGATGGTGTCAGTAGAACAGTGGACAATGTCAGTAGAGCAGTGGATGTGTCAGTAGGGCAGTGGATGGTGTCAGTAGAGAAGTGGACAATGTCAGTAGAGCAGTGGATGGTGTCTGTAAGTGGACAATGTCAGTAGAGCAGTGGAGGGTGTCAGTAGAGCAGTGGATGGTGTCAGTAGGGCAGTAGGCGGTGTCTGTAAGTGGACAATGTTAGTAGAGCAGTGGATGGTGTCAGTAGGGCAGTGGATGGTGTCAGTAGGGCAGTGGATGGTGTCAGTAGGGCAGTGGATGGTGTCAGTAGAACAGTGGACAATGTCAGTAGAGCAGTGGATGTGTCAGTAGGGCAGTGGATGGTGTCAGTAGAGAAGTGGACAATGTCAGTAGAGCAGTGGATGGTATCTGTAAGTGGACAATGTTAGTAGATCAGTGGACAGTGTCAGTAGATCAGTGGACAGTGTCAGTAGAGCAGTGGACAGTGTCAGTAGGGCAGATGATGGTGTCAGTAGGGCAGTGGACGGTGTCAGTAGGGCAGTGGACGGTGTCAGTAGTTTTTTTTATTTTCACAAATTTTTTACAATATTATTATTATTTTTTTTAATGTCTTCTAAATGACTTTTGTTTTTAGATCCTCCCCATCCACAAGTTGGAGAGATGAATATTCACAAACAGAAAGAAGATGAAGCAATTTGAAATTATTCTGGATACATAGATCTAAGTGCGAGCTGCTAAAGAAAGACAATTGGGACAGTCTCACATCCCATTATAACATCATGGTCTGATGATGTTTTCCAAATCTGTGACAGACAGGAGACAGATAAGACCTGTCAATGATCACTGACATTCACTCCATCGTTCAGCAGAGACCAGGGGATTAGAGATCATCTGTGAAGTTGAACCTGGAGAAGCCCATAGAGAGGACTATGGGTCCTATAGGATTGAGTAAACGCTCTTTGAATGGAACTGATAAAGCACAACTATAGGCTTCTGCATGGCAGTCTAAACGGCTCTAAAATCCAGTTACTATGTAAAGTACAGGCCTCATAAAGTAAACATTTACCTTCTCTGACTGAGCCAAATTCTTCTTCGTTGGTGTCTCACACGCTCTCCCTCCCAGACACTGCAGCTCGCAGTGGGAGAGGTTCAGCAACGGAGGCAGTGCTGTCAATCCAGATGGGTGTGGCCACATTCTAAATGACAAACTACAGACTGATAGCCACACCCTGCAGCATCCTCTCTTCCCACTTTAGTGCAGGCAGGTATAGTCTACATGAGAGTGGCAACTTCGTTCTGAATGCAGGAGCAGTGCAGCATCATGGCCACCCCCCATCACGGGAATGTGGACTTCACTGACAAGACCAACAAGTATTTGTGGACTGATTACGAGTAGTAAGTGCAGATACACTTATAATGAAAAACCAGGACATATTTTGTTAAACTCTTCATATATTGTTACATATTTCTTCGTTATCTTACATGAATCTCCATTAGATTACCTCCTCTCTAATGCTGATACTCATTAAATGGATTCACTCTTATGTCTCCTAAGTCATTATTGTTGAAGGTACTTATATAGTGCTGTCAATTTTACGCATTACATATAAATTGTACATTTAAATCACTCCCTACTCTCAAGGAGCTTACAATCTAAGGTCCCTAACTCACATTCATACATACACTAGTGACAATTTTAGACAGGATCCAATTAACGATCCAGCATGTCTTTGGAGGTTGGGAGGAAGCCCACACAGGCACAGGGAGAACATGCAAACTCCAGCCAGATAATGTCATGGTTGGGACTCAAAGCAGCAACCCCAGTGCTGCTAGGCAGAAGCACTACCACTTAGCCACTGTGCCACCCCTAAGGCCTCATGCACACGAGAGGCAGTTAAACGCGCGTTCAGATGCAGTTGGACAGTTTTTTAAACTGCCCCTGAACTCATTCAATGTTATCCTATGTGTCCATGCACACAGTCTCGTTTTTTTCCGTTTTTATGCAGTTGCGTTTAATCTCGTTTTTCCAGAAGCAAAAAAATGCGTTCAGAAGCAAAAATTTCCACGTTTCAGACACAAAACGCGGCAAAACGCGGTAAAACGCTGCTACCGCGTTTAGCCGCGTTTGCGTTTATATGCGTTTTTAAAGGTGACCTTTTTTTTTACATTAAAAATCTCAAAAATGATTGCAAATGCTGAAAAACCATTAGAAAAATATTTTAAACAATTGCAATTGCAAGTGGACAATCCACAACTTGTGGCAAGTGACATGGCAGGTGGCAAGTGATGTGGCAAGTGGACAATCCACAACTTGTGGCAAGTGACATGGCAGGTGGCAAGTGATGTGGCAAGTGGACAATCCACAACTTGTGGCAAGTGACGTGGCAGGTGAAGTGGCAAGTGACGTGGAAAGTGGACAATCCACAACTTGTGGCAGGTGACGTGGCAAGTGACCTGGCAGGTGACGCGGCAAGTGACCTGGCAGGTGACGTGGCAAGTGGAAAATCAACAACTTGTGGCAGGTGACTAGCATGTGACGTGGCAAGTGGACAATCCATAACTTGTGGCAGGTGACGTGGCAAGTGACGTGGCAAGTGGACAATCCACTTGTGGCAGGGGACGTGGCAAGTGACGTGGCAAGTGGACAATCCACTTGTGGCAGGGGATGTGGCAGGGGATGTGGCAAGTGACGTGGCGAGTGGACAATCCACAACTTGTGTCAGGTGACGTGGCAAGTGGACAATCCACAACTTGTGGCAGGTGATGTGGCAAGTGATGTGGCAAGTGGACAATCCACTTGTGGCAGGTGACGTGGCCAGGGGACGTGGCAAGGGACGTGGCAAGTGGACAATCCACAACTTGTGGCAGGTGACGTGGCAGGTGACGTGGAAAGTGATGTGGCAAGTGGACAATCCACAACTTGTGGCAGGTGATGTGGCTGGTGACGTGGCAAGTGGACAATCCACATCTTGTGGCAGGTGACGTGGCAGGTGACGTGGAAAGTGGTGTGGCAAGTGGACAATCCACAACTTGTGGCAGGTGATGTGGCTGGTGACGTGGAAAGTGGACAATCCACATCTTGTGGCAAGTGACGTGGCAGGTGATGTGGCAAGTGACGTGGCAAGTAGACAATCCACAACTTGTGGCAGGTGATGTGGCAAGTGACGTGGCAAGTGACGTGGCAGGTGATGTGGCAAGTCACGTGGCAAGTGGACAATCCACAACTTGTGGCAGGTGATGTGGCTGGTGACGTGGCAAGTGGACAATCCACAGCTTGTGGCAGGTGGCATGGCAGATGATGTGGAAAGTGGACAATCCACATCTCGTGGCAAGTGACGTGGCAGGTGATGTGGCAAGTGACGTGGCAAGTGGGCAATCCACAACTTGTGCAGGTGACGTGGCAAGTGATGTGGCAGGTGATGTGACAAGTGGACAATCCACATCTTGTGGCAAGTGACGTGGCAGCTGACGTGGCAAGTGACGTGGCAAGTGGACAATCCAAAACTTGTGGCAGGTGACGTGGCAAGTGACGTGGCAGGTGACGTGGCAAGTGACGTGGCAAGTGGACAATCCACAGCTTGTGGCAAGTGACATGGCAGGTGGCAAGTGATGTGGCAAGTGGACAATCCACAACTTGTGACAGGTGACATGGCAAGTGATGTGGCAAGTCACGTGGCAAGTGGAAATCCACAACTTGTGGCAGGTGATGTGGCTGGTGACATGGCAAGTGGACAATCCACAACTTGTGGCAGGTGGCATGGCAGGCGACATGGAAAGTGGACAATCCACATCTTGTGGCAGGTGATGTGGCACGTGACGTGGCAGGTGATGTGGCAAGTGACGTGGCAAGTGGACAATCCACAACTTGTGGCAGGTGATGTGGCAAGTGACGTGGCAGGTGATGTGGACAATCCCCAACTTGTGGCAGGTGACGTGGCAAGTGACGTGGCAAGTGGACAACCCACAACTTGTGGCAGGTGATGTGGCAGGTGACGTGGCAAGTGGACAATCCACAACTTGTGGCAGGTGACGTGGCAAGTGACGTGGCAGGTGACGTGGCAAGTAGACAATCCACAACTTGTGGCAGGTGATGTGGCAAGTGACGTGGCAGGTGATGTGGCAAGTGACGTGGCAAGTGGACAATCCACAACTTGTGGCAGGTGATGTGGCTGGTGACGTGGCAAGTGGACAATCCACAGCTTGTGGCAGGTGGCATGGCAGATGACGTGGAAAGTGGACAATCCACATCTCGTGGCAAGTGACGTGGCAGGTGATGTGGCAAGTGACGTGGCAAGTGGACAATCCACAACCTGTGGCAGGTGACGTGGCAGGTGATGTGGCAAGTGGACAATCCCCAACTTGTGGCAAGTGACGTGGCAAGTGACGTGGCAAGTAGACAATCCACAACTTGTGGCAGGTGATGTGGCAAGTGACGTGGCAGGTGATGTGGCAAGTGACGTGGCAAGTGGACAATCCACAACTTGTGGCAGGTGATGTGGCTGGTGACGTGGCAAGTGGACAATCCACAGCTTGTGGCAGGTGGCATGGCAGATGACGTGGAATGTGGACAATCCACATCTCGTGGCAAGTGACGTGGCAGGTGACGTGGCAGGTAATGTGGCAAGTGGACAATCCCCAACTTGTGGCAAGTGACGCGGCAAGTGGACAATCCAAAACTTGTGGCAGGTGACATGGCAGTTAGACAATCCACAACTTGTGGCAGATGACGTGGCAAGTGACGTGGCAAGTGACGTGGCAAGTGGACAATCCACAACTTGTGGCAGGTGACGTGGCAGTTAGACAATCCACAACTTGTGGCAGATGACGTGGCAAGTGACGTGGCAAGTGGACAATCCACAACTTGTGGCAGGTGCCGTGGCAAGTGACACGCTAAATACAAGTACACTGCAGCTCTCACAGCTGCTGCTACTCACTCTGGTCTCACAAAATGGCTGAAATAGTTAATAATACTGTTTTTTTGAGCTGGGGAGGGTCTATGATGTTAGCTTAACTAAATGCTTCTAGACGCAAATGCGGTAAAACGCGGTAAAATGCCGCTAAATCGCGGTAAAAATCGCGGCAAAATGCGCGTTTCTAAACGCCGTTTCAACATGTGTCCAGCAGCGTTTGCATCTGCGTCTCGTGTGCATGAAGCCTAAGTCTTTATTTTCTGTTTACTTCACCTTCTCCCATATAGTGGTCAATACAGCACTTTAAGGCGTCATGCACACGAGATGCTGTTAAACGCGTGTTCAGAGGCAGTTGGACACTTTTTTCAACTGCCCCTGAACTCATTCAATGTTATCCTATGTGTCCATGTACACAGTCAATTTTTTTGCCGTTTTTATGCAGTTGCGTTTAACCTCGTTTTTCCAGAAGCAAAAAAATGGGTTCAGACGCAAACATTTCCACGTTTCAGACGCAAAACGCAGGTAAACGCGGCTAAACGCTCGTCAGCCCCAACCCCCACCATGTTTCCATGTTGAACACCCATCCTTCATGAAACTGAAACTTTTTTCCACAAGCCAGCCCCCCTTCCCCCAAGCTAGGCTTGTCCACACCTTGGATTGTGATTAGCAAGTTGATCATCTTGGAAGACACATCTCTGAAAATGACTTCCGATGTAACCCAAAACCAATTAATTGAAGTAATTCAGAATCACATGCAATTATGGGACAAATCCCGTATGGCAGAAATAGTTTAAAAAAACATGCTTTGAGAGTTTGGGGAGGGTCTACATGATGTTATCTTTATAAACGCTTATAAACGCAAACGCGGCAAAACGCGGCATGCAAACGCAGCAAAACGGGCGTTTCTAAACGCGTGTTTCAGCTTTTTTTGAGCAGACTTTTCATGGGCGTCTCGTGTGCATGAAGCCTAACCTGCCAATGATTTTCTCTGATCCTTAAATTTGAACTCCAGAGAAGTCAAAAATCCTCCCCTGCAGTAAGGCTGCCCCCAGGTCAAATGCTCATTTGGCTCAAGGAGGCCACGATTAGCAATCCTCTGCTCCTGCAGAGGATTACTCAATCCTTACTCAATCCTCTGCCCCCGCAGACCTCTCCAGCTTTAAGGACCAGTCCCCACATTCTGTTTGCCCTAATGCTCTGAGAACCGATGCACTCTGACATTATCATGAACAGTGGCGGCTGGTGAAGTTTTAGGAAGGGGGGCGCCAGACCCCGTCCTTCCTTTTTGACCCCTCCCACAATAGAAATATGTGTATTGTAGAAAGTTTGACAATCAGCAGATAAAGATATTCCAAACACCTGGTGTTAGCACTTCAATCATCCCGGCACCATGGTTGTTATGGTGTCACGATGGTTGAAGCACATTATTTCTATTATTACATTGTAATATAAATTATAAATCATTCAACCCACCATAATGCAGAATCAGTGGGAGCCCTGAGCGTGGCACTAGCAACATCGCCTGCCATCAGGTGTCCCCAGCAGAGTCCGTCCTTATATCTAGTGATGGCCGAACAGTTCGCCCGACGGTCGTTTCGTGGCGAATTTTGGCTGTTCGCGGTCCGCCCGTTCAGCGGACTATTGGCACTGTTCGCCCGCGGACTTCCGTGTTTTTACTGTGTAAAGGAACTTTGACCTGATGACACATCCATCATGGGGTATAGGACAGCCAATTGAGACATGACAGCACATGGACACTTGGACATTCCCCCTAACTTATAAATACATCCGATCCGGCGGCCATTTTACATTCTTTCTTCTGTCACTATAGGGAAAGGTTGCTGTTTGGAGTAGGGAGAGATAAAACGCTAGCTATTTGGTACACAAAAGTTATTTTCAGGACTGGTATAGGTGTTAGGTGTATATAGGTTTGCTGTGCTACTGATTGTTGCAGCAGCCTGAGTGTCTTTTGTCAGTTTAGAGAAAGGGACAGAGCGCTGTGTGCTGCTATTGTAGGGACAGCCAGATTAGTCATCATCATCATCATTAGCTGTTACTATCAGGTCCACAAAAGTGCTATCCCAGTAACCAGTTACTGTTCCAGTAGCCTCTGTTTTGTCATTTTATATAGGGACAGGCAGGAAGCAGTGTGTCAGGCAGTGAGGATCAGTTTAATCAGTAGCTGTTACTATTAGTTCCACAAAGGTTCTTTTCAGGACTGGTATCAGTGGTATGGTAATAGGCTTGTACACGTATAATATTCTTTCTTCCAAATATAGAAAGAATATTATACTTGACTGCTGCCCTTCTGCTGCAGTCTGCTAATCATTCACAACTCACTTGTTCCACAAAGCTCTTTATCAGGACTGGTAACTTGGTCTGTGTAGGGTGCTACAGTACATAGGGTTGAGTGAGGTACAGTCTGCCATTCTATAAGGACTGGTATCGGTCCACAATACATAGGGTTGAGGTGCACCACTGCTGACCACTGCCCTATACTGCAGCAGTCCTTCATCGGGATAGGGAGTGGGACTGACGTACAGTCTGCTAATCAGTCACACACAACCTGCTTGTTCCACAAAGGTCCTTATAAGGACTGGTAACTTGGTGTAGGGTGCTACAGTACATAGGGTTGAGTGAGGTACAGTCTGCTGTTCTATAAGGACTGGTATCGGTCCACAATACATAGGGTTGAGGTGCACTACTGCTGACCGCTGCCCTATACTGCAGCAGTCCTTCAGCAGTATAGGGACTGACGTACAGTCTGCTAATCAGTCACACACAACCTACTTGGTCCACAAAGGTCCTTATAAGGACTGCTAACTTGGTGTAGGGTCAGGGGCGTACCTAGAGCATTTGGCACCCGGGGCGGATCCTACATCTGGCACCTCCCCCCCCCCCCCCATTTAAAATGAAAAAACACCCACGATTTATTTTCCATTTTCTCAAGAATATTTATTGTATACAGCACACGCCTGGATTCTGCACCCTGTATATAGGACATATCTGAATTCTGCACCCTGTATATAGGACATATCTGCATTCTGCACCCTGTATATAGGAGATTTCTGCATTCTGCACCCTGTATATAGGACATATCTGCACCCTGTATATAGGACATATCTGCACCCTGTATATAGGACATATCTGCATTCTGCACCCTGTATATAGGACATATCTGCACCCTGTATATAGGACATATCTGCATTCTGCGCCCTGTGTATAGGACATATCTGCACCCTGTATATAAGACATATCTGCATTCTGCACCCTGTATATAGGACATATCTGCATTCTGCACCCTGTATATAGGACATATCTGCATTCTGCACCCTGTATATAGGACATATCTGCACCCTGTATATAGGACATATCTGCATTCTGCACCCTGTATATAGGACATATCTGCACCCTGTATATAAGACATATCTGCATTCTGCGCCCTGTATATAGGACATATCTGCATTCTGCACCCTGTATATAGGACATATCTGCATTCTGCACCCTGTATATAGGACATATCTGCACCCTGTATATAGGACATATCTGCATTCTGCGCCCTGTATATAGGACATATCTGCACCCTGTATATAAGACATATCTGCATTCTGCGCCCTGTATATAGGACATATTTGCACTCTGTATATAGGACATATCTGCACCCTGTATATAGGACAAATCTGCACCCTGTATATAGGACAAATCTGCACCCTGTATATAGGACATATCTGAATTCTGCACCCTGTATATAGGACATATCTGCATTCTGCACCCTGTATATAGGACATATCTGCATTCTGCACCCTGTATATAGGACATATCTGCATTCTGCACCCTGTATATAGGACATATCTGCACCCTGTATATAGGACATATCTGCACCCTGTATATAGGACATATCTGCATTCTGCGCCCTGTATATAGGACATATCTGCACCACGTATATAGGACATATCTGCACCCTGTATATATGGCATATCTGCATTCTGCACCCTGTATATAGGACATATCTGCACCATGTATATAGGACATATCTGCACCCTGTATATAGGACATATCTGCATTCTGCGCCCTGTATATAGGACATATCTGCATTCTGCACCCTGTATATAGGACATATCTGCACCCTGTATATAGGACATATCTGCACCCTGTATATAGGACATATCTGCATTATGAAATCCCCCCTCTCCCATCAGGTCAGCTACACTATACACATGCCAGGGGGAGGGGGTGATGGACACAGCAGTCACCCTGACTCCCCCCCCCCCCTCAGACCAGCACAGGGTAGACACAATACTCCAGCCTCTTCTTACATCAACCCCCCCCCCCCCCCCCCATCAGCTACACTATACACATGGCAGGGGGAGGGGGACACAGCAATCACCCTGACCCCCCCCCCCCCAGACCAGCACATGGCAGGGGTAGACACACTCCTCCAGCCCCTTACATCAACTCCCCCCCAATCAGGTCAGACAGCTACACAATACACATGGCAGGGAGAGGGAGTGGTGGATATAGCAATTACAGTTACTGACCCCCCACCATAGACCAGCACAGGGGTAGACACAATTCTGCAGGCTGCAGCCTCTTCTTACATCAATCCCCCCCTCCACTCACCATCTCAGGCTCTCAGTCAGCTAGGGAGGACTCCTATTCACTGTGTGGAAGCAGCCGCCCCAGCGGAGAGAGATGAGACAGACACACACAGGCAGCAGCAGTGGTGGGTGGTGGCGGAGCTAGCAGGAGGGAATACAGTCACTCACTGAACAGTCTGGAACAGTCCATTGTGGTCATGGCACGGGGGTGTTCTAAAAAAAACTAAAGTGAAAATGAGCAACCAGAGACAGCAGGGATGCCCTTGAGATGATCTGACGGTGTCACCCCGACGTGGGTGCGGAATTCACCCCCATATCAAAGTCACTTGGCCACTGACACCCCCCCAAATTGTGGCACCCGGGGCGGACCGCACCCCCCGCCCCCATATTGGTACGCCCCTGTGTAGGGTGCTACAGTACATAGGGTTGAGTGAGGTACAGTGTGCTGTTCTATAAGGACTGGTATCGGTCCACAATACATAGGGTTGAGGTGCACTACTGCTGACCGCTGCCCTATACTGCAGCAGTCCTTCAGCAGTATAGGGACTGACGTACAGTCTGCTAATCAGTCACACACAACCTACTTGGTCCACAAAGATCCTTATAACGACTGGTAAGGTCCAGGGTGCTACAGTACATAGGGTTGAGTGAGGTACAGTCTGCTGTTCTATAAGCACCGGTATCGGTCCACAATAGATAGGGTTGAGGTGCACCACTGCTGACCGCTGCCCTATACTGCAGCAGTCCTTCAGCAGTATATGGACTGACGTACAGTCTGCTAATCAGTCACACACAACCTACTTGGTCCACAAAGGTCCTTATAAGGACTAGTAACTTGGTGTAGGGTGCTACAGTACATAGGGTTGAGTGAGGTACAGTCTGCTGTTCTATAAGGACTGGTATCGGTCCACAATACATAGGGTTGAGGTGCACTACTGCTGACCGCTGCCCTATACTGCAGCAGTGCTTCAGCAGTATAGGGACTGACGTACAGTCTGCTAATCAGTCACACACAACCTACTTGGTCCACAAAGGTCCTTATAAGGACTGTTAACTTGGTGTAGGGTGCTACAGTACATAGGGTTGAGTGAGGTACAGTCTACTGTTCTGTAAGGACTGGTATCGGTCCACAATACATAGGGTTGAGGTGCACTACTGCTGACTGCTGCCCTATACTGCAGCAGTCCTTCAGCAGTATAGGGACTGACGTACAGTCTGCAAATCAGTCACACACAACCTACTTGGTCCACAAAGGTCCTTATAAGGACTGGTAACTTGGTGTAGGGTGCTACAGTACATAGGGTTGAGTGAGGTACAGTCTGCTGTTCTGTAAGGACTGGTATCGGTCCACAATACATAGGGTTGAGGTGCACTACTGCTGACCGCTGCCCTATACTGCAGCAGTCCTTCAGCAGTATAGGGACTGACGTACAGTCTGCTAATCAGTCACACACAATCCAACTTGGTCCACAAAGGTCCTTATAAGGACTGGTAACTTGGTGTAGGGTGCTACAGTACATAGGGTTGAGTGAGGTACAGTCTGCTGTTCTGTAAGGACTGGTATCGGTCCACAATACATAGGGTTGAGGTGCACTACTGCTGACTGCTGCCCTATACTGCAGCAGTCCTTCATCGGTATAGGGACTGAGAGTTTTGTCACAGGGTCATTTAAAAAATGACAGGCAGAGGAAGAGGCAGGCCCTTCTGCAGGGGTGGTAGGGGTAGGGCAGGAGCAACAGCCTTGAGCCAAAGTGGGAAGTTGCAGAAGGTGCGTTCAATTACTTTAAAGGACGCACCAGACTTGGTTGAGTGCCTCAGCCTTACTCTTCTGCACCCTCCTCATCCTCTTGATCTGCACCCTCTTCTTCACTCTCTGCTATGTGCACCCCCAAAGACACTACCACCAACAACACCACCACCACCACATACCTTCCGTTTGAGTCACAGGAATTATTTTCCGATCCATATCAAGAGGACATTTCTGATGCACAGCCACTCTTGGTATTGGATCAGGAAGAGGAGGTAGCAACAACCGCTACTCAGCAGTCTGACGACAGTACCCAGATCAGCCCAAGGAGGAGGCTGGTCCCCGGTGTTGCTGCCTACTCCGAGATCTCTACTTATAGCGGTGGGGAAGGTGACGTTGATGATGACGTGTCTAGTGATGTTACGTAGGTGCCCACAAGAGAGGAAGAGGAGGGGAGTTCAGAGGGAGATATGGACCAGCAGATAGGGAGGAGAAGCAGGAATAACTTACATTGCACAGGAGGGACAAAGCAGACTGCAAATGTATCAGGAGCGAGTCATCGACCATGTACGGTCACATCTGGCGCTCCCAGGACACCGGCACATGGCTCCGCAGTGTGGGCTTTTTTTAACGTGTCCGCTGCTGACAATAGCGTTGCCATCTGAAATCTTTGCAGTCAACGCATTAGTCGCGGTAAGCCCAACACTCACCTAGGGACGACCGCCTTAAGAAGGCACATGGGAAGCCATCACTGAGCCGAGTGGGAGCAACGGAACACACAAAGCCACACTGCAGGCTCTCACCGTCCAGCCTCGTCTTCTACTTCTCCTTCTCCTCTCTCCTCACAATTGTCCTCCACTCCACCTTCCATCACGCAAAGCTCACGTTTTTCTGCAAAAAGGCAGGCTTCCGTGGGCCTAATGTTCGAGCGTAAAAAAATGATGACGCCGGATAACCCTCTTGCCCAACGGTTGACGGCTGGCTTGTCAGAACTCATAGCCCGCCAACTACTGCCATATAAACTGGTGGACTCGGAGGCCTTTCGCAAATTTGTGGCCTTTGGAACACCACAATGGAAGGTCCCAGGAAGGAAGTATTTCTCAGAGAAGGGCATCCCAGAGCTATATGGCCATGTTCAGCGGCAAGTGAATGTATCTCTGGCACACAGTGTCGGTGCCAAGATACATCTGACCACAGACACGTGGTCTAGCAAACACGGGCAGGGAATGTATATCACTTTTACTGCCCACTGGGTGAACCTTCTGATGGCCGTCAAGCATGTAACCCGTGGCACCCGTGTAGATTTGGTTTTACCGCCATGGATTGCATGCAGGCCTGACTCTTCTTCTCCTCCTCCTCCTACTCCATCCTCCTCCCTCTCCTCCTCAGCAGACTCCTCCTTTTCCACTGCTAGCGTCTCTTCCGCTGCACCGCCCAAGCTCCCCAGAACATATTCCACATGCCAGGTGAGGCGTTGCCATGCCGTGCTGCGTCTGTTGTGCCTGGAAGCCAAGAGCCACACTGGCCCCGCACTCCTTTCAGCTTTGCGTTCACAGGCAGATCAGTGGCTAACACCGCTCAATTTGACAGTTGGTAAAGTGGTGTGTGACAACGGTGCCAATCTGCTTAGCGCATTGAAACAGGGCAAAATCACGCACGTGTCATGCTTGGCACACGTCTTAAACTTGGTCGTGCAGCGATTCCTTGTCAAATACCCTGGGGTCCAGGACATCTTGCGGCAGGCAAGGAAAATCTCGGCCCATTTCAGAAGATCTTACACGGCCATGGCTCGCTTTGCTGACATTCAGCGGCGACACAATCTTCCGGTCAGACGTCTTATTTGCGATTGCCCGACGCGATGGAACTCAACCTTCTATATGCTTGATAGGCTGCTCCAGCAGAAACGTGCAGTTAACGTCTACCTGTATGAACTCTGCGGCAGAAACGGTTCTGGGGAGCTGGGTTTTTTTTCACCGCGCCAGTGGCTGCTCATGCGCGACGCATGCAGACTTCTGCGCCCATTTGAGGAGATCACCAAACTGGTCAGTCGCAGCCATGGCGCCATCAGTGACATGGTACCTTATGCCTTCTTTATGGAGCGTGCATTGCGTCGTGTTCTTTGATCAAGCTGTGGAGGAGCAGGAGCGGGAAGATGAGGAAGTCGCAATGCTGGATGAATTCCCAGGGGGGGCTACTCTATCTGAGACAAGTCAACAACAGGAGTCTGAAGAGGAGTCAGAGGAGGATGGTGCCGGGGCGGATGAGGAGGAGCATGAAGAGCATGCTTTAAACCTTTCTGGGATCCCTGTTGTGCGTGGATGGGGAGAGGAGAATGAAGAGGACGACATTATCCTGGATGATGAGCAGGAGCCAGGCCACCACACCGCTTCCACTTTAGTGCAAATGGGGGCCTTCATGCTCCAGTGTTTTAATAGGGACCCCCATATAAAAAGCATAAGGGTCAAGGACCAGTACTGGGTGGCAATGTACTTAGACCCCCGGTACAAACACAAAATGGCAGAAATGTTACCGCCGTCGCAGAGGGCTGTCAGAATGCAGCACTTCCAGGCCTTGCTTCGAGAAATGCTGCATTCTGCTTTTGCGTGCGCTGGCAGAGGAGCAATTCCCACTCCCAGAGAAGGAGTTGCGGGTACCAATCCAACAGCGCCTGCAAGAAGAGGCCGGTTTGAAGATGTGTTGGTGACTTCGGATATGAGGTAATTCTTTCAGCCGACCCATCGACAGGTGTCATCCGGATCCAGCATCAGGGAACGCCTAGACCGTCAGGTGTCCTACTACATTGGGTTAACGGCCGATGTGGACGCTCTGAGGAGTGATGAACCCCTGGACTACTGGGTGGGCAGGCTCGACCTCTGGCCAGAGCTTGCCCAATTTGCAATCGAACTGTTGGCTTGCACCTCATCCAGTGTCCTGTCCGAAAGGACGTTCAGCGCAGCAGGGGGGATCGTGACCGATAAGCGTACTCGCCTAGCTCACGACAGTGTTAACTACCTCACATTTCTAAAAATGAATGAGGCATGGAGCTCGGAGGAATTCAACACATGTGACCAGTAGACCATGTATATGTCTATAAACAATTTTTTTAATCAAGCACACAGACCTTCTTTCTTCATTTGGCTCACTTCCTTGTCCAAAAAAAGCACACCGTACTATATGCCCCTACCCTCCTCTTTGAAGAGGTTGAGCGGTGTCATATTTCTACTGGGGCTGCTTATTATGAGGGGCTCACACCATCCCTGTGCTGTGCTGATTTACTCCTGGGGCTGCTTATTATGAGGGGCTCACACCATCCCTGTGCTATGCTGACATCCTCCTGGGGCTGCTTATTATGAGGGGCTCACACCATCCCTGTGCTATGCTGATTTACTCCTGGGGCTGCTTATTATGAAGGGCTCACACCATCCCTGTGCTGTGTTGACTTACTCCTGGGGCTGCTTATTATGAGGGGCTCACACCATCCCTGTGCTATGCTGATTTACTCCTGGGGCTGCTTATTATGAGGGGCTCACACCATCCCTGTGCTGTGCTGACTTACTCCTGGGGCTGCTTATTATGAGGGGCTCACACCATCCCTGGGCTATGCTGATTTACTCCTGGGGCTGCTTATTATGAGGGGCTCACACCATCCCTGTGCTATGCTGACATCCTCCTGGGGCTGCTTATTATGAGGGGCTCACACCATCCCTGTGCTGTGCTGACATACTCCTGGGGCTGCTTATTATGAGGGGCTCACACCATCCCTGTGCTGTGCTGACTTACTCCTGGGGCTGCTTATTATGAGGGGCTCACACCATCCCTGTGCTATGCTGATTTACTCCTGGGGCTGCTTATTATGATGGGCTCACACCATCCCTGTGCTGTGCTGACTTACTCCTGGGGCTGCTTATTATGAGGGGCTCACACCATCCCTGTGCTATGCTGACATCCTCCTGGGGCTGCTTATTATGAGGGGCTCACACCATCCCTGTGCTGTGCTGATTTACTCCTGGGGCTGCTTATTATGAGGGGCTCACACCATCCCTGTGCTGTGCTGACTTACTCCTGGGGCTGCTTATTATGAGGGGCTCCCATCAGTCCTGTGCTATGCTGACTTCCTCCTGGGGCTGCTTACGGTGCAGGTGTCAGTGCTGTATATCACGGTGCTGATGTCAGTGCTCTCTGTCACGGTGCTGCTGTCAGTGCTGTATATCACGGTGCTGGTGTGAGTGCTTTATGTCACACTGCTGATGTCAGTGCTCTCTATCACGGTGCTGCTGTCAGTGCTGTATATCACGGTGCTGGTGTCATTGCTGTATGTCACGCTGCTGATGTCAGTGCTCTCTATCACGGTGCTGCTGTCAGTGCTGTATATCACGGTGCTGGTGTCATTGCTGTATGTCACGCTGCTGATGTCAGTGCTCTCTATCACGGTGCTTTTGTCAATGTTGTATATCACGGTGCTGGTGTCATTGCTGTATGTCACGCTGCTGATGTCAGTGCTCTCTATCACGGTGCTGTTGTCAGATGACTCTATCACGGTGCAGGTGTCATTGCTGTATGTCACACTGCTGATGTCAGTGCTCTGTATCACGGTGCTGCTGTCAGATGACTCTATCACGGTGCAGGTGTCATTGCTGTATGTCACGCTGCTGGTGATCATCTCCTGCACTTCTTTGCCTACCCTGGTCCCTGACCTTCCGTCTCCTCCATTGCCTTCATGCGCTCCACAGTCCTGAATTGTCACAACAATTTCCCATATAAAAAAAGAATGCTTGTAGTTGTCGATCCCAGATTCACCTCATACATGTGTTATGTCATTGGCCATGTGGTGGGACTATGTTTGCACAGCTAATAATTATTTTGTGGCTGCAAATTTGACCTATGGGTTTGCGAAGTTCGCCTCCCATTGAAGTCATTGGGGTCCGCTGCGAACGTTCCGGTTCGCGAACTATCGGCCGCGTTCGTGAAACGTCCCGTCGGAAGTTTGTCCATCACTACTTATATCAGGTGCACCCAGTGGAGTCCCTCCTTACATGCAGCCTGTGCAACATCAAATGCAGCCTGTGTCCCACCAAACGCAGCCTGTGCCCAATCAAACGCAGCCTGTGCCCAATCAAACACAGCCTGCGCCCAATCAAACGCAGCCTCTGTCCCACCTAATGCAGCCTGTTGTCCTCTCCTGTGGTGCTTCCTTCCACTGGCATCGGTGATGGAGCAGCATACTTCCTGCGTCAGGCGGAAGCTTCTCGGCGCTTCAGAAAGTGCCGCAAGGTGGGCTAAACGCCCGCAGATGAAGCGCCACATCTACAATCTTGTGATTGCATAGACGTGGCACTTCCCATAAGTGCACTGTGTCCGGTGTCTGAACACAGTGCACTTAAGGACCTTTTTTTGGATTTTTTGTTTAAAGGGCCTGTATTACATTTTTTATTTTATTTTTTGTTTTGTTTTTTTGCGGCTGCCTGGGGGGGGGGGAGGTTTGTGCGGTGTCGTTCATGCGCCCCTTATGAACGGGCCGCCACTGATCAAGACCAATGCAGAGCCTATAACCCTACATTGTACATGAAGACACAGAGGGACAGTCCACCTCTCAAGCATAGATAAATAGAAAAAAGCTCCAGCTGCTGGGTTGGAAGGGGGGTAAGTAAAAGTAAATTTCGCTATCCCTAGATCTAAACAAGCATTCAACCCTTGAAGAGAAGGGGCTGCCCCACTTCCAGTCTGGCCAACGAAGATGGCTGAAGATCCCCAACTCAGAAGAAGATGGTGCTCTTCACGAACACAATCTTTCATGTATTAGAATTTAAATCTATTTCATAGGTTATGTAATTTATTAGGTTATATTAACATTCTGAATGTAATGCATTTATTTAATATAATACCATACGATCATTTTGGAGCATGTCACTCTAATATTATTATTAAATTATGTTTTAATATTTTTAATAGTATCAGTATTAATTTCATTAAATATTATTAAAGTATAAATAAAGGCAAAACTTTTTTTTGTATTGGAGTGCAGAGGGATAAGAAGGCGTATCAGTTTGTATTGCTGTCTGTGCCCCCATTAGGGAGGTTCACCCGCTCTATTTGCCCTTTTTACCATTAAAGGGGAGGGCCAGATGATTTTTTTTTTTTTTTTTAAGTCTTAATAGGCAGACTTACCTGTTCAGGGCGCCTGCGATGTCGGCCGCCCGAGGCCAACCCACCCCTCGGCTCTCGGGTCCCAGCGCCGCCATTCCAACTAAGGGAAACAGGCGGTGGAGCCTTGCGGTTTCACTGCCCGTTTCCTACTGCGCATGCACAAGTCGCGCAGCGCTTTGTGAATAGCCGGGTGTGTTCTGGGACACACAGTTTTTCACACAGTTTTTCAGGGTGGCCCTCCACTTTAACATTGAACGTGAAAGAAAAAGAAAAAGAAAATCCCAAATTTTGGGTTGACCCAGAACAGTAATAGAGGGGAAATCCAATGGGGACACTGTTATGGGACAAGAAGTGAAGGCAAATCTCCCCAGTGGGACACAGATGATAAATAAAAAAAACTGACAGGGGTTATAAAGGGGTGTGTAACACACAGTGTAGGGATAAGAAGAGCTCAAAATTCCCCCCCCCCCCCCCCCCCCGCATGCAATACTCTCCTCCATGTTACCCCCATCAAATATCCCAACTCCCTCTCCTGCAAAATAAAAATGAAAAAGCCAGCACCAATCTTTATGCTCACTCTCCACCCTACCAACAAAAAGAATTTCCCAGAACAATTCCCTCCTCAAAACAAATCCTCTTCCCCCTTCCTCAGCACAAGTCCTCCTCCACTTTCCCCAAAATGCCCATTCCTAGCACCCCCTCCTCACCCATCTCAGCACTTATACATGCCCCCCTCAATTCCCCCTCCTAACAGAAACCCTTCTTCCCCCAATACCCTTCTCGGAATAAGTCCTCTGCCACCACCAAATCCTACCTCCCAGCACAGCCTCCCATTCCAGTAGAACACCCCCCCCCCCCCCCCAAAAAAAAAAAAAATCTCTCTTGTAGTATAAATCTTTCTCCTCCTCCCACCCCCACCAAAAAAAAAAAAGAAATCCCACTTCTAGCACAAACCTCTCCCTAAAAAAATACCCCCTTCCCAGCACAATTCTCCTTCCATCCCACAAATCCCTATCTCGGCACAGCTCCTCATCCCAGCATTCCCCCCAAGCATAAATCCTCCCAGTACAAATTCTCTCCCCCAAATCCCCCCCCCCCCCAGCACAACATGCTCCACCTCCTGGTACAATTCCTCTCCTCTTGTCCTCTCCAGGTCAAATCCTCTTTCCTCCAAGCCCTTCCTACACAAGTCCTCTCCTCAGTTCCATCACATATCCTCCCACCTAAATCCCCCCTACCAGTACAAACTTTTCCCCTACAAACACAAATCCTTTCCCCCTCTCATACAAATCCATACTCCCAACTGTCCCAGTTTTAATGGGCCTTTGCTGGGATTTGAACAAAATCCCAGCGTCCTATGAATCTGGGCTGAGTCCCGGAGCCCAGTGCTGGAACAAGTTCTGGCACTTGGCTCCACTAACTTGCCAAGCAGGAGCTAGTGTGCGCATCCAGGGCAAATGTTCTCCATCTCTCGGGGGGTCCCAGATGTCATGATCATTCCCTTTGTGAGAAGTTGGATATATGCTGGGGGGGCAATCTGGGAGGGAGAGGACTAGTGCTGGAAGGGAGGGTTGGATATGTGCTGGGGGGGCACTCTGGGAGGGAGAGGGCTAGTGCTGTAAAGGGGGAGGGTTGGATATGTGCTGGGGGCAGGGCTAGTGCTGGAAAGGGGGGGTTGGATATATGCTGGGGGAGAGGACTAGTGATGGAAGGTGGGGTTGGATATGTGCTGGGGTGAAAGGGCTAGTGCTGGAAGGGGGGGGTTGGATACAAGCTGTGGGGGAGAGGGAGGGCTATTGCTGGAAGAGGGGGTTGTATATGTGCTGGATGGGGGGGGGGGGGGGGCTGGATATGTGCTGCGGTGGAGAGGGCTAGTGCTGGAAGAGACTGTGAAGTTTCAAATTCATTCCACACTTCTGGCATATGTCCTTCCTCATACCAAAGCACCCCCCTCCAACACATATCCTCCTACCCCCCACCCCAAACACTCCACCAAGTGTACATCCTTTTAGTTTCCTCCTTCCAAACCCACTCTCTCCCCCTCCTCCCTGTCCATCTACAAAGCATAGAACACTCTGTACAGACCTGAGCTCAGCGCTTGTTCCTGCTCCCCCTCCTCTTGTGTGTATATACAGAACTGAAGGAGGAGGAGGAGGCAGCTTTGTTCTGCTGTGTGAGTGAGACCGGCTGCAGGGATGGCGGGGAGGAGAGAAATGCAGCAGATGATTGTGCAGATATTTCATGGGACAGCAGGCTGGAATTTTATTCAATAACTTGAAATAAGACCAGCAGACAGGTATTTTGGATAATAAAGGCCGCGGTTGTTTATTACTGGTTTCAAAATTATGTACATAAACTCATCAAAACTCATCCAATAAACTTAAAGCTAGCCCAGTCACTATGGCTCAGGCAGCAACACAAAATATCCAAAAGGGCAGGAGGACCTAAGGCCAACTGCCCACAGAACCCCATCCCGCGGCCATCTCAACACAATAGCTTAAATCTACATTGAAAATATCCAAGCCAATGTCAGACAGATGGATGCCATCCTGCCTGAAAAGCCAACCTATCCTCTGCACAATTTCTGAAAAAAACACTACTGAATTGGGAAATTATATCAATATTATATCAATAAAGAGCCAATCTTCTCAATTTTTTCTTCTGGTGACCTGAACGCCATTAACTCAGTATCAATAATGATACCTAGAAATTCCAGACAAGTTGAAGGCCAAATAGTCTTCTCATGAGCCAATGGGATACCAAAATGGTTGCAAACCTCAAAAAATTTCTGCAATAAGTTAGCACAATTGAAAGAATCCTGAGAAACAAAAAACAAAAAATCATCTAGATAATGAATTAAAAATTGTGACCCGGAAACGTCAGAAACTACCCACTCTAAAAATTAAGAGAAAGACTCAAAATAAAAGCAGGACAAGGAACAACCCATAGGTAAACATTTATCAAAATATAAGTTACCGTTAAAGAAAAAACCAAGGGAATTAAAAGATGAAGGATTAATGAGAAGTAAGCGAAAAGCTGACTTAACATCCACCTTAGCTAAAATAGCTCCCTTCCCCAACATTCTCAATTTTACTAAAGCATCTTCAAAAGAAGCATATGAAACTGAGGACATACTCTCATCAATTTGGTCATTAAGGGAATTTCCTTTAGGAAAAGATAAGTGATGAATTAATCTAAAAGAATTATTTTCCTTTTTTGGAACAACACCTAAAGGGGAAATCCTGAAATTTTCAAACGGAGGGAAAGAAAAGGGGCCCGCCACCCTTCCTTCTGAGATTTCAAAATTAACCTTATCCAAAACTACTTGAGGGAATTCAACCACTGACCTTTAAATAAAGGCAATAAAAAACCATCCCTAAAACCTTCAATGAGAAGATGAGCCTTCAACTTGTCTGGTTACGCCGGAAGCCACGGGAGCATTTTTGTTAAAATCACTGGTGTGTGTGCTTTTTGAAAAGTTTCCAGATTGCAAATTTGTTGCTGACATTTTTTTGAAACATTTTAAAACTGAGTGCGCTCCAGCACAAAAGGCACATTCATTGCTTGTATTTACATGAATTGGGCCATTTACACTGGCTATCGTTGAAGTTGAAACAAATTCCTCTTTTGTAACCTGAAGCATGTTGAACTGGTGGTGCTGAAATTGGCCTTGCCACCGTTTGCCTCTGGGGCAGAAAAAGATTCAGCCAAAGGCCCACATCCTTAGCTCCCCAGTGCAATCTAGGATGAACGGACAATTTCTGATGAAATGCTTCATCATAATTAAACCACGCCACTCCACCAAAATTTTTGTATGCCTCAATTATAATATCTAAATGTTCAAATAAACCTGTACTTTTCGCAGGTGATTTCTCACAAAGCACACCTGCAAAAATACAAAATGCTTGTAACCAATTATTAAAGTTTTTTGATACAGGTCTAGGCCTACGTCTATCATCATCCTCTTTCTTCTCCGATTTATTAATGAAATCTTTAGCGGGAAGGGAGAAGAGACAGAATATCTAAAAATTCCCCTCGCCAAATTTTTTCCTTAACAACCGGAGATAAATGAAATCCTACTGGAGAAATATCACATGGCATGGTTTCCTTTAAACAAATTTCTGGCAAGTCTTATGACCTAGCATTGCTATAAGACATATTGCTAGGTGGCGACCAAACTCCCATAGCTAAAACATCAGAACCTAAAACATTATTTATAGCTGGCTGACAAATTGATTTCTGAATGGCTAATTCCTTAGACACTTTTGCTAATAACTCCACAACACTATTCAATAGATCATTAACAGAAGGATCATTCATATCTGTACTACCTTGTTGTAAAGCAGGCTCACTATCAGGCCCTGCTTCACTGATATTCAGCATTGACGGTTGCCTAGGAGATGCCTGACGCTGTGGAGAGGGAGACCACTCCCTCAGAGAGGTTGCTCCGCCTTCTGTACCGCCTTCGGCTCCGCCCACCACTTCATTCGTTGGAGCTCTTCCGCTCAGCTGGCCGCTTTGCCTACCCGCTCCAAGCCTTCCCCCGCCCGCCTGCCCTCTGCTATGGTCCTGAGAAGGACCAGCTATTTTATGAACAGCAGGGCGCGTCGGGGTAGGAGAATAGCTCCGGCGGGGCTTGCGCTTCCTCTTCGCCGCCCCATTCGACCGACCTGGGGCAGTGCTTCCCTGCTGATGCGCCGGCTCCTCCTCCACAGCTTCGGCATCCTCTTCTTCCCGCAGCGTCAGCTCCCGGCCTTCCACCGCTGGCCGCTCTCTTCCTCTCTCCTCCGGACCAGGATAGCTGACAGGCGGTGTAGCTCCCACCGGAGCCTCTTGACATGCCGCGCGGTGTAATTCTAAGCACTGGTGAATCCAGGCTTCCCCGCCGTCCTCTCCAGCCCGCTCTATCAGTCGCTGAAGGAGGCTCATCTTCCGGCCACAGAAGAGGCTGTTTTGTTCAGGGCAAAACCCAGAGAGAACACCACAGCTCTTCTTCTGAGGCGAATGAGCCCCCTCAGCGGAACCCCCTTTATATAGCCCCACATACCCCAAGAAAACTGGTTTAAACCAGTTCTTCCCGGGCTTTTTCACATGTCATCAAGAGGGGTCACCTGTACCCCTCCTCAAAACACGTGACTAACAGCTGTTTCCCCGCTGGCCACAGGCTCTGCGGGGGAACTTGAAACAGCTGATCCAGCCGCTCTCTCATGAGGAAAAGGGGGGGGGCAAGAAACTGCCCTCTCCCTTTTACTGTCATTCCCGGGGCAGTCCGGTCTGAATGGTGTGTCCGGGTCTGGAGCAGATGAAAGCCAGAACACATCATTCAAAAACCGGACTGTCCCGGAAAAAAACGTACAGGTGGCAAAACTACCACCCACCACATATATACCGTGGCAGGGCGGCTCTATTGGGTAAAAATTAGATACTGTGGGCTGCACGGTGGGGGAACCAATCATCGGGTCCGCTGGCCTCCAGAAATCGCTCCACAGAGAGGCAGAACGGGAATCTGTAAACAAGGCAGATCCTCATTCTGACAGGGAAGTGCACAGAGTTCCTAGCAATTAGGTGCAGGGATCTCTGTGTTCTTGCTGTCAGTTACTAATGAGAAAACACTGGCAGGGAACACATTTAACTCTTTGATCGCCCTGATGTTAACCCCTTCTCTGCCAGTGTCATTAGTAAAGTATAAGGATCAGTGCAATTTTTTTTTAGCACCGATCACTGTACTGTATACTGGGTCCCAAAAAGTGTCACTTAGACCCCTTTCACACCGGAGGCGTTTTTTCAGGCATTACAGCACTAAAAATCGTGCCTGCATAGCGCCTGAAAAAAGGCTCAGCTGCAAACCCAGTGTGAAAGCACAGCGGTGCGCTGGCAGGGCATCACAAAAAGTCCTGCCAGCAGCTTCTTTGCAGAGGTGGAGGAGCGGTGAATACATCGCTCCTGCCTATTGAGAACAATGGGGCAGCGCTGCCATACCGCTGGCAAAGCGCCGCTGCATCTGCATTTTGCTGGAGGATTTAACCCCTTTTCGGCCGCTAGCAAAGGGTTAAAATCGCCGCGCTAGCGGCCGAATACCGTGGGGCAGCTCAGTGTGAAAGGGGTCTTAATGTCAGATTCGTCTGCCGCATTGTCGCAGTCCCACTTAAAATTGCTGATTACTGCCATTACCAATAAAAACATAAAAAAAAAAAAATTCCATAAATTTATCACATAGTTGGAATATGTACTATAGCAGAAAGTAAGAAAAATATATAATTTTTTAAAAATGATATATCTTTTTTTGTTTAGAGTGAAAAAAAAGCAAAAAAACAAAACAAACGCAGAGGCGATCAAATACCACCAAAAAAAAAAGCTCTATTTGTGGGAAAAAAAGGACAATTGGGTACAGCATCTCAAGACCGCGCAATTGTCAGTTAAAGCGACGTCGTGTCGTAAAATGGCCTGGTCATTAAGGGGTTAAATCCTTCCGAGGCTGAAGTGGTTATACCAAATTTTTAATACAACAAAAAAAAAAATTATTTTTATGTGAAAGTGAAAGTAAGTGAGACATATGACTGTACAGTGTGTTGTTGGCACATCGGAGTGTTTGCAATCATTACACAAAGACTCGGGATGGCGGGGAGGACAGGTCTAGGAATATTAATTCTTCTCTCTCTACACCAGACATGTAAGTTTTAAACTTTTATCTGTCTATGGTGAGGGGAATGAGCGTTCATTTAACTGTAAAGATAATATATAAAAGAAAAGATCTGAGATATGGTGTTCAGACACATGGAAGTCATAGAACTGTGAACATTGCGCTCTCCTAGTCCTGTAATCTGAATACAGAGCAGTGGCAGGTGGTGCTCACATTTTTTTTTTTGGGGGGGGGGGGGGGTAAACAAACTGAAAAACATCAAATGCTGCAACTGTGCCATAAAATGCAGCCACTGTGCCAGCGAACGCAGACACTGTGCCAGCAAACGCAGCCAATTTGCCAGCAAACGCAGATACTGTGCCAGCAAACGCAGCCAATTTGCCAGCAAACGCAAACACTGTGCAAGCAAACGCAGCCAATTTGCCAGCAAACGCAGACACTGTGCCAGCAAATGCAGCCAATTTGCCAGCAAACGCAGCCAATTTGCCAGCAAACGCAGACACTTTGCCAGCGAACGCAGACACTGTGCCAGCAAACGCAGCCAATTTGCCAGCAAACGCAGACACTGTGCCAGCAAACGCAAACACTGTGCCAGCAAACGCAAACACTGTGCCAGCAAACGCAGCCAATTTGCCAGCAAACGCAGACACTGTGCCAGCAAACGCAGCCAATTTGCCAGCAAACGCAGACACTGTGCCAGCAAACGCAGCCAATTTGCCAGCAAACGCAGACACTGTGCCAGCAAACGCAGCCAATTTGCCAGCAAACGCAGCCAATTTGCCAGCAAACGCAGACACTTTGCCAGCAAACGCAGCCAATTTGCCAGCAAACGCAAACACTGTGCCAGCAAACGCAGCCAATTTGCCAGCAAACGCAGACACTGTGCCAGCAAACGCAGCCAATTTGCCAGCAAACGCAGACACTTTGCCAGCAAACGCAGACACTGTGCCAGCAAACGCAGACACTGTGCCAGCAAACGCAGCCAATTTGCCAGCAAACGCAGACACTGTGCCAGCAAACGCAAACACTGTGCCAGCAAACGCAAACACTGTGCCAGCAAACGCAGCCAATTTGCCAGCAAACGCAGACACTGTGCCAGCAAACGCAGCCAATTTGCCAGCAAACGCAGACACTGTGCCAGCAAACGCAGCCAATTTGCCAGCAAACGCAGACACTGTGCCAGCAAACGCAGCCAATTTGCCAGCAAACGCAGCCAATTTGCCAGCAAACGCAGACACTTTGCCAGCAAACGCAGCCAATTTGCCAGCAAACGCAAACACTGTGCCAGCAAACGCAGCCAATTTGCCAGCAAACGCAGACACTGTGCCAGCAAACGCAGCCAATTTGCCAGCAAACGCAGACACTTTGCCAGCAAACGCAGACACTGTGCCAGCAAACGCAGCCAATTTGCCAGCAAACGCAGACACTTTGCCAGCAAACGCAGACACTTTGCCAGCAAACGCAGACACTGTGTCAGTAAACGCAGCCAATTTGCCAGCAAACGCAGACACTTTGCCAGCAAAACGCAGCCACTGTGCCAGCAAACGCAGACACTTTGCCAGCAAACGCAGACACTGTGCCAGCAAACGCAGCCAATTTGCCAGCAAACGCAGACACTGTGCCAGCAAACGCAAACACTGTGCCAGCAAACGCAAACACTGTGCCAGCAAACGCAGCCAATTTGCCAGCAAACGCAGACACTGTGCCAGCAAACGCAGCCAATTTGCCAGCAAACGCAGACACTGTGCCAGCAAACGCAGCCAATTTGCCAGCAAACGCAGACACTGTGCCAGCAAACGCAGCCAATTTGCCAGCAAACGCAGCCAATTTGCCAGCAAACGCAGACACTTTGCCAGCAAACGCAGCCAATTTGCCAGCAAACGCAAACACTGTGCCAGCAAACGCAGCCAATTTGCCAGCAAACGCAGACACTGTGCCAGCAAACGCAGCCAATTTGCCAGCAAACGCAGACACTTTGCCAGCAAACGCAGACACTGTGCCAGCAAACGCAGCCAATTTGCCAGCAAACGCAGACACTTTGCCAGCAAACGCAGACACTTTGCCAGCAAACGCAGACACTGTGTCAGTAAACGCAGCCAATTTGCCAGCAAACGCAGACACTTTGCCAGCAAAACGCAGCCACTGTGCCAGCAAACGCAGACACTTTGCCAGCAAACGCAGACACTGTGCCAGCAAACGCAGCCAATTTGCCAGCAAACGCAGACACTTTGCCAGCAAACGCAGACACTTTGCCAGCAAACACAGCCACTGTGCCAGCAAACGCAGCCACTGTGTCAGCAAACGCAGCCACTGTGCCAGCAAACGCAGCCAATTTGCCAGCAAACGCAGACACTTTGCCAGCAAAACGCAGCCACTGTGCCAGCAAACGCAGCCAATTTGCCAGCAAACGCAGCCACTGTGCCAGCAAACGCAGACACTTTGCCAGCAAATGCTGCCACTGTGCCCGTGCTTCAAAAACACCCCTGGCTATGCATGAATCTACATATTGGTCAAAGAGGGGGTGGCTGGAGAGAGGGCACCGCCACTGGACTCTGACAGTCAGAACCATATGTTACCCCCCTGGTAGTCAACCTGGTATGGCATTGAGTCATTTAGTTTATGTCAGTAATTACAATTGTTCTCTGTAATGATTACTGACATAAACTTAATATTACCCTAAATGAGTCAATGCCATACCAGGTTGACTACCAGGAGGATAACATTTGGTTCTGATTGTCAGATTCTCTCATTATCACACACAGATTTCCACCTTCCTTAGAAAGCTCCATACTCATCCTAACACCTTATAGCGGGAGTAAACCCATTTTCAAAAAACACTTACATTCCTGGCATGCCGGAAATGCTAACTTTCACATTGGTTGTGCTCTCAACCAAACTTTCAAACCATCCAATGGCTGGTTTCATAACTGATCACATGTGCAGCATTATGGCAGTTGTAGAATCATTAGAGGCCAAGATGGCAGCTTCCTTGACTGAAAACGATAGAAGGGTTTACTTCCATTTTAAGAGGAAGTCAACTCTTGTGGGTTTTACTTCCTCTTTATTTCCCTGCAAAGGTAAAGCATAATGGGCTAGTATACATCGCATAGTAGCCCATTGGGTGTCACTTACCTGAAACTGAAGCTTGCGATGTCACCGCTGTCCCCACTAGCAGGGGCGTCCATCTTCACCGCTCTTCCTTCCGGGGCTGCAAACTCCGGGTCTGTGACTGGCCGGAGTCGCATGACTTCACTCCTGCGCATGCGCGCTGGAGCCGCCAGTCACGGCATGACCCCTAATAGAAACGGCACAATGTGCCCTTTCTAAAGTGCTCTCAGCTTTTTTTTGAAATATCGCCTAAACCCGTGGAGGTTTAGGAGCTATTTCAAGCACCTACAGGTAAGCCTTAATATAGGCTTACCTGTAGGTAAAAGTGGTTGTACAGGGTGTACAACCAATTTAAATCCCAGATCCAGGAATTTGTCAAAATCTATCCTTGCAGTGGAGCCCCATTGTACTGCAAGGGTTAATCATTCACTCAGACTAAGAGGGTAGGGATAAGGAACAATGATTACCTTTTTCCACTCTCCAACATGGTCCCTCCAGTGGGGCGACCAGTCCTACAAAGCCACCTAGCTGTGGTCACTTCCCTGCCAATGTAAGTGGTCAAAGATGTAACTTCCTCAACAGTAAGGCTCCATGCACACTGGAGCTCATAAACTGCAGTTTATTGGAGTTTGGGCGTTTTTTTTAAAGCCCATAAACTCCACTCTATGTTAGTCTATGTGTCCATGCACACATGGAAGTTTTTTTTAGCTTTAACCACTTGACCACTGGGCACTTAAACACCCTTAATAACCAGACCAATTTTCAGCTTTCGGTGCTCTCACATTTTGAATGACAATTACTCAGTCATGCAACACAGGACCTATATGAAATTTTTGTCCTTTTTTTCACACAAATAGAGCTTTCTTTTGGTGGTATTTAATCACCGCTCATTTTTTTTTTTTTTGTGCTATAAAAGAAAAAAGACTGAAAATTCTGTAAAAAAATGAATTTTTCTTCGTTTCTGTTATAATATTTAGCAGATTAGTAATTTTTTCTTCATAAATTTTGGCCAAAATTTATACTACTACATATCTTTGGCAAAAATAAGTACAAATTGGTGGATATTATTTGGTCTTTGTGAAAGTTATAGAGTCCACAAGCTATGGTGCCAATATCTGAAAATTGATCACACCTGAAGTACTGACGACCTCATTTCAATTGTTGAGACCCTAACATGCCAGAAAAGTACAAATACCCCCCAAATGACCCCTTTTTGCAAAGAAGACATTCCAAGGTATTTAGTAAGAGGCATGATGAGTTTTTTGAAGTTGTCATTTTTTCCCACAATTCTTTGCAAAATCAAGATTTTTTTAACTTTTTTTTTTCACAAAATTGTCATATTATCAGGTAAAGTTAGCCCAATTTTTGCATAATGTGAAATATGAAGTTACACCGAGTAAATAGATACCTAACATGTCACTCTTCAAAATTGCACACGCTCGTGGAATGGCGCCAAACGTCGCTACTTAAAAATCCCCATAGGTGACGCTTTAAATTTTTTTTACTGGTTACATGTTTTGAGTTACAGAGGAGGTCTAGGACTAGAATTATTGCTCTCACTCTAACGTTCGCAGTGATACCTTACATGTGTGGTTTGAACACCGTTTTCATATGTGGGCGGGACTTACGTATGCGTTCGCTTCTGCATGCGAGCACATGGGGACAGGGGCGCTTTAAAATTATAATTTTTTTTTATTGTTCATTTTACTTTATTTATGTTTGACATTTTTTTCCCCAAAAATACATTTTTTGATCACTTTGTAATAGGAATATGGCATGACAGGTCCTCTTTACAGTGAGATATGTGGTCAATAAGACCCCACATCTCACCTCTAAGCTGGGAAGCCTGAAATAAAAAAAATAAAAAAAGATTCTGGCTTTGATCGTATTCGCGAGTCGGTAGAAGCACCGGAGGGCGGCGGGGGGATGTCTATGGCTGGGTATTGCAGGGTATCACCGACTATGGCTGGGTATGGCAGGGTATCTCCGAGTATGGCTGGGTATCTCCGGGTATGGCAATTTATGGCAGGGTATTGCAGAGTATTGGCGGGTACTGCAGAGTATTAGTGGGTATTGCAGAGTATTAGCAATCATTGCAGAGTATTGGCTGGTATTGCAGAGTATTGCAGAGTATTGCAGAGTATTGGCAGGGAATTGAGTGGTTAAATTCGGTGAGCTGCAATGTGGGCACTGCAGATGCAGCCCACAGCACTGCTGACACCGATCTCTTCCCCCTCCGCTGTACTGATCGGTACAGAGAGGGGGAGGGAGAAACCGGCGTCATAACATGATGCCGGTTTGTTTACAAGTGATCACTCCGTCATTAGATGAGCGGCCGTTTACCGTGATGCCACGGATGCTCTCGAGTGCGCACCCCAGTGGGTGCTCGAGAGCGGAATTCTGGGAGGACATCATATGACGGCCTCCCAGAGTTAAACAACCGCTCTGTAGCCGTCATTCAGCTATGGGCCGGTTGTTAAGTGGTTAATGAGCAGTGGAGTTTATGGGCTTTTTTCTGAACGCCAGAAATTTGCGTTCAAAGTGCCGTTTTTATCCTCAAAAAAATTACAAACGTCAATAAACGCTCATAAACATGCGTTAATTAGTGTTCGACATTCTATTTTTTCAATGCATTGTGGGAGTTTGGAATGCACTGTGGGATTTTTGGAGTGTCCTCTGTGTATTTTTATTGAAAACGCCCATAAACGCTAACGCTAATAAACGCTCATAAACGCTAGTACAAAACGCTGTTAAAAGCACATTTTTCAACCACCGTTTTCTGCCAGAAATCTGGCGTCCAGAAAAAGCTTTTTTGAGCTCCAGTGTGCATGGAGCCTAAGGCTTCTAAGCAGTAACAAAACTGCTAGACCGACAAGAGGAGGGTCTACTGAGGCTGGTTGCTGGGGGGATCTATTGTCATTGGTGCAGATATGTTTTTGTGTGATGGTCTATTGTTGCTGGTGGGGGGAGTCTTATGTTGCTGGTGGGGATCTACTGTGAATGGAGGGGTCTGGCTGCTGTGAGATCTGTTGCTGCTGCTGCTGGGGGATATAATGTTGCTGGGGTGTATATTTTGTTGCAGGGTGGTATTTTGTTGTGGGGGGGGTCTATTGTTGTTGGGATGGATCTTATGTTGCTGGGGTGGTATTTTGTTATGGTTGGTCCATTGTTGCTGCTGTGTAGGGATGAGCTGAACACCCCTCGGTTCGGTTCGCATCAGAACATTCGAACGGACCAAAGGTTTGCGCGAACTTTCGAACCCTGTTAAAGTCTATGGGACTCGAACATGAGAAATCAAAAGTGCAAATTTTAAAGGCTAATATGCAAGTTATTGTCCTTAATAGGGTTTGGGGACCCGGCTCCTGCCCCAGGGGACATATATCAATGCAAAAAAAAGTTTTAAAAACTGAAGTTTTTTCGGTAGCAGTGATTTTAATGATGCTTAAAGTGAAATATTCCTTTAAATATTGTGCTTGGGGGTGTCATTAGTAGGCCTGTAAAGTGGTGTGTGTTTCCCATGTTTAGAACAGTCCCTGCTCAAAATTACATTGCTAAAGGAAAAAAAGGCATTTAAAACTGCTTGCGGCTTTAATGTCATGACCGGTCCCGGCATTATGGATGAAAATCATCGAGAACCCCCCCAGCCCATTACCAGCCCCTTTGGGTCTTGTATGGATATTAAGGGGAACCCCGTACCCAAATAAAAAAAAGAAAAGGTGTGGGGCCCCCAGGCCCTATATACTCTGAACAGCAGTATACAGGCGGTGCAAACAAGACAGGGACTGTATGTTTGTTCTTAAGTAGAATCTGTTTGTAATTTTGAACTGGTAAATTTTTTTAAGTGTAGCTCCAGCCCAAAAAAATTTTTAAGCTTTTTTGAAAACATAGGGAATGGTTATCACCCCTGTAACATTTGATTTGCTGTCTGTGCAGAAGATTTCACCTGACTTTCTGTCCCAATGACAATTGGATTTGGAAAATTTGGGGATTTTAATGAAACAAGGAACTCTAAGGCCGCGTACACACGCGGGGACTGTTCGCTCAACTTTGTTCGTCAAACAGTTTCAGCGGACAGTCCGCTCAAAATTAGCATGGACGGACATGGCCACACACGACGAACGAACAGTTTGCTGAAACCGTGCGCGATGACGTGAACGGCACGTACGACGGGACTAGAAAACGACGTCCTATACACTGCAATGCAACCTTCGGCGTATAAATTCTTTCTGAGCATGCGCGGAACTTTGTTTGACAAACAAGCCTACACATGAGGGGACTGTTCGCTGAAACAAGGTTTCAGCGGACAGTTTTTCGGAAATTCCGAAAAACCTTGTTCAGCAGACTGTTCGCTGAAACTGTCCGCTGAAAGCCCACACACGAGCGGACTGTCCGCTGAAACACTGTTCAGCGGACAAAGTTGAGCGAACAGTCCCCGCGTGTGTACGCGGCCTTACAGGAGAGAATTTCCCTTCCTAGGGGTAGATTTCATCTCACTTCCTGTTGTCTCCTTCTGTTTGAAAGTAGGAGTCGTTTGTAAGTTGGATGTTTGAAAGTAGGGACCTGCCCTTTATGCTCTGCAGAAATTTGGGCCTTAGGTGTTGGTTGTACCACAACACTGTAAGCCCTCACAGTTACTCTTGGTGGGTGCAGGAAAGGGCCCTACTGTGAAATATTAGATCAAGAATAGTAATTACATGCCCCTGTTTAACAGGGTCAGAAAAATTGGGCCTTTAGTGGTGGATGGTGTGGTGGTGTTGCCACAATACTGTAAGGCCGCGTACACACGGGCGGACTGTTCGCCCAACTTTGTCCGCTGAACAGTGTTTCAGCGGACAGTCCGCTCGTGTGTGGGCTTCAGCGGACAGTTTCAGCGGACTGTCTGACGAACAAAGTCTTACGGAATTTCCGTAAAACTGTTCGCTGAAACTTGGTTTCAGTGGACAGTCCGCCCGTGTGTAGGCCAGTCCGCTGTACTTTCAAAATGAGCGAACTGTTCCCGCCGGAGGAAAGTCTGCTCATTTCGAGCGCGTCTCCAGGTAGGCGGGGCCCGCGAAGGAGACGTCGCGGGCTCCGCCGCCTGGTATGGACTTAAAGGGGAACCCCAACGCCGAAAAAAATCAGCGTGGGGGTCCCCCCAAAGTCCACAACAGACCCTTGTCCGAGCACGCTACCCGGCCGGCCTGAGCCGTACCAGGCCGCGTGCCCTCAACATGGGGGGTGCCTTGGGGAAGGGGGGGCCGCGCGGCCCCCCCACCCCAAAGCACCTTGCCCCATGTTGATGAGGACAAGGGCCTCTTCCCGACAACCCTGGCCGTTGGTTGTTGGGGTCTGCGGGCGGGGGGCTTATCGGAATCCGGGAGCCCCCTTTAATAAGGGGGCCCCCGGATACTGGCCCCCCACCCTATGTGAATGAGTATGGGGTACAATGTACCCCTACCCATTCACCTGTAAAATAAAAGTACCCAAAAAAAACACAACACACGAGATAAAATATTTTATTGCACAGCTCCGGGGGTCTTCCGTCTTTGGGGGTCTTCTCGCCGGACTCCTCCGCTATCTTCTTGTAGCTCTTTTGCTAGCGGAGGAGTCCGGCTTTCTTCCTCCCCGCCGTCGGCCTCTTCTCCCGACTTCGGGGGTCTTGTCCCCCTCTTCGGTTCTTCTGCCGGGCCACCGCGCCTTCTTATAGCTCTTTTAGAGGCGGTGGCCCGGTCTTCTGTCGCCGCTGTCGCCACCGCCTTCCGTTCTTCTTCTTCTTCTTCTTCTCCAGGAGATGTTGACACGACGCTCTCTCCGGCCGGAATGCCAGAGCCGCGCTGCGCGGCCACTTATATAGTGACAATGGGGCGGTGTCACATGGTATATGTCACATGGGTTGGTCACATGGTGACCCCGCCCCCTTACGATGTCATAGTCCCCATGTGACATCAACCCATGTGACATATACCATGTGACACCGCCCCATTGTCACTATATAAGTGGCCGCGCAGCGCGGCTCTGGCATTCCGGCCGGAGAGAGCGTTGTGTCAACATCTCCTGGAGAAGAAGAAGAAGAAGAAGAACGGAAGGCGGCGGTGACGGTGACGGTGACAGAAGACCGGGCCACCGCCTCTAAAAGAGCTATAAGAAGGCGCGGTGGCCCGGCAGAAGAACCGAAGAGGGGGACAAGACCCCCGAAGTCGGGAGAAGAGGCCGGCGGCGGGGAGGAAGAAAGCCGAACTCCTCCGCTAGCAAAAGAGCTACAAGAAGATAGCGGAGGAGTCCGGCGAGAAGACCCCCGAAGACGGAAGACCCCCGGAGCTGTGCAATAAAATATTTTATCTCGTGTGTTGTGTTTTTTTTTGGGTACTTTTATTTTACAGGTGAATGGGTAGGGGTACATTGTACCCCATACTCATTCACATAGGGTGGGGGGCCGGTATCCGGGGGCCCCCTTATTAAAGGGGGCTCCCGGATTCCGATAAGCCCCCCGCCCGCAGACCCCGACAACCAACGGCCAGGGTTGTCGGGATGAGGCCCTTGTCCTCATCAACATGGGGACAAGGTGCTTTGGGGTGGGGGGGCCGCGCGGCCCCCCCTTCCCCAAGGCACCCCCCATGTTGAGGGCACGCGGCCTGGTACGGCTCAGGAGGGGGGGCACGCTCGCTCGCCCCCCTTTCCTGGCCGGCCGGGTAGCGTGCTCGGACAAGGGTCTGTTGTGGACTTTGGGGGGAACCCCACGCCGATTTTTTTCGGCGTTGGGGTTCCCCTTTAAGTCCATTCCAGGCGGCGGAGCCCGCGACATCTCCGTCGCGGGCTCCGCCTACCTTGACACGCGCTCGAAATGAGCGGACTGTCCTCCTCGTGTGTGGGCGAGTCCGTTCATTTCAAAAGTTGCGCGGACTTAGTACGACGAACTTAGTCCGCTCAAAAAGTGCCGTGTGTGGGCAAGTTCGTTCATTCAAAAGTTTGAGCGGACTGTCTGACGAACTTAGTTTCGGCAGACAGTCCGCCCGTGTGTACGCCGCCTAAGGCCTCACAGTTACTCTTGGTGGGTGCAGGAACGGGCCCTGCTGTGAAATATTAGATCAAGAATTGTAATTACATGCCCCTGTTAAACAGGGGCTGAAAAATTGGATCTTAGGCAGAGGTACTGGTGTCACAACACTGCAACCCCTCATAGATACTCTAGTTGGAGCGTAGGAATGAGCCCTGCTGCAAAGTATTGCATCAAAAATTGTAATTACACGCCTCTGTTGAACAGGGGCAGAAAAATTGTGCCTTAGCCACTGGTGGCGGCGCCCAGAACCAAGAATGTTCTTCCAAGTTATCAGCAGGATCATTGAGGAGGAAGAGGATAGTCAGACAGCATAACAGGATAGTCACTCAGCATCAGCATAGGCAGTCTTGAAGGGAAAAAATTATTCGGTTACATCAGCATCAGATGCTTAGTAGCTGGTGATCCAAGACTGATTCATTTTTATGAAGGTCAGCCGATCAACCGATTCAGTGGACAGGCGCACCCTGTGATCGGTTACAAAGCCTCCATGCAGCACTGAATGTGCGTTCCGAAAGAACACTGGATGCAGGACAGGCCAGTAGCACAATTGCATACTGTGCAAGCTCTGGCCAGTGGTCCAGAGAGAAGCAGCGATGTATAGATGCAGGACGGAGGAGAAGCAGCTCTGTATAGATGCAGGACGGAGGAGAAGCGGCTCTGTATAGATGCAGGACAGAGGAGAACCAGCTCTGTATAGATGCAGGACGGAGGAGAAGCAGCTCTGTATAGATGCAGGACGGAGGAGAAGCGGCTCTGTATAGATGCAGGACAGAGGAGAACCAGCTCTGTATAGATGCAGGACGGAGGAGAAGCAGCTCTGTATAGTTGCAGGACAGAGGAGAAGCGGCTCTGTGTAGATGCAGGACGGAGGAGAAGCGGCTCTGTATAGATGCAGGACAGAGGAGAACCAGCTCTGTATAGATGCAGGACGGAGGAGAAGCAGCTCTGTATAGATGCAGGATGGAGGAGAAGCGGCTCTGTATAGATGCAGGACGGACGGATGAACTTGGAGTTGGAGCAGCTCCTCCTCTCAGTAATAAGCAAATGCAGGGAAGTAAATCTTTCACTCACATGATAACAGATGTCTGCACACTGGGCTCATCCTTATTTATAGCTGGAGAGACACCGATCTTCCCAGTGACAGACTGCCCCTCAAAGTGCTGCTGTCTCCAATATCTGACTGTTTGTTGAACTTGTCTCCAGTTATGGGGTTGTTCTGTCCCAGCAGGAAAGAAGTCTGATCCTGAGTATGCAGGGAATGTTCTGTTAGGCCCTTTTCACACTTATACGACTTGTCCCACGATTTGGGACTGCGAAGTAGCATAAAAAGTCGTTCCCCATGATTTCCAATGACAGCCATTCATATTAGTACGACTTCAAGTCGTTCTGAATTCAAAGTAGTCCCCGCACTACTTTGGTCCGATTTTGATGGCACTTACACAGGCATTCCTTGAAATTGTGGCCAAATCGCAGGAAAAATTGCGGTAATATTGCGCAACTTTGAAGTCGTACAAGTGTGAAAGGGACCTTTTCAGGAGAGGAGGTTAACCCTTTACTTCTCTGCATTTGTTTTGTTTTTTGTTATTACCAGAGGTAGGGAGGGTATGAGCCCAGGTTCAGACTACTGCAATCTAAGACATAGCATGTGATTTGCACCCATGCTGCGGTGCGAATCACATGCGATGTCTGTGAGATGTGAGTTCAGCCATACAGTTGTATGGCTGAATTTGCATTAGATTCACAGGAAAAAAAGGTGCAGGGACTTGTTTTCCCCCCACACTGAAATCAGAGTGCATGGGTGTTCTCACCTAGGTGATGCGATTTATGTGCGAGTTCGCAGTTGACACTGCGATCTGTGAACCGATCTGAGGATGCCATTAACATTGTAATGACACCCATGCAGAGGGAACCCAACGCTGGAATCGCACTGGTTGCCGAATTGCATCAGTGTGAACCCAGGCTAAAGGGGAAGGATCATCTCATAAAACCAGGGCTGGTGCTCCATTCTATTTTAGATTTCAACTGTTTGTAGAACCCGGGTGTATTACAAGAATGAGTATGAGGATGGGTGTATTATACAAGAATTATAAGGATGGGTATATTATAGAAAGAAGAGGATGGGTGTATTATACAAGGATGAGGATGATGATGATGGGTGTATTATACAAGGATGAGTATGGGTGTATTATACAAGGATGAGGATGGGTGTATTATACAAGGATGAGGATGGATATGTAAAGGAAATTTGTAGGTTCTGTATATAATTGTATTCTATTTTATATGTATTGCACAATGCCCTCACTGTGCACACGGCACTAATAATGTTTTCAGTACATGTTTTGCATTCTTTCAAGTCCTGATTAGAATTAGCCTGCCTATGTAACGCCCCTTGTTACCATAAACGTACAATTGTAATATTAATGTGATACCTACGTAATCATGTGTATAAAACCTTCAAATGCGTCATAATACGGTTATTTGGAAAGATGCTGAGCGTATCTTTTGTGTCTGTTTCCTACTGCAATAGTTATTAATTTGGAACCACTAATCAATATAGGATAGGAGGATAGGAGTTGCCTATCATCAAAATATGTATTTCAGGTGGCGAGCCAGCCAGGAGGGGTTATCAGGTGACCCTGAGTATCCGAAACGAGGAGCTTGAGACGATCCGGGAATTTCTGATAATCAGCCGGCTGAGGTAAGCCTTTTGCTTACATTTGAGTTATCAGACTTCCTTGATCGGTAAGGCATTTTCGGGACAAAGGGTACCTATTTTACTCCCCTATAACTATATGTTATGTTGTCACTGTCTACTGTCCATTGGAGTGTTATAGAGAAAGGGAAGAATAGTGCCGTTCACAGGTATATGTAGTACATCTGCTAGATAAAGTAGTTTAGAGGCATAGGGAAAGGGTATAGGCAAAGGGTATAGGCACACGTAGAGAAGACTGGCCAGTCATTATGGGCATTAAATTAAGTAAGGTAATGAAGGGTAAGAGACCCTCAAAAATGCCCAGCGCAAGAGGAACGCTATATATGAACCGAAGATGTGGTTCCGCCTATACTGAGCCCCTAGTTTAATGGTTAAAGTGGACAGGGATCCACAAAGGGTAACTGGGTTACCACCAAAGTCCGCAGGGACAAAGAATCATGCAGAGTATACAGCTAGAGAAACAGCTATTTATGTGAGCAGGATGGATCAAGAGTGACATTAACACGAGACAGAAAGGGACTTTTTGATGTTAAGTTGTGGGATGAATTTGGGGTCAGGCACTACAACTAGTAAAGTAAAGAAACAGTAATGAGAATTAAAACAGAATGCTTTATATGTTGTCAGAGAGGGAAGATGGGATGAGCACTATGGCTGCCCGTCTGATCATAGAAGGTACAGTATGTGAAGTATGGTATTACAATACATTGGATGCAAAGGATATCAGAACAAAATAAAGAAAGCAGAAGTTTAAGCAAGGAAGTATTAAAAAAGCATTAAAATAAAGTGAGAAAATGATATGCATGTGTTGTGTACAAATGAGAATAATGTAAGCAATTTTAGAGATATATTTGAGTATGTTTGTGAATGCTGGAACCTTTAGTTCTATCGCTTGTGTCATGTACGCAGATGTGACCCCCTCCTATGTGCTCTCCTGAAAGAATGTAGCTGGGATGAGAGGTTGGTGATAAGCTGGGAGGACACCATGCCAATTTCAGTTTTTTAGACAAAACATTTATAACAAAATGTGCCGGGTTAACGAATCTAATGATAAACAATGTGATCACAATTATTTTTGAATCTGTTTTCCAAACATGGTAAAATGAAGGTTACAAATTAACTGTGTCTTACACAAATTTAATATCCTGTGATAGTGGAAACAGTGCATTAAAAAGTGCATTAAAAAGAGAAATTGAGTACAATTAAGTAATATGTCCCCCTTTAAGGACATTTATCTGTGCATATTTATTAGTGTGTGATATTGAAATTATCATATCATATTATTATAGTATTCATTTGTAATATAAGTTTAACAATTTTATTAATAAATATAGATATATTGAAACTGCCTTAGACAACCTTTGGTTGGAAATGAAATCCAGGTAATGGGGAAATTGGTAAAAATGGAATTAGTTTAGATTAAGATAACAATTTTGTAATTTTACATTTATTGAGTGGAAAGAAAAAAAGATTAAGATGAGGTTGTTAATTTGAATACAGCTGCCATAATGTTTAACAAAGCCAAGATGGATGGGATATATAAGAAGTTTTTCTACAAAAATGAAATCTTAAAGTCTGATAATAACTTGATGTGCGGTCCATGATGTGAGAGTAATAATAAATAAAATGTAAATATAACAGACCCATCACATCAAGTCCACACACCCTGTTAGGATAGATGCTGCCTGCAGCCAGTTGGTTTATAGTTTTTGATGGCCGAGTGCTTTCTGGTCCGTCATACATATTGTTGGTCCTTTTGTTTTTATGTATTTTTTATTTTTAAAATCCAAAGCAGAATGTGTGGATTGTGAAATTATGCGCCCCTTTTCCATGTAAGTGCAGTGGGTATAAGTAGAAGAATATTTTGGATTTATGGACATCTCTGCATGACTGCAGGGTATTCTTATCATTTATTATAATATTGCCAGGAAAAAGTTGTCTTTTTGAAACATGAAACTGGAGTTTTTACACAAACAGCATGATAGAAAACAAGCCATTGTTATATTTATGCAAGCTGGACCCAGTAATCAAGGGTTCACCCCAATATATCAGAGCTGTAGCTTTATGCAAAGTTGCTATTGGACAAAGTTACAGATATTATTTTGGTCGAATATTTAATTTTTAATGGTCCGACATTCTAAATGTTTGTCTAATGAAAGGTTCAAAATATGAATTTGTTTTGTTTATGTACAACTCTAACAATGAAAAATGTGTACATTTGAATCCAGCCACCTTATTGCCTCTATTGGAGGAGGCTGGAGACAAAGAAAACGCATATGTTTTAAATTGATGGCGTGAGAATCAGCTGCTGTGAGCCCCGTGCAGGACACACTCCCCTGGCGATTCATGGAGCTCTGCTTCTTGAGCTGGGGAAAAAGGATGACTATTTTTACACCCCCTACTGTCTACAATGTAGCGGACAAAGTAGAGTAAGAAACTAGAAAACTTTTGCCTGAATGTTTTATTATATTTTATCAAGCCCCTAAATGGATGTTGGACTCTCTCCCTATGGGATTTGGTTGGGAGTGTTACTCACTTGCTTATATTTTGTCTCAGCATCTGAAGTCCTCCATTCGGATCTCACAGAGAATGTTGCTGATTTTTTAAGGTTTTTGACAAACTTATTTATGTGTTTTCTCCCCAATTCCAGATCCTAAAAGTTTGGAAGGATCTAAAACTAAAGCCAGGTGACTTGTGGATTGTTAAGAGACATTTATATATAAGGAAATGTTTGGAGACTCAATACAGCATCTATTTAATGTACAGTTTTGCAAAACTTGAAAGAAAAGTCACCTGGATCCACATCAGACACTGCAAAAATGTCTAAATGAAAGAAATCTCTGTGTTTTATTTGTTTCCCTCTTGCGATAACAGTCTAGGGTACTTTTTGATTCAATTACTTTAATTGTAAGGGATACAGATATATTTGAAAAGTAGTTTAGCCATGTTGAAGTCATATTTGTCTTTTGTACCTCTTCCATTTTATGTAGAATTGTCTGTGTTTACATGTGCTGATAAGTCAGCATACCAGCAATTAAGCTAGAAGGCCATTCTGGCCACAGGAGTGTACAGCCAGTACTCTGTAAATATGTCTTTGTTTTTCACAGTGAAATGTCATTTTGTAATGAAAAAAGCTGCTCAGCTGTTATTTTCTCCACAATGGAGTTTTTGCCTCTTTGGCCAGGATTACCTCCACCTAAGCGTGTGGAGGTTCCAGGTTAAAGGTGATAGCAGGTATGGTTAGTGATCAAAATATTGATCAAAAGAGAGGAGACTGTAATGGAAATTTGTAGGTTCTGTATATAATTGTATTCTATTTTATATGCAATTGTAATATTAATGTGATACCTACGTAATCATGTGTATAAAAACCTTCACATGCGTCATAATAAAGGAGAACGGTTATTTGGAAAGATGCTGAGCGTATCTTTTGTGTCTGTTCCCTACTGCAGTAGTTATAAATTTGGAACCACTAATCAATATGAGGATAGGAGTTGCCTATCATCAAAATATCCATTTCAGGTATATTATACAAGGATGAGGATGGGTGTATTATACAAGGATGAGGATTGGCGTATTATACAAGGATGAGGATTGGCGTATTATACAAGGATGAGGATAGGTGTATTATACAAGGATGAGGATAGGTGTATTATACAAGGATGAGGATAGGTGTATTATACAAGGATGAGGATGGGTGTATTATACAAGGATGAGGATGGGTATATTATACAAGGATAAGGATAAGTGTATTATACAAGGATGAGGATGGGTGTATTATACAAGGATGAGGATGGGTATATTATACAAGGATGAGGATAGGTGTATTATACAAGGATGAGGATAGGTGTATTATACAAGGATGAGGATAAGTGTATTATACAAGGATGAGGATAGGTGTATTATACAAGGATGAGGATAAGTGTATTATACAAGGATGAGGATGGGTGTATTATACAAGGATGAGGATGGGTATATTATACAAGGATGAGGATAGGTGTATTATACAAGGATGAGGATAGGTGTATTATACAAGGATGAGGATAAGTGTATTATACAAGGATGAGGATAAGTGTATTATACAAGGATGAGGATAGGTGTATTATACAAGGATGAGGATAAGTGTATTATACAAGGATGAGGATGGGTGTATTATACAAGGATGAGGATGGGTATATTAAGCAAGGATGAGGATAGGTGTATTATACAAGGATGAGGATAAGTGTATTATACAAGGATGAGGATGGGTGTATTATACAAGGATGAGGATGGGTATATTATACAAGGATGAGGATAGGTGTATTATACAAGGATGAGGATAGGTGTATTATACAAGGATGAGGATAAGTGTATTATACAAGGATGAGGATAGGTGTATTATACAAGGATGAGGATAAGTGTATTATACAAGGATGAGGATGATGATGATGGGTGTATTATACAAGGATGAGGATAAGTGTATTATACAAGGATGAGGATGGGTGTATTATACAAGGATGAGGATGGGTATATTATACAAGGATGAGGATAGGTGTATTATACAAGGATGAGGATGGGTGTATTATACAAGGATGAGGATAAGTGTATTATACAAGGATGAGGATGGGTGTATTATACAAGGATGAGGATAAGTGTATTATACAAGGATGAGGATAGGTGTATTATACAAGGATGAGGCTAGTGACAACAGGTGTATTGTACAATGATAAGGATGATGATGGGTTATTTTACAAGGATGAGGATGATGGGTCAGGGTGTATTATACTCGCACAAAGTGCCACGCATGCTCAGATCAAATTACGAGACCAAAGCTATTGGCTACTAGCCTGAACGTAGTCCCGCCGTAACAAACGAACGTCATCACGTTCCAAACTATCGGATTTTCTGACAACTCTGTCCGACCGTGTGTATGCAACACCAGTTTTTGACAAAATCCGTTGGAAAAAATTATGACGGATATTGTAGTCGGAATGTCCGACCGTGTGTACAAGGGCTAATAGCAATGACGGGTGTATAATATAGGTTTGATGATGATGATGATGAGTAGTATGATGATGATGATGGGTGTATAATATGGGGATGAGGATAGTGATGGTGGTTGTATAAAATGGGGATGAGGATAGCGATGATGGGTTTATAATATGGGGATAAGGATAGTGATGATGGATGTATAATATGGGGATGATGATGATGGGTGTATTATACAATGACTGGAGCATCAGGGTGTCAGACAGTGTCAGTGAGTGTGCCACATCATGTCTCGTTGGCTGCTTTGCAATACCTGATTTTGGGGATTCCTGCCATGCCATGTACTGACTACGTTACACTACATAATAGTCACAAATTGTGAGTACATCTATGTATACTCCTGTTCTGTGATGCTAGGGCTGTATACTCTTGACCCTATGGGTGGAATACGGGGGACGGAGTGGGTGGATTCTATAATGGGTGGGGATTATGGGAAGTGGGAGGGGTCAAAAAGCAAGGGCGGGGTCTGGCGCCCCCCATCCCAAAACTTCACCAGCCACCACTGATACTTGGATCAGTGCTGATAGGTGGGTTGGGGGTGGAACCAAGGTGTGGTGCTCAGAGGTGGGTAAGGGGTGGAGACAAGGGGGTGACTGAGGGGGGGGGGGGGAATCCTGCACCTATTCTCTGAGAAAAAAGCTCTGGTCAGATGAAATAATTAAATTCACTGCTCTTAAAGAGGAGCTGCACCTAAAAAAAAAATATTAAAAGCCAGCATCTACTAATATTGCAGCTGCTGACTTTTAATAAAATCACACTTACCTGTCCCAGGTTCCAGCAATGTCGGCGGCAGATGACGAGCGATCGCTCGTCTCGCTGCTGCCACCGCCGCCATCCTCTGTCAGGGAATTGGGAAGTGAAGCATGACGGCTTCACTGCCCGGTTCCCTACTGCGCATGCGCTAGTCGCGCTGCGCGTCTCTTATGGTCCCCCGCTGTGTCTCTGGGAACTGTGTGTTTCCCAGAACACAACGGGGGGGGGGGGGGGGGGGGCGGAGCTTCTGCGGGGGTCTGCGGAGGTCTGGCCAGAAGTGGGTGCAGTTACCTGGATTATCCAGGTAACTGCACCCTCCTCCCCCCTGAAAGGTGCCGATTGTGGCACCGGAGGGGGGGAGAGATCAGATGAGTGGAACTTCCCCTTTAGGGTGAAGAACCACTTTAAAGAGATTGTTGTGTTTCCTGTGTTATCATGTGCCTGAGTGTGTGATTGTAAGTTCACTGCTTAGCTGTGAGATTGCATCATATAGGATATCCTTGTGTTCTCTGTAATAGCAGCAGATGGTTGTGGTGTCAGAACACCTCCCAACTGTAAAATCAGGGATGGCTTAAAGATCTGATTAGAAATTACAAATAAATACCACAACCTGGAAAGTATCCCAAGCTAACTTCACACCCTATACCCCCACCCTCTCTACACACTGACCTCCTCCCTATACACACTTTCCCCCTGTATACACGGTCCCCACCCCCTCACATACCAAGACATTTTGGACAATTTCATGCTCCCAACTTTGTGGCAACAGTTTGGGATGGCCCCTTCCTGTTCCAGCATGACTGAGCACCAGTGCACAAAGCAAGGTCCATAAAGACATGGATGAGTGAGTTTGGGGTGAGAAACTTGACTGGCCTGCACAGAGTCCTTACCTTAACCCGATAGAACACCTTTGGGATGAATTAGAGTGGAGACTGTAAGCCAGGCCTTCTCGCGCCCTTCTGGAAGAATGGTCAAACATTTCCATAGACACACTCCTAAACCTTGTGGACAGCCTTCCCAAAAGAGTTATAGCTGCAAAGGGTGGGCCAACTCAATATTGAACCCTATGGACTAAGACTGGGATGCAATTAAAGTTCATGTGTGTGTAAAGGCAGGTGTCCCAATACTTTTGGTAATATAATGTATAAACCTCAGCACACTTAGCACTTTGTTTGAGCCTTCCTTTAGATAAGAACTATGAAAGCACCTAGGGCAGGACCGGGCGCATCAAGGAGCACAGTAAACGTCCAACAGCAGCGGCCAATTGTAAACAAACCTACGCAGGCCCGGCTCTCCCCTCTCCATACTGATCAGTGCGAGTGGACAGGGGAGAGATCAGGTGCAGCAGCATTGTGGGCTGGATCTGTACTGCCCACAGCGCTGCTCTGTGTCCATTTCTGCCTCATCCATCTATCCATGCTCAGCCATCACATTGGCCATCCCATCCATACTCAACCATACCCTCCATATTCAGTCATCCCTATCCATGCTCAGCTGTCCCATCCATACTCAGCCATCCCCATCCATGCTCAGCCATCCCCATCCATGCTAAGCCATCCCATCCATGCTCAGCCATCCCCATCCATGCTCAGCCATCCCCATCCATGCTCAGCCATCCCTATCCACGCTCAGCCAGCCCCCATCTATACTCAGCCATCCCCATCCATGCTCAGCCATTCCCCCATCCATAATCATCCATGGCCCATCTATCCCCATCCAAAGCTCATCTATCCACAATCATGGCTCATTTATCCCTCATTCTGGCTCATCCATGCCTCACAAACGTGTAATAGGTAGTCAAATTTAGATTTTAAATTTATGCCCCTAGAACACCTAACGGGGCTCCCTGTGTTGGGCCTCTCTATGTGGCCAGGCTGTCTAAAAGTCTCACACGTGTGGTATCGCCTTATTCAGGAGGGGTAGAAGAATATATTTTGGGGTGTAATTTTTCATTGCGTTTTCATTTTCTTTCCATATTTCCAAAAACTTGTGGAAAAAAATGACATGTTCAAAAGACTCATTATGCCTCACAGAATATACGTTGGGGTGTTTGCTTTCCAAAATGGGATCATTTTTGGGGCGTTTCCATTGTCCTGGTGCTCCAGAGCCTTCAAAATTGCAAGAGGTAGTCAAGAAATGATATGTGTAATTTATGCTCCAAGAATGCCTGATGGCGCTCCCTGCATGTTGGGCCTCTGTATGTGGCCAGGCTGTTTAAAAGTCTCACACATGTGATATCGTCATACTCAGGAGGGATAGCAGAATGTATTTTGGGGTGTCATTTGTGGTATGCATATGCTGTGTGTGAGAAATAACTTAAAGTGGAGGGCCACCCTGAAAAACAAAAGTACATTAAAATTTAGCAAAAAATCAGAAAACAAAAATGAATTTTTTTTTTTAAACTTACCAGAAATGCCTGTTGCTAGGCATATCGTCCTAATCTGCCTATTCCTACTCAGCGGTGATGTTCTGTCTTCTCTCCTCCGTGCGGCATCTTCTGGGGAATGGGGCGATATGTGTTCTGGGAACTGTGTGTCCCAGAACACAGCGCGTCCCATTCACAAAAGCGCTGCGCAACTCGCGCATGCGCAGTAGGAAACGGGGAGTAAAGCCGCAAGGCTCCACTGCCTGTTTCCCTTAGTTGAAATGGCGGCCGTCATCATGGGCATCCTGGACAGGTAAGTCTGCTTATTAAAAGTCAGCAGCTACAGTGTTTGCAGCTGCTGACTTTTAAAAATATTTTTTTAAAGCTGGCTCTTCTCTTTAATATGAGAATTTTATGGGGAAAAAAAAACAAAAGAAAAAAATCTTAATTTTTCAAACCATTTTGGGGAAAAAACTAGGGGAGCACCGAATGGGTTTTTTGGTGCCGAAAAGGATACCGAAAATGAAAAATACACTAGGTCGAAAACCGAAACCGATACCAAAACAGCACCGATACCGAAACATATTTAAAAAAAAATATTTTTATACAGGAGATGTCAGAGACTGGAGACATGGTACAAGAGATGGTCAGAGACTGAGGACATGGTACAGGAGATGGTCAGAGACTGGGGACATGGTACAGGAGATGGTCAGAGACAGGGGACACTGTACAGGTGGTCAGAGACAGGGGACGTGGTACAGGAGATGGTCAGAGACAGGGGACATGGTACAGGAGATGGTCAGAGACAGGGGAAATGGTACAGGAGATGGTCAGAGACAGGGGACATGGTACAGGAGATGGTCAGAGACAGGGGACATGGTACAGGAGATGGTCAGAGAAAGGGGACATGGTACCGGAGATGGTCAGAGACAGGGGACATGGTACAGGAGATGGTCAGAGACAGGGGAAATGGTACAGGAGATGGTCAGAGACAGGGGACATGGTACAGGAGATGGTCAGAGACAGGGGACATGGTACAGGAGATGGTCAGAGACAGGGGACATGGTACAGGAGATGGTCAGAGACTGGGGACACGGTACAGGAGATGGTCAGAGACAGGGGACACGGTACAGGAGATGGTCAGAGACAGGGGACACGGTACAGGAGATGGTCAGAGACAGGGGACACGGTACAGGAGATGGTCAGAGACAGGGGACACGGTACAGGAGATGGTCAGAGACAGGGGACACGGTACAGGACATGGTCAGAGACAGGGGACACGGTACAGGAGATGGTCAGAGACAGGGGACACGGTACAGGACATGGTCAGAGACAGGGGACACGGTACAGGAGATGGTCAGAGACAGGGGACACGGTACAGGAGATGGTCAGAGACAGGGGACACGGTACAGGAGATGGTCAGAGACAGGGGACACGGTACAGGAGATGGTCAGAGACAGGGGACACGGTACAGGAGATGGTCAGAGACTGGGGACACGGTACAGGAGATGGTCAGAGACTGGGGACATGGTACAGGAGATTGTCAGAGACAGGGGACACGGTACAGGAGATGGTCAGAGACAGGGGACACGGTACAGGAGATGGTCAGAGACAGGGGACACGGTACAGGAGGCATTCCCCATTGCAGCCAGTGTGCCTGTGCCCCATTGCAGCCAGTGTGCCCCATTGCAGCCAGTGTGCCTGTGTCCCATTGCAGCCAGTGTACCTGTGTCCCATTGCAGCCAGTGTGCCCCATTGCAGCCAGTGTGCCTGTGTCCCATTGCAGCCAGTGTGCCTGTGTCCCATTGCAGCCAGTGTGCCCCATTGCAGCCAGTGTGCCTGTGTCCCATTGCAGCCAGTGTGCCTGTGTCCCATTGCAGCCAGTGTGCCTGTGTCCCATTGCAGCCAGTGTGCCTGTGTCCCATTTTGCAGCCAGTGTGCCTGTGTCCCATTTTGCAGCCAGCCTGTGCAGGGAAGAGAGCCGCCTCCGCCGCCTGTTTGATCACAGCGCCAGGAACATCACAGCTTTCATTTCAATAGCTGTGTGTTCCCGGCCACGCGCCATCACACACAGCCCCTCCCCCTTGTCCGGGCACTTTGATAGACAGATCATCCGTCCAATCCTGCGGATGATCTGTCTATCTAAGTGCCCGGACAAGGGGGAGGGGCTGTGTGTGACAGCGCGTGGACGGGAACTCACAGCTATTGAAATTAATGCTGTGATTTTCCCGGCGTTGTGATCAAACAGGCGGCGAAGGCGGCTCTCCTGCACTATACACCCCCCCATGATGGGCGGCACCAGGGGTGGGGGTCTGAGCCCCGCCCCCACCCAGGCCATGCCCCATTTTCAGGCTCCATTATCGGCCGTTTTTCTCTTTCGGCAAATTGCCGAAAAGGGCATTTTCGGCCGATATGTTTCGGCGGTTGAAATTTCGGTGCTTCCCTAAAAAAAACACAACTTGAAAAAACTCATCATGCTACTTACTAAATACCTTAGACTGTCTACTTTCTAAAAAGGTGTCATTTGGGTATTTATACTTTCCTGGCATGTTAGACTCCATTCACAGAGGGGCAACTTTGGATCCAACTTCAAGTTGCCTCAAGTCGCGCTACATGTAAAAATCAATGTAAGGGAATGAGAGCCATCTTAATGCACACTACTGTAGTCACTCCGACTTCAAAAAAGGTTCCTGTACTACTTCAATCCAACTTCTAGGCGACTTATATCCATTGATTTCAACGGAAGTCGCCTTCAAGTCGGATCTCCATCTATATTGAAGCGATAATGTCGCCTCTCTCACAGATTAATCAGCTCTCGAGGGGGAATTTTAACTAAAAAATGGCATGGGTTCCCCCTCCAGGAACATACCAGGCCCTTAGGTCTGGTATGGATTTTAAGGGGAACCCCCTACGCCGAAAAAATGGCGTGGGGGTCCCCCCAAAATCCATACCAGACCATTATCCGAGCACGCAGCCTGGCTGGTCAAGAAAGGGGGTGGGGTCGAGCGAGCGCCCCCCCCCCTCCTGAACCATACTAGGCTGCATGCCCTCAACATGGGGAGGTGGTGCCCTGTCACCCTCCCCACCCCAAAGCACCTTGTCCCCATGTTGATGAGGACCAGGGCCTCTTCCCGACAACCTTGGCCGTTGGTTGTCGGGGTTTGCGGGCAGGGGCTTATCGGAATCCGGGAGCCCCCTTTAATAAGCGGGCCCCACATTGCAGCCCCCCACCCTATGTGAATGAGTAAGGGGTACATTGTACCCCTACCCATTCCCCTGGGGCAAAAAAGTGTCAATACAAAAAAAACACAGGTTTTTAAAATAATTTATTAATCAGCTCCGGGGGTCTTCTTTCTGACTTCTCCGCTCTGTTTGTCCGCTTCTCCCAGTGTCCGGCCTCTTCTGCCACTCTCTGGCGTTGTCTCCCGCTCTTCTGCCGGCTCCTCCGCTATCTTCTTGTAGCTCTTTTACTAGCGGAGGAGCCCAGTCTCCTCCGTCCTTCTTCCCTCTTCTCTCTTCTTTCTTTTTCCAATGTTGACACGGCGCTTTCTTCCGCAGTAATGGCTTGTGCGAATGTGCGCGGCAACTTATATAGGTACGGGGCATGGTCACCAGGTGATGTCACACAGTGACTCTGGCCCTTATGACGTCAAGTCATGGGGCATGCTGGGACTGTTGAGTTATTTTGAGGGGAAAGGAAATTTACACTGTTTTTTTAACAGAAAAGTTTTTATTGATTAAAACAAATTAGCAATACAACTTATGCACAAATCTCAATACAAGCACATTCGGTTACAGAATTTAGACCTCCAATCCTAGTGACCACATGCAGGGGACAGGAAAAATAACACAAATTAAACCGTAATAGAGCGAGCACTCAACCATGGATCCCAGATGCCGCCAAACTTCTTGGGGCATTTCCGCCCCATATATGTAAGCTTATAAAGTGGCAGCACCGAGTCCACCATCGAGTGCCATTGGGACATCGTAGGGGGAGAAGAATCCTTCCACATCTGCAAAAGCACTTTCCTAGCATAGAAACATAAATAAAAGAGTAGGAGCCTCTTATATGTAGCCTGGACCACAGTATCCGTGACTCCAAGGAGAAGCACCTTCGGATCCATGGACACTGCGAGACCAGTGACTGCGTTAATTTCCCCCAGTATTTTTTGCCAATAATCTTGGATGATTGAGCATTCCCAAGTAACATGATAGAATGTACCTACTGCCCTCTGGCACTTCGGGCAAAGTTCGGATTGGGCGGGATAGATTCTGGCCAGGCGTTGAGGGGTGTAGTAGGCCCTATGCAAAAATTTTAATTGGATAAACCTATCCCTTGCAGAGATTACCCCAGGAAGGTAACTCTGGAGGGCTGATTCCCACTCCTCCTCCGAGAGGGAAGGGATGTCTCCCTTCCACACAAGGAACAGGGGTGAGTCCCCCCCCCCGATTTTTCACAGGTGAGGCGTAAATATATGGAAGAGAGAATCCTGTCTGCCCCACGAGACATGAGAAACCTCTCTATCCCATGAGGCTCGACTAGTACCCTCCCGGGAAATTGGGCCTGCCAGGCATGTTTCAGCTGAAGGAACCGAAACAGCATCCAGGAGGGAAGGCCATGGGCCTCCCTGAGATCCGGAAAGGGGGTGAGAGACCCCCTAGGCATAATATGAGCAAGGGTAGTGATACCAAATCTAGTCCAGAGTCCGGGGTCTGGGATAGAACCAAAATGCCGAAGCCTGGGGTTGCCCCACAGCGGGCTATGAGGGGAGACGGAGTCCGCAGCCTTAACAGTGGCCGCGACTCTGTCCCAAACTTGGATGGTAGTCCGCATTGGGATCGTTACGTGCGGGCTGGATTTGATTCCCCGATAGACTATCCCCGCCAAGGCTGTGTAGGAACCCAAGATCGCCGCCTCCAGCGTGACCGCCGGATTAGATTTAGGCTGGGTGAACCACCAATGGACTGTGACCAACACTGCGGCCCAATAGTACCGCCGGAAGCAGGGCAGCGACAGTCCGCCCTCGGACAGTGGCAGCTGTAGTTTGGCCCTGGAAATCCGCGGAACCCTACCACCCCACACGAAGGAGGAAACTACCCCATCTAGCTTGCGGAAGAAAATGGCAGGGATCGGGACGGGTGTGTTACGGAACACATACAAAAATTTCGGAAGAAACGTCATCTTAAGTAGGTTAACCCGTCCTACCGGCGTCAGGGGCAGCGTTTTCCAGATCTGACATTTCGCTATTAATGCATTCAGGACCGGGTATAAGTTGTTAGTCAGAAATTGAGAGAAGTCCCTAGAGATCTCAACCCCTAAATATCTAAACCGGGATACCCTCTGCAGTGGGGACGAGGCGGGCGGGGGGGGTGTAGAATCAGAGAGCAGAAACAAACTTGACTTACTCCAATTGATCCGGACCCCCGAGAAACGACCATACTCATCAATTATGGAAAGGGCCGACGCAAGGGACTCCGAAGCATCCCCAAGGTATAGTAACGCGTCGTCCGCATAGAGCGACACCCGTTCTACCAAGGGACCCACCCTCAACCCCGCCACGCCCCCCGCAGAGCGTAAAAGAATCGCCATGGGCTCAATGGCCAGAGCAAAGAGCCCCGGAGACAGGGGGCAACCCTGCCTCGTGCCCCGGCAAAGGCGGATAGGGGAGGAAAGGACTCCGCCCGTGCGTATACGAGCCACAGGGGAGGCATACAATTGTTGTACCCAAGTCACAAATTTAGGACCAAAGCCAAATCGGGCAAGGACTTGCCAGAGAAAGCCCCACTCGACGGAGTCGAAGGCCTTCTCCGCATCAAGGGAGGCCACCGCACCCACATCCTCCCCCCTCCCCAGCCACGCTATGTTCGTAAAGAGGCGCCGCAAATTAATATCAGTGCCTTTTCCAGGCATGAAACCTGTTTGATCCCCATTAACTAACGCATGTATGACCGTGTTCAGCCTACCTGCCAATATCTTCGCCAATAACTTGGCGTCAACATTCAACAAAGATATCGGCCTGTAGGAGGAGCAGAGTTCCGAGTCCTTCCCCGGCTTCGGGATCAGCACTATGATGGCCTCAGAGAAGGAGTCAGGAAGGGCATTCAATTCCAAGGCTTTGGTTAGACTAGCATGATAATAAGGGACCACCACTTCTGCGTTGGTTCTATAGAACTCAGAGGGGAGTCCGTCCGGACCCGGAGTCTTCCCCGCCTGAAGGGACTTAAGCGCCCTCTGGACCTCAAGCACAGTAATAGGGCTCTCCAGGGCAAGTGCAGCCTCCCGGGTCAGGACAGGGAAAGCCACCCTGTCCAGAAAGGAGGTCAATTCCTCTTGGGAATACGTGGCCTTAGATTCGTACAGGTGAGTGTAGTATTGCTCAAACCTAGTGTTGATTTGAATGGGATCAGAGAGAAGAGTATCATCAGCCCCCCTAATGTTCGCAATGCAGGAGCTCCCCGTCCGCTCCGCCGCCAGCCAGGCCAGCAACCTTCCCGGGCGTTCACCCTGTTCAAAAATTCTCTGCGTCTGGGAAAGAAGGAAGCGGCGGCAGGAAGCGGTGCGGATAAGCGCCAGCTCCCTGTATGCGGTGAGCATATCTGCATGGGAACTCGGGCTCGGAGAGCTGGCATAGCGGTCTTCCAGGAGTAGTGCTTTACGCTCAGCTTCCGATAGCATCAGTCTTGAGGCCTTGCGGACCTGAGCAATGGTAAACTGGTATCTGCCCCTGGCATATGCCTTAAACGCATCCCAGACCGAAGCCGGCGATGCAGAGTCAGCATTATGTACCCAATAATCCGCCAACTCCGGCAGCACCAGCGGGACCACCTGTTCATCCGTAATCCAGTACCGGGAAAGTCTCCAAAGTCCCATCCCCGCCACCGAGTCAGTCTGGAGAGTCAGCATCACCGGGGCATGATCTGAGATACCACGGGACAGTATGGAGACCTCGGAGACCCTCTGCAACAGAGGAGTGCTCGCATATATCAGGTCAATCCGGGACAGAGTGGCATGAGTAGCTGAATGACACGTGAATTGTTTGGCTACCGGATGTTTCCACCTCCACAGATCATGCAGCCCGAATGTTGCAGCCCAACTGGCTAAACCCGGATCCGCCACCCGCCCTGACGCAAGCCTGTCGACACTCGGATCTGGAGTCATGTTAAAGTCCCCAGCAAGAATGACATTAGTCACCGGGTAACTGGCCACTACCGCAAGAATTTTCCTAAGCGTCGAGAGGCCTGCCGGCGGCGGGACATAAAGGCCCACCACCACCATTTCCACCCCATCACACATTGCATGCATAATAACATATTGCCCATCAGGATCTAGGTGCAAATTAAGCAGTTGAAAGGGAAGCGCCTTATGTACCAAAACACTGACCCCCCTAGAATGAGAGGAGAAAGTGGAGTGGTAGTAAGAGCCCACCCAGGGTTTTTTAAGTGCCAGAATACGAGAACCCGTAAGGTGAGTCTCCTGCAAGATACAGATGTGCGGGAGGAACTTCTTAAGATAAGAAAAAACTAGGGAACGCTTAATTTTGGAGTTCAATCCCCGCACGTTCCAGGACACCAACCTTAGGGGAGCCATAATAGTGAGTGCAAAAATATAGCAGTCCGGATCCCATCACCCCCTCCCCCCCTCCATAACCCATATTGAAAAAAAAGGAGCAGAACCCTACACCCAGAAGAGGAGATCCCCTGCACGTTACAATGTACTGAGAAAGGTGCATACAAACTACCCAAAACACGGGCCCAGATAACAAACCCAAAACAACCCACCCACCCCCCCACCCCCCACCCCACGCTACCCCCCCAACTTGGGCGCGTTTGTATCCCAAAAAAGTACATGTCTCTCAGACCCTTGGAAGCAGTGCCTCAAGAGGGCGCCTAGAAGGCACAGTAGAAGTCAACCATGATGATCCTGCCACCACATAGTCAGGCGGATAAAGAGTCCTGCAGTATCGATCTCCCTGCGGAAAAGGGAGTCTCCCGGACAGAGGTCCGGGGGCACAGTTCTTAAAATTGGTAGATCGTGGGGTAAGTATAAGCAAAACAGCAGCGCTGGACATAACGGCTGGAATAACCCCACAAAAAAAAAAAAATGGAACAGTACAAACCCCTCTCTTCAGCCCCGAGGATAGATGGTAGGCACATAACAGTCACAGTCAGCACTCCCAGTCTCGCAGCCCCGTCAAGGAGGGACGAGGAAAGGGAAGGGGAGAAGAGGGGCCACGAATAGGAGTAAGGGAACCCAGTGTCATTAGCTTGCCTACCCTCCGGTCAGATCAAAAATCGCAGCAGAAATCCAGTCAGCAACAACTGCAGGAGGGAGCCCGCACAGGAAATAAGAACCAGGGAAAAAGGGAAACGAGGGCAGCTTCACCTGTTAACGTCGCGGCAGGGATTCCAGCCAGTTGGAAGCATCTTCGGGCGAGGTAAAGAATCTGGAGGTCTCCCCATCTTGGACTCGCAGGCGCGCCGGGAAGAGCATGCCATACTTCAGGCCCCTCTGCCGCAGGGCCATCTTCACATGATCAAACTGCTTCCGTTGCTTTTGTGTCTCCACCGAGAAATCCGGGAAAAGCATGAGGCGAGTCCCCTCAAAGCGGAGTTCCTCCACATTCCTGCTCTCACGTAGCACCAGGTCTCGGTCTCTGTAATTGAGGAGACGCAGAATAAGTGTGCGAGGGGGGGCTCCAGGAGGCCCCCTAGCCGCCGGCATTCTGTGTGCCCTCTCAACCGCAAAAAACGGCGAGAAGGCCGCCTGGGGAAAGAGCTGGCGAAACAGGCGCTCCACATAGGCAGCAGGGTTAGAACCCTCAGATCCCTCTGGCAGGCCAATGATCCGGAGATTGTTCCTCCGATTGCGGTTCTCGGCGTCCTCCGCGCGATACTCCAGCGCCCGCACCTTAGTAGTAAGAGCATGAAGGGAGGCAGTGTGTTCAGCCAGAGTGTCCTCTGCAGTCCCCACGCGGTTCTCAACTTCCGACATCCTGGATCTAAATTTATCCATATCCTTCCTGATCAGTCCCATCTCGAGCTGAACGGTATCAATCTTTGCCGTCAGCGTGGTTTGGCACATACCTATGGCCTGCATCAGGGCAGAGAAGTTGTCCTGGTCCTGGAGTGCTGGGTCAGCAGGGTCCGTGTCAGCGGCCTGCGACGCCATAACTGAGAGCGTGCAAGGCCGAGGTCCCCCACCGCGAGGCAGAGAACGCGGTGTGGCAGCTTTCAACGGAGTCCCGGATTTCTTCTTACTGGGCATACCACCCCAGACAGTCAGTTGCCAGGTTCCAGGGACCTCCGGGTCGGTTATATCCGCAGGAAAACAGGATATTTAGTGGTACAGGTCACGGAGCTCCCGACTATGCCTCCACTTCAGTCGCCATCTTGGACACGCCCCAGAAATTTACACTGTTATACAAGCTGTACACTCACTACTTTACATTGTAGCAAAGTGTCATTTCTTCAGTGTTGTCACATGAAAAGATAGAATAAAATATTTACAGAAATGTCAGGGGTGTACTCACTTTCGTGAGATACTGTAAATTTATTCAACACAAAAAAAAAGTTGCTTTCGATAAACATGTTACCATAGCACCCTGGTGTTTAGGCAGGGTTGCTCCTAAAATTACCTGTTAGATATAGCTACCTTGGCTAATTGTTAGAGATTAATTGATTTTGCCCTAAGTCTGGCATTGCAAGGTCAGATTATGGGTATATAGGGTGTCTCAGCCAATGAGCAGAGGTTTTCTTGAATCCCTTGGCCTGCTGGGAGAACCTATATATTTGGGTGGAGTCAGGTGATCTATGTTCTGTGCCACCTGGGCGGCTGTCTGGGTAGATGTGTGTCGTATTGCCCGGGCTGCTAGGCTGGAGTCTGGGCCTATCCTGGGCACATCTGGCTGCTAGGCTGTCTGAGGGCTGACGGTTCTGCTGACTGGAGAACCTGTCGTGGTCGGAGGTAGAGGTGAAGCTGTCGCCACTAAGGGACCAACCACATTATTACCAGGGACCACATTGAGTAACTGAAGCAAGTACCGGAGCAGTACCGTATTTATTGGCGTATAACGCACACACCCACGATTTCCCCCCATTTTTAAGGGGGGAAAAGTCGTGTTATATGCCAATAAATATGGTATTCTGACCAACCGGGGACGGTGAAGAATCGGGAAACTTCAGTGGGTATCAAGCCGAGGAACTCTGCCAGCGGAGGTGATGCTTGCAGAGCAGCCTTGTGTGTTAAGCCAGGGATCGAGCAGGCCAAGCAAGGTGAAGCATGAGAGGTGTCTTGAGTGCCAAGCTAGGGACCCAGCAGAGAGGCGGGGGTGACGCTTGAGGAAGATACCACCATTAAGATTGGTGGAGCTCAAGGGATTCATCAAGTTTAGTGAGAGAGACCGGGAGCTCAGTGGGCTGAAGAACTACAAAGAGTGATTGTAGTGGAAGTGAAAGGACTGTTACACTTTGTGTTTGGAACGGTTAAAGACTGTTACCATAGGAGACAGCATACACATGCAGAAGTGACGTCTTGCTGGATGTCTTTCTCTGCATGGCTGTCCTCCTATTGAAGTCTCTGAGTCTTCCAATTAACCTTGAACCTACCTAAGGGTGTCCTGGCCCTAACCCTCTCTCCCAAAAGTTCTGTTAAAATAAATAAAATCCAAATCACCACCTCTGCAGAAATAAAATCTCTTTTGCATTCAAGAAGTGTCTGGCTCCCAATAACTTTAACTACTTTGCACCCACTGCCTCACAACAACCCACCATATACAGAAGGATGTCAGCTATCTCTGGCCCTGTATGTTCTAATTAGACTGAAGGAGGCCTGGGACCTTGCTACATTACATATAGCCACGCATGCCAGAATGAGCGCAATAATTCTAGGCCCATTATTCATAGCTATCACATAACAAATGACCTATAGGGGGCTTTTAAAGTGCCGCCTATGGAAAATATAGGGTACTGCAGTTTGTTGTAATTTCACGGGTACACGCAATTTTTACAACTTGGGTATCTATTTACTCAGAATGTCCTTATCTTTTATATATTACAAAAATTGAGTAATGTATTGTGTTTATGCCTAATATTACCTTAGGTATATGTTTTTTAAATGAAATTGTGTTCCATAAACTGTTGTGCTAATATCATAAGACATAAAACATATTCACTATTTTATTCTCTAGGCCGATGTCTGCTTTCATAAAATATATAATGTTTTGGGGTTTTACGTAATCTTTAGGCCTAAAATATTTTTTTTAAACGTGTAAAAAAAAAAAAAAAACATAAAAAAGGTTCTGGCTGTGAAAGGGTTAAAACAGACTGTATGCTAATGGTGTTTTAAACAGCATGTAAAATAATGTCCAAAGAAAAATAGGTAAACCTAAAACTACTTTCAAGATCTACTAAAAAGATACAAACTTTATATATGAGATATTTATGAATGTTTTTATATTTTCCAACAAACAATATTTTTCTAAATGTACCTTTTGTTAAAGGAGGAAATGTATAAATTGCTAAAAGTGCATTAATTGCTAAAAAAAAAAAAAAATTTCATCAGCACAGCAATGTAATAAAATATAATACCCAAAAAATGCCAACCATCATGTGTTTTCAGTTCACACATTCTGAAGATACAAACAACCTAAAATCTAACATGTCCCTATGTAAGAAGAAATGACACCTCAGACCACAAAGTGTAAAATAAGCATTAAACATAGTACAAAAGGAACAATACACAGCAACTGCATCGGCGTCCGCAGAACTTTTTCCAAGTGGGGGGCATCATTTTAAGGCCACTCATGCTCCGCCCCTTTTCGACAATCTCATGAAAATCTTTCCACTGGTAATACATATGTGTTATATAACAGATAATTCATCTTCACTTTGTATTGGAAGTTACTCTGGCGGCTGTGTTCCATGCCCATATAGCCTAGAGAATGTACATCTTTTTACATTGCAATACATCTGTTGTGGCCATAATTTGATCTCATACTGTCACTGTATAGACTGTTTTCATAAAGATAAAAATATGGCAACAACAGATGTATTGCAATGTAAAAAGATGTACATTCTCTAGGCTATATGGGCCTGGTACCCAGCCACCTGAGTAACCTTGCGGACGCGCATGCTTTCAAAAACCAGCCCTGGAAAAAATTTCATACCAGCCTCACAGCATTATTATACCAGCCCAACAGCATAACGTCATTATTTCCTTGTTCATGAAAAGGAAAACCATACATTTTACCAGTTAACAGTGGTAAGTGATCAATCATCAAGGGGGACCCCAGGAACTCAGAACGTGGGGGGGGGGGCACCTTCTGCAGAATGAATATTCGAAGGTAAGGGGGGTGGGTTACTAATATAAGGAGGAAACCCTTTATATCAGTGCCTCTTACATTATCGTATTCACTCCCCCCTTACATCAGGGAACCCCCCCCCCCCCCGACTGGCCTGGCGGTGCTTTTACTGACCTCCTCTCAGGTGCACTGTGCAGGGCTCAGTCAGTCGTCTCCAGCTTGGTGGCTCTGGTTTTATCCTATAATCTCCTGTCCACAGTGCACACAAGTCTGACTTCTCCCATGACCCCCATCCTGGCGGTGCTCCCACTCTTGACTCCTCTCCAGACTCCCTCAGAGACTGCAGACATGCTACAGGAGATGGTCAGAGACTGCAAACTTGATGCAAGAGCTCAATGTAGCCTCACCAGTGCCCATCAAATGCAGCCTCACTGTGCTCACCAATGCAGCCTCACTGTGCCCACCAATGCAGCCTCACTGTGTCCATCAAATGCAGCCTCACTGTGTCCATCAAATGCAGCCTCACTGTATCCACCAAATGCAACTTTACTGTGCCGTGAATGCAGCCTCACTGTGTCCATCAATGCAGCCCCTCCTGTGCCCTATGTCCCAGTCTGCAGTCCCTGTCTGTGGGAAGGTGTGTTGTTGATGCTTGGTACGGTACCTTGCATGCCAGCAGGATATCCATGATGGCCAGCAGCAGGCAGGGTCTGTTCTCGTTTTGGATGGGGACTGTGCTCCTTCCAGAGGATCTGTCTGCTGTGAGATGGAGTGGTCCCTGGCCACCTGGACCTTCAGCTGTCCTCATTTTCCAGCCCCAGTCAGCCTGTCCTCTGGTCCTGGGGAAGTGGAGAGCACTGGGTGGGAGTTGGAGAGAAGGGGGAGCAAACAGTACTGGCGGGGTTGGAGAACAAAAAGCGAGGGGGAGTGGAGATCACAGGGGTGGGGAGCAGAGAGTGCTGGGGGGAACTTGAGAGCACTGGGGGGGCAATAAGAACAGGGGTAGAGAGCACGGTAGGCTGAAAGCACTGGGGAGGCTAAGAGTATGGGGTGGTGAAGAGCACTGGGGGGGGAGAAAAACAGGGGTGGAGAGCACGGGGGACTGGAGAGCACTATGGGGGGTGGAGAGCACTGGTAGGGTTGGAGAGCACATGGGTGGGGGCAAAATGCAGGGGGAGTGGAGAGTACAGGGGTGTGGATTGCTGGGGGGAGCCAAAAAGAACAGGGGTGGAGAGCACGGAGGGTAGAGAGCACTGGGGGGGCTGGAGAACACCAGGGGGGCAGAAAGAACAGGGGGGGGGGAATGGGGGGCTGGAGAGCACTGGGGTGGGGGCTGGAGAGTGATGGGGAGAGCTGAAGAGCACTGGGGGGGGGGAAGAAAGAACAGGGGGGAGATCACTGGGGGGAGTGGAGAGCACTGGGCGGAGAGCACTGGGGGGGGAAGAGAGCACTGGGGGGAGGAGAGCACTGGGGGGGAAGAGAGCATTGGGGAGGAAGAGAGCACTGGGGGAAGAGCACTGGGGGAGAGCAGTGGGGGAGAACAGGGGGGAGAGCACTGGAGGGAGTGGAGAGCACTGGGGGGAAAGAACAGGGGGGAGAGCACTGGGGAGGAGAACAGGGGGAGAGCACGGAGGGGAGAGGACTGGGGGGAGTGGAGAGCACTGTGGGGGGGGAACAGGGGGAGCACTGGGCGGAGTGGAGAGCACTGGGGGGAACAGGGGGGGAGAGCACTGGGGGGGGGGACAGGGGGGGAGAGCACTGGGATGGTGGCTAGAGAAGGATGGGGAGAGCTGGAGAGCAGGGGGGGCAGCAATAACAGGGGAGGAGAAAACTGTGGAGGGGCAGGAGAGTGTGGTGGAGGAGAGTACTGGGGGGGACAAGGGGGAGAGCACTGGGGGGAGTGGAGAGCACTGTTGGGGGGGGCACTGGGGGTGAACGGGGGGAGTGGAGAGAACTGGGATGGTGGTGAGAGAAGGAAGGGGAGAGCAGGGGGGGCAGCAAGAACAGGGGAGGAGAGAACTGGGGGGGGGGCAGGAGAGTGTGGTGGCGGAGGAGAGCACTGGGGGGGCAGGAGAGTGCAGTGGTGGAGGAGAGCACTGGGGGGGCAGGAGAGTGTGGTGGTGGAGGAGAGCACTGGGGGGGCAGGAGAGTGTGGTGGTGGAGAGCACTGGGGGGGGGGCAGGAGAGTGTGGTGGTGGAGGAGAGCACTGGGGGGGCAGGAGAGTGTGGTGGTGGAGGAGAGCACGGGGGGGGGCAGGAGAGTATGGTGGTGGAAGAGAGCAATGGGGGGGTAGGAGAGTGTGGTGGAGGAGAGCACTGGAGGGGGGGGAGAGTGTGGTGGTGGAGGAGAGCACTGGGGGGGGGCAGGAGAGTGTGGTGGTGGAGGAGAGCACGGGGGGGCAGGAGAGTGTGGTGGTGGAGGAGAGCACGGGGGGGGGGGGGCAGGAGAGTGTGGTGGTAGAGGAGAGCACTGGGGGGGGGCAGGAGAGTGTGGTGGTAGAGGAGAGCACTGGGGGGGGGCAGGAGAGTGTGGTGGTGGAGGAGAGCACTGGGGGGGCAGGAGAGTGTGGTGGTGGAGGAGAGCACGGGGGGGGGGCAGGAGAGTGTGGTGGTAGAGGAGAGCACTGGGGGGGCAGGAGAGTATGGTGGTGGAAGAGAGCAATGGGGGGTAGGAGAGTGTGGTGGAAGAGAGCACTGGAGGGGGGGAGAGTGTGGTGGGGGAGGAGAGCACTGGGGGGGGGGGGTAGGAGAGTGTGGTGGTGGAGGAGAGCACGGGGGGCAGGAGAGTGTGGTGGTGGAGAAGAGCACTGGGGGGGCAGGAGAGTGCGGTGGTGGAGAAGAGCACTGGGGGGACAGGAGAGTGTGGTGGTGGAGGAGAGCACTGGGGGGGGGGCAGGAGAGTGTGGTGGTGGAGGAGAGCACTGGGGGGGGCAGGAGAGTGTGGAGGAGGAGAGTGTACGGCGGCGGTCGCTCTGTAACATGGCCCCCCCCAGACCGGCTCGTGTGATAGGCGGAATGTTGATTCTCTCTACTATCACACAAGCAGGTCTGGAGGGGGGCCATGTTACAGAGTGGCCGCCGAACACAGAGGCAGCCCGCTCTGTGATCCAGAGGAGAGAGTGGAGGATGCAGCCGCCGGTGGACTCAGTAAAAAAAATGCAGAATGGCGGCGGCTGCAACACCTTGGGGATTCCAGGGGGGGGCACTTGACCCCCCTTGCCCCCTGCTGCGGACGCCCATGAGTAACTGTACAGAATATTATGTATAACATAATAGAAATTCTACAAGAAAGATTAGTATGTTGTGGCAAATTACAAAAAATAACAAAAAATAAAGAATTGAAGTCTGCATAAACTGCCTTAACCCCTTTTGGCCGGCATAACATATATATGCGGTCTCACTGCCCTGCGCTTTTTTTTTTACGTGGGGCCCCATAAATGTGTTTCTCCCTTTGTGCTGGGGCACACTCCCAGCACAGCGAACGAGGGCCCCAGGCACCTAGCTATCTAGACCCGGATCTCCCGATTCAGGGTCTGATTGGCTACCACCGTGATCAATCACTGTGAAGCCCACCTCTGCGTTTTTTTTTTTTTTCTATTTCTTATTTCTGTTTTTTTTCTTTCTATAATAAATAAATACTGCATTTATCGTCGTATAACACACACCTCAATTTAAGAGGGAAGTTTCAAATAAATAAGCCACTATGATGCAAAATAATGGTCAGAGCAATGCAGCCTGATTAGTGACCATCTGCAGTCTAATCAGTGCCCATCTGCAGTCTAATCAGTGCCCATCTGCAGTCTAATCAGTGCCCATCTGCAGTCTAATCAGTGGCCATCTGCAGTCTAATCAGTGCCCATCTGCAGCCTAATAAGAGCCCGTCTCTAGTCTAATCGGTGCCCGTCTGCAGCATTGCTCCTCACTGCAGCTTGATCACTGTCCATCTGTAGCCTTGCCGAGGGGAAGGAGGGGATGATCACTGCTGATATAGAGCTGGATCTCCTGTGTACTCATCTCGGCGTCACACCCAGTCCCGCCCCTTGGACCGGATCCTTGGATGGACATAACACCGGTCCAATGCCGGGGCGTCAATGCTAGGAGATGTCCAGGGGGCGGGACTGAGCGTGACTGTGAGCCGAGTACACAGGAGATCCGGCTCTAATTCGGCAGCTTATATTGGCATACAACATGTACACACGATTTTCCCCCTATTTTAACGGGGAAAAAGTGTGTGATATACGCTGATAAATACGGTAATATAAAATAAAAAAATAAAGAAAAATATTTAGTTTAAGGTTTGATCTAGGTCAGTGCCAGGGTTAGTGTAAAGCCTCATACACATGAAAGGACTTTCATGTGTACAAACGTTCCCGTGGATTTTTGTACAAGGGGCGTTGGCCGTGAACTTGTATTGCATACACGGGGCAGGACTTTTTCAGGCAACTTTCACCAAATCATGTGGTTTTTCTGCTCTTTACCACCATCTTTGGTCAACGTCTGTATTGTTGTCCGATCTTTTGCATTGGTTCTGAGCATGCGTGTTTGTACTTTGTATAAAAGTCCTATGGTTTTCTGTACACACGATCAGACTTTGTTCCATCAGACTTTTGTTGCCAGAAAGTTTGTCCGTTCGCACAGCCAACAAAAGTCAGATGAAAACCAAAACAGTTTGTCCGATGGAGCGTACACACGGTCGGATGTTGCCTTAAAACAGCTAATTTGCATGTTTGTAAGGCCGCGTACACACGGGCGGACTGTTCGCCCAACTTTGTCCGCTGAACAGTGTTTCAGCGGACAGTCCGCTCATGTGTGGGCTTCAGCGGACAGTTTCAGCGGACAGTCTGACGAACAAAGTTTTTCGGAATTTCCGTAAGACAGTCCGCTGAAACTTGGTTTGAGCGGACAGTCCGCTCGTGTGTAGGCTTGTTCGTCAAACTAAGTTCCGCGCATGCTCAGAAAGGATTTACACGGCGAAGGTTGCATTGCAGTGTATTGGACGTCGTATTTTTCGTCCCGTCGTACGTGCCGTTCACGTCATCGCGCACGCTTTCAGCGGACTGTTCGTTCATCGTGTGTGGTCAAGTCCGTTCATGCAAATTTTGAGCGGACTGTTTGTCGGATTGTTTGACGAACAAAGTTGGGCGAACAGTCCGCCCGTGTGTACGCGGCCTTACTCAAAAAGTCTGATTGTGTGTATGGGCCTTAAGGATCTTTTTTTTTTTAATTAGCATCAGTATCAATTAGTGAAGGGTGTGTTTTTAGGTATGACAACCTAAAACACATCCGGATGCACAAAGTAGTTGTGATGATATGTACGGTTTTACTAACACATATCAAAGTTGCAAAATTGTGCTTAGGCGTTTAGATTTGTTTTACCTCTGGGTGTGAAGGAGTTAAGCAACCAATTTCTTATTATTTTTTTCAGCACAGGTAAAGCTAGATACATGTGGGTTGTTTTTAATGCCTGGATCAGATATTAGATTTTTTTGTTTTTGGCAGGTGGCCACAATTTTACTTTCAATATTAGCCTTTTTATATAAATGATTTTTTTGAATCTGAAGTGTATTTTATAATCTCATAAAGGATCAAAACAAAACTTTTTTGGTCCAGTTACGGTCAGTAGAGTCATTTCCTGGTCTCCTGTATAGGGATGAGCTCGGTGTTCACCTGTTCGGTGAAGCCAGAACTCTGTGGGCTGTTCACACCATATTTGTGTGGCGCTCATGGCCCACAATGCACTGCGCCATAGCAGTGCATTGCTGGCTCATGACTGGCCAAGCATGCACTGTGACCCCGCATTCTTGGCCAATCACAGCGCCGGCAGCGAGGAGAGCCATAATTGGCCACAGGCAGGATTATAGCTCAGGGGGGTTTAGTACACGCCCCACACTATATAAGGCCACCAGCGTGGTCAGGGAAAGAGCATGATAGGCAGGGGCAGTGTCTTTACTGCTTGGGAACCTAGTGCTTGTTCAGTGGGTGTTGTGTGCCTCCTGCATAGAATACACCTAAAGCTACCCTTTATTACTGGTGTTCTGTTTCTGTATTACAGGCATCTGCAGTGCAAAAGTTAGAGTGGGCGCTGTGTACCTCCTGCACAGTATACACCTGAAGATTTCCCTTATTGCTGGTGTTCTGTTTCTGTAATACAGGCATCTGCAGCAGTTAAAGTGGGTGTTGTGTGCCTCCTGCACAGTGTACACCTGAAGCTACCCTTTATTACTGGTGTTCTGTTTCTGTAATACAGGCATCTGCAGAAGTTAGAGTGGGTGTTGTGTGCCTCCTGCACGGTGTACACCTGAAGCTACCCTTTATTACTGGTGTTCTGTAATACAGGCATCTACAATGCAGAAGTTAGAGTGGGTGTTGTGTGCATCCTGCACAGTATACACCTGAAGATACCCCTTATTGCTGGTGTTCTGTTTCTGTAATAAGGCATCTGCAGAAGTTAGAGTGGGTGTTGTGTGCCTCCTGCACAGTATACACCTGAAGATATCCCTTATTGCTGGTGTTCTGTTTCTGTAATACAGGCATCTGCAGCATTTACAGTGGGTGTTGCATGCCTCCTGCACAGTATACACCTGAAGCTACCCCTTATTGATGGTGTTGTACTGTTTCTGTAACACAGGCAGGCAGATGCAGTAATTACAGTCGTTGTACTGTGTCATCTGCTCAGTGTGCACCTAAAGCTACCCAATTGTTGGTTTTCCCATCTGCCTGCAGGCCATTACTATGTCTGGAAGGCCAGCAAGGAGAGGCAGACAGTCACAAGCCAATAAAAGAGAGCAAGCAGGCTCTGTGTCTAGAGACAATAGTGCTGGTCATGGACATGATGCATCATCATCAGCACGTGGCCATGAGACATGCTGAGGATTTCAGGAATTATCTCAGGATGACGGACCCCGTTTTTCACCGTCTGCTGGCTTTGCTGACCCCTTATATCAGCAGGCAGGATACCTGCATGCGGCAAGCCATCACTCCGGAGCAGAGGCTAGTTGCCACATTGCGGTACTTGGCAACTGGGAGAAGCCTTCAGGACCTTAAGTTCACGACAGGCATCTCCCCCCAGGCTCTGGGGATCATTATTCTAGAGACCTGTTCTGTCATTATTCAGGTCCTGCAGAAGGACTATATTAAGGTAAGTTTTATACTTTAACATTACATTATATGTATTTAATGTTTGCTAATGTCTTGTATTAATTTCATCATTACCTAATTACCATGATTGAAATATGCTGTGAATGTCCCCTTTATCTTCATGCATGCATGATTTTATTTTTAAACTCCTTTTTTGGCCTGCATGCATATTTACAGTACCTTCACTAACCTCCCCAGCGTGCAATCCTGGGCCCATATACACCTATAGACTAGTCCCTTTAACAATGTATTTTGTCAGCTACATTATACTGCTTTCCCCAGAAACACCCCCTCAAATGTCTCCAAATGTAATGTGTGGTCTTTAATTAATTTAGAACCCTCCCCCGACCCCTCAAATGTCTCCAAATGCAATGTGTGGTTTTAAATTAATTTAGAACCCTCCCCCACTTCCTAAGATGACTCAAAATGCAATGTGTGGTCTTAAATTAATTTAGAACCCTCCTCCACTTTCTCAAATAACTCCAAATGTAATGTCTGGTCTTAAATTAATTTAGAAACCTCCCACAACCCCTCAAATGTCTCCAAATGTAATGTGTGGTCTTAAATTAATTTAGAAACCTCCCACACCCCCTCAAATGTCCCCAAATGTAATGTGTGGTTTTAAATTAATTTAGAACCATCCCCCACCCCCTCAAATGTCTCCAAATGTAATTTGTGGTTTTAAATACATTTAGAACCCTCCCCCACTTCCTCAAATGACTCCAAATGTAATGTGTGGTCTTAAATTAATTTAGAAGTCTCCCTCACCCCCTCAAATGTCTCCAAATGTAATGTGTGGTTTTAAATTAATTTAGAACACTCCCCCACTTCCTCAAATGTCTCCAAATGTAATGTGTGGTTTAAAATAAATGTAGAACCCTCTCCCACTTCCTCAAATGACTCCAAATGTAATGTGTGGTCTTAAATTAATTTAGAACCCTCCCCCACTTCCTCAAATGACTCCAAATGTAATGTGGGGTTTTAAATTAATTTAAAAATGTCCCCCACCCCCTCAAATGTTTCCAAATGTAATGTGTGGTCTTAAATTCATTAAGAACCCTCACCCACCCCCTCAAATTTCTCCAAATGTAATGTGTGGTCCTAAATTAATTTAGAACCCCCCCCCCCCCATACAATTTTATCAATGGGGATGAGGAATCTGATAAGTGTGCCTTATATGTTTTACTTTTTTAAATACTACTTCTAAAAAAATGTATACTGCTGTTGTGCAAGAATGTTTTTGTGTAATCTGCTTGCAAAGTTATGTTTAAAAGTACTTATCTTTTTTTTTCTTGTTTGACTCCTCAGTTTCCTTCAACGCCACAGGAATGGCAGACTGTGGCCTCCCAGTTCGCTGACAGTTGGGACTTTCCCAACTGTGGAGGGGCAATTGATGAGAAGCATGTTCACATTGTGCCACCACCCCATTCAGGGTCTTACTATTTCAATTACAAGGGGTTCCATAGTGTAGTGTTGATGGTGGTGGTGTCGGCCCAATATGAATTTATGTACGTGGACATAGGGAAGAACGGCTGGATGTCGGATGGAGGAGTCTTTGCCCAGACAGAGTTCTGCCAGCGTCTCCAGACAGGTGATCTGTCATTGCCACCTGATGCCGAGAACATTGAGGGACTCCCCTTTGTATTCATCGCAGATGAAGCCTTTGGTCTGGGCGAGTACCTGATGAGGCCATTCCCCCAAAGGACCCTCACCGTGAAGAGGAGGGTTTTTTAAATTTGTATTTTAAAACAGGCATTTTTTTTAAAAAACTAACATACCCAACTCTGGAACTTACAAAGTTCAACATGTAAAACTTGCAGGTGATGTCACCCATGTAAAAGCCACATTTTGAAGATGCACACAAATTGGGAGTCCAAATGGGTAATGTCAACATGTGCTATCTCCCATCATGGGGGATCAATGGATTTGTTTTGTGGGTGCAATCCCTTCCTCTCACCTACTAGTGTTATGAGGATGGGTTTTGCAAACACAAAACGCGTACATTGAGATCCCTTGATGACAGAGAGCAGATGTTGACACACCGTGTGCATCTTCAAAATTTGGCTTTTAAAATTTTAAAAATATAAAAAAAAAACAAAGTTCTCATTTAAAAGGTAAATGAAGATCATGATCGATTGTGTTTTAGGGAAAAAGGGATTAGATTCTCCCCAAAACATTGATCATGTTCTTCATTTCTTGCTGCATGATGTCCAGCCGATTTCTCATAGCATCAATCTGGCCGTTCCAAGCCATGATCTGCCCAATGAGTCTTTGGGCGCTGTCAGTGGTAAATGGGTCCGTCGCTTACCATTCCACAACCAGAACATCACCTAAAATTGTAGAAAAAATATGTACTTAGAAATATGCAGGCATAAATAGATTACCTGAAGCTGGGGTCAGACACTCACCTGGGGAGATGAAGATCTCACTCACTTCCTCCACCTCTCCTTCCTCCAGATCCTCAGGGGGGCTCGGGCTAACTACCCAATCAGGCTGGTGAGGTCAGGGGGCCCTGGGATCTTCTGACTGTTGTCTGAGTCTTTTCTCCCCTATGAGAATGAAAAAAAGGTATACTTAGCACACTCACTGATATTTGAGTCCAGAAATAGGAATATGAAACATTGCTTTGAAGTGGTGTACAATTGTCTGTTTGTGAAAGGATCCAAGTTGAAGACATGATTCAAATTCCCTTTTAACCAAACTGCAATACTTACCTTTTTTGACCAAGTTTCACAGATGGAGACACCTCAAGTATCCCCTGGAGCCCCTGTGTGGGTTACCCAAAAAATGTTCTCTGGTGTCCCACACTACACCAGTGCTCCTGAGTCCAGATGTGTAAACAGCTGCTGTGTCCTCTCCTTTCATTACACTGAATCAAGTTTTCAAATCATTTTATTCTCAAAGACATCTACACAACAATATCCTCAACTTCTTTTAATAAGACAAATTATCAAGACCAAAATGTAGGTATAACCCTGTACCAGCTAAATACATTGTATTTTTTGACAAACAAACGATATTTACAAACATCGTATTTATTGGCAAACAAACGATATTTACGAACGATCGTACAACAGTAATTGAAAAGCACATGGAGCAGCATGCAAGTTAATTATCATAATAAGAACACACAAGTACTTACTTATTTTAAGCAACTTCTTGATTCTTCGATACTTATCCGGCTCCCTCATTTTAAGGTCGGACCAGCGCTTTCTCAATTGGTCTTTAGACCATCGTACCCCAAATTGCTGCTCCAGAGTGGTCACAACTGAGGACATTATTTGGTCCTTCCGCAAATTGGGATGGGTGTATGGACCATTTTTGCCATCATAGTCCTTCCATGTTGGTGGCCTTCAATCTCCTCCTGGATCTGGATGTTTGGGGTTCTGGGCTTTCCTCCGTGCTAGTTCCTGATAATTTCTCCACCATCTTTATCTATATACTCCCACTGCACACCGAAGAAAGAAGGGGCGGGGAAAATTCGTCATAAAGAACGTCAGATGACGCAGGCAGAGCTTGACACATGCGCAGTGTATATAAAGCTAGTGCGCTGTCGTACGTACGTCCGAAAGGAAGTAGCGAATGTTCTAAACAAAGGTAAGATTTGAACTTGGCCCATCACAATGGTCTATACTGCTTCAAAATTGATGCCTATATTGGTTAAGATACTGAGAGTTTGGACTAACATTGATGTTTTTGTTTCTTATCTGTGTGTGTTGTGTGTGTGTGTGCCATATATTGGGATAAGATAATACTGTGAGTTTGGACTGACATTAGTTTTTTTGTCTGGTGTATTGTTTTTCAGAAAAAAAAATGACTCCCTTTACAGAGCAGGAGTTTTTGAGCAATTTTATTGACCTATATAGAGATAACCGAAACCTGTGGGAGGTCAGACACCCTTTGTATTATAACAAGCAAGCAGTAAAATTGGGATCTTGCGGAATGTGTACAGGCGGGAGACCAATAAGATACAGAAGTCCTTCAAATCGGGAGCAGCAGCTTTATGTCCCCAAGCTGTGGTAATTCCACAAACTCTGTTTTCTAGACGATCAGACTGAAGCAAGGGAATTGCTTTCGACCCTTCTCTCCACCCTTCCCTCCACCCCATCAGAGGCTCCCCAGGAAGAACCGGGCCTTCCATCCTTGAGGAAGTGGATGCGCCACACTGGAGCCAGGTATACTATTTTTTTGAAATATTGATTGTCCTAATATTAATGATGTTAACTATTTTAGTTTGAATTGCTTACAAATCAATGATTTTATCTGAAAAAGTATGTATACATATCACTAGACAGTAGTTGCCAAAAATGTTGGTAAAATGTTGGTGAACAGCTAGAAAAATGCTGGGGTCAAAATGATAGCCTTTTCTATTTCTTTAAGATTCAATTTGCAAGTCATAAGCTTAAAATTGTGTGTGATTGATGAAGCAAAAAATACAAGTATGTCCCTTTTTTTATACACAGGATGAGCTCAGCCAGGAGGAGACCATGCCCAGTGGTAGACAGGAGGAGGCCGTGACCAGTGGCAGGCAGGAAGAGGCTGTGCCCAGTGGCAGGCAGGAGGTGGTTGGGCCCAGTTGGAGTCTCACTGAATCCCAGGTGCCTCCCCTCTGCTTCCCACCAAAAGGCCCAGGAAGGTGACAAAAACAGAGGAGGAATCACTTTCCCTCATTCGGGAAGCCAGCCAGTTCCTTAGTACCACCCCCCCCCCCCCCCCCCAATGCTGAAGAGGCCTATAGTACCTATTTGGCCACCAGGTTGGTGGAATTGGAGAAGGGCCAATGCCTCCTTTGTGAGAGGATTTTTTCTGAGGCCCTCCAGAAGAGGTTGAGGGGCCAGCTCACTGAAACCAGCTATATATATGATCAAGCCACTACTCCTCCTCCTCCTCCTGCCACAATCCACCACCACAGGCACAGCCTCCAAGGAAGGTTGCAGAGAAGCATGGAGGGAAGGCTGAGGGCAGCGTGGAGGGAAGGCTGCACGGAAAAGTAAAAAGTGATTGCCTGGCTTCAGTTTGGTCTGACAGAAGATGCAGGCTGTTGTAGTACCACAGCCTGGGGACATATATGTCATCTGCTGCTGTCCCTGATCTCTGGACCAGATTGTGCTCCCTATTATATGGACTCCGTAAGATCCCAATTTTGTTTTCCACTGACTTGATGTGTGCCAAGGGGTGACAAAAGGCTTCACAAATTCCAAAAGTGTCTCCAGTGTTGCCTTCCTCTTTATTTTGTTAACCAGAATAAATGGATATTTTATTTTCACTAAATACTTTCCTCTGTTTTTATTCAAAAAAGGACAGTTTGTTTGTGAGTAGGCAGGTACATGTCAAAAAGACTATGGGGGTCATTTATGAAAGACAAAATCCCATTTCTTGTAAACATGTTTGCATGCAGCACACCTGATTGAATTCCAGTCCTGTCCCTCTCTTTAATATTTTAGTAATCATTACAAAAGTGCATTAAAGTGTATCTAAAGACCACACTATTTATTTTAGTTTTGAATAAAGAGGGGAATTTTTATGACCCTTTTAAGGTTTGGAGATTTTCCTGTACCAGAAAAACAGCAAAAAGTAAGATTAGACCTCGCCAGATTAAAGCGGAAATAAAGTCTGCTATATATATATTTTTTTCAAGGCCCCCAGGTGGGTTATGCTATAATGTACTATTGTAAATGATTGAAACAACACTCCTAAGGCCACATCTGTATAATGTTTAACGCAGGAGAGGAATAAAGGGCCCTCGTTCAGACTTTTAAGGCAATGAACAAAAGTATAATAAAGCGATTTTATTAACAAACAAGATTACAAAAGACAGGTCATATATAGAAAAGAGTTAAAAGCATACAATACATATTGACGAGACACACAGGGGCATATTGACAAAAAAATGTATCCCATATCCCGTATAGATGCTAGCGAGCCCCTGTGTGTACTGTCAATATGTATTGTATGCTTTTAACTCTTTTCTATATATGACCCGTTTGTTGTAACCTTGTTTGTTAATAAAATCGTTTTATTATACTTTTGTCCATTGCCTGAAAAGTCTGAATGAGGGCCTCTGCCCCTTTATTCCACTCCTCTTCTGAGTTAGCCATAATGTACTAGTATGCACAGTATATTAGTACATTATGGCAGACTTACCTGTCATATGGTGTCCTCCCAGCACAGCACTGAGACAGACTCTGTGGGCCCCTGGCACTTCCACCATCGCCCAGTCTTCTTTCCGGGACCTGTGCCTTCTGCCACTTGATAGGCCAGGGCGCGATGATGCCACTCCCACGCATGTGCATGGGAGTCACATCACCGTGGCACAGATTGGTGGCCGATCCGGGCTGTAAGTGTTTGCTGAGTTGCAAATGCGTGGCTCAGTGAACATGACAGCCGTCAGGCAAAAGCATGCATTTATGTCTGTCAGAGGATTTTAAATACAAAGAGTTTACCGTATATACTCGAGTATAAGCCGAGATTTTCAGCCTCTTTTTTGAGGCTGAAAGTGCCCCCCTCGGCTTATACTCGAGTCATCGCTGTCTGCCCGCTCGATCAGCGTGTCGAGCAGACAGACAGCGGCCATTCTATCATTCAAAAGCCGCGCCTCCGGCTCCGCCTTCGCCTGTGATAGGCGGAACACTGAATTTCCCAGCAGCCTGTGTTCCGCCTATCACGGACATCGTATCATCCTCGTACTACGGACGAGGATGATACGATGTCCGTGATAGGCGGAACACAGGCTGCTGGGAAATTCAGTGTTCCGCCTATCACAGGCGAAGGCGGAGGCTTTTGAATTTTACAATGGCCGCCGAGGCGCCGACGAAGAGGGCACGGGACGGAGGCAAGGCAAGGCACGGCACGGGACGGGACGGGACGGAGGCAAGGCAAGGCACGACACGGGACGGAGGCAAGGCACGGCGGCAAGGCACGGCACGGGACGGAGGCAAGGAGGCAAGGCACGGGACGGAGGCTCGGGACAAAGGCTCGGGACACAGGTAGGCTGGACACACACACACACACACACACACACACACACACACACACACACACACACACACACGGATGGATGGATGGATGGATGGATGGAGACACACACACACAGGGATGGATGGATGGAGACACACACACACAGGGATGGATGGATGGATGGATGGATGGAGACACACACACACAGGGATGGATGGATGGATGGACACACACACACACAGGGATGGATGGACGGACACACAGGGATGGACGGACACACAGGGATGGACGGACACACAGGGATGGACGGACACACACACAGGGATGGACAGGCATGTCTCACCCTCGGCTTATACACGAGTCAATAAGTTTGCCAGTTTTTTTGGGGGTAAATTGGGGGCCTCGGCTTATATTCGGGTCGGCCTATACTCGAGTATATACGGTACTTCTTCTTTAAGGTGATATTTACATTTTTACTAGAACAGGTGTCCCTAGTGGAAGAACACAGTGAAACTCAGTACTGGCTCCTCTGCCTGGCACTTGTCCTGCATATGAAGCTTTTTAAAGTGGAACGTCACTCTCCCAAATCAATCTTGATTATTTTTAATCCTGTTACTTCCTGGTTTCTTGCCTAGGCAAATTCTGTCATCCATCCCAGGAGTGGAGGAAATAGAGGAAAGAGAGCTTTGTATTTGTGGATGGTGTATAAGTGTATAAGTGGGGTTTGGGGGAATCATTTTTGGTTGTAAACTGGCCTGTGTGCTACCTACTTCCTCCCCCAGTGAGACCGACATTTACTCTTGAGCCCTGTGTGACATGGACTTCTGAGCCTTGAAAGGGTATTTATAGCCCTTGAAATTTTCCACATTTTGTCATGTTACAACCAAAAACATAAATTATATTTCATATAAAAATCTCCACAACATGATGCTGCCACCACCATGTTTCACGGTGGGGGTGGTGTGTTCAAGGTGATTTGCAGTGCTATGTCGCACACACATGATCGGACTTTCCAGCTGACTTAGTCCGGCGGACCAGAGTCCGTCGGACAATTCGATAATGTGTGGGCTCCAGCGGACTTTTTCTTCCCAAAAGACCAGCGGACCTAGAAATAAGGCTTCAAAATTGTCCGCCGGACTCGAGTCCGGTCGAAAAGTTTGGTCGCCTGTGTGCTAGTCCGCTGGACTAAAACAGACGCCAGGGCAGCTATTGGCTACTGGCTATGAACTTTCTTATTCTACGTCATCACGTTAGAATCCGGCAGACTTTTGGAGTGATCGTGTGTGACCGAGTCCATTCGCTTGAAAGTACAGCGGACCTCAGCTGCAAAGTCCGACGGATTGTCCGCTGTACTAAGTCCGCCAGAAAGTCCGATCGTGTGTACGCGCCATTAGTTTTTCACCAAACACAGTGTCTTGCTTTTAGGCCAAAAAGAAAAAAAATGTTGGTCTCATCTGACCAGAGCACCTTCTTCCACGTGTTTGCTGTGTCCCCTACATGGCTTCTCGTAAAATGTAAATGGAACTTCTTATGGCTTTCTTTCACCAATAAAATTAATAAAAATAAGTGCGAATAAACCACAAATTATATATTAAATACTCCCTTTAACAGACAGTATCAGACTACACCGGTCACAAGAAAAAAATTTACACTTTGAACTTTCGATGGACTTTTTTCACATACTATTTTGGGTGGAATATATATGTTTTATTTATTTGTGACAATTTTTCAATTTAATCAGTGTTGTAACACTAGGTAATATTTCACTCAAGTAATAATTAATTAATAATTAATAATAAATTAATTATTATCATTTATTGAAGTAGGGTTGGGCACAATATCTGGTGAGAGGTACAGACTCACATGGTCCTTGAGATATTCTCATGACCGGTGTAGTCTGATTCTGTCTTTTAAAGGGAATATTTAATATATAATTTTTGGTTTATTCGCACATATTTTTATTAACTTTATAGGTTAGCACAATTCATATTTTTCTTTCTATTGGTTTCTGTATTTTTGGTGTACAGCAGAGTTGCAGCTTCCATCAGGTCTTTTTCAGACCTTCCCTAGAAGTATTGATAATTCCGTAGCGCAGTTTCTTTTTCCCACTTTTCCAATTTCTTTCACCAATGACTTTCTTCTTGTCACTCTTCCATAAAGGCCAGACTTGTGGAGAGCACGACTAATAGTTGTCCTGACAGATTCTCCCACCTGAGCTGTGGATCTCTGCAGCTCCTCCAGAGTTACCATGGGCCTCTTGGCTCTTCTCTGATGAATGCTCTCCTTGCCCGGCCTGTCAGTTTAGGTGGAGGGCCATGTCTTGGTAGGTTTGCAGTTGTGCCATACTCTTTCCATTTTCAGATGATGGATTGAACAGAGCTCCGTGAGAAGTTCAAAGCTTGGGATATTTTTTTATAACCTAACCCTGATTTGAACTTCTCCACAACTTTATCCCTGACTTGTCTTTGTGTTCCTTGGCCTTCATGATACTGTTTGTTCACTGAGGTACTCTAACAAACTTCTAAGGGCTTTAGAGAACAGCTGTATTTGTACTGAGATTAAATTACGCACAGGTGGATTTTATATACTAATTAGGTAACTTCTGAAGGCAATTGGTTCCAATAGATTTTAGTTAGGGGTATCGGGATAAAGGGGGCTAAAAAATACACATCACACTTTTCATATATTTATTTGTGAAAAATGTTGAAAATTTATCATTTTCCTTCCACTACACAATTATGTGCCACTTCGTGTTGGTCTATCACATAAAATCCCAATAAAATACTTTTACATTTTTGGTTGTAACACAATAAAATGTGGAAATTTGCAAGGGTATATGAATACTTTTTCAAGGCACTGTATAAACTTTGTTGTATATTTCATACTCCTGACCACAGCACACTATACACTGGGCTGTATATGACATACTCCTGACTACTGCACCCTTTATATGATATTTTGAATTACATTCTTTTGACCAAAGCAGTTGCTGGTTGCAAAGTAGTCACTAACTATTTTATGAAGATATTTTTTAAGGTAGGCTGAAAAGAATATATATGTAAGAGAACTGTGTTGCTTGATTGCGCTAATAGTTGTAGTTGTCCGTTAGGGTTTCTCATGTGGCACACTAATTAAACAATATTGTGTAGCTGCAAGGGCTGCAGCATATGTGTGCCATGTATATAACAAGTAGCCTTTTTAAGACCCTCTCACTGGTAGTCCAAACTCACCATTCGGCACAGCGCAGTACTAGAGCCGCTTTGCAACTCTACAGGCAGCAATAAAAATCGAATAGGGGTTCTAACCCTTCCACAATCTACCCAAAACTAAACAAGAGTCTGACTTGAAATAGAGTTAAAATTGTGCATTTTACATTTTATATTTTATGCCTATTTCCACAGTAGCACATACTTCCTTTTCTTCACTCCAATGTATTTCTTGAGTATTCTTTTTTCATAATCTTACCTGTTGATGTATTTCAATAGATGCAGCTTTGGACGTCTTTGCTCCTTCCGCACAAAAGTCCCTTGTCACCAATGACACCGTCCTCAACTGCACCTTCTCGGTGGATAAACAGCGGCTGGATCTTAATTTCCTGGCCATATTGTGGAGTTTTCAGGGTAAAGTCATCCTGAGATATGATAACAAAGGCGTCTCCACCCAAGACACCAGGATGTCCCTCAAAGTGGAATCTCTGGGGGATGGATATGCTTCACTACACATATCGAACGTGACTATCTCTGATGGGGGCATCTATAAGTGTTTCATTATCTACAGCCCTGAAAGCAAGGAGAAGGAGATTTCATTTGAAGTTTTAGGTAAGGGTACTTACTGGATAAAAATGATAAATGTTACATGTGTTGCTTTCATGTTTAACTTTTTGAGAAAACAACATAATGACTACTGTATAATTGACAAAAAGATTAAAGTAGATCTGATCTGTAACTGGACAACATTTAATTTTCCAAAGCACTGTATATCATAATCCTAGATCACCTTCACAATTGTGGACGATTACTGCCCAATGTGAGTGTGACCACTTGTAGGCCAAACCATTGTGGTATGCGACAGAGTGACCACACAAGAAGACCATTGGGGGGGAAGGGGGGGCAGTTGTCACCCTGTAACAGTAAGTGGCTGAACAAAGAACTTAATGGCCAGATCACCAGGTGCTATTTTATTGAAAGATATATGAAAAGATTGCATTGATTAGATTGTTCTCAAGGTGGGTTTCCAGATGGTGACAACAGTGGGCCATAGGGAACCAAATAGAAAGTATAGGTGCCGCTCAGGCTCTTTGGAGAGTCCTCATCCGATGCCAACTGCTGGAAGTGTCAGCCAGGAATGGAGCTTATCTCAGCTCCAGATGTCACCATGTAGCAGGAAAAGTATCCCATAAGCCCCACATTGCTGGAAGTCTTCTGTAAAAGAGTGTGTAGCAATCTCAGTGGTTGGAGCCCTGGCTGAGACTGCCACATACTCCTTTACAGAAGACTTCCAGCAATGTGCGGCTTATGGGATACTTTTTCTGCTACAACAGTGGACCATACCTATATAATGTGTGTTAAAGTGATCACTTGCAGTCTCCACTGGGAAGCTTATGTGACATAGTGACAGAAGAACAACTGGGAGACAGTGTTAGAATTATGTTACCCAACGGGGTGGTAGTTCGGAGCGGCGTTGCAGGATTCCACAGCCTCCGGACCAAAGCTCTTCCTGGCCCCTCACAACGCTTCGGCGGCTCTCTCCTTTACATCTACAGCTGATTCTCCCCTCTTGCATCAGAGACTGCAGAGGCATACGGAGGTGATGTCTATGCCCAGAAGTATCAGGACGCAGCAGGAGGCACAGCAATGAAGAGGACGGTAACCTTTGTATTATCTGAATGATGTGGCTATTAGCATATATGGTTTAAGAGGAAGCATCAATGTGTCTATGGAAAGAGCATATGTTGAAGAAGGCTATCCTGTATACACATTTATAGCTGAAGTTTTTGATGCTGGATGTGCACTTATATGGCTGGGTGTCCCCGCTGAATAGATTAGAGCCTAGTGTCCAATAGAGAAGGTGTACGGATATACCATGAAAGGACTATAGTTACACCATCCATCCCCATGTTGAACGCTGTTTGGCTCCTGTGAGTTGAGATCTCAGAAGGCACCCGCCTAAAATAGTGGCAGATTCGTGGGGGTAGCTGCATTTTTTTTTTTCCATGCAAACAATTAAAATAAGTTACTACAGGCTACCCAAAACCATCCATAACAACTGTACTCTAAAACACACGCTGGGAAAAGTCGCATAGCACTATAAATTATAGTGTCAGATACATATTGATAAGTCGCTGAGGGTTCAGCTTGATTCGGTCGATACTGTATTTGCCAAAAGATGTGTTTTCATATGTGAACACCATAGATCGCAGAATCAGTGAATATATTTTAGAACATAGACATATTGGTTTGAGACAGAAAGTGCTTTTCTCCCCGCCTTCCCTCTTCCTATGGCATATGTGGAACCGGAGCAGACATGATAAGCGGATCTAATCTGACCGGGTAAACCGGAGAGGAAGATTGGCAGAGATGAAAAAACGGTAACGGGATGGTGGGGGCTAACATATATCTGCAGGCCCATGCACATGGCTGGAATTACTTGGAGGGAGAATTTTGAGGATACCGCCACAGGATGTTGATAGACCGGAGGGATGGATATGCATTATAGCCGCAGCAGACAATCTGAATAATATAAGACGGACTACCGCAAATATACAAGACACTGTGCACAATTAATAGCGCGGTGGAATTTGTATGAGCTGCCCCCGTGTGTGGCTCCCAGCTCAGCGTATTTTTTATCTTTTTTTTTTTTCTCCTATAGACTCCGTGCTACATTTCCTGCTTTCTCCCTTCTTATTAGCCCGCTTTCTCGTTTCGTCTCTTTATTTATTTTTTTTTCCTTCTCCCTCTCTCCCCTGCGCGGTGAATGTATGAACAAAGACCTCCAGGCCAATCTTTACAGCCGACCCTGTAGCCCTCCTTGTCGTAGATACGGCACACTAGTGTGGCACCCTAATATGGCACCGTAATATGGCACACAGATGTGGTGTGGTGGTGAGGATACGCGACAACACACTGGTGTGACACGGTGGACACGGTGGTCCCCAGAGTTATTCAGGTTCCTGCTTAGGGGAGGAGGGGCATACCTAGAGGCGTAAAGAGTGCAGGTGAATCAGTTTGTCACACAAAGTAAGTTGTAGGAGGCAACGACTTCGTCGAGGTCACAGGACCAAAGGGAAAGAGTTATTGGGGCGTTTGGCTCCATAGGAGTCTGAAACAGACTGACGATGAGTAAATCAGCGAATAAAATGGCGAAAAGTGGAGCTTCAAGAAATTTAAAGGATAAGAGCCACGATAAGACCATTCAACAATACATGACACAAGGAGCAAGCCCCAAAGAATCGGGAGCGGACAAAAGACAATCCGCCATGTCAGACCACAAAAAGGGATCTGGTAAACACAAGGGTGGAGGCATACAGCTAGACAGCGAAGATATAACATCACACAGTGAGTGGGAGAGTAGCAAAGTAGAAGAATCAAGGACAGAAGATCTCCCCCCCTCGAAAGGAGAAATGGCAGAGATGCTACTAAAACTAGAGAACGCAATTAAAACAGACATTAGGGGACTTCGAGAGGATTTGGGTGGACTATTGGAAAGAGTAGAAGCTGCAGAAAATCTCCTGGATCTCCAAGCCCTAGAGTTAAACAAAGTTTCAGATCAATTAAAAAGGCTACAACAAACACAAAGGAATATACTATATAAATTGGAAGATCAGGAGAACAGAAGCAGAAGGCAAAACCTGAAGTTCCGCTTGATACCGGAAACAAAAGGCGAAGATTTAAGATCAATATTAAATAGCATTTTATCCCCATGCTGGGGAAATGAGACCAGAGCACCTCTAAGGATTGACAGAATCCACAGAATCGGTAAAGCAAGACCAGGAGATATGGACAGACCAAGAGATATAATAGTGCGGTTTACATTTTTTGAAGATAGGGAGACAATCTGGAAAAAATTAAGGGGAAAAACTCCACTGGAATATGCAGGTAGGGAAATACAGATATTTCCGGATATTGCACCCGAGACGCTCCAAAGGAAAAAGCTCCTGAAACCGCTTCTAGTGGAACTGCACACCCAGAATATTAAGTACCGATGGGGTTTTCCTGCTTGCTTGATAGGAATTAAGGATGGTATATCGGCAAAGTTAACTTTCCCGGAAGAGCTGGAAGATTTCTGTGAGAAAATGGGTGTACGTCGGCCAGCACTTCCGGACTGGCAAGACAAAATAATGGGGTCATCGTGAAGGAGGGGGGGGGAGGGGGTGTGGGGAAAGGAAGAGGAGTGAAGGGAAAGGAAAGAAGGAAGATATTGACAAAAACATGGAGGTGGAATTTAATACCTCCCGTCCTACGGGTAGAGGCGGGAGAGGCGCAGGCGGGATACCCCAACCCTCACAACATAGAGTATAGGAGATGGTAGGGGTACGCACGACCATCAACCTAACAAGGGCCAGAAATAGGCCAGGGGGGTCGGGAAGAGGAGGGCGGGGGAGGGGGAGGAGGGGGTGGGTGGTTGGGGGGGGGGGGGATGGGGGGTAAGGGTGGGAGGAGGTGGGAAAGTGTTAGGTGGGGGAGGGGAAGTAAAGTAGAAAGAGGGGTTAGGGAGGAAAGAGAGACAGTGTGGACCACCCTATTGAATAAGTTTAAAAGTGCTCGTGTTGGGCTGGGGAGCCCTAGGACAAACAGATGGGTAACAGTAAAAAAGAAGGTCTGAAATTCATGTCCTATAATGTTAAGGGCATGAATACCCCAACAAAACGGCATAAGATTTTAGCTGAGCTGAAAAGGTACGAGGCCGATGTTGTATCTCTCCAGGAGACTCATATTTCACTGGCATCAAACATAAGGTTATACTCCAGTAACTACCCGGTTTGGTATTATAGTGACACCATTTCGGCTAGAAGTAGAGGGGTAGCGATAGGGTTCTCTAAAAACACAAGATTTCAACTAAGCAAAAAATTATGCGATACAGAGGGAAGATATTTGTTTCTAAAGGGTACAATAGAAGAACAGAAATGCACTTTGGTGAATTTATACGCCCCAAATAGTAACCCAATCAGTTTCTTAAACAAGATATTAAATAAACTTATGAATTTTAAAGTAGGTTACGTAATTATGATGGGAGACTTTAACTTCGGCCTCAACCCGGTAGTAGACAGTTCATCGGAGGTAAAGAAGGGAAGAAGCTCGGCACATAAAAACATACTACAAAAATTATACAATAACCAATTAGTAGATATTTGGCGAGCGAAGAATCCTCTGGTGCGTGATTACTCCTTTTACTCCACAGTCCATGGAACGTATTCTCGTATCGACTATATTTTTATAGACCACGGGCTGTTGGAATATGTGATGGACACTGGGATAGAAGTTATGACCCTCTCGGATCACGCACCGGTAAATTTACGTCTGAATATTTCTAGGATAGGGAGGAAAACCTCTACATGGCGGTTGAATGAAGAACTTCTGCTTGGGGAGGAGGATAGAATAAAAATAGCAAGTGAGATTGAACAATATTTCATATTCAACGACACAGAGGGAATTAAAAGCTGCACGCTATGGGACGCACATAAGGCCTACATAAGGGGAATATTGATATACATGGGGTCTAAAAAGAAAAAAATGAGAACTGAAAAAATCAACAATTTAATGAGAGAAATACACAAATTAGAACAAGAACATAAAAAAAGTAGATCACAAAAAGACCTGATATACAATAAGCTAGTAACAACTAGGATAGAGCTGAAGGATCTTTTGGACCAAGAAGCTAGGATGGTGTTTAAAGGGTCGGCCAAGGAACAGTATCTATGGGGGGACAAATCAAGCAAGTTCCTAGCAAGAATGTTAAAAAAGAGAAAAGGGAGAAATTTCATAGGGGCAATCAAGAACAAAAAGGGAAAAATGGTTTATTCCACTAAAGATATAGCAGAAACTTTTAGACTATATTTTGAGGGAATTTTCTCAGACTGTAATATAGGTGCAAAGAACGGAGGGAAAGAGAAGAAGATCAGGGAATTTTTAGGGAACACCAAATTAACTAATATTACCCGGATTGAAAGGGAGGTGCTCGAAAGACCAATCTCGGAGGAAGAAATAATTAAAGCACTATTAAAATCAGCTGCAGGGAAATCCCCGGGACCAGATGGTTTTACTACACTTTATTATAAAACATTTAGAGAGGCCCTTGTCCCCCAAATGTGTCGGTATATGAATGGTCTGGGAGAAGAGTTTGGAATGAGTAGGGAGGACCTAATGGCAACAATTACACTAATTCAGAAAGACGGTAAAGACCCCCTACTGTGCACTAGTTACAGGCCGATCTCGTTGTTAAACGCAGACACAAAACTTTATGCTAAAGTACTTGCGGAGCGAATGAAGGACTTAATGACAACTCTGGTACACCCAGATCAGACAGGTTTTATAGGTGGCCGGGAAGGGAAGGATAACGGAATAAAGACTCTTCTCCTGCTCCAGAAGATGAGATTAGGTGGAACCCCCAGTCTACTTATGTCGCTAGACGCTCAGAAAGCCTTTGACAGAGTAGACTGGGGGTTCATGTTTAAGACACTTGAGAAGATGGGAATAGGACCAAAGATGATACAGAGGATCAAGGTATTGTACGACCACCCAAAGACACGTATAAAAGTTAACGGATGCGAATCGGAGGCGTTCGAGATGGAAAGGGGTACTCGGCAGGGCTGCCCGCTTTCACCCCTTCTGTTCGTGCTCTCACTAGAACCACTTTTAGCAGCAATAAGAGGAGACCCCGGAATAGAGGGGGTGAAAGTCGGAAAAATTGAATACAAATATTCCGCTTTTGCGGATGATATATTACTGTATGTACATAACCCTAAGACATCTATGCCAGCATTACTAAACCTACTAGACCAATATGGGGAGGTGTCAAACTTCAAAATAAACAGATCAAAAACGGAGTTAATGAACATCAATACAAAAATGTGTGAGGTACAAAGTTTGCAACAGCAGTGGAAATTCCAGTGGAAGAGTGATCTTAAATATTTAGGGATAAAATTAGCAAAAACAGAGAGGAAAATGTATCGCTACAACTACATCCCGTTATTAGATGAGATACAGGCGGAATGCAAAAGGTGCAGTTATAGACCACTATCGTGGCTAGGGAGAATAAACTCACTTAAGATGATAATATTTCCTAAGATATTATATAGGTTTCAGATGCTCCCAATACCCTTGCCTAATGTTTACCTGTCAAAATTAAAAACCATCCTATTGAAATTTGTGTGGAAAAACAAAAAAGCCAGGGTGGCCTGGACGATACTCCGACAACCAAAGGATAGGGGTGGAGTGGCAATGCCAGATGTACAGCTTTATTATGAAGCAGTAGTTGTATCTAGAGTGAGTGAGTGGAGTATAAGGGATAACACAGAGAAAAGGTGGGTGAGATTGGAACACGAATTATGTAGAACACAATTGGATAAGCAAATTTGGAACCCCCCTAAGAAGAGAAGTATAGCTTTGGAAGGAAATAGTATTACACGGAACACGTTGAGGATTTGGGATAAGATATATAGGAAATTTAATGGGAAATATAACTCACCACTAATAGCACTAAAACAAAACAATTTCTTTTTACCAGGGTGTCAGGAGATAGGAGGAAATTGGGTAAAGCAAGAAGTAAAATTAAAAGATGTTTTGAAAGGGGAGGGGATTGCACCATATCATGAGTTGGCACAAAAAAAAGAGTTGATGACAATTGATGGGTGGAGGTACGCACAGCTCTCGAGCTTTATTAAAAGGCTCCCTCCGCGGATTAGATCTGCGGAAGACTTGACCCCTCTGGAACAGCTATGTACTTTGAAGGTCTCAGGGAAAATAGTTTCTAGATGGTATAAAACGCTGTTGGAGGGAGTAGAGCTGTGGGTGCCTCCGTACATCAAAAAATGGGAGAGGGAATTGGGTACACTACCGGATAGTATAATATTAAAGAGAATTTATAAATTAGTGCACAGTTCAGCGGTAGACGCAAGTACGGCAGAAATGAACCTTAAATGTGTGACGAGATGGTACTTCACCCCAGAGAGGAAAAGTAAATTTCAGCAGGATGACGCCAGGGAATGTTGGCGGGGTTGTAGTGAACTTGGTACGATGACGCACTTATGGTGGAGTTGTCCAAAAATAAAATCGTACTGGAACCAAATTCTAGGATGCATTAAAGAAATTACAAATATAGAGGTGGAAGTTGACCCTTGGGTAGTGTTATTCCACGGGACAAGAACTGGACTAAGACAATATAAGGAATCAATGATACCCCATCTATTGAATGCAGGTAAAAAATTAATACCAAAAAAATGGCAAGAGAAGGAGGCCCCTGAAATGTGGGAATGGGTGGATTCGGTTGAAAAGACCTACAAGATGGAGTGTTTGAGAGGCAGCCTAGAAGAGCAGAGTAGTACACCATTATTAGAGAAATGGAAGCGCTGGGTAGACTTTAGGAAGCAATGGCTCACATCAGAGGGGCTGAAGAAGCCCTAAGTAAGGTCTAGACAGGCTATAACAAGGTGTTAATCAGCGAAAATAAAATAAAAAGGGAAAATAGGATAGGGTGGTCCACAGATAGGAAGGATGGGGGGGGGGGGGGGACTCAAGGTTAGAAGGGGGATAATATGATAGTATGATATTGAGAGGGATGAAATGGCTGTTAAGTAGAGTTGTAGCTTGGAACGAATACTCTCAAAAAAACCTGAGCTGCAAGCTGAGGTGGTCCCATGGTTATTAAATTGATTTCACTGAGTGGATAAGAAAAAAAAAGATAAAGAGAAAAAAAAAAAAAAAAAAAAAAAAAAGAATTATGTTACCCCATAACCAGAACAGCTTGAAAAAGGACCTTCACGTCAGGATCACTAGATATTATTTTAGTGAATGTTGCAGAAAATATAAAAAATTACGTTTACAGTTGCATGTTAAAATTATTGTGAAGGATTTTTTTTTTAAATAACAAACATGTCATACTTACCTGCTCTGTGTATTGGTTTTGTATATAACAGCCCCCTCTTCTTGGGTCCCCCACCAGTGCTCCTGGCTCCTTCCAACCGCCAATTACCCCATAGTAAGCTTATTGCTATGAGGGCACTTGTGCATGCTTGCTCCCAAGCCGGCTCTGTGTGTCCAGAAGACACACAGAGCACTGCTCAGCCCCACCCCCACTCCCTCCTCACTGGTTGGCTCCCGCTGCGGTATCTGAGCCAATGAGGGGGAAAAGAGCTGTCAGAGCCTCTGCTCTCGTGCGCATCGCTCAGGTAAGTATGAGGGGGCAAGAGGGCAGGCTGCTTGCAGAAGGTGTTTTACCTTAATACAGAGAATGCATTCAATTAAAAACGTTCTGCCTTTAGAACAGTGGTTCTTAACCTTTCTATTGCCGTGACCCCTTGATAAAATTTCCCAAGTTGTGGGGACCCCTAACAGTAAAATTATTTTCATAGCTTGGGTTGCCAGCTCCCAAGGCAAGACAAGTAATTTGCGCCCCTAAACCATGGACATTTAGGGCTCCTTGAATCCCTTCCACAAGTACAGTATTAAAACCCCTTATGCCGCGTACACACGACCGGACTTTTCTAGGGACTAGGTCTGACAGACTTTCGACTGAGTTCTGACGGACTTTCCGAATGAACGGACTTGGCCACACACAATCACACCAAAGTCCGACGGATTATAACGTGATGACGTACGACCGGACTAGAATAAGGAAGTTCATAGTCAGTAGCCAATAGCTGCCCTAGCATCGGTTTTTGTCCGTCGGACTAGCATACACACGAGCGGATTTCTCGGTAGGAACTGGGTCCGGCGGAGTTTCGGCAGAAAAATTTGAAACATGTTCCATTTCTAAAGTCTGTCGGATTTTTGCAAATCAAAAGTCCGCTGCAGCTCACACACAATCGAATGGTCTGCCGGAATTGTTCCGTCTGACCTTTGATGTTGAAAAGTCTGCTCGTGTGTACGGGGCATAATGGTAAATTTTAGGATGGAAGGACCACTCTTTTTGTTCTCCTTTCTTTCCCTTTTTTTCTCTCTCTATCCTAATTTCTTGTTTTTTTTCCCCCATCCCTCTCTAGCTGTCTTTCTTGTTCTTTCTCTTATTCTTTCTCTCTCTTTTCTTTGTTCCTCCCCCTCTTTTCTTCTTCCTTCCAGTATTCTCTATTTGTATTCCTTCTCTTACTCCTTGTGGGAATGGGATGAGTGGCAGTTCTGGCGGGGAGTTGGGATGAGTGGCAGTGCTGGGAGGGAGTTCTGATCAGCCAACTTAGGTGCTCTTGATCAAGGTTATCTGCTGATCTGAGAACTGCAGTAGGGACTTTTAATGGCAACTATAATCACAGGTAATGCTACTCACTGTGTCTCCGACTTTACTGTGTCTCTGACTTTGTGGTGTCTCGTAGCAGTGACACCTATCCTGAAATCAGGAGATAGGGTCTTCTCCAGTCCCTCCCACTTCACATTCCTCTCCAGTCAGCTGACCTCTAGTCTCTGCCCCCCAGCCATGCCGTGAACTGAATGGGTGGCTGTGAAGAGGCTGAGTGTCAGATCACCTTGAGGCGAGGTGACAGATGCACACTGTAGGATCAGGAGTGCACCGCAAGGTTGTGGACCCTACGGCTGACTGCTGCAGACGGGGGACAGATCCCACTGGGGTTAGAGCGTAAGATTCCCTGGGTCACGGAATGTAAGAGCCAGCAGGTGTTCACCAGCGCCTCTGGTGGTGAGGATGGACTTGGCTGCAACTGGCTCCAGGTCGCGACCCCCAGGGTCCCCCAGCTCACACCCACAGTAGGCAACAGGAGGATAGGGATGGTGAGGGACAAAGCCAAGGTCGGGGCCACAAGCAGACAAGAATAGTCGGGACACGACAAAAGGTCAGGATCACAGGCAAACAGGGAAAGTCAAAACACGCCAAAGTCGGTAACGGAACAACAGAAGAGCACACGGCAGGTAACAGGAAGCTAACACACAAAGGAATACACAATGGTTGATCAGCACTGATGGCATGCAGTGGACAGGTTAATATAGGGCTCCCTGATAGGGCCTGGGGTGGAGCCATGCTTAGAGGAGAGGTTATAAAAACCACTAGTTGGAAGTGGCTGGGCTCTTAGTCTGAAGACATGAGGGGAGGTAAGCAAACACAGGAAGATCACTGCATAACCATGACACTGAGTGGACAGCTGCTGGCTCCAGGAACAGCCCTGCTGGGTGGCCGCAAAAAGCCTGGGAAATCGGTGCAGACTTCAGGAACAGCCCAGGATTCCGTGACCCCTGGAAATCCATCATTAGACCCCCAGGTTGAGAACCACTGCCTTAGAACCTCTTTAAAGCTTATGAGGTTATAGCAAGTGGACATTTCTCCAAAGTAAGAATTTTTTTTCCCTTAGACAGTTGTCACAGGAAAAGGTCTCCCCATTGGAAGATTTATCTTCTATTCCTGTCTTGGTGTTGCTTTTCCACCAACTTTAGAACCCATAACAACTTGCAGGCAGGTGCAGTCTACTTTCTCCACTGTAGGTGGTGCTACTTCGCAGCATCATTGCACTTGGAGAGGAAGTCAAGAAGAACATGGTTACTCTATGGTTTCCTGGGTTACTGGTGAAGCTATCCGATTGGATGCTGCTACCACATGTGACTCTAGCAGACAGCTTGGCTCAAAAACAGCCTATTTAAGGCCCTGGCTCCCAGGTTTGGAAAGCATTTTGGGAGTGGGTAGAGTAGGAACAGGTACCCCGCCTGGTAAGGATGGAACTAGCAGCTGGGAAAAGTTCCTTATGAGGAGGGAAAAAGTAAGGTTCACAACTTCTCTGGGGATCTTCGTGCTTGGGCAAGAGATGACTAGGCCACATTCTGCTCCCCCTAACAGGTGCTGTCAGTTCGGCTGAAACCTGCTCTCAACACGCCCATAGGTGTTCCTGGTTGGTTTGTTTTTGCATAGTTTTAATACAAGTTCTTTCATCGCGCTCAGACTGTGTATGTTATCGCCGCCGCAACGCGTTGCAGTCCACCTACAAATTGTCAGCAGAAAAAATTGAGGGGGTGAATCTCGGAACTGAGACAGGGGCAGCAATAAAGAGAGGTTTGAACCTTTACTACTAAATTAAATAAGAACAAAAATTTTTACATTATGTACAAGACCCCCAACACTTCAACATATCTGTCCTGCTATGAATGAGCGGTGCTGAAATGTATATGTATCCCACTTCATAAACTGTATCTGTGTTCCCTGCAGCCAAACCTCTACTATCCCTACTTAGCACGAAGGTCCAGAGAAATACAGAGAAAACCCTGACATGTACAGCCACTGGATTCTTCCCTCCAGATATCTTGATAACGTGGTACAGAAACAAAGATGCCCTGACAAATCATTTACTGGGAAAACCACAAATATATACAGATGGAACATACTACGTGGACAGCAATGTGACAATCACACCGACCAAAGATGACCGGAACCAGACCTTCTCCTGTAGAGTCCAACATGACTCTCTACAAGAACCTCTGCAGAAGGACTTCCAGCTCATCTTTGAAGGTATACATAATCATCCCCTTCTCATATAAAAATTTTTGGGGGCAGCACAGTGTCTAAGTGATTAGCACTGCCACCTAGCAGCACTAGGGTTGTCAGTTTGAATCCCAACCATGGCACTACCTGCCTGGAAATGACATATTCTCCCTATCCCTGCGTGGGTTTCCTCCCAAACTCCAAAGACAAATTGGCTCCTGTCTAAATTAGCCCTAGTATGTATATGTATGAAAGGGAGTTAAGGACAGGGCTTTTTTTCAGGGGGAACACAGTTCCCGCACCTCCAGCACTGAATGTACTGTATGTAATAGCAAGGGGTGCTGTAGGGTCTATTGATACTGGTTCCTGGGGATCTATTGTTTCTGAATGGGATCTATTTTTGTGTGGCGGTCTATTGTTGCTGATGGGGGATTTAATGTTTTTCTGGGGGGACTTATGTTGCTAGGGGGGTGAATTGTTGGTTGGAGGGATCTACTGTTGGAGAGATCTATTGATACTGACTGCTGAGAGATCTTCTGTTGCTGCTGGGGGGCATTTCTTTCTGGGGCGGTATTTTGTTGCAGGGCTCCATTGTTGCTGGGGGAATCTTTTTTTGCTAGGGAGAGTCTGTAGGTGATCTATGTTACTGATTTTCTTGTTATCATTAACAAATTCCTTACAAATGAGCACCATAAAATGATACTTTGCTCTGTATTTTCTAAAAGGGGCGGAACTAAGAGGTGGGTAGGGGGTGGAATCAAGGGGCAGTGCTTAGAGGTGAGTAGGGGGCGGAAACAAGAATTGACCCAAGAAGGGGGGCGTTTCTGCACCTATTCTCTGAGAAATAAAGCCCCAGTTAAAGTTGAGTTCCACCCACTTTTTCATCTGAACACTATCAACTTCAGAATTGACCAAACAGCACTGGGCATTTTTGTTTCTCTTCCTTTACCTTGGGGGCATCGACCGCTATATACAATAGTAGTGACATTGCATCGCGCCCATCTTGGTACACCCACACATGTCCTCAGTAAGCCTAGAGTTAGATGTCGACAAGCGGACATCTTTATACACCCACCGGAGTCTTGCTTTTCAGTTATTTTTAAAAGTAAACTCAGCTTATAGTCAAATACTGTATTTAGAGGTCCGTCTGACTGCTTTGATGTTTCATTTTAAAAGCACGACTCCGGTGGATGTATAAAGATGTCCGCTTGCCATCTTCTAATGCCCCGTACACATGACCGTTTTTTCCGACAACAATTGTTGGATGTGAGCTTGTTGGCAGAAAGTCCGACCGTGTGTGTGCTCCATCGAAAAAAAAATTTGTCGGACTTTCCGCCAACAAATGTTGGCTAGCAGGTTCTCAAATTTCCCGCCAACAAATGTTTGTTTTCAGACTTTCTGATCATGTGTACACAAGTCTGTCGGACAAAAGTCCATGCATGCTCGGAATCAAGTACGAGCGGGAGATATAACTCGTAATGGAGATATCATGTACATCTTGTACGTCACTACGTTCGTAATTGTTGGCCAACATTTGTGTGAATGGGTGTATGGAAGACAAGTTGGAGCCAACGCCCTTCGAACAAAAATCCACAGTTTTGTTGTCGGAAAGTCCGACCATGTGTACAGGGCATAACTCTAGGCTTACTGCTGACAAGTGCGGGTGTACCAAGATCGCCGCAATGCAACATCACTTCGGCTGCATATTCTGATGGGCAGCAGCTTTCTGATAGAACACCGCCTCTTAGCATCACAATGGCAACCAGAGACAATCCCTTCACTGCACCCTGTATGTAATGTACCTTATGCCAGGAAAAGAGACCTAGTGAGCTTCACATGCCCAGAGGCAAGATTGAAACGCACAGCAAAGGAAAGACAAAGGTTTGTTTTAAAAAAAAAAAAAAAGGAAATACAGCGGTGGTTTTATTGACATCATCATTTATAAAATGAAAGAGAGAGATAATTGGGACTTTGAGAGAGGCCCACCATGTCAAATAATAAGGACAGAATGGATACATAAGTATAAATACAAATACATGTTTCGTTTGTTAGTAATGCCATCTAAGGAAGGGAAGAAGTTGTTTCCCAACAAAATGGGGACAGGTAGATGACTCACAGCTCTGCCCCAGGGCTGGGCCTGATGTCTGCACAGGAAATTGTGGGGATCTCAGTTAGGATGTCTCCCCCATGGCTGAGGAGCAGAAACTCCCCAGGGATCAAGGAGAACAGCCATGGGAAGGCTGGGTGACCACAGCATGATCCGATGTGGTATGTGTGCACATCGCGTGCATAGTGTCCTATGAGAGATACAGTATATGAAAAATATAAATAAATAAGTGAAAATATGTGAGTGTGAGAAGTGTTCCCTCAAGGGGCCTACATGTAGGAGTGAATATAAAATACCAATAAAACAATTGAATAACGTACCAAAAAATTGTTGCAACCCACCCAAAGAAAAAATTGTGGATGGCGGAATAAATTAGCCCCATTAATTACCTGTGAATGAAGTGCTTTGGCCAATCCAGTATGACGTTGGCGGGACCCCTCCTTGGATGGGGAGTATTTAGCAACCTAGGACAGCCGGTGGCTCACTCTGCATGAGTCCATAATTTTGGAGGACACATAGATATGAGTTGGTTCACACACTTCATTCACACAGTTATAGCATCTACAAAATAAGGGATAGTTACATATGATATTTTTATTATGATTTTATTTTTTTATTAGTAATGGCGGCGATTTTTTTTTTTATCTTTTATTTTTTAATCATGACTGCGACAGATCAGACACTTTTGACACATTTTTGGGACCATTGGCATTTATAGAGTGATCAGTGCTATAAAAATGCACTGATTACTGTATAAATGTCAATGGCAGGGAAGGGGTTAACACTAGGGGGTGATCAAGGGGTTAACTGTGTGTTCCCTCACTGTGTTCTAACTGTGTGGGGATGGGACTAACTAGGAGAAATGACAGATTGCTGTTTCTCCTCTCCTCTGACAGCACAGGGATTTGTGTGTTTACACACACAAATTCCCATGCTGGCTCTTGAGCACGCACCCGCCGGCCAATGCGCATTGGGTCCCCCATCGCGCAGCGGGCGTGCACGCGTGCCCACTGGCGGCTCTTAATAGGCCGACGTACGGGTAAGTGATTTTGCGCAACCGTGCCACTTTGCCTATGTATATCGACGTGAGCTGTGGGCAAGTGGTTGGGTATCTGAAATAAAAATAATAAATTCAATTTTTCCCTAGCTGCATAGCAATTATGGGTGAGATTGGAAGGTGAAGCATACATATTATAGGACTAGAGTCCAGATCAGGCAGGAACATTTGTCCTTTTTTCCCCCTCCCACACGTAGTAAGGTTCTAATAAATAAGTTAGGAGTAAAGGGTTGCCAAAGGGCGGGTGTGTAGGGATTAGTCACGGGTGGAGTTTTGTGACAGCGGAGGTGGATCCTTGATGGTGCCAAATATTGTATCAATGTTCTTTTTTGGGATTTTATGGAAATCCTTAACATTCACCTTTAGGTCAATATCATTTCTATATTAGTAACTTAGCTTTAATTAAAGCGGTAGTATAGTACATTTTTTAACTTTTACCTACAGGTAAGCTTAATAATAAGGCTTACCTGTAGGCAAAAAGAACATCTCCTAAACCTGTACGGCTTAGGAGATATTTCTCTCTCAATGAGTCGCTGACTTCAGCGGCGAATGTGCTCCGGGGATTCTCGGTTGAAAGCCCGGCAGACGCCAGACCTTGCCGGAAAGAAGTCTCAAGTGTGCGTGCGCGATAGTGACGACATTGCGGCTCCAGCCACTCACAGCGCCGGAGCCACGATCCCTGTAAGACACGCCAAGGGAAAATGTCAGCTCCCTTGGTGTGGATCGGGCCAGATTTTGGTGCCTCGTTTTAAGGTAAGTATTTCATAATGAGCTAGTATGCAGTGCATACTAGCTCATTATGCCTTTTACCTTACAGGTGTAGGAAAAAAAAACTCAGCGGCTTTACTACCGCTTTAAAGATATGGACAAAATATTTCAAAGGTAATACTGGTGTTTTAGTGTTTTTTTGGGAGTTGTAGGGTATTGGGTAATCCACCCTGAGATTGTTCTTTCATGTCTTCCAACTTTTCTCCCTGATGCTCAGGCTACCCTAGGCTTGTGAACCTCGAAATAAATGATATGTTAAGAAAATGTATTATTTTCTTTAATCGTTATCTTATTTTACAGATATAGAGGTGGTCCAGTCCACGTCCAGTTTGGTGTTAGTGATCTGTATTGTTCTGGTTTTATTGACAATCATAGTTGGGATCGTAATTTTATTTATCTGGAGGCAAAAATACAGAAAAAAAGGTAATGCACATTAAAACTCTGCAAATTGTTGTACTTACAGGTATGAAAAATATATTAATGTCTAATGTGTCCTTACTGAATGTTTATGTTAACAAAGGCGTGTTATAATTTGCCTGTAAGTAATAGCTGAACTCCAGATGTGGTTTTTGTTTCAAAGTTATATTTGTTTAGCTTGGGCCAGTGTAAGTGTACATGTGCCACACCTGTGCAACGATTGTAATTGGCACTACTACAGTGATCCTTACAGTCTTTTGGTTTCTGGGCAGTAGTGCTAATTTCATCGACTAAAAAATTTTCATAGACTGAATTAATACTATTTTATTCTACTAAAACTAACACAACTGAGATGACTAAAATATGACTAAGCCCTTGTACACATGGTCGGAGATTGCGACAACCAAATCCGTCGGATTTTGTCCGTCAGATTTTGTCCGATGGATCTTGTCCGAAACTATTGCATACACACGGTCGGACAAAATTGTCGGAAAATCCGATCTTTCAGAACATGATGACGTAATTTCGTTACGATGGGACTACGTTCAGGCTAGTAGCCAATAGCTTTGATGTAGGAATTTGATCTGAGCATGCGTGGCACTTTGTCCGATTGGAATTCTCTACATGTGATCGGAGTATGTCATATCGGAGCATTATGTCGGAAAATATTTCCGGCAAGTTGGAAAATTTGGTCCGACGGATATTCCGACGGAAACAGTCCGATGCAGACCACACACAGTCGGAATATCCGACAAAACGTTCCAATAGGAAACATTCCGTCGGAATCTCCGATCGTGTGTACAAGGGCTAAAACTAAAAATGGCATTTGTCTAAAATTAAGTTGAAATGTGACGTCAAAATTAACACTGCACTACCACATAAGAATATGTAGGGGGCATCTATTCAGCTGCTAAAAGAAAAAATAATTTAGAAAAAGGCCTTTCTTTTTTTTTTTTCCCCTTAGCGTTGACCGTATGCGGCCTCGGCTTTAAGGGGTTATACCGGGATGATGCCTGCAGCTGTTATCCCAAAGGGGCGGGAGGGAACATCCCGCCACCTTCGCGGGCCTCCTATCCCACTGGGAGACCCGTCCGGGGTATCCGCCGGCTAGAGTGAGACTGGAAGGAAGCCGGAAATGGCTTTGATTGAGTCTTCTGTGTGTAAACACGGAAGCGACGTCACAACGTCCATAGCTCCTAACTGACAATGATTTGGAGGGACTGTCCCTGATTTGGAGCAATGTCCCTCTGTCCCTCTCCCCTCATTTGCCCCTCATTTTGGTCTGATCTATATAGTTGTATATAAAATGCACTTTTTTTCTTTCAAAAAGTGTTTCCCGGTGCTAAACCTTTCATCCAAATTCTAAATAGCTGCTTGTAAATTTTAAAAGGCAATATAAAGGAATAGTAGTGGTGAAAAAAAAAAACCCTTGTGGATTTAATTAACAATTTTTTGGGGTTAATTTTACTTTAAGAGGGTGTGACAGGGGGCGTGTCCTATGCCTACATACGTTTGCTATTAGGTGTCCCTCATTCCCTCATTCCCATCTCAAAATGTTGGGTGGTATGACAACATCACCTCCTGTTTACTTGGCTGCCAATGGTGGTTATTTTTAAAAATAATTACAGTATTCAGAATCGCAGTTTTTGGTGATCTGAATACTTTGAAGTGCAAAGGAGGGATTGGGGGTCTTCTAGACCCCCGATCCCTCCATAAAGAGGACCTGTCACCACCTATTACTGTCACAAGGGATGTTTATATTCCTTGTGACAGCAATAAAAGTGATCAAAAAATCTTTTTTTTTTATTTATTTTTTAACAACCAGGTTGGTCTTTATTGAGAAGACATAACAAAACAATTGAGAGTCAAGCATTACACTCTGGAGTACAGCAAAACAACAAGAATGGCAAACTGTATTATTCATTGCATTCGGCTGCACAATCAGCATTAAAGGTAGGCATGTCCAAAAATGACTGGCCGAAACGGAACTACCTATCTGGGGGGCAAAAAAAAATGTTTAAAGCGCCCCCTGTCCCCACAAGCTCGCGCAGCAAACAAAATGCAAGCGTAAGTCACGCCCGCATATGTAAACAGTATTCAAAACAAACGTGTGAGGTATCACCACAATCATCAGAGCGAGAACAATAATTCTAGCACTAGACCTCCTCTGTAACTCTAACCTGGTAACCATAATTTTTTTTAAAGCGTCAACTATGGAGATTTTTAGGTACCCTAGTTTGTCACCATTCCACGAGTGTGTGCAATTTCAAATTCATTATATCCAAAAATTGGGCTAACTTTGCTGTGTATTTTTTTTTTTTTTAATTCATGAATGTGTCTTTTTTCCCGGAAAATTGCGTTTGAAAGACCGCTGAGCAAATACCGTGATAAAATTTTCCAAAGATTGCCATTTTATTCTCTAGGGTCTCTGCTAAAAATATACAATATATATATGTGTGTGTGTGTGTGTGTGTGTTTGGGGGTCCTAAGTAATTTCCTAGCAAAAAATACGGATTTTAAGTTGTAGGCAACAAATGTCAGAAATAGGCTTAGGCATGAAAGGGTTAATATTTAATGTTGGTAATATACTGTATTCAGGTAATATGTGCAATGGAATTACAATAGCCAATAGAGTTTACAGTTTTTTGGGAATATTTTCATATCACACTTCTGCTTGTCAAAAAGCAATATTTTTGTTTATTGTAATATACACAACAACTAAATCTGTGTCTGTAGTCCATGTTCAAACCTTAATACTATAAATAATAACATCTTATTCGATTTTTACTCCAGGAGTATAGAATGAGTTTTCCAATTCTAAAGAAATTATTAAATAATGGATTACAATTTAACTAAACCCATTTGATTTTAGTCGTCTAAAATGTACTGGGGAATTTAGTCGACTAAAATACGACTAAAACTGAAACAAATCAGATGACTAAAAATAAAATGGGATTTTAGTAAAAAGACTATAACTAAAACTAAATAAAAATGTGATGTCAAAATTAACACTGCTGGGCAGAGCAGTTGCCCCACTGCATACCGACCACAGGGGCATCACCACCATTCACAGAATGCCTTGTATTTTTTTCCATTCATAGGATGAGGTGGAGATTGTGATGTCCTTTCCATCTCATCCAGTTAGAGAACACCTTGTATTCAGTGAAAAAAAAAATACAAGGTGTTCTATGAATTGTTGCTGTGCCCGAGCCCCCGTCTTCACTATGCAGAAGGGTATCCTGTTGGTACAGGACACAGAAGACTGCGGTGATCATTGTAGTAATGCCAACTACTACAGCGATTCTCCACTTCCACAATGGTCTCTCGGGTATGGAATAAGTCGCACACATTGGCCCAAGATAATCAAAAGTAACTTTGCAATAAAAACCATACCTGACATTCAGCTTTATTTTATATCTTGAGCCAGCCAGTAATTAAAGCTAAAGTTGACAACCTCAAGATTTAGTCTTTTATGTGATCACTCACTGGTAATGAAATCCCGAATTAGGAAGTGTCAATGTCTCTGATAGGTGGGCAGCTTTACTATAAATGAAGATGAATTCAAGACCAACCTTTCCAGAGAGCTCATACAGTTTATAAATAATAAAAACACATACCATATTTATCGGCGTATAACACGCACCCCAAGTTTAGAAGGGAGTTTTAAGGAAAAAAACTTTTAGGAGGGAAGTTTAAGGAAAAAAATTACATTTAAATGATCATCAATGCAGCCTTATCAGTGTCCATCTGCAGCCTTGTCCATCATTACAGCATGATCAGTGCCGTTTGCAGCCTTGCCCAGTGTCATTTGCGGTATGTAACCATTTAAATTTGCCGTCACCGAGATAGACAGAGCCTGTGTTCTTGTATGTACTCGGCTACTCTCGGCTCGTCTCGCAGTCCCGCGCAGTCCCGCCCCTTAGCCCGGCTCCTATGATGGACATAACACAGGTCTAATGGCGGGACGGCAAGTGGAGCCGAGTGTACTGTGTCTTTTTTGGCAGTGCTCATTCCTCATCCCCTCAGAGACAGCAGGGAGACGGGAAGGCGTGACTGCGTGCCTGGTCTTTTTCAGTGGTGCTCTCCTTTTTAGGCGGCGCTCGCTCTTTTTCCCCCTCACAGACAGTGGGGATTGGCGTATAACACGCACCCACGATTTTCCCCTGATTTTAAGAGAAAAACAGTGTGTGTTATACGCCCATAAATACGGTATATTTAATTTAAGTTTCTTTGAGAAAATTTGGAAATTAGTAAATATCAGAAGTGATTTGGGCAACTATAGAATCATCTTGTGCTGAATGGATCAGGCAAATGGTGTGGGGCAAAGTTGACCAGATGATGACCAAGGTTTCTTATAATATCCATTTATTGGTCCCTGGTGTTTTAAAGTGGTTGTAAACCTCAGACATGAAATATGAACAAAGTATATCCCTCTATAGTGTGTACTTGTCTCACTACAGAGCACTAAGTGTCATTTCTGTCCGCTGCCTCGTTCCTCTATTGTCAGCATGAATCACTTCTGATGACTTTTCCTGACACCAAGAGAAAAGGGGAGGGACCTCCAGCAGATCGACAGCCTCTGATGTGTTCCTGTGTGAAAGAGGGTGTGTCCCTTCCCACCAATCAGCTCTTATGCCGCGTACACACGATCAAACAAGCGGGTGGAAAAGTCCGGCAAACTCAAGTCCGCCAAACAATCCCACCGTGTGTAGCCTCCGGCATACTTTTTTGACCCGAAAGTACGGTGGACTTAGAATGCCGTGTTGCACTCCAATCTTCCCACCGGACTCGCATTTCGGCGGACAATCCGGCCATGTGTATGCCAGTCCGCCGTACTTTTGAAATGAGCGGACTTTTCCCGCCCGGAGAAAAGTCCGCTCATTTCGAGCGGGTCTCCAGGTAGGCGGGGCCCGCGAAGGAGACGTCGCTGGCCCCGCCGCCTGGTATGGACTTAAAGGGGAATCCCAACGCCGAAGAAAATTGGCGTGGGGGACCCTTGTCTGAGCACGCTACCCGGCCGGCCAGGCCGAGTGCCCTCAACATGGGGGGTGTCTTGGGGAAGGGGGGGCCGGGCAGCCCCCCACCCCAAAGCACCTTGTCCCCATGTTGATGAGCACAAGGGCCTCTTCCCGACAACCCTGGCCGTTGGTTGTTGGGGTCTGCGGGCGGGGGGGCTTATCGGAATCCGGGAGCCCCCTTTAATAAGGGGGCCCCCGGATACCGGCCCCCCACCCTATGTGAATGAGTATGGGGTACAATGTACCCCTACCCATTCACCTGTAAAATAAAGTACAAAAAAACACAACACACAAGATAAAATAATTTATTGCACAGCTCCGGGGGTCTTCCGTCTTCGGGGGTCTTCTCGCCGGACTCGGCGAGAAGACCCCCCTTCCCCAAGGCACCCCCCATGTTGAGGGCACGCGGCCTGGTACGGCTCAGAAGGGGGGGCACTCGCTCGCCCCCCTTTCCTGGCCGGCCGGGTAGCGTACTCGGACAAGGGTCTGTTGTGGACTTGGGGGGACCCCACACCGATTTTTTCCGGCGTTGGGGTTCCCCTGTAAGTCCATACCAGGCGGTGGGGCCAGCGACGTCTCCTTCGTGGGCCCCACCTACCTGGAGACGCGCTCGAAATGAGCGGACTTTCCTCCGCGTGTGTGGGCGAGTCCGTTCATTTCAAAAGTAGGGCGGATAGTACGGCGGACTTAGTACGCCGTTTTAGTCCGCTGAAAAAGTGCCGTGTGTGGGCAAGTAGCCCGTTCGGAAAGTCCGACGGACAGTCTGGTGGGAAGTCCGCCAGACTAAGTACGTTGGACAGACGGCTACGTGTATACGCGGCTTTAGAGCTCCCCTCACTGATGTAACTTCAGCTCTCCACCCCCTGCTTTCCAGAGCTGACAGATCCTGTGTAAATTCTGCACTTTGAATGGATTTAGGAGAAAGACTTCTGTAGATAAACAGGTAAAACTTATGTAGGATGATTTGTTTCATCTGTTTATATCACCTGGGGCCAGTCACTTCATTTGGTATATGTGAGGGTTTACAACCACTTTAAGTCATCTTGGTGTACTTGCAGGCTTGCTTAATTATCAATATTTAATTTATAATGTGTAAATTTGGGAATGTTTATATAGTTTTATAGTAAGAGCTGTAATTTTCATGTAAAGGAAGAAATAGCTGAGTGCATTCTTTATCAATGAATTTGCAGATATAGGAGTTTTCCCAGTAATGGACATTGAAGGTCCTACCAGGCTGATTGCTGGAGAAGAAACATCTCTATACTGTAAAGCCACCAATTGCCCAGAGAACACGAGTGTGACTTGGCTGGAGAAGAGAGGAGGACAAGTCTCTGAGATCCCAGAGTCCCATGGAGGAGATAAGGAGGAAGAGGAGAGACTGATGGACACACAGTATGGGGTCATGTCATGCAGAGACGGACCAAACTACACATCTTCACTGAGGTTCAGACCCAACGTGACCAAACACAAAGATGTGACCTTCATCTGTAGATATAGCTGTGGGGAAGAGAAGAAAGAGAAAACATTTCACTGCAGAGCTATTTATGGTGAGGAGTGTCTATTATTACATCCATGGATATTGTTAACTGTTGTGTTCTAATGGTGGGATCATGGTATAACTGGACAAATACCATCCAATCACCAATATTCACAGCTCATACCCTGTTTTTAATAGGGTCACGTGACGCAAAACAAAATAACTTAACATGGGATTTTCTTTATCTGACTTTCTTTTTTTTAAAACAAAATCCAGAAAAAGTTTCCATGAACAGATTTAGGGGAATACGTGTCACACTGCCACCCTTGTGCTCTTTGCTGGAAACGCTGTAGAGAAGTTTTCTCTGTTACAGTAGTTGAGCTGTCTGCGGATTCCAGCCATGGAACTATTGTGTGAGTTCAAGTCATCATATAACAATAGTTTATCATATCAAAGAATCCGACCCAGTCAATAGCTTTCCCATTCCTGCTGAAGAATTGGGTTGGTGTGCTGGCCAGGAATTCCACAGAATTGTCTCATATACTGTACATAATCTATAGTTATTTTCCAAAGGCTATGGAGGACATTAAAGAGGAACTGCGGTCTGCTCACATAATTTGTAATAAAAACATCTTTGCCATTCTGAAGCTTCCCTCCAACCACTTTGCATATTATTTTAGATATATTCTGTGATTCTGTACTTGCCAAATATGCTGCAGAAATCTCCCTTCACTGAGTCTGGCTGCATCCATGTTAACTGTGGGCAACTGAAGCGGCTGCCTGTTCACTTACTGGATTTACACAGACACACAGAGGCACACCTCCAGCTCTGCAGCTCTCATTGGCCCTCTTATGACTCACACCCCCCCCGCCCCCTCCCCTGCTGGCAAACTCTCACAAGAGTGAGAGAGGGAGCTGTGTATGATGTCATAAGCCTAGACTAAAGACCAGACAAGAAACAGGAAGTGGGCTGTATAAAGGATTTACTGGTAGAAAAAAACCTATTAGTCGAATTACAATGATTATTTGTGGCGGCTGTGTGCATATTATTTTTTACACATAAACCCCATGGTAAAAGATAGTTTCACTCAAATTTGTAAATTCATTGCCAGATATATCCTGGTGTAAAGCAGAGTTTCAAAACTGAACTTCAGTCATTTTTTCATGTATTAAATGTTCTTCCCTTGTTATTGTTTTAACTTTGGATAGTATAAAACAATAACAAGGGAAGAACATTTAATACATGAAAAAATGACTGAAGTTCAGTTTTGAAACTCTGCTTTACACCAGGATATATCTGGCAATGAATTTACAAATTTGAGTGAAACTATCTTTTACCATGGGGTTTATGTGTAAAAAATAATATGCACACAGCCGCCACAAATAATCATTGTAATTCGACTAATAGGTTAATTTCTTATGATCGTAAGCTCCATCTAGTGGCCATAATACTGTATTTTCCTAACTGAGGTATTTAAGAAAAATACTGCATTATGGCCTCTTGATGGACCTGCAATTATATGGGAAAAAAACTATTAGGCAAATTACGATGATTATTCACCATCACTATGCAAATGGTTGAGACATTCATACAGTGATTTTTTTTTTATAAATAGGCCTTTATGTAATTTAGTCTTATAAAAGACTATACAGGTATAGATACTTCTGTAGCACCCTGCTCCTAATGAGCAGACGCTATTATTTTTCAAAATTAAGTTGTCTGAAGCTGTAGTTGGGCTCAGACTAATTATTCCAAAAAGTTCTGGTTTCTGTATCAGTTCAGCTGGGTTGCACTAATTTCCACTTGACCGGGGGTGTCGCTGTTGCCGCCGGTAGGTGTAGAAATGTAACAAGCTGGATGTATTGAATACCACCGCTTGCTCGGAAATAGCTCAGTGGGAGTGGTTTCTCTGCTGTGCAATCTGGAAGAGGGTATTTAAGATACCGACACCATTTTGGGAGAAGCTCTTTCCGGGGTTCACCATCCCGACCTCATGGCCCTCCTGGCCTGGGGTCTGTGTCGCATGATCCTGCGCCTTGGGCCGGCTGGTCCGAGGCTTTGCAACTGAGAGAGTAGGCCAAGGAGTCTTGGGGCCTACTGATCCAGGGGTGGTCCTGTGCTGTCTCGCCTGCGGGGAGAGGCCAAGAAAACTGGAGGACCCAGGGGAGGACTTTTTCAGGAGAGGACCAAGCACAAGGCTGGTATCTCTGGAAGAGCCTGGAAACCCAGTTGGAGGGAGCAACCCGGATCAACACCCATACAGTATCGCTGGGTCGGCTGAAAGAAAACTGGTACTGTATGGCAGTTCTTTAAATCTCTCAAGATTTCTCAAGAATGCTTTAGTTTAATTGACAAGTCTGTGGCAGAACCTTTGTTTGAGCATCTCTCTGGCTGCTAGGTCAAGTGAGAGGGGCCTATCCGGAGGTTGCTGGATCCAGTCTGTGGAGCTGTTTGTCCTCTGGATCTGATTAATACCTCTAACCCGCAATTACTAGGTGCCTGAACTCCCCTTTATCCTCTAACCCACAATTTTAAGGTGCCTGATCTCCCCTTAACACTTTGACCCTCTATTGAAGGACTTTGTGCTTATCCTAAATAAATCTGTGAGAAAGGACTAAGTGTCGGATTTAATATTCTTTGGACTACTTTCCAACGGGACCCCTGAGAAGGAGAAGTGAGCAGGTGAGGTAACGGTAAGCCAAAATAAATATTTTACTCATCATTTTTATGTCGTATCATTTCAGCTAAGCCTCGGCTTGTACAGCCGATATCAAGGAATTTAATTGTCTCGGGAGCGCTGAAATATTTGGTCACTCTGGAGAATTTTTACCCCAGAGATATCACAATCAGATGGACACGGGGAATAGGGGAGCCACAAGAAGCCTTATCATCCACAGAAACATTCACAGATATTCCTGATGGGACCTATAATGTGTGCAGTGAGGTCACAATTCCCGAGGAGCTCCTGAAGGATCCAGAATTCAGAGTACGGATGACCTGGGAACATGAATCTCTGGACACCCCGGAATATAAGGATCTATCTATCAGAGACTCAGGTGAGTTACATGAGGTTGTTACCAACAAATCTATAGATCTGTCACCTAGAATCTATAAAGAAAAGCACAGGTGGTGCAAAATAGGGGCCCTTCTGTATAGTCAATAGACAGTAATATTGACAGTAAACAATCTATTCAGATCAAATCTGAGCCATCTTCACATAGAGAGATCCAAAAGATAAGTTTAATTGGGATATCAAGGCACATAGAAAGGGCAAATCCAAATGATTTCACCAATTTATATAAAACTCAAACGTTTATTACAAAATTTCAAAAAAATAAAAAAAGTTTTGAGCAGATAAAACATACATGGCTGACACAACAGAGATATCATCACCATCATCTAGACATAATTAGGGTCATCTCACACAGGGGCAGATCCAGAGTCTAATCTTGGGAGGGGCACTGCCAACATTTTTGCAGGCAATTTGTCAGGGCAATGGCTGGTGTTAGCACTTCAATCATCACGGCATCATGGTCAATATGGTGTCAGGATGACTGAAGCGCATTATTTCTATTATTACATTGTAATATGAAATTAAATGGTTCAACTCACCATAATGCAGAATTAGTGGGAGCCATGAGCGTGTCACCTGCCGCCAGATGTGCATTGTCACTTGTCACGTTGCCTGTTATCAGATGCAGATTGTCACTTGCCAGTGGCCAGTGACAGTGTCCCTGTGGTCTCAGAGTGAGGACGGGCAGTGAGAGATGATGTCGTCTCGCTGCTGCCCACACCTGCACAGTAATGGCAGTCTTTTTTTAGATGCAGAAATGCGGTGATACAGGAAGTTCCTGAGAGACAGGGGCGTCTCCAGTTTTCATATGTGGGGGGGTACAGGGACAAAAGTAGGGGGGCCAACTATAAAATGCAATTATATATACACACACATATATAAATACACAGTGTTTTGAAAAAGTATTGGTGGATGCAGCCAGGTGGAGGGGAGGACAGGGTGGAAGCAACCAGTGATAAAGTCCTGTACATCTATGAAATCCTGCATCCCATCCCCCCTCATCCCCCCACCTGGAGGTAAGTTCTTACCCTGGGGGATATATAATACAATGACTGGCACTTTCTCTCTGGCTCCCTCCAACTGACAGCCTCGTGGTTCCTCTTCTCTTCTCGTGGTCCTCTCTCCCCTCCTCCTCCTCTTCCCATTCCGACTGGGCATGTTGGGGGCTGCAGTGCACTCTCAGGGAATCATCCTGGGCCTGATGGTATACAGGACTACATGTCTCATGATCCTCTCTTGTTAGTTTTCCATATATATATTACCATGTGGGACTGGGCGTAGTTGAGTGGAATTATGTCTAGATGAGTGTGATGATATATCTGTTGTGTCAGGCTTAAATGATAGCTGAATATTCCTGCGATACCATGTAAAAAGATATGATAATGGAAAGAACTGCTGCATACACCGAATGTAAATCAAACTATATCCACTATAAATGTCATTGAATAAAAGAGGGTGGTGTTGCACTGTTCTATACAATAACAAGAAGATATATAAAGAGATGATACTAAATATGAGCGGTGTATTGCTGTAATTCTCACGGAACACCAGTAATTATAAGTATAAAGAGGCACAGAAAAAAAAAGAAAAGGTAGAGGTTCAGGTATACTGCGATCCTAAACAGCCTACTTCAGTATTTTGCTATTAAAGTGCTACGTGACAACAACATATATTATTGTGCAAAAATTGCAAAAATTCAAAACGTGCAAATATTGCTAAAGTAATCAATAGAAGAAAACTGTGCAAACATCCGTAATAAAGTGCAAAGTGAGCAGGTGATGAATGGTTAAATACAATAGTATATGTAATATAAAAATCAAACAGATGGTGTTGCGCTACCTGAGCTAAATATCATTAAAGTGCCTAATACTAGAAAAATAGAATCTATCTATAAACCAGCTACCCTATCTTAAATACAAATTAAGGTGCCTTGTGCTTTGTTGATAATATTAAGTGAGTGACATATTTATGACAAAAAAAATAAAAATAAAATTTAACTTTCTCCACCAAGTTAATCCAAAAAATAAAGAATATCCAATGTGTTATAAAACATAAATTCCAGAAATCATGTGTTATATATCAGCATAAATAACTCCAAGTAAAAGGAGAAAGTATTCCATAAAGTAAAAAATATCTTATATTAAAACGTGCAATTCATAGTGCATAATTAAACACAAAAAGTTTGTAAAATACAGTCTTTAGTGAAATTAAATAAAGTGCCAGTGATTATTAGTTCCGTAATCTTCTTAATAAAAGAAAATAAGTATATAAAACAGTCTATATGTGAACTGAAATAAAGTGCTCGGTGACTTATTCAGTGCTTCTCAAAAAACAGGTGCCAGCAATCGTGTTTTGTGATTTCTGTGTCTCCAGTATACACGACACACCAGGTAGAATGGCCCCTTACCTTACTGCTGTAAGGTAAACAGCAAATCAAGCAGCCAAACAAGGGTCCAGGGATTCTATCCCAATTCCTAGCAGGTGGATATTGGCCCCCTCAATTAGTTTTTTTTCCTTTCAGATAGTTTCCATATAGATCTTTGGCTTCAATGTAATTCCCAGAGGTCTGTGGACTGTGTGCTCCTCTCCGGTGTTCTCCGCTCCTCTCCTGCAGTGTGCTCTCAAGAGCACACTGCAGGAGAGGAGCGGAGAACACCGGAGAGGAGCACACAGTCCACAGACCTCTGGGAATTACATTGAAGCCAAAGATCTATATGGAAACTATCTGAAAGGAAAAAAAACTAATTGAGGGGGCCAATATCCACCTGCTAGGAATTGGGATAGAATCCCTGGACCCTTGTTTGGCTGCTTGATTTGCTGTTTACCTTACAGCAGTAAGGTAAGGGGCCATTCTACCTGGTGTGTCGTGTATACTGGAGACACAGAAATCACAAAACACGATTGCTGGCACCTGTTTTTTGAGAAGCACTGAATAAGTCACCGAGCACTTTATTTCAGTTCACATATAGACTGTTTTATATACTTATTTTCTTTTATTAAGAAGATTACGGAACTAATAATCACTGGCACTTTATTTAATTTCACTAAAGACTGTATTTTACAAACTTTTTGTGTTTAATTATGCACTATGAATTGCACGTTTTAATATAAGATATTTTTTACTTTATGGAATACTTTCTCCTTTTACTTGGAGTTATTTATGCTGATATATAACACATGATTTCTGGAATTTATGTTTTATAACACATTGGATATTCTTTATTTTTTGGATTAACTTGGTGGAGAAAGTTAAATTTTATTTTTATTTTTTTTGTCATAAATATGTCACTCACTTAATATTATCAACAAAGCACAAGGCACCTTAATTTGTATTTAAGATAGGGTAGCTGGTTTATAGATAGATTCTATTTTTCTAGTATTAGGCACTTTAATGATATTTAGCTCAGGTAGCGCAACACCATCTGTTTGATTTTTAATTTACTATCTGGGGGTTAGGGTTCATACCCCTGTCGGTAGTTTTCTGCAACCTACCCTTATAAATAGTTTAGGCCCTTGACGACAGCGCGGGGATACTTTAACTCAGAGTATACCGTATATACTCGAGTATAAGCCGAGATTTTCAGCCTCTTTTTTGAGGCTGAAAGTGCCCCCCTCGGCTTATACTCGAGTCATCGCTGTCTGCCCGCTCGATCAGCGTGTCGAGCAGACAGACAGCGGCCATTCTACAATTCAAAAGCCGCGCCTCCGGCTCCGCCTTCGCCTGTGATAGGCGGAACACTGAATTTCCCAGCAGCCTGTGTTCCGCCTATCACGGACATCGTATCATCCTCGTACTACGGACGAGGATGATACGATGTCAGTGATAGGCGGAACACAGGCTGCTGGGAAATTCAGTGTTCCGCCTATCACAGGCGAAGGAGGAGGCGCGGCTTTTGAATTTTACAATGGCCGCCGAAGAGGGCACGGGACGGAGGCAAGGCAAGGCAAGGCAAGGCACGGCACGGCACGGGACGGGACGGAGGCAAGGCAAGGCACGACACGACGGCAAGGCACGGCACGGCACGGGACGGAACGGAGGCAAGGAGGCAAGGCACGGGACGGAGGCTCGGGACAAAGGTAGGCTGGACACACACACACACACACACACACACACACACACACACACACACACACACACACACACACACACACACACACACACACACACACACACACACACACGCGGATGGATACACACACACACAGGGATGGGTGGATGGATGGAGACACACACAGGGATGGGTGGATGGATGGAGACACACACAGGGATGGATGGATGGAGACACACACACACACAGGGATGGATGGATGGATGGATGGAGACACACACACACAGGGATGGATGGATGGATGGACACACACACACACAGGGATGGATGGATGGACACACAGGGATGGACGGACACACAGGGATGGACGGACACACAGGGATGGACGGACACACACACAGGGATGGACAGGCATGTCTCACCCTCGGCTTATACACGAGTCAATAAGTTTGCCAGTTTTTTTGGGGGTAAATTGGGGGCCTCGGCTTATATTCGGGTCGGCCTATACTCGAGTATATACGGTACAGTGGTGTGAAAAAGTGTTTGCCCCCTTCCTCATTTCCTGTTCCTTTGCATGTTTGTCACACTTAAGTGTTTCGGAACATCAAACCAATTTAAACAATAGTCAAGGACAACACAAGTAAACACAAAATGCAATTTGTAAATGAAGGTGTTTATTATTAAAGGTGAAAAAAAATCCAAACCATCATGGCCCTGTGTGAAAAAGTGATTGCCCCCTAAACCTAATAACTGGTTGGGCCACCCTTAGCAGCAACAACTGCAACCAAGCGTTTGCGATAACGTGCAATGAGGCTTTTACAGCGTCCTGGAGGAATTTTGGCCCACTCATCTTTGCAGAATTGTCCTAATTCAGTTACATTAGAGGGTTTTCGAGCATGAACGGCCTTTTTAAGGTCATACCACAACATCTCAATAGGATTCAGGTCAGGACTTTGGCTAGGCCACTCCAAAGTCTTCATTTTGTTTTTCTTCAGCCATTCGGTGGTGGACTTGCTGGTGTGTTTAGGATCATTGTCCTGCTGCAGAACCCAAGTTCGTTTCAGCTTGAGTACACGAACAGATGGTCGGACATTCTCCTTCAGGATCTCTTGGTAGACAGCAGAATTCATAGTTCCTTTTATCACGGCAAGTCTTCCAGGTCCTGAAGCAGCAAAACAGCCCCAAACCATCACACTACCACCACCATATTTTACTGTTGGTATAATGTTCTTTTTATGAAATGCAGTGTTCCTTCTATGCCAGATATACTTGGATACACACCTTCCAAAGAGTTCCACTTTTGTCTCATCGGTCCACAGAATGTTGTCCCAAAAGTCTTGGGGATCATCAAGATGTGTTGTGGAGAAATTGAGACGAGCTTTGATGTTCTTTTTGCTCAGCAGTGGTTTTCTCCTTGGAACTCTGCCATGCAGGCCATTTTTGCCCAGTCTTTTCCTGATGGTGGAGGCATGAACGCTGACCTTAACTGAGGCAAGTGAGGCCTGCAGTTCCTTGGACGTTGTTGTGGGGTCTTTTGTGACCTCTTGGATGAGTCGTCGCTGCGCTCTTGGGGTAATTTTGGGCGGCCTGCCACTCCTGGGAAGGTTCACCACTGTTCCATGTCTTCGCCATTTGTGGATAATGGCTCTCACTGTGGTTCGCTGGATTCCCAAAGCTTTGGAAATGGCTTTATAACCCTTTCCAGACTGATAGATCTCAATTACTTTCTTTCTCAATTGTTCCTGAATTTCTTTGGGTCTCGGCATGATGTGTAGCTTTTAAGGATCTTCTGGTGGACCTTACTGTGTCAAGCAGCTCCTATTTAAGTGATGCCTTGATTGTGAACAGGTGTGGCAATAATCAGGCCTGGGTGTGGCTAGAGAAATTGAACTCAGGTGTGGACAACCACAGTTATAGTATGTTTTAACAAGGGGGGCAATCACTTTTTCACACAGGGCCATGATGGTTTGGATTTTTTTTCACCTTTAATAATAAACACCTTCATTTACAAATTGCATTTTGTGTTTACTTGTGTTGTCCTTGACTATTGTTTAAATTGGTTTGATGTTCCGAAACACTTAAGTGTGACAAACATGCAAAGGAACAGGAAATGAGGAAGGGGGCAAACACTTTTTCACACCACTGTATGTAATATACTCAGGAAGTGTATAGATCAGTAACATGCAAAAAGCACAGGTAGCAGTGTACCATGCACCCGACCTGTGCAAATTAGCATAGACAACACGATAGCAGCCAATTAAAAAATAAATACTTTAAATAATAAATAAATCTTATTTATTCTGTAAGGTATATATTTATTGATTGGCTGCTATCGTGTTGTCTATGCTAATTTGCACAGGTCGGGTGCATGGTACGCTGCTACCTGTGCTTTTTGCATGTTACTGATCTATACACTTCCTGAGTATATTACTTAATTACATATACTATTGTATTTAACCATTCATCACCTGCTCACTTTGCACTTTATTACGGATGTTTGCACAGTTTTCTTCTATTGTTTACTTTAGCAATATTTGCACATTTTGAATTTTTGCCATTTTTGCACAATAATATATGTTGTTGTCATGTAGCACTTTAACCACTTGAGAACTGGGCACTTAAACCCCCCTCGTGACCAGACCAATTTTCAGCTTTCAGTGCTCTCATATTTAGAATGACAATTACTCAGTCATGTAACACTGTACCCAAATGAATTTGTTGTCCTTTTTTTCCCACAAATAGAGCTTTCTTTTGGTGGTATTTGATCACCTCTGGGTTTTTTTATTTTTTGCCCTATAAATGAAAAAAGACCGAAAATTTTGAAAAAAAACTAAGTTTTCTTTGTTTCTGTGATAAAATTTTGCTAATTATTAATTTGTCTTCATAAATTATGGCCACAATTTATACTGATGCATATCTTTGGTAAAAATAACCCAAATTAGTGGATATTATTTAGTCTTTGTGAAAGTTAGAGAGTCCACAAACTGTGGTGCAAATCATACAAAATTGATCACATCTGATGTACTTGTGGTCTGTGTCATTTCTTGCGACCCGAACAACCAGGAAAGTACAAATACCCCCCAAATGACCCCTTTTTTGACAGTAAACATTCCAAGGTATTTAGTAAGAGGCATGGTGACGTTTTTGATGTTGTGATTTTTTTCCCACAATTTTTTGCAAAATTAAGATTTTTTTTTTCACAAAATTGTCATTGTAATAGGTTATTTCTCTCACTTGGCATGTGTATACCACAAATAATGCACCAAAATACATTCTGCTACTCCTCCTGAGTATTACAATACCACATGTGTGGGACTTTTCCACAGCCTGGCCACTCAGAGAGGCCCAATATGCAGGGAGGGCTATCAGGTGTTCCAGGAGCATAAATTACACATCTAACTTGTTGACTAACTATTACACTTTTGAAGGCCCTGGAGCACCAGGACAGTGACACTAACATTCCACTGATGACAGATGACACTGATACGTGTTACTGATGACACATGACACTGATGTGGCACTGATGACAGATGCCACTAATACGGGGCACTGATGACACGTGACACGAATGACAGATGGCACTTATACGTGGCACTGATGACATGTGGCATTAATACGTGGCACTGATGACAGATGGCACTAATACGTGCCACTGATGACAGATGGCACTAATACGTGCCACTGACTCGTGACACTGATGACAGTGGCAGTGACATTGTTGGACCTTTATTTTATGTTTTTTTTTTTTTAACCTTCTAACGGCCGCTGCAGCCGCTAATCTCTCCCACCTCACACACTGTCTGTGTGAGGAGGGAAAGCCGGCGATGAGAGATGATCTCATATGTTTACATATGAGATCATCTCTCATTGGGTAAGCCGATCGCGCTGTGATTGGCTGTTTACAGCGATCTGTGACTGGCTGTGTCCAAGGGACACGGCCAGCACAGAACTTCCCTGATGCACGCTCGCGGGAGCACACAACGTGGAAGTAAACAGGAGGATGTCCAGGGACGGCCTCCCACCAATTGGCGTCCGCGCTGCAGCCGTCTTTCGGCGATATCGTGGATGCCTAGTGGTTAATATATGTTGTTGTCACGTAGCACTTTAATAGTAAAATACTGAAGTAGGCTGTTTAGGATCGCAGTGTACCTGAACCTCTACCTTTTCTTTTTTTTCTGTGCCTCTTTATACTTATAATTACTGGTGTCCCATGAGAATTACAGCAATACACCGCTCATATTTAGTATCATCTCTTTATATATCTTCTTGTTATTGTATAGAACAGCGCAACACCACCATCTGTTGTGTCAGCCATGTATGTGTTATCTGCACAAAACCTTTTTTATAGATTTTGTGATAAATGTATGAGTTTTATACGAGATGTACCTAATAAGTTTGGTGAATGGTATCAGAAAACAAACAAAACAGAATATACAAATAAATTACCATTAATGGCCACACACTTTTGGCAATTTTCATGAAGCTTCTGGAAACTGTCAGAAAAGGCGTCTTTAGGAATCTATCGCAGAACCGCAGGAAAGAATTCCTTATGGATGATGACATAGTTGTAAAAGAAGGCGATCAATATTGTCTTGGATATTTGCAAGTGACTCTTTTTGAGTTGTGGGGAAGGCGGTGAACACCATACCATCGATTTCTGCTTGGATTCCGGATTGAACTGGTAGCACCAGGTTTCATCCCCTGTGATGATGGTTCACAGAAAGAATGGATACTGGTCACACATGGTAATGAAATCTCCAGAGGTTTCCATTCGTTTTGCTTTCTGTTTGTCAGTCATCTTGTGCGGCACAAACCAGGAACAGATCTTCTGCTTACCCAAATCTTTGCGGATGATGGTGCACACAGTATCCTTGCTAATGCCCAATTCCTCCACCATCACTCATAGAGGCAGTCACCAATCTTGTGCCAGCATTTGTCGCACTTGAACGTGGCTCATCCTCAGTCATTTCCTTCCCATCGCAAAATCGTTTCAACCAGTCATATTTTCTGCTCACGGCTTCCGTCTCGTACACTTGCACCAGCATTTCACGGGTCTAATCGCCGGATTCCCCAATGTGTAGTAGAACTTGATGTTCACTCATTGCTCCTTTGCACTGTAACCCTACCTCTCACACTGACTACATAGGTTTACCCTGATGGTCACGTGTACTCCACACTAGGTAGCCCTTCTAGACGTGTCTCTGAATAGCCATGTGCATGCGCACGTCTCTGGCCCATGCCTCCGTTGAGATATCGAACCATTCACCAAAATTTTTAGACACACCTCTAATTTGGCAATATAATTTTGATGTGTGTTACTCTGTGCTCTTTATGTGCCTTGAAAGTCATAATCACACTCATCTTTTGGAACTTTTCTTACAGTATGTAGCAGAATCTCTAACCTCTTCCAGTCTTATGAGAACTTTAAAGGCCAAAGACAGCTGACATCTTTCAATATGTAGTGGGTTGTGAGGCACAGTGGGTGCCAAGATGGTGAAAGTCATTGGGCGCCAGACACTTCTTGGATGCAAAAGTGGTTTTATTTCTTTTAACAGTCCTTTTTATATTTTGAAAGGAAAAGGGGGTTAGGGCCAGGACACCCTTGAGTAGTTACAATTTCAATTGGCAGACTCCGAGACTTCAATAGGAGGACAGCCATACAGGGAAAGGCCCCAGCAGGGTGCCACTTCTGCACGTGCAGATTTGCTGTCTCCTACGGCAACAGTATCTAACAATTCCTAACACAAAGCTCAACAGTTCTCTCAGCTTCACTATAATGTCCACTTGTACTGTAGCTCTACAGCCCCTCAAGCTCCTAGTCTTAGAGCACTTAGATCTATATGTGTTCACACATGCCTTTATATAAACAAAAGTTGAAATGTCAAAAAGCTGACATTTCAGAAACAGAAAGAGCAGCGGACCACTTATAAAGACTTGGTCTAGGTCAGGGTTAGGAGGTCCACCAAAACCAGATGCGTGCTGCATCCTGAGCTGTCATGGTTTGTATATACAGGACTACTTCTTGGAGATGTGGAAGATGAAAACTGAACCCTAATGATGATACACATTTTTTGTTTTGTAGATTACCCATGGAACCCTGTGGTGGAAGAGATACAGACACCCAACATATTCCATGACACACCGGTCAGCCTGCAGTGTCAAATCTCTGAGTATTTCCCTGATGATATCACTGTGACATGGCTGAGAAAAAGCCAGAATCAGGAGATATGTGAGGAGACTGATAATATGGTTAGAAATACAATAACCTCCAGGAAAGGAGAAAACAGAAACACATACAGCTGTACAGCCACTCTAACCATTGTCCCCTTACTGAGTGTCCACCAGGGGGCAGAATACATCTGTAGGGTGGATCACCCCTCTCTGGAGAGACCCATTGAAAGAAGAACTAAAAGTCTTATTGTAAAGGGTGAGTGTTTGCATTATTTGCACAAATCTCACATTACACTGGCTCCCTAAAGAGGCTCTGCCACCAACAAACAATTGGGGTAAAAGCACAGAAAAAATAATTATTGTAAATGCTGTCCTGTAGTAATTGACCATACTTGTAATGTGCTAGTTCCCTAGCCAAGTCATCTCCTTGCACACCACAGTCCTCTCCTTTTCCTGATGCCAACATAGCAGCATACTAGTGATAGGCTCCGCCTCTCTTCCACTCCCTTAGGACCAGTGAATAGCATAAATGAAAGGCTTAGTTAGGCCCCACCCCATTCTTCTTTTTTTTTCTCATATATCCACGCACCAGTGAAGAGTAAGCAGTACTATGTCCCCACCTCTTCCTCCGTGCAGCATTTGGCTGGGTTCAGCCTCTCCCAGTGTGAAGTCCCAGCGCTCAGGCCACCAAAATTGCACTAAACAGCCTGGGAACCCCTTCTGTGGGTCTTGATCGAATCCTGCAGTGTTTCCTCTTTAGGAATGAAATCTGCCAGTAAGTAAGTGTCTGTGTGCTGAGGCTTGGGGGGGCCAGCTAGTTCATTCATTTCACTTTTTTGGTCCCTTGTATCTCACAGGGCTGCCTATCCCTTTTTGTTTTATTTTCTGTCTTCCTATACGTTTCCCCTTTATTACCTTGATCTTTTCCTTTTCTGTGACTTCTTTGGCTCCATTTTTTCAATGCCCCCCGGTGTTTGTTTCAGGTATGGCACAAAAAATAAAAACCCTGTGTTTGTGTATATATATTCTATATGCACATATTCATAGTTGTATGTATGGGCAATACTTTTTTTTATTTCCCTTTAGACTTTTGTTTAAAAGAAGAAAAAAATAGAAACACCTTTTCATTTTTTTTTTTGTTACCAATGTATATTTCTCTCTTTCAGCTCTAAACCTTTCTCTCTCTGATGATATTTTCCTTTTAAGCTATCCTTGTTTTTTCAGCTGGCCACCCTATTTGTCCTCAAACAATGAGTCAGTCACCATTTATACAAAAGACCCCCAAATTCAAAGGTTAGAGACCATCATGTGGTAAGTTTCAGGAAAAGAGGCACCTCGGCTGGTGGTGTTAACCCACTTAGTTCTGCTTCTGGCGAGCGGACAGCCTGCGGATAGTAGTAGCTCCTCTTCATCAGACGAAGGCCCGGAGCTGCTTGGCTTCAGTTTTCCCTCCATTGAACTATGTATCCAGACAGTCAAGCAGGCCAATTGTATGGGTAAAGTCATATTCACCCTTTCTTCAGAATGGCAAAGTCCGGAGAGAAAATCTCCTTTATTTGTCTAGACAGGTTTTATCCTCGTTAGAGATTGGATAGCATCGCTTTAATCCCTCCCTACAGTAGATACAATGTTTGAAATTTTGGGCTGCGTTTGTTGTCTCAGGCAAGTTCTGTGTAAGATACCTAATAACAGGAAATCTCTGTGTTGGTAGGAAACGTAACACAGCCATACCAGGAGTGACAGGAAGTCTGTCCTACTCTCGCAAGATGGGAAGCAAAGGGATAGGGAATGTTCCTCCTCCTAGCAGGTTCCATTCTTCTAGGCAGATGGACTGCTGTAATACATACATATCAGATCTAGGGGGGGCGGTCCATTCACAAAAAGAATATACAGGCTTCAATTCAACCCTGTTTGAAGACGTTAAACTTTTTTATCCCCTTAGAGAGCATTAAAATTAAGTCCCTTAAACCAGCGCAGACAGATGGCAAAATGCTATTTTTTAAACATCCCAAAATATTTCTCTTTCATAATTGGCAAGCTTGCAATCGGCTAGACGCATTTCCATTTTAACAGTCTGCCTTTTGGCCTATACAGGTCTCCGAGACTGTTCAAAAGGGTTCTCAGTGCAGTGTTAGCTCCACTCAGATAACAGAACAGAAGTTCTCCGGTTGCTACCTGGACAACATTATTCTTCTATCCAGAGGTTTGAAACAATTGCTGACGCACCAAGAGATTCTCATAAAGCAATGCTGAAGACAGTAATCTCCACTTGTTTGACCATTTTTCAGTGTGTCAATCTTTGGAACACAATGTCGTCATACCAATAATCCCTTGGGTGCGCTGACTTCGACAGTTTAAGCTGGGATTCTTAGCACAATAGAGGAAACAGAGTCTGGCACAGTTATCAACTGTCACTCAGTATGAGTAGGAGTATACAGTGGTGGCTGAAGAGGGAGAATCTGATGAAGTCGCCCCGTTAGAACCATTATACTAGATCACAATTACTATTCACCTCGTCAAGGATAGGCACAGTGAGAAAAACCATTGGTTCAGTCCAATGGGAAATTCCCAGCCAAGCGGGGTAGTCTTAAATACCCTAGAAATCCAAGCAACTTCTTTAGCACCTTTCACCTTACTACACAGAATCAGGGGACGATCAGTCTCTCTGCAGTTGAACAACATGGCATCAGTTGCCTATATTCATCACCAAGAAGGAACTTGTAGAAATATGTTATTGAGGGAGATAATAGATAGCCTCTAAAGTCACAAAGATACCATCGTCCCAATTAGTATGTGCAAAGAAAAACTGGGCATATAGCTCAGAAAAACTAAGAGGAAAAAGCTCTAGAATTGAGTTTCCTGTTAGTTCTGTGGGAACAGGGACTATTGCGGTATCAAATTAAGTTGAAACAATCATTAAAATTCAATTACATTTTATTATAGTTCCATCCATATAAAAGATAATACATAGATATTGGTGTTACAGAACCACATTACATTCGATCCAAAAAGGACAAAATAGGTTCAAAAACATGGTCTTAACATTGCTAAACACAAGGGTTTTTTTACGGAAGTACAGAGATGACGCATAAATCCGACCGGTTTCGCGGCACTAAAGACACCGCTTCCTCAGGGAACGTCACTTTATAAATCTAGTACAGAAAGATAGATATTTAATAATACCATACAAAATATTAATAAGATTTAAAGAGAAAGAAATAAACAACAATACAATCAATAACCAAAATTGATAATCAACACTTCGAAAATTCATTAGAAAAACAGTGGAGGATCATGACTCACCCCTGGAGCTCCCAACCCACAGCAGACAAGCGACCTACTTCGAGACACCCTCAAAAACAGGGTGCCCCCCCTATGGGCGGACACGGGGGGCAAGGTGGAGAGACTCTAATCTCCACCTTGCCCCCCGTGTCCGCCCATATAGGGGGGGCACCCTGTTTTTGAGGGTGTCTCGAAGTAGGTCGCTTGTCTGCTGTGGGTTGGGAGCTCCAGGGGTGAGTCATGATCCTCCACTGTTTTTCTAATGAATTTTCGAAGTGTTGATTATCAATTTTGGTTATTGATTGTATTGTTGTTTATTTCTTTCTCTTTAAATCTTATTAATATTTTGTATGGTATTATTAAATATCTATCTTTCTGTACTAGATTTATAAAGTGACGTTCCCTGAGGAAGCGGTGTCTTTAGTGCCGCGAAACCGGTCGGATTTATGCGTCATCTCTGTACTTCCGTAAAAAAACCCTTGTGTTTAGCAATGTTAAGACCATGTTTTTGAACCTATTTTGTCCTTTTTGGATCGAATGTAATGTGGTTCTGTAACACCAATATCTATGTATTATCTTTTATATGGATGGAACTATAATAAAATGTAATTGAATTTTAATGATTGTTTCAACTTAATTTGATACCGCAATAGTCCCTGTTCCCACAGAACTAACAGGAAACTCAATTCTAGAGCTTTTTCCTCTTAGTTTTTCTGAGCTATATGCCCAGTTTTTCTTTGCACATGTTATTGAGGGAGGTGAACCCCACACTGTCGAGGTCAGGCAATCACTTGCAAATTCTGAAAGCAGTTTACCTCCTTGGGGACTTGAACAGACAGACAGACTGACCATTATGCAAACTTTCCAGAGCACAAGTGGGCCCTACACTGCAGGTCTTCTATGAGCTGGTCCACAGGTAGGGCCAACCACAGACAGACTACATTGCTTCTCACAGCAATTTCAAACTTAGGATGATGTCTGAATCAGTTCTGCACCCCAAGGCAGAGGGGACAAATGCCTTGATTTTTTCCATGGATCAGCAATATAGCCTATAAGTTTTCCAACAACATTTCTCGCAATGAGATTCCTTTTGAGGCTGTTGAGAGTGAACATGGTAGTCATATCCATTCCTCCATTTTGACAATAAGGGCCTTGAGTTTTCATGGCCATTCATCTCATGAGATAGAAGCCAACTCCCCTTTGCACATACGCAGACTGTGGCTGCAAATGGGATGACTGATAGTGGAAGCTTGAGAACCTAGCCTGCTCCAGGATGATCTTTACCTTGTGGAGTGAGAGAAGGCACTTTACTAACAACATTTATGTCAAAATCTGGAACAAGTTTGTGTTATTTTCAGCAGGGCCAGATATTGATACTACTGCACCTCTGGTGAAAGCTGTTCTGGGCTTCTTGTAGACCAGATTAGACATGAGCCTTAGCTTGCAAGTATCAACTAAGTTGGCAATAACAAGGCTTAGGCCGCGTACACACGGGCGGACTGTTCGCCCAACTTTGTCCGCTGAACAGTGTTTGGGCGGACAGTCCGCTCGTGTGTGGGCTTTCAGCGGACAGTTTCAGCGGACAGTTTGACGAACAAGGTTTTTCGGAATTTCCGAAAAACTGTCCGCTGAAACCTTGTTTCAGCGAACAGTCCGCTCGTGTGTAGGCTTGTTCGTCAAACTAAGTTCCGCGCATGCTCAGAAAGGATTTACACGCCGAAAGTTATAATGCAGTGTATAGGACGTCGTATTTTTCGTCCCGTCGTACGTGCCGTCATCGCGCACGGTTTCAGCAAACTGTTCGTCCGTCGTGTGTGGCCAAGTCCGTCCATGCTAATTTTGAGCGGACTGTTTGCCGAAACTGTTTGACGGACAAAGTTGGGCGAACAGTCCCCGCGTGTGTACGCGGCCTTAAATGTGTCAGAAATGCTTTTGTTTGCACACATTTTAAAGACAATCAGGAGGTTTCGACCACCACGAAAGAGGATCTTTCCCAGTGGAATCTATCGGTGTTTCTGGATTTCATATCAGTTCGACCATTTACTCCAACAGAATAGTGTTCAGTTTGTGACATTACCTACTAGGCAGTATCTATCGCAAGTTCTTTAAGCAGAAGAATGTCTGAGATTCAAGCTTGGAGAGCTTCAGTAAAATATATTTTCTTTCCAGAAGGAGTAGACTCGTGTCCGGTAGATCGTCTTGTATCAAGGTTAGCGACAGCCCTCCATCTAACAGTCATCTGGGCATTGCCTAACTTCCCAGAGGATCACTCAGGAGGGTCACACAAATTGGGCATGTCCAGAACTTGAAAGAAGTTCCTATCCACAATTGCCCTTTTCAAATCATGTAATAAGCCTTTTATCTCCTTCTACCTCCTGGACTCTAGTAGGCATGGTCGTGTCTATAGTGCGAGGGGTCATGAACCTCCTTCAACAATGGATACATACTCTCCCAGAGCGGCTTCGGTCTCATAAGCTGCCCATTAAAAGGCGTCCATAGATTCCATCTGCAAGGAAGTATCATGGTCACCCCAGGATACTTTTTTCAAGTGCTACGGAGTAGATCTGGGGGTCTTGCCATTAGTGGACTGCAGAGAAAGGACTGATCTGTCTTCTGTCCCATTCTAATTTAAAATTGTTTCGACAAGTAGAACCAACCTTGTCAGCTAGTTATTTTTCACTAGTATGCGTATGTGATGCCAAACCATGACAGCATGGACCCACCCTTGTACGTTTCAGTATGTAGCTAATTACAAAGAATGGGGTGGGGCCTAACTATGCCTTTAATGTATGCCATTCACGGGTCCTGAGGGAGTGGAAGAGAACCTGTCGCTAGTATGCTGCCATGATTTGGCACCAGGAAAGGAAAAATTGCGGCAAGTATTTGATACAATTTGCAGTTTTCTAGGAGAAACAAATTATTGTTTATGCTGGCCCATTTCCTCTAATCATCCCTTCACCTCCCTGGTAGGAATGGATGAATTCATTGAGATGGGAATGAAGGACACACATTAACAAAAGCATGTAGGCATTGTTTATTATAGTAGCACGAGGCCCCCGTTATTGGGCAGACTGTTTATAATTTTTTTTAGCTTAAATTTTCTTAGCTAAACGCACGGATGGCTAATTGCACGGATAAGGAATAATTTTTTAACACTAATGAGCAAAGAGTTTTGTGAATTGATATATATAGCAAATTTAAAGGTATAGCACCAACTCTACCCGATTCTCCTTTCATGTCATGCATCTTACAACATATGATTTTACTAATGAGGGAAGACCGGGGATGAAAAAAAATCTTTATCCCATAACCCACATGTAACCTGCCAGCCTCTGTGCCCTACCCCATGATATTGTGAGATAAATAGGGGTGCACTAACTACTGGTATGCATGGTCTCCACTCTTGGCAGATGATCCCTGATTCAGGGCTTTCCTGCACTCCTTCAATGCTCCATTTCCTAATATTTGGCATCCTTCCTAGTTCCAGGAAGGATGCCCTTCCTGGATCTAGGAAGGGCATTTGTACTGTGGCCTCTTGCCTGTTGCTATTCTGTCTGCTAGTGCATTTCCCTTAGCGATGTCATCCTGTTTGCCTATGTGTGCTTTGCAATGGAGGATGGCTATTGATTTTGGAAGTTGTATTGGTTCTAACAGACTTGTAACCAAAGTGGAGTGTGAGATGGATTTACCATCGGCCGCTATGTAACCCCTTCTTTGCCAAATGACTCGTGTGTGACCCCCGAATGCATATTTGGAATCAGTGTATATGTTCACGTCTCGTCCCTCAAAGAGCTGACATGCTTTTGTGAGTGCTATCAGTTCTGCCGATTGAGCTGACTGAAAGGGAACTGGGTTTGCTTCTAGTATCACATCGGGTAGTTGAACTACAGCATACCCCACGTGATATGTGTTATCATTTGGCCTTGAACAAGAGCCATCTATAAATACATTTTGTGCATTAGGGAGGGCGGTTGAAGACATGTCAGACCTGGGAGATGTACCTTGGTGTATGAGGTCCATGCACTCATGCTGAGGCACTACTTCATCTTCCTCACTCTTCAAGCCTAGTAAGGCATTCAGGATAGGAGAGGGGCCAGAGGTGGGTGATGTATATTTTTTTTATTTCAAGTTTTGGGATGGACAACAAGATCACCTCATAGTTGCTCAACCTTTGAGCCGACATGTGTTGAGTGTGGATCTTTTTTAACAGGATGGGCACATTTTGGGTAGTATGCAGTGTTGTTGCATGACCCAGGGTGAATGAAGTAGCCATCTCCACAACCATCGCACAGGATGCTAAAGCTCGGAGACACGTCGGCATTCCCTGTATCGGCATAGGTACAACTCTTGAAAAAAAATTGAGTTTGCCCCCATACTGCTGTGCCAGGAGAGAAGAGATGGCACATCAGGCACTATGGGTGCGATAGGTACAACTAAGTTGTTTATGGCCCTTAGGTCTTGCACAAACCTATAACTGCACCCGCCTTTTTAACTGGATTAATAGGTGTGTTGTAGGGTGAAACAGTTTCTTTTAAAATTCCCTTTTTAAGAAAGTGCTCTGCCATTGGAGCAATTCCCTCCTCCTTCTCTTTGGACAGGGTATATTGTTTGTGGTAGATAGGGCCACCCTTAGAGTGGGCACAACCTATAGGGGTGCAGAAGATGAGCCCCACATCAAGTGTGCTTTCTGACCATACTTTCTCAAGGTCCCCTTTTATTTCTGTCCTTAGCAACATGGGCCATATCGGAAACTTTTTAGAGTGTGCGATGGCACCACCTTGACTTGTTAGTTCCATTTGTATACCCAACTTTCTCATCATATCCCTCCCCAGAGATTAACAGGGCAATTGAGGATTATCCTAAAACTGTGGTGAAACAACACTGATCTCCGCTCTACATTTAGCACAGGGACTGGTGGGGTTTTAAAGGTTTTGGTGAGTATCCCATTAACTCCCATCGAAGGTTCAACGTTTGTTGAACTCCTCTATAGAAATCCTCACCCAGGGTTGATTTTGTTGCACTTGAATCAAGGAGGAAAGGGATTAGTTTTCCATGGACATGTAAGGTCACAATCAGTTGTTCGTTACGAGTGAGAGACGAGGGGGAATGCTGGGATACTACCTTCAGGGCAGCATTGTTGCTGATTTGGCCACTGAATGGGGTATTTTGGTCCTTGTGTTTGTTGAATTGATGCCCGCTGAGTGTAATTTTGTGTGAGTGGTAACGGCTGAGAAGCCTGGCGTTGGGACTCATAGGGCCATTCGTTTCTCCAGTGATCTTCTACCCTACAATTGAAGCATCCAATTCTAGAGTTACTGGGGGGGGGGGGGGGGGGTTCTCTGAAAACCCTCTACCTCTACCCCTGTCCCTAGCTTGTCCTCTTCCTCCCCACTGTCCACCATTCCCTTGGGGTGGGCCATTTTGTGGTCCTGCTTGGAAATGTTCACTTACTAGTTTCTTCTTTATCTCAAGACACCAAAAGGTTTTTAATAAAATACTGCGCTAGATTTTTTTTTTTATATAAAATACTGTGCTAGAAAAGATACGGCTTATGGACTTTTTACAAGATTCATGTGTGTTCACCTGTTATTATAATTAAGTTAATTGGGAGTGTTCACAACACTTACATTCATCGCAGCAATATTTTTTATTTTATCTCAAGACAGCCTGCCGCATCTTTCTTTGTCAATGTCTTCTGAAAGTCCTCCAGTGTACTGGTGGGCCACTCAGAGATCATTTGTCTGATCATTAAACCCATTTGTAGTTTAAGATTAGATGTGTATCATATCCGTCCCTGTACCAGGCTAACCCCCCCCCCCCCTTTTTCGCCACATTAGAGACTTCCTACAGAAATGGAGAATGCATCACATTTCTCTTTTGGGTAGAATAGCGACGGTAAAAATGACTATCCTCCCCAAACTCCTGTATATGTTCCAGACATTGCCCATCCCAGTCCCTTATGGCCAACTGCGAAAACTCCAAGCGGATCTGATGCACTTCATCTGGAACTATAAGAAACACAGAGTGCCTCGTTTGGTGATGATAGCCTCCCGATCAGAGGGGGGACTGGCGTTCCCGGAATTGGTAAAGTACTATCAGGCAACCCAACTAAGAGCAATTACCTCTTGGTTCCCCCAAAGAGCGTACGACAAATGGACAGAAATAGAGAAGATATGGCTAGCACCCATACACCCGAATAGCTTGCTCTGGAGTGCGGGGGTAGAGGTGGAACCGGAGAGACTTCTGGGTTCAATGACATTACTTAGATCAGTGTGGCGTAAACTCTCTCGAGTCCATGGGCTCGGTTAGGAGATGTTGCCTGTAACCTCTTTTCTCTATAATCCGAAACTGCCTGTGGGTCTTACACACCAGATGTCTCTTCCCTGGGCAACGCGGGACCTTTCATTTCGGTCACCTGATAGACCCGAGATCTCATAAATTGCTTTCTTTCACTCAACTATGTGACAAATATGACTTGCCTCGCCGGGTATTTTATGGCTATCTGCAAATACGTCACTTCGCACAATCCATAGCTCCGGGCCTTCAGTTCTCGGCACTGCTCCCCTTCGAGTGCATAGTTTTGGAAGGAAAAGCACGCCGGGGGCTGATACCCGATATATACCGGCTGCTAAACTCTTACTCTGTTGACGTTCAGGGCAAACACGCATACATGCTCCGTTGGGAGAGGGCGCTGGGGGAGGAACTCCCGGAAGCGACATGGCAGGGGATCTGGAACCAGGCGGCAAAGAGTTCCTACTGTACTCTATATAAGGAGAATGCATATAAAATACTGTACTTTTGGTACTTAACGCCGGACAGACTCCATACCATATACCCAACTTGCTCAGATAGGTGCTGGCGTTGCCACAGAGGCAGGGGCACCCTTCTACATGTATACTGGAGCTGCCCCAAGATTGTACCTTTTTGGATAGAAACGCAGCACCTGCTGACCCGCCTCCTGGGAATCCAGATACCTTTATCTCCTAAACTTTTTTTAGGGTGGCCTCGCCTCCTAGGGTCTCAAAATCCACCAGAAAGTTGCTAAGACACATACTTACAGCTGCCTGGTGTTTAGTGGCTCTATACTGGAAGAGGCAGGCCCCTCACTCCATATTAAAGGATGTGGAAGTCATGGGAAAAAAATGACAGCAAGGTTGCAGGATAGGTTGGAAAAACATAACATGGTCTGGGACGCATGGCATCGCCATGAGGATCCACCATGAGCCAGAGGGGGGACTTCCACCCCTACACCCTACCCACCCCCTCCCTCTACCCTCCCCCTTCTTCCTTTTTCCTACTCTATATGTCTGTTTTCTTGTTGCCCCCACTCCCCTGATCTCTCTTGATCTGGAGAGGGTCGCTCATAGTTCACCTCTGCAATTGGTTATACTGTACAGCACCATGAACTCGAGTACTCACGTGTTAGTATACCATAAGCTGTTATTATGTTTGCACTGGTTAAATCTCTGCTCTACCTATGCATGTATGTCAAAATGCTCGGATTATGTACCACTGCCTCATGATAACTTTAATAAAATGTTATTTTAAAAAAAGCTTAGATGTGTAGGTTTGAATAATCAAACTTATCATATCTGCCTGCAAAGACAACCTGGCCTCTTGGGTCCAGGTGTCCATGAACCTTTACATCCGTCATCCAGGTGCCCCTGGATGAAGCAATTTTGTTGCGAAACGAGTAGGGATGAGCGGTACGCTACTTATCACCTCGTGTTTGTGACGGGTTCCAGGAGAACGGGTCTGTCCGTGTGCGTCCGGCCGGCGCTACGGACTTAAGGCTTATTTTCTTTTACACACTTGTAAGTGTATTTTTATTTTTTTTATCCTTATAATAAAAGGGTTTTACACTATTTCGAGTTCTATTTTTCCCTTTATGATTTTGATGCCCCTGCCTCTGAGTCCTCCCTCTGGACCTCTGAGTTAAGCGTCCGGGAGTGAGTCTCCTTCCCAAGATCCTTTGGAGCAGTGGAACCAGGAGGACATCGAGGAACCCCCCCTTGGCTGGAAGTGGTGTCTATTTTTCACAAGTCTCGTGTGACCCTCTGTAGTGGGGGGTCATGCCTATCTGGTAAGCAGCAAACCTTATCGTATGTTGGTGGTGGATTGAACACAATTTTTCCCATTTTGGACCTAGTGGTGAACTTTCTACGAATATTTTGGTTTATTTTTGGAGGATTTTTATTTACAGCTCTACGTTAACCAATTTGGTGGCTCCCATACACGGACTTATTGTTTATACACTGGGTGTTTATGTTTTCTCATTTTTATGCATTTATAGGTTTATGCCATGGAATTTTACTGTATGTGTTAAATTGCAGCGGTCAGACTTTGGGTTTTGAGATATTAACACATGTGTGTTTTATATCACGTATGCATATAGGGCTGCTATACCCTGTATAATATTTACCGTATATACTCGAGTATAGGCCGACCCGAATATAAGCCGAGGCCCCCAATTTACCCCCAAAAAACTGGAAAACGTATTGACTCGTGTATAAGCCGAGGGTGAGACATGGCTGTCCATCCCTGTGTGTCCGTCCATCCCTGTGTGTGTGTCCGTCCATCCATCCCTGTGTGTGTGTCCATCCATCCATCCATCCCTGTGTGTGTGTCCGTCCATCCATCCCTGTGTGTGTGTCCATCCATCCATCCATCCCTGTGTGTGTGTGTGTGTGTATCCATCCATCCATCCATCCATCCCTGTGTGTGTGTGTGTGTGTGTGTGTATCCATCCATCCATCCCTGTGTGTGTGTGTGTGTGTGTGTCCATCCATCCATCCCTGTGTGTGTGTCCGTGCAGCCTTGTGTGTGTGTCCAGCCTACCTGTGTCCCGAGCCTCCGTCCCGAGCCTCCTCCGTCCCGAGCCTCCTCCGTCCCGTGCCTCCTCCGTCCCGTGCCTCCTCCGTCCCGTGCCTCCTCCGTCCCGTGCCTCCTCCGTCCCGTGCCTCCTCCGTCCCGTGTCGTGCCGATGGATCGCCGCTCTTCTCGGCGGCCATTCTACAATTCAAAAGCCGCGCCTCCGCCTCCGCCTGTGATAGGCGGAACACTCAATTTCCCAGCAGCCTGTGTTCCGCCTATCACGGACATCCTCTCATCGTCGTCCGTAGTATGAGAATGAGCGGATGTCCGTGATAGGCGGAACACTGACTGCTGGGAAATTCAGTGTTCCGCCTATCACAGGCGGAGAAGGAGGCGCGGCTTTTGAATTTTAATGTCCGCCGTCTGTCTGCTCGATACGCTGATCGAGCAGTCAGACAGCGGTGACTCGAGTATAAGCCGAGGGGGCACTTTCAGCCTCAAAAAAGAGGCTGAAAATCTCGGCTTATACTCGAGTATATACGGTATTCTGATTTTATTGCACAATTAGTCGCTTGTATTTGTTTAGCGCGGCTTATGATTTTTCGTTTCCCTTCTATAACCCCCAGCATTATCCCACATTTCCCCCCTCCCCATATCCTCCTTTAGGGTTCCCCCCTCCCCTCCTCCTCCCCCCTCCCCTTCTTATTTTCTCTTCCCTCTCCTCCCCTTCTCCCGCCTCCCCCTTTCCTTTCCCCTTCTCCCCCCCAACCCCCCCTCCTCTCTTTCCATAATACCCCAATCGCCCTTTTCCTCTTCCCTCTTTCTCCTTTTTTCTTTCTTTCTTTTTTTCACTCCTTTTTTGATTCTCTTTCTCTCAGTCCACTTATTTTGTCTATATGGCTCATTGCATTCCACCATTTGTATATATAGGGGTTTTTCCACTTTCTTCCGTCGAGGTGGGGTGGAGCATCCCCACGGGACTCCCAGGCCTCAACGTCCTACCGAGTCGGCGTCCTCTGATTACAGTCTCCGAGTGAGTTGGGATGCATGTGAATGAAACAAAACTCTCTATATTGGGGGAAAAAAACTTTGACCCTTATATCCAGACAGTTAATATTATCTAACTGACCATTCTCGCTTAACTGTCTATATAAGAAACACCGCTGCACACTCACAAGTATAAAATGTAACTGTATCTATATGTTAAATGTTTTACAATACAATATATAGATTTTATTAGAAAATATCTAATGTGACATGATATTTATGTAAACTCATGTAAAACAAATGTATTAATATATTTATATAGTATTCATTATTCTTGTCTATGTAAATCATGTAATTTATGTATTATTCATTCATATTTTATCTATAGAATTCATATGATGTACCATTGTGCTACCTATAAGGCCCTGATGAAGTGGAACTGTCTGCGAAATGCGTAGGCCACACCTCTGTAACTGTTTAGGACCTGCACAACCTCGAATTCTAATCGAAAGACTGTAACTTATCCTAACTTGATTTTTTACTTTTAGAAGGTACTGCCTTATGGCAGATAAACAAAATGTGTATATTTTCTATAATCATAGTATAGTACTCTATTTTGTTTATACTTCTCTAAGGCGCAATTAAAGTCCCATCCCGTTCTACACTTTTTTTTGAAACTCAGTTGTTTTCCAGAAATCCAATGCTGATTCCCTTGACTTCTGTTTACATGCTATAGCAGTGGGGAGAGAAGAATTATTTTTAAATGTGTTTTTCATTTTGACCTCAAGCTCATCCCACATGGTTTTTCTGCCATCTTCTGTATTTAATGGGTTTTACATGCCTATCCGTTATAGGAGGTGATTACTGACATGTATGTGACATTAGTCCGATCCCAGGCATGGCCTACAATGCCATCAATGATAAGATACATGTCTTCTTGTGTGTAATTCCTACCCTTACAAGCCTTTTTCAAGCATGCTAACATGCTTCCAGGGGAGACATTTGGCTTTGGACAGTGTTTTATAATTTTATGTATGTTTTTAAGCATATCCTCACCTATGGTCATAAAGGGGCCCTGAAATATAGCCCCGTCTTCCTCCTCAGTGTCCCTACTTACCTCCCTATTCTTACCCGCCTCCTTATTCTGACTTCTTAATTGTCATTTTAATAATGGCGTTTGGGCAGCTAAAGTATTTACTTTTTCCTGGAGCGGTTTCATTTGTTCCTCTGTCCTTCTTAACTCTAATTGATAATCCTCTTAACTTTGCCTTGTCCTTTCTTATTGCTTCCTCAATCTTTTTTTGAAATTGGGTATTTATCTGGTTTCCCGTCTGTGTCAGTAGTAGACTCAGGTGTGGGATTTCTGCATGGCTTTTGCTGCTTGGCATGGTGTCCAGCCAGCAGGTCTATATCTTCTTTTGTGAAACTGGGTTACATTGTTTATGGGAGGGGAGGGGCAGTTGGATCTTGTCACTTTTTATCTGCCTCATCCTTATATTTCTTATCATTAGCCTCTCTATTTAGATTTTTAGAGGGCTTCTTTTGTTTCTTACTATTTCTCTGAAACCATTAAGGGGCATACGTACACCAGAAACCAGTCCAAACACCCCCCCCCCCCCCATTTTCTCATGATATCTATGTGAAATTCATTATCTTCTCGAGGGAATGGATCACTACTGTGCATACTTTCTGTCCACCCAGCTAAGTTAGATACCCAGGGGTTTATAAACTCATCATTTCAACATACTCTGGCTACATAATCTTTACAATTTTGCCCCGGGTTTTGGAGGAGGTGGGAGATCCATTCCCTACGACTGACCCATTATCACAATAACAGTGAAATAAAGACTGCCTTACCTTGCAGTTTCAATTCACACAACAAATTATCTTATACTTCTATGCGATAGATAAGAAAAGCAAGACACAGATATGGGCTTTGGTGGTAATTGCCTTATTAACACCAACACTTTTTTTCTCCTTCCCAAAAAGAGTGTAGTACTACTTATTTAAACTTTCAAAATCCTTCTTGAGGACAGGTCTACCCAAGACCTCTTTATCAACAAAGTCCTTCCTGAGGACAGGTCTACCAAAGACCACTTTATCAATTATAAGGCATGGTCCGTCTCCTTTCTTATCGATTTAAGGGACTAAAGTTTTATCAGAGCCGAGGCAAGAAAACAATTAGTCAAACTAAGACAAAATTTACTTACCACGGATGATTGCACTATCCTGGACGAGCCCCCATTTGAAAAGAATACTGGTTCTGGACAACCACACCTTGGTTAACTTCAGTAGACTTCTGCAACCTCAAAATGTATCACTATAAGTAGGCACTCCCAGTCTTTTTGGGTGCATGTACAGATGTTCTGGTTGTATCTTCCTACGATTTGTGGTGATCTTGTGACTGTCCATTTGTGAGTATAATAATTGATTTTTATACTTTTAATAGATGGTGTCATGGTTAATGCACTAGGCATTAATCAGTTCTCAATCAGTTCTCTAGTGTTGCAGCTCCTTATCTCTTAGCCTCATTAACAATACATACAGGGATTTTTTTCATCGGGAACGTGGGAGATCGCAGTTACAGCACCTCCAGCACTGAATGTATGTAATGGCAAGGAGTGCTGGGTTGTGCTACAGTGTCTATTGATGCTGGCTGCTGGTGGATCTATTGTTGCTGGAGGGTTGATTGCTGCTGGGGAGGTCCATTGTTTCTGGTGGAGAATATATTGTTGTTGGGGTGGGTCTTATGTTGCTGGGGGGGTCAGTTGTTTCTGGGAGGGATCTACTGTTGAGGGAGAAGTCTACTATAGCTGGCTGCTAGAAGGTTTATTGTTTCTGGGGGTATTCTGTTGTATGTGGTCCATTGTTGAGGGGGGCATCTATTGTTGCTGGTGGGTCTATTGTTGTTGGCTGTGGGGAGTCTATTTTACTGCTTTTCTTGTCAATAACAAATTCCATACAAATTACTTAGTGCTCGAGGGCACTAAAGTGATGAGTCTAACTTAAGGCTTTTGCAAACCTGTTCTAAAAAGAATGCAGGGAGAGCGCAAATTGTGAAAAAATATATATTTAAAATTTTCTAAATTTTCAAAAAATTGTGACAAAAAAATAACTTCAAAAAACTCACCATGCCTCTCACTAAACAGCTTGGACTTTGTACTTTGCAAAAAGGGGTAATTTGGGGTTATTTGTACTGTCCTGGTGTTTTTGGGCCTCAAGAAATGTAATGTCAGTACATGAGGATTGATTGATTTTCAGATATACAGTATACCACAGTTTGTGGACTCTATAACTTTCGCACACACTAAATTCTGAGTTGGGATATTTTCACCAAAGAAATACATTTTGGCCCAATTTTTTGAAGAAAGATTGTTTATTTGAAAAATTTTATAATAGACATGAAGAAAAATGCAGGTTTTTTTTTTTAAATATTGCATGTTTTTACATTTATTTAGCAAAAAATAAAAACTCAGTGATGAATAAATATCATCACAGGAAAGCTCTATTTATTATTTGTGTGAAGAAAATGATAAAAATTCCATATGGGTACAGTGTTGCATGACTGAGTAATTGTCATTCAAAATGTGACAACGCTGAAAGCTGAAAATTGGTCTGGGCAAGAAGGGAGTGAAAGTATTGAAGTGGTCAAAGTGTATCTAAACCCTTACAAAGAACTTCTCTCATTTGTTCCCTTTTGGTCTGTTGAACTGTTGTGTTTTATCTGTTTATTAAGTGCAAAAGCACATCAGACGATCCTGCCATAAATCCAGAGCTGTTATGTGGATTCTGCAGGCTTATATCTGAGACAAACCATTTACCACAGGGATGGGGTGCTTACAATGATCAGCTTTTAATTATTTATGTAAAACCTTTATCCCAAAAGAAAAAAAAAAAAACTGTTTGTTGTAGCTGCTTTTGGCTTCACTTTGTTAGCATGTCTAAATCTGCTAGTACATATAACACCCCCCCAAGTGACAATGCTGCTATCCAAATGTGCTTCATGTTCTCCTTCATCCAGAGTGAGGGGTGCACTAATACAGGAAGTGTGTTACTGTCCAGATCACAAGTGAAAACTGATAAAAAAAAGCCTAAAGAAAGACTAATGCAGCCATCACATCTAAGGGTTTGTAAGCTGCAATATATTACTTTTTGTTTTGGGGTTTAATGATACTTTAAAGCAGAGTTCCACCCAAAAATGGAACTTCCACTTTCCCGGTTCCACCAAATACCACTCAGCAAGACTGACCGCCACAAGCATGACACCCAGAGGCAGAGGCATGATGGGACTTGTAGTTTTGTAACAGCTGGAGGTCCACTAATTTCATATCCCTTCTGTAGGGCGTAGGCTATAGTCAGGCAGTGAGCCCAAAGGTTTGAGTATTTTTTCTACAAAAAGGGAGTGTTGTCACCATAGAACAGGAAGTGTGTTACTGGCAGGATCACCATCGGAAGATAAAGGGGAAAAAGCCTAAAACAACATTTTTTGTTCCTGGGATTAGATCATCTTTAATGTGCTGTTTGTGTATTCCAGCGAAACCCCAGATGGTGGAGCCCATAGAGATCACTATGGGGGATTCCTCTCGTGTTCTCTTCACCCTCAATCTACAGAAGTTTCACCCGGAAAATATTGAAATAAAATGGACATATGAATATAAAGATAAAAAGTCTGACATGACACGGAACAACAATCTTCAAAAACACAAAGATCTTACTTATAATGTCACCAGTGTTGGCCACATTCCTATGAAGCTGTTTGATGATTTGCAGACAAAAGTCTTTGTAACATGGAAACACGAATCTATGGATGAACCGGAGACCAGAACACTGACTATAAGAGGTAAGGGAGAGGATGTATCAAATGGCATAAATATTTTAATTCAGGATATATATATATATATATATATTGTACAGGATGCCAAGGTTGGGTCCTGGATGGGTGCTATGTAGCACCTATATTCGGGTTTTGGTCCCTTTAAGGAAATCCCGGTAGGCTTCAGGGGGTCACCCAAAAATGGGTGAGAAATTCCCGGGATAGTTTTTAGGAGAGGGCTGACTCGCGGTCCTCTCTATATTAAGGGGCCTGGAATTTGGGGGGCTCTGAAGTGACATTTTGGGTGGGAAAGAGCCTCCCTCCCTGACCACAGGGATTTGTCACACAGGGGGTTAAAGGCCTCCAAGAAGACAGCCCATAAGACATGAAGTAGTAGAGAGGTAGTGGTGAGGAGGAGAAGGAGATTAACACCTGTCTGAGGAGCTGTGTTGCTGTTTTGGAGGCTGCAAAAAGATCTCTGTAAGGACTCTGAAAACTTTGGGGTGAAGACCCGACTACAGAACTGTAGGTGCTTTCTTTTCTAATTTTTGTGTGCTGAAGATAAGCGGAATTTAAAGGGATTGTAAAGTAAAATTATTATTATTTTTTTTTTTTTTTAAATAACAAACATGTTATACTTACACAGAGTGGCCCCGAACCTGCTCTTCTGGGGTCCCTCGGCGGCTGTCTCTGCTTCCTCCTCTGCTTCTCACGTTCATGCGAGCTCCCTCACATGGTGAGAAGCATCTACGGGCGCGCTCCCGTGATACAGCCGGCGGCTATAGCCGCTCGCTGTATCACACGGCCCCGCCCCCCGGTGCTCCTCGTCATTGGATGTGATTGACAACAGCACGAGCCAATGGCTGCGCTGCTTTCCATCCATCCATTCCAGCCAATCAGCGGCCAGGCTGAGTGGTGAAGAAGGACGGCGGGGCGAGTGCGGGATTTTCGAGGGGTGAGGTAAGTAAAACGGGGGGGGCTGGGGGCGCAGGCACTGTGAGATGTTTTTTCACCTTAATGTATAGAATGCATTAAGGTGAAAAAAACATTTACCTTTACAACCCCTTTCATTTACGTTTTGTATGCTGAAGAAAAGCCTTATTTTTGATTTAATTATAAATAAAAGTATTTTGGTTTCCCCTTTTACCAGTTTATGCACTTGGTCCCGTGGAGCTAGTATCCCCAAACTATATATATATATATATATATATATATATATATATAAAATTTGCAAATAAGAAAAAAAACTTATAACATATACAATTGCTGTACAAGCCATATCATAATATAATGTTATTAAAATGATCTTTCCTTTTTCAATCTGCAATTTTTTATAAAATGCAATAAGACAACCTGGAGGAGTTCTGTACACAGATGTACAGAACATAGGGTTGCCACCTATCCATTTTTCACCCGGACAGTCTGGTTTTTCAATCATCTGTAGGATTTCAACCTATCAAACCCAGACACATTATTCTACATGGAGCAGGGGCAGCGCCAGGGAACGTGCTGCCTCTCCTCGGGCCAAACAGCAACCTGTAAATAGAAAAAGATTTCTGGAGTCTGTGGAGTTTCTCTGTATTTCCACTCACTGCCTCTAGGGGTCCCCTGAGCACTCCTCCTTGTGTCTGGAGGCTGTACTCACTGAAGAAAGAGGGACACCGCCCCCTCAGTCTTGTCTCAGCCACGCCCCCTCATTGTCAGCTCAGCCACGCCCCCTCAGTCTCAGCTCAGCCACGACCCCTCAATCACAGCTCAGCCATGACTCCTCAGTCTCGGCTCAGCCACACCCCCTCCCCCGTGTGTTGCAGAGAATGGGCAGAGTCTGCATGGAAGTCCAGCATGTCTGTTTCAATGTGTTGTTATGCAAATGCCTAGTGTGTGTGTCAGTGGTGGCCCGCCCATAGGGGGCGCTCGGGCGCCGCCCCCCCTCTCCCTAGGTGTAAAAAAAAAAAAAGTAAAAAAAAAAGTAAAAAAAAAAAACGGGCCCTTTAAGACATTAAAAAAAAAAAAAAAAAATGTCATTTAACAATTTAACATAGTGTACTGTGGCGCCGGTCACAGTGCACTATGAGAAGCGCCACGTCCATGCAATCACAAGATTGCATTCATGGCGCTTCATTTGCGGGTTAAAAACCCGCCTTGCGGCGCACAGCAGAACACCGACTAGCTTCCGCCCGTAAAATCACTGTGATTCTACGGGCGGGAGCATTGTCACTCTTAGACAGGCAGTCACTTCCGGCTTTCGGCTGCTTCACGAAACCCGGAAGTGACGTAGTCAGCTCCGTTCCTTAGCCCGAGCGGAGCTGCCAGACAGTGAGAGGTGAGTCACCGCATAAAGGCTTTCTAGCCTCTACTTTGTGGAGAATGTTCGTGCATTTAGCTGAATGAATGCAAAAAGCTTTCACAGCCAGAAAGGTTTCCCCAGGCCAGGCGACTTTTGCCGTGGCCAATCAGAGAATGAGCTCTGAAGGGGGAACTCCACGCCAAATTTCTGAAAAAAAATTTGACGTGGGTTCCCCCTCCGAGAGCATACCAGGCCCTTAGGTCTGGTATGGATTCCAAGGGAAACCCCCTACGCCGAAAAAACGGCGTGGGGGTCCCCCCCAGATCCACACCAGACCCTTATCCGAGCACGCTACCCGGCCGGCCAGGAAAGGGGGTGGGGACGAGCGGGCGCCCCCCCCCCTCCTGAGCCGTACCAGGCCGCGTGCCCTCAACATGGGGGGGTGCCTTGGGGGAGGGGGGGCGTGCGGCCCCCCCACCCCAAAGCACCTTGTCCCCATGTTGATGAGGACAAGGGCCTCTTCCCGACAACCCTGGCCGTTGGTTGTCGGGGTCTGCGGGCGGGGGGCTTATCGGAATCCGGGAGCCCCCTTTAATAAGGGGGCCCCCGGATACCGGCCCCCCACCCTATGTGAATGAGTATGGGGTACAATGTACCCCTACCCATTCACCTGTGAAAAAAAGTACAAAAAAAAACACAACACAGGGTTAAAATATTTTATTGCACAGCTCCGGGGGTCTTCCGTCTTCGGGGGTCTTCTCGCCGGACTCCTCCGCTATCTTCTTGTAGCTCTTTTACTAGCGGAGGAGTCCGGCTTTCTTCCTCGCCGCCGGCCTCTTCTCCCGACTTCGGGGGTCTTGTCCCCCTCTTCGGTTCTTCTGCCGGGCCACCGCGCCTTCTTATAGCTCTTTTACAGGCGGTGGCCCGGTCTTCTGCTGCCGCCGCCACCGCCCGTTCTTCTTCTTCTTCTTCTTCTCCTTCTTCTCCAGGAGATGTTGCCTCGACGATCTCCCTGGCCGGAATGCCAGGGACGCGCTGTGCTGCCACTTATATAGGGACAATGGGGCGGTGTCACATGGGTTGATGTCACATGGGTTGATGTCACAGTCACCATGTGACATCAACCCATGTGACCAACCCATGTGACATCAACCCATGTGACACCGCCCCATTGTCCCTATATAAGTGGCAGCACAGCGCGTCCCTGGCATTCCGGCCAGGGAGATCGTCGAGGCAACATCTCCTGGAGAAGAAGGAGAAGAAGAAGAAGAAGAAGAAGAAGAAGAACGGGCGGCGGCGGCGGCAGCAGAAGACCGGGCCACCGCCTGTAAAAGAGCTATAAGAAGGCGCGGTGGCCCGGCAGAAGAACCGAAGAGGGGGACAAGACCCCCGAAGTCGGGAGAAGAGGCCGGCGGCGAGGAAGAATGCCGGGCTCCTCCGCTAGTAAAAGAGCTACAAGAAGATAGCGGAGGAGTCCGGCGAGAAGACCCCCGAAGACGGAAGACCCCCGGAGCTGTGCAATAAAATATTTTAACCCTGTGTTGTGTTTTTTTTTTGTACTTTTTTTCACAGGTGAATGGGTAGGGGTACATTGTACCCCATACTCATTCACATAGGGTGGGGGGCCGGTATCCGGGGGCCCCCTTATTAAAGGGGGCTCCCGGATTCCGATAAGCCCCCCGCCCGCAGACCCCGACAACCAACGGCCAGGGTTGTCGGAAAGAGGCCCTTGTCCTCATCAACATGGGGACAAGGTGCTTTGGGGTGGGGGGGCCGCACGCCCCCCTCCCCCAAGGCACCCCCCCATGTTGAGGGCACGCGGCCTGGTACGGCTCAGGAGGGGGGGGGCCGCCCGCTCGTCCCCACCCCCTTTCCTGGCCGGCCGGGTAGCGTGCTCGGATAAGGGTCTGGTGTGGATCTGGGGGGGACCCCCACGCCGTTTTTTCCCCTTGGAATCCATACCAGACCTAAGGGCCTGGTATGCTCTCGGAGGGGGAACCCACGTCAAATTTTTTTTCCGATTACATAAGGGGCGTGTTTTATGAGAAGTGGGAGGGGCCAAAATGGTGGGCGGGGTCATGATGGGCGGGGTCATGATGGGCGGGGTCTGGCGCCCCCCCATCCAAAAACTTCACCAGCCGCCACTGGTGTGTGTGTGTGTGTGTGTGTGCGGGGGGGGGGCTGCATGGAAATGGCTTGGGATCTGTATTGCTATGGTGTCTGCATAGTAGGGTTGCCACTTTTTCTTCAAGCCAAACCCGAACACTTTAGCGGCGCACAGCAATTTATTTATTTTTTTCCATTATACACTATAGGATTGTAACAGACCTGGGACACCTTTGGGTGCTCCTAACAGAATATTGATGCAGTACACATAGTGCCCCCTCACCCTCCTATCAGGCCCTGTTTTGAGCCACATTCCTGTATGAATAATGTGTCCGGATTTCAGGCGGACTGAAACCCGGACACATGATTCAAAACCTGGACTTTCCGGGTGAATCCTGGACAGGTTGCAACCCTACTGCATAGCTGTTGTTTTGTGACATTATTGCAGTGATATATACCCCTTCTTTATACGGACTCCATAGTGCTACAGCCTCTTCACCCCCATCAATGCGCTCAGCTTTGAATTGAAGATTGCAGGGAGAGGAGGGTCTGACACCAACAATGGGATTTACTTTAGTTACAGCTTTTTTTTTTTGGTTTGTTTTTTTTTTTTTGTTTCAGTTACTGATGGCAAAGGTAGGACATATTTTACTCTGACAGCAGCCACTGGGCTTACTGTAGGTGCAAACCAACTGCAATGGCCAAGAAACTGTAATGCAAGTGTTTCAAGCTCACAGGTCAGGACTTGGTGGCAAGGTGATCATACACTACACAATCTTCTTGTACAATCAGCCTTTGATCTGCCAAGAATTATATAGTGTAAGGGCCTGCATATTTTACGTAAAGATTGTACAATCAGATTGTGTAGTGTATGGCCACCTTAAAGAGGAAGTAAACCCTGATGTGTTTTACTTGTTCTTTATCTCCCTGCAAAGGTAAAGCATAATGGGCTACTATGCATCTTCTTCTGGGTATCACTGCTCCGGCCACTCACAGCACAGGAGCAGCAATGACATCACTCCCACGCAAGCACACGGGAGCCGCCACTAACGGCATATCGCTGTTAGCAGCGGCATGCTCAGTGCGCCTGCGTGCCGCTATCTATGGCACGTGTCCCGTTCAGCCTCCTACTGTCAATTTGGCCACACCTAAGGTGCCCACGTGTCCCGCATTGCAATTACCAGGTCTGTCCCGGGTCCTGGGCACCTTCATAATACACAATACAGTGTCCTGGAATTAAATTTGACAGAGCGAGCAAACCCCACCATAGCGCTGGCGCTCGCTCCGCCTCTAGCTCCACCTGAGACTCTGGCCACTGGTTACTAGAGTCACCTGGCCACTACCAACCAATGACCTCACAGCCACGACTCTGCCCAGCATACAAAGCAGAGGAGAAGTTAGCTTTCTCCTCCTCCGTGCCGCATGAAGTAATGCAAAAATGAACACATGATCGGAATTTCCGGCCGACTTGGTTCATATTTTATGGTTAAAAGAAAGCTTTTGTTTTACATAACCATGTCCCGTTAAGCCTCCTACTGTGGCCACACCCAATGTTCACCGCTACACGCGCCACATTACTACTGTCCTTGGGGCACCCAAAGGTGTCCAAAGTGTACAGTACTATAGCGTATACTTTAAAAAAAAATGCCAAGCGCTGGCAAAATGTTCGGGTTTGACTCGACTTCAGTGATTGGTTCACTGATTTTCCCAGAAGTCTGCACTAAGATACAAGTCAGATTGTAGGCATTCCCTGAAATAGAAATTTCTGTTTTGGTGAAATACTCCCCAAGGGTTAAATGCTTCCATAGGGATGTCAACACTGAAAATGTCTTCATCAGAACACTGAGAGTGTACCAGCTGATTATAAAGAATCAGATCCTCCCATTTTTTTATCAAAAGAACAGTCTGCAAAGGTGAAATAGCTGTTTCTTAACAGCAACAAAAGTTAGAAATCTCTAATTCAAGTCCTAACCAGGCCTAACCCTGCTTAGCTTCTGAGATCACATGAGATCGGGTGCATCCTGGGCGGTGATGTATTCACAGAATGGTGAAGACCTGCTATGTTCTCTGGCAAGTTTTTTTTCTTGCCATTTCCTTAAATTTTATCGCTATTTCATTCTCGTCCACTTAACCTCTTGCTGACCGCCCGCTGTTGTTTGATGGCAGCAAAATGGCCCCCATGCATGAATCACTGTAGTTGTACAGCAGCCGCTTTAAGGGGTATAGGGGGCGTGCGCCCACATCACTGAGGAGCCAATGCACATGCCCGGTGGCTTCTATGTCCTATGGGCACCTGCGATCGCTCCTGACAGAGCCAGAACAGGGATGTGTAAACACACAAGTCCATGTTCCGGCAGGGGAGAGGAGACAGATCATGTGTTCGTAGTATATAGGAACAACAATCTGTCTCCTCCCCCAGGCAGTCCCATCCCCCTACAGTTAGAACACACCGAGGGAACACATTTAACCCCTTGCTCTCCCCCTAGTGTTAACCCCTTCCCTGACAGTGACATTTACACAGTAATCAAAAAAATGCCATAAATCTATCCCCTATTTTGTAGATGCAATAACTTTTGTGAAAACCAATCTATATACACTTTTTTTTACCAAAGATATATAGACGAATGCATATTGGCCTAAACTGATGAAGTAATTATTATTTATTTATTTTTTTTTGGGGGGGGGGGGGGTATTTATTGTAGTAAAAAAATAAAAAATATTGTGGTTTGTTTTTTTTCAAAATTGTCGGGCTTTTGTGTTTATAGCACAAAAAAATAAAAACCGCAGATGTGATCAAATACCACCAAAAGAAAGCTCTATTTGTTGGGAAAAAAAGGATATCAATATTGTTTAGGTACAGCGTCTCACGACTGTGCAATTGTCAGTTAAAGCGACGCAGTGCCGTATCGCAAAAGATGTCCCGGTCATTAAGGGGGCAAAACCTTCTGGGCTGAAGTGGTTAAAGTGTGTTTCATTATTCTTCATTATGAATCAATTTAACTGTAAAGGTTTTTCAAAAAATAACATCAAAGAGAAACCAACCAAAGAAAAGCCACGTATGGAAGGAGATATCAATGAACAGCCTGCAGACACCCCAGCCAAGAAGCCCACAAAAAGCTTAGGCTTTTGTGTGCGGCTGCTTAACGTAATTTTTTTTTAAACTTTCCATCTATTAAATTTCTGCCCTTGTTGTTGTTTTAACTTTGGAAAGTAAAACATTTCTTTTTCTTCCAGTAAATACCTTATACAGCCCACTTCATGTTTCTTGTCTGGTCATTAGACTAGGCCACGGGTGCTCAACCTGCAGTCCTCCAGTTGTTTTCGAAACTACAAATCCCATGAGGCATTGCAAGGCTAATGGTGCGTACACACACTCAGACATTACGACAACAAAATCTTTTTTTCCGACGGATGTTGGCTCAAACTCGATTTGCATACACACGGTTACACAAATGTTGTCGGAAATTCCAAACGTCAAGAACTCGGTGATGTACAACACATATGGCAAGCCAAGAAAATGAAGTTCAATAGCCAGTGCGGATCTTCTGCTTGATTCCAAGCATGCATGGAATTTTGTGCATCGGATTTTCCGACAATGGATTTTGTTGTCGGAATATTTGAGATCCAGCTCTAAAATTTTTGTTGTTGGAAATTCTGACAACAAATGTCCAATGGAGCCTACACACGGTCGGAATTTCCGACAACAAACTCATATTGAACATTTGTTGTTGGAAATTCTGAGCGTGTGTACGCGGCATAACAGTTAAAAGCATGACTCCCAAAGGAAGAGACATGATGGGAATTCGGGTAGTTCGGCAACAGCTGGAGGGCCACAGGTTGAGCACCCATGGCCTAGGCATACCGGAAGACAGAGGACTATACTGGTAAATGTTGTGGATATTGATAGATTTCAGATGGCTGGAAAACTTTCAAATGATACTCTATCCCCATTTATGATGGGTCCCATTCCCATATGTACATGTACAGGGGACAATGACTGGCAGGGAGGGGGAGAAGCAAATAGCACATCTTACAAAATACAACACTGCAGTCTCTCACAGACCCCTTTTTTTTCTATCTCTATCTCTAGCTCTCCTTTTGGCATGCCCCTTATTATTGACCTGGCTGGTGACCTGATACCAACCAGCAAGATGGCGGTCACAGCAAGTCTCTAAAGGCATGGAAATAGAAAAACCCACATACACTAATGTACAAACTAATAAAAATGACTTAATAGATTAAATAATATTGATACAATAATTTAATATTGATTCAACTAATTTAATTTAGATTTCATTGAAATGAATAATAAAAAGGTAGGAATCTGCTACAAAATTTGTGGAAATCCCTGCATTTGGCATAAATTGGCCAGGGGCACTTATACTAATAAATTTATTGTATTTAAGCAAAGAAAAGAAGAAGGTTACATACATATCAAGCATGGCATGTAGGTTGAACCATACCATGTGGTGAGATAGAGAAAGTATGCTCTCCTCTCAGCAGCTGTGTTTACTGTTATGCCACGTACACACGACTTTTTCCGGCAGACTAGGTCCGACGGGATCAGTCAGTTGGACAATCCGATTGTGTGTGGGCTAGTCCAATCGCTTTTTATAAAAACAAATCAGACGGACCTAAAAATAGAACATGTTTCAAATCTATCCGACGGACTCAAGTCCGATGGACTAAAAATCGGGAAAACCATTTGTCTGTATGCTGGTCCGACGGACCAAATACGACGCAAGGGCAGCTATTGGCTACTGGCTATTGAACTTCCTTGTTTAGTCCCGTTTACGTAATCATGTTCAAAACAAACAGTCTTTCGAATGGTCTTAGTCCGGTCGTCTGTGGCCAAGTCCGCTCGTTCAGAAAGTCAGTCGGGAAGACCATCGGACCTAGTCCGTTGAAAAATCTGGTCGTGTGTACACGGCATTAGAAAGATTTTGCTATGTAGTAAAGTGGACTGGTAGTAAAGTGGTAGTAAAGGCAGAAAATAACAGAAAGGGGGGGGGCTGCACCCACCTCCTCTCCTGCTCAGCGATCCAGTGATCCAGTAGCAATGCGAAGAGCAGTGACTGACAACCACTACTCTCCATACTGAACATACAACTCAAGTGATGTTACAAGTACTGTGTTGCTTAGGTTGCAAAGATAATTTAGGCCATGTGGTTACAATAGACATACACTTTCAATATATTTATCAATATCTCAAGACAAATCCTAGGAAAGAAATAGTTAGAGATAGAAAAGAGACATAATAAAAATACAGACACAGTATCTAGTTTTTCCCTATGTTACCATTTTTGTAAAAAGGGGGTGGGGGGGCACACCGGGATGAAGAGAGATAAGGGAAATACATTACATAGGAATCTTATGCGTCCAGTCCATGAGAGAGATACAAGTATACGTTACACAGACATCCTGTCGCCCCCGATAGTCTGGAACTGAACAGGCCTTCAGCTAACTCTCACCCTATTTTATATACATTCTCGGCCAATCAGAAGATGGAACGCACCCATTGGCTCTGAGTTTGCAACAACCTCTGATTGGCTGATTCTGAAGTCTAAATGCCGATTGGTTCAAGATGGCTCACACTCTGGCTAATTTTGAAGCTCCCGGAATATCCACATTTCAGGTCTGAACGTCCGGTGCCATTCCGTCTATTAATTAATGAACCACCTCCTTTGATCTTTCAGCCCAAACAGTTCCGACATTAGCATGTTAATGTCCCCTGGGGAAATGGAGCCTCAATGTCTGCAAAGATGATTGGTATTCACTTAACACCTGGGGACATTCAATGGTTCCCACGAGATATAAGACATTTCTGTATTAAAACCTCTGCTCACATACACACATAAACCTGAAAATATTAAGTCATACATTCAGAATGGTTTCCTTTAATGGCTTCCTAGAATTGGCCTTCCTTGCTATAAATATTATATTTCAAAATCTCCACCACAGAGTGCCCTAAGATCTCCTAGGTCTATTACAATCTTATACTGTATAGGGGGAAAAAAGGTGCTGCTTCTTATTATTCCTTTCAAATCTGAATTTGCTTAAAGCGGGAGTCCACCGGGACTCCGCGTTTTTTTTTTTTTTTAAAAGCCAGCAGCTACAAATACTGCAGCTGCTGACTTTTAAATAGTGACACTTACCTGTCCAGCGCGCCCGCGATGTCGGCACCCGAAGCCGATCGCTCGCTCGGCTGCCGGGTCCCGCCGCCATCTTGGGTATGGGAATCAGGAAATGGAGCCTTTCGGCTTCATTTCCCGGTTCCCTACTGCGCATGCGCGAGCCGCGCGGCGCAATCCGGACGGTCCCCGCTGCCTCTGGGAGCTGTGTGTTTCCCAGCAGGCAGCGGGGCACTTGCTGAAGGGGGCGGGCGCTTGCGGAACGGGGCGTAACGTACGGCCCGTTCCGCAGAGAGCTAGCCCGGAAGTGGGTGCAGTTACCTGGATTATCCAGGTAACTGCACCCCCCTCCCCCCTGAAAGGTGCCGATTGTGGCGCCGGAGGGGGGGGGGGATTCCGATGAGCGGAGGTCCATTTTAGGGTGGACCTCCGCTTTAAGGCCCCTTTCACACCGTGGCCGCGGCCATTTTCACTAGTTTTAGCGTCGCTTTACTGCTGTTTAACCACTGTTTAAGCAGGGCTTTTGTGCCGCTCTCGCCTGCTAAGAGGGTGCTTTTAACCCCAAAAAAGGGACTAAAAAAAAATACTGTTTTGTGATGCTTTCAAATCGCTTTTAAGGCACTTTGAAAGCACTGCCCATTCATTCCAATGGGCAGAGGCGTTTTGGGAGCTCTGTATACAGCGCCCCGAAGATGCTGCTTGCAGGACTTTTTTTTTCCCATCCCGCAAGCACACCGCCCCACTCTGAAAAGTCACACTAGAATGAATGAGAGGTGATTTTTGGGCACTTAGCAGAGTCTAATTCCAGCGCTAAAGTGCCTGAAAACCGCCCCAGTGTGAAATTGGTCTTAAGCTAAACTCTGGGAGAAAAATTACCCCTGCAGTGAGACTCTCCCACCATTACAAGAGTTAAATGCTCATTTTGTCGAGAGAGAGAGAAGAGAAAAAGCAACTAAACATACTTTATCCCTCACTCCCCCAATAGCTGGTGCTCTTCTCCACTCACCTATGCTCTAGTTTGTGGGTGGGTCTTTGATGTTCTCATGTTGTGACATCATAGTAAGTTTGTATGTAGTACTACCTGTTTTCACAAGCTTTACAGTAGCATTGAAAAAGGTTCCTACAGGACTGAAGTGATCCGATTTGAACATTATTTTGCATTAACTGCATCTTTGCATATTAACCCCTTCCCCCTTCCTCCTGAGCATACGCAGATATGCGTACTCGGCTTCCGGGGGTTATACCGGGATGATGCCCGCACCTACAGGCATCATCCCAGTACCGTTTTCCACAGCGGGCGATCGGCTATCCGGCCATAACAACCAATGTGGCTAAAAGCCGCTCGGCTGTTATGCCGGAGGATAATTTTCAAATAAATCAAAAAAAAAAATTTTTTTTTTAAAGTGCCCGCCGTCCCCGTGAGCTCGTGAAAGCAAAGAAAACGCATACGGAAGTCGCGCCCGCATATGTAAACGGTGTTCAAATCACACATGTCGGGTATCGCCGTGATCGTCAGAGCAAGAGCAATAATTCTAGCACTAGACCTCCTCTGTAACTCTAATCTGGTAACTGTAAAAGAATTTAAAGTGTGGCCTATTGAGATTTTTAGGTACCGTCGTTTGTTGTCATTCCACGAGTGCGTGCAATTATAAAGTGTGACATTTTGGTATCCATTTACTCGGCGTAACATCATCTTTCACATTATGCAAAATAATTGGGCTAATTTTACTGTTTCGTGTTTTTTTTTTTTTTAATTCATGAAAGTGTCCCTTTTTCCCAAAAAGTTGCATTTAAAACACAGCTGCGCAAATACCGTGTGACATAAAATATTGCAACAATCGCCATTTTATTCTCTAGAGTCTCTGATATATATATAAATGTTTGGGGGTTCCAAGTAATTTTCTTGCAAGAAATATGGATTTTAACTTGTAAACACCAAATGCCAAAAATAGGCTTAGTCATGAAAGGGTTAAAGAATCCAACCCCTTGTGAAGTATGAACTGACTTGTCCGTCTTTGTGTTGCAGATCTGCCCTGGTGTCCACAAGTTGGAGACATCATAATTCCCAACCTGGAAGAAGATAAAGAAGCCTGTCTGACCTGTGATATCTCCGGATATTTCCCAGATCATCTGAAAGTGATCTGGTTTAAAAAGGAACCCGGAACAGACTCGCCGCTTCCCATTGTAACGGAGCTTCATAAAGATGTCTACAAAGTCTCTGATAAGAAAACAAAAGAGTCGAAAGATAAGACCTTCTCCAGTAAGTCATCTCTGACGTTCACCCCATCACTCCTCAGAGACCAGAGGGCCGAGTTCATCTGTAGAGTGGAACATCCCAGCCTGGAGAAGCCCATAGAGAGAAGAACGGGTCCTATAAAGATAGGTACACTTTTCATAATAAGATTGTCATCACATAACCATTAAGTGAATGTTCACATTGACGCTGCATTCACACATCTGTGTGTGTTATTGTGCACTTTTTTTTTTTCAATCAAGTATTTTTATTTAATTTTCAAATTTGCAAAAAAAAACAAAAACTCTACTCCTTGCCTTTCCCCCCATCACTGCTTCTCCCTTATCCCCGACCCTTTCCTGCTTTCCTTCTATTACTTATATGTATAGCAGACTACAGTAATACTTAGGTTGGTTTGTACCAGCTACTGTATACCCCTCATTAAATGTTGATGTCAATTGATGATAATCATTACCTATTTTACATCACTTCACTTCTTTTATCAATAAAGAATTTTTGAAACGGAACCCCCCCCCCAAAAAAAAAAAAAAAAAACACTTCAAGACACACAAATCATTCCCACAAAACAACCCCACCCAGCAACAATAAGAAAAATAAAAATGATGCCTTGCGGTTGCATTTTGAATTTTGCTGTAAACCTTTTATCACATCAAATTAAATTTAACAATTACATTTTTCTGACATGAGATTAACAATATAAAGCCATCATTATATTCAATATAATTAAGTTACTACCCCCTAGCAACATACACAGTATATACATATACAGTTATCCACCATGAATCTTCTCATTACTAACTTTCCTCACCATCATTGTTATGCTCAACTATTTACTCAGATAATTTGGAGACAAACCACCAGGACCAAGTTTTCAAAAATATGTTAGGGCTTCTCCTATGTTTATGTGCTAAGATGAATTGCTTCGAACCATTGAGCTATTGTTGGCGGAGAATTTGATATCCATTTTTTGTAGTATATGTTTACTGACTATATACATTGATCTTAGTCATGAGAACGTCTTCAGACATAATCCAGGGGTCTTAGGGGTGTACTCACTTTTGTTGCTAGTGGTTTAGACATTAATGGCTGTGTGTTGAGTTATTTTGAGGGGACATCAAATTTATACTGTTAGCCCTTGTACACAAGGTCGGACATTCCGATGGAAAATGTCCGATCGGACCGTGTTGTCGGATAATCCGACCGTGTGTGGGCTCTATCACACTGTGCCAGTCAGTAGCCAATAGCTTCCCTTTGCCTCGTATTTGGTCCGTTGGACCAGCACACAGACGAAGAGTTTTCCCGATTTGAGTCTGCCGGAATTGAGTCTGTTGGATAAATGTGAAGGTCCACCGGATTTTTTTCCTGAAAAATGAATGGATTAGCCCACACAGGATCGGATTGTCCCACGGACTAATCCCGTCGGACCTAGTCTGCCAAAAAGTCTGGTCGTGTGTAGGTGGCATTAGAGTCTGCAAAAGACTTGAGACTGGGGTGGAGGTTCACCTTCCAGCAGGACAATGACCCTAAACATACAGCCAGAGCCAGGCCCGGATTGGCCATAGGGCAAACCGGGCACTTGCCCGGTGGGCCGGGGGCCGGCAGGCTGCAAGTCCTTGCGGGGCTCATCCAGCCTCTCCTCGGCCGCCCGGCTGCCAGTTAAACTCAGCCATCGGCGCTGGGAGGGAGGAGCTAGATGAGACGCCTTCGTCGGCCTCTGCGCGGCTGCATGCCCGCCCGTATGGGTCAGCCGTCAGTGCTGGGAGGAGCCAGAGCAGACACCTTCTGAAGTGCCTGAAAAGAAACCGTGAGTTCAGCCCCCCCCGTAAACTGCATAGGAGGAGCGGTGGATATAGAAGAATTATTCTCTCCATCTTCCTCCTGCAGTAGCGGAATACCTGCGAGAGGTAGAGGAGAAGCATTCAGAGACTGCAGGAGGAGGATGGAGAGAATTATTCTTCTATATTCAGCCGCCCCCACCCCTCCTCCTATCCTGCTTTTCTCTGCTGCTCTACACCGCACCCATGCTCTCCGCCACCCCCCCATGCTCTCCGCCACCCCCCATGCTCTCCACTGCCACCCCCCCATGCTCTCCACCTCCCCCTCCGCTTTCCACCTTCCCCCATGCTCTCCGCCACCCCCATGCTCTCTGACACCCCCCATGCTCTCTGCCATCCCCCCATACTCTCCATCTCCCCCCATGCTCTCTGCCATCCCCCCATACTCTCCACCTACCCCATGCTCTCTGCCATCCCCCCCATACTCTACGCCATCACCCTATACTCTCCACCTCCCCCCATGCTCTCTGCCTCCCCCATGCTCTCTGCCGCCCTCCCTGTGCTCTCCACCTCCCCACATGCTCTCCAATGCCCCCCTGTACTCTCCACCTCCCCCTATTCTCTATGCTGCCCCCCTGTGCTCTCCTCTTCCTCCCTGTGTTCTCTACCTCTCCCCTGTGCTCTTGCCCCACCCCATGTTCTCAAGGTTCTTCCCTGTGCTCTCCAACCCCCCCATGCTCTTTCCTGGTCCCACCTCACCCCTCCCCCACACCTCTGGTGGGTTCTCCCTCTCAGGGGATCTGTCAGGGAGGAGAGTGGGGAAGGGGCTGGTTAACATGTCATGGGCTGCTCAATGCAAAATGCCCGGGCCTATTTTTTGTCCCAGTCCGGGCCTGGCCAGAGCTACAATGGAACGGTTTAGATCAAAGCATATTCATGTGTTAGAACGGGCCAGTCAAAGTCCAGACTTAAATCCAATTGAGAATCTGTGGTAAGACTTGAAAATTGCTGTTCACAGATGCTCTCCATCCAATCTGACAGAACTTGAGATATTTTGCAAAGAATAGGCAAATATTTCACTCTCTAGATGTGCAAAGCTGGTAGAGACATCCCCAAAAAGACTTGCAGCTGTAACAGCAGAGAAAGGGGGTTCTACAAAGTATTGACTCCGGGTGGGCGTCATACAAATGTACCCCCCACACTTTTCACATATTTATTTGTAAAAAATGTTGAAAACCATTTATCGTTTTCTTTCCACTTCACAATTATGTGCCACTTTGAGTTGGCCTATCACATAAAATCCCAATAAATTACATTTATGTTGTTGGTTGTAACATGACAAAATGTGAAAAATTTCAAAGGGTAGGAATACTTTTTCAAGGCACTGTATACCATTCAGCCATAACATTATGACCACTGACAGGCAAAGTGAATAACATTGATTATCAGGTTATAATGCCATCTGAAAGTGGGTGGGGTATATTAGTCAACAAGAAAACATGTTGTCCCTGAAGTTAATGTGTTGAAAACAGTAAAAATGTGAAAAAACAAGTGGAACGGCAGGTCCTGGAGTATGATTGTGTGCTATTAGTCCCACTTCTCATTTGGGACAGATTGTCCGGTGGGTGTCAGTGTACACGGAGGAGGCTTTGTGGTCACTGGAGGAGCACAGTGTGCAGCACCGTATTATTGCAAGGAGAGTGAGGAGCACATTTGTTTACCATGTTTGGATAAAGCTGAACACTGAAAGTGGACCATTGCATGTAGAATTTGCAAAGATTGGAAGGACACATTAACACATATATTTTATATTTGTTTAGTGTTTTTCATATATATAATTTAATCATTGTGGTACCTAATGCTTTCCACTTATACATACCTGTACATATTACACAAGCTTTGGGGTAGCAGTAAGTATATCGTTTTTTCATACATGGGAATTGGTAGTCTTTGGCGCAGTGATTTATAATATTTGATCTTCCAGTACATGTTTGGTTCACATTCTCACAGAAATATCTAAATCAGACACCACGGCTACAATTAATGTATTGTATACTTTGTAGCTGTGCATTGTCTATAACAGACACTTATACTCTAAAATACATTGTGACTTATAAATGTCTTCTAAATACTTTTTGTTTTCAGATCTGTCCCGTCCACAAGTCGGAGAGATCAAATTCCCCAAACTGGAAGAAGATAAAGAAGCCACTCTGACCTGTGATATCTCTGGATATTTCCCAGAATACATGAGAGTGAACTGGTATAGGGAGTTGCCTGGGAAAGACGAACAACCCATCATAGCACCCAATGGTGACTTCCAAATTTGTACCAAGCAGAAAAAAGATAAGATCTGGCAATCATCACTGACATTCACCCCATCGTTCAGCAGAGACCAGGGGGCAGAATTCATCTGTAGAGTGGTATATCCCGGCCTGGAGAAACCCATAGAGAGAAGAACAGGTCCTATAAGAATAGGTACACTTTATCATAATACGACTGGCAACACATAACTGTTTAGTACAGTGTTCCTCAACTCCAGTCCTCAAGGCTCCCCAACAGGTCATGTTTTCAGGATTTCCCTCAGATGAAACGGCTGTGGTAATTACTAAGGCAGTGAAACTGATCAAATCACCTGTGCAAAATAATGGAAAGCCTGAAAACATGACCTGTTAGTGGGCCATGAGGACTGGAGTTGAGAAACACTGGTTTAGTGACTTTTTACATTGAGGTGGCACCCACACCTTTATGTGTGTTATTGTGCAGTGCACTTTAATAGTCATTATCATGCATAGGAACACATGGAACTGCATTTCATATTATATGCTTCCCCATATAGTTTTAGTTACTCCCCAACATGCATGCAAGACTAAAGCCATACCTGTCTATAGGCACAGAGCAAAGCAATGTATGTAATAAAGGAGGCATGCCTTGCAGTGCATTGTAAAAAATGTAGCAGATATATATATATATATATATATATATATAATTATATACAGTGAGGGGGGAAAAACTATTTGATCCCTTGCTGATTTTGTACATTTGCCCACTGACAAAGAAATGATCAGTCTTTAATTTTACTGATATTTTATCAGTGAGAGACAGAACAACAACAAAAATATCCAGAAAAACACATTTCCAAAAAGTTATAAATTGATTTTTATTTTAACCACTTAAGGACCACCTCACGCCGATGTACGTCGGCAGAATGGCACGGCTGGGCACGTACCTGTACGTTGCTCTTTAAGTGCTCAGCCGTGGGTCGGAGCGCACTGCCAGCAGCACGCTCCCAACCCGGTCCTGAGCTCCGTGACTGTGGCTGCGGGACGGGTCACAGAGCTGAAGAACGAGGAGAGGTCTGTGTAAACAAACCTCTCCCCATGCTTCCTACTGTGGCTGTCACCGATCGTCTCTTCCCTTTTATAGGGAAAGATGATCAGTGACGTTACATGCCAGGCCACGCCCCCTACAATAAAAAACACAAAACGTCATACATAACACCTACACTGCCCCCTAGTGGTTAACTCCTTAACTGCCAATGTTATTTACACAGGAATCGGTGCATTTGTATAGCACTGATTGCTGTATAAATGACAATGGTCCCAAAAATGTGTCAAAAATGTGTCCGCCATAATGTCGCAGTCACAATAAAAATCGCTGATCGCCGCCATTACTAGTAAAAAAAAAAAGTTATAAAAATGCTATAAAACTATTCCCTATTTTGTAAACGCTATAACTTTTGCAGAAATTTTTTTTTTTTATAGATTTTTGGGGGATATTTATTATAGCAACAGGTAAAAAATACTGCATTTTTTTCAAAATTGTCACTCTATTTTTGTTTATAGCGTAAAAAAATAAAAACCGCAGGGGTGACCAAATACCACCAAAAGAAAGCTCTATTTGTGGGAAAAAAAGGATGTCAATTTTGTTTGGGAGCCACGTCGCATGACCGCGCAATTGTCAGTTAAAGCGACGCAGTGCCGAATCGCAAAAAGGGGCTTGGTCCTTTGGCTGCAAATTGGTCCAGGGCTTAAGTGGTTAATGACTGAAATAAATATTTGACCTCTTTGCAAAACATGACTTCGTAGTTGGTGGCAAAACCCTCGTTGGCAATCACAGAGGTCAGACATTTCTTGTAGTTGGCCACCAGGTTTGCTCACATCTCAGGAGGGATTTTGTCCCACTCCTCTTTGCAAATCCTCTCCAAGTCATTAAAGTTTCAAGACTGACGTTTGGTAACTCGAACCTTCAGCTCCCTCCATATATAGACTCCAGACCTTAATCCTATAGAAAATATTTATTTATATTAGCACTTGTTATATCATGGCGTTATATGTTTAGTACGTCATTTGTTATAGCACTTTATATGCACAAGCACTTTATTCCGCTAGCGCAGTTTTCTCTGTTATTCAAGGTCTGGGGACTGGCTAGGCCACACCAGGACCTTAATGTTCTTCTTGAGCCTCTCCTTTGTTGCCTTGGCCTTGTGTTTTGGGTCATTGTCATGCTGGAATACCCATCCTCGACCCATTTTCAATGCCCTGGCTGAGGGAAGGAGATTCTCACCCAAGATTTGACAGTACATGGCCCCGTCCATCGTCTCTTTGATGTGGTGAAGTTGTCCTGTCCCCTTAGCAGAAAAACACCTCCAAAGCATATAATAATATTTCCACCTCCATGTTTGACGGTGGCGATGGTGTTCTTGGTATCATAAGCAGCATTCCTCTTCCTCCAAACATGATGAGTTGATGCAAAGAGCTTGATTTTGGTCTCATCTGGTCACAACACTTTCACCCAGCTCTCCTCTGAATCATTCAAATGTTCATTAGCAAAAGGGATGGGCCAAACACCCCCTTGTTCGGTTCGCAGCAGAACTCCTGAACAGGGGAAATGTTCTAACCCGAACCTCATTGAAGTCATTGAACAGCAAAAATCAAAAGTGACCATTTTGAAGGCTTATATGCAAGTAATTGGTCATAAAAGGGGTATGGGTACTGCCTGTGGGATAAAAAAATAAAAGAAAAAAAACTCCAACATTTAAAAAAAATAATCTGCACCCCCCCCCCGCCCCAAACCATACCAGGCCACAAGCCCACAACATGGGGGGGGGTGCTTTGACTCTGTGCCCCCCCCCACTCTAAAGCACCTTGTCCCCATGTTGACGGGGACAAGGGCCTCTGCCCAACAACCCTAGGCTGGGGCTGTCGGGGTCTGCAAATGGGGGTCTTATCGGAATCTGGAAGCCCCCTTTAACAAGGAGGCCCCAGATCCCAGTCCCCCTATGTGAATGGGTATCAGGTACATCGTACCTGTACCCATTCACCAAAAAAGTATCAAAAAGTAAGAAAAACAGGAGACAGTTTTTGATTCCTTTTATAAAGGAGAGGCCTCCTGCCGACTGCTCACTTTGCACTTTGACAGATCTTATATAAGCAGGGGGCGGGGTCACCCAATTATGTCCAGGTGGTGCTGCCCCCTTTTTTTGACCTCATGTGACATCAGTGATTTTTAGCGGGACTTCAGTGTGTTCCCTATGAGTGCTTTCTAACTTTGGGGGATGCTCTTTCACTAAAGGAAAACAGAGATCCATGTTTCTGCTTAGCAGAAACGGAAGATCTCCATTTTCCTGTCTGGCAGAATGGTGATCTGCCTTGCTTACATAGGCAGACCACTGTTCTGCCTCTCCTCATGGATGGCCACCGATTGGCTCCCACTGTGTCCAATCCCAGCGGGAGTTGGGCTCTGGCGGTGCGCTCGAGGGCCCCCGAAGCCGAAGAAGAAAATCATGAACAGGTATTTGATTTTGCACTTAAGGGCTGCCCTGCTGCAGTAAATGTATGTGGGGCGGTCATTAAGTGGTTTAGAGTTCCTAATCTCAGCTATCTGTATAGAAGACACCTGGGAGCCAGAAATCTTGCTGATTGATAGGGGATCAAATACTTATTTCACTCATTAAAATGCAAATCAATTTATAACTTTTTTTAAATGCATTTTTCTGGATATTTTTGTTGTTGTTCTGTCTCTCACTGTTGAAATACACCGACCATTAAAATTATAGACTGATCATTTCTTTGTCAGCGGGCAAACACACAAAATCAGCAGGGGATCAAATACTTTCTCCCCTGTATATACAGTTGTGCTCATAAGTTACCCTGGCAGAATTTATGATTTCTTGGCCATTTTTCAGAGAATATGAATGATAACACAAAAACTTTTCTTCCACTCATTACTTTCACTTGATTCTTTCACTCGTTACTGTTTGGCTGAAGCCATTTATTATCAATCAACTGTGTTTACTCTTTTTAAATCATAATGACAACAGAAACTACCCAAATGATCCTGATCAAAAGTTTATAGTTCTTAATACCGTGTATTGCCCCTTTAACATCAGCTTGAAGTCTTTTGTGGTATTTGAGGATGAGGCTCTTGCCACCACCAATTGTGGAAGAGAGTTCCACATCCTTATTGCCCTGACAGTGAAAAACCCCCTGCGTCATTTAGGTTAAACCGCTTCTCCTCCAATCTCATTGTGTGGCCCCGTGTCCTCTTACACTCCTTAAGATTTGTTTTTTTCCTATGTTGGGCTCCCCGTTGAGGTATTTGTAGATTGATATCATGTCCCCTCTTAAGCGTCACTTCTCCAGCAAGAATAAATATAGTGCTTACAGTCGTTCCTCAAAATTGAAGGCATCCCATCCCCTTATTAGTTTTGTTGCCCTTCTTTGGACTTTCTCTACCTCCAGCACATCCTTCCTCAGGACTGGTGACTCCAGATGTGGTCTAACCAGAGTTTTATAGTTGATGTGTTGAAAGCAGAAAAAATTTGGAAAAACAAGTGGAACGGCAGGTCCTGTAGTATGATTGTGTGCTATTAGACGCACTTATTTATATATATATATATATATATATATATATATATATATATATATAAAATAAATATTTCAAAAGATTTTTATGGGGTAATAAATCAGGGTTAACAAATGAAGTCAAATAGAATGCTTTAACAAAATAAATTCTGTAAAAGAATTACTTGGGTAAAGAATACTATATAAGTATATTAAGGTAGGACACTTAAAGCGGAGGTCCGCCCACCGCTGCAAAAATGAAAAGATACCAACTACTGTACACATACTGCAGATGCTGACTTTTAATAATCAGACACTTACCTGTCCTGGAATCCAGCGATGTCGGCACCACAGCTGATGTTTCCATCAGCTGTCGGGTGCTGCCGCCTCCATTGTGAGTAAGGGAACCTGGCAGGGCAGCCTTATGGCTTCACACCCAGAACCCTACTGTGCATGCGCAAGGCTTCACTCCTCTCTCCTACTTGCATGGTGGCCCGGGGAAGGAGGAGGGAGCCCAGGCAGTGACATCCATACCCATGGATGAGGCTCCCGGAAGTGGGAACAGGGTACTTGTAAAAGACAGGTATCATGTCCCCCCCCCCCCCCCCCCCCCCGAAAGGTGCCAAGGTGCCAAACGTGGCACCAGATGGGGGAGAAGCACAACGAGCGGAAGTTCCACTATTGGCTTTTGGGTGGAACTCCACTTTACCAAGTAGAAGCCTACTAGTACAAACATTATCTTTGGTTCTGATTAATAGGAAAAAAAGAACAACCCTATTCAACCCTAGGGGAATTAACTGTAAATAGGGTTACTAGGAGAGGATGACATTTAACAAACCATTGAGAAGGAGGGAAGCAGATAAGGTAATGAATTAAGTTAGTTAACAGCTCTATAAAATTTTCAATACTGGAGATAAAAATTACAGTAATTAAGAGTGGAAGTACAGTTCTTTTAAAGATTTCGATACTTTGGGATGGCTGATTCATATATGCCAGTTTTTGTTAAAGTGGATTATATTATACATTTTTATGGCTAGCATTAGTTCATTGTGTGCTTGGGTGTTGAGTCTTAAGGCCCGTACACACGATCAGACTTTCCATCGGACAAACTTTTTCGGTTTTCATCTTTGTTGGCTGTGCGAACTTTCTGGCAACAAAAGTCCGATGGAGAAAAGTCTGATCGACAGAAAACCATAGGACTTTTGTACAAAGTACAAACACGAATGCTCAGAACCAATGCAAAAGATTAGACAACAATACATAAGTTGACCAAATGTGGCGGTAAAGAGCAGAAAAACCACATGATTTGGTGAAAGTTGGCTGAAAAAGTCCTGCCATGTGTACGCAATACAAGTTCTCGGCCGACACCCTTTGTACAAAAATCCATGGGAAAGTTTGTACAAAGTCTGATCATGTGTATGAGGCTATATAATGACTTCTGTAAGATTAGGCGCTTTGATCAATTTCCACCTTTTGGTAATGGTAAGTCTTGCAGCTATAAGTATATTTGCCCCTATTATTCTGTAATGAGGCGGAAAGATATCAAGGTTAATACTTAAAAAGGACTGTAGCTGGTGACATTTTTATTAGGTTACCTGTAAGGGTGGCAATGAACATTGATACTGAGTTCCAAAAGCTAGTTAACTTCTTACAGCTCCATAGTGTGTGATATAAGGAACCAATTTGGTCACTACATCGCCAGCATTATGGGGATGAAGTAGGAAACATTTTAGCCAATTTGTTTGGAGTTAAGTACCATCTGTTCAAAATCTTTTGGGAGTTATCCCAATGTTCGATACAGGATGTGGCTGTTTTATTGATTTTCATAGCTTTGTACCAACATTTCTCAGAGAATGATTGGGCCAGATCTAGTCATATTATGATTTATCCCATTCTTAGGATATTGAGAAAATATCTTATAGAAAAAAGCTATACTCTTATGCCCTGTACACACGGTCGAACATTCCGATGACAAAATCCGTCGGATTTTTGCCCAAACTTGTCTTGCATACACACGGTTACACAAAGTTGTCAGAAAATCTGATTGTTCAGAACGAGGTGACGTACAACACATACTACGGGACTATAAAGAGGCCAGTAGCCAATAGCTTTCATCTTGTAATTTATTCTGAGCATGCATGGCACTTTGTGCATCGGAATTGTCTGCACACGAATTTAAACAATTAGATTTTGTTGTCGGAAAATTTTAGATCCAGATCTCAAACTTTGTGTGTCGGAAATTACGACGGAAAAAGTCCAATGGAGCCCACACAATTTCCGACAACACAATCCGATCGCACATTTTCTATCAGAAAGTCCGACTGTGTGTACAGGGCATTAGACTTCTCATCTATCAGACTTCCACTTACCAGAGCAGTGAGTCCGCGAGTAGACAGGTGGCTGGGAGGGCGGAGTGGTATGAGAGCCTATGAAGAGGGTCCAGGAGCTGGAAGTAGGATGAACCCCGAAGCAGCAGGTGTGTAGGCTGAAACACAGGCAGTCGGGTGCAGAGCAGGAGCTGAGCAGGCGGGTCCAGGTACAGGCAGGATTCGGCAACAGGCGGGCAGCAACGGTACAATAGGAACAGGCAGGAGCGAGGTCAGAACAGGTCGAGGTCATGTGCAGGCGGAGATCAGGGGTGTCCAAAGAGCAAGCTGGGTCGTCAGGAGATCGGAGATACAGGAATGCAGATACAGGCAATGGAGCAGGGAACGGAGGAGCTGATGATCAGGCAGCACTTGAATGGAGTATGTTGCAGACCTAAATAGGCCGATTGGCGCCAAACACCGTGCGCGTGCCCGAGCGGCAGCACGCACACCAGTGCCACCAGGAGCGCACACAACAACGTGCATCGGCACGTACCGGTGCTAACAGGAGTGAGCACAGGCGCACATAGGCACACACCAGCGCCCGCAGGGGCGTGCACCACAGCACGCACAGGAACACGCGTGCCAGCGTGCACCGTCGCACGGCCAGCACCGCGACCAACCAGGTAACTTCTCTGACATCATCTTTGTTGAGTGTGAGATGGATCCATATAGAGGATGGGATGTCCAAACCTTTATTTGGGCTGAAGTGCCTCAGATGTCCGTACTTGTGGAGTTTATTAACTAATATTTCTTTGTTTTCTGAGGGGAGGTGTTCATAAAAGTTAAAACCCTGATTAATCCAATAATTCATGCAGTAATCAAAGGCTCTCATAGAAATAGATCTATTCTGTATTTCACCTAGAATGTGAAATTTTGATGCAAGAAATTGTCATGCTATCAGTGAAGCTTTAATGGATAGTAGTCTAGGTATAATTACCTTAGGAAACAGGGTATACACTATCTCTAGGGCAGACAGACCTTTAGTGGACTCTTTTTCGATGTCATCATTAGGGATGAACCGGTGCTTCAATTGGTCTAAAATTATAGCATAGTAGTATTTTTGCGTACCAGGTAAGTTCATGCCTCCTTTATTGTTAGAGGGTGTTTGAATAGAAAATGCTGCTCTAGTTTTTTTGCCATTCCAAATAAGATTTCTTAATTTATTGTTTAGTTGTGTAAAAAATTGTGAGGGCATTGGAATAGGCAGGGATCTGGAAAGGTAAAGTATTTTGGGTAGGGTTTGCATCTTGAATGTAGAAATTTTCCATATCCATGATAGTTGTGTTTTTTTAATATCTTGAAAATCTTTACAAATCTGATCTAATAAAATGGGAAAATGTGCTGCATACAGTTTATTTATAGGGAAAGTGAGGTTAATACCCAGATATGAAATAGCCGTTGTGTCCCAGTTGTATTTAAATTTCTCACTAAGAATGGTAGACATCGCTGGTTAAATTCATAGGTAAGGCAAAACATTTACTATTATTGACTTTATAATAAGACACTTTGCCAAAGGAATCTAGTACAATTTGTAACATTTGTGCGCTGGGGAGGCTTTGTGGTCATCGGAGGAGCACAGTGTGCAGCACCGTATTATTGGAAGGAGAGTGAGGAGCACATTTGTTCACCATATTTGGATAAAGCTGAACACTGAAAGTGGACTATTGTACGTATAATTTGCAAAGATTGGAAGGACACATTCACACATATATTTTCTATTTGTTTAGGTTTTTTTTGTATATATATATTTTAATCATTGTGGTACCTAGCGCTTTCCACTAGGTATACATATTACACAAACTTTGGAATAGCAGCAAGGGAATTGTTTTTTTCATACACGGGAATTGGTAGTCTTTGGCAGCGATTTATAATATTTATCTTCCAGGACATGTGTTTGGTCCAATACTTGAATATCTCAATCAGCAACCACAGCTCTAATTATTCTATACTTTGTAGAATTGTGTTGTCTATAAAGGACATATACTATAAAATACATTGTGACTTACACTTGTCTTCTAAATCATTTTTGCTTTCAGATCTGCCCCGTCTACAGATTGGAAAAATCCAAATTCCCGAACTGGAAGAAGATAAAGAAGCCACTCTGACCTGTGATATCTCCGGATATATCCAAGATTATATGACTGTGAGCTGGTTTAGGAAGTTGTCTGGGACAGACTTACATCCCATCATAGCACCTAATGATGTCTTCCAAATCTGTACCGAGCAGAAAAAAGATAAGATCTGGCAATCATCACTGACATTCACCCCATCGCTCAGCAGAGACCAGGGGGCAGAATTCATCTGTAGAGTGAAAAATCCCGGCCTGGAGAAACCCATAGAGAAGACCACGGGTCCTATAAAATTAAATAAACATTCTATGAATGGGACTGTTAAAGCACAACATAATGCTTCTTCGTGACAGTGTAAACTAGTACCAAGTCCAGTTACTATGTAATTCTCAAGCTTCATAAAGTATAAAAGAAACTCAGCTGAGCAAAATCCTCCTTCATTTGTGTCTCACACGCTCTTCCTCCCAGACACTGCAGCTCATAGTGGGAGAGGTTCAGCAACAAAAGGCAGTACCAGAAAGTAAATCGGTTTATTTCATGATGTGATACTTAGTGGTCAATATAGCAATCCAGAAAGTAATTCTGTTTATTTCATGATGTGATACTTAGTGGTCAATATAGCACTCGCGCTTGCCCACCGATCTTCTTCCAGCCTTATATCTGAGCTCCAGGGAAGATAAAAATCCTCCATGACTGGCCTCTGCCTGAGGTAGGGAAGTAGAGGAGAGTAGCAACAGCTAGGACAGAAGAGGATCTGGTAACTAGAAGTGCTTTTTTGCCCCTAGACCTAAATAAGCATTCAGTCCTTGCAGAGAGGAGGCAGCCCCACTTCCAGTCTGGACAATCAAAATGGCTGAAGATCCTGAACCCGGAAGAAGATGGTGCTCTGCATAAACAGTGGACTATACACAGTCTTTCATCTTTAATCTTCTTTTATAGGCTGTCATAGCTTCTTAGTGTAGAATAAAATGTAGAATATAACGCATTCATTTAATACAATACAATATAAGACCATAAGATTATTTTGAAGCATGCTATACTTAAATTATGCTTACATATTTTTAATAGTGTCAGAATTATTTCCATTAATTAATACACATTTTATTTGATTTTTTTCCAATCATTTTCAGTTCATTCTTTATGGGTTTTGCAAAAAAATTGATTATTGGGGTATAAATGGACACGGGTCATGTTATTTATAGGTTGTAAATAAATAATTTGCTATGGACCAATAGCTTTATGTGGGCTTCACTGACAGGCTCAACAGTTGGTACTTTACAGGGGGACTAAGAGAAAACAGTAAGCCCACATTCATACCTGAGCATTTTTGCTTGTGTTTTTTGTGCCTACACCTTACATGAGACATCCTTCAGCAATAGGAATCTCATTCTTTTCAGTACAAGCTCTTCACTTATATATATCCAGTCACTGGAAGCTCATTACTAGAAGCTTGATAAACAACATGATCATTTTTGGGTTGCATTGAGTGTTTTTTAGCCCCAGATCTCAATGGAAGTGCCTGTAAGCACTCGACACAAGCTTATTTTGTGGATGAACAACTGTTCTCCTCTGCTCTCCTCTTCTCCCACCCACAGATGCTAGCATAAAATAATACATATATATATGGTACTATGCACAAATGATGGGCAGGTATGAAGAAATGCTCTAAAATAAGAATGCTTTCAAAAATATAAATGTTAATTGTTTATTTTTAGAAAATGCAAAGTAAGTGAACAGAAGAAAAATCTAAATCAATATTTGGTGGGACCACCCTTTGGCTTCAAACCAGCATCTATTCAATTCATCAAGCTCTTTTAACCACTTAACAACCGCCCTATAGCCGAATGACAGCTACAGGGCGGTTTCTTAACTCTGGGAGGCCGTCATATGAGGTCCTCCCAGAATTCCGCTCTTGCACGCCCCCCCTCGAGAGCATCCGTGACCGCCGGGTCCACAGGACCCGGCGCATCACGGACCACGGTAAACGGCCGCTCATAGGGGTCGTTTACCACGTGATCGCTCCGTCAAATGATGGAGTGATCCTCTGCAATACTCTGCAATACCCTGCAATACCCTGCAATACCCTGCAATACCCTGCAATACTCTGCATTACCCTGCAATACTCTGCATTACCCTGCAATACTCTGCAATACTCTGCAATGCTCTGCAACGCTCTGCAACACCCGCCAATACCCTACAACACTCTGTCATGCTCTGCAACACCCGCCAATACCCTGCAACACTCTGCAATGCTCTGCAACACCCGCCAATATCCTGCAATGCTCTGCAACGCAATACTCTGCAACGCCATACTCTGAGATACCCAGTCATACTCTGAGATACCCAGCCATACCCAGCCATAGTCGGTGATACCCTGCAATACCCAGCCATAGACACCCCCCCCCCCCCCCCGCCGCTCTCCGGTGCTTCTACAGACTCGCCAGTACGATCAAATCCAGAATCTTTTTTTTTCAGGCTTCCCAGCTTAGAGGTGAGATGTGGGGTCTTATTGACCCCACATCTCACTGTAAAGAGGACCTGTCATGCCATATTCCTATTACAAGGGATGTTTACATTCCTTGTAATAGGAATAAAAGTGATCAAAAAATGTATTTTTGGGGAAAAAAATGTCAAACTAAAATAAATAAAGTAAAATGAACAATAAAAAAAATTTTTTTTCTTAAAGCGCCCCTGTCCCCATGTGTTCGCATGCAGAAGCGAACGCATACGTAAGTCCCGCCCACATATGAAAACGGTGTTCAAACCACACATGTGAGGTATCGCTGCGAACGTTAGAGCGAGAGCAATAATTCTAGCCCTAGACCTCCTCTGTAACTCAAAACATATAACCAGTAAAAAAAAATTAAATCGTCGCCTATGGGGATTTTTAAGTAGCGACGCTTGGCGCCATTCCACGAGCATGTGCAATTTTGAAGAGTGACATGTTAGGTATCTATTTACTCAGCGTAACTTCATCTTTCACATTATGCAAAAATTGGGCTAACTATACTGGGTTTTTTTTTTAAGCACAAAACTGATTTTTTTTCCAAAAAAAAGCATTCAAAAATTTGCAACGACCACCATTGTATTCTCCAGGGTGTTTGCTAAAAAAACATATATAATGTTTTGGGATTCTATGTAATTTTCTAGCAAATAAATGATGATTTTTACATGTAGGAGAGAAATGTCAGAATTGGCCTGGGTGCTCCAGAACGCCTGATGGCGCTCCCTGCATGTTGGGCCTCTGTATGTGGCCATGCTGTGTAAAAGTCTCACACATGTGGTATCGCTGTACTCGGGAGTAATAGCAGAATGTGTTTTGGGCTGTAATTTGTGGTATGCATATGCTGTGTGTGAGAAATAAACTGATAATATGACAATTTTGTGAAAAAAAATAAAAAGTAAAAAAATCTTGATTTTGCAAAGAATTGTGGGAAAAAATGACAACTTCAAAAAACTCATCATGCCTCTTACTAAATACCTTGGAATGTCTTCTTTCCAAAAAGTGGTCATTTAGGGGGTATTTGTACTTTTCTGGCATGTTAGGGTGTCAAGAATTGAGATAAGCCGTCAGTACTTCAGGTGTGATCAATTTTCAGATATTGGCACCATAGCTTGTGGACTCTATAACTTTCACAAAGACCAAATAATATCCACCAATTTGTAATTATTTTTACCAAAGATATGTAGTAGTATAAATTTGGGCCAAAATTTATGAAGAAAAAAATTACCAATCTGCTACATTTTATAACAGAAACAAAGAAAAATTCATTTTTTTACAGACTTTTCTGTATTTTTTCTTTTATAGCACAAAAAATAAAAAAACAAGAGGTGATTAAATACCACCAAAAGAAAGCTCCATTTGTGGGAAAAAAAGGAAAAAAAAAGGACAAAAATTTCATATAGGTCCAGTGTTGCATGACTGAGTAATTCAAAATGTGAGAGCACCGAAAGCTGAAAATTGGTCTGGTTATTAAGGGTGTTTAAGTGCCCAGTGGTCAAGTGGTTAAAGAAGTACAAATAAAACAGCCAATGCCAAGGACCGTAGACACAGTGGACACCCAAGAAAACTTAATGCAGCAGATGAAACACCATGCTTACTTACCTGCAATAATGGTCCAGCAGTGTCATCAGCACAGAACTGGCAGAAACCAGTGGGATCCGGGTACACTCATCTACTCTGGATAAGTCTGCCCAGAAGTGGTCTTCATTGAAGAATTGTGACCAAAAAGCCATACCCCCCCCAGAAACAAAGGTAATCAACTCAACTATGCAGGAAAACATAGGAACTGGGGTTCAGAAAAATGGCAGCAGGTGCTCTGGACTAATGATTCAAAATATGAATTATTTGGCTGTAGCAGGAGGCAGCTTGTTCACTGAAGGGCTGGAGAGGGGTACAATAATGAGTGTCTGCAGGCAACCGTGAAGCATGGTGGAGGTCACTTGCATGTTTGGGTGTCATGAATCTGCATGTTCAATGTTCATGTCTGTCTGCTTACCTCTCTTTTGTGTTAAGCTTAGAGACCGTTCACTGTTCACCTGTCTGCTTAAGTAATCTTCCCTCAAGCATGGCTCCACCCCAGCCTCTAACCAGAAACACAATATTAACCTGTGCACTGCAAGACAAACCTTGGTGATCATTATTGTGCGTTTGGCTTCCTGTGTGCTTATTGCTGAGTGCTCTATGTCTGATTCTGTTTACGGACCTTGCCTTGTTCTTGACTATCTCTGTCGGCTTCATACCCCGACCTTTGGCGTATTCTTTGACTATCCCTGTCTGTTCATTGCCCTGATATTTTGGCTTATCTCCTGACTATCCCCTGTTGTCTCAATCTGCTGCTTCCTCTGTATCCTCCAATAGCCTACTATGATCGTGAGCTGGGAGACCCTGGGGGCCGTGACCTGGAGCCAGTTGCGGCGAAGGCCATCCCCACCATTAGGGTCCCTGGTGAACACCTGCTGGCTTTTAGACTGCGCCCTGGGGAATCTCATGCTTCTCCCGAGGACCTGCTTTCCTTAACCACCCATAGCTCCATCCGCAGCAGTCAGCCATAGGGTCCACTACCTTAGTGATGCACCCAACGGTGTGCATCTGTCACCTGGCCTCAGGTGACCCGACAGTAGGGGCAACCTCTGGGCAGAGTTGCTCCAGGAACAAGGTCAATAGCACAGTCAAAGGGCCTGTGAGGAGGAAGCACCTCAGCTTATTTTTTGCAGAACACACCCCGAAATCGCTACATGCAGCGGGAAGAGCAGAAGATACAGATATGGTTGCAACAGGAATTCTCTGCTTTGGGGCAACCTTGAGTAGGCAGGACAAGAAACAGGAGGAACCCCAAGCCAGGATCTGCCCAGAAGTTCAGTCAAAGTGTGGAGAATGAAGCTGTAATCAAGGAAGGCCCCATACAATGGGGGTTAAGGCCTAAGGTAGGATAAGGAAGGAGTCCCAGAACACAGCCAGCCATTCACAAACAGCCGCATGACTCGTGCATGCACAGTAGGAAACGGGCAGTGAAGCCGCAAGGCTCCATTGCCTGTTTCCCTTAGTTTGAATGGCGGCGCTGGGACCCGATCCGGACACACTGGACAGGTAAGTGTGTTTATTAAAAGTCAGCAGCTACAGTGTTTGTAGCTTCTGACTTTTAAAAAGGACCTCCTCTTTAACCAAGCAGATGTGAGTGCAGGCCCAAGGCTGACACACAGACCAGGTAAGCAGACAGACAAGGCATGAAGGTATTACTGGCAATTCATGACACCTACCCCCTGTCCATGCCAGAGACCCAGGCCATGTATAAGTATTTCGCTGAAAATCTAGAGAAAGGGTTCATCCATAAACCCTCATCGCCTGCGGGAGTAACCTTAGCACCTCAGAGTAAATAATCTGATAAATTATATAATATCTGGCTTTGTTTTGGTACCTCATCCAAAACATATAGAAAGAAAACAAAAGCACAAACTAGCAGACTTTACCGGTACCAGAGAAGAACTAAACCACATTTGATTGAGAGTATATAATATTTTATTATAAACAATTTAAAAATAGAGCAGAAGCTCTTAAAACCATTATATGTAAATTGGATAGGTTAGTACAAATATCCTCCACATAGTATTTCTTTGTAAAGTTTTGTCAAGAGTCTGACGTGTTTCACAAACAGCTTCCTCAGGACCTCCATTTTTTGACCACAAAGAAACTAGACCTATCTACAAGAGAAAATTTACAATAATTAATTACAAAGTATGAAATACAAAAACGTATATGACAGTAGTGCTGTGTCTTTCTAGATGTGGAATATATATGTACTAGCTTTAGTTTACATATAATGGTTTTAAGAGCTTTTGCTCTATTTTTAAATTGTTTATAATAAAATATTTTATATTTTCAATCAAATGTGGTTTAGTCCTTCTCTGGTACCAGTAAAGTCTGCTAGTTTGGGGTCTGAGCTCCATCCGCAGCAGTCAGCTGTGGGGTCCACTACCTTAGTGGTGCACTCCTGACCCTGATGGTGTGCATCTGTCATCTGGCCTCAGGTGACCTGACATTGGGACTGCATTTCTGTAAATGGAGTTGGAGATTTGCTCAGGATCAAAGGTGTCCTCAATGCTTAGGAATACAGCTAGGTACTTTTCCATCAATCCATACCACCTGGGAGATGTGGGATTGGCCCCAGATTTATTCTGCAGCAGGACAAGGATCCCAAACATACAGCCAATGTCATTAAGAATTCATGGAAGTGATGGTTCAGAGCTCAACTTCATGGAGTCTGTCTGGAACGACATGAAGAGACAGAAGCATTTGAGGCAGCCTAGGTCCACAGAAGATCTTTGCTTAGTTCTCCAAGATGTTTGGAACAACCTACCCGCCATGTTCCTTCAAAAACTGTGTGCAAGTGTACCTAGAAGAACTGATGCTGTTTTGAAGGCAAAGGTTGTCACACCAAATATTGATTTTATTTGATTTGGATTTTTCTTCTGTTCATTTACATTTCTATTTTGTTGATAAAAATAAACTATTTTCTGTTTCTGGAAGTATTCTCCAGTTACAGCAGTTCACTGATAACTTTTGCACAGTACTGTTATTTTGCAGGAAAACTCAAAAACTGCATGTATAAATGCTTAAAGGGGTTGTAAAGGTAAATGTTTTTTCACCTTAATGCATTTTATGCATTAAGGTGAAAAAACATCTGGCAGAGCCGGCCCCCCGAGCCCCCCTGTTTTACTTACCTCACCCCTCGAAATTTCCACACTCACCCCCGCCATTCCTCTTCACCACTCAGCCTGGCCGCTGATTGGCTGGAGTGGATGTATGGAAAGCAGCGCAGCCATTGGCTCGTGCTGCTGTCAAACACATCCACTGATGCGGAGCGCCGGGGGGCGGAGCTGCGTGATACAGCAAGCAGCTATAGCCGCAGGCTGTATCACGGGAGCGCGCCCGCAGGTGCTTCTCACCATGCGAGGGAGCTCGCATGAACGTGAGAAATATCTGCGGGAGGAAGCCGAGACAGCCGCCGAGGGACCCCAGAAAAGCAGGTTCAGGGGCACTCTGTGCAAAACGAGCTGCACAGTGGAGGTACAGTTAGCCCACGTACACACTGTCGGAGATTTCCGCAACCAAATCCGTCGGATTTTGCCCGTCAGATTTTGTCCGTCGGATCTTGTCCAAAACTGTTGCATACACACGGTTGGGCCAAGTTGGCGAAAAATCCGATCTTTCAGAACGTGATGACGTAATTTCGTTACGACGGGACTACGTTCAGGCTAGTAGCCAATAGCTTTGATGTAGGAATTTGATCTGAGCATGCGTGGCACTTGGTCCGATCAAAATTCTCTACACATGATCGGAATATGTCCGACCGGCCCAGTTGGTCGGGAAATATTTCCAACATGTTGGAAAATTGGGTCCGACGGAGATTCGGACGGAATCAATCCGATGCATACCACACTCCGTCGGATTATCTGACGACACGGTCCGATAAGACGCATTCCGACGGATTCTCCGACCGTGTGTACAATGACTAAGTATAACATGTGTGTTATTTAAAAAAAAAAAATAATTAACTTTACAATCCCTTTAAGTACCCACTAGGTGTAAATGCAGGCATAGGCCAGTTGCACTTATAGTTCATGCTGAAGCACACTTATTTCCACACAAGAAGTCTTTTCTAGGGCTTGGCAGCCCACTTTTTATTTAAAGCAAGGATAAGTTAAACACACAATTGTTGCCCACCCAGGGGATTCCACCATAGACATGAAATTAAAATGATATTCAGTCTCCTGGCTCTCTCTTGCAGCACTGCTCCTCAGGTCTCAACGTCTGACCTACAGACCTGGTCGTTCAGACAGCTTCACAGAACCTACTATGCCCAAACCCAGTCCATGCTTCTCTTGCATGCATCCTTTGTGAATCACTCCACAGCTTCCTGCTTTAAGGGCCCACACCCTGGCCTCTTGGTAGGAGTTCCCCTGATACCCCAGGCTCCCTCACTCCTCTGAAACTTTCAGATTCACCCAGTCCCCTGGAATAAACCTTACTATCTCAATCTCCCAGACTTACTTAGCTACCTCAACTCTTACAACCTTATGGACAAGTAATCTCTCCTCCAGAATGGAGTGCTCTCTCTTGAGTAGAGCACAACTGTCTCCTAATAGGAGCTTTGAACTATGCCCAAGTCCTTCATTATAAGGGCTAGACCCAGCTGCACTCACAGCCTGCCAGTCTTCTGCAAGACCTGATCACTTGGTTGGGGATTTATTCCTTCCCAAAACTCTTTGAAGTCTCCAAACTCTAGAACTCACTCCAGGAATATCAAAATCCAATTAACCAAAAACCAAGTTTTCTCTTCCCACAGTTGATATTCCGGAGCCCCACACTGTGCATATAAGAGAGCCCTGTGACCAATTTCCCTACTTTCACACCATGGCAGAGTCTTGCACCATCACAGAGGCCATAGTTATACTTTAACACACAGTGGCAGTAAAATAAGTTATCAAATATTGAAGGAAACCCAATGAAAAAGATAAGAAAAAAGAGCAAGGTCCCTGTCAAAAAAATCCATGGCAGACCTGAGCATGGTAGCCTGGCAGGCCAGGGAAGAGAATGGACAAGCATTCGCCTTCCACCCCCACCCCCTCCTGAATCATACCAGGCCACATACCTTCAACATGAGGGCTACCTTGCCAGGGGGGAGAATGTGTCTTTACTTTGACGTTAAATACCAGTGTTATGGCTGCAGCTAGATGCCATAACCCTGATATAATTTTTTTCCCTCAGGTGCCGGTTTTTCTCAAAGTGGCTTGAGCGGCAGATTTGTTGCGGGGTCACTTTTAGAAGTGGCAAGAGGGGTCTTTTAGACCCCAGAACTCTCTATAAAGATGACCTGTCATGTCGTATTGTTATCACAAGGGATATTTACATTCCTTGTGATAGCAATAAAAGTTATATAACAAGAAAATGTTTAAAAGGGACACTGTGATAGTTTAAAAAAAAGTAACAAACAAAATTAAAATAAATTAGCTGCTGTATTTGACCCAGGCCAGAAGCAGAGACTATTCCTATGTACTTTTTTTTTTTTTTTTTTTTTAACAAGTAGATGTTTTAATCGTTTATATGCAGCTGCCTATAGCTTCTTTAGTGTATATCTGATTCCTTTTGACAGACGTATCACTGTCTCATTGTTTTAATCTTACATGCACAGTGCCAGATAGCTACGTCTGTGCTACTGTATGTGTGTAGTGGTCACCTACCAGTATATTAGTAAGTGAATCTGTTTATTGCAATATAAAGTTTAAAAGTGGTTCCTCTTATTTTAGCTAACCCGTCTGGTCTGGGATTTGGTAAGTATTTAGCTCAGGGCTCAAGAACAAGCATGGGCAAGAGCCAGGTAAAGAATCTGATGACCACTTGGTAGTTTGAGGTCCACTGCATGACAGATTAGAAACTACTAGGGGCTATTATGCACAGTTGAGTTCCAGTATCACATAAAACTTTCTGCTGGTGATAATCTGCATTCCAGGCTGGTTGGAAAACAGTTCAAGGATCTCCCCATCATTGGCGATCTTGTCTTCAGGCCTTCGACACCAAGATTGACACAGTATCTCGATTGTTCTCAGGGGTCTCAGAACTGCAATGTTCACCTGGAGGTATTTTTTGAAAAACGATATATAGCTGGGTATGTGTGCACAATTCCACCAGGACTCTGAATGGGCCATTTGCTGATAAAGGGGGGGGGGGGTTGAGAGAGGGGGCTTGGAGAGAGGAGGAGCTGAGAGAGAAGGGAGGGGGGCTGAGAGAGGGGGGAGGTTTTGAGAGAGAGGGGGCTGAGAGAGGGGGGCTGAGAGAGAGGGGGGCTGAGAGAGGGGGGCTGAGAGAGAGAGAGGGGGCTGAGAGAGGGGGAAGACTGAGAGAGAGGGGAGAGGGCTGAGAGAGAAGGGAGGGGGCTGAGAGACAAGGGAGGGGGCTGAGAGACAAGGGAGGGGGAGTTGGGGGGAGATGAGAGACCCCTAGCCCTGCTCCTGCAGTCCCACCTCTGTCCCAGTCTCTGTCTGCAGGTGTGTGTGATGACAGTACATTCCATAACATGATGCCAGTCTCATCCTCTGTGACAGCTCTGTGCCCCCAGTGAGTGGCGCGCATGTCCTCCAGATTTGTGCCTCACATCAGCGCGTGGAGAGGAATTTGGAGCAGTCCATGCTCTGGAAGCATGGGGTACGCTGCGCCTGGGGGAGGCGGGGTCAGGGGTGAGGTCAAAGAGGAGGCGGTGACACAGTGGAGCTCTTCTCCCGAGTCCCTGGCTCTTGGGCTTATCTACCCTCGGCCAGCCCCTTGCTTTTCACTGGCACGTAGAAATGGATGACCGGCCGCCCACATCTCCCCAACTTCACACGTCAGAGAGCGTCCTGGGGGTTGCTGTACATATGACACTTGCTGCGTTGGCTGATAGAAGAGCAGAGGGGGGATTACTGTCTGGACTGGGAACACATAAGAGCAGAGAGCCAGGGTGGGGGCGCTGCTTGACATGGCTTTGTGGAGGACAGTACGGCCGGGCGCCCTAGGCGGTTGCCTAATCCGCCTAGTGGTAGCACTGGTCTTGACTGAGACTAATAGTCTTTTTTGGAGTATTTACACAAAGAAATAAAGATGAGGTTAAGGAAACCTTCAACTACAGAGATAGTGAGCTTTATACAGTATAACTAAAGTATAACTAAAGGCAAAACTTTTTTTTTTTTTCATTTTGGATGGAGTGGAGAGGGATTAGAACCCCTGTTTTTTTTTATTGCAGTCTGTGTCCCTGTTACGGACACAGATGGTAAAAAATAAACTGACAGGAGTTATAACCTTCCCTTACTCTATCCAAAATATATACACTGCCTGTATGTATATGCCAGCCCAGCCCCCCACACACACACCTGTATATATATGTCAGTCTCACACATACACATATCTGTAAACACACAAGGCTCTGTTCCCCCCCTGTACACAAACAGCCCCCCACCCTTTCCTTCACAGCCCATACTTGCAAAGAATTTCTTCTTACTTGGTTCCAGCTCGTTTTCGCAAAGCTGACATGTTGCCAACACAGAAAAGCCAAGTACCCGATGGGTGCACATGCACATAGTAGCCAGAGGTGTCAGTAAAGAGCTCGATGTCTGAGCTCAATGCCACAGAGAGCACACGCTGTGAGAACGTTTCTGTAATGCACAGCATGGCTCTGTTTCACCCGTTCTGCCTTCTTCTGGCCCAGGCGGGCCCCTTACAGTTGTAACGGCTGTACCCCCCTGATGGCGGCTCTGGGTGGGTCACTGTGGGTGGCTGGCTGGCACCCTGGCCCCATGGGCGTCCGCAGAACTTTTTCCAGGGGGGGGCATCAATTTAAGGCCACTCATGCTCCGCCCCTTTTCGACAATCTCATGAAAATCTTTCCACTGGTAATACATATGTGTTATATAACAGATAATTCATCTTCACTTTGTATTGGAAGTTACTCTGGCGGCTGTGTTCCATGCCCATATAGCCTAGAGAATGTACATATTTTTACATTGCAATACATCTGTTGTGGCCATATTTTGATCTCATACTGTCACTGTATTGGCTGTTTTCATCAAGATAAAAATATGGCAACAACAGATGTATTGCAATTTAAAAAGATGTACATTCTCTAGACTATATGGGCATGGTACGCAGCCACCTGAGTAACCTTGCGGACGCCCATGCTTTCAAAAACCAGCCCTGGAAAAAATTTCATACCATTATTATATCAGCCCAACAGCATTATTATACCAGCCCAACAGCATTATTATATGTCGTACTAAATGATTGTGGTGGAACGAGATATACCATAAAGAGGGAGCAGATAGATTGGTGTTACCAACAGAGCCCAGTGTGGGGACCAGGAACGTAACATTTTACAAGCCCGTATGATCTCCTTAAAAAGAGATCTTGACAGCTGGTAAGCCTCCTCTAATTTGGTGGTGGATAATCTCTTTCTACTCTGGGTGCACCTGCTACGTGTGTAAAGGGTGGTTTTTGAGAGTCACCGAAAATGGACTAAGATTCAGCATCCTATCCATCTTTCCTTTTCTTTGGACATTTTACCAGTTAATAGTGGTAAGTGATCAATCATCAAGGGGGACCCCAGGAACTCAGAACGTGGGAGGGGGGACCACCTTCTGCAGAAAAAATACTCAAAGGTAAGGGGGGGGGGTGGGTTACTAATATAAGGAGGAAACCCTTTATATCAGTGCCCATTACATTATCGTATTCACTCCCCCCTTACATCAGTGACCCCCGACTGGCCTGGTGGTGCTTTCACTGACCTCCTCTCAGGTGCACTGTGCAGGGCTCAGTCAGTCGGCTCCAGCTTGGTGGGTCTGGTTTTATCCTATAGTCTCCTGTCCACAGTTCACACAAGTCTGACTTTTCCCATGACCCCCATCCTGGTGGTGCTCCCACTCTTGACTCCTCTCCAGACTCCCTCAGAGACTGCAGACATGCTACAGGAGATGGACAGAGACTGTAGACTTGATGCAAGAGCTCAATGCAGCCTCACCAGTGCCCATCAAATGCAGCCTCACTGTGCCCACCAAATGCAGCCTCACTGTGCCCACCAAATGCAGCCTCACTGTGCCCTCCAAATGCAGCCTCACTGTGCCTTCCAAATGCAGCCTCACTGTGCCCACCAAATGCAGCCCCACTGTGCCCACCAAATGCAGCTTTACTGTGCCCATCATTGCAGCCCCTCTTGTGCCCCATGTCCCAGTCTGCAGTCCCTGTCTGTGGGAAGGTGTGTTGTTGATGCTTGGTACGGTACCTTGCATGCCAGCAGGATATCCATGATGGGCAGCAGCAGGCAGGGTCTGTTCTCGTTTTGGATGGGGACGGTGCTCCTTCCAGAGGATCTGTCTGCTGTGAGATGGAGTGGTCCCTGGCCACCTGCACCTTCAGCCATCCTCATTTTCCGGCCCCAGTCAGCCTGTCCTCTGGTCCTGGGGAAGTGGAGAGCACTGGCTGGGAGTTGGAGAGAAGGGGGAGCGTACTAGAGAGTAGAGAATACTGGCGGGGTTGGAGAACACATGGGTGGGGGCAAAGAGCGAGGGGGAGTGGAGATCACAGGGGTGGAGAGCAGAGAGCGCTGGGGGGGCCAATAAGAACAGGGGTAGAGAGCACGGTAGGCTGAGAGCACTGGGGGGGCTAAGAGTGTGGGGTGGTGAAGAGCACTGGGGGGGCAGAAAAACAGGGGAGGAGAGCACAGGGGGCTGGAGAGTACTGGGGGGGTACAAAGAGCAGGGGGGAGTGGAGAGCACCAGTGGGGGCCAGAAAGAACAGGGGTGGAAAGCACTGAGGACTGGAGAGCACTATGGGGGGGGGGGGTGGAGAGCACTGGTAGCGTTGGAGAGCACATGGGTGGGGGCAAAATGCAGGGGTGGAGAGCACGAAGGGTAGAGAGCACGGGGGGGGGGGGCTGGAGAGCACCAGGGGGGCAGAAAGGACAGGGGTGGGGAGAATGGGGAGCTGGAGAGCACTGGGGTGGGGGCTGGAGAGTGATGGGGAGAGCTGAAGAGCACTGGGGGGAGTGGAGAGCAGTGAGGGGGAGTGGAGAAAGAACAGGGGAGGGAAAGAACAGGGGGGAGAGCACTGGAGGGAGTGGAGAGCACTGGGGGGGGGGAAAGAACAGGGGGAGAGCACTGGGGGGAGAGCACTGGGGAGGAGAACGGTGGGAGAGCACAGAGGGGAGAGGACTGGGGGGAGTGGAGAGCACTGGGGGGGAACAGGGGGGGAACGGGGGAGAGCACTGGGATGGTGGCTAGAGAAGGATGGGGAGAGCTGGAGAGCAGGGGGGGCAGGAGAGTGTGGTGGTGGAGGAGAGCACGGGGGGGCAGGAGAGTGTGGTGCGGTGAAGAGCACTGGGGGAGCAGAAAAACAGGGGTGGAGAGCACGGGGGCTGGAAAATACTGGGGGGGTACTGGAGTGGAGAGCACCAGTGGGGGCAAGAAAGAACAGGGGTGGAAAGCACTGGGGATTGCAGAGCACTGGTAGGGTTGAAGAGCACATGGGTGGGGGCAAAATGCAGGGGTGGAGAGCACGGAGGGTAGAGAGCACTGGGGGGGGGGCTGGAGAGCACCAGGGGGGCTGAAAGGACAGGGGTGGGGAGAATGGGGGGCTGGAGAGCACTGGGGTGGGGGCTGGAGAGTGATGGGGAGAGCTGAACAGCACTGGGGGGGAAAAAACAGGGGGGAGAGCAGGGGGGAGTGGAGAGAACAGGGGGGGAAGAAAAGGGGGAGAGCACTGGGGGGGAGAACAGGGGGGGAGAGAACTGGAGGGAGTGGAGAGCACAGAGGGGAAAGAACAGGGGGGAGAGCACTGGGGAGGAGAACGGTGGGAGAGCACAGAGGGGAGAGGACTGGGGGGAGCGGAGAGTGCTGTGGGGGGGGACGGGGGAGCACTGGGGGGAGTGGAGAGCACTGGGATGGTGGCTGGAGAAGGATGGGGAGAGCTGGAGAGTTGGGGGGGCAGCAAGAACAGGGGAGGAGAAAACTGTGAGGGGGGCAGGAGAGTGTGGTGGTGGAGGAGAGCACTGGGGGAGGGCAGGAGAGTGTGGTGGTGGAGGAGAGCACCGGGGGGGCCGGAGAGTGTGGTGGTGGAGAAGAGCACTGGGGGGGCAGGAGAGTGTGGTGGTGGAGAAGAGCACTGGGGGGGGGGGGCAGGAGAGTGTGGTGGGGGAGGAGAGCACTGGGGGGCAGGAGAGTGTGGTGGTGGAGGAGAGCACTGGGGGGGGCAGGAGAGTGTGGTGGGGGAGGAGAGCACTGGGGGGCAGGAGAGTGTGGTGGTGGAGGAGAGCACTGGGGGGGGTGGGGGTGGCAGGAGAGTGTGGTGGTGGAGGAGAGCACTGGGGGGGGGGCAGGAGATTGTGGTGGTGGAGGAGAGCACTGGGGGGGGGGGGTGGCAGGAGAGTGTGGTGGTGGAGGAGAGCACTGGGGGGGGCAGGAGAGTGTGGTGGCGGAGGAGAGCACTGGGGGGGCAGGAGAGTGTGGTGGTGGAGGAGAGCACTGGGGGGGGGAGCAGGAGAGTGTGGTGGTGGAGGAGAGCACTGGGGGGGCAGGAGAGTGTGGTGGTGGAGGAGAGTACTGGGGGGGGGGGCAGGACAGTGTGGTGGGGAGGAGAGCACTGGGGGGGGGGGCAGGGAGCATAAAATAAGTTGGATACCCCCCCATCCTCCTATCCAGGCACTGTGGCACATAGGGCGGGCTGTACCTGCAGCATCTCCTTCTCTTGATCATAGTGCTGGATGGCTCTGTGTACTGCGGCCGCTCTGTAACATGGCTCCGCCCCCCCAGACCGCCTCGTGTGATAGGCGGAACGTTGATTCTCTTTACTATCACACGAGTCGGTCTGAGGGGGCGGGGCCATGTTACAGAGCAGGGCGGCTGCAGCAAACAGAGCCATCCAGCGCTCTGATCCATAGGAGTCAGAGAGGGCAGCCAGTGGACAAAAAGATGAAAAAAAAAAGTGAAAAAAACGCAGCATGGCTACGGCAGACACCTTGGGGATTCCAGGGGGGGGCACTTGACCCCCCTTGCCCCCTGCTGCGGATGCCCATGCCTGGCCCTGCTGTGGGTCAGTCATCATGGGTGGTTGGCTGACACCCTGGCCCTGCTGTGGGTGGGCCACTGGCATAGGTGGCTGGCTGGCACCCTTGCCCTGCTGTGGTCAGTGTAAAAATCCCCATTACATTGGTGATCAGTGTAGAAATCACCATTACATTGGTGGTCAGTGTAGAACCCCCGCTATATACTGTACATGCAAAAGATTTCCAGTCTAGCTCTACAAGATTCACAATTTGCCACAGTGTAATGCCTCCTAACTAGTTAAATTACCCAGGATTTTTGCCACCTATAAAAACCTTCAACCCATCATAACAGATGCCGCAGTACTCAGCAAAATGGTCATTGGCCAAATTATATCTTCTAAATATTTCATGCCAAATGAGTTTTCCCTGCAATAAATGTGTATCACTGTATTCTCTACAAGATCTGTTGGATTGCCAACACTTTAAAAAGATTATACAGACTCATGCTGTGTACACACCCCCTACGCTGAAAAAACAGTGTGGGGGTCCCCCCAAAGTCCATACCCAGACCCTTATCCGAGCACGCAGCCCGGCCAGTCGGGAAAGGGGGTGGGGACGAGCGAGCGCCCCCCCCTCCTGAACTGTACCAGGCTGCATGCCCTCAACATGAGGGGGGGGTGCTTTGGGGAAGGGGGGCACCTTGCAGCCCCTCTTACCCCAAAGCACCTTGCCCCCATGTTGATGAGGACAAGGGCCTCTTCCTGACAAGGGCCTCTGGCCGTTGGTTGTCGAGGTCTGCGGGCGGGGGGCTTATTGGAATCCCCGCCCCCCCCACCCTATGTAAATGAGTATGGGGTACATTGTACCCCTACTCATTCACCTGGGGAAAAAGTGTCAATAAAAAAAACACACTACACAGGTTTTTAAAGTAGTTTATTAGGCAGCTCCGGGGGTCTTCTTCTGACTTCGGGGGTCTTCTTCCAACTTCGGGGGTCTTCTTCCGACTTCCCTGCGCTTTCTGGTTCTTCTCAACGGGCTCCCCCGCTATCTTCTGCTCTTTTGCCACTCTTTTGCTAGCGGTGGCCCAGCTTTCTCCTTTGTGGTTGTTGTCGCCGTCTTCTTCTTAATTCTTCTGTTCTTCCAATGTTGACACGACGCTCTCCCGCTGTAATGCCGTGGACACGATGCACGCCGACTTATATAGGCATAAGGGGTGGGGTCACCAGGTAATGTCACCCGGTGACTCCGCCCCTTATGATGTTGCAGTCCCAGCATGCCCCCGGGGCTGTGACATAAATTATTAAAGGGGGCTCCCATATTCCGATAAGCCCCCCGCCCTCAGACCCCGACAACCAAAGGCCAGGGTTGTCGGGAAGAGGCCCTTGTCCTCATCAACATGGGGAGACGGTGCTTTGGAGTGGGGAGGGGGCACAGGGCGCCCCCCCTTCCCCAAAGCACCCACCCTCCCATGTTGAGGGCATGCAGCCTTGTAAGGTTCAGGAGGGGGGGTTCATTCGTCCCCATCTTCTTTCCTGACCGACCGTGCTGCATGCTCAGATAAAGGTTTAGAATGGACTTTGGGGGGACCCCCACACCATTTTTTCAGCATAGGGCGTTACCCTTAAAATCCATGCCAGACCTAAGGGCCTGGTGTACAGTACCCTGTAGCCGAGAACCAGCGCGATAGGACCACGCTGGAAACATTCTTGCGTGCAGGTGCTGTAGTTGCCACTGCTTTGTAGTTGGTCCGTCGGACCAGCATACAGACGAGAGGACTTTCTGTCAGGAACTGGGTCCGGCGGACATTTGGCGGGAAGATTTAAAACATGTTTTATTTCTAGGTTCACCGGACTTTGGGGAAGAAAAAGTCCGCTGGAGCCCACACACAATCGAATTGTCCGATGGACTCTGGTCCACTGGACAAAGTCTGCCGGAAAATCCGATCGTGTGTATGCGGCATAAGGCTAGCAATACACGTTAAAATTTATTTTGTGAAGTCACTCAATTCCACTATCCACCCTACATAGTGTGGATGGGGGGATGTCCTTTGGTGGCTATTATACTCAGACATTGTTCAGTATGTTAATGATATGCCTCTTGTAGAACTAGTTCATTTTAAATAAATGTTCCATCTGATTAAAGTACATTTCCTGTTTACAATGGCTTTCTGGATGAAAACCCCAAAAAAGTGTCCCTGTGAAAAAAAAAAAAAATGATTTTGAAAGGCTGACAACAATATCATATTCTGACTTATAACCTTTTAACCACTTACCAACCGACTCCTGTACATATATACATTGGCACTTTGAAGATAACGGCAGCAGCATCGAGTTATCCATCTTTTCAGGAGCCGGTCATATTTACGATAATGGTGGTCTCTGCAGCGGATTTGCCGCAAGATCACCGTTATCGGCGGTGGGAGAGGGGGCCCTCTCCGGCCGCTCTCCTGCACCCTTCACCGCGGTGGAAGCGATCCGGTCCTCTCAGTGCCTGAGTATGGAGAAGAGTGAGGCTAAGATGGCCCCCACCCTTCTCCATACCATAGCAGGGCGGAAGCGACGTCAAAACTTCACTTCCACCCATAGCTCTTAAAGGCACATTTTTATCGAAATAATTTTTTCAAATGGCAAAATTTTTATTTCTTTTTTATTGCATTTTAGTCCAAATATGAGATCTGAGGACTTTTTGACCCCAGATCTCATATTTAAGAGAACCTGTCATGCTTTTTTCTATTACAAGGGATGTTTACAATTCCTTGTAATAGGAATAAAAGTGACCCCAATTATTTTTTTTTTAAATAGTGAAAAAATTAATAAAATTAAGTAAAAAAAATATGCAACCTGTAGAATTTTTTAAACGTCGCTTATGGGGATTTTTAAGGGTAAAAGTTCGACGCCATTCGACAAGTGGATTCAATTTTGAAGCGTGACATCAATTTACTTGGCGTAACATTATCTTTCACAATATAAAAAAAATTGGGCTAAATTTACCGTGGTCTTATTTTTTTTATTTAAAAAAAGGGGTTTTTTTTCCAAAAAAAAAAAGACCGCTGCGCAAATACGTGTGAAAAAAAGTATTGCAATGACCGCCATTTTATTCTCTAGGGTGTTAGAAAAAAACAATATATAATGTTTGGGGGTTCCACGTAATTTTCTAGCAAAAGAAAAACAGGTTTTAAACTTGTAAACACCAAGGATTTCTTTCCTTTTTACTTTTTCTGAAAGTGAAACTAAGTGCAAGAAATTCATGTGACTGTTCAGTGTGTTGTTGGCACATCGGTGTAAAGGGTAATCATTCCATAAAGACTCGGAATGGCGGAGAGAGCAATTCTGGGAATACTGATTCTTCTCTCTCTACACCAGACATGTAAGTTTTTTTTGTTCAAATAGTTTTTATTGAAGATATACAAAAGTACAAGCAACCAACAACAAAGTCCAGAACAATTCTGAAAACAACGAACATTGATATAAAGTAGGTAACCATACATTTTACTTTTCTACCATACGTGAGCTGGGGGTTTCCATCTCCTTCACCTCCCACACCCCATCCGGGATCAAGCTGTGTAGGGGGTAGCCAGTTCAGGATACCCGTAAAATGTACAGAGTTCGGTGAACCAAGAGAAACGTGTACGTTTCAACCTTTTTTCATTGGTGAGGGGAATGAGACGTTCATTTAACTGTAAAGATGATAAAGAAAAGATCTGAGATATGGTGTTCAGGCACATGGAAGTGATAGGACTGTGAACATCGCTCTCTCCTACTCCTATAATCTGAATACAGAGAATAATTTTAGTTACTGCCATAAACTTAATGTGACCAAAAACATAGCTCCCAACTGTCCCTGATTTCGTGGGACTGTCCCTGATTTCGTGGGACTGTCCCTGATTTAGAAGGAACTGTCCCTGATGTTGAAGGAACTGTCCCTGATTTCGAGGGACTGTCCCTGATTTGGAGCAATGTCCCTCTGTCCCTCATTCCCCCTCATTTGTGCTTCATTTTGATCTGATCTATATAGTTTGTATATAAAATGCACTATTTATCTTTCAAGAAGGGTTACTTAGGCTAAACCTTCCATCCAAATTCTAAATTACTGCATTTGTAAATTTTAATAGCCAATATAAAGGAATAGTAGTGATAAAAAAAGCCCTTGTGAATTTAACCTTTTTTTTGGTTAATTCTCCTTTAAAGTGGAAGTAAACCCTCCTATTGTTTTCAGTCAAGGAAGCTGCCATCTTGGCCTCTAATATTTCTTCAACTGCCAAAATGCTGTACATGTGATCAGTCATGACACCAGCCATTGGATGGTTTGAAAGTTTGGTTGACAGCACAGTGAGAGTTAGCATTTCTGGCATGCCGGTGTGGTAAAATTTCATGCGACCCGTGAATTTCGCTCACCCCGTCACTTCCGGTGAGGCTCCGTCACTCTAACAGCTGACGGCGGGCCTTTACTGCGCATGCGCCAAGTCCGTGATCTGAACGGCGCATGCGCAAGATCGTAAGTTCAGCGGTGGTTAAAAATTATAGACACAGAAATGCTGGTGGGCGGGCGGAGCTGAACAGATGCTCAGGACGTCAGCAGCAGCCCCGCCCACCCTAATAACATGCCTCTGAATCTTAAGTGGTGGTGAAAAATCATACTCAAGTGGGCGGAGACTTGCGGGTGGGCGGGCGGAGCTAATGATGGCTTTATTATATCATCGGCAGCACCAATATGTATATTATTTATTAAAGCTGAACAATAAGCAGTGTATTTATTAAAGCTGAACAATAAGCAGTGTATTTATTAAAGCTGAACAATAAGCAGTGTATTTATTAAAGCTGAACAATAAGCAGTGTATTTATTAAAGCTGAATAATAAGCAGTGTATTTATTAAAGCTGAACAATAAGCAGTGTATTTATTAAAGCTGAATAATAAGCAGTGTATTTATTAAAGCTGAACAATTAGCAGTGTATTTATTAGGCTGCTTTCACACTGGGGCTGTGAGGGCGTCGGCGGTAAAGCACCGCTATTTTTAGCGGCGCTTTACCGTCGGTTTAGCGGCGGTCTGCGGGCGCTAGCGGGGTGGTTTTAACCCCCGCTAGCGGCCGAAAAAAGGGTTAAAACCACCCGCAAAGCGCCGCTGCAGCGGCGCTTTGCCGGCGGTATTGCCAGTGTATTTATTAAAGCTGAACAATTAGCAGTGTATTTATTAAAGCTGAACAATTAGCAGTGTATTTATTAGGCTGCTTTCACACTGGGGCTGTGAGGGCGTCGGCGGTAAAGCACCGCTATTTTTAGTGGCGCTTTACCGTCGTTTTAGCGGCGGTCTGCGGGCGCTAGCGGGGTGGTTTTAACCCCCGCTAGCAGCCGAAAAAAGGGTTAAAACCACCCGCAAAGCGCCGCTGCAGCGGCGCTTTGCCGGCGGTATTGCCGCGCTGTCCCATTGATTTCAATGGGTAGGAGCGGTTTAGGAGCGGTGAATACACCGCTCCTTCACCGCTCCAAAGATGTGGCTAGCAGGACTTTTTTCACTGTCCTGCCAGCGCACCGCTTCAGTGTGAAAGCCGAGTGACAGGGGCCGGTTTTTTTCAGGCGCTACACAGGCGCTATTTTTAGCGCTGTAACGCCTGAAAACCGCCCCAGTGTGAAAGGGGCCTTAAAGCTGAAGAATATGGGCACAATATTGGGGACAGTGTGTGCGTTTGGGGACAGTGGCTGCATTTGGGCACAGTGGCTGCATTTGGGCACAGTGGCTGCGTTTGGGGCACAATGTCTGCGTTTGGGGACAGTGTGTGCGACAGTGTCTGTTTTTGGGCACAGTGGCTGCATTTGGAATGATCACAGTCAATTGCATGGTAAACGGCCAATGGCTGTTTACCAGCATCAGTGGCGAGCAGTGTTCCCGGGAACACGCCGCCACCAACGTGCCCGCGCAGAGCGCGCCCGCGATTGCCGTGGAGATGTGGGGCGGCCACCAACGTACACGCGCAGAGCGCGCCCGCGATCACCATGGAGAGGTGGGGCGGCCACCAACGTACATGCGCAGAGCGCGCCCGCGGTCGCCGTGGAGGGGTGGGGCGGAACCATCTGTGATCACGCGGTAAACAGCCTCATGGCTGCAATGGGGCCTAGTCCTCATGTGATGGGGACCAAGGCCTGATGTGATGGGGGTCCTGTGATGTAATGGGGCCTAGTCCTCATGTGATGGGGACCAAGGCCTGATGTGATGGGGGGGGGGGTCCTGTGATGTGATGGGGGGTCTTCTGATGTGATGGGAGTGTCCTGTGATGTAATGGGGGGCCTAGGCCTGATGTGATGGTAACCAAGGCCTGATGTGATGGGGGGTCCTGTGATGTGATGGGGGGTCTTCTGATGTGATGGGAGTGTCCTGTGATGTAATGGGGCCTAGTCCTCATGTGATGGGGACCAAGGCCTGATGTGATGGGGGGATCCTGTGATGTAATGGGGGCCTAGGCCTGATGTGATGGTAACCAAGGCCTGATGTGATGGGGGGGTCTTCTGATGTAATGGGGGCCTAGTCCTCATGTGATGGGGCCCAAGGCCTGATGTGATGGGGGGGGGGGGGTCCTGTGATGTGATGGGGGGTCTTCTGATGTGATGGGGGTCCTGTGATGTAATGGGGGCCTAGGCCTGATGTGATGGTAACCAAGGCCTGATGTGATGGGGGGTCTTCTGATGTAATGGGGGCCTAGTCCTCATGTGATGGGGCCCAAGGCCTGATGTGATGGGGGGGGGGGGGTCCTGTGATGTGATGGGGGGTCTTCTGATGTGATGGGGGTCCTGTGATGTAATGGGGGCCTAGGCCTGATGTGATGGTAACCAAGGCCTGATGTGATGGGGGGTCTTCTGATGCGATGGGGGTCTTCTGATGTGATGGGGGTCCTGTGATGTGATGGGGGTCTTCTGATGTGATGGGAGTGTCCTGTGATGTAATGGGGCCTAGTCCTCATGTGATGGGGACCAAGGCCTGATGTGATGGGGGGTCTTCTGATGTGATGAGGGTCCTGTGATGTAATGGGGGCCTAGGCCTGATGTGATGGTAACCAAGGCCTGATGCGATGGGGGGTCTTCTGATGCAATGGGGGGTCTTCTGATGTGATGGGGGTCCTGTGATGTAATGGGGCCTAGTCCTCATGTGATGGGGACCAAGGCCTGATGTGATGGGGGGGGGTCCTGTGATGTGATGGGGGGTCTTCTGATGTGATGGGAGTGTCCTGTGATGTAATGGGGGGCCTAGGCCTGATGTGATGGTAACCAAGGCCTGATGTGATGGGGGGTCCTGTGATGTGATGGGGGGTCTTCTGATGTGATGGGAGTGTCCTGTGATGTAATGGGGCCTAGTCCTCATGTGATGGGGACCAAGGCCTGATGTGATGGGGGGATCCTGTGATGTAATGGGGGCCTAGGCCTGATGTGATGGTAACCAAGGCCTGATGTGATGGGGGGGTCTTCTGATGTAATGGGGGCCTAGTCCTCATGTGATGGGGCCCAAGGCCTGATGTGATGGGGGGGGGGGTCCTGTGATGTGATGGGGGGTCTTCTGATGTGATGGGGGTCCTGTGATGTAATGGGGGCCTAGGCCTGATGTGATGGTAACCAAGGCCTGATGTGATGGGGGGTCTTCTGATGCGATGGGGGTCTTCTGATGTGATGGGGGTCCTGTGATGTGATGGGGGTCTTCTGATGTGATGGGAGTGTCCTGTGATGTAATGGGGCCTAGTCCTCATGTGATGGGGACCAAGGCCTGATGTGATGGGGGGTCTTCTGATGTGATGAGGGTCCTGTGATGTAATGGGGGCCTAGGCCTGATGTGATGGTAACCAAGGCCTGATGCGATGGGGGGTCTTCTGATGCAATGGGGGGTCTTCTGATGTGATGGGGGTCCTGTGATGTAATGGGGCCTAGTCCTCATGTGATGGGGACCAAGGCCTGATGTGATGGGGGGGGGTCCTGTGATGTGATGGGGGTCTTCTGATGTGATGGGAGTGTCCTGTGATGTAATGGGGGGCCTAGGCCTGATGTGATGGTAACCAAGGCCTGATGTGATGGGGGGTCCTGTGATGTGATGGGGGGGTCTTCTGATGTGATGGGAGAGTCCTGTGATGTAATGGGGCCTAGTCCTCATGTGATGGGGACCAAGGCCTGATGTGATGGGGGGATCCTGTGATGTAATGGGGGCCTAGGCCTGATGTGATGGTAACCAAGGCCTGATGTGATGGGGGGGTCTTCTGATGTAATGGGGGCCTAGTCCTCATGTGATGGGGCCCAAGGCCTGATGTGATGGGGGGGGTCCTGTGATGTGATGGGGGGTCTTCTGATGTGATGGGGGTCCTGTGATGTAATGGGGGCCTAGGCCTGATGTGATGGTAACCAAGGCCTGATGTGATGGGGGGTCTTCTGATGCGATGGGGGTCTTCTGATGTGATGGGGGTCCTGTGATGTGATGGGGGTTTTCTGATGTGATGGGAGTGTCCTGTGATGTAATAGGGCCTAGTCCTCATGTGATGGGGACCAAGGCCTGATGTGATGGGGGGTCTTCTGATGTGATGAGGGTCCTGTGATGTAATGGGGGCCTAGGCCTGATGTGATGGTAACCAAGGCCTGATGCGATGGGGGGTCTTCTGATGCAATGGGGGGTCTTCTGATGTGATGGGGGTCCTGTGATGTAATGGGGCCTAGTCCTCATGTGATGGGGACCAAGGCCTGATGTGATGGGGGGGGGGGGGGGGTCCTGTGATGTGATGGGGGGTCTTCTGATGTGATGGGAGTGTCCTGTGATGTAATGGGGGGCCTAGGCCTGATGTGATGGTAACCAAGGCCTGATGTGATGGGGGGTCCTGTGATGTGATGGGGGGTCTTCTGATGTGATGGGAGTGTCCTGTGATGTAATGGGGCCTAGTCCTCATGTGATTGGGACCAAGGCCTGATGTGATGGGGGGACCTGTGATGTAATGGGGGCCTAGTCCTGATGTGATGGTAACCAAGGCCTGATGTGATGGGGGGGTCTTCTGATGTAATGGGGGCCTAGTCCTCATGTGATGGGGCCCAAGGCCTGATGTGATGGGGGGGTCCTGTGATGTGATGGGGGGTCTTCTGATGTGATGGGGGTCCTGTGATGTAATGGGGGCCTAGGCCTGATGTGATGGTAACCAAGGCCTGATGTGATGGGGGGTCTTCTGATGCGATGGGGGTCTTCTGATGTGATGGGGGTCCTGTGATGTGATGGGGGTCTTCTGATGTGATGGGAGTGTCCTGTGATGTAATGGGGCCTAGTCCTCATGTGATGGGGACCAAGGCCTGATGTGATGGGGGTCTTCTGATGTGATGAGGGTCCTGTGATGTAATGGGGGCCTAGGCCTGATGTGATGGTAACCAAGGCCTGATGCGATGGGGGGTCTTCTGATGCAATGGGGGGTCTTCTGATGTGATGGGGGTCCTGTGATGTAATGGGGGCCTAGTCCTCATGTGATGGGGACCTAGGCCTGATGTGATGGGGGAAGGGAATGCACTTGCATTGTCCAGTAGGGGTGCAATGGATCATCACCGATCCGTGATGCGAACAGGTCACCCTGTTCAGATCAGCACACGCCACGATCCGCGGAGTGCCCCGCGGCCTCGGCCTTAAGAAAGGCCGTGGCTTCGGCCTAGCTCCGTAGCGGCGGCCATCTTGGTGCACCCATTTACAATGTGATCTCTTCGTCAAATGACGGAGCGATCACTTGTAAACAAACTGGCGTCATAGTGACACCAGTTCCTCTCTCCCCTCTGTGTACTGATCTGTACAGTGGAGGGGAGAAATCGGAAGGCAGCAGCGCTGCGGGCTGCATCTGTTGTGTCCACAGAACTGCTCTGTGACAAGTGCAGTCACAGCCATCCCTCCATACCCAGCCAATACTCTGCCGTACCCAGGCAATACTCTGCCGTACCCAGCCAATACTCTGCCGTACCCAGCAAATACTGTGCCATACCCTGTAATATCCATCCATACTCGGCGGTAGCCAGCCGTACCCAGCCATGCTCAGCCAATATTACAGTAGAGGAGATATATATTACAGTGGGGAGATTGTGGATATTACAGTGGGGACTATTTTGTGGTGGAATTTTAACAGGTTTTTGCAAATTCAATTATTATTGGCTGATCCGAAAACTGATCCAATCCGTGACTCAGATCCGAGGATTGATCCGGTCCGTGAGTTTTTTGTATCCGTTGCACCCCTATTGTCCAGTGATAGGAGACTTGTAACAGCGAAGCAAGGGCGTACTGTTCTGGGGGCCAGATGGTCAAAAATCATGATTGTTTTTCGATCAATGCAACTAGCTGGTGTATCAAGAACCCATTACATCACAGTGTGGCTGATGCTGCTGTTAGGAAGTTTTTAGTGTTTAGGAGTGTGTGCACTGTGCCACACTCCAAAGATTCCTCACCTACTTGTGGTACTTGTACTAATACCTGGGTTTCTGTGTAGCGCTCTTTCCTCTTGTAGTAGAGTCCTGGGCTCTTGGAGGCATATTGGTGACTTTAAGAGTTAGGGACAGCTGACATCCTTCTGTGTAGAGTGGGTTAAAAGGCAAGTTGGGTGCAGTGCAAAAAGAATTGATGGGCACTAGACACTTTTTTAATGCACAGACATTTATTGTCTCTTAACCACTTTGCCGCCTGGCCTATAGCAAAATGACGGCGGCAAAGTGGTTTCAAAATCCTGACCGGGCGCCATATGAGGTCCTCATGATTTTGATCCACTTTGCACCCCCGGGGGCGTGCATCGCGGCGATCGTTGTTGCGGTGTGTCAGTCTGACACCCCGCAACTATGATCTCGGTAAAGAGCCTCTGACGGAGACTCTTTACCACATGATCAGCCGTGTCCTATCATGGCTGATCACAGTGTAAATAAGAAGAGACGTTGATCGGCTTTTCCTCACTTGCGTCTGTCAGACGCGAGTAGAGCCGATTGGCTGCTCCTCTGACAGGGGGGGGTCTGTGCTGATCGATTATCATTGCAGCCTCCCCCGAGTATGCCCACACTGGACCACCAGGGACACCACCAGGGATGCCCAGCACCAGGTATGCACCCCCTAGACCACCAGGGATGCCAGTCAGTGCCCACAATGGATGCCAATCAGTGCCCACAATGGGCATCACTGATTGGTATGCATTATTGTTTGGCACTGATTGGCATCCATCAGTACTATATAATACAATACAGTGCCGCTTATCAGTGACCATCCATGCCCATCTGTGCCGCCTATCCATGCCCGTCCATGCCGCCTATCCATGCCAATCCTTGCCAGCTATCAGTGCCAATTTGTGCCACCTATCAGTGCCCATCCGTGTCGCCCATCAGTGCCACCTCATCAGTGCCCATCAGTGTAGCCTTATCGGTACCCGTCACTGCAGCCCCATCAGTGAAGGAGAAAACTTTTATGTCTTTTTTTTATTTGTTTAGCAAAAAATAAAAACCGCAGAGGTGATCAAATACCACCAAAAGAAAGCTCTGTTTGTGGGAAAAAAATGATAACAATTTAATTTGGATACAGTGTAGCATCTCCGACCTTCTCAGGTGACCAGCACTCAAAGGAGCTCTCAAAGCGTCTCCTCAGATAGGTCCCTGGCTTGGCACTAACTCAAGTTTTCCCACTTCAGCATCTCTGGTTAGTTAGAAGACTGCTTGGGTAATGGCTTTAGTTACTCACAATGGTCTCTGGTACTACGGTGTTGGGTCCCTTTGTGGCGACAGCTGTTCCTTTTTACCTCCCGACCGCAGCTTGTTTTCCCAGACAGGAGCACTGTTGCTTCTGGTTGGACTACAAGCTGTAAGTCCCAACCCAACGCTGCTCTCCCACAATGTCCCTCAGGCAGCCTAGCAGCCAGATGTCCCTGGGATAGAAGCTAGCCATGTGACCTAGCAACTCAGGGCAACACATCACACGTCCACATGAGAACTAGGCCCCATTACATCACAGGACACTCCCATCACATCAGAAGACCCCCCATCACATCACAGGACCCCCCCATCACATCAGGCCTTGGTTACCATCACATCAGGCCTAGGCCCCCATTACATCACAGGACACCCCCATCACATCAGAAGACCCCCCATCGCATCAGAAGACCCCCCATCACATCAGGCCTTGGGCCCCATCACATGAGGACTAGGCCCCCATTACATCACAGGACACTCCCATCACATCAGAAGACCCCCCCATCACATCAGGCCTTGGTTACCATCACATCAGGCCTAGGCCCCCATTACATCACAGGACACTCCCATCACATCAGAAGACCCCCCCATCGCATCAGAAGACCCCCCATCACATCAGGCCTTGGTTACCATCACATCAGGCCTAGGCCCCCATTACATCACAGGACACCCCCATCACATCGGAAGACCCCCATCACATCACAGGACCCCCCATCACATCAGGCCTTGGTCCCCATCACATGAGGACTAGGCCCCCATTACATCACAGGACCCCCATCACATCAGAAGACCCCCCCATCGCATCAGAAGACCCCCCATCACATCAGGCCTTGGTTACCATCACATCAGGCCTAGGCCCCCATTACATCACAGGACACCCCCATCACATCAGAAGACCCCCATCACATCACAGGACCCCCCCATCACATCAGGCCTTGGTCCCCATCACATGAGGACTAGGCCCCATTACATCACAGGACACTCCCATCACATCAGAAGACCCCCCATCACATCACAGGACCCCCCATCACATCAGGCCTTGGTTACCATCACATCAGGCCTAGGCCCCCCATTACATCACAGGACACTCCCATCACATCAGAAGACCCCCCATCACATCACAGGACCCCCCCCCCATCACATCAGGCCTTGGTCCCCATCACATGAGGACTAGGCCCCATTACATCACAGGACCCCCATCACATCAGGCCTTGGTCCCCATCACATGAGGACTAGGCCCCATTGCAGCCATGAGGCTGTTTACCGCGTGATCACAGATGGTTCCGCCCCACCCCTCCACGGCGACCGCGGGCGCGCTCTGCGCATGTACGTTGGTGGCCGCCCCACCTCTCCATGGTGATCGCGGGCGCGCTCTGCGCGTGTACGTTGGTGGCCGCCCCACATCTCCACGGCAATCGCGGGCGCGCTCTGCGCGGGCACGTTGGTGGCGGCGTGTTCCCGGGAACACTGCTCGCCACTGATGCTGGTAAACAGCCATTGGCCGTTTACCACGCAATTGACTGTGATCATTCCAAATGCAGCCACTGTGCCCAAATACAGACACTGTCGCACACACTCTCCCCAAACGCAGACATTGTGCCCCAAACGCAGCCACTGTGCCCAAATGCAGCCACTGTCCCCAAACGCACACACTGTCCCCAATATTGTGCCCATATTCTTCAGCTTTAAGGCCCCTTTCACACTGGGGCGGTTTTGAGGCGTTACAGCGCTAAAAATAGCGCCTGAAAAAAACCGGCCCCTGTCATTCGGCTTTCACACTGAAGCGGTGCGCTGGCAGGACAGTGAAAAAAGTCCTGCTAGCCACATCTTTGGAGCGGTGAAGGAGCGGTGTATTCACCGCTCCTAAACCGCTCCTACCCATTGAAATCAATGGGACAGCGCGGCAATACCGCCGGCAAAGCGCTGCAGCGGCGCTTTGCGGGTGGTTTTAACCCTTTTTTCGGCCGCTAGCGGGGGTTAAAACCACCCCGCTAGCGCCCGCAGACCGCCGCTAAAACGACGGTAAAGCGCCGCTAAAAATAGCGGTGCTTTACCGCCGACGCCCTCACAGCCCCAGTGTGAAAGCAGCCTAATAAATACACTGCTAATTGTTCAGCTTTAATAAATACACTGCTAATTGTTCAGCTTTAATAAATACACTGCTAATTGTTCAGCTTTAATAAATACACTGGCAATACCGCCGGCAAAGCGCCGCTGCAGCGGCGCTTTGCGGGTGGTTTTAACCCTTTTTTCCGCCGCTAACGGGGGTTAAAGCCACCCCGCTAGCGCCCGCAGACCGCCGCTAAAACGACGGTAAAGCGCCGCTAAAAATAGCGGTGCTTTACCGCCGACGCCCTCACAGCCCCAGTGTGAAAGCAGCCTAATAAATACACTGCTAATTGTTCAGCTTTAATAAATACACTGCTTATTATTCAGCTTTAATAAATACACTGCTTATTATTCAGCTTTAATAAATACACTGCTTATTGTTCAGCTTTAATAAATACACTGCTTATTGTTCAGCTTTAATAAATAATATACATATTGGTGCTGCCGATGATATAATAAAGCCATCATTAGCTCCGCCCGCCCACCCGCAAGTCTCCGCCCACTTGAGTATGATTTTTCACCACCACTTAAGATTCAGAGGCATGTTATTAGGGTGGGCGGGGCTGCTGCTGACGTCCTGAGCATCTGTTCAGCTCCGCCCGCCCACCAGCATTTCTGTGTCTATAATTTTTAACCACCGCTGAACTTACGATCTTGCGCATGCGCCGTTCAGATCACGGACTTGGCGCATGCGCAGTAAAGGCCCGCCGTCAGCTGTTAGAGTGACGGAGCCTCACCGGAAGTGACGGGGTGAGCGAAATTCACGGGTCGCATGAAATTTTATCACACCGGGAATGTAAGTGTTTTTTGAAACTGGGTTTACTCGCGCTTTAAGGGGGTGTGGCAGGGGGCGTGTCATATGCCTTCATACATTTGCTAGTAGGTGTCCCTCATTCACATCTCAAAATGTCGGGAGGTATGCCATAAATGACTCAACACCATAACAGTTTGACTACCAGGGGGATAACATTTGGTTCTGGGTGTTGGAGTCTATTATCACACAAAGATTTCCACCTTCACTAAAAAGCTCTGTGCTCATCCTAACGCCTTAAAGTCCAGCTACAGGAAATAGGCAAAATCTATCCTTGCAGTGGGGCCCCATCATCGTACTGCAAGGGTTAATGACTCACTCAGACTAAAGGGGCAGGAATAAGGAACAATACTTATCTTTTTCCACTCTCCAGCATGGCCCCTCCAGTGGGGCGACCAGTCCTACAAAGCCACCTAGCTGTGGTCACTTCCTTGCCAATGTAAGTGGTCAAAGATGTAACTTCCTCAACTGTAAGTCCTCAATAGTAAAGAGAACTGCTAGACTGACAAGAGGTTAGCAAAGACAACCGCCAGAGATATTGCCACAACCTCACGTGCCCAAACAATTGCTTCTAAATTCTTTTTGCTTGTTCAATAAAGTTTTAATTTGGTATTTCCATGCAACATATGGTTACATACAATGTCCATCTAGGAGTACAATGTCCACAGGGTTACAAGGTTGCTGTGCAAATTCACTGCAGAATGAACAATGTCGTCACCGTTAGCTATAGAACATGGGGGAATGATAATGTAAGAATGAACACCTACTAATGATTCTCTGACAGGAACTTCTGTCAGATCCAGGACTTTTTTTTAGTGGGAATGCAGGGAGCGCAGTTCCAGAGCCTCCAGTCCTGAATGTATGTAAAAGCAAGCTGTGTGAGTTATGCTGGAGGGTCTATTGATGCTGGCTGCTGGGGAACGTATTGTCACTGATAAGGATCTGTTTTTGCATCGCTTTGCATCCTGTGAGTGTGCACAGTCGGCTCGTCTTCCCACTGGGCTTGCTGTGCATTACTGAACTACTATTACAATACAGTTCTGTTCTCTGCAACCGCCCCCCATGTTGAGGGCAGGATGCCTGGTATGGTTCAGGAAGAGGGGGGGGATTGGTGTTCGCTCAAGCCCAGTGGGAAGACGAGCCGACTGTGCACACTCACAGGATGCAAAGCGATGCAGTAGGTCTCAAATGTATCCACAGTATCCGTCTTGAGGGTCAGAATGCAGCTGCCGGAGACTTCCAGAAAGAATGGCATGCCCCTGCACTTTCCACATTCATCTTGAACCTCTCCCTGACGCACTAACAGACGGATGACCTTTCCTTTTATGTTGCTGGTGGGGATCAGTTTTTGTGTGAGGGTCTATTGTTGCCGGTGTGGGATCTATTATTGCTGGGGGGGTTTATGTTGCTGGTATGGATTTACTGTTGAGGGGGAAAGGTCTATTGTTGCTGGCTGCTGGAGGGTCTATTAAGGCTGGCGGCTGTGAGATATGTTGTTGCTGCTGGGGGGTTCTAATGTTGCTGGGGTGGATCTTTTGTTGTGGGGGTCTATTGTTGCTGGGGTGGATCTCCTTCGTGGTTGTTGTCCCCATCTTCTTCTTCATTCTTCTGTTCTTCCAATGTTGACACAACGCTCTCTCCCGCTGTAATGCCGTGGACACGGTGCACGGCGACTTATATAGGCAAAAGGGGCAGGGTCACCGGGTGATGTCACCCGGTGACTCCGCCTCTTATGATGTCGCAGTCCCAGCATGCCCCGGGGCTGTGACATAAATTATTAAAGGGGGCTCCCATATTCCTATAAGCCCCCCGCCCGCAGACCCCGACAACCAAAGGCCAGGGTTGTCGGGAAGAGGCCCTTGTCCTCATCAACATGGGGAGACGGTGCTTTGGAGTGGGGGGGCCACAGGGTGCCCCCCTTCCCCAAAGCACCCACCCCCCATGTTGAGGGCATGCGGCCTGGTACGGTTCAGGAGGGGGGGTTCATGTGTCCCCACCTCCTTTCCTGACCGACCATGCTGCATGCTCGGATAAAGGTTTAGAATGGACTTTGGGGGGACCCCACACCGTTTTTTCAGCGTAGGGCGTTACCCTTAAAATCCATGCCAGACCTAAGGGCCTGGTGTACAGTACCCTGTAGCCGAGAACCAGCGCGATAGGACCGCACTGTTAACATTCCCGCGGGCAGGTGCTGTAGTTGTCGTTGCTTCGTAGTTGGTCCGTCGGACCAGCATACAGACGAGCGGACTTTCTGTCAGGAACTGGGTCCGGCGGACTTTTGGCGGGAAGATATAAAACATGTTTTATTTCTAGGTCCGCCGGACTTTGGGGAAGAAAAAGTCCACTGGAGTCCACACGCGATCGAATTGTCCGATGGACTCTGGTCCGCTGGACAAAGTCTGCCGGAAAGTCCGATCGTGTGTATGCGGCATAAGGCTAGCAATACACGTTAAAATGTATTTTGTGAAGTCACTCAATTCCACTATCCACCCTACATAGTGTGGATGGGGGGATGTCCTTTGGTGGCTATTATACTCAGACATTGTTCAGTATGTTAATGATATGCCTCTTGTAGAACTAATTCATTTTAAATAAATGTCCCATCTGATTAAAGTACATTTCCTGTTTACAATGGCTTTCTGGATGGAAACCCCAAAAAAGTGTCCCTGTAAAAAAAAAAAAAATGATTTTGAAGGGTTAAAACAATATCATATTCTGACTTATAACCTTTTAACCACTTGCCGACCGACTCCTGTACATATATACATCGGCACTTTGAAGATAACGGCAGCAGCGGGGGGGGGCGTGACCGGAAGTACTGGGGAGAGGACGCGTCTCTGCCGAGCTCCGCCGGCCGAGATATAATCCTTCTCCATCCACTGTTCTCAGGCTGGATTCTGGCCGGCGGACACCTCAGCGTACTCCCCGCAAGTCCCCTAAGTGAAGCCACTGCGGTATTGCAGCTCTGGACAGGCCGCGAGTCCCGCAATCGGGCCTGAGGCCTACTTCACATTGTGAACGCCGGCCGCCATCTTGCGGCCTACAGGGACACCGGAGCCTCCGCGCTCGAGTACCGACGGCCGCGCGGATAGCGGCGACACACGCACGCGCCCATCGTGTGTCAGAGGAGCCCCCCTGAGGCCTGAGGAAAGAATTCGGCGGTGGGGACCGACGCTGTCAGGCAGCACGCTTGTCTGGAGGACACACTGGAGGCTGAGGTAGGCGGTGGCCATCTTGGTACACCCAGTCCACCATTACAGGCCCTTCACACTCCCACAGGCAGCTCCAGCTCCCCCCCTCAACTGCATACCACCCAACCAGAATATAGTGGCCCTGGAAGGCCTTAGGATGGGCATGTAATTATATATACTTTGACTGGGGGTGCATACGCAGTCGCAGGGATAATGGCAGCATAATTCCCTAGCATTGCGCCGTCGGAACATTCCACTTGGCAGATAAGGCATATTCAGCTAACAATTATTGTCACATCTACCCCAATCACTGCATGCACTACTGGGCAACCGGCGGGTATGTATAATACGCCCCGGAACAGATCACAGCAGAAATCCTCTCCGATCCGGGGGAAGGCGAAAGGAAAGGGAAAGATGGCGCCCGAACCGCCGGAACCTGACGACACCACCCAGCATTCAGACGATAGCCTGTCACAGTTTCCCTCTAACCTTGCAAGCCCTGTGGACACTAACTCTGAAGCTTTGCTGCAGAAATTCCATACCATAGTAAGGGACGAGATCACCACGGCCTCTCGCAAACTGTCAGCTGAGCTGGTGAAGGGTCTTAAAGAACTAGGCCACCGCACTAATCAGTTAGAGGAGCGGATGGACCTTACAACTACGGTACTGGAGGGTCATGAGGAAGAGGTGGAGAAACTGAATGCAGAACTTATAACCCTCCAGGACAAACTTGAGTACTCAGAAAATAGGGCCCGTAGAGGAAATTTGCGTATACGCGGCCTCCCGGAGACCGTTACGGACCTCCAGGGTACAGCTACAGCGTTCTTCCAGGAGCTTGCACCCGACATCCCTACGGAACGCCTGGAATTCGACCGTATCCACAGGTCCCTCGCTCCCAAGCCAACTGATGGCCCCCCTAGAGATGTGATTATAAAATTTCACTTCTACAGAACCAAGGAACGACTTCTCCAAGCGGCCAGAGAATTTCCGGACATTACATTTCAGGGAAACACCCTCCAACTGTTTGCAGACCTTTCCCCGGTCACTATCGCTTAAAGGCGGAATATGAAGCCCTATCTGCAAATTCTGCAAGCCAGAAACATCCGCTACCGATGGGGGTTCCCCTTTAAACTCTCCTTTTATCATTTGGGACGTCAGTTTCATGCCTCATCTTTGCCGGATCTGAGGCGGCAATTCCAGGAGCTGCAATTTGACCTCCCTCCTTCTCAACCCGATGCAGCAGTGGCCCGCCCGGGTCCCTCCCGGGCCCCACAGAGATCTTCACAATCCTCACAGCACGGATCCCAAGCCCTCCGCTCTCTCAAGGCTCAGAGGTTTCAAGAAGCTTCAACAGACGGACATCGCTAGAAAAGTGTTGCTTCTGCCTTTAGTTAGTTTGTTTGTGTTTTGTTTTAGTTTTTTCTCTGCCTTCACGCAGCAGACCGCATCGGGTCTCCTGAACAAGCCGCAACTATTGCCACCAGGCGATTGGAGCATGACACCTCCGGACCATAACTCTGAGGAGTGGTAAGCTAGTCTTTATTTTATTATGGACTGTCTGTGCTGGTCTTCAACCCTGGACTGTAATGACCCACCTTGCCGGCGGTGGATGTCGGGTGGGGGAACTGTCTTGATCCTTTCTTGGACAATTGATGCACTCGGGTAATGACTGCCGTCTCCCCCCCCCCCCCCCCCCAGTTACATAAGCTTTCTTCAATACCCCATTACTTTATTTTTTTTTTATTTTTTTGGCTCTCCCAATATAGTCAAAAAAAAATTTTTTTTCTTTTTTTTTTTAACGGAGTTCTACTTATTATTTCAGTTTTCAATGTTCTTGTTTTTGAACTCTTTCCTCTTGCCCCTCATGGCCTGGATCTCTGTATACTGAGGCATTGGACACCTCGCCCCCCCCTCCTCCTTTTTTATTTTTTTTTATATTTTTTTATTTTTTTCTCGTATGTGTATATGTGTATGTATGTATGTATATGTATATATATGTATATATGTATGTGTGTATGTATATGTATATATGTGTATATATAATGTGAATTAAGAATGTGTACAAGCTATATGGACTTGGCTCCTGCCTGATATTGGCCAGTTGGGGTGAGGCCTTACGCCCACCTGATTTTAGGTTTCACTCAGCTGCCGCTGGGTTCATGCTGCTTATTCATGGGCAGGGGGTCATCACACGCACTAACCTGTGTACTTGTTTTTTTTCTTTTTTTTTTTTACTTGTTCTTGGGGTTTATATATATATGCCTTTGTTGACATGTTCTTTTATATACATGGTTATTGTTTCAGTTAAGCCTAATGGTCTCCGACGGACCACTGCACCCTCATGTTGTGGTACTTGATCCGAACTAACGTTCGAGTCGACACCCGACCAGATAGTGGGATGTTCAACCCACGACCCATGGCACTCTTACTGTTACAGTGTTATATGTTCACAGCATTGCATGATTCTATTACCTTTACTGACGTGATACGTCACTTCTCTCTTCCTTCTCCCTCTTCACTGCTTCTATCCCTTTCTCTCCCCTCTGGGTTCGCAGGGTGTGTACTCTGGTTCCAGGTTGATGATCACCCAGTACTGTCCCTATGACAATTAACTGGTTGTCCCTGAATGTCCAGGGCATGAACTTTCCCCATAAGAGGGTGAAGGTTATTAAATATTTGCGCAAGCAACAAATTGACATTGCTTGTTTACAGGAGACACATTTTTCGAGACCTCCCATCCTAGGTACTTCGATGCTCAGTTCCCTCAGGTATTTTTTGCAAATGCTTCAACTAAACAAAGGGGGGTTCTCGTGGCTTTTCGCAAATCTGTTCCATTTAATTGCATTAAACAAATCGCAGACCCTGAGGGACGATATCTATTTCTCCAAGGAACCATTCATGACACAGAGGTTACTGTGCTGACGTACTATGCCCCGAATGTAAACCCGGGGCCCTTCTTGACCCATGTCTGTGCCCTGCTTATGTCTCACTGTAGGGGCACCCTCCTTCTTGTGGGTGACTCTAATCTTATATTAAACCCCAAACTAGATAAGCATCCGTCCGAGAGTATTGGACAGTCGGCAGGGGCTAAAAAATTCTCGTCCTCTTTGCAAACATTTGACTTGGTTGACCTGTGGAGAGAGTGTCATCCACAGGGCAGGGACTACACCCATTACTCTCACCCCCATCACGTTCACTCAAGGATAGACCATATGTTTATGCTTAGACGTCACCTTCCGTTAGTGGTATTGGCCTCAATCTTGGCTGTTCCTTGGTCGGATCACGATCCAGTGCTAGTCGTCTGTCACTCTATCCTAGATAGACCTAGATTTTCACCCTGGGTGATGAATGATTCCCTCCTCTCACATGCAGGGGTGTCGGCGGATATTATTAAGGCTTCGGAGGACTACTTTTGTGAAAACTTGGGCTCGGTGCAGTCTCCGGTGGTCCTTTGGGAGGCTTATAAAGCGGTGTTACGGGGTCGGATAATTGGTCTGGCTTCGGCCCGTAAGAGGGCTAGAGAGGCAAAACAAAAAGAGCTTGAGTCTCGATTGGAGTCGCTATCTGAGAAGTTTAAACAATCTCCCACCCCAGGCAACCGTAAGTTGCTGGACTTAGCCAGATCAGAGCTCGATCTGTGTCTCACTGAGGGTGCTGAGCGTGTACTGCGCTGGTCCCGCCAGAGGTGGTATATGAGAGCAAATAAGCCGAACCATATGTTAGCTAACAGACTCCGAACCTTTGCCCCTAAATTGAACCCGATCACTCTCCGAGATCGAAACAATGTCCTATCAGGGAACCCGAAGCATGTCCTGGAGGAATTTGGGTATCGTCTTGCGAAGCTATACGCGGCACCAGAGGGAAATGTGGCTCAGAGCACGGCAAATTTCCTGGAAGGCCTTTCGCTCCCATCCTTAACGGGGGCTCATGTTACCCTCATGGATAGGGACATTCAGCTCTCCGAAGTTCTACAAGCAATAAAAGAACTTAAAGTGGGAAAACGTCCTGGGCCTGACGGGTTCACTGTGCTTTATTATAGGAAGCTGGCATCGGTAGTAGCTCCCCACCTGGTGGCAATGTACAATTCGGTGAAAAACGGATACCCTCTAACCCCGGATCTTCTGACGGCGAATGTAGTGATGATTCCTAAGCCTGACCGTGACCACTCATCTTGGGCCAATTTCAGGCCTATTTTTGCTCATTAATGTAGATATGAAACTCCTGACAAAAATCTTGGCGACTCGACTAAACTCTTTTCTCCCTCGTATAATAAAAAAATACCAGGTTGGCTTCATACCACAGAGACAGGCGGGAGATGCAATTCGACGTATAGTTCAACTCCAACATATAGCCCAGGCTCGCTCCCTGGAATCCATGCTTCTCTCCCTCGATATAAATAAGGCCTTTGACTCCTTATCTTGGCCCTATCTCATGTCTGTCCTGCGACATTATGGATTTGGGACTTCTTTTATGACTTGGATGTCAGCCCTGTATGATTCCCCCCGAGCTAAAATTAAGTATTACGGATTCGAATCCCCCATTTTTGATATCAGCAGGGGAACCCGACAGGGGTGTCCGCTGTCACCCCTTCTTTTTGTGTTGGCACTGGAACCCCTGGCGGAGGCAATAAGAGCACACCCGGATATCAAGGGCATTGAAATAGCAGGTTGCCCCCATAAGATTTCTTTATTCACTGATGACATTCTTCTTTCTGTCACTTCTCCTAGAACTTCCCTGCCAAACCTACACACACTGTTGCAAACCTTTGCATCTCTCTCAGGACTCCAGATTAACTCATCAAAGTCGAAGGCATTGTCAACTAACCTCTCTGTGGAGTTGCTGAGGGACTTGCAGTCAGCCTTTCCTTACCAGTGGGTCTCCTCTTTGCCTTATTTGGGAATCCGACTCAAATCGACATATCAGGCGAATTATCCTCCATTATTCAAAAAATGAATGGATATGTTGTCAGCGTGGTCCTCCTTACCCCTTTCATGGTTCGGGAGAATATCAGCCATCAGAATGACGTATCTCCCAAAGCTACTTTACTACTTTAGGGTTCTTCCTATCTCAATTCCCTCCCATGTCCTCAATACCCATCAGCGTAGGATCCTGCAATTTATCTGGGGATCATCTCGCCCCCGTATTAATAAACAAATCATGTTCGCCAACAGAAGTAATGGGGGCCTCTCGGTCCCGAATATAAGAGATTACTACGTAGCTGCTGCCATTGCTCCGCTCTCTCACCTCCACGAGACATATCAACTCCCATTATGGGCGACTATTGATCTGCTTGAGACTGACCCCATCCCAATCTCTTCATTACCATGGCTCCCGCCTATAAACCGCCCTAAGATTACAGGGCCTTGTATGCTTCATATGCTACGAATTTGGGACTCGGTGAAATACTCGGCGGGGCTGGCTTCTCCCCATCTCCCGCTGTTGCGACTTTTACGTTGCCCACTTTTCCCACCGGGCCTGGACAACCCAGCGCAATTCAGGTGGTGGACCATGAATGGATTCGGCGACGTACACTCCTTACTTACTCCCACTAGGATCTTAACATACGATGTTTTACGCTTGTCACATGACATACCTCTACGAGAATATTTCAGGTATCTACAGATCCGTCATTTTCTCCAGAGCCTCATTAAGTCTCAAGACGCCCCATACAGGTTGACACCGTTTGAGAGCATCTGTAGACCCAGGCCCCACTCGCCTGGTCTGATATCTATGATATACTCAGCTCTGATCTCTAAGGCCGCGTACACACGCGGGGACTGTTCGCCCAACTTTGTCCGTCAAACAGTTTCAGCAAACAGTCCGCTCAAAATTAGCATGGACGGACATGGCCACACACGACGAACGAACAGTTTGCTGAAACCGTGCGCGATGACGTGAACGGCACGTACGACGGGACGAAAAATACGACGTCCTATACACTGCATTATAACTTTCGGCGTGTAAATCCTTTCTGAGCATGCGCGGAACTTAGTTTGACGAACAAGCCTACACACGAGGGGACTGTTCACAAAGTTTCAGCGGACAGTTTTTCGGAATTTCCGAAAAACCTTGTTCAGCGGACTGTTCGCTGAAACTGTCCGCTGAAAGCCCACACACGGGCGGACTGTCCGCCGAAACACTGTTCAGCGGACAAAGTTGGCCGAACAGTCCCCGCGTGTGTACGTGGCCTGAGAGGAGACCTCCAGTGAGGTCTTATCATCTGCAGTGGGAGAGAGAGTTGGGGAGGCGGTTGGATCCGGAGGATTGGCAGGCAATGACCCTAGCCGTATCCAATTGCTCGCGCAACGTAGTGATTCTGGAAAATGCATATAAGGTGTTATATCGGTGGTATTATACCCTGACGCGCCTGGCACGCTTTGTTTCTACTTGTTCCCCTCTTTGTTTCAGGGAATGTGCCCAAGAGGGTACTATGGCCCATATTTGGTGGACGTGCCCACGGGTGTGCAGACTATGGGTCAGGGTGTATGCATTGCTCCGTAGCCTCCTTCAAGTAAATCTTAAAAGAGATCCGTTTGAGGCACTCCTTGGCAAACCAATCATTGCGCTATTGCGTCCGGAGCGCCAATTGGCGCAACATCTCTTTACTGCAACTAAGTTGACAATAGCCAGAGCATGGAGAACCCCAACCCTGAGTTTCGAGGCAGTCAAGAACCGACTAAATGATGTTATGGTCAATGAAAAATTGTCTTCTGTTCTTTCTGACACACACGCCAAGTTCCTACGTGTCTGGCAACCCTGGATCGCATACCATTATTCTCCTAGATTCGATGTTGCTATATTATCAATATAAGGACCGGTTGTGCACACCCTGTGAGCCCATTCTCTTCCTTCTCTCCCCTCCCTCCCCTCTCTCTCCCTCGTCCCCTCTTCCTTTTCTTTTTTTTTGACCCTCTCTGCTCCTCTCCTCCTTTCCATTCTACGACCTCTTTTAACCACTTCCCGACCAGCGCACGACGATGTACGTCGACAGCATGGCACGGGCAGGCATATTGGCGTACATGTACGTCCAATATTCGTTGCCGCCGTGCCATCGCTGGTCGGGACCCCCGTGAGTCCGGTCGCGGGACCCGCAGACTCGATCGCCGCGGGCATCCCCGCGATCGTCTAGTCGGGACCCCCGTGAGTCCGGTCACGGGGATGCCCGCGGACTCGATCGCCGCGGGCATCCCCGCGATCGTCTTTGGAGCGGCGGAATGGAGGAAATGCTGTATAAACAACATTTTCATTTTGGTCGGGACCCCCGTGAGTCCGGTCGCGGGACCTGCGGACTCGATCGCCGCGGGCATCCCCGCGATCGTCTTCGGAGCGGCGGAATGGAGGAAATGCTGTATAAACAACATTTTCATTTTGGTCGGGACCCCCGTGAGTCCGGTCGCGGGACCCGTGGACTCGATCGCCGCGGGCATCCCCGCGATCGTCTTCGGAGCGGCGGAATGGAGGAAATGCTGTATAAACAACATTTTCCCATTCTGCCTAGCAACTAGTGACGCTGATCTCTGCTCCATGTGATTGGAGCAGAGATCAGTGTACACTAAATGAAAGCCCAACCCCCCCACAGTTAGTAACACACCCCTAGGAACACTTAACCCCTACACTGCCACCCACTGGTTAACCCTTTCACTGCCAGTGTCATTTACACAGGAATCACTGCATTTATATAGCAGTGATTACTGTATAAATGACAATGGTCCCAAAAATGTGTCAAAAATGTCCGATGGGTCCCCGACAATGTCGCAGTCACAATAAAAATCGCAGATCGCCGCCATTACTAGTAAAAAAAAAAATAATAAAAAATTATTAATAAAAATGCTATAAAACTATCCCTATTTTGTAAACGCTATAACTTTTGCGCAAACCAATCAATAATCGCTTATTGCGATTTTTTTTACCAAAAATATGTAGAAGAATACGTATCGGCCTAAGTTGAGGGAAAAAAATGTTTTTTTATATATTTTTGGGGGATATTTATTATAACAAAAAGTAAAAAATAATGCGTTTTTTTCAAAATTGTCGCTCTATTTTTGTTTATAGCGCAAAAAATAAAAACCGCAGGGGTGATCAAATACCACCAAAAGAAAGCTCTATTTGTGGGAAAAAAAGGACGTCAATTTTGTTTGGGAGCCACGTCGCATGACCGCGCAATTGTCAGTTAAAGCGACGCAGTGCCGAATCGCAAAAAGTGGTCTGGTCTTTGACCAGCAAATTGGTCCGGTCTGAAAGTGGTTAATCAACTCTTGACTCTTAGCACATCTTCCTCTCTCCTTCTTTCTTTTGTCATACCAATTTACAATTGATGATTACGATGGGCTGTTAATGTATTGTACAACAAGCTTCTGTTAAAGTCCTGTGGAAACCCGGGTCCACCCGGACACGGAAAATGTGGGCATCGCTTGGGCAACAGCCTGCTTTACTTAATATTACACTGTAGCCCACCTGAACGTTAATTTGTATAAAAACCTATTGTATTGGAATGTACACTTGTTATTTGACAATAATAAAAACTTTTGTAAAAGAAAAGAAGATAACGGCAGCAGCATCGAGTTATCCATCTTTTCAGGAGCCGGTCGTATTCACGATAATGGTGGTCTCTGCAGCGGATTCGCCGCGAGATCACCGTTATCGGCGGTGGGAGAGGGGGCCCCCTCCCGCCGCTCTCCTGCACCCTCCGCCGCGGCGGAAGCGATCCGGTCCTCTCAGTGCCTGAGTATAGAGAAGAGAGAGGCTAAGATGGCCCCCGCCTGTCTCCATACCATAGCAGGGCGGAAGCGACGTCAAAACTTCACTTCCACCCATAGCTCTTAAAGGCACATTTTTTCAAAGTAATTTTTTCAAATGGCAATTATTTATTGCATTTTAGTCCAAATATGAGATCTGAGGACTTTTTGACCCCAGATCTTATATTTAAGAGGTCCTGTCATGCTTTTTTCTATTACAAGGGATGTTTACATTCCTTGTAATAGGAATAAAAGTGACCCCAATTTTTATTTTTTATTTTTTAAACAGTGAAAAAAATAATAAAATTAAGTAAAATAATTAACTTAAAATATGCAAGCTGTAGATTTTTTAAACATCGCCTATGGGGTAAAAGTTTGACGCCATTCCACAAGCGGATTCAATTTTGAAGTGTGACATGCTGGGTATCAATTTACTCGGAGTAACATTATCTTTCACAATATAAAAAAAATTGGGCTAACTTTACCGTGGTCTTATTTTTTTTATTTAAAAAAAAAGGGATTTTTTTTCCCCAAGTGCAAGAAATTCATGTGACTGTTCAGTGTGTTGTCAGCACATCGGGGTAAAGGGTAATCATTCCATAAAGACTCGGAATGGCGGACAGGACATTTCTGGGAATACTGATTCTTCTCTCTCTACACCAGACATGTAAGTTTTTTTTGTTCAAATTGTTTTTATTGAAGATATACAAAAGTACAAGCAACCAGCAACAAAGTCCAGAACAATTCTGAAAACAACGAACATTGATATAACGTAGGTAACCATACATTTTACTTTTCTACCATACGTGAGCTGGGGGTTTCCATCTCCTTCACCTCCCACACCCCATCCGGGATCAAGCTGTGTAGGGGGTAGCCAGTTCAGGATCCCCATAAAATGTACAGAGTTCGGTGAACCAAGAGAAACGTGTAAGTTTTAACCTTTTTTCATTGGTGAGGGGAATGAACCGTTCATTTAACTGTAAAGATGATAAAGAAAAGATCTAAGATATGGTGTTCAGGCACATGGAAGTGATAGGACTGTGAACATTGCGCTCTCCTAGAACTATAATCTGAATACAGAGAACAATTTTAATTACTGCCATAAACGTAATGTGACCAAAAACATAGCTCCCAACTGTCCCTGATTTTGTGGGACTGTCCCTGATTTTGAAGGAACTGTCCCTGATTTCGAGGGACTGTCCCTGATTTGGAGCAATGTCCCTCTGTCCCTCATTCCCCCTCATTTGTGCTTCATTTTGATCTGATCTATATAGTTTGTATATAAAATGCACTATTTATCTTTCAAGAAGGGTTTCTTAGCGCTAAACCTTCCATCCAAATTCTAAATGACTGCATTTGTAAATTTTAATAGCCAATATAAAGGAATAGTAGTGATAAAAAAGCCCTTGTGAATTTAACCTTTTTTTTTGGTTAATTCTCCTTTAAAGTGGAAGTAAACCCTGCTATTGTTTTCAGTCAAGGAAGCTGCCATCTTGGCCTCTAATATTTCTTCAACTGCCAAAATGCTGTACATGTGATCAGTTATGACACCAGCCATTGGATGGTTTGAAAGTTTGGTTGACAGCACAGTGAGAGTTAGCATTTCTGGCATGCCGGGAATGTAAGTGTTTTTTGAAACTGGGTTTACTCGCGCTTTAAGGGGGTGGGGCAGGGGGCGTGTCCTATGCCTACATACATTTGCTAGTAGGTGTCCCTCATTCACATCTCAAAATGTTGGGAGGTATGCCATAAATGACTCAACACCATAACAGTTTGACTACCAGTGGGATAACATTTGGTTCTGGGTGTTGGAGTCTCTTATTATCACACACAGATTTCCACCTTCACTAAAAAACTCTGTATTCTTCCTAACGCCTTAAAGTCCAGCTACAGGAAATAGGCAAAATCTATCCTTGCAGTGGGGCCCCATCATCGTACTGCAAGGGTTAATGACTCACTCAGACTAAAGGGGCAGGAATAAGGAACAATACTTATCTTTTTCCACTCTCCAGCATGGCCCCTCCAGTGGGGCGACCAGTCCTACAAAGCCACCTAGCTGTGGTCACTTCCCTGCCAATGTAAGTGGTCAAGATGTAACTTCCTCAACTGTAAGTCCTCAATAGTAAAGAGAACTGCTAGACCGACATTAGCAAAGACAACCGCCATAGCCATTGCCACAACCTCACGTGTCCAAACAATTGCTTCTAAATTCTTTTTGCTTGTTCAATAAAGTTTTAATTTGGTATTTCCATGCAACATATGGTTACATACAATGTCCATCTAGGAGTACAATGTCCACAGGGTTACAAGGTTGCTGTGCAAAATCACTGCAGAATAAACAACGTTGTCACCGTTAGCTATAGAACGTGGGGGGATGATAATGTAAGAATGAACACCTACTAATGATTCTCTGACAGGAACTTCTGTCCGATCCAGCACTTTTTTTAATGGGAACGCAGTTCCGGAACTTCCAGCACTGAATGTATGTAAAAGCAAGCTGTGTGAGTTATGCTGGAGGGTCTATTGATGCTGGCTGCTGGGGGATCTATTGTCACTGATGGGGATCTGTTTTTGTGTGAGGGTCTATTGTTGCTGGTGTGGGATCTATTATTTCTGGGGGGGGGGGGCTTATGTTGCTGGTAGGGATTTACTGTTGAGGGGGTAATGTCTATTGTTGCTGGCTGCTGGAGGGTTTATTGAGGCTGGCGGCTGTGAGATATGTTGTTGCTGCTGGGGGTTCTAATGTTGCTGGGGTGGATCTTTTGTTGTGGGGGTCTATTGTTGCTGGGGTGGATCTTATGTTGCAGGGGTGGTACTTTGCTGTGGTTGGTGCATTGTGCTGCTGGGGGATATAATGTTGTTGGGGGTGGTACTTTGTTGTGGTTGGCCCATTGTTGATGTGTGGGGGGTCTTATGTTGCTGGGTGGATCTTATGTTGCTGGGGGTGGAATTTTGTTGTGATTGGTCCATTGTTGCTGGGGGGGGGGGGGTCTTTGTGGTGTGGGAGAACTATTGTTGCTGAGGATTCTATTGTTGTTGGGGGGGTTATTGTTGCTAGGTGAGGTCCATTGTTGCTGGGGAAGTCTATTGTTGTGTAAGGGATCTATTGTTACTGGGGTGTGGTCTATTGTTGCTGGGGTGGGGTCTATTGTTGCTGGGGAGATCTATTGTTGCTGGCTCTCGAGATCTATTTTACTGCTTTTCTTGCTATTAGACATGAAAAAATTCCATTAAAACTATTTAGCACCACAAAATGATACTTGATGTGGTACTGGGAAGTGGGTGGGTGGTGGAACCAGGGGACAGTGATCAGAGGACGGTAGGTAGAGGAGATAAGGTACAGTGCTTGGAAGTGGGTATGGGTAGAAAATAAGGGACAGTGCTCAGAGGTGGGTAGGGGGAGGAGATAAGGGACAGTGCTCAGAGGTAGGGATGGCCGAACAGTTTTGCGGCGAATTTCGGCTGTTCGAAGTCCGCCAGTTCGGCGGACTATTGGCGCCGTTCGCCCGGCGGACTTCCATGTTTTTACTGTGTAAAGGAACTTTGACCTGATGACACATCCATCATGGGGTACAGGACAGCCAATTGAGACATGACAGCACATGGACACTTGGACATTCCCCCTAACTTATAAATACACCCGATCCGGCGGCCATTTTACATTCTTTCTTCTGTCACTATAGGGAAAGGTTGCTGTTTGGAGCAGGGACAGATAAACCACTAGCTATTTGGTACACAAAAGTTCTTTTCAGGACTGGTATAGGTGTTAGGTGTATATAGGTTTGCTGTGCTACTGATTGTTGCAGCAGCCTGAGTGTCTTTTGTCAGTTTAGAGAAAGGGACAGAGCGCTGTGTCTGCTGCTATTTTAGGGACAGCCAGATTAGTCATCATCATCATCATCATCATCATTAGCTGTTACTATCAGGTCCACAAAAGTGCTATTCGAGTGACCAGTAATTGTTCCAGTCTCCTCTGTTTTGCCAGTTTGTATAGGGACAGGAAGGAAGCAGTGTGTCAGGCAGTGAGGGTCAGTTTAAACAGTTGCTGTTACTATTAGTTCCACAAAGGTTCTTTTCAGGACTGGTATCAGTGGTATGGTAATAGGCTTGTACACGTATAATATTCTTTCTTCCAAATATAGAAAGAATATTATACTTGACTGCTGCCCTTCTGCTGCAGTCTGCTAATCATTCACAACTCACTTGTTCCACAAAGCTCTTTATCAGGACTGGTAACTTGGTCTGTCTAGGGTGCTACAGTACATAGGGTTGAGTGAGGTACAGTCTGCCATTCTGTAAGGACTGGTATCGGTCCACAATAGATAGGGTTGAGGTGCACCACTGCTGACCACTGCCCTATACTGCAGCAGTCCTTCATTGGTATAGGGACTGACGTACAATCTGCTAATCAGTCACACACAACCTACTTGGTCCACAAAGGTCCTTATAAGGACTGGTAACTTGGTGAAGGGTGCTGCAGTACATAGGGTTGAGTGAGGTACAGTCTGCTGTTCTGTAAGGACCGGTATCGGTCCACAATACATAGGGTTGAGGTGCACCACTGCTGACCGCTGCCCTATACTGCAGCAGTCCTTCATTGGTATAGGGACTGACGTACAGTCTGCTAATCAGTCACACACAACCTACTTGGTCCACAAAGGTCCTTATAAGGACTGGTAACTTGGTGAAGGGTGCTACAGTACATAGGGTTGAGTGAGGTACAGTCTGCCGTTCTGTAAGGACTGGTATCGGTCCACAATAGATAGGGTTGAGGTGCTCCACTGCTGACCGCTGCCCTATACTGCAGCAGTCCTTCATTGGTATAGGGACTGACGTACAGTCTGCTAATCAGTCCCACACAACCAACTTGGTCCACAAAGGTCCTTATAAGGACTGGTAACTTGGTGAAGGGTGCTACAGTACATAGGGTTGAGTGAGGTACATTCTGCTGTTCTGTAAGGACCGGTATCGATCCACAATACATTGGGTTGAGGTGCACCACTGCTGACCGCTGCCCTATACTGCAGCAATCCTTCAGCAGTATAGGAACTGACGTACAGTCTGCTAATCAGTCACACACAACCTACTTGGTCCACAAAGGTCCTTATAAGGACTGGTAACTTGGTGTAGGTTGCTACAGTACATAGGGTTGAGTGAGGTACAGTCTGCTGTTCTGTAAGGACCGGTATCGGTCCACTATAGATAGGGTTGAGGTGCACCACTGCTGACCGCTGCCCTATACTGCAGCAGTCCTTCAGCAGTATAGGGACTGACGTACAGTCTGCTAATCAGTCACACACAACCTACTTGGTCCACAAAGGTCCTTATAAGGACTGGTAACTTGGTGTAGGGTGCTACAGTACATAGGGTTGAGTGAGGTACAGTCTGCTGTTCTGTAAGGACCGGTATCGGTCCACAAAAGATAGGGTTGAGGTGCACCACTGCTGACCGCTGCCCTATACTGCAGCAGTCCTTCAGCAGTATAGGGACTGACGTACAGTCTGCTAATCAGTCACACACAACCTACTTGGTCCACAAAGGTCCTTATAAGGACTGGTAACTTGGTGTAGGGTGCTACAGTACATAGGGTTGAGTGAGGTACACTCTGCTGTTCTGTAAGGACCGGTATCGGTCCACAATAGATAGGGTTGAGGTGCACCACTGCTGACCGCTGCCCTATACTGCAGCAGTCCTTCAGCAGTATAGGGACTGACGTACAGTCTGCGAATCAGTCCCACACAACCTACTTGGTCCACAAAGGTCCTTATAAGGACTGGTAACATGGTGTAGGGTGCTACAGTACATAGGGTTGAGTGAGGTACAGTCTGCTGTTCTATAAGGACTGGTATCGGTCCACAATAGATAGGGTTGAGGTGCACCACTGCTGACCGCTGCCCTATACTGCAGCAGTCCTTCATCGGTATAGGGACTAAGAGTTTTTTCACAGGGTGATTTAAAAAATGACAGGCAGAGGAAGAGGCAGGCCCTTCCACAGGGGTGGTAGGGGTAGGGCAGGAGCACCAGCCTTGAGCCAAAGTAGGAAGTTGCAGAAGGTGCCTTCAATTACTTTAAAGGACGCACCAGACTTGGTTGAGTGGCTCACTCAGCCTTACTCTTCTGCACCCTCCTCATCCTCTCGATCTGCACCCTCTTCTTCAATCTCTGCTATGTGCACCCCCAAAGACACTACCACCAACAACACCACCACCACCACCACCACCACATACCTTCCGCTTGAGTCACAGGAATTATTTTCCGATCCATATCAAGAGGACATTTCTGATGCGCAGCCACTCTTGGTATTGGATCAGGGAAGAGGAGGTAGCAACAACCGCTACTCAGCAGTCTGACGACAGTACCCAGATCAGCACAAGGAGGAGGTTGGTCCCCGGTGTTGCTGCCTACTCCGAGATCTCTACTTATAGCGGTGGGGAAGGTGACGTTGATGATGACGTGTCTAGTGATGTCACGTGGGTGCCCACAAGAGAGGAAGAGGAGGGGAGTTCAGAGGGAGATATGGACCAGCAGATAGGGAGGAGAAGCAGGACTAACTTACATTGCACAGGAGGGACAAGGCAGACTGCAAATGTATCAGGAGCGAGTCATCGACCATGTACGGTCACATCTGGCGCTCCCAGGACACCGGCACATGGCTCCGCAGTGTAGGCTTTTTTTAACGTGTCCGCTGCTGACAATAGCGTTGCCATCTGCAATCTTTGCAGTCAACGCATTAGTCGCGGTAAGCCCAACACTCACCTAGGGACGACCGCCTTAAGAAGGCACATGGGCAGCCATCACCGAGCCGAGTGGGAGCAACGTAACACATAAAGCCACACTGCAGGCTCTCACCGTCCAGCCTCGTCTTCTACTTCTCCTTCTCCTCTCTCCTCACAATTGTCCTCCACTCCACCTTCCATCAAGCCAAGCTCACATTTTTCTGCAAAAAGGCAGGCTTCCGTGGGCCTAATGTTCGAGCATAAAAAAATGATGACGCCGGATAACCCTCTTGCCCAACGATTGACGGCTGGCTTGTCAGAACTCATAGCCCGCCAACTACTGCCATATAAACTGGTGGACTCGGAGGCCTTTCGCAAATTTGTGGCCATTGGAACACCACAATGGAAGGTCCCAGGAAGGAAGTATTTCTCTGAGAAGGGCATCCCAGAGCTATATGGTGTAATGTTCGGGGGACCAGGTAGATCGCAGGACACAGGCTTTGCTCACAAAGGGTTTATTAAACTTAAATCGCTTTACAGCAGCCAAAAACACAAAGGAAAAAGTTTTTAGTCTCACCGACTTGCACAGTTCAGAATAGCTGTCTCTATCCAAACAGAGCTTGATCTTGCTGGCAGGTAGCTTCCCCTGCCAGGAGCCTTCCAAACAGGACACTGCTGTCCACTTCAGTTGCTGTAACCCAGAACAAACACCAAACACCATCCACCATGTGTTCTCCACTCCTCCACACACATCTACAACTTCCTGTCTTGCTTTTTAAAGACACTTCCTTAACAGGTGGGTTAATCAATTTTATTCCCTTAAAGAGAGCACAACCCAAACAGAGGGGAAATATAGCGTCCTTCCAGGACCCAGCCATGGCGTCCATTACATATCCCCCCCCTGTGCCCCAACGTCAAGGAGGTGGAGGCAACAGTGGAGCTCAAACAATGGACTCGGGAGAGGGCATCTGCATTTTGATGCAGTCTCCCGGGCCTATGCTCCACTACAAATTTAAATTCCTGGAGTGCCAGGAACCACCGGGTAACCCTGGCATTAGTCCCTTTTCCCTGTCTCAGCCATGTTAAAGGGGCATGGTCAGAAATCAACCTAAACTTCCTCCCCAAAAGGTAATATCTGAGGGATTCCAGAGCCCACTTAATGGCCAGACACTCTCGTTCAATTATGGCATAGTTTTTCTCTGCTGGTGTTAACTTCCTGCTGAGGAAGACTATCGGGTGTTCCTCGCCATGAATAACCTGTGACAACACCGCTCCCAATCCTACATCGGAAGCATCAGTCTGGACAACAAACTCTTCTGAAAAATTAGGTGCTACCAGGACAGGGTGTTGGCACAGCGCCGACTTGAGCTCCAAAAAAGCCTTCTCAGCGTCTGCATTCCACTCCACCATGACCGATTTCCGACCCTTAGTCAGCTCGGTCAACGGAGCCGCCAACGTGGCGAAGTTGGGTACAAATCTCCTGTAGTATCCCACCATGCCCAGGAATGCACGTACCTGCTTTTTTGTGAGGGGGCGGGGCCAATTCTGTATAGCCTCTATCTTGTTGACCTGAGGTTTCACTACCCCTCTACCCACGATATAACCCAGGTATTTCACCTCCTCCATTCCCAAAGCACATTTTTCAGGGTTTATTGTAAACCCCTCCTTCCAAAGAGAGTCCAGCACTGCCTGCACTTTGGGCAAATGCGATTCCCAGTCTTTGCTAAAAATGACTATATCGTCCAAGTACACTGAGGCGTACTCCCGGTGAGGTCGTAAAATCCTATCCATTGCTCTCTGGAACGTGGCTGGAGCAGTTTGCAATCCAAAAGGCATCCTTTTGTACTGAAAACTCCCCTCTGGGGTAGAAAAAGCAGTTTTCTTTCTAGCAGCCTTAGTCAATGGTATTTGCCAATACCCCTTGGTAAGGTCTAACGTAGTGATATACCTGGCTGGACCTAGTCTCTCGATAAGCTCATCTACCCGGGGCATAGGGTAGGCATCAAACCGGGAAACTTCATTAAGTTTCCGGAAATCATTGCAGAATCGCAGAGTCCCGTTGGGCTTCGGTACCAACACAATCGGGCTCGACCACTCACTCTGCGATTCCTCAATAATCCCTAGGTCTAACATCTTTTTTACTTCCTCTGAAACGGCCTTCCTTTGAGCCTCTGGGATGCGGTAGGGCCGGACAAAAATTTTGACTCCTGGTTCTGTGACAATATCATGCTCTACGACACTAGTGAGCCCGGGCAAGTCTGAAAATGTTTCTTTATTTCTCTGCAAGAACTCCTTTGCCTGCTGACTTTGGGTTTTAGACAGGGTATTTGCTACTTGGACACTCTCCACCCCAACCCGAGGCTCAAGTTTTGTACTAGCCAGGGAGGTCACTGGTTCCCTGTCTGTCCAGGGCTTTAACAAGTTTACATGATATATCTGGAAGGGTTTCCTCTTGCCTGGTTGGTGGACTCTATAGTTTACCTCTCCCATTTTTTCTACAACCTCGAAAGGGCCTTGCCATCTGGCCAAGAATTTACTTTCCACAGTGGGAATCAACACTGCTACTCGATCCCCCACTTGAAAGTTCCTAATTTTGGCTGCCCTATTATAGACCTGTCGTTGAGCCTCCTGGGCTTTTTGTAAGTGTTCCTTAACTAGCGGCATCACAGTTCGGATCCTCTCCTGCATTTGAGAGACATATTCAAGAACACTTTTATGCTGAATTGGTTCACTTTCCCATTCTTCTTTAACAAAGTCCAGTAGTCCGCGAGGTCTCCGCCCATATACCAATTCAAAGGGCGAAAACCCAGTGGAGGCCTGGGGCACTTCTCGGATAGCGAACAGGAGAGCTGGTAACAGGCAGTCCCAGTCTTTCCCATCCCTTTGTACCACTCTCTTGAGCATAGACTTAAGGGTCTTATTAAAACGTTCTACCAATCCATCTGTTTGGGGATGGTAGACCGATGTGCGCAGCTGTTTAATCCGGAACAGTTTGCATACATCAGCCATAACCTTCGACATAAACGGGGTGCCCTGGTCTGTGAGTATTTCCTTGGGAAAACCTGTCCGTGTAAACAACTGGAATAACTCCCGTGCAATAGCCTTAGAGGAGGTATTCCGCAGGGGTAGCGCCTCAGGATATCGAGTGGCATAGTCGAGGATCACTAGTATGTAAGAATGACCTCGAGCCGACTTTACCAAGGGACCCACTATATCCATGGCTATCCTCTCGAATGGGACCTCAATTATGGGCAGAGGGACCAACGGGCTCCGGAAATGGGTCGCCGGAGCGGTCAACTGACAGGTGGGACAAGAGTTACAGTATCTCCTTACCTCTGCTTTCAAGCCTGGCCAGTAAAACCGGTCGGCGATCCGTGCCTCCGTCTTTTCAACTCCCAGGTGTCCCCCTAAAACATCATCATGGGCCAGGTCCAGGACCTTGCGTCTATATTGTTGGGGTACCAATAATTGTTCTACCACATTTTCTCTCACTTTAGTAACCCGATAAACAATTCATTACATATTGAAAAATGTGGCCACCGCTCATTAGCACCTGGCTCTTGGGGCTCCCCATTTATTACTACAACCTGTTCCCGTGCCCTGGCCAAAGTGGGGTCCTGCATCTGGGCAGTACCAAATGCCCCCTGGGGAACACCCAAATCTGGCAAGTCAGGGGTAGAGGCCATTTCCTCATCGTCTTCCCCCAGCATTACCTGAAGCGGGGAAGGTTCCCCCCCCCTCAGTGTTCAGGTAGGTCTGAGAACCCCACATATTGACATCTTTAACAGTATCAGCACTATTTTCATCATTATTAACCAAAGTCTTGGCGTTTTTATCAACTGGGTCCATATTATGAACATGTGGCATCTCAGGGTTATTACCCTCTACAACAGGAACAGAGGGACTAGTTTCTTCCCAGTCTCTGGACCTTTCAGATAGTTCTCCTTGTCTCCAAAGTTTTGCAAATAATGGACAGTCTCGTCCTATGATAACGTCATGTACCAAGTTCTTTACCACCCCCACCTCTTGAGTACCAGTGCCACATGCTGTGGAGATGGACACCGAGATGAGAGGGTACTCTCTAGTGTCCCCATGAATGCACACAACCCGCAAAATTTTGCTTACCGGACCGATCTTCCCAATTACTCTAGGGTGAACCAGGGTTACCATGCTTCCAGAGTCCAGCAAGGCCCATGCAGGGTGGTGGTTCACTTGGACTTCACACTCAAAATTCCTCTCTCCAAGGTCAAGATGTGTTGTACACGATTTATGGGCATAAAAAGACCCCCTCCGAAGAACCCCGCATTCCATGGGTTCTTCCTGCAATGGGCAGTGGGCCCGGGTATGGCCCCAGGCATGACATCGCCAACATTGTACATCCCCTCCTCTCCGATCAGGAACAGGTCACTGAGGGGGTAACGGGTGTGACTCTTGGCCTTCCGGGGTGTTGGTTCCAGGGCTCCTGGGGACATCCTTTCGAAGGGCGGCAGTTGGTCGGAAGGGCCGTGGCAGACTGGGCCCTTGACGCTTGGTGGGGCCAAGCAGATCCTCCACCACCGTATATCGTTCCACCATCTCAACAAGGCCGTTCGCGGTTTTGGGGTCTCCATGGCTGACCCACCGTTGAAGGTCATCTGGCAGTGACCTTAAGTATCGGTCCAGCACGACCCGCTCCACAATTTGGGGGCCAGACAACATTTCGGGCTGCAGCCATTTTTTTACTAGTTGCACCAGGTCATGCATTTGAGATCGCGGTGGCCGGTTTGAACGATACTTCCATTGGTGCACTCGTTGGGCCCGAACGGCCGTAGTCACCCCCAACCGAGCCAGTATTTCTGCCTTTAGTTTTTGATAATTTTTAGCATCTTCTGGTGGTAGGTCAAAATAGGCTTTTTGAGAATCTCCGGTGAGGAAAGGAGCAATTAAGCCGGCCCACTGGTCCTGGGGCCACCCTTCTCTCTCTGCCGTCCTCTCAAATGTTGCCAGAAACGCCTCTACGTCATCACTCAGGGACAACTTCTGCAAGAAATGGCTTGCCCTTATGGTCACCTGGTTGCCAGGGGCAACGGCCACTTGTTCACGGCCCTGAGAAAGCTGCTGCACTGCTTCTTTTAAGGCCGCCATCTGATCCTGCATAACCCCTTGTTGGGTCGCTTGCTGGGCTGCTAACTGGGCCACCAACAGGCGAGTATTTTCTTGCTGCAAAGCCAGTGCCTCGTTGTGCTGCGTTTTTTGTACCTCCAGCTGTGTTTTTTGTACCTCCAGCTGGGTTGCTAAGCGCTGATTAGCTTCCTCATGGCGGGTCTGCGCTTGTATATTCGCCAAGGACAGCTGTTTAATTAGCTCCTACATGGTTTCAGCTTTCCGCAGTTGTGCAGCTTTAACCCAGGACATAAATTCACTGTACTGTCCCTTTAAATGTCAGTTCAAATCCACAAAAAAAAAAAAAAAAAATAGCAAGAAAAAACGCCTGTTACTTTGTCCTGCCTGCATTCTCCACCACTTGTAATGTTCGGGGGACCAGGTAGATCGCAGGACACAGGCTTTGCTCACAACAAAGGGTTTATTAAACTTAAATCGCTTTACAGCAGCCAAAAACACAAAGGAAAAAGTTTTTAGTCTCACCGACTTGCACAGTTCAGAATAGCTGTCTCTATCCAAACAGAGCTTGATCTTGCTGGCAGGTAGCTTCCCCTGCCAGGAACCTTCCAAACAGGACACTGCTGTCCACTTCAGTTGCTGTAACCCAGAACAAACACCAAACACCATCCACCATGTGTTCTCCACTCCTCCACACACATCTACAACTTCCTGTCTTGCTTTTTAAAGACACTTCCTTAACAGGTGGGTTAATCAATTTTATTCCCTTAAAGAGAGCACAACCCAAACAGAGGGGAAATATAGCGTCCTTCCAGGACCCAGCCACGGCGTCCATTACAATGGCCATGTTCAACGGCAAGTGAATGTATCTCTGGCACACAGTGTCGGTGCCAAGATACATCTGACCACAGACACGTGGTCTAGCAAACACAGGCAGGGAAGGTATATCACTTTTACTGCCCACTGGGTGAACCTTCTGACGGTCGTCAAGCATGTAACCCGTGGCACCCGTGTAGATTTGGTTTTACCGCCACGGATTGCATGCAGGCCTGACTCTTCTTCTCCTCCTCCTACTCCATCCTCCTCCCTCTCCTCCTCAGCTGCCTCCTCCTTTTCCGCTGCTAGCGTCTCTTCCGCTGCACTGCCCAAGCTCCCCAGAACCTATTCCACATGCCAGGTGAGACGTTGCCAAGCCGTGCTGCGTCTGTTGTGCCTGGAAGCCAAGAGCCACACTGGCCCGGCACTCCTTTCAGCTTTGCGTTCACAGGCAGATCAGTGGCTAACACCGCTCAATTTGACAGTTGGTAAAGTGGTGTGTGACAATGGTGCCAATCTGCTTAGCGCATTGAAACAGGGCAAAATCACGCACGTGCCATGCATGGCACACGTCTTAAACTTGGTCGTGCAGCGATTCGTTGTCAAATACCCTGGGGTCCAGGCAGGGCAGGACTTAGGGTGGTGGGGGCCCCTGGGCTTGAGTCACTTTCGGGCCCTACCATCTATACATTACCGTATTTATCGGCGTATAACACGCACCATCGTATAACACGCACCCCAAGTTTAGGAGGGAATTTTAAGGAAAAAAACTTTTAGGAGGGAGGTTTAAGGGAAAAAAACTTACATTTAAATGCCCATCAATGCAGCCTTGTCAGTGTCCATCTGCAGCCTTGCCCAGTGTCATTGCAGCCTTGTCAGTGTCATTTGCAACCTTGTCAGTGTAGCCTTGTCATTTGCAGCCTTGCCCCAGGGTCATTTGCAGCCTTGTCATTGCAGTCTTGAAGTTTAGAAATGGTGCCGCCGAGATACAGAGTCCTGTGTATCTTGGCGGCCCTGTGGTCCTCTTGGCGGCTCTCGGGTCCTCTTGGCGGCTCTCGGGTCCTCTCAGCGGCTCTCAGGTCCTCTTGGCGGCTCTCGGGTCCTCTCGCAGTCCCAAGTGGAGCCGAGAGTAGCCGAGAGTACTCGGCTCGGTTCCGCTCACAGTGCCGCCCTATGATGGACATAACACAGGGACTGGGCGTGACTGTGAGCGGAGTCGAGACGAGTACACTTGGCTATGTATCTCCGCAGGGCCCCCTATTGGACGGGGCCCATGGGCTTGAGCCCAGTCAAGCCCAATGTTAAGTCCTGCCCTGGGTCCAGGACATCTTGCGGCAGGCAAGGAAAATCTCGGCCCATTTCAGAAGATCTTACACGGCCATGGCTCGCCTTGCTGACATTCAGCGGCGACACAATCTGCCGGTCAGACGTCTTATTTGCGATTGCCCGACGCGATGGAACTCAACCTTCTATATGCTTGATAGGCTGCTCCAGCAGAAACGTGCATTTAACGTCTACCTTTATGAACTCTGCGGCAGAAACGGTTCTGGGGAGCTGGGGTTTTTTCACCGCGCCAGTGACTGCTCATGCGCGACGCATGCAGACTTCTGCGGCCATTTGAGGAGATCACCAAACTGGTCAGTCGCAGCCATGGCGCCATCAGTGACATGGTACCTTATGCCTTCTTTATGGAGCGTGCATTGCGTCGTGTCATTGATCAAGCTGTGGAGGAGCAGGAGCGGGAAGATGAGGAAGTCGCAATGCTGGATGAATTCCCGGGGGGGCTTCCCTATCTGAGACAAGTCAACAACAGGAGTCTGAAGAGGAGTCAGAGGAGGATGGTGCCGGGGCGGATGAGGAGGAGCAAGAAGAGCATGCTTTAAACCTTTCTGGGATCCCTGTTGTGCGTGGATGGGGAGAGGAGAATGAAGAGGACGACATTATCCTGGATGATGAGCAGGAGCCAGGCCACCACACCGCTTCCACTTTAGTGCAAATGGGGGCCTTCATGCTCCAGTGTTTTAATAGGGACCCCCGTATAAAAAGCATAAGGGTCAAGGACCAGTACTGGGTGGCAACGTACTTAGACCCCCGGTACAAACACAAAATGGCGGAAATGTTACCGCCGTCGCAGAGGGCTGTCAGAATGCAGCACTTCCAGGCCTTGCTTCGAGAAATGCTGCATTCTGCTTTTGCTTGCGCTGGCAGAGGAGCAATTCCCACTCCCAGAGAAGGAGTTGCGGGTACCAATCCAACAGCGCCTGCAAGAAGAGGCCGGTTTGAAGATGTGTTGGTGACTTCGGATATGAGGTCATTCTTTCAGCCGACCCATCGACAGGTGTCATCCGGATCCAGCATCAGGGAACGCCTAGACCACCAGGTGTCCGACTACATCGGGTTAACGGCCGATGTGGACTCTCTGAGGAGTGATGAACCCCTGGACTACTGGGTGGGCAGGCTTGACCTCTGGCCAGAGCTTGCCCAATTTGCAATCGAACTGTTGGCTTGCCCCTCATCCAGTGTCCTGTCCGAAAGGACGTTCAGCGCAGCAGGGGGGATCGGGACCGATAAGCATACTCGCCTAGCTCACAACAGTGTTAACTACCTCACATTTCTAAAAATGAATGAGGCATGGATCTCGGAGGTATTCAACACATGTGACCAGTAGACCATGTATATGTCTATAAACAATTTTTTTAATCAAGCACACAGACCTTCTTTCTTCATTTGGCTCACTTCCTTGTCCCAAAAAAGCACACCGTACTATATGCCCCTACCCTCCTCTTTGAAGAGGTTGAGCGGTGTCATATTTCTACTGGGGCTGCTTATGAGGGGATCACATCATCCCTGTGCTGTGCTGACTTCCTCCTGGGGGTTCTTATTATGAGGGGATCACACCATACCTGTGCTGTGCTGATTTTCTCCTGGGCCTGCTTATTATGAGGGGATCACACCATCCCTGTGCTGTGCTGATTTTCTCCTGGGCCTGCTTATTATGAGGGGATCACACCATCCCTGTGCTGTGCTGACTTCCTCCTGGGGGTTCTTATTATGAGGGGATCACACCATTCCTGGCTGTGCTGATTTTCTCCTGGGCCTGCTTATTATGAGGGGATCACACCATCCCTGTGCTGTGCTGATTTTCTCCTGGGCCTGCTTATTATGAGGGGATCACACCATCCCTGTGCTGTGCTGACTTACTCCTGGGGGTTCTTATTATGAGGGGATCACACCATCCCTGTGCTGTGCTGACTTCCTCCTGGGGGTTCTTATTATGAGGGGATCACACCATCCCTGTGCTGTGCTGGTTTTCTCCTGGGCCTGCTTATTATGAGGGGATCACACCATCCCTGTGCTGTGCTGACTTACTCCTGGGGCTGCTTACGGTGCTACTGTCAGTGCTGTATATCATGGTGCTGGTGTGAGTGCTTAATGTCACGCTGCTGATGTCAGTGCTCTCTATCACGGTGCTGCTGTCAGTGCTGTATATCACGGTGCGGGTGTGAGTGCTTAATGTCACGCTGCTGATGTCAGTGCTCTCTATCACGGTGCTGCTGTCGGTGCTGTATATCACGGTGCTGGTGTGAGTGCTTAATGTCACGCTGCTGATGTCAGTGCTCTCTATCACGGTGCTGCTGTCAGTGCTGTATGTCACGCTTCTGATGGTAGTGCTCTCTATCACGGTGCTGCTGTCAGTGCTGTATATTACGGTGCTGGTGTGAGTGATTTATGTCACGCTGCTGATGTCAGTGCTCTCTATCACGGTGTTGCTGTCAATGCTGTATGTCACGGTGCTGGTGTTAATGCTTTATGTCACGCTGCTGATGTCAGTGCTCTCTATCACGGTGCTGTTGTCAGATGACTATCACGGTGCAGGTGTCATTGCTGTATGTCACGCTGCTGGTAATCATCTCCTACACCCTCTTCTTTGCCTACCCTGGTCCCTGACCTTCCCTCTCCTCCATTGCCTTCATGCGCTCCACAGTCCTGAATTGTCACAACAATTTCCCATATAAAAAAAGAATGCTTGTAGTTGTCGATCCCAGATTCACCTCATACATGTGTTATGTCACTGGCCATGTGGTGGGACTATGTTTGCCCACCGCAAACTTTCCGGTTCGCAAACTATTGGCCGCGTTAGCGGTTCGCGAAACGTCCCGTCGGAAGTTCGTCCATCACTAATCCTGGGTAGAGGTTTTACAAAAATTGGAGAGTATGGATGAAAACCAAGAGGAACAAGTAGAAGGGTCGGACAGAAAGGATAAATGGGAAGCGTGGAAAATGTTTAAAGAAACATGGAGATATGTTGAGGAGATTACTAAATAAATTTTACATCAAATTTGAGAGTAGGAATGTTACTGATAGAAAGCGTAGTGAAGCTTTTACCTTTTAGGAGGACGGTGCAAGGTGGGGAAGGGTGGTGGGGAAGGGGGGAGAATGAAATTGATTTATATAATGTGTATTATGACTAAATGTATGTTTTCCTTTTATGAAATGATGTAAATTTTATAAAATAAAATAAAGAATGGAAAAAAAAAAAAAACAATGGAACTTATATTGAAGAAAAGGCAAAACAGTTAAAAACAAGCTAGGCGGAAGGAGGCCCAAGCGGGGACACTCATGGATGCCAACAGCGTGTAGTGCAGCGGGTTTCAGCAGAACTGACAGTGTCTGTCTGGAGAGGCACTATATACACAATACTGAGTGTACATTATATACTTCTCACCAAGTCTTTATTGTTTCAACAGTTTGCCGGTCTATGTGTAGGCAGGTGCTGCCTATTTTCTCCACTGCAGGGGGCACTAATCCATAACAGCAATGCAGGTAGAGGAGGAAGTCGAGGAGAGCTTTGTTCCTCTATAATATCCTCGGTCACAGGGAGGCAGCATTCAATTGGATGCTGATGTCCCATATGGGTTTGGTGGCCATCATGAGTCAGGCAGATTCTATTTAAGACTCTGGCTCCCAGGTTTGCATTTCACTTGTGGATAGAGTAGGGAAAGGTCATCCGTCTGTTAGTGCGTCAGGGAGAGGTTCAAGATGAATGTGGAAAGTGCAGGGGCATGCCATTCTTTCTGGAAGTCTCCGGCAGCTGCATTCTGACCCTCAAGACGGATACTGTGGATACATTTGAGACCTACTGCATCGCTTTGCATCCTGTGAGTGTGCACAGTCGGCTCGTCTTCCCACTGGGCTTGCTGTGCATTACTGAACTACTATTACAATACAGTTCTGTTCTCTGCAACCGCCCCCCATGTTGAGGGCAGGATGCCTGGTATGGTTCAGGAAGAGGGGGGGGATTGGTGTTCGCTCATCCCCCTCTCTCCTGGCCTGCCAAGCTGCATGCTCTGATAAGAGTCTGATTTTTGGGGGGGACCCTACACTTTTTTATTTCTCATTTTGGCCTTGGCTTACTCTTAACCACTTAAGGACCAGGCCTCTTTTTCAGACTTGGTGTTTACATGTTTAAAACAGTTTTTTTTGCTAGAAAATTACTTAGAACCCCCAAACATTTTATATTGTTTTTTTCTAACACCCTAGAGAATAAAATGGCGGTCATTGAAATACTTTTTTTCACACCGTATTTGCGCAGCGGTCTTACAAGCGCACTTTTTTTGGAAAAAAAATCACTTTTTTGAATAAAAAAATAAGACAGCAGTAAAATTAGCCCAATTTTTTTTATATTGTGAAAGATAATGGTACGCCGAGTAAATTGATACCCAACATGTCACGCTTCAAAATTGCGCCCGCTTGTGGAATGGCGTCAAACTTATAGCCTCAAAAATCTCCATAAGCGACATTTAAAAAATTCTACAGGTTGCATTTTTTGCGCTACAGAGGAGGTCTAGGGCTAGAATTATTTCTCTCGCTCTACCGATCGTGGCGATACCTCACATGTGTGGTTTGACCACCGTTTTCATATGCGGGCGCTACTCACGTATGCGCTCGCTTCTGTGCGCAAGCTCGTCGTGACGGGGTGTTTTTACATTTTTTTTTCTTATTTATTTTAATTGATTTTATTTATTTTTACACTGTTTAAAAAAAAAAAAAAATGGATCACTTTTATTCCTATTACATGGAATGTAAACATCCCTTGTAATAGAAAAAAGCATGACAGGTCCTCTTAAATATGAGATCTGGGGTCAAAAAGTCCTCAGATCTCATATTTGGGCTAAAATGCAACAAAAAAAAAAAAGAAAATCTGACATTTAAAAAAAATATACCTTTAAGAGGTATGGGCGGAAGTGATGTTTTGACGTCGCTTCCGCCCTCCTATGGTATAGAGACGAGTGGGGGCCATCTTAACCTCACTTGTCTCTATGCCCAGCAGATGAAAGGACCCGATCGCCTCCGCCGCTACCGACGGCTCCGGTAAGCGGCGGAAGGTGCGGGAGGGCGGCGGGAGGGGGGGTGGCACCTCTCCCGCCGCCGATAGCGGTGATCTTGCGGCGAATCCGCCGCGGAGACCACTGTTATCGTACAGCCGACCGCCGCCTGAAGAGATGGATATCTTGGTTGTGGCAGCAGCTGCTGCCGTTACCGAGATATCCCTCTTCAAAAATAGGACGTACATCGTCGTGCGGCGGTCGGCAAGTGGTTAAAATCCATACCAGACCTGAAGGGACTAGTGGGGTTGGGGGAGGGGGAGGAGGGGGCTTTGGACTCCACGCTTGTTTTTTTTTCTGACTTTTCTATTGCTGGTATTCTTTTGTTTACATTTCTGCTGTCAGTGGGGAATCTCGCTAACAGCTGATGAGTTATCGTTTTTAAGGGCGCTGCAGCTGGCTTCCCGTTTGCTCCTTAACCACCAACTATTCTTCGCACGGAATTTAAATCAGTAGATCATTTTTTGACTGGTCTGAATTCTAATACTTCCATATGAAGCGCACTACTCCCTTGGGAGCTGCTAATAGTTCATTACAGTACGGCTGGTTTAACCCCCACTTCTTCCTCCCCCGCTGTAGTAAAGCACAGACACATATAGAACAGTTCAAAACTTTAAATTTCCAGATTGTGGTGGGTACGATCACCTCAGTGATGCACAGATATGAGTTGCCTCTGGATTGATATGTGTGAGTGACACGCATGCCCCTCTGAGAAGCATGTGGTACTCTGCAAAGCTAGCAGGCCCAGGCCTCACCTGCCTTCTACTCCTGACCTTTTCTTCCCAGGCCAGCTCAGGAAATGTCCAGGCCAACCCTGGTTCACTCCGGTCGGTTTGCAGCTACTTCTTGCTTCTGAACATGGTGACCTTCCAGTTCTGGAGTCTCGGAACCTCCATCACCTTCCGGAGAAGATCTGTGGCTTTCCAGCTCTGGAATCTCTGAACTTCCAGGCCTTCCAGCCCTCGGCCTTAATGCCACATCTTTGTGCCTGTGTGGGTTAGTTCTCTTCCCATCTCCAACTCCTCAGGGAACATGTGACCCCAGTGTATATGTATGAGCCCCGCCCCTGAGCAAGAAAATTTAATGATTGGACAAGAGCTCATACACACTGCCTGTCCTTCAGAGCATGCCCCGCCTCCTTTCCAGAAGATTCCTCTAGAGAGCAAGGGAGTGTTTTCCAGGGTGATGAACAGGTGGTCACACCCCCTCTAACCTATAACTCCTCCCTAACCCAAACAAACCTCCAGGCCTGTACAAAATATAGTAAGGCACCGGCAATTTAGCCTAACTTCTAAACTGATAGCACATCATCTGGAGTGGAGAGGATAGGAGGAGGAGGAGGAGGAGGAGGAGGAGGGGCTTGAAGGGGAACAGCGCACCACTCGAGAAGATATGAAGCCAGCAATAGAAAGCAAATAATGAAGTGTCCCCCCCCTCTACCCCATGTAATGTGTCATGTCCCCTGTCCCATGTAATGTCTTGTCATGTCCCCTGTCCCATGTCATGTCCCCTGTCCCATGTCATATCCCCTGTCCCATGTCATATCCCCTGTCCCATGTAATGTCCCCCATCATGTCCCCTGTCCCATGTAATGCCCCATGTAATGTCGCCTGTCATGTGCTCTGCCCCATATAATGTCCCCTGTCCCATGTAATGTCCTGTCATGTGCTCTGTCCCATGTAATGTCCCCCATCATGTGCCCTGCCCCATGTCATGTCCCCGTCATGTGCCTTGTCCCATGTAATGTCCTTTCATGTCCCCTGTCCCATATAATGCCCCATGTAATGTCCCCTGTCATGTGCTCTGCCCCATGTAATGTCCCCTGTCCCATGTAATGTCCCCTGCCATGTGCTCTGCCCCATGTAATGTCCCCTGTCCCATGTAATGTCCCCTGCCATGTGCTCTGCCCCATGTAATGTCCCCTGTCCCATGTAATGTCCCCTGTCCCATGTAATGTCCCCTGCCATGTGCTCTGCCCCATGTAATGTCCCCTGTCCCATGTAATGTCCCCTGCCATGTGCTCTGCCCCATATAATGTCCCCTGTGCAATGTCATGTCCCCTGTCCCATGTAATGTCCCCCGTCATGTGCTCTGTCCCATGTAATGTCCCCTGTCATGTGCCCTGTCCCATGTAATGTGCCCCGTCATGTGCCCTGTCCCATGTAATGTCCCCCGTCATGTGCCCTGTCCTATGTAATGTCCTTTCATGTCCCCTGTAATGTGCCCGGTCCCATGTCATGTCCTGTCATGTGCTCTTCCCCATATAATGTCCTCTGTCCCATGTAATGTCCCCTGCCATGTGCTCTGCCCCATATAATGTCCCCTGTGCCATGTCATGTGCCCTGTCCCATGTAATGTCCCCCGTCATGTGCTCTGTCCCATTTAATATGCCCGGTCCCATGTCATGTCCTGTCATGTGCTCTGCCCCATGTCATGTCCCCTGTCCCATGTAATGTCTTGTCATGTGCCCTGTCCCATGTAATGTCCCCTGTAATGTCCCCTGTCCTCTGTAATGCCCCCTGTAATGTCCCCTGTCCCATGCAATGTGCCCCATGTAATGTGCCCAATCCCATGTAATGTTCCACTGTCGCTGTCCCCTGTAGTCCGCCGCATCCATCTTCTTGGTGGGTCTCGGAGCTCCGCTGCTGTCATTCGGCGAAGCCGCGATGACGTCACTCCCACGCATGCACACGGGAGCCGAGACGTGTGGCATTGTGCGGCATCTTTGTTATCAAGGATGCCGCGCTCAGTGCGCCTGCGCGCCGCTGTCTACGGCGCATGCACCGTAGACAGCAGTGCCCGTCTTCAGCCAAATATCTCCTAAACCGTATAGGTTTGGGAGATATTTCTTGGACCTACAGGTAAGCCTTAACCACTTTAAAGTGATTGTGATTTTTAAAAAACCAACATGTTATACTTACCTCTTCTGTTGCAGTGGTTTTGCACAGAGCAGCCCAGACCCTACTCTTCTCGGGTCCCTCTTTGGTGATCCTGGCCCCTCCCTCCTATTGAGTGCCCCTTTACAGCAAGCAGCTTACTATGGGGGCACCCAAGCTGAGCTGCAGCTTCCTGTGTCCATTCAGACATGGAGCCCTGACCTGGCCATGCCCCCTCTCTCTCCTGATTGGCTGGCTGGCTGACTTTGACTGACAGCAGCGGGAGCCAATCACGCCATGCTCCTGTCTCAGCCAATAAAGTGGAGAGTCCCGGGCAGCTGAGACACTGTTGCAACATCGCTCAATAGAGATGGGGCTCAGTTAAGTATTAGGGGGCTGAAGGGACCTGGTGCACACTGAAGGTTTTTATCTTAATGCATTAAAGCGGTTGTATACCCGCAAAACATAAAACAAAAAATAGAAAAACAAAAAAAAAACCTGTAAGGCAAAGGCATAATGAGCTAGTATGCACAGCATATTAGCTCATTCTGAAATACTTACCTTAGAACAAGGTCCCCGCATCGCATTCCGGTCACTGTTGCGAGGGAGCTGACATTTTCCCCTCTGCGTTTCTTCCGGGTTCGCAGCTCCGGTGCTGTGAGTGGCATACACGCAGGAGTCCTCAGTTCCGGCAAGGTCCGGCACAATACGCCGGACCTTCACTGCGAATACGCCGCTGACGTCAGTGGCTGCATGCAGGGTGAATATCTTCTAAACTGTTTAGGTTTAGGAGATATTCATTCAGGTAAAAATGTCAAAAAGGGGTATACAACCACCTTAAGATAAAAAACCCTTCTGCCTCTACAGTCCCTTTAAAGTGCATTCCCTGCTTACAATGGCTCCCTGGATGGACAGCAAAAAAATAAAAATAAAATGATGCTATATTCTGGGTTATAACCTTTAAACCATATGTAGCACCCTGATGTTTAGGCAGGGTTGCTCCTAATTTTACCTGCCAGGTGTAGGTATCTTTGCTCATTGTTAGGGATCAATTGATTTCACCTTAAATCTAGAATTGCTGCACTTCTCTCTTCTGCCTCTAGGTGGTCGGGTACCTGGTGGCATTAGATAAGACAAGGGCAAAGCAAGGACAGATTCGGATTATATGGGTTATCTCAGCCAATGGGCAGGAGTTTTCTTAAAACCCTTGGCCTGCTGGGAAAGCCTACATATTAGGGTGGAGTCAGGTGATTGGTGTTCTGATGTTCTGCGCCATCCGGACAGCTGTCTGTGTTGTATTGCCCGGGCTGCTAGGCTGGGGTTTGGACCTATCGTGGGCACATCTGGCTGCTAGGATGTCTGAGGGCCTATCCAGATGCAAGAGAGCAGCTCAGGGTTGGGATTGCGGCTTGCATTCCAACCAGAAGTGACGGTTTTGCCAGCTGGAGAACATGTCATGGCTGGAGGTAGAGGGCAAGCTGTCGCCACTAAGGGGCCAACCACCTTATTACCAGAGATCACAGTGAGTAACTGAAGCAAGTACCGGAACAGTATTCTCACCAACCGGGGACGGTGAAGAATTGGGAAACTTCAGCAGGTGTCAAGCCAGGGACCCAACCAGCAGAGGTGATACTTGCAGAACAGTCTTGTGTGCCAAGCCAGGGACCGAGCCGGCCAGTTGGGTGAAGCTTGAGAGGTATCTGGAGTGCCAAGCTAGGGACCCAGCAGAGAAGTGGGGGTGACGCTTGAGGAAGATACTAAAGTGAAGATTGAAAGAGCTCAGGAGATCCAGTGGCAGTGAATCATCAAGTCTAGTGAGGGAGACTGGGAGCTCAGTGGGTTGAGAACCTACAAGAAGTGATTGTAGAGAAAGTAAAGGAGTTTGTTACAATTTGTGTTAGGAACTGTTTTAAGACTGTTGCCATAGGAGACAGCATTTCTACACATGCAGATGTGGTGTCTTGCTGGATGCCTTTCCCTGCATGGCTGTCCACCTAGAAGTCTCAGAGTCTGACAATTAACATTGCAACTACCCAAGGGTGTCCTGGCCCTAACCCTCTCTCCCACAGTTCTGTTCAAGAGAAATACAAATTCTTTGCATTCAAGAAGTGTCTGGCGCCCAATGAATCCATCTTGCATTACACCCGCTATGCCTTACAACCCACTCTATATGGAAGGATATCAGCAGTTCTTGGCTCTGGAGGTTCTCATTAGACTAAAGGAGGCCTTGGACCTTACTACACTGCACATATTTAACCACTTGGTTCCCACACTACGTCTATTGACGTCATGGGGTTTTGGTGGTTATATCTAAATGATGCCTGAGGCCACAGACATCATTCAGATATTGCAGTTTTCAGCCGGCGATTCCCTACACCATGAGAATGATCATAGCGGCTGTTCCACGGCTTGATCGTTCTTACGGGCGGCGGGAGGGGACGCCCGCCGCCCTCCGATGCTTCTACCGACTCACCGTTTCCATTGGTGAGTCGGTCTCAGGACCCGCCGGCCCCAGCAAGTAATCATAGAGATTTCCGGCGGACTAGATTGTCCCCGGAGTCTCTATGATCGTTCGGAGGACGGGCGCGATGTTATGACGTCACGCCCGGCCTCGGTATTCAAATTAACGGCGCCAATCTGGCTAGGAAGCCATGATCATTTTTTTTTTATTCTTCCCAGCCTAGAGGTGAGATATGGGGTCTTATTGACCCCATATTTCACTGTAAATAGGTCCAATCGTGCCATATTCCTATTACAAGGGATGTTTACTTTCCTTGTAATAGGAATAAAAGTCATCAATTTATTTTATTTTTTTAAGTGTAAAACTAAAAAAATGTAAATAAAATTAACAAAAAAAAAAATTTAAAGCGCCCCTGTCCCCATGAGCTCGCACACAGAAGCGAACGCATACGTAAGTCCCGCCCACATATGAAAACGGTGTTCAAAGCACACATGTGAGGTATCGCCGCGAACGTTAGAGCGAGAGCAATAATTCTAGCCCTAGACCTCCTCTGTAACCCAAAATATGTAACCAGTAAAAAAATGTAAAGTGTCGCCTATGGGGATTTTTAAATACCAAAGTTTGGCGCCATTCCGGCCGGGTAGCATGCTCGGACAAGGGTCTGTTGTGGACTTGGGGGGGACCCCCACGCCGATTTTTTTCAGCGTTGGGGTTCCCCTTTAAGTCCATACCAGGCGGCGGGGTCAGTGACGTCTCCTTCGCGGGCCCCGCCTACCTGGAGACGCGCTCGAAATGAGCGGACTTTCCTCCGCGTATGTGGGCGAGTCCGTTCATTTCAAAAGTAGGGCGGATAGTATGGCGGACTTAGTACGCCGTATTAGTCCGCTCAAAAAGTGGTGTGTGTGGTCAAGTCCGTTCATTCGAAAGTATGACGGACTGTCCGTCGGATTGTCTGACGGACTAAGTTGGCCAGACAGTCCGCCCGTGTGTACGCGGCTTTAGTGAAATACATTGATATGACTGTTCAGTGTGTTGTTGGCACATCTGTGTAACGGGCAATCATTCCACAAAGACTCAAAATGGCGGAGAGGACAGTTCTAGGAATATTAATTCTTCTCTCTCTACACCAGACATGTGAGTTTTAACCTTTTAGTATTGATGAGGGGAATGAGCCGTTCATTTACTGTATAGATGATATATAATAGAAAAGATCTGTGACGTGATGTTCATGGAAGTCATAGAAGACTGATAGATCTGTGGAATTTGCTCTCTCCTAGTCCTGTAATCTATATATAGTAGTGATGCACCGAAATTTCGGCCGCCGAAACATATCGGCCGAAAATGCCCTTTTCGGCAATTTGCCGAAAGAGAAAAACAGCCGATAATGAAACCGAAAATGGGGCGTGGCCTGGGTGGGGGCAGGGCCCCGCCCCCCGCCCCTGGTGACGCCCATCATGGGCGGGTGTATAACGCAGGAGAGCCACCTCTGCCGCCTGTTTGATCACAGTGCGGGGAACATCACAGCTTTCATTTCAATAGCTGTGTGTTCCCGGCCGCGCGCCGTCACACACAGCCCCTCCCCCTTGTCCAGGCACTTAGATAGACAGATCATCCGCAGGATTGGACGGATGATCTGTCTATCAAAATGCCCGGACAAGGGGAGGGGCTGCGTGTGACGGCGCGCGGCCGGGAACACACAGCTATTGAAATGAAAGCTGTGATGTTCCCGGCGCTGTTATCAAACAGGCGGCGGAGGCGGCTCTCTTCCCGGCACACAGTGCACAGGCTGGCTGCAAAATGGCACACAGGCTGCAATGGGACACACTGGCTGTAATTGGCTGCAATGGGGCACACTGGCTGCAATGGGGCACACTGGCTGCAATTGACTGCAATGGGGCACACTGGCTGCAATTGGCTGCAATGGGGCACACTGGCTGCAATTGGCTGCAATGGGGCACACTGGCTGCAATGGGGCAAACTGGCTGCAATGGGGCACACTGGCTGCAATGGGGCACACTGGCTGCAATGGGGGATGACCACCTCCTGTACCATGTCCCCAGTCTCTGACCACCTCCTGTACCATGTCCCCAGTCTCTGACCACCTCCTGTACCATGTCCCCAGTCTCTGACCACCTCCTGTACCATGTCCCCAGTCTCTGACCACCTCCTGTACCATGTCCCCAGTCTCTGACCATCTCCTGTACCATATCCCCAGTCTCTGACCATCTCCTGTACCATGTCCCCAGTCTCTGACCATCTCCTGTACCATGTCCCCAGTCTCTGACCACCTCCTGTACCATGTCCCCAGTCTCTGACCACCTCCTGTATAAAAATATTTTTTAAAAACAGTCATTTTCGGTATCGGTGCTGTTTCGGTATCGGTTTTCGGTTTTCGGCCTAGTGTATTTTTCATTTTCGGTATCGGTTTCGGCACCAAAAAACCCATTCGGTGCATCCCTAATATATAGAGAAGAACTTTAATTACTGACATGCATAAACTTTATGTGAGCATAAATGACTCGACGTCATACCAGTTTGACTGTCAGGGAGCACTAATATATGCTTCTGATTGTCGGAGGTTCTCATTATCACACAGAGATTTTCCACCTTCCCTAAAAAGCTTCGTACTCATCCTATCACAGTGGTTCTCAACCTTTGTAGTGCTGTGACCCCTTGATAAAATTTCCCAAGTTGTGGGGACCCCTAACAGTAAAATTATTTTCGTAGCGTGGGTTGTCATCACCCAAGGCAAGACAAGTAATTTGTGTCCCGGACATTTAGATCTCCTTGAGTCCCTTCCACTCCACATTTTAGGATGCACCACTCTTTCTCTTTGTTCTCCTTTCTTTCCCTTTTATCTCTCTCTATCCTAATTTCTTGTTTATTTCCCCCCATCCCTCTCTCTAGCCATATTTCTTTCTCTTACTCCTTGGTGGGGGTAGGGGGAATGAGATGAGCGGCAGTGGCGGTGGTGAGCTGGGATGAGTGGCAGTGCTGGGGGGAGTTCTGATCAGCCAACTTAGGTGCTCTTGATCAACGTTACCTGCTGATCTTAGAACTGCAGTGGGGACTTTTAATGGCAACTCTAATCACAGGCAGTGTTACGCACTGTGTCTCCTACTTTGTGGTGTCTCGTAGCAGTGACACATATGCCAAAATCAGGAGGTAGGGTCTCCTCCAGCCCCTCCCACTTCCCATTCCTCACCAGTCAGCTGATCTCTAGTCTCTGCCCCCCCAGCCATGCTTAATGGGCATTTGCAAAGAGGCTGAGTGGGCAGCTGTGGGCTTCACGAACAGATCAGCTGGGTGTCCACAGGCTCCAGGGACAGCCCTGCTGGGCGGCTGCAAAAAGGCTGGGAGAGCTGCATGGGCTTCAGAAACAGCCCAGGATTCGCTGACCCCTGGCAAATCATCATAGCTATGAGCAAGCACTGATTCCAGTGCGAAACGCGTCAGTTTGGGCACCCTTTTCCTTTGCTGTGAACCATTTGATGTGATGTGACCTACAATTTTCAATAAAACACAGGATTTTAAGTCTTTTTCCGGTGTGCCGCTATCCAGAGTTTTGTCCTGCCTACCTGCTTATTGTGTATGTATCAGCCAGCACCTGGGGCTCACTGATAGAAGGAAGAGCATATGCCCTGGAGGGCTATCTTGGAGGGGTGGTTCCCCTTTTCCTATCTACCACAATCTCTGGACTCTGTGTATGGACATATTTAGAAAGCTTCGCTTCAGCCCATGTTACAACCAAAAGTATTTATACAAACTCCCAGCAGCCATCTGGGCCACCCTCCTTGGGATTGGCCAGGCCTGTAAAATATTCATGCTGCCAATTTTCCTTACTCCACACCTACAGTGCTTTGAAAAAGTATTCACACCCCTTGAAATTTTCCACAGTTTGTTATGTTACTTTAATAACGGAAATTCGACTTGAACATCGGGTGTTCGCCTGTTCGCCGAATAGCGATTTGGGGTGTTTGCGGCAAATTCAAAAGCCGTGGAACACCCTTGAAAATTCTATGGGAGAAATCAAAAGTGCTCATTTTAAAGGCTTATATGCATGGTATTGTCATAAAAAGTGTTTGGGGACCCGGGTCCTGCCCAAGGGGACATGTATCAATGCAAAAAAAGTTTTAAAAAATGGCTGTTTTTTCGGGAGCATTGATTTTAATAATGGTTAAAGTGAAACAATAAAAGTGAAATATTCCTTTAAATTTCATACTTGGGGGTGTCTATAGTATGCCTGTAAAGTGGCGCATTTTTCACGTGTTTAGAACAGTCCCTGCACAAAATGACATTTCTAAAGGAAAAAAAAGTCATTTAAAATGACTATAAAATGGCTAATGAATTGTTGGTTCCCGGCAATACAAATAAAAGTCATTGAAAAAAATGGCATGGGTCCCCCTCCCCCAGTCCATTACCAGGCCCTCTGGGTCTGGTATGAATATTAAGCCCGAACCAAAATTTAAAAAAATGGGGGGGGGGGGCCCTAAAATCCATACCAGACCCTTCAGGTCTGGTATGGATTTTAAGGGGAACCTTGCGCCAAAATAAAAAAAAATGGCATAGGTGTCCGCCTCAAAATCCATACCAGACCCTTATCCAAGCACGCAACCTGGCAGGCCACAGGAAAAGATGGGAGGACGAGAGAGCGCCCCCCTCCTTAACCGTACCAAGCCACATGCCCTCAACATGGGGAAGGTGCTTTGGGGTAGCCCTCCAAAGCACCTTGTCCCCATGTTGATGGGGACAAGGGCCTCATCCGTACAACCCTTGCCCGTGGTTGTGGGGGTATGCGGGAATCTAACAAGGGAATCCCCAGATCCTGGCCCCCCATGTGAATTGGTAATGGGGTATGAGGTACAAATACCCCTGCCATTTCACAAAAAAGTGTCAAAATTGTAAAAAAGACAATAGCCGGTTTTTGACAATTCCTTTATTAATAATATCTTCTTCTTCCCCCCACTTCTTCCTCCATCTTCTTCTGGTCTTCCTTTTGGTTTTCTCCTTCCTCCATCTTCTCTTTCCCCGCTTCTTCCTCAATCTCCCTCTGCTTCTTCCTCGGGTCCTTTGCTTCTTCCTCCGGTCTTCATCTTCCTCTGGCTTCTTCTTCCTCGTTTCGTCCTCTGGGCGATCTGCCTCAATAGGAGGCTCCTGCTGCCCCTCTCTGACATCCCACCCGGTCCGCCCCCTCTGATGCCCATGGACATCCCTATGGCTTCCTCATAAGTCTATGGGACTCGAACGTTCACAATCTAAAGATTCTGATAAGCCCCCCGCCCGCAGGCCCCCACAACCACCGGCCAGGGTTGTGGGGATGAGGCCCTTGTCCCCATCAACATGGGGACATGGTGCTTTGAGGGGGGTCACAGACCCCCAAAGCATCCTCCCAATGTTGCGGGCATGTGGCCTGGTACGGTTCAGGAGGGGGGGCTCTCTCTCGGCCCCCCCTCTTTTCCTGCAGCCTGCCAGGTTGCGTGCTCGGATAAAGGGTCTGGTATGGATTTTTAGGGGGACCCCCACGTCAATTTTTTTTTAATTTGATGCGGGGTTCCCCTTAATATCCACACCAGACCTGAAGGGTCTGGTATGGATATTTAGGGGGACCCCCGCATCAATTTTTTTTTTAATTTGACATGGGGTTCCCCTTAATATCCATACCAGACCTGAAGGGCCTGGTAATTGAATTTAGGGGAACCCCCACGCTTTTTTTTTTTTTATTTAATTTTTTTTTATCAATGAATGAATTGTCGGCTAATACAGAGAACACTCATCAAGTGTTCTCTGTATTACGGGAGCTGACAATGGAAAGTGATTTTAAAAGACTTTTTTTCCTTGCGAAATGACACTTTGTGCAGGGACAGTTCTAAGCATGGGAAACATGCGCCCCTTCACAGGCATACTATAGACACCCCTCAGGTACGAAATTTAAAGCGTGAGCTGTGCTGCTGTGTTAAAAAGTATCCTGTTCTCTTTGTATTGCTTTCTTTATGTTAAATTCCTGGCGATCCTGCCAGTCTCTTGATTTCATATTTCAAACTGACTACACTAGGCAGGAGAGCACATCCATCATAGCACCGTCAGTTTTCTGGCTGTGCTGTGAGAACATGAAAAAGAGCAAACAGCAAGGACATAGAATCAGTGTGTATTGTCATTTAGGCACAAAAAGAAATAGTACACTTACATGTAAAACCTGTATAACAGCTTGGGGTGGGGAGCAGGGGGTTACACTGTGCAGTGGAGAATAGAACTACAAACAAGCTGCTTGGATAATAGGCTGTTGGTCGGTGAAGCTGGACCCATCCGAGTTGAAGAAACCCAGTGGCGCCTCAGACAGGTACTGTCAATGTCAACGGAATGGGCTGACCGCTACACATTTCAGTGGAGCTGCAAGAGGTTGATACCAGGTCAAACTCGGGTACTTACACCACTTGCAATAAAAAAAAATGTTTATGTTGTATTAATAAAGAACTGCATTAAAGTGTTTTAGATTTGAATAGAAATCTAAATTGATCCAGAGACACAGCAGGAAGTAAAAGTAGATCTCTCCAAATTAAAGGGATATTAAGGTGATATCTCCTCTTAAATAGCTTTTACTAGAACAAGTATACCCATGGGAAGATATCTCCTCACCTTTCATTGGCAAATCAAAAAGTTCAGATTACCCAGGCATTCCCTGATGAAGTCACGTGACTAGTGACGATATGCGTCGGAATTGGAGGAACCAGGATACCGGAAGTGACGTTCGCAACATGAGCGGAGCGCTCGTTCGTTTTTAAGCTGTGTTTTTACTACATGTTTGTGAGTACTTTTTCAATATATCTCTGTAATAAAATTTACGAACGTACTTCACCATCGGAGCATACCTCTTTCTTTCCTATGAGACCTTTGTGGATGGTATTGAAGCCTAAGATCCATATGGAAATTATCTGAGGGAAACAAACCCAGCTGAGGGGGCCAGTATCCATCTACCAGGAATTAGGGTATAATCCCTGGACCCTGTTGGTTGCTTGATTTTGCTGTTTACCTTACAGCAGTAAGGTAAGGGGCCACTCTACCTGGGGTGCCGTGCACACTGGAGACACAGGAATCACAGAACACGGTTGCTGGCACCTGTTTTTGAGAAGCACTGAATAAGTCACTGGTCACTTTATTCATTTCAGCTCACATATAGACTCTTTATTGCAATTTTCCTATTAAGAAGATCACTGAATTAACAATCACTGGTCACCATATTTTATCTAATTTCAACAAAGACTCTATTACATAATTTTTTTTAAACTTGTTTGTTTAAGCATGTATTGTGTGTTGCACGTTTTAATCTAAGGAAAAATATTTTATGGAATGCTTTTTCTTTTCCTTGGAGATATTTATGTTTATTTAAAACACATGATATATTTTTAGTTTATGATTCGTAACACATTGGATATCCCTGTTTATTGATTAATTTGTTGGAGAAACTTTATAAATTTTGATTTAAATCACATATTTACCTAAAGGGACAATTTATCACTTAAAAAGAAGGAGACACTGCTGTGAGTGGGTCACTCACTTAATATTACTATTTCTTATACAAGCACAAGGCACTTTAATTTTTTACGTTTTTAGGTAGTGTATCATTATATTTTCTATCACTCAATAATATTGCCACTTTTTTATACAAGTATAAGGCACTTTAATTGTATTTAGCCCAGGTAGCGTAACACCATTTGTTTGATTTTTAAATTTACTATTTGGGGGTTAGGGTTTATGCCCCTGTCGGTGGTTTGCTGCAACTTATTTTTATAAATAGCTTAGGCCCCTGGCGACAGCGCGGGATACTCTAACTCATTATGCTTGGATAATAGGCTGTTGGTCAGGGAAGCTGGACCCACCTGAGTTGAAGAAACCCGGTGGTGCCTCAGACAGGTACTGTCAATGTCAACGGAATGGGCTGGCCACTACACATTTCAGTGGAGCTGCAAGAGGTTGATACCAGGTCAAACTCGGGTACTTACACCACTTGCAATAAAACATTTTTTTTATGTTGTATTAATAAAGAACTGCATTAAAGTGTTTTAGATTTGAATAGAAATCTAAACTGATCCAGAGACACAGCAGGAAGTAAAAGTAGATCTCTTCAAATTAAGGGGATATTAAGGTGATATCTCCTCTTAAATAGCTTTTACTAGAACAAGTATACCCATGGGAAGATATCTCCTCACCTTTCATTGGCAAATCAAAAAGTTCAGATTTCCCATCAAGTTGTGTACCAGAGACAATGGTCACCAGGACCAATAGTGAGGTGCATCTCTCCAGCAGGGACATGGAGCAATAAATATCTAGCACGTGTTCTAACCCTTCTAAATTCTATCCAAAATAAAACAAAAGGTTTACATACTTACATATAGTTTAATTTGTCTATTTTTTTGTCTCCCTCCCCAGCAGCACGTTATTTTCTTTGCTCCTATGAATTTTATAAGTATTACTTTTTCATAAACTTACATGTTAATGTATCTCAATAGATGCAGCTTTGGATGTCTCTGCTCCTTCTACACAAAGGGCCCTTTTCACCAGGGACACCGTCCTCATCTGTACTTTCTCAGTGGATAAACAGATGCTGGATCTTAACTACCTGATAATATCATGGACCTTCCAGGGAAAAGTCATCCTGAGATATGACAACAAAGTCTTCTCCACCCAAGACCCCAGGATGTCCCTTAACGTGGAATCCCTGAGGGATGGATTCGCCGCATTACACATATCTAATGTGACCATCTCTGATAGGGGCACCTATGTGTGTACCGTTATCTACAACGCTGAAAGCAAGGAGAAGGAAATTTCATTAAAAGTGTTTGGTAAGGGTTCCTACTAGATTCAAATTGTAAATGTTAATGTCAAGTTCAACATTGCTTTCATGTTCAATGTAGATCTAATCTCTAACTAGATGGCTTTTAGTTTGCCAAAGCACTTTGTATCACAGACAATTCCCTTGTTTTTTTCCCCTATAAAATACTGTTTTTACCTTTATTTGCATCCTAGTGTTGCTGATCTTCAGCCTTATTCAGCCACTTCCTGTCTTTATGCATTTGTTTCAGCATTGGCTTCACATCTTCGTAGGGTAGGCAGGTGGTACCTCCTTCATGTTCCCCTCCTCGTTGGGCACATAGTGGGGGTCATATAGGAGGCCTACCACAGGGTGGCTTCTTCTGGGCTATGCTAGGCATTTTTGGATTGAGACACTGCTTTACACATGGGGTACCTTTGCTTACACGGCTGACTTAAACTCTAGTTGACTCTCTTAATGTTATGTACACCACCATGATCACTGATGCAATTAGGAGGGACATGCTGAACCAATGCCCTTTCACCTGTCCAGCGTATCTCCGCGACATCACTCCCAGTAATGGCATTGGGCCCTCCATGTTCCATGTGCATAATATCTTAACTCTGCCTCTTCCATACCTGTGCACAGGCAGAGGACCAGTGCAGTGCAGATCTACTCCCGTTGTTATGGTAGACGGACCTACTCATGGAGAGAGTACCAACTACAACTCCTCCACTCCTCCTGCTAGAAGCTATCCCACATGTACACGCTTAAAGTGGTTGTAAACCCTCCCCCACAACTTTGTCCCATGTAAATCAGCATAAAAAACCCTAATGAACACTGCTTGTAGATATCTCCTTACTTGCTTAGTATTGTTGTAATCCTTTTTGTTCTTAACTCCTGTACCATTATCCTTGTACCCTAATGTGCTTAACTGACCCAAGCTGTAGGCTGTATATGCTAGTTACTTGCATTATACCCCTTGAGTAACTTCGGACCAGGCAAAGGCAAAGTTTCAAAAGCTTTGCTTATATACTGTGGCATGACAGTCAAACAAAGGCAACAGTCTTTCCTTAAACAGATTCCTTACTCAGGCGTGTGGCTGTCCAGCAATGGCAATAGTAACAACCTCAGACTTGCAGTACCTTTACAGCCTGGATCGGACCCCTGTCCCATTTTTAGTGGGTTGGACCCATGAAAGCCCACCAAGAAACAGCCGGGAAACACAGTTAACCCTCCCGACTGGTGCAGCATCAAACTCTACCTGCCTGCATCCATGTTGTGGACCAGATTCCTGATAGTGACACTGGTGGGTCATGCCTGCTCAATGTGTGTCATCACAGCTGTTTGTAGTCCTCACCTATGGGGCATGTTGTAAAGCCTCACCCTGCACAGAGATTTTCCAGCTCATGGGATAACAATCAAAGCACAAATAGACTAACAGTGGTTGTCGTCACTTGGACAGGTTAAATGAGCAGTTGCTTCTTTAAATACACAACACACAACAAAACGCACACCATTCACAGCATCATGGTAACTTCTTCACAGAGACCAAGTTCTTAGTTTCTAATTAGAGCATTCAATGATTCAACCTAATGCTGCGTACACACGGTTGGAATTTCCGACAACAAATGTTCAATTTGAGCTTGTTGTCAGAAATTCAGACCATGTGTAGGCTCCATCAGACATTTGTTGTTGGAATTTCTGACAACAAAAATTTGAGTGCGGGTTTTCAAATTTTCCGACAACAAAATCCATGGTCAGAAATTTCGATCGTGTGTACACAGTTCCGATGCACAATATTCCACGCATGCTGTCGGAAAATTTGAGATCCTGCTCTCAAATTTTTTCCATCGGCAGTACCAACGGAAAAAGTCTGATAGAGCCCACACACGATTGGATTTTCCGACAATATAATCAGATCGCACCTTTTCCGTCTGAATTTCCGACCGTGTGTACAAGGGCTAATGGGTCGTCTTAGCCTTCCGGACCTTGAAAATCAGGCATTTTTGGTGCCTCATTAGCGCAGCCACTGTTTTGGAAAGTAACTCCTTTACCATAGGAAACATGTAATATGACTGCAAGTTGAGAGTAGTACAGGCTGTTTATGACCTGGCAGGGCTTTATCAGAAATTTTCTGAACTTCCAAGGCTATTGAAGGTTTTTGATGCCCTGCATAGCATCTATTGTACAGTATCTGCTTTCTCTCAAAGGTACCTTAAGCTGGACTTTGGTTTGTCAATTGTGTCACCTTTCCTGCTGCTTACCCTAGACATGAGATTTCAATTATCAACTTGTACATTTTGGGGAAAATTACGGTGGCAGAGTGTGGGGCTTCAGATAGTGACAACAGTGCAATGCCTACATAATGTTTATTAAAGTTCCCCCTGGTAATCTCTATTGGATGCTGTGTGACAGGTTGTCAACGCAGGAGAACTACTGGGTGAGAACGGCATTGTTGTCACAATAAGAAGTGCCTGAACAAGGACTTTCATGGCAGAATCACCTGGTATAATTTTTATTAATATAATAAACATGAAAAAGTACTTGTTGAATTTTTGGTGAGCTTTTATCAAGTGGAAATCTCTGCAAAGTGACTCAAAATTCTCCTTTAGACAGTTGTCACTGGAACAAGGGCCATAATCGGAAGATCACTTCTTTATTCTGTTTTGGTGGAAAATCCAATATTATGAATTTCCCATCACTTTCTGTCCCCAATGACAATGGTCACCAAAACAAATAGAGAAGATGAATACCTTTTAGGAGACAGGAACAGCAATAAAAATCCGACTCAGTTTTAACCCTCTATTAAAAGCTAAAAAGAACAACAGTTTTGACAATCATATCTGTCCTACTTTGGATGGAGGTTTCTAAAAAGTATATACAGTATATCCCACTTCATACCTGTATCTGTGTTCCCTGCAGCTAAACCTCTACTCTCTATACAAAGTACAAAGGTCCAGAGAAATACAGAGAACACCTTGACCTGCAAGGCCACTGGATTCTTCCCTCCAGATATCTTGATAACTTGGTACAGAAACGGAGAGGTCCTGAGAAATCATTTCATGGGAGAACCACAAATATATAAAGATGGAATGTTCTATGTGGACAGCACAATGACAATCACACCGACCAAAGATGACCAGAACCAGACCTTCTCCTGTAGAGTCCGACATGACTCTCTACAAGAACCTCTGCGGGAGGACTTCCAGCTCATCTATGAAGGTATGGATAATCATCCAGTCTCTCTGTCAAATATGTTTTAATTCTAGGTTTACCTTCAAACGTGTGCGGCTTTAGGAGCCATGTTCAGCCTATTCATTTGAATGCTGAAAGTGAACCAACAGCCCTAAGACAGCTAAATACTCACACTAAAGCCGCGTACACACGTAGCCGTCTGTCCGACGTACTTAGTCTGGCGGACTTCCCGCCAGACTGTCCGTTGGACTTTCCGAACGGGCTACTTGCCCACACACGGCACTTTTTCAGCAGACTAATACGGCGTACTAAGTCCGCCGTACTATCCGCCCTACTTTTGAAATGAACGGACTCGCCCACACACGCGGAGGAAAGTCCGCCTATTTCGAGCGCGTCTCCAGGTAGGCGGGGCCCGCGAAGGAGACGTCGCTGGCCCCGCAGCCTGCTATGGACTTAAAGGGGAACCCCAACGCTGAAAAAAATCGGCGTGGGGGTCCCCCCAAGTCCACAACAGACCCTTGTCCGAGCACGCTACCCGGCCGGCCAGGAAAGGGGGGGCGAGCGAGCGCCCCCCCCCCTCCTGAGCCGTACCAGGCCGCGTGCCCTCAACATGGGGGGTGCCTTGGGGAAGGGGGGGCCGCGCGGCCCCCCCACCCCAAAGCACCTTGACCCTATGTTGATGAGGACAAGGGCCTCTTCCCGACAACCCTGGCCGTTGGTTGTCGGGGTCTGCGGGTGAGGGGGGCTTATCGGAATCCGGCAGCCCCCTTTAATAAGGTGGCCCCTGGATACCGGCCCCCCACCCTATGTGAATGAGTATGGGGTACAATGTACCCCTACCCATTCACCTGTAAAATACAAGTACAAAAAAAACACAACACACGAGATAAAATACTTTATTGCACAGCTCCGGGGGTCTTCCGTCTTCGGGGGTCTTCTCGCCGGACTCCTCCGCTATCTTCTTGTAGCTCTTTTGCTAGCAGAGGAGTCCGGCTTTCTTCCTCGCCGCCGGCCTCTTCTTCCGACTTCGGGGGTCTTGTCCCCCTCTTCGGTTCTTCTGCCGGGCCACCGCGCCTTCTTCTAGCTCTTTTACAGTCGGTGGCCCGGTCTTCTGTCGCCGCCGCTGCCGCCACCTTCCGTTCTTCTGTTCTTCTCTTCTTCTTCTTCAGATGTTGCCTTGCCGAGTCCTCCGCTCACAATGACAGGGAACGGGCACGCGGCGACTTATATAGGGACAAGGGGCGGGGTCTTCGGTGGATGTCACATGGGTTCATGTCACATGGGTTCATGTCACATGGCGACAGTCCCAGCATCCTCCAGGACTGTGACCCTTGTCCCTATATAAGTCGCCGCGTGCCCATTCCCTGTCATTGTGAGCGGAGGACTCGGCGAGGCAACATCTGAAGAAGAAGAAGAGAAGAACAGAAGAACGGAAGGCGGCGGCGGCGGCGACAGAAGCCGGACTCCTCTGCTAGCAAAAGAGCTACAAGAAGATAGCGGAGGAGTCCGGCGAGAAGACCCCCGAAGATGGAAGACCCCCGGAGCTGTGCAATAAAGTATTTTATCTCGTGTGTTGTGTTTTTTTTGTACTTTTAATTTACAGGTGAATGGGTAGGGGTACATTGTACCCCATACTCATTCACATAGGTATCCGGGGACCCCCTTATTAAAGGGGGCTCCCGGATTCCGATAAGCCCTCCGCCCGCAGACCCCGACAACCAACGGCCAGGGTTGTCGGGAAGAGGCCCTTGTCCTCATCAACATGGGGACAAGGTGCTTTGGGGTGGGGGGGCCGCGGCTACAGAGAGAAAAGTGTAGGAACAGCAGTGGTGTGGCACCCTAGGCCGCAGGATGCCCTAGGCGGCTGCCTAGTTTGTCTAGTGGTAGCACCGACTCTGCTGGGCAGCCAGTTGCAGTGTACAGCCTGTCATTCACACAGATAGCTATGCGACACTGTACCCGCTGTATACAAGGGTGCTATGATAAACTCATCTTTAGTGTTTTATTTTGGATATTGGGTAGTTCATCAGTGAGATTGTTCTTTCATATCTTTCATCTTCTTTCAAGATGTGTTAAAAAGACACTTGCTTATCTTTATAATAATATATATATATAATTTTTTTTTTTTACAGATATAAAAACATCGTCTAATGTGGTCCTTGTGGCCTGTTGTGTTATTCTGGTTTTGACAATAATTGGAGTGGGGATCGTGATTTTTTCGTGCAGGCGAAACCACAGAAAAAAAGGTAATATTCATGAAAACTCTGCAAATTGCTGGGCTTCTGGTATGAAATGTAAATCAATGTATACTTTGTCCTAATTGAATGTCTATTTGCCAAAAGAACTGCAGACTACAGTGCATTGTAATAAGTTGTGGTGCACAGAGTTGAATAAAGTGTCATTTTGTGACATTTTAATAGCATTACAAAAAATAAACAAACACTGTGAGTCTGTGATGCATTGTAATAGCTACCCTTACACAATGCACACCAACATGTACAGTTAAAAAAAAAGTGTTATGTGAGCAGAATTTCTGTTTGAAAAATCTTGGATGGTTTTTCCGATGGAATTCCGCTGAAGCTTGTCTTGCATACACACGGTCACACAAAAGTTGTCTGAAATTTCGACCGTCAAGAACAGAGTGACGCACAACACTACGACAAGCCGCCAAAGTTCATTTCAATGCTTCCGAGCATGTGTCGAATTGTTTCCGAGCATGCATAGGAATTGTGCACGTCGGAATTGCATACAGACGATCGGAATTTCGGAAAAATATAGAACAGGTTCTCTAAGTCTTCTGAATTTTAGACGGAGAAAGTCCGATGGGGAATAGACACGGTCAGAATATACGATGAAAAGCTCCCATTGGACCTTTTCTGTTGGAAAGTCTGACCATGTGCATTAGCTTGATTAAAATTTTTTTTAACAGTCTGGATGCATTGTAACAACGCATCTCAGAGCACATGCACAAAACACACCCACGCACATGTGTTATGTACTCCATAATGCCCTCCAGTCTATGTGAATGGGCCATATGAATTTGCTGTTATAAGTGGCAATAGAACCTTTGCTTACAAAAGTGAATACCTTAAATTACTTTTCGAATGCATCTGTGCACCGAAAAACAGTCCTATAGGCAATATTGAATTCTTCCCTGAAAGTGAAAGGAGGAGTATGTTCTGCAAAGTGCCCTAAGCCCTGGTTCTGCACTGACAGCGGGTTAGAAATTGTGCAAATGGAAATAAACAACATCTCCTGCGTGCCTTTATGATCAGTGACCTGCTGTCTGTCTCACCAATCTCAGACAGTGGCATATCCATGTGGGGGGGGGGGGGGGGGAACCACACTGCACACATGGATGATCCCCTGGTTGACAGTCAGGGACAATCAGTGCGGCGGGAGGGACAGTTGCAAGCACCAATCTCTGTATAGCCTTCAGTGAAGAAGCTGACAGCCGCTTCTCCTCCACTTCCTCCCGCAGCTGTCAGCTGAAATGCCATACAGGGAGATTGGTGCTCGCAGCTGTCCCCCGCCGCACTGATCATTCCTGACAGTCCTCCAACTCCAGCCCCTGTGTCCCCCTTCTCTGGCCCCCCTCCATGTCCTCCTTCTCCGGCCCCCACTGTTTGCTCCTCCTCTGCCCCCCTTATTCCACCACAGCCGGCTTCCCTCTTCTCCTCCTCCCCCAGCTGAGGGGAATGTGTCAGGATGGAAAGCAGAGGAAGGAGCTGGTAAATATGTCATTTACCGGCTCCTTCCTTTTCTGAATTGGACACAGTGAGCGATCGCTCCTGTCTCCTGTTATAACTGAGAAGAGTAACCTGTGTGTGCTCTGCTTCAGTTTATGAATGGACAGGAGCCGCTGTCTACTGTTCATTCATCTTTAATGCTGAGGCTTCTGAGAAGGGGACTGGGGAATCTGTGTCCTCAGTCCCTTTCTCTGTCTCAAAGGGGGGATGTCAATGAGCTGTTTAGACCCCTTATATCTCACCAAAGCCCCCAACGGTGCTGATAAAAAAAATAATATAAAAAAGAAATATAAAAAAAATGTAATTGTAAAAACATAATATAAGATAAAAAACGACTGACACCATACCCTCCTGCCCTACTGACCCTTTACACTGCCCCAACCCCCTCCACCCCCCAAAGAAAAGCATTGTGAAAAAAAATGTATTAATAAAAAACGACTGACACCGTTTACTACCCCATAGATCTATGAAATTGAATTGATTTCATTGCCCTCAGGTGGCAATCAAACATCTAGGTATAAATGTGCCACATCCTATGTAATCTATGAATGCTGAAAAAAGGAATAATGGACTTTGTAGGCACATATAAAAATATATAACGATCCCTGAAAACCCTTCTCTTCAAAGAAGCCTATCCTGCTTCTAACTAACACTGTTTTACTTTCTCCATCAGCTCATCCCCCACAGCTATTGCCTTTTATATCAATTGCCCCTTCCTTTTTAGATTGTAAGCTTTAACAGGCAGGGCCCTCTGATTCCTCTTGTACCAAATTGTAATGTAACTGTAATGTCTGCCCTCATGTTGTAAAGCATTGAGCAAACTGTTGGTGCTATATAAAACCTGTATAAAAATAATAATATTAATATAACAATTTTTAAAAATTCACATAAAATACATACATATACAAAACATAATATATATGGTAGAGAAATATGGGACACAGTGTTTTATCCTAGAGGTTACACTCTAATACTTCCTGTCAATATTGAAGAAATGCCCACACTGAGATGTGTGCATTCCTCTTGGTAGTTCCCACAGTCCTCATAGTTTAAAATGAATTGCTCGCTCTACATGTTTCACAACCTAAAATGTGGCTTCTTCAGGAGCTTCAATAATTCTAGTTGGAGAAACATAATCAAATTAAAATACAGTACAAATTATTGGCATAAGGATACAGGTGTGTGTATATGTACATGAACTCACCAATAATGTGGTGCTTAAACAATTGGTCTCAACGCTCATCTATGCCGGGAATGCCGTGACTGCAGAACAACCCCTCCAAATGGAGATGACAACCAGGGACACCAGGGCCAAGCGGTAGCCACAATAAAGGCACAGGTGTCGGGATATGGGGATGTACATGTATACTGGGTATAAAGGATATGGCAATGAATATTAGTGTAAGCTACTTCAATTGGGATGTACTATAGTATTAGGTCCCATACTCACATATCAGCTAGTATGCTTCCACTACTATGCATGTCACCTTAAACCAGATGCTTTTCAATCTATGGAAAAAAAGAGAGTTGGACCGCCCAGGGTCTTAAAACTTTATAGTAACACAACTTAGAAAAAGCCTAGCTGTATAAATGGAAAGGAAGGGAACTAGCAGGGCTCAATATACCTTGATTGGCTGGTCCAGGATAAGGAAATTAGATCAGAATCATGTGTGCACAGTCACAAGGAGAATACAGGCATCCAGTACCAGCGTCCTGTCAAATAGTGTCCCCGGCGGATAGTGTCCGCTGTGTGCGCAGTACACATGACAAGCAGATTCCGAATATATCCGAAGATGAGCGGCGCCTGCGCCATGAGTCCACGTTCAAGCCCCACCATCCAAGTGGAATAAAAAAGAGCCGAGCGAAGCAAGCCCGCGAGGGGCCCTCTAACTATGTGCAGCCCTATGTCCACTTGGATGGTGGGGCTTGCACCTGGACTCGCGGCACAGGCGCTGTTCATCTTCGGAGACTTTCCGAATCTCCTTGTGCTCCGTACTGTGCAAGCGCTGCGCCTGCGCATTACACAGTGGACACTATTCGATAAGTGGACATTTTTAGACAGAACACTGACAGGTTTAAACATCCACTATCTGGGGAGCAGAGTAAGCAAGGATGCTATGAAAACCAGGGGAATGTATACACATACTAAGGCAATAAAATGATGCAAGCCAAAAGGCACTGAGTTAAATACCTGGGTGTGCACTAGTTCTAGGTTCCGGTTGTGAGGCTGCAAGTTTGCTGGTTCCAGGGGTAGAATGGTGGTCAGCTTCCCTCAGAACACCTAGGGAATGTTGTCCTGAATCCTCTATATGTACACCCCGACTGAGCTCCATCAGACTGGCGTCTAACATCACTCAGCCCGGCCGCTGGTGCACCGCACATGTGCACTAGAGTATCGCGCAAGTGCACTAGAGTCCAAGTTGCAGTGGGTAGATGCATGGCCCCCCATCCTAGGTCAAAGGTGGCCCAGGAGAGGGGGTTGCAGCCCCAAAGGCTTGGGTGAAAACAGGGGTGAACAGCGGCGCTAGATATGGTGATAACATAAAATTATATAGCAACTGGAATATAGGTATACATAAAATGTGTGTGAATAAGCACACATAATATTAAAACATTTATTAAAAAATAATGTCCATAAATGATCCGAGATCTTGTATGATTAGCACCTGGAGGCAGCTCCCTTAGAGTGAAGCGATGAGCTCTGTGTAGAAATGGGAACAGAGGGGCGCCAGACTGAGTGCAGTATAAATCATATATTTAATAAAAACAAGTAGTAACTCACAGGTTAAATTAGATGAGTTCAGTATGCAGTGAAAATCGCCAGTCCTGGAGTCTCATAAAAGTCTTCCCTTTGCAGCCTGAGGCACTGGTGTGATCTTACAGGGATCCAGAGAATGCTGGGAACCAGGAGGCAGGAAACAAGAAGCAGCTGGTCGTGACTTCACAGGAACAGGAAATGTGATTATTCACAGTGGCCAGGAATGGTAATGCATTTCGAAGCTACAGCTTCTTCATCAGACCATGATTGGCTGGCAAACCTGGCAGTCTTATATTACAGAGGAAATAGAAACAGAGAGATCTGATGGGCTGGCCAGCCCGTCAATCAAATAGACAGATTCAAAGAGGTAGATGGCTGGAGACCGAAGTGAATGTAAATATGAGTAAGAAGCTTGCTGATTAATAGTGCGAGATAAGTTTATAACGTTTTGTAGACATGTCACTGGAGAAGTGGTCGAGGGGGTGTACATCTCACCTAGGTTGCTACACAGTGTGAGATGGTAAGTCCAGGATGGATCAGTTTCTCAGCAGCAATATGCTGCTGAGTGGTTATTTAATCTTGCCGGGCCTGGGTTTATATGGAATGGCAGGTAGGTTTGGTAGAGGGACCTGTCATTCCACACACCCCCCCCCCGATCCAGTTCTGGGTTTTGGATCAGGTGAGCTTTGATCCTAATTAGCCTGGGAAGGTAAAGGCTCTGCGGGGCCTGCAGGTGTTCGCTCTCAGCCAGGGAAATGAACAGTCTGTGGGTTGGAGGAAGCTGCGAGCGCAGCCACTGCTGGAGCTGAAACCCACCCTGCGATATCCAGGCGAAAGACGCTGTGTTTATAAGTGTCAGATAGGTGAGAAGAACCTGTTAGTTAGCGCCCAGCCGGGCTAGGTTGTTTTTTTTACTTTTTTTCTGTTGTACTTAAAAAGCACGGTGTTGCCGTATGTTTTTGTTTGTTGGACTGTTTGTGCCACGAATAAACGCCAAGGTCTGCTTTATAAATTCCAAGTCTGCTGTGAACTGTGTCCAAACTCACCCTACCCCGGGAAGATCCCTTACAATTGGTGGAGAAAGCGGGCAACACGGTTGCTAGGGGCAACGGTGTGGACAGACTTGGCTACAGCTGCTTATGTCCTGGGTGAAAGCTGCAACTACACTCCAAGAACAGTCCAGCAACATGGAGGAGATGCTGAAGCAGTTTATGCAAGTGAGTTTGCAACAACAGCAGGCTCAGACAGAGGCCAATAGACGACATGAACAGTCCATGGCTGCACAACAGCAGATGCATAAGGAAGAGTTGCAAGCTTTGCGCCAAAGCCAACAACAACTTATCGAGCACCTGATAGTAAATCGAGAGGCGCCTGTGGTTGCTAATCCACCCACAGTGGAGGGAGCCGCTCCAGAGATTTTTTTTGGGAGAAGGACTGTGCAGCAAGCGCTGCAAAAGATGACTGCTGAGGACGATGTTGAGGCCTATCTAACAGTATTTGAGCGCGTGGCTGAGCGAGAGAAGTTACCAGCCGCTGAGTGGGCAGAGGTAATTGCGCCCTATTTAACAGGTGAACCTCAAAAGGCCTACTATGACCTCAGTGAGCAAGAGGTTAAGGACTATACTCGGCTAAAAGAGGAGGTACTTGTCCGACTAGGAGTTACTACTGCAGTCCGTGCCCGGAGGGTACGCAACTGGAGCTACAGTCTGGACAAATCAGCGAGGTCCCAGATGTATGACCTAATCCATTTGGCAAGAAAGTGGTTGGAGCCAGACACTTCTACTCCTGCACAAATCCTAGAGAAGGTCGTGATGGATCGCTACCTCCGAGCGCTTCCTACTGACCTGCAACGCTGGGTGGGACAAGGTGATCCTAAGAATGCAAACGAACTTGTCAACCTTGTGGAGAGGTTCCAGGCGACTGAGGACTACCTCCGTGATGTTCCTGCAGCATCTTCACCTCCCCGGAGCGCCAGATCTGTGCCGTCAGCTGGTAAGAGACTTCCATCTATTGGGGGAGTGTGGAGGGGTGCTGATGGAGGGAAAAGGGCTCAAGTGGTGTCTCAGGGACAAAAGACTGGTGATGGTCCCGGGTGGCTAAGGGGCTCTAAAAAGGACTCCTTGCCAAAGAGACCAGGCCCTATCCAGTGTTGGAGATGCCATGAGGCGGGACACGTGTCTGCCCATTGCCCTCTTACCACTGAACCCATGGAGTGTGACGCTAGCCGGCGTCAGTCGCTATTTGCGGAACCATCTTGTGCTGCAGTTCCTGGACTAGAGACTGAACCGCAAATCTGCAATATTACAATCAATGACCTTCCCGTTAAGGCGTTAATGGACTCGGGAAGCCTCGTAACCTTGGTGCATGCTAGCCTGGTGGCTGGGGACTTAGAGTCTAAAAAGCATATGAGTGTTGTGTGCATACATGGTGATACAAAAGTGTACCCTATAGTGCTGGCTAAAGTCGGGACTGAACAAGGCACCGTACAATATGAAGTGGGTGTGGTTAAAAACCTCATGCATAATGTAATATTGGGGCGCGATTTTCCATTATTCTGGGCTCTCTGGGAAAAAAGAAAAATCCCCAAAAGGAGTGAGGATACCTCTAAGGGGGTTGCCTTGTCCCCTGTGAATGATAGAAGTGTGCAGGATGAAAATGATTGTTCTCCTTTGCAGGTCCTGGCTGGGGAGGAGGAGGCTCCTCCCACTGAGCAAAATATACTAGACTTAGAGGTGTCTAGGGATAATTTTGGCGCTGCACAATTACAGGACCCCACTCTCAAAAATGCGAGAGAGCAGGTTGCTGTTATGAATGGGGTACCTCAGGAACCAGATGCTGAAAAAAGATTTCCACATTTTTCGGTGACTAATGATCTTTTCTATAGAGTCAATAAGATTAAGGATGAGATTGTGGAACAGCTTCTGGTACCTAAGCCGTACCGGCGTCAGGTGCTTGACATGGCACATAACCATGTTCTTGGGGGACACTTGGGGACTGACAAAACGCGAGAGAGGGTTCTCCAGAGGTTTTTTTGGCCGGCGATATATGATGACATTAAAAAATACTGCGAGTCGTGCCCCACATGTCAGGTTAGTGCCCCAGTGTCACATTTTCGCAGTCCTTTGGTTTCGCTCCCTATTATAGAGGTGCCTTTTGAGCGTATTGCCATGGATTTAGTGGGTCCCGTTGTAAAGTCAGCTAGAGGACACCAGTATATTTTGGTAGTCATAGATTATGCGACCCGCTATCCTGAGGCTGTACCCTTAAGAAACACTGCATCTAAAACAATTGCACGTGAGTTGTTTTATATGTTCTCTAGGACTGGGATCCCCAAAGAAATCCTAACTGACCAAGGTACGCCATTTATGTCAAAACTGATGAAGGAATTATGCAAACTATTTAAAGTCTCACACATCCGTACCTCTGTATACCACCCCCAGACGGACGGATTGGTGGAGAGATTTAATAAAACTTTGAAACATATGTTGAAGAAAGTGGTGGGAAAAGATGGTCGTGACTGGGATCATTTATTACCCTACCTCATGTTTGCTATTAGGGAAGTGCCCCAAGCGTCCACAGGGTTCTCACCATTCGAGTTGGTCTATGGTCGTCACCCTAGGGGTCTACTGGACATTGCAAAAGAGACATGGGAGAATGAGTCCACCCCATACAAGAGTGTTATTGAGCATGTAGCACAAATGCAGGACCGTATAGCCACTGTAATGCCCCTGGTAAGGGAACACCTCCAGAGAGCTCAAGAGGCCCAAAGTAGAATTTACAACCGGTCCGCAAGAATCAGGACATTCAACCCAGGCGATAGGGTCCTTATACTAGTCCCCACTGTTGAGAGTAAATTCTTGGCGAAGTGGCAAGGTCCTTATGAAATTGTTGAAAAGATCAGTGAGGTGAACTACAAGGTGCACCAACCAGGTAGAAGGAAGCCTTTCCAAGTTTATCACATAAACTTGATCAAGCCCTGGAAAGACAGGGAATCCTTGGTGGCGACAAATACTGTTAATAATTTGTCACCACCAATCCCTCCAGTCAAGGTAGGTGATACTCTATCAGTGTCACAGAAACAGGAGGCTCAGGAATTTTTACAGAAAAACAAAAACAAGTTCTCTGACCTCCCAGGGCGTACCCACCTCATCCATCATCACATTGAAACTGAGCCTAGAAGCAGAGTAAACCTAAAGCCCTATAGGATACCGGAGGCACGTAGGAAAGCCGTATCTGCCGAGGTAAAACGTATGCTTGATCTGGGGGTAATTGAGGTGTCACAGAGTGAATGGTCCAGCCCGATTGTGCTAATCCCAAAGCCCAATGGAACTTGGAGGTTCTGTAACGATTTCAGAAAGTTGAATGAGATCTCCAAGTTCGATGCTTATCCTATGCCCAGGGTAGATGAGTTGATTGAGAAGTTAGGTAACGCCAGGTACATAACCACCCTCGATCTCACAAAGGGCTACTGGCAGATTCCACTTTCTGGTGAGGCTAAAGAGAAAACTGCATTCTCCACCCCTGATGGGCTATTCCAGTATGTAGTGATGCCATTCGGGTTACATGGAGCGCCTGCAACTTTCCAGAGGTTGATGGACTTGATTCTGCGACCACATCGGGATTACTCAGCCGCCTACCTCGATGATGTGGTCATTTTTAGCCCTGATTGGGAAAGTCACCTCTGTAAGGTACAGGCCGTGTTGGATACCATAAGTGATGCAGGGTTGACCATAAATGCCGAGAAGTGTGCTCTAGCCCTAGAAGAGGCCAAATATCTGGGCTACATTGTTGGGAGAGGATTGATTAAGCCACAGCTAAATAAAATTGAGGCAATACAGAATTGGCCTAGACCCCTGACAAGGAAACAGGTTAGAGCTTTCCTGGGTATTACGGGTTATTACCGTAGATTTGTGCCGAACTTTGCCTCAGTTGCTGCTCCACTAACTGACTTGACAAAGGGCGGAAAGACAGCAATGGTCACGTGGACCCCAGAGGCCGAGAAGGCTTTCCAAAGCCTTAAGTCTGCCTTGTGCCAACCACCTGTGTTAGTTACCCCCGATTTCAGGCGAGAATTTCTGGTCCAGACAGATGCCTCTAACACAGGCTTAGGTGCAGTACTCTCACAAGTAGTGAATGGTGAGGAGCATCCGGTGACGTACTTGAGTAGAAAACTAACCCCGGCCGAGAAAAATTATGCCATTGTGGAGCGAGAATGTTTGGCAGTGAAGTGGGCCCTAGAATCTTTAAAGTATTACTTGCTAGGCAGGAAATTCAAGTTGGTGACAGACCATGCCCCCCTAACATGGATGAAGTTAAACAAGGAGAGAAATGCAAGAGTGACTAGATGGTTTCTGTCCTTACAAAACTTTAATTTCACTGTGGAACACAGGCCAGGGAAATTACAGGCAAATGCTGACGCATTGTCGAGGGTAAGTTGTCTGTGGGGACAAAAGGCTCAGCCCTCCGGTCTGAAAAAGAGGGGGGGGATATGTAGACATGTCACTGGAGAAGTGGTCGAGGGGGTGTACATCTCACCTAGGTTGCTACACAGTGTGAGATGGTAAGTCCAGGATGGATCAGTTTCTCAGCAGCAATATGCTGCTGAGTGGTTATTTAATCTTGCCGGGCCTGGGTTTATATGGAATGGCAGGTAGGTTTGGTAGAGGGACCTGTCATTCCACACACCCCCCCCCGATCCAGTTCTGGGTTTTGGATCAGGTGAGCTTTGATCCTAATTAGCCTGGGAAGGTAAAGGCTCTGCGGGGCCTGCAGGTGTTCGCTCTCAGCCAGGGAAATGAACAGTCTGTGGGTTGGAGGAAGCTGCGAGCGCAGCCACTGCTGGAGCTGAAACCCACCCTGCGATATCCAGGCGAAAGACGCTGTGTTTATAAGTGTCAGATAGGTGAGAAGAACCTGTTAGTAAGCGCCCAGCCGGGCTAGGTTGTTTTTTTTACTTTTTTTCTGTTGTACTTAAAAAGCACGGTGTTGCCGTATGTTTTTGTTTGTTGGACTGTTTGTGCCACGAATAAACGCCAAGGTCTGCTTTATAAATTCCAAGTCTGCTGTGAACTGTGTCCAAACTCACCCTACCCCGGGAAGATCCCTTACAGTTTGCAGAAATCGATCAATTCACTGATTGATTAAATACATAAATATAAAATGTATAAATATACCTCAAATGTAAAATGAATACATTTTTATAAGTAAATTAACTAAGAAATGAATTAAGAAAATTATTAGCAATTTGGAAATCAATTGATTATTATAAATTATAATGAATTAATAAAATGGTGAGAATGGAGGAAAGAGAGGACTCTATGCTAGGTATAATATTAAGGTTCTAAGTTATATCATGACCAAAAATACTTCTCAAAAGGATAAAATCGAATCTTCAGATAATAAATGGTTAATGGATAATGCTGCATTATCCATTAACCATTTATTATCTGAAGATTCGATTTTATCCTTTTGAGAAGTATTTTTGGTCATGATATAACTTAGAACCTTAATATTATACCTAGCATAGAGTCCTCTCTTTCCTCCATTCTCACCATTTTATTAATTCATTATAATTTATAATAAGCAATTGATTTCCAAATTGCTAATAATTTTCTTAATTCATTTCTTGGTTAATTTACTTATAAAAATGTATTCATTTTAAATTTGAGGTATATTTATACATTTTATATTTATGTATTTAATCAATCAGTGAATTGATCGATTTCTGCAAACGTTATAAACTTATCTCGCACTATTAATCAGCAAGCTTCTTACTCATATTTACATTCACTTCGGTCTCCAGCCATCTACCTCTTTGAATCTGTCTATTTGATTGACGGGCTGGCCAGCCCATCAGATCTCTCTGTTTCTATTTCCTCTGTAATATAAGACTGCCAGGTTTGCCAGCCAATCATGGTCTGATGAAGAAGCTGTAGCTTTGAAATGCATTACCATTCCTTGCCACTGTGAATAATCACATTTCCTGTTCCTGTGAAGTCACGACCAGCTGCTTCTTGTTTCCTGCCTCCTGGTTCCCAGCATTCTCTGGATCCCTGCAAGATCACATCAGTGCCCCAGGCTGCAAAGGGAAGACTTTTATGAGACTCCAGGACTGGCGATTTTCACCACATACTGAACTCATCTAATTTAACCTGTGAGTTACTACTTGTTTTTATTAACCACTTAAGGACTGGGCCTCTTTTTCAGACTCAGTGTTTACATCATATCACGCTTCGTAAACATCCCTTGTAATAGAAAAATTTGTCATTTGAAAAAATGACATTGAAAAAATGTGCCTTTAAGACATATGGGCGGAAGTGACATTTTGACGTAGCTTCTGCCCTGCTATGGTATGGAGACGGGTGGGGGCCATCTTAGCCTCACTCGTCTCCATACCATACCCAGTCACGGTTAGGACCCGATCGCCTCTGCCTCTGCCGATGGCTCCGGTAAGCTGCAGAGGTTGCGGGAGAGTGGCGGGAGGGGGGGTGGCACCTCTCCCACAGCCGATAACGGTAATGGATATTTCGGTTGTGGCAGCAGCTGCTGCTGTTACCGAGATATCCCCCTGGAAAAAAAGGGACGTACATTGTCGTGCGGCGGTCGGTAAGTGGTTAAATATATGATTTATACTGCACTCAGTCTGGAGCCCCTCTGTTCCCAAAGGCTTGGGTGGCCACACATCCCAGCCGTGTCCACAGCTAATGCCCCCCATGGCCAAAAAGGGGAACTGCGGTCAAAATTCCCAGTCATAAGAGCGGAGAGATACATATGTATATGTCTGTCTGTCTGTCTGTCTGTCTGTGTGTATATATATATATATATATATATATATATATATATATATATATATTATACACACACACACACATATATATATATTGTAACCTGGGGGACAGGTAGCAGGTATAAAGCTCCCTGGGATGAGCAGTTTCTCAGGCACAGATACCAAATCCAGAGATGAAGTGACCAACGGTACTGTGTTTATTTGTGATATATACAAGTCCATATACAGGTGCTGTACAGTGCTCCCGAAAACAAAATAAAGGGCAAAGTAACAAAACACAAAACCTAGCCGTGTCACGGCTCTAGCTATACAGTCTGCAGGCCCTCACTACCAGGCTGAACAAGCCTAACGCTTGTCAGTCTCTACAAAGGACTGCTTAACAGGTTTTACCAACCTTACTCTCTTCACAGACGAAGTTTGTGTGAATGTCCCAGGCAGAGAGCAAAGGCTGTCTGCTCAGGTGAGCCTAAATTACCCTGGGGAGGAGGACCAAGACCCGAACTGGATCACAGATTCCTAAATGTGTAGGAGAGGAGCCTGGGAGAGGTATAAACCCCGAACAGGACTTTTCCTGGCTCCCTCTGGGACGCTCTGCTACATATCCTCCCCCCTTGTTTCAACCCCAGGGTTGGAACACCTGTGACCCAACAGGAGTGCACACGGGACAGGGCATCTACATTCCCCATCTCAACACCTGGCCTGTGTTTTACGGTGAAGGAGTAATCCTGTAGAGCCAAAAACCACCGGTTCACCCGTCTATTAGTCTCCTTCTTTTGGGCCATCCACTTCAGGGGAGCATGGTCAGTTACTAACTGGCGCCCTAACAAATAGTATCTGAGCGCATCCACGGCCCACTTTATGGCTAAACATTCCTTTTCAATGACTGCATACTTTTTCTCATGGTCATTGAGCTTTCTGCTTAGGTACACCACAGGGTGTTCTTCCCCATTGTGTACCTGCGATAGTACTGCCCCGATACCAACATCAGACGCATCCGTCTGAACCAAAAGATCTTTGGAGAAATCGGGGGAGTACAGTACTGGCTGTGCACAAAGAGCCTTCTTCAGGACTTCGAAAGACTCCTCTGCTACTGAGGACCATTTCACCATTACAGAGTCTCTACCTTTCGTCAGGTCTGTCAGAGGGGCAGCTATAGTTGCAAAATTTGGAATAAATCTTCTATAATACCCCGCAATGCCAAGAAAGGCCCTGACCTGCTTCTTGTTTGCAGGACGTAGCCACTCCTGGATGGCTTCTATTTTACTCACTTGAGGTTTTACGACACCACGGCCAATAGTGTAGCCCAAATACTTGGCTTCCTCTAGACCAATGGCACATTTTTTTGGATTTGCCGTAAAAACCATCTTTGAAGAGGGAATCAAGGACAGCCTGAACACGAGGCAAGTGAGACTCCCAGTCAGCGCTATATACCACTATGTCATCTAAAAAGGCTTCTGCATATCGTCGGTGGGGTCTTAGGGTCCTGTCCATGGCCCTCTGAAATGTTGTGGGGGCATTTTGCAACCCAAAAGGCATTTTTTTATATTGAAATGAACCCTTCGGGGTCACAAATGCAGTCTTCTCTTTGGCGCTATCAGTCAGGGGTATTTGCCAATACCCTTTTGTCAAGTCCAAAGTGGTAATATAGCGAGCTTTGCCAAGTTGGTCTATAAGTTTGTCTACTCATGGCATTGGGTATGTGTCAAAGTTTGTCACTGCATTAAGCTTCCTGAAGTCATTACAGAACCTCCAAGTGCCATCCGGTTTTGGGACTAACACTACGGGGCTAGACCAGTCACTATTGGATTCCTCAATAACATCCAGCTCCAACATTCTTTTAACTTCATTGCTGATGTCTTTTCTCCTCGCTTCAGGAATTCTGTATGGTTTGAGCTTGACATGTACCCCAGGTTCAGTAACAATATCATGCTGAACTGCTGAAGTCATGCCAGGTAACTCTGAAAATTTCTCTCTATTCCTTATCAGGAACTCTCTAGCTTCCTGTTTTTGGGAACATGACAAGGTATCAGGAATTGTGACCTCAGGGATCAGAGGGGACTCAGTACCCTTAGGCGCTACCGGGAGGGATCTCGCAGTTAACGCCAGTCTATCCTTCCAGGGCTTTAACAGGTTTACATGGTAAACCTGTTCGGGCTTCCTTTTTCCTGGTTGATACACCTTGTAGTTGACTTCCCCAACTCTTTTAATTACTTCAAAGGGACCCTACCACTTAGCTAGGAACTTGCTCTCAACAGTAGGAACCAACACCAGGACCCTGTCACCAGGTGAGAAAACCCCCAGTTGGGCCACCCTGTTGTATATTCTCCGTTGGGCTGCCTGGGCCTGCAGTAAGTGTTCTTTTACCATCGGCATGATTGCTGCAATCCTCTCCTGCATTTGAGCAATGTGCTCAATGACACTTTTATGGGGTGTCTGCTCCCCCTCCCAAGTTTCTTTGGCTAGGTCTAAAAGTCCCCGAGGGTGTCTCCCATAAAGCAACTCAAATGGAGAGTACCCGTAGAGGATTGGGGAACCTCCCTGATGGCAAACATCAAGTATGGTATCAGGAAGTCCCAGTTTTTCCCATCCTTGTCAAAAACCTTTTTAACATGTTCTTTAACGTCTTATTGAAGCGTTCCACCAAACCATCCGTTTGAGGATGGTACACTGAGGTTCGCAACTGTGTCACCTTAAACAACTCGCACAGCTCCCTAGTTATTCGCGACATGAATGGGGTGCCCTGGTCTGTAAGGACTTCTTTAGGGATGCCCAACCGACTGAATACCATAAACAGCTCCTTGGCGATGTTTTTATCAGAAGCGGTGCTTAAGGGAACCGCTTCAGGATAACGGGTAGCATAATCCATGATTACTAGGATATGCTGATGACCCCGGGCAGACTTGGGGAGTGGACCCACAAGGTCCATGGCAATCCTCTCAAAGGGCACTTCAATAATAGATAATGGCACTAAAGGACTTCGGAAGTGGGGTAGTGGGGCTGACATCTGACACACAGGACAGGATTGACAATAATTCTCAATATCTTTCTGTACCCCGGGCCAGTAAAACCTACGCAACACCCTTTCAGTAGTTTTTTCAACCCCCTAAATGGCCTCCTAGCAAATGCCCATGGGCAAGTTCCAACACCCGTCTGTATGGCTTAGGGACCACCAATTGTTCAACCACTTCATCATTCATTTTACATACATGATACAGTAAATCCTCATTGCTGCTGAAATAAGGAAAACAGGGCCTGTCCCCTGGTTCGACAGATACCTCATTAATCACTATTACATTTTCCCAGGCCCTGGCAAGGGTCTGGTCTTTTCTTTGCTCAGTACCAAAATTTTCTTTGTGCACATTAAGGTCAGCAAACTCGAACGTAGGCTTGGATTCAGCAGACGGTTGTCCAGCTCTACTGGTGGTGGGGACTTCCTCAGACCCCTCCAGTTCTCCTGCCATAACCGATAGAAGAAAACACGGGGAGTCCTGAGAGGAATCCCCTGTACCCACTTTGTCAGTAGTGGCAAGGAGTTCTGGCTCTGCCACTGAGTCAGGCACTGCGACTGGGTTGGGACGATCCCACAGTTCCCAAAACGTAGGGAAGTCCCTGCCAATGATGGCCCTGTGCACCAAGTCCAACCTGATGGGTCACCATACCTAAGCCAGTTTTAAACCGAACAGTGGTTATAGGGTACTCCCTGGTATCCCCGTGAATACAGGTCACAGCAATTTTTTTAGCATGACAATTCACAGGTTCAATCATTTCAGCTGTAACCAAAGTCACTAGACTTCCAGAGTCCAACAAGGCTGTAATAGGCTTATCATTAACAGTCATTTGGCACATTGGTTTTCCCATATTTGGCGCTGCAGAGCATGAAACAGCTGCAAACATAGACTGTCTCCTAATGGAAAAATCGCACTACATCGGTTCATCTGTCAATGGACAATTTGCTGCGACATGTCCCAGTTCTTGGCAACGAAAACACCTGACATTTCCCCAGTTTGGTTTGCTGACAGGCAATGGCTTCCCTTGTTTGGGACGGCAAACTTCAGTCCTGGCAACAAAATTCCTCCCCCCTATTTCCTTGCCATCTTTACCACCCACTTCCCTTGGAACAGTCTTACTGGTTGCCTGGGGAGACCGTGGCTTTGGGTAGAAAGTCTGCGCAGTTGTAGGGGTGGTGACCAGGTTTTCTGCAGCAAAGTACCTTTCAACGAGTTCCACGAGGTTGTCCGCCGATTTGGGGTCTCCTTGACTCACCCACGTCTGCAGGGGAATTGGTAGTGACCTCAGGAACCGGTCCATGAACACACGCTCCACTATTTGTGGCCCAGACAGGGACTCCGGCTGTAGCCATTTCCTCACCAGGTGAATTAGGTCGAACATCTGCGATCTTGGGGGCTTCCCCTGAAACTCGAACTGCCAAAGTGACACCAAGTCGTGCCAGGATTTCCCATTTGACCTTTTCATAGTCTCCCGCTTCTGCTGATTCCAAATCATAGTAGGCCTTCTGCGATTCTCCAGAAAGCAAGGGAGCAACCAGTCCTGCCCACTGGGTTTTAGGCCAACCTTCCCTCTCAGCGGTCCGTTCAAACATTAGCAGAAAGGCCTCTGGATCATCATCTGCAGTCATCTTAGAAAGAAAGCGACCCACATGGATGACTGAGGGCTTCAACATCATCAACTTTAGTAGGTGACCACTGTGCTAGCATCTCTACAACCTCAGCCACGGTTTTCCTATCCGCTTTTGCATCAGTGGCTAGCTGTTCAGACAGCCTCTGCAATTGCTCCTGTGCGATAGCATTAGCTTTCTGCTGTGCAGCATTGGCTTTCTGCTGTGCAGCATTGGCTTCCTGCTGTGCAGCATTGGCTTGCTGCTGTGCAGCATTGGCTTGCTGTTGTGCAGCATTGACTTGCCGTAGTTCAGCGTTTGTTTGCTGTTGTGCAGCATTGGATCTGATCGATTGTTTTAGGATTTCCTCCATGTTTAGTCACTCTAGGTACTGGCCTTTTAAGTAGTAAGTTACTACAGCTGCCCACATTCTCCACCATATGTAACCTGGGGGACAGGTAGCAGGTATAAAGCTCCCTGGGATGAGCAGTTTCTCAGGCACAGATACCAAATCCAGAGATGAAGTGACCAACAGTGCTGTGTTTATTTGTGGTATATACAAGTCCATATACAGGTGCTGTACAGTGCTCCCGAAAACAAAATAAAGGGCAAAGTAACAAAATACAAAACCACGGCTCTAGCTATACAGTCTGCAGGCCCTCACTACCAGGCTGAACAAGCCTAACGCTTGTCAGTCTCTACAAAGGACTGTTTAACAGGTTTTACCAACCTTACTCTCTTCACAGACGAAGTTTGTGTGAATGTCCCAGGCAGAGAGCAAAGGCTGTCTGCTCAGGTGAGCCTAAATTAGCCTGGGGAGGAGGCCCAAGACCCGAACTGGATCACAGATTCCTGAATGTGTAGGAGAGGAGCCTGGGGAGAGGTATAAACCCCGAACAGGACTTTTCCTGGCTCCCTCTGGGACGCTCTGCTAATATATATATATATATATATATATATATATATATATATATATATATATATATATATATATATATATATATATATATATATATATATATATATACATACATACATACATACATACATACATACATACATACATACACACACAGACATCATGATATAGTGCCGGGATACAAGTTTCCGCCAAATACAATAATTCAAATCTAGCAGTCCAGTGTAAATTGGACAATTGCTATACTTATACACATTATTTGTTGGAACATTGACTTCAAAAGGCATTTGATACTTGAATTTATGAAACAATTTGTATGCAGAACAATTTCATAATTATTGCAAGTTGTCAGGGCCAACAAGTTTAGTATATGACCAAACTGAATAGCACACAAAATATATTGTAAATGACCAGGGATCAAAGAGGCCACCTCAAAGGAAGGGCCGGTATGATAGTACCTCGTTTATGCCTGGTGGCTTAGTCGCTTCAAGGCGCTCAATCCAGAATGTTTCCTTCTGGAGAATGCATTTGTCCCAGTTTCTGCCACGTTTACCTCCAAAATAATAACACTGACAAGGGTAACATTAAACTTATGATATAGACCCAGGTGGCGGCTGACTGGTGTAAACATTTTTGCAAATTGGGAGTAGTAAATATGGTCATATATGCGTTGTTTTAGTTGGCGGATTGTCTTGCCTAGACTAAATTATTTTATTCGAATAATTAATTTTCGTAGACTAAATTAATACTATTTTATTCTGCTAAAACAAACACAATTGAGATGACTAAAATATGACTAAAACTAAAATGCCATTTTAGTCGAAAGACTATGACTAAAACTAGATTGAAATCTCACGTCAAAATTAACACCGCACTACTAAATAAGAATATGTAGGGGGCATATGTACTAAGCTGCTAAAAGAAAAAAAAAATAAGAAAAAGGCATTTCTTATTTTTTTTCTTAATATTTAATGTTGGTAATATATTCAGGTAATATGTGCAATGGCATTACAGCCAATAGAGTACACTTTTTTTATATTTTCATATTGCACTTCTGCTTGTCAAAAAACTAAATTTTTGTTTTTTTTATTGGTTTTACTTATAAAGACGTGATATACACAATGGCTAAATCTGTGTCTGTTATACATGTTCAAACCTTAAAGGGGTTGTAAACCCTCGTGTTTTTTCACCTTAATGCATCCTATGCATTAAGGTGAAAAAACTTCTGACACTGACAGACCCCCCCAGCCCTCCCCCCATTTTACTCACCTGAGCCCATTCTTTCCCTCGGTAGAGACACGCTCTACCTCTCTGCCCATTGTGTCTGCCCTTGATTGGAATTGATTCATAAGCAGCGCAGCCATTGGCTCCCGCTGCTGTCAATCAAATCCAATGGCCCTGGGCTGAGTCCAGCATTCTGTGTCTATAGTCACAAATGCTGGACTACGGAGCACGGTAACCCCTCGGGAGAGCGCTCCTACTAGGGGGTTTCAGATGCCAGGAGGAGCCGCGAGCGCCGTTGAGGGACCAAAGAACAGGAGGATCGGGGCCACTCTGTGTAAAACAGTGGCGGTAAGTATGACATGTTTGTTATTTGAAAAACAAAACAAAAAAATGAGGTTTTAGTAACCCTTTAATACCAGAAATAATATCTTATTCAATTTTTACTCCAGGAGTATATATTGAATTTGGCAATTCTAAAGAAATGATTAAATAATGCATATACATTTAACTAATCCCATTATATTTTAGTCCACTAAAATACAACTAAAACAATTCAGATGACTAAAACGAAAATGGCATTCTAGTCAAAAGACTATAACTAAAACAAAATAAAATTTTAATGTCAAAATTAACACTGCTGGGGGGGCGTGTCCGGATGTGAGTGGCGGTGGACGTGTAGGAGAGGAGCTCCGGGCATCCTTATGTGTAATCCTTTGCAATCCTTTGCCATCCGTGCCAAAAACATCTAAAAACTGCCCAAATACCTACCTACAGTGTGTAGCTGCATCATCTGCTGCTCCCCCGTGCATATATTGCTGGGATCGGGCCTGGGGAACCGCGGATCCTCTGCGAGGGCGGCCGTCGCCATCTTTCTTCGCTGCAGCCGGCGCGGGAGCTGTTACTGGCCTGGAAGAGAGGTAGGGGGTCCCATCACCGCTCGGTCTACCCAGCGGTGTGTTTAGCGGAGCCTGCTGATCCACGGGGCCGTTTTTCCTTCGTCCGCAGCGGCCGCGGCCTAGTCCGGCCTAGTGCGGCCTGGTGAAGCCTCCAGACCACCGGACTTTCCTAAATCGCCGGCCGGCGGGGGAACGCCGCGGCCGGCCTGATTTGCCGCCGGGTGTGGGGACACCGCTGTGCTCGCACACCCCCATCCTACCTCCACCATCCTGGAAAAATAAAAGAAAAGAAAGGCTTGAGCTGCCTGTGGAGACTGCGGGTGCAGGCTGACAGGGAAGGCCTGGTGCTCAGCATCTCAATCACCCCCCTGCCCTGCCTTCACTCTGGCTTCCTGGCCTTCTCCTGCATAGTCCCCTCGGCTGACACTTCTAGTGGCCATCATCTATACATTCACCGGGGACGGCTGGATCTATATTCTCCCACTGCTGGGCTGTGAACTTCCAGGACTGGATAAGTGTGCCTTGCCTCAGGTATTCTCCTGGCCACTGCTCTGGGCCTGAAAGCTGCCCTCTGTCTAGACTGGAGCCCTGAGGCCAGTGCTGCATCAGTGCCCTGGTGAGTGCTCCTGTGGCACACATATTTCTATTGCCTAACTGTCTGTGTGGTTGCGGGGGGCCCAATATCCTGTGGCTGACTATTCCTCTGCTCTGCACTGCCAACCACTGACCCCCACATTCATGGGCCCTAAGCACTGTCCCAAAAACGCATCAGCACCAGGCCATCCGGCCCCTGCGCCGGCTGCACATTCTACACAATCTGACCCGTCTCTCATAGGGAGGCTGCAAGTCCTGCTGACTGAATTGGCCATGGAGTCTGAGGCCTCTCCAAGTGCGGCCCCTTCTGCCCCGCCATCTCAAGACAGCACTGCAGTGATCCTGGCTGCCATTGAAGAAAGCAAGACCTCCATGCTGGTGAGAATAGACCACCTGGCCGAAGAATGTAACCTCATTAGAAATGACCTGGACAAGATCAGAGGTAGGCTGACTGAATCAGAATCCAGAATTTCTGCCACTGAGGATCTCACAGCTACCCACTCCAACACTATAGCGGACTTGCAACGCACAGTACAGTCACTTGTTGCTAAAGCAGACGACGCGGAAAACAGGGCAAGATGCAACAATGTTCGTGTCCTGGGTCTTCCGGAGGGGGAGGAGGGTGACCGACCGGCGGAGTTTGCAGAGGAATTCTTCAAAAACCTGCTGGGCCTTGCGGATATCTCTCCGACCTATGTTGTTGAGCGTGCCCACCGTGTCCCCACGGGACGCGTTATTCCTGGTGCGAATCCCCGACCTTTTTTGGTTCGCTTCCTCAACTTTAGGGACCGTGACAGGATCCTTTCCGCAGCTCGAAAACATCCCTCGCTACCATATGGCAACTCATCGATCCTATTGTTTCCGGATTTCTCCGCCGACCTGCAGCGCAAGAGGGAGTCTTTCAACGATGTCCGTAAGCGCCTACGCGAAAAGGACATTAAATACAGCATGCTGTACCCCAGCCGCCTCAGGGTCCCCCATAACGGCTCGGTCAGGTTCTTTGATTCTCCGGCGGATGCAAGTGATTGGCTGGACAGTCTGAGATGATTCTGTCTCTCTTTTGGATCTGGGTTCGGAGGGGTCATTGTTCCGTTATCTGTTTGTTAAATTCACAGGGTTTGTTTACTATACCTCAGATTGCAGTTTTTCTCTGGCTAGAGTCGCTGCTCACTGGGGATCCTAGTTCGGGACTAGATGCATATTTCCTCTACATCCTTCTACCCCCGGAGCTATCTCGTTGGACACAACTCACTAAAGTTCTAACACCTTCGCAGTTTCTCTTCACGCCAAGTGGAGAGGCACTCGCGGCACTGAATTGCCGCACTTTGGAACTTTTTCACAGAAGTCTGAAGTTCTAAGATTTTTTTTTTGAGTTTAGGTTTTGGGTATCAAACTGACCATAGTTCTGTTTTTGTTTTTTGTTTTTTTCTCTCTGTTCGGGGTACTTCATGGTCAGTAGGGAGTTTATAGTTTGCTGTTTGGTTTTTTCTTTTTCTTTTTTGTACGCTCTATATCCACTGTCTGCTATTTATGTGTCATGTGTGTTGTCAATGCTTACAAGGCCCGGTGTAAAAGGTGTTCTCCTCCTTGTATTCTCCCCCGGCCCCACAAGGGTGGATCTCTCCCAAGCAGGTATCATTATCCTGTCTCATAAATTGTTATTGCCTTTATGGAGTTAAAATTACTAACATGGAATGTACGGGGTCTTAACGACAAGGTAAAGAGGGCGTTAATGTTTAAATACTTGAACAGTCACAGACCTCATATCTTGTTTCTACAGGAGACCCATCTCCTGGGGAATAAGATTCTGGCACTACGTAGACCCTGGGTACGGCAATCATTTCATGCGACATACTCCAGTTATGCCAGGGGAGTGGCCATCCTGTTGAGCAAATCCCTTCCTTATAAGGTCCTACATCTTCAAACTGATCAGGAGGGTAGATTCATAATCCTCTTGCTGGAGATTAGAGCGGTGGTCTATGCTTTAGTAAATGTATATGTTCCTCCCCCCTTCAATCCACAAGTCCTCTATAAGTTGTTTGAGCATTTAGCTGCACTACAATTCTCCAGACTATATATAGCTGGAGACTTTAATTCCATTCTGGATCCATCCCTGGACACATCCAATCCGAATAGGGTGTTTTCACCAGACTTACTTCAATGGGCACAAACATTTAATTACACTGAGATCTGGCGATGGAAGCACCAAACCACTAGGGCGTACTCCTTTCACTCTGCCACCCATAGGTCGGGCTCCAGGATTGACCTGATCTTCGGTAACACATGTGCCCTGGCGGCGGTGAGGGGGGTCTCGTACTTACCCGCGGGCCTCTCTGACCATGCCCCTCTGGAGGTCACCTTGGGGTTGTCTGATGCCGGGAGTAGAGACTGCTGGCGTTTGGCACCTAAATGGTTGCAGGACTCGAGGGTGGGGGAGGAAGTTTCTCCTAAACTACAACAATACTGGGAGATTAATGAGGACTCAACATCAGCTCAGGTAGTCTGGGACGCATTTAAGGCTAACACCAGGGGAGAATACATCTCTGCGATCAAAGCGGTTCGTTCTGAGATGTCTTGTCAGGTTCAGGCACTTGAGGAGGGGGAGGCTAGAGCGGCCGAGGCCTTCTCTGGCTTGCCGACTCCAGATCGCTTCAGTCAGCTAGCTGAGGCGAGGAGAGCTTTGTCTCTGCATCTTGCCGCGGCCACACATCTGGACTTGAACTCTCTGGCCGGGAGGATCTTTGAATCCGGGGATAAAAATGGCAAACTCCTAGCAAATTTAGTTGCGGACTCTAGATCACAGACTGTGGTGTCGGAGATCTGTGGGTCTGATGGTCAGACGCTCTCTTCTCCTGAGCTGATTTTGGGTGAATTTAGATCCTTCTATGAAAAACTATATGAAGCAGTCCCTGGCTGGCCTGAGGACCAGCGTAGGGAGTTTTTACACTCTCTGCGCCTGCCCACTCTTTCGCAGGAGGATCTCGAATTCTTAGATAGAGATTTTACCACCGAGGAGATTGAGGCGGCAATTTGCTCGTTTCCCAGTGGCAAAACACCCGGTCCGGATGGACTTCCTCGTGAGTGGTACAGGATGTATGCCTCATTAATTGCACCGAAACTGCTGAAGGTCTTCTCTGAAAGTAAAAAACAGATGTTCTTGCCCCCTTCTATGTACCAGGCACACATAGTCCTCATTCCTAAGCCTGGCAAAGACAAATCCCTCTGTACTTCCTATAGGCCGATCTCCCTGCTAAACTATGATCTCAAAATCTTGACAAAAATATTAGCGACCAGGTTGAGGGCGATTCTTCCATCCCTGATCAATATAGACCAGACAGGATTCATGCCGGGGAAGTCAACAGATATAAATCTACGTAGAGTATTCACACATCTTCAGCTGCCTTCCAGTGAGTCCTCCACGAGGGTGGTGGTTTCACTGGACATTGAAAAGGCATTTGATTCGGTAGCATGGCCTTTTATGTCTTCAGTTCTAGAGGTTATGGGTTTTGGTGCAGAATTCCGTAGGTGGATTGATCTTTTGTATAAGGACCCGACAGCGCAAGTAAAACTCAATGGTGCCTTGTCCGCACCTTTTTTGGTTAAAAGAGGGACGAGGCAGGGTTGTCCACTATCGCCGGCTCTGTTTTGCCTGGTGATGGAACCCCTTGCCTCAGCCCTTAGGCAGGCTGATGGGGTTAGGGGCATACGGGTGGGAGCCATACATGAAAAAGTAGCTTTATATGCAGATGATCTCATCCTTTTCTTGAATGACCCTGCCCAGTCGCTTCAAGAGACGCTGACCATTCTTTCAAACTTCAGTGGTTGCTCGGGTCTCAAGGTAAACTGGGATAAATCCCAAATTTTACCCATTGATAAGGCTGCAAAGGACGTAGCAGACCCCAACCTCCCCTTGATATGGGCAGACAAAATTAAATATCTAGGCATTCACATCTCCCTCTGACTATTATACCCTTAACATGGAGCCATTGATACAGTTGATGAGGAGTAGATTAAAGGCGTGGGCGAATTTGCCCCTCTCTCTAATCGGCAGGATTAATTTATTTAAGATGAAGCTCCTACCTACCTTTCTTTATGTCCTCAGACATGCCCCTGTCTGAATCCCCCAAAAAGTATTTTGCCTGATTAACTCTATTTTATTATCTTTCCTCTGGGGAACCGGTCAGCCGAGGTTCAGACTGACGGTGCTGCAGAGACCTTGGGGGGAGGGAGGCCTGGCTTGTCCCGATCTCCACTCCTATTTTTTGGCGGCTCTGTTATCCCACGCCCACAACTGGCTGGTCTCTGATGAGTCCAATGCAGCGGTGGCTCTGGAAGCAGCACATCTGGGATCATATGAGGCGCTAAGGAATCTACTTTACCGGGGTACCAGGGCTCCTTTCCCTCTTACAATGTCAATGAGAGCGGTCATACGGGCGTGGTTGGTGGCAAAATCAATGCGACCCATGCCCGCTGGACATATATCGCCACACAGCCCTCTCTGGTTTAACCCAAAATTGCCGGAATTTGGGTCCATTCCTGACCCTAGTGTTTGGGCATGCAAGGGCATTAAATATATAAATCAACTCTGTTTGGAAGGCCGACTGCTGTCATTTGACCGGTTGAAACAACAATATGATTTACCCAACTCACACTTCTTTAGATTCCTGCAGCTTAGACACGCATTTAACACCCAGTTTGATAATGCTCAGGTTGCTTTTTATACATCAACCCTGGAGACTCTACTCAGGGACGAAGCTCTACCAAAGCCCTTATCCACTATATATAAAGCGATACTTCCTAACATACACACGGGACTAGAAAACCTCCAGGCAAAGTGGGTGGTCGACTTCCCCTCACTAGACGCTGAGGATTGGGAGGAAATCTGGGAATGTCCTTTTTCACAGCTAGTATCAGCTAGAGATAAATTAGTGCAATTTAAAATAGTACATAGGGTTTATTACACGCCCGCGCGTCTGCACAAAATGTATCCATCTATTCCCGCCTCCTGCTGGAGATGCAACTCGTCCCCAGCAGATTTTATTCACATATTTTGGAGCTGTCCTCAGATCGCAATTTTTTGGTCTGCGGTGACCAACTCTATTACGACCATCACCACGGTACCAGTACCACTGTCTGTAGAGGTATGCCTGCTGGGACTTGTGGAACCATTGGCCCCAGGCCGGGCAATCAGAACCCTGCTAGGATTATTACTTTACTATGCCCGCAAGTCGATAGTACTCAGATGGAAGGCATCATCTGCGCCCTCCTTAAATTTTTGGAAGAGGTTAGTAAATGCGGCTCTACCACTATACAAGGCTACCTACCTGTCCTGCGGTTGTGCCAAAAAATTCTACAAAGTATGGGATATCTGGACGGACTCACTGTCCACTAATGCTGACTCGATGGACGATTAGTATAGTTCCACTAAGTACCCCAATTGTCCAAGTGGCATCTATGGCCTCATAAACCCTCTGGGTTGCTCAACCAATAGTTAGGGGGGAGGGGGGGAGCGTGCATGCAACGATGTAATTATAATGTACACTTTATCTCCTAAGTATTTCGAGTAAGCCTTGTAGGGGATATGTAGAATCGGCAGGTTGATATGAATATTCTACACAGGTGGTTGAGCGTACAGTGGTTTGGGTAGGTATGCATGTTTTTATGTAATGCCTTACCCTTTTGTTTGGTTTTGTTTTTTGTTGTTTTTTGTTTTTGTTTTTGTTTCTCTCTTAGTTGGTAAGTTGTAGTGATCGAGCCTGGGTATGCCCAATAGGCTCTGTAGTGTTTTGTTCACATCTTGAAATGTCAATAAAGAAAGATAACTTTAAAAAAAAAAATTAACACTGCTGGGCAGAGCAGTTGCCCCACTGCATACCGACCACAGGGCCATCACCACCATTCACAAAATGCCTTATTTGCCTATTTTTTTCCAATCATTGGATGAGGTGGAGATTGTGATGTCCTCTCCATCTCATCCAGTTACAGAATGCCTTGTATTCATAAAAAAAAAAAAAAAATGAAATACAAGGTGTTCTATGAATGGTTGCTGTGCTGAGCAAGTGACCCCCCCCCCCCCCCTCCCATTTTCACTATGCAGAAGGGTATCCTCTCGGTACAGGTCACAGAAGACTGCGGTGATCATTGTAGTAATGCCAACTACTACAGCAATTCTCCACTTCCACAATGGTCTCTCGGGTATGGAATAAGTCGCACACATTGGCCCAAGATAATCAAAAGTAACTTTGCAATAAAAACCATACCTGACATTCAGCTTTATTTTCTATCTTGACCCAGCCAGTAATTAAAGCTAAAGTTGACAACCTCAAGATTTAGTCTTTTATGTGATCACACACTGGTAATGAAATCCCAAATTAGGAAGTGCTCCTGTCTCTGATAGGTGGGCAGCTTTACTACAAATTAAACTGAATTCAAGACCAACCTTTCCTGAGAGCTCATACAGTTTATAAATAACAAATATACATATTTTTCATTACAGTCTTTTGAGAATATTTGGAAATTGGTAAATATCAGAAGTGATTTTTCCAACTATAGAATCATCTTGTGCTGAATGGATCAGGCAAATGGTGTGGGGCAAAGTTGACCAGATGATGACCAAGGTTTCTTATAATATCCATTTATTGGTCCCTGGTGTGTAAAAATTGGATTTTTATATACAGCTTACCTGTAAAATCCTTTTCTTGAGAGTACATCACGGGACACAGGAGCTTCATTACATAGTGGGTTATATAGGCACCTCTGGTGATTGGACACTGGTTGACCCAATTAAAGATAATTCCTCCCCTATATAACCCCTCCCATTTGGGAGGCACCTCAGTTTTGTAGCAAAGCAATAAGAAACCACGTAAAACCCAAGAGGGGCGGGAGCCCTGTGTCCCGTGATGTACTCTCAAGAAAAGGATTTTACAGGTAAGCTGTATATAAAAATCCAATTTTCTTGATCATACATCACGGGACACAGGAGCTTCATTACATAGTGGGATGTCCCATAGCAATGCTCAGGTTGAGGGGAGGGAGACACAGATCATAAATGTAGACCGCCAGGGACCTGAGGACCTAAACTGCAGCCTGCAGTACACTACGCCCGAAGGCGATATCCTCTTGCCCTCTGACATCCACCTGATAGAATCTGGTGAATGTGTGGACTGATGACCAAGTCGCAGCCTTACAGATCTGAGCCAGGGAGGCCTGGTGATGCACTGCCCAAGAAGCACTTACAGCCCTAGTAGAGTGCGCTTTCACCTGAAAAGGAGGAATCTTCCCCTTTAAGTCATAGGCCTGAGAAATAATCTGTCTGATCCACCTTGAGAGAGTGGACTTTGAAGCTGCCTGACCCCTTCTAGGGCCTTCTGGCAGAATAAATAAACAGTCAGTTTTTCTTATCTGAGCAGTTGCTTGAAGATAAAGACTGATTGCTCTAACCACATCTAAAGTGTGTAAGGATTCTTCCTCTGTGGACTGAGGATTCGGAAAAAAGGATGGTAGGATTACATCCTGATTCAGGTGGAAACCTGAAACCACCTTAGGTAGAAAGGACCTGCTGGGACGCATAACCACTCGGTCCTTATGGATAATTAAATAGGGCTCTTTACAGGAAAGAGCTGCCAATTCTGATACCCTTCTAGCCGTGGATATGGCTACTAGGAAAACCAGCTTCTTTGTCAAGAGAGCTAAAGAAGCCAGATGCAGAGGTTCAAATGGTTGGGCTTCTAAGGCCGAGAGAACCAAATTCAGATCCCAAGGGCATACCGGAGGTTTGACTGGCGGTTTTATCCGCATAGCCCCCTGGATAAAAGCCCGTACTAGGGAATGTGATGCAAGCGGTCTTTGAAAAAAGACCGATAGGGCCGAAATCTGCACCTTGATGGTGCTTATGGCCAAATTCATTTCAAGGCCTGACTGGAGAAAGGCCAAGATTCTGCTAATGACATACCTTCTAGGATGCCATCTCCTGGGTTCACACCAGGAAACATATGTCCTCCAGATCTTGTAATAGATACGCCTGGAGGCCGGTTTTCTGGCGTTGACCAGAGTGGAAAGGACTGGCCCCGAAAGACCACGGCCTCTCAAAATGTGGGTCTCAGCAGCCAGACCGTCAAATTCAGACTGCGTAAAGCAGGATGGTAAATTGGACCCTGTGAGAGCAGATCTGGCCGGAGAGGGAGGGTCCATGGCCTGCCCACTGCCAACTTCATGATTTCTGCAAACCATGGTCGCCTGGGCCAAGCCGAGGCCACTAGAAGGACCGACTTCGCCTCCCTCTTGACCCTTCCCAGGAACCGCGATAGCAGCGGGCTCGGGGGGAAGGCATAGATCAGGTTGTACTGATCCCAGGGAATCGTCAGAGCATCTGACCCCTGAGCAAGTGCATCTCTTGTCCTTGACACAAAGTTGTCCAGTTTCCTGTTGAATCTGGACGCAAACAGATCCACGTCTGGAGTGCCCCACTTGTAACATATGTCTCGAAACACATCGGGGTGCAGAGCCCATTCTCCTGGGCACAACTGCTGGCGGCTGAGATAATCCGCCTGCCAATTCTCCACTCCTGGGATGAAGACTGCAGAGAGGCACGGAACATGCTCTTCTGCCCAGACAAGTATGCGATTCACCTCCTTTTGGGCCACCAGACTTCTGGTACCGCCCTGGTGATTGATGTAAGCCACTGCGGTGGCATTGTCGGACTGAATCCGAACTGGGAAACCTCGCAGTCTGTGAGACCACTCTCTGAGTGCCATGTAAACTGCCCGAATCTCCAAGATATTTATGGGCAGCAGACTTTCGGTCGCAGACCATTTTCCCTGCGAGCATGTTCCCTGCAACACGGCTCCCCAGCCTGTCAGGCTGGCATCCGTTGTGACAATCTTCCATGAGAGGGGAAGAAAAGTTTTGCCTTTCAGCAAATTTTTGGTCTGTAACCACCAGACAAGACTTCTGCGTACCCGGGGGGATAAACGCATAGGAAGATCCAGGGATTGGGGCTTCCTGTTCCAAATCGCAAGGATGCATCTTTGCAGGGGCCTTGAGTGGAACTGGGCGAATGGGACGGCCTCGAAAGAGGCGACCATCTTTCCCAACAGTCTCATACATAGGCGAATAGAGGAAGATCTTCTGCCCAGAATCAGGCGCACCAGATCTCCAATGGCCAAGGCCTTTGGCCCTGGAAGGAACACCCTGCCCTGAGCGGTGTCGATAATCAGACCCAGGTAATCCAACCTGGTGGTCGGTTGCAAAGACGACTTTTCTAGGTTTATAATCCAACCTAGGCGGCCCAGATGTTCTAGCGTTTTGGTGACGCTGCGACTTAGGCACATTGCAGTTCTCTCTACGAGAAGCAAGTCGTCTAGGTAATCCATGACGGCTATGCCCTGAACTCTTAAGATTGCTAAGAGAGGGTCTAGAATCTTCGTGAAGACTCGGGGGGCCGTGGCTAGGCCGAACGGCAGGGCCACAAATTGAAAATGGCGCTGCTCTACCGCGAACCTTAGAAACTTCTGGTGTGCGGGAAATATTGGCACATGGAGATATGCATCTTTGATATCTATTGATGCCATGAATTCTCCTCCCTGCAGGGAGGAGACCACAGTGCGTATTGACTGCATCCGGAAGGTCTGGATGTGTAGAAACCGGTTTAAGTCTCTCAGATCCAAGATAGGTCTGACACTTCCGTTTGGTTTTGGAACGGTGAAGAGATTCGAATAAAAACCTGAACCCTGATCTTTCGGGCTCACTTCTACTATCACACCTTGGGATAGTAACTGATCTAAGGCCAGGAATAGCGGTTTCTGCTTTATCGGATCCCTGGGGATCCTTGACCTTAGAAAACGAGAAGGTGGAATCTCCTGAAACTCTAGCCTGTAGCCCAGAGACACTGAAGAGATCACCCATTTGTCCTGAATCTCCTCCCGCCAGGCGCCTGCAAACTGCAGGAGCCTTCCCCCCACTCGGCCGAGCGGGGGCGCCCCTTCACAAGGAGGTTTTGGAGGTCTGCTTGGCAGGCTTCCGCCCCCAAGTCCTTTTCTGTCCCTGGGCTCGGCCCTGAGGCATTCTAGCCGAGGAGGGCTGGGAAGGCCGTCGCCACTGTTTAGAGCTTGATGCTTCGGGAGAAAGAGTACGCCTGAATGAAGGACGTTTACTCTTTTTGACTGGAAGGAGTGTAGATTTACCTCCCGAAATATTTTGGACGAATTTATCTAATTCCTCTCCAAACAAACGTTCCCCTTAAAACGGGAACCCAGCCAAATGCTTCTTGCATGACATTTCAGCAGCCCCATTTTTTAGCCATAGAGCCCTACGCATGTGTACCAACATGAGGGATAAACGTGATGCTTGTTGGACAGAATCCAAAATCGCATCAATTATGAAACATAAGATGTGAGGCATCTCTGCATATTTCTCTACTTCCTCACTGGGAAGGAGTTCAAACATCTGTTTAACTTGTTCCTTAAGGAACTGACACAACCCCACGGCTGCGACTGTAGGTTGCACCAAAGCGCCGGCCATGGAAAAGGAGGCTTTTAACAAGGTTTCCAGCCTTTTGTCAGCTGGATCCTTAAATACCTGCGCATTGTCCAAAGGACAAGTTAGGTTTTTATTCACACAAGAGATAGCCGCATCGACAGATGGGGCCCCCCATTTCTTGGTGAAACTTTCCTCCATAGGATAATGCGTGGAAAACCTCTTGGGAGGAGTAAACAGTTTATCGGGATGTCCCCAGTCCTCATACATCAAGTCACCCATTAAAGGATGAATTGGGAAGGAACAAGCAGTCTGTGGGGCTTTCCTGATTCCCAGGGAAGAGACAGAGGATGTAGCGACTTCAGCAGCCGGCATTCTGAATGTGGTACGCACCAATTCAGTATAATACTGCACCTGCTTTCTGAGTGCCTGGGAGGAGGGGACTGACTCCTCTTCCTCTGACTCATCCGACTGCTCATGATCCCTATCCAAAGATAGGGATCTCTCCTCATTTTCAGAACAACTGTCCGAGAGAGGGATTTCAGCAGAGGGAGGGGATCTACCCCTTTTCTTGCTATCTTTTAGGGAGGCAGAAATAAAATTCATTATCCTCCCTTCAAAACTCTCCAATGTAGCCCTAAGGGAGTCCTCAGTGACATAGACCGGGGCTGCGACATTAGGAGAGGCTGCAAAGCCTGAAAGGGGCACTGACTCGTCTTGAGATGCAGGCTCCACTCTTGCAGAGGGGGATGGTAATTTGCATGCACTTTTGGTGCCCCTGAAACCCTCTTACGAGGAGACATAGTCCTAAGCTACAAAGCAGAGGTACTAGTACAAATGCAATCACTTGTTGTGCTTAAAGTCTCACAATAAATCAATATATGCTTAACTGCACAACCTGATGCTGAGTAGGTGTCTTAAGGTTTTGCCTGGATCCAATTCCCACGGATGCTTACAGCCCACAGCTCCTGTGTCTCCAGTTACAGTCCCCTGACGCTCTGGGCTTTTTAAAACGGCCGTTTGGCGCCTGCACCATAGCATTGAGCACACTAATCGTGCACAGCTGGCAACCACACCCCCCCCCTCCTCCATTAAGCCGGGAGCGCGCCCGGCGCGCGTGCACGCGCCTGCGCGCGTGCACGAGGACCGCAGGATCCGGGGGGGGGAAGGAGAACCCAAAGGGAGCAACGTGGGACCCCTGGACCTGCATGGGACCCCTTTTTACCTTAACTTGTGGCAGGAACTGTAAGGGAGACGTGAGTAGCTGGAGAACCAGGCATTCACTGAGCGTGTTTGTATTGAAAGGCATGTAAGTATGCATCAGGCTGCTCTTACTCCATCTAGTGGTGGAAACCAGGTAAGACATACAACTACTCACAATGAAGAAATCCATTCATATATTAAAAATATATAGGATGACTTCCCTTACCTGTCCCCGCCGCAGGAATTGCTGATCTCAGACCAATTCCAGCCTTCACCCATCACGGCGGGTATTGTTAGCCAACCTTCAGGCGTATCTGGGGTTCTTACGAAAAGATCCTCCTACCTGGGCCATGTAAAAAGCTCTGCCAGAAACTTTCGGGCGCCCTGAGTCAACAGTACCCCAAGTCTGGTTGTCCCAGAGCCCAGTCTTCCAATGGAGAGGACTTACAGGCAGAACCTCGTTTCTTCGGCAGACGAGGCCCGTGTACCATACCATCTTGGGAGTCAAATATCGGCCCGAGGTATGGATCCGGTTTAATGTAGCCCTTCGGCCCTCGCCGGGACCCGCTTAGAGCTAAGTTTTACGTGACCATCGACCAGACACTGGCGAAAAAACTGAGGTGCCTCCCAAATGGGAGGGGTTATATAGGGGAGGAATTATCTTTAATTGGGTCAACCAGTGTCCAATCACCAGAGGTGCCTATATAACCCACTATGTAATGAAGCTCCTGTGTCCCGTGATGTATGATCAAGAAAGTGGTTTTAAACCTCAGACATGAAATATGAACAAAGTATGTCCCTCTATAGTGTGTACTTGTCTCACTCCAGAGCACTAAGTGTCATTTCTGACCACTGTCTTGTTCCTCTGCTATCAGCAACATTTCTAAAGACTTTTCATGACACCAAGAAAAAAATGGTGACAAGGGAGGGACCTCCAGCAGATTGACAGCCTCAGATGTGTTCCTGGGTGAAGGAGGGTGTGTCCCTTCCCACCAATCAGCCCTTAGAGCTCTCCTCACTGGTGCAACTTTAGCTCTCTTTTCAGAGCTGATAGATCCTGTGTATATTCTGCACTTTGAATGGATTTAGGAGAAAGACGGCTGTAGATAAATGGGTAAAACTTATGTAGGATGATTTGTTTCATCTCTGTATATCACCTGGGGCCAATCACTTCACTAGGTATATGTGAGTGTAGCACTTACTCCCAAAGGAGCAACTGGTTTTAATGGGCTTACCGTTACCTTCATTCATTTGCTCCTCGTGTCTAGGGGTTTCCCGTGGTAGATGGCCCAGAAACTTTAGAGACTGATGACAGATCCGCTTAAAGGGATTTTTATTTGCTAAAGCATAGTTAACAGTCTCTAGTGTAGGATCAGAGGGTTAGGTGAAAAGTCCAGGTACTCTTAGTGTCAAAGTCAGTAATAAAGAATTTTCTTACTTTGAATAAATCAAGAGAATAGCCATTCACAGCTGGATGTTCAGTCTAGTTGGATAGTCCCCTCTCACAAGGCCTAGCAGCCAACAGGGTGCTTAAATCAGGAACAATTTTCTGCCACAGACTTTGTTATAGAACATGAACAAATAAACTTGAATACTTGTAGAACACTCATGTGGTACCAGTATCTTGCAGCCGGTCCGGCGATACCACGCAAGATAGGATTCACTTAGGTCCTTCAGCTTTACCAGGCTCTTGCTAAGAAGCCAACCCTTGCGTGGCCTTCTTCTGAAGAGTCCTCCCCTGGATAACTACGAAGTTGCTGGGCCTCTCCACAACCTGAGACGGCACAGGACCACCTCTGAATCCTTTCCTTTGTTTCCTTGCCTCAGGCTAGCCAGCCCCGAGACATAAAGTCGGGTGGATCCGCACCCCAGGCCATAGCCTTCCTGTGGGCTGGTCAGGAGGACCAGGACCATGGAGTCAGAACATACTTGTGGACCAGAACCCCGAAACACGAGACATCCGCATCTTAAGTACCCTCTCCCAGAAAGCATGGCAAGAGTGACACTCCCACTGGGCGGGCTCCGAGAGAAAGTAACCTTAAAGCACCCAACCAGACTGTGTTTCCATGCCTGTCAGAAGAGACAGCGCCCCTATGGCCAGGCTGAACACCCTATAGTCCAGTCAGACTGATGCTGAGGTCAAAATTTTGAATAATTATACCCAAATTGCAGTTCAGGTGTAACATTGTAACATTAAACTTCAAAAACACATAGCGCATGCTCTTCAGGAGCCTGCGCTACATGAGAGTTTACAACCACTTTAACCACTTTCAGACCGGACCATTTTGCTGGTAAATGACCAGAGGTCTTTTTACACTTTGGCACTGCGCTGCTTTAACTGGTAATTGCGCGGTCATGCAATGTTGTACCCAAACAAAATTTGCGTCCTTTTCTTCCCACAAATAGAGCTTTCTTTTGATGGTATTTGATTGCCTCTGCGATTTTTATTTTTTGCGATATAAACGTAAAAAGACCGCAAATTTTGAAAAAAAATGATATTTTCTACTTTTTGTTATTAGAAAAATCCAATAAACTCAATTTTAGTCATACATTTAGGACAAAATGTATTCAGCCACATGTCTTTGGTAAAAAAAAAGTCAATAATTGTATATTTATTGGTTTGCGCAAAAGTTGTCACATCTACAAACTAAGGTACGTTTTCTGGAATTTACGCAGCTTTTAGTTTACGACTGCCTATCTCATTTCTTGAGGTGCTAAAATGACAGGGCAGTACAAAACCCCCCCAAATGACCCCATTTTGGAAAGTAGACCCCCTAAGGAAATTGATAAGAGGCATGTTGAGCCCATTGAATATTTTATTTTTTTGCCTCAAGCGATTGAATAATGACAAAAAAAAAATTTTTTTTTTTTTTTTACACAAAGTTGTCACTAAATGATATATTGCTCACACATGCTATGGGCGTATGTGAAATGACACCCCAAAATAAATTCTGCTGCTTCTCCTGAGTACGGGGATACCACATATGTGGGACTTTTTGGGAGCCTAGCCGCGTACAGGGCCCCGAAAACCAAGCACCGCCTTGAGGCTTTCTAAGGGCGTCAATTTTTGATTTCACGCCTCACTACCTATTACAGTTTTGAAGGCCATAAAATGCCAAGATGGCACAAAACCCCCACAAATGACCCCATTTTAGAAAGTAGACACCCCAAGCTATTTGCTGAGAGGCATGTTGAGTCCATGGAATATTTTATATTTTGCCACAAGTTGCGGGAAAATTACAAACTTTTTTTTTTTTTTTTTTTCACAAAGTTGTCACTAAATGATATATTGCTCATGCATGCCATGGGCATATGTGAAATGACACCCCAAAATAAATTCTGCTGCTTCTCCTGAGTACGGGGATACCACATATGTGGGACTTTTTGGGAGCCTAGCCGCGTACGGGGCCCCGAAAACCAAGCACCGCCTTCAGGCTTTCTAAGGGCGTAATTTTTTGAGTTCACTTCTCACTACCTATTACAGTTTTGAAGGCCATAAAATGCCAAGATGGCACAAAACCCCCACAAATGACCCCATTTTAGAAAGTAGACACCCCAAGCTATTTGCTGAGAGGCATGTTGAGTCCATGGAATATTTTATATTTTGCCACAAGTTGCGGGAAAATTACAAACTTTTTTTTTTTTTCACAAAGTTGTCACTAAATGATATATTGCTCACGCATGCCATGGGCATATGTGAAATGACACCCCAAAATAAATTCTGCTGCTTCTCCTGAGTACGGGGATACCACATATGTGGGACTTTTTGGGAGCCTAGCCGCGTACGGGGCCCCAAAAACCAAGCACCGCCTTCAGGCTTTCTAAGGGCGTTACAGTTTTGAAGGCCATAAAATGCCAAGATGGCACAAACCCCCCCCCCCAAATGACCCCATTTTAGAAAGTAGACACCCCTAAATTTAGGGGTACACTAGTGAGACTAGGTAATAAATGGCGGGTGCCCTGAAACTATAAAAAAATAACTAACCAACCAGCGTCACCTGTAACAGTTATATGGTGATCACTGGTGAAAGGGTTAACTAGGGGGCAATCAGGGGGCTTTATGCGGTAGTATATGGGGGTCCCTGGCGCTATAAAAAGCTGCGGCGAACCTAAATACCTACCTGCCTAACTAGCGTCACCTGTGACACTAATACAGCGATCAGAAAAACGATCGCTTATTAGGCTGGGTTCACACTGGAGCGATGCGGGAACGCCACGAATGCGCGGCGGGTTCCCGCATCGCATGCCTCCCGGCGGCAGTTCACACTGCCCTATGCGAACTGCTGGGAGTGTCAGTGAAATGTTAATGACACCCCCAGATCAGTTCGCATATCGCAGTGCGATCTGCAAACTTGGATCGCATGGTGTGAACACCCATGCGATCCGATTCTGCTGCGGACCAAAAAAAGGGTCCCGTGCGAGTTTGCGGCGGGTGCGACACGAATTCAGCCATACTATCTGTATAGCTGAACTCGAATCGCACAGAGATCGGATGTGATTTGCACTGCAGTGCGGTGCGAATCACATCCGTTCTCATAAACCGCTGCAATGTGAACCCAGCCTTAGTGACACTGGCGACGGGGGGTGATCACGGGGTTAAACCTTTATTGGGGGGGTTAGGGGGGTACCTTAGAACTAAAGGGGGCTAACCCTAACTGCCCTAACAGTTATTAGTCACAAATGACACCTGCCGGGTGATCAGGGGGTTAAACCTTTATTAGGTAATAAATGGCGGGTGCCCTGAAACTATAAAAAAATAACTAACCAACCAGCGTCACCTGTAACAGTTATATGGTGATCACTGGTGAAAGGGTTAACTAGGGGGCAATCAGGGGGCTTTATGCGGTAGTATATGGGGGTCCCTAGCGCTATAAAAAGCTGCGGCGAACCTAAATACCTACCTGCCTAACTAGCGTCACCTGTGACACTAATACGGCGATCAGAAAAATGATCGCTTATTAGGCTGGGTTCACACTGGAGCGATGCGGAAACGCCGCGAATCCGCGGCGGGTTCCCGCATCGCATGCCTCCCGGCGGCAGTTCACACTGCCCTATGCGAACTGCTGGGAGTGTCAGTGAAATGTTACTGACACCCCCAGATCAGTTCGCATATCGCAGTGCGATCTGCAAACTCGGATCGCATGGTGTGAACACCCATGCGATCCGATTCTGCTGCGGGCCAAAAAAAGGGTCCCGTGCGAATTTGCGGCGGGTGCGGCGGGTGTGGCGGGTGCGGCGGGTGCGGCGAATGGCTGAACTCGAATCGCACAGAGATCGGATGTGATTTGCACTGCAGTGCGGTGCGAATCACATTCGTTCTCATAAACCGCTGCAATGTGAACCCAGCCTTAGTGACACTGGCGACGGGGGGTGATCACGGGGTTAAACCTTTATTGGGGGGGTTAGGGGGGTACATTAGAACTAAAGGGGGCTAACCCTAACTGCCCTAACAGTTATTACAGTCACAAATGACACCAATGCAAAAAAAAAAAAAAAAAAAAAAAAAATGACATTGGTGTCACTGTGACTGGGGGGCAGGGGTAATTGGGGGGGTGATCGGGGGGTAAAGGGGGGGTGTGAGTGTGCCTGGCATGTTCTACTGTGTGTGGGATGTGTTGGTGCAACTCACTGATCCGCTCTCCTCCGTGTCGGAACGAAAAATACCGACACGGAGGAGAGAATACATCACTTCCTCTCCTGTGTTTACATTACAGGAGAGGAAGTGATGTCACCGGGGATTTCCATTCGTCGGGAGCGATCGCGAGGGGGTGGCCATGAATGAATGGCCGTCCCCTCGTCCGGGATCGCTCCCGAACGAAAACCGACCGCCGCAGGCACCGGGCGGGGGCCCGATCGGGCCCCCGACCCGCGGGAGGCAAAGGACGTACATATATGTGCTTATGCCTGCCCGTGCCATTCTGATGACGTACATCGGCGTGAGGCGGTCGGCAAGTGGTTAAAGCGGAGTTCCAACTACAAACTATATATATATATATATATATATATATATATATATATATATATATATATATATATATATATAATTTTTTTTTTTAAACCTTTTACAAAATGTTAAAAATGTTCTGTTTTATTTCTCCCCCGATGTCCGGGTTCATCTGTTTTAATAACTTTGATTTTGTTGTTCTGTACGTTCTCATTTTGCTTGTGGGCATGTGAAGCCCACAAGCATCCTGTTCCGGGACCAGCATGCACCGCCCCGTTCTCGCGCATGCCGTTGGAAGTGCCTTCCCCGTTGTTATGCAACATAGCCCTTGGCGCAGCGCACTGACTCCTGGGAAATGATGACACACATCTCCCAGGAGCAGTAGTGAGTGGAGGCGCCGAGGGAAGTAACGTCAGCAGGGGTCAAGTCCTGGGGGAAAAAGTGTGGGAACTCCCACCCAAGATCCACTCCCCCACCAAAAAAAAACAAAAAAAAAACGATACGTTCATATGTACGAACACTTCAAGTGGTATTTTTCATCCAATTTTCATATTGTGTGTATGAAGCTTAACTATTAGTACATAAAAAAAAACACAATCCTCAATAAATATAAATACGGTAATTCTCTGAATAATCAGCATTCATTCAATTGTGCTTCCATGCAAATGTGAACATCAAGTTCTGATCTTTATTGGGGAATTTTATTTTGTATATCGAGTGTTTATGTGGTGAGTTTACACTTTTCATTGAACAGAGTTTGGATAACACAGGGTTAAACGGAAAGGTCATAAATTAACTGCACATTATCTGGACAGAATGCTTGGGGAGATAGTGATGTGTTCCTGCTTAGGAGATGTATGTTAGCTTGGGGGGCTGAAAACTCTGCAGGGCTCCAACACACACTCACTGCTATTTCAACCCTTCACATAATTTCCACATAAACTTCCCTCCTGGCATTAAACTTTGCCAGGTATTGTGCTCAGCTTACCACCCCAAACTGATGTTCCTCCCTCAGTTCACCTCTCTCCCTGCATGTCCTGTGAGCAGAATAGCTGATCTACCCGTCAGCTAGACCTAGACCTGATCTACCCGTCAGCTAGACCTAGACCTGATCTACCCGTCAGCTAGCTTTGATTGACAGGTAGATCGAAGCGGAAGCTGTCATGGGGCCCCCTACTGGCAATGCCTGAATTGTCAGGTTTGCGGCATTTACTATTGCGAGCTGTGTTGGCAGCTGCTGGTGTAGCACCTGCCACACAGCTCACATACTTCAAAGTCTTGCAGGACACGGCTGCTAACGGGAACTGAGTTCCTGTTGTGGAAAGAGTACAGGAACTCCGTTCCCATGCGTTCCCACAGGACTTGAGCCCTGAACGTCAGGAACCCAGGTGATGAAGGAGGTAGATTGGGGGACCACGTAGCAACAGGCATAAAAAGGTAAGTAAAAAAAAAAAAAAAATTCTCCAAATATTCTTATTTTATTTATTTCATGCACATTAATGACATTTTTTTTTGGGGTGGAACTCCACTTTAAGTCATCTTGGTGTCCTTGCAGGCTTGCTCAATATTTCAGTTATAACGTGTGAATTTGGGAACGTTTGTATAGTTTGAAAACATGGTTGGAATTTTCATGTAAAGGAAGAAATAACCAGGTGTATTCTTAATCAATGAATTTACAGATATAAGAGTTTTCCCAGTAATGGACATTGAAGGTCCTACCAAGCTGATTGCTGGAGAAGAAACATCTTTAAGCTGTAGAGCCACCAATTGCCCAGAGAACACGAGTGTGACTTGGCTGGAGAAGAGAGGAAGACAAGTCAATGAGATCCCAGAGTCCCATGGAGGAGATAAGGAGGAAGAGGAGAGACTGATGGACACACAGTATGGGGTCATATCATGCAGAATGGGGCCAAACTACACATCTTCACTGAAGTTCAGACCCAACGTGACCAATCACAAAGATGTGACCTTCATCTGTAGATATAGGTGTGGGAAAGAGAAGAAAGAGAAAACATTTCACTGCAGATCTATTTATGGTGAGGAGTGTCTATTATTACATCCATGGATATTGTTAACTGTTGTGTTCTAATGGTGGGATCATGGTATAACTGGACAAATACCATCCAATCACCAATATTCACAGCTCATACATACCCTGTTGTTTTTAATAGGGCCATTTGACGCAAAACAAAATAACTTAAAGTGGTTGTAAACCCTTACAAACCACTTTGACCTACAGGTAAGCCTAGATTAAGGCTTACCTGTAGGTCCAAGAAATATCTCCTAAACCTATACGGTTTAGGAGATATTTGCCTGAAGACAGGCACCGCTGTCTACGGCGCATGCGCCGTAGACAGCAACGCGCAGGCGCACTGAGCGCTGCATTTCCAACAATGGATCTGCCGCGCGTGTCGGCTCCCGTGCGCATGCGCGGAAGTGACATCATCGCGGCTCCGCCGAATGACAGCGGCGGAGCTGCGAGACGCCACCAGCAAGATGGATGCGGTGGACTACAGGGGACAGCGGCGACTTCGCTGGCTCCTGTGTCAGGTAAGTGACACATAATGGGCTACTATGCCATGCATAGTAGTCCATTATGCTTTGCCTTTGCAGGGAATGAAAGAGGAAGTAAACTCATCAGGGTTTACTTCCTCTTTAACACGGGATTTTTTAAATCTGAATTTCATTCTTTAAAATGGAAATCCAGAAAAAGTTTCCAGGAGCAGATTTAGGTTCACACTGTAGCAATGCGGGAACCAGCGAGATTCCAGTGCCGGTTCCCGCATCGCATCTCTTCCTCTGCAAACAGCTGTGTGTGTCAATACAAGGTAATGACACCCCCAGATCGGTTCACAGATTGCAGTGCGAACTGTGGATTCAGACAAGAATCGGATTGTATGGGTGACAACACCTGTGTGATACGATTCCATTGCGGAGAAAAAAAAGTCCCTGCACCCTTTCTGTGTGAATCCAATGCAAGTTCAGCCATACAACTGTACATGTGATCGGCCCCGCAGTGCAGGTGTGAATCACATGCGATGTCTGTGTTCGCATCAGTCTGAACCCTGGCTTATTTGTCACACTGCCACCCTTGTGTTCTTTGCTGGCAATGCTGTAGAGAAGTCTTTGCTGTCTCAGTAGTTGAGCTGTTGCCTGCAGCTTCCAGCCATGGAACTCTTCCTTGAGTTCAAGTCATCATCTAACAACAGTTTAACATATCAAAGAATCCCACCCAGTCAATAGCTTTCCAATTCCTTCTGAAGAATTGGGTTGGTGTGTTGGCCAGGAATTCCACAGAATTGTCTCATATACCGTACATATATAGTGATTTTCCATAGGCTATGAAGGACATTAAGACTGCTTTACACCAGACTATATCTGGCAATTAATTTACAAATTTGAGCGAAACGATCTTCTACCATGGTGTCTGTGTGTAAAAAATAGTATGCCCACAACCGCCACAAATAATCATTGTAATTTGACTAATAGGTTCATTTCTTATGATCATAAGCTCCATCTAGGGGGAATAATACATATATTTTCCTTTACTGAGGTATTTAAAGCGGAGGTTCACACAATAAATTGAACCTTCACTTTTCGGAACCCTTCTCCCCTCCGGTGTCACGTTTGGCACCTTTCAGGGGGAAGGGGGGTGCAGATACCTGTCTAAGACAGGCATTTGCACCCACTTCTGGGCATAGACTCCCGCAGGAGTATACGCCTCTTCCCGTCCCCCCGCCTTGTCTGTTGGGAGACACACGGGTCCCAGAGACAGCAGGGACCATTCGGATTGCTTTGCGCGACTCGCGCATGCGCAGTAGGGAACCAGGAAGTGAAGCCTGCTTCACTTCCTGATTCCCTTACCAAAGATGGCGGCGGCAGCAGCCGAGGACCAAGGGACGATTCGGCCTCGGGTGCCAACATCGCGGGCGCCCTGGAAAGGTAAGTGTCCTTATTTTAAAAGTCGGCAGCTGCAGTATTTGTAGCTGCTGACTTAAAAAAAAAAAAAGATTTTGGCGGAACTCCGCTTTAAGAAAAATACTGCATTATGGCCTCTCGATGGAGATGACAATTATATGAAAAAAACTATTAGCCCTTGTATGCACGGTCAGACATTCCAACGGAAAATGTCCGATTGGACCGTGTTGTCGGATAATCTGTCTGTGTGTGGGCTCCATCGGACTGTTTCCATCGGGAATATACGACGGACAAAGTTTTAGAGCTGGGCTATAAAACTTTCCGACAACATGATCCGATCGGACTTTGTCCGATTGTGTGTAGAGAATTCCGATCGGACAAAGTGCCACGCATGCTCAGATCAAATTTCTAGACCAAAGCTATTGGCTACTAGCCTGAGCGTAGTCCCGTCGTAATGAAATAACATCATCACGTTATGTACAATCGGATTTTCAGACAACTTTGTCCGAATGTGTGTATGCAACACAAGTTTTGGACAAAATCCGTCGGACAAAATCCGATGGATTTTGTTGTCGGAATGACCGACCGTGTGTACAAGGGCTTAGGCAAATTACAATGTTTATTCACCATCACTGTGCAAATGGTTGAGCCGTTCATACAGTGATTTTTTTTTATAAATAGACCTTTATGTGATTTAGTCTTATAACAGACTATACAGGTATAGATACTTCCATTCTTCATGTCAAAAATATTTTACTCATCATCTTCATGTCGTATCATTTCAGCTAAGCCTCGGCTTGTACAGCCGATATCAAGGAATTTAATTGTCTCAGGAGCGCTGAAATATTTGGTCACTCTGGAGAATTTTTACCCCAGAAATATCACAATCAGATGGACACGGGGAATAGGGGAGCCACAAGAAGCCTTACCATCCACAGAGACATTCACAAATATTCCTGATGGGACCTCTAATGTGTGCAGTGAGGTCACAATTCCCGAGGAGCTCCTGAAGGATCCAGAATTCAGAGTATGGATGACCTGGGAACATGAATCTCTGGACACCCCGGAATATAAGGATCTATCTATCAGAGACTCAGGTGAGTTACATGAATCTATATATAGAATCTATAAAAAAAAAAAAAAAAAAGCACAGGTGATGTAAAATAGGGGCCTTTCTGTATAGTCAATAGACAGTAATATTGATCAGGAAACAATCTATTCAGATCAAATCTGAGTCATCCTCACATAGAGATCCAAAAGATAAGTGTGATTGGGATATCAAGGCACATAGAAGGGCAAATCCAAATGATATCTCCAATTTATATAAAACTCAACATTTATCAAAAAAAATTTGTGCAGATAAAACATACATGGCTAACACAACAGATATATCATCATCCTCATCTAGACATAATTAGGGTCATCTCACACAGGGGCAGAGAGTCTAATCTTGGGAGGGGCACTGCCAACATTTTTGCGGGCAATTTGTCAGGGCAATGGCTGGTGTTGGCACTTCATCATGGCACCATGGTTAATATGGTGTCAGGATGATTGAAGTGCATTATTTATATTATTACATTGTAATATGAAATGAAATAGTTCAACTCACCATAATGCAGAATCAGTGGGAGCCCCAAGTGTCACTTACCGACAGATGCAGATTGTCACTGCCAGTGGCCAGGGTACATGTTCTCCCAGAGCAGGGATGGACTGGCCATCGGGACTACTGGGAGTTTCCCAGTGGGCCGATCGCACAGTGGGCCGGTTTCAGCGGCCTCCTATTGCCTCGGAGGTCCGCGGCGATCTACCCGTCAATCGCCGATAGTTGGTACTTGACGGGTAGATCGAGATTAGCCAGCATGCAGCGTAGCGCAGGAAGCGTCTGTGATAAGTTCTCACTCATGTCACTCATGTCACCAAGCTAGTAAACGATCCCATAATGTGCCTTGTGCCCCATAATGTGCCCTGATGTGCCCGGAGCCCTGATGTGCCTTGATGTGCCCCATGCCCTATGTGCTGCATGCCCTGATGTGCCCCGTACCCTGATGTGCCATGTGCCCTGGTGTGCCTTGATGTGCTATGTTCCGCATACCCTGATGTGCCCCATGTCCTGATGTGCTATGTGCCCTGATGTGCCCCAATGTGCTATGTGCCCTGATGTGCTATGTTTCCTTATGTGCCCATGCCCTGATGTGCCCTGTGCCCCAATGTGCCCTGATGTGCTGTGCCCCGATGTCCTGTGCCCCGATTTCCTGTGCCCTGATTTCCTGTGCCCTAATGTGTCCTGTGCCCTGATGTGCTGTGTCCCCCGATGTCTTGTGCCATGATGTCCTGTGCCTCAAAATGTTGTGTGCCCTGATGTGCTGTGCCCTGATGTACTTTGACCTGTACCCCGATGTGCTGTGCCCTGATGTACTGTGACCTGTGCCCTGATGTCCTGTAACCTGATGTGCTGTGTCCTGATGTGCTATACTAGAGCTGGATGATTTTCTCCCCAAAAAAAAAATCTGCGATTTTTTTTTTTTTTTTTAAACCCGATTCAAGGTACCCTGATGTGTTGTGCCCTGGGCTGGTCTGGAGGAAGTCCAGGGCCACATTTTTGTCCCAGTCCAGCCCTGTCCCAGAGTGAGGGTGGCCAGTGAGAGATGTCATCTCTCTGCTGCCCGTGCCTGCACAGTAATGGCAGTCTTAGATACAGAAATGCGGTGATGCGCGGGGGAGGGGGGGCAGTGGGCAGGGGCGTCTCCAGCTTTAGGGGGGCACATGGGGGACAGGGACAAAAGTAGGGGGGGCAACTATAAAATGCAATTATATATACACACACACATATAAATACAGAGTATCTTGAAAAACTATTGGTGGATGCAGCCAGGTGGAAGGGAGGATAGGGTGGGAGCAGCCAGGTGGATGGGGAGGACAGGGTGGATACGGCCAGGTGGAGGGGAGGACAGGGTGGATACAGTCAGGTGGAGGGGAAGAAAGGGTTGGAGCAGCCAGGTGGAAGGGAGGACAGGGTGGGAGCAGCCAGATGGAGGGGAGGACAGGGGGATGCAGCCAGGTGGAAGGGAGGACAGGGTGGATGCAGCCAGGTGGAGGGGAGGGCAGGGTGGGCAGCCAGATGGAGGGGAGGACAGGGGGATGCAGCCAGGTGGAAGGGAGGACAGGGTGGATACAGCCAGGTGGAGGGGAGGAAAGGGTGGGAGCAGCCAGGTGGAGGGGAGGACAGGGTGGATGCAACCAGGAGGAGGGGAGGACAGGTTGGATTCAGCCAGGTTGAGGTATGGTAAGGGTGGGAGCAGCCAGGAGGAGGGGAGGACAGAGTGGATGCAGCCAGGTGGAGGGGAGAAAAGGGTGGATGCAGCCAAGAGGAGGGGAAGACAGGGTGGATGCAGCCACATAGAGGGAAGGAAAGGGTGGATGCAGCCAGGTGGAGGGGAGGACAGGGTGGGTGCAGCTAGGAGGAGAGGAGGACAGGGTGGGTGCAGCCAGGTAGAGGGGAGGACAGGATGGATGCAGCCAAACTGAGGGGAGGGAAGGGTGGATGCAGCCAGGTATAGGGGAGGACAGGGTGGATACAGCCAGGTTGAGAGGAGGAGAGGTTGGATGCAGCCAGGTGGAGGGGAAGAAAGGGTGGATGCAGCCAGGTGGAGGGGAAGAAAGGGTGGATGCAGCCAGGTGGAGGAGTCGAAAGGGTAGATTCAGCCAGGTGGAGGGGAGGACAGGGTGGATGCAGCCAGGTGGAGGGGAAGAAAGGGTGGGAGCAGCCAGGTGGAGGGGAAGAAAGGGTGGATGCAGCCAGGTGGAGGAGTCGAAAGGGTGGATTCAGCCAGGTGGAGGGGAGGACAGGGTGGATGCAGCCAGGTGGAGGGGAGGGCAGGGTGGATGCAGCCAGGTGGAGGGGAGGGCAGGGTGGATGCAGATCATCCGCTTACCCAAATCTTTGCAGACGATGGTGCAAACCATATCCTTGCTAATGCCCAATTCCTCCACCATCAATCAAAGAGGCAGTCACCAATCTTGTGCAAGCATTTGTCGCACTCGAACATGACTCATCTTCAGTCATTTCCTTCCCATCACAAAAGCGTTTCAACCAGTCATAAACATATTTTCTGCTCACGGCTTCTGTCCCGTACACTTGCACCAGCATTGCATTGGTCTCATCGCCGGTTTCCCCAATTTGTAGTAGAACTTGATGTTCACTCATTGCTCCTTTGCACTATGACCCTCCCTCTCACACTGACTACGTTCTACTGCCCACAGCAGGTTTACCCTGATGGTCACGTGTAATCCACACCTAGTAGCACTTCTCGACGTGTCTCTGAATAATCATGTGCATGCGCACGCCTCTGGCCCATGCTTCCGTTGAAATATCGGACCATTCACCAAACTTTTTTAGACACGCCTTTAATTTGGCGATATAATTTTGATGTGTGTTACTCTGTGCTCTCTATGTGCCTTGAAAGTCATAATCACACTCATCTTTTGGAACTTTCAATACAGTATATAGCAGAATCTCTAACCTCTTCCAGTCTGATGAGAACCTTCAAAGCCAAAGACAGCTGACATCTTTCAATATGTAGTGGGTTGTGAGGCATAGTGGGTGCAAAGATGGTGAAAGTCATTGGGCGCCAGATACTTTTCGGATGCAAAAGAGGTTTTATTTCTTTTACCAGTCCTTTTTATATTTTGCAAGGAAAAGAGGGTTAGGGCCAGGACACCCTTGAGTAGTTACAATTTCAATTGGCAGATTCCGAGACTTCAGTAGGAGGACAGCCGTACAGGGAAAAAGGCCCCAGCAAGATGCCACTTCTGCACGTGCAGGTTTGCTGTCTTCTATGGCAAAAGTATCTAACAGTTCCTAACAAAAAGTCCAACAGTTCTCGCAGCTTCACTACAATGTCTACTTGTAACTTTATAGCCCCTTGAGCTCCTAGTCCAGTGATTCTCAACTAGGGTTCCTCCAGAGGTTGCTAGGGGTTCCTTCAGCAATGGGCAATTTCTGCCTCTCAGATAAGTTCCCACTGATAACATTGATCTTTTTAACTATCTGTAAGGAGGTAATTCTTCCCAATGACCACAAGTGTAAGGACCATTCTTCCTACTGACCATCACACTAATGTATCATGAGTTGTAGATTTCTCATTTTTAGCAGGAATTCCCCAAGACTGGAGAACTATTTCAAGGGTTCCTCTGTGTTGAAAAGGTTGAGAAAAGCTGTTCTAGTCTCTCGCTGGACTCTCTGATTCACTGACTCTGAATCCCGTGAGCACCTCAAGGCTTTTGTCGCGGTATCTCCCTTAAGCGTCAGCTACACTTCCCTGCTGGGTCCCTAGCTTGGTACACCAGATACCTTTCAAGCTTCACCTAGCTGACCAGCTCGGTCCCTGGCTTGACACACAAGGCTGCTTTGCAAGTGTCACCTCTGCTGGTTGGGTCCCTGACTTGATCACCGTCTGAAGTTTCCAGATTCTCCACCGTGCCCGTTCAGTGAGAATACTGCTCTGGTACTTGCTTCAGTTACTCACTGTGGTCCCTGGTAAAGGTGGTTGGTCCCTTAGTGGTGACAGCTTCCCTTCTATCTCTGACCAAGATAGGTTCTCCAGCCGGCAGAACCGGCACTTTTGGTTGGACTGCAAGCTGCAATCCCATCCCTGCGCTGCCCTCTTACTTCTGGATGGGCCCTTACACAGCCTGGCAGCCAGAAGCCCCTGGGATAGGCCCAATCTCTGGCCTAGCAGCCCAGGGCAAACAACACACGTCCACCCAGACGGCAGTCAGAGTGGCACAGAACACCGATCACCTGAATATATAGGTTCTCCCAGCAGGCTAAGGGATTCAAGAAAACCCCTGCCCATTGGCTGAGATACCCCATATACCCATAACTTGACCTTGAAATATTATTCTCACATCTAATGCCACCAAGTGCCTGGCCGCCTAATGGCAGAAGAGAAAAGTACAACAAGGCAAAACTTAGGTAAAATTCAATGGATCTCTAACAACTATCTACAGTAGCTGCTCCTGACATGGGATTTGGTGAGGAGCTCCCTGACTAAACCCCAGGGCTCTACAAGTACATAAGGGATGCTGGCACTGAGCAGCATACAATAATCCTATGTGTTTTTTTTTACTATCCCGACATAGCTGTGTGCTACACATACCATACAAATAGTAGCATCTTCTGTGGTGGAAGTAGCAAGGAAGAATAAAGGCCTCTTCAGACAATTCTGGATGTGCAGGAATAACATGGTCACTAGTAGGCATGTAGTCAAGCTCAAATGATAAAATACAAAGGCCGCGCTCTGTGCTAAAGGTATATAAAATACATAGATCGCATTGTATTAGGGCAACCTAAAGGTAGGGTCGCTAAAAACTTCAAAGTCCCAAAAAAATGCTTTTGCTCAAACTCAAATGGCCTAAACAATAAAAATTCCAAGTCCCAAATTGAGTGCTTGTGCTCAAAGATAGATGCGGGATTCTTTACTTGATAAGTGCTCAGACAAGATGCCCCCACATAGATGTAAATTCACCCCTCAGAGTGGACCAACTATCTCTAGTATGGTCAAACACAGATGTGGGGCAGCCCCTGTAGATCTTCTTTAGACTGGCGTTGCCTGGGATAAATGTTCCTCATGTGGATAGATGTGACAAAGAAACCTCATTGCGCAATAACGTTTAAAAATCTATTCCAAATATAAAAACATTGTAGTCAGCTCACATGTAAGGGTGCCTAAAGCCTGGCACCCAGTGTGAATAGTAGGCAAGTTATCCGGGAAATCTGCCCATAGGCAATGGTGGACCGCTGCCATGGTTAGTGTTCAATTTCCGGAAAACGGATGTTGGGGGCGGAAGTATGTCGCGATGACGCAAATCAACCTTGATGCATTTCAGCCTATCAAATGGGCCGTCATCAGGAAGTCATCACAACTTCCTGATGAAAGCCCATTTGATAGGCTGAAATGCAGCAAATGTTTTCACTGCAGCTGCTAATTATTTGATCTGATATCACTACATTTATATTTAGTATTATCTAGTTTCCTTTGGCGGCTATGGAAAGGTAGGGATGTGAGTAAAGGTGATCAGACAGAGGGGTGTCCAAAATGTGCAAGATCTTCCCCCACATCTCTCTTTAATGTCTATGGGCACTAGAGCTGCACGATTCTGGCCAAAATGAGAATTACAATTTTTTTACTTAGAATAAAAAGATCATGATTCTCTCACGATTCTCGCAATGTAATTTTTTTGTTAGGAGAGAGATTGATTGAGAGTGATTGAGAGAGAGTTTGAGAGCGATTGATTGAGAGAGAGATTAATTCAGAGAGATTAAGAGATTGATTAACCAGTTCCCGACCAGCGCACGCCGATGTACGTCGGCAGAATGGCACCGGCAGGCATGTTGGCGTACAGGTACGTCCAATCTTTAATGCCGCCCTGCCATTGCGAACGTGCTGCCGGTGGTGAGCTCTCATGCTGGTCGGGACCCCCGTGAGTCCGGTTGTGGGTCCCTCGGACTCGATCGCCGCGGGCATACCCACAATCGTCTCACGGGGCTGCTGAATGGACAGATGCCGTTGTAAACAGCATTTCCCCATTCTGCCTAGTAACAAGTGACGCTGATCTCTGCTCCATGTGATTGGAGCAGAGATCAGTGTTCACTAAATGAGCCCAGCCCCCAACAGTTAGTAACACACCCCTAGGAACACTTAACCCTTACACTGCCACCCACTGGTTAACCTCTTCACTGCCAGTGTCATTTACACAGGAATCACTGCATTCCAGTGATTGCTGTATAAGTGACAATGGTGTCAAAAATGTCCGATGTGCCCGCCATAATGTCGCAGTCACAATAAAAATCACTGATTGCCGCCATTACTAGTAAAAAAAAAAATTATTAATAAAAATGCCATAAAACTATCCCCTATTTTGTAAATGCTATAACTTTTGTCCAAACCAATCAATAATCGCTTATTGCGATTTTTTTTTTTTTACCACAAATATGTAGAAGAATACGTATCGGCCTAAACTGAGGGAAAACATTTTTTTTATATATATTTTTGGGGGATATTTATTATAAAAAAAGTAAAAAATAATGTGTTTTTTCCAAAATTGTCGCTCTATTTTTGTTTATAGAGCAAAAATCTAAATGAAGAATATTCAAACCTTCTTATTTTCAACAAGAATTGTGTTTGAATCTTCAACCCAGAGAATGTAGATCTGCAGTTGAACTAAACAATTGAACCAACCTAACTATTCCCATTATTCCCGAGCTGGGTTCCCAGGTCTGTACACCTGCTGTGCCCATTATGAAGGGTTCCTATCATCCTTGTGCTGAGTTCCCAGGTCTGTACACCTACTGTGCCCATTATGAGGGGTTCATTTTGTTTATTGAAAATTTTTTTTGCTGGGGCTCCAGGAAGTCATCCAGGAGAACAAAGCTCTCACCTTCCATGCCCATCCAGAAAGCTTCACACTTGTCCTGGTTGACCTTTGAACCTGATGCCTCTGTATACTGCCTTATCACTGAGACCAACTCCTGCGCCTCCCCAGTCCCAGAGACAAAAACAGAAACGTCATCAGCATAGGCCACAACCTTCAAAGGAGGCTCGCCAGCGATGCCCAAAGGTACCCCACACAATGGTCCATTCTCTAGCCTTGTAATGAAGGGGTCAATTGCAAACGCATATAACAGAGGACTCAATGGGCACCCCTGATGGACACCCAAGCTGACCACTAAGGGTTGCCCGACCCAACCATTAACCAGAGGAAAGCTTTCAGCCCCTTTGTACAAAATCTTGAGCCAATCAATGAAACCCCCCTCCAGGCCATATCTGCCAAGAAGGAGCTATAAGGACTCATGATTAACTCTATCAAAGGCCTTAGCCTGATCCAATGTCAGCAAAAATTTACCCCAGCCAGCAGCCCTACAATGCTCCAAAGCCTCCCGGACTGCTAACACTGCTAAGAAAGTGCTTCTACCTTGAATTGAACAGTGCTGGTGGTGGGATAATAAACTGCCTGCCACTGTCGATAATCGCCAGAAAAAAATCTTTGCTAGTATCTTTCTATCGACATTAAGAAGGCTAATGGGGCACCAATTCTCAATCATCGAAGGATCTTTACCTTTTGACAGAAGGATCACTGCAGATTGCCTCATGGAGGGAGGGAGAGAACCCTCATACAAACAGCCATTAAAAACCTCCGCAAGGTAGGGAGCCAGGATCGTCTTAAAACATTTATAAGATTCAGCTGTCAACTCATCTGGCCCTGGTGTTTTCTTGATGGCCAGTTTATCAATAGCCTGGACTACCTCACCTGCAGTGATTTCATCTGTCAAATTCATCAAAGGAACATTACTTTCCAGTCGTGGTGTAGAGTCAAAAAAACACAACATCCTTGTCCGATCAAGGTTCTTTCCTCCCAGGAGATCGGCATAGTATGACCTGACAACCTCCAGGATTCCTGACCTAGACTTCGTCAGAGAGCCCATACTGTCCTTCAGGCCATTGACCGTCTTAACTGCTACTCTCTGTTTACAGTTCTGGTAAAGGTCAGGCGAATGATATTTCCCATAATCCCTCTCCTGAACCAAAGAGGCGTGCCGGTCATATTCATGTCTCCTAAGGATGAGCTTCACCTCAGAGATCGCCCCAGAATCTCCATTCGAAACAAGGCGGTCAAGTTTCCTCCACAAACACTGGTTGGTGATATACTTATCTTGCTGCTTCTTTCTTCCTATGGCCTTGAAGAGCCTAATAGTCTGCTGTTTTACAAGCTCCCACCATTCTGACTTGCTGTTGGAAAAGTCTAGGATTGTTACCTGTGCTTGAAAAAAATCCTCAAAGGATTGTCTTACTTTCTCGTCTTCCAGGAGGGCCGAATTCAATCTCCAGATACCCCTCCCCCTAGGTGGCATGTCGGAGGCATTCAAAGTCACAGATAGGATACAGTGGTCAGAAAACTCCACTGCCCGACACACAGGTGCAGAAAAAGCAGAGCCTCCCTTTAAAAAAATAAACCTATCAATCCTACTCTGACTACTACCTCGCTGAAAAGTGAACCCTGTGCTGTCTGGGCAGCGCTTAATGTGAGCATCTACCAGACCTGTTTCCCTAACTATCGCATTGAGAAAAAGGGTGTCATAGCCCGGCTTATCTCTGAAACCTCTCCTGTCTTTAGACCTAGTAATGGTGTTGAAATCACCTCCAAAGATAACCTGCCGGGCTGCAAATAGAAAAGGCTTATTCTTTGTAAAGAGGCATTTCCTGTCCTACTTCGTCTGGGGACCATAGATGTTAATCAGGTGCAAGTCCTGCCCCCTTACAGAGACGTCCAAGACCATGCATCTCCCAATCTCTACCTCAATTACCCGCCGGCACGTTACTATACCAGAAAAAAGGACTGCAACCCCGCTGTAAGGCTCGGCCGCAAGAGACCAAAATGAGCGACCACGTCTCCACTCCTTCTTTGCCAGATGTATATCGGCCAGACTATTCAGATGGGTCTCTTGTAAAAACAAAATGTCAGCATCAAACTCACTGAGCAAAAATAAGGCCATATGACGAGCGCTTACTGATCTTAAGCTGGCAACATTAATGGTTGCCACTTTTACCGGAGTGGGAACTGCCATTAGGGTAGTTGAGGCAGACATTTCTTAGCCTGACTACTCCCTCTCCCTGGAGAACCAGCACACTTTGTTGTGCCCTGGCACTCATCATCCAGAGGATGCTGAACTGAACGAGTCCCAATCATTATCATCATCATCATCATCATCATCATCATCATCATCATCATCATCTGACAGGACCTTAAACTTATTTTCCAAAGGCAAAACTTTAGGATTGAAGGGAACTGAACCCCTTTTTTCCCCGTCTTTTGCCCCTCCTCCTCCTATCCTCCAACCACTCCATATCATCCTTGGATAAACCACAACCAGCCTCCCCACACCTATCCTCCCCTTAATCCCCTCCCCCCACTCTCCCTTCCCTTATCTACTACCGGGGCAGCCTCCCCACTATTTTCCCCACTCCTCTGCACCCCATGATCTGCAATAGAAACCCTGCAGCGTCGGGGGAGGGGGACTGGCACCACACACGACGCACCAGCCTCAGCACCTCTTGCTGCCTCTGCAATTTTAGAAGACACAGAAGGATTGGACACATTCTCTGCAATTGATACCTTATGTACAGACTGGACAACATTGTCAATGACCTTTAATTTTAGCTGCACAGACCATCCCCCTGTCCATATTCCCTGATCGTCCAAAATCTTTTTTAGGGGTTTCAGGACATCCCCATACCTCCTTAACCATACAGTTAAATCCCATTGTGGTATGGATTCATTATGGACAAGAATCGTTACCATTTTAATGAGGGGCTGGTGTGAAATAAGCTTCGTGTGAGCCCTTTCCAGTCTGGCAGGCCCCTACACACTTGTTCATACTTCTCCCAAAATATGTCCAAAGACTCCGGACGGATAAAGGACAAGTCATACTCATAGGAACCTGCCAGACTGATCAGGGCGAGGATATCCGCAGGCCTAAACCCCATCTGCAGGATTTTATCCACCACTGTCCTCCTATGTGGGGGGTTTCCATCGCCTTCCCATTTTAACGGGACAATATACCTCCTTTTAAACAGGAAGGAGGATAGAACGTTGCCATGCTCCTTCCCTGCTTACTCCCCCTTCCCAGAACCTGTGGCAGCAACACCAGCATAAGTTTTTCTTCCACCACCAGCTTTTGTAGTCTTGTCCTTAGACACATTCAAACCTGCTGGCAGAGAGTCTGAATCAGATGGGATAGCAGTCTTCTGATTAGCAGAGGCAGGACCCACCCCCTCCCCCCGAACACTCAGCTTCAATCCTGGGAGCCATGACAGGCTTGGCTGCTTTCGACTCCTGAGAGTTGTGGCACTACTGCACCCAGCATCTCCTCCACCATTCACAGGAACAGCCGCTGTGCCTGGTCCAGGCAAAGTCTCTGTATTGTCCATGGACCTCTCTGCAGACTGAAGCTGACAGTTATTAGCAGATGTTATTGCTTGCTGTATATTGTCTATGGGTCTGGGCTGACTGTCTGTAGTACTACAACCCTCAGAAGGCCCATTGTCATTAAAGTTCCCACCATCCTGCACACACACTGTACCTGCACCTGCTCTCTCCATAGGTCTTTCTTCCACAGGGCTAGGAACGGTGTCCATCTTCTCCTCACCATCCTGAGAAACTGTAGCTGGACTGGTCTCCAGTTTATTGATGAAATCCAGCATGCCAGAACCTTCAACCTCCTGCTCAGATGTTCCAAATTGCTGGGGAGGGAAGGGGACAGAGACCTCCTCCATTGAGGGCTCAGCAGATGTCTGAGGTGTTGAAATGCTGGGCTCATGCTCCGGGCCCACTTTCTCACTCTCTGCTGTCTGTACCTGCATCTCCTCACTCTCCATGCAGGAAGAGGCTCCTCTTCTCATTTGGTTAAATCTTTCTTCAATCTTATATTTTTCCTTAAATGCTCCACTATTCTCCTTCAGAGAACTCACCAATTCCATCTGCTTCCGCAGAACTTGTCCCAGGTCTTTCAATTCAGGCCTAAGAATTGTCTCTTCTTACTGAAGACTTTAGCACAAATCTGCTTTTTTTTTTTAAATTCGGCTTTCAAAGTTACCAACTTCTCCTCTTCCTTCTCACTCCGCTTCAGCGTTTCCACAATCCTCCGTCTAAAGGCAGACAGATTCATCTTTCCTTGGGCCAGGCCCAGAATCTTCCACAGGCTGAGGCCTATCCAGGGGGCCCACGCCAGGGTCCTCCCCAGGATCCAGCATCTCTCCGGGGGCAGAGAAATAACTCTAGCCCCTGGTCTCTGGAAGCACAGGAGAAAGGGAACTAGCAACCTCACACCTCGCTGTCAAGGAGCGGAATGGCAGTTTCCCACCATCCCTGTGCTGAGTTCCCGGGTCTGTACACCTGCTGGCTGCTGTGGCCATTATGAGGGGTTCTATTAGCTTAAAAAAACGCTAGTGTGCATGGAGCCTCATAGATTTAACAAACGATAAATAAACATACAAGTGCATTGAAGGGAAAAGGAGAAAACCTTCACTAGTGTGCTGCAGTGATGTGAAGGTGAAACTTTATTAAAGTGGAGGTCCACCCCGAAAAAAAAAATTACATACAAATGCAACAAAAAAATAAAATAAAAAATGTTTTACTCAACACAAATGCCTGTTGCTAGGCAGATCGTCCTAATCTGCCACTTCCTTCTCCGCGGTGATCTTCAGTCTTCTGATTTCTGGGAAATTTGGGCTTCTGGGACCTGTGTGTGTCACAGAACAGAGCCGCCCATTCAGAAATCACCGGGCTACTTGCGCATGCGCAGTAGGAAACGGGCACTGCCCGTTTCCCTTAGTGAGGATGGCGGCGCAGGCACAGGATACGAGGGACAGATCGGCCGACATCGCGAGCGCCCTGAACAAGTAAGTGTCCTTATTAAAAGTCAACAGCTACAGTGTTTGTAGCTACTGACTTTAAAAAATTTTTTTTTTACGGCTGGAACACCACTTTAACTTTATTAACAAACACTGTTTCGTGCTTCTGAAACGAAGACTGCAGTAACAGACTGCAGTTGCAGCAAATAACCATCAGATGGCTCCCTACTCAATAAAATCATACGATAGACAGTACAAAGAGGCTGCAGAATATCAGCAGCATGGTGATTCAAAGAGGATGGAAAAAAGGGGAAAACAATGAAAAAAATTTTACTTGTTTATGATACATAGTGTCTTAGCAAACCAAATGACATCCTATTTGGTTCACATCTACTAACATTCATTTGAATCATAGATGCTCTCATGGGCACTTAGATCTATATATGTTCACACATGCCTTTATATAACCACCTCAATACAATGCACTTACACCGCCCCACTTACACCCCCTTCCTGCCCAGACCAATTTTCAGCTTTCAGCGCTCTCGCAGTTTGAATGACAATTACTCTGTCAGTCAACACTGTATCCATATGAAACTTACGTCCTTTTTTCCACACAAATAGAGCTTTCTTTTAGTGGTATCTAATCACTAGTGGGTTTTTAATTTTTTGTGCTATAAATAAAAAAAAAGATAATTTTGTGAAAAAATGAATTTTTCTTTGTTTCTGTCATAAAATTTTGCTAATTAGTAATTTTTCTTCATACATTTTGGCCAAAATTTATACTGCTACATATCTTTGGTAAAAATAACCCAGATTAGTGGATATTATTTGGTCTTTGTGAAAGTTAGAGAGTCTACAAACTATGGTGCCAATCGCTGAAAATTGATCACTTCTGATCAGGCCTTCAGTACATCAGGTGTATCTCATTTCTTGAGACTCTAACAAGTCAGAAAAGTACAAATACCCCCCAAATGACCCCTTTTTACAAAGTAGACATTCCAAGGTATTAAGTTAGTAGCATGGTGAGTTAGGTTATTTCTCACACACAGCATATGCATACCACAAATTACACCCCAAAATACATTCTGCTACTCTTCCTGAGTACGGGGATACCACATGTGTGAGACTTTTACACAGTCTGGCCACATACAGAGCACTAACATTGAAGTGGCACTTTCAGACATTCTACGAGCAAAAATGACGCATCTCATTTCTCAACCACCTATTACACGTTTGAAGGCCCTGGAGTACCAGGACAATGGAATTTCCCATAAAATGACCCCATTTTAGAAAGCAAACACCCCAACGTATAATCTGTGAGGCATAATGAGTCTTTTGAACGGTTCGTTTTTTCCAGAAGTTTTACGAAAATGTGGAAAAAAATGAAAATGCATTTTTTTTTTTTTTTTTTTTTTACACAAAGTTGTCAAATTATAAGATATTTCTAACACATAGCATGTATATAGCAAAAAATACACCCCAAAACACATTTTTCTACTCCTCCCGAGTATGGTGATACCACATGTGTAGGACTTTTACACACCCTGGCCACATAGAGAGGCCGAACATTGAAGTAGTACGTTCAGGCGTTCTAGGAGCATAAATGACACATCTCATTTCATTCCTACCCATCACACTTTTGAAGGTCCTGGACCTCCAGGACAGTGAAATTACCCACAAAATGACCCCATTTTGGAAAGCAAAAACCCCAACGTATATTCTATGAGGCATGGGCTGCAAATAGGTACTCGGGTACTCTGATGGGCTGCAGATAGGTAGTCTGATGGCCTGGTGACAAGTACTTGAGTACTCTGATGGCCTGGTGACAGGTTCTCTGATTGTCTGGTGACTGGTATTTGGGTACTCTGAAGGGCGGTAATAGGTACTCATATGGACTGTGATAGGTACTCGGGTACTCAGATAAACTGTGACAGGTATTTAGGTACTCAGATGTACTGTGACAGGTACTCGGGTACTCTGATGGGCTGTGACAGGTACTCGGGTACTCGGATGGGCTGTGACAGGTACTCGGGTACTCTGATGGGCTGTGACAGGTACTCGGGTACTCAGATGGACTGGGACAGGTACTCAGATGAACTGTGACAAGTACTCGGGTACTCTGATGGGCTGTGACAGGTACTCGGGTACTCTGATGGGCTGTGACTGGTACTCAGGTACTCTGATGGGCTGTGACAGGTACTCGGGTACTCAGATGTACTGTGACAGGTACTTGGGTATTCAGATGGGCTGTGACAGGTACTCGGATGGACTGTGAGTGACAGGTACTATTTATTGGGGGTGGGCAATCAGTGTGATTTGTGTGTACTGTAAGTGGTAACGAGATGTTACCGCAATCTCCTCCTCACACACGTTCGGTGTGTGAGGAGGAGAACTTGGTAACATCTCGTTACCGCGGTTTGTTTACATTTAGTGATTGGCTGTGAAAGGATCACAGCCAATCACGTCCAGCGTCAGTGACGAGCAGTGTTCCAGGGAACACGCCGCCACCAACGTGCACGCGCCATCTGTGATCGGCTGTGACTTAATCATGGCCGATCACGTGGTAAACAGCCATGCCCAATGGCTGTTCACCCCCTCGGTGGCGAGCGGTGTCTCCGTGACATGCCGCCACTGAAGGAACAGGGATGTGCGTGCATGATCACGTGCATTCCCTTTTTAAACGGCAGGACGTCATATGACGGCCTCCTGCCACAATAGGTGCGCCGCCTGCCCATCATTTGACGGCAACCAGTTAAACAAAAGTTGAAATGTCAAAAACAGAAGGAGCAGCAGACTACTTATAAAGACTTGGTCTAGGTCAGGGTTAGGAGGTTCACCAAAACCAGATGCTTGCTGCAGGTCAACTTCCTGAGCTGTCATGGTTTGTATATACAGGACTACTTCTTGGAGATGTGGGAGATGAAAACTCAACCCTAATGATGATACACATTTTTTGTTTTGTAGAATACCCATGGTACCCTGTGGTGGAAGAGATGCAGACACCCAACATATTCCATGACACACCGGTCACCCTGCAGTGTCAAATATCTGATTATTTCCCTGATGATATCACTGTGACATGGCTGAGAAAAAGCCAGAATCAGGAGAGATGTGAAGAGACTCATAACATGGTTAGAAATACAATAACCTCCAGGAAAGGAGATGATAACACATACAGCTGTACAGCCACTATAACCATCATCCCCACACTGAGTGTCCACCAGGGGGCAGAATACATCTGTAGGGTGGATCACCCCTCCCTGGAGAGACCCATCGAGAGAAGAACTAAAAGTCTTATTGTAAAGGGTGAGTGTTTGCATTATTTGCACAAATCTCACATTACACTGGCTCCCTAAAGAGGCTCTGTCACCAACAAACAATTGGGGTAAAAGCACAGAAAAAAATAATTATTTTAATCACTTAATAAACAGATAAAACAAAACAGTTGATCCTGCCATAAATCCAGAGCTGTTATGTACATTCTGCAGGCTTATATCTGAGACAAACCATTTACCACAGGGAGGGGTGCTTACAATGATCAGCTTTTAATTATTTATGTAAAAACCTTTATCCCAAAAGAAAAAAAAACAGTTTGTTGTAGCTGCTTTTGGCTTCACTTTGTTAGCGTGTCTAAATCTGCTAATACATATAACACTCCCCCCAAGTGACAATGCTGCTGTTCAAATGTGCTTCATGTGTTCCTTCATGCAGAGTGGGTGGTGCACTAATACAGGAAATGTGTTACTGTTCAGATCACTGGTGAAAACTGATAAAAAATAAAAAAAAAAGCCTAAAGAAGAAGACGAATGCAGCCACCACATCTAAGGCTGTGTAAGCTGCAATATATTACTTTTTGTTTTGGGGTTCAATGATACTTAAAAGCGGAGTTCCACCCAAAAATTGAACATCTACTTTTCTGGTTACACCAACCCCCCCTCCTCCAGTGTCACATTTGGCACCTTTCAGGGGGGAGGAGGTGTAGATATCTGTCTAATACAGGTATTTGCTCCCACTTTCGGCATTAGAACACCGCAGATTCCGTGGAGATCTGCGCCATGTTTGGCCCCTCCTCCTCCCTCTCGTTGTTTTCTGGGAGACACACATGTCCCAGAAAACATCAGGGACCAGTCAGGACGCGCAGAGCAACTCGCGCATGCACAGTAGGGAACCAGGCTGTGAAGCTGCAAGGCTTTACTTGCTGATTCCCTTACTGAAGGTGGCGGCACTTCCACCCAGGAGCCGAGGGACGGATCGGCTTCGGGTGAGGACATCCCGGGCACCCAGGACAGGTAAGTGTCCTAAAAATAAGTCAGCAGCTGCAGTATTTGTAGCTGCTGACTTTTAATCAATTTATTTTTTTCCACAAAACTCTGCTTTAAGATTTAGTTTGATGCTTAAAATGCCCCAATCTTTCCTCAATCATGTGCCAATCAACATAAGGATTATGAAGTGACCAATTTTTCACTTGCAAGTGCCAGTGCTAAATACAAACAACCTACTAAATAAAGTGCTGAGTAGGGATGAGCTCAGGCGTGTTCACATGGAACACATGCAGAGCCCGCCAGGAAGTTGGCGCAGCGCTGCGCTAATCACAGGCAGTGAAACATTGCCCCGATGTGGGGCTGCAGAGTTCGGGCAATGTCTCACTGCCTGTGATTAGCGCAGAGCTGCGCCAACTTCCTGGCGGGCTCTGCATGTGTTCCATGCGAACACGCCTGAGCTCACCCCTAGTGCTGAGTACTGGCTAGTTCATATACCATAGGGCGTAGGCTATAGTCAGGCAGTGACCTCAAAGGTTTGAGTGCTTTTTTCTACAAAAAGGGAGTGTTGTCACCTTAGAACAGGAAGTGTGTTACTGGCAGGATCACCATTGGAAGATCAAAGGGAAAAAGCCTAAAACAACATTTTTTGTTCCTGGGATTAGATGATCTTTAATGTGCTGTTTGTGTATTCCAGCGAAACCCCAGATGGAGAAGCCCATAGAGATCACTATGGGGGATTCCTCTCGTGTTCTCTTCACCCTCAATCTACAGAAGTTTTACCCAGAAAATATTGAAATAAAATGGACATATGAATATAAAGATAAAAAGTCTGACATTCCATGGAAAAACAACCTTCAAAAATACAAAGATCTTACTTATAGTGTCACCAGTGTTGGCCACATTCATATGTATATGTTTGATGATCTACAGACCAAAGTCTCTGTAACATGGAAACACGAATCTATGGATGAACCGGAGACCAGAACACTGACTATAAGAGGTAAGTGAGAGGATGTATTAAATACCATAAATATTTTAATTCAATATATACAATTCAGTATACAGCTATTGTATTTCTAAACAATAAAACCAAATGTGTGAAAGACGTTTTTATTTGAAAGGATAACTTTCCTGGAAAAAATAGAGCAAATAAGAAAAAACTTATAACATACAATTTCTGTACAAGTATAATATAATGTTATTAAAACGATCTTTCCTTTCCAGTCTGCAAATGTCTAAAAAAATGCAATAAGACAACCTGGAGGAGTTCTGTACACAGATGTGCAGAACATAGGGTTGCCACTTGTCCATTTTTCACCCGGACAGTCCGGTTTTTCAATCATCTGTCTGGATTTCAACCTATCAGAAACCTAGACACATTATTCTATTATTCTACATGGAGCAGGGGCGGAGTCAGGGGCGTGCTTCCTCTCCTGTGTCCCATCAGCAACCTGTAAATAGCAAAAGATTTCTGGAGTCTGTGGAGCTTCTTTGTATTTTCACTCACTGCCTCTAGGGGGTCCCCTGAGCACTCCTCCTTGTGTCTGGAGGCTGTACTCACTGAAGAAAGAGGGACACCGCACCCCCCAGGTGCTCGGCTCAAGCACGCCCCCTCAGTCTCGTCTTAGCCACGCCCAATCAGTCTCGACTCAGCCACGACTCCTCAGTCTCGGCTCAGCCATGCCCCTTCCCCGTGTGCTGCAGAGAATGACCCGAGTCTGCATGGAAGTCCAGCATGTCTGTTTCAATGTGTTGTTATGCAAATGCCTAATGTGCGGGGGGGGGGGGGGGAGGTTGCATGGAAATGGCTGGGGATCTGTATTGTTATGGTGTCTGCATAGTAGGGTTGCCACTTTTTCTTCGAGCCAAAACTGAACACTTTAACGGCGCACAGTAATTTTTATTTTTTTTATTATACACTATAAGATTGTAACAGACCTGGGGCACCTTTGGGTGCTCCTAACAGAATATTGCTGCAGTACACATAGTGCCCCCTCACCCTCCTATCAGGCCCTGTTTTGAGCCACATTCCTGTATGAATATTGTGTCCGGATTTTAGGCGGACTGAAACCCGGACACATGATTCAAACCCGGACTGTCTGGGTAAATCCCGGACAGGTGGCAACCCTACTGCATAGCTGTAGTTTTGTGACATTATTGTGGTGATATATTCCCCTTCTGTATACAGACTCCATAATGCTACAGCCTCTTTGCCCCCATCAATGTGGTCAGCTTTGAATTGAAGATTGCAGGGAGAGGAGGGTCTGACACCAACAATGGGATTTACTTTAGTTACAGCAATTACGTTTTTGTTTTTTTTTAGTTACTGATGGCAAAGGTAGGACATATTTTACTCTGACAGCAGCCACTGGGCTTACTGTAGGTGCAAACCAACTGCAATGGCCAACCAACTGTAATGCAAGTGTTTCAAGCTCACAGGTCAGGACTTGGTGGCAAGGTGATCATACACTACACAATCTTCTTGTACAATCAGCCTTTGATCTGCCAATAATTATATAGTGTAAGGGCATGCATATTTTATTGTACAATCAAATTGTGTAGTGTATGGCCACCTTAAAGAGGAAGTAAACCCTGATGGGTTTTACTTCTTCTTTATCTCCCTGCAAAGGTAAAGCATAATGGTCTACTGTGCATGGCATAGTAGTCCATTATGTGTCACTTACCTGACACAGGAGCCAGCGAAGTCACCGCTGTCCCCTGTAGTCCGGAGCATCCATCTTCTTCCGGGTATCGCTGCTCCAGCCACTCACAGCGCTGGAGCAGCGATGACGTCACTCCCACGCAAGCGCACGGGAGCCGCCACTAACAGCATATCGCTCTTAGCAGCGGCATGCTCAGTGCGGCTGCACGCGGTGCCTGTCTTTTTGTAAATATCTCCTAAACCTACATGGTTTAGGAGATATTTCTTGTACCTACAGGTAAGCCTTAATCTAGGCTTACCTGTAGGTCAATTTGTCTGTAAGGGTTTACAACCACTTTAAGCCCCTGTCAGGGAGAAGCACATTGAAGGAGTAGGAGAGGGTCTGTTCCTACATTCTGGCTTTGTGAGTTTGCACTACTTGCAAAAAAGCTTGTTGAATACTAAAGCAGACTTTCAGCTTAAATGTCATGTTATGTTGCCTCTCCCCCCCCCCCCCTTCTCTTATAAATAATACAAATTAGCTTTTGGGGTGCAGAAAAGTATATGTTGCTTTGTGTTTTTTAAATTATAGTTTGCCCCAAAGTTTTTGTGTATCTTAAAGTGGAACAAAAGTTCTGTCATTGCATGCATTGGAGGTTTTTTTTTATTCCAGAAGAGCCATGCAATTTCTCTTCTACAATAAAATACACCTACCTGCTTGCTCACAGCAATCCATGGCATGTAAGCTGAGCTGCGCATGCACAGCTCAGCTTACAGCAGTCGGCCTGATCGTGTGCGCCAGGATGACCAGCTTTTGTGCATGAAGAAATGCAAAAATGATTCTGCGGAGTCTGTGAGACTCTCACATGTGGCACAGCAATCAAAGCATATTTTATGGTTAAAAGAAAGCTTTTGTTTTACTTAACCATGTCCCATTCAGCCTCCTGCTGTCAATTTGGCTGCGCCTAGGGTGCCCACGTGTCCCGCATTGCAATAAGCAGGTCTGTCCTGGGTCCTGGGCACCTTCATTTCAGGACAATACAGTGTCCTGGAATGAAATTGACAGAGCGAGCAAACTCCACAATAGCGCTGGCGCTCCCTCCGCCTCTAGCTCCACCTGAGACTCTGGCCACTGGTTGCTAGAGCCACCTGGCGGCTACCAACCAATGACCTCACAGCCACGACTCTGCCAGCATACAAAGCAGAGGAGAAGTTAGCTTTCTCCTCCTCCGCGCCGCATGAAGTAATGCAAAAATTATTGTGCGGAGTCTGTAAAACTCTTATGCCACGTACACATGATCGGAATTTCCGGCCGACTTGGTTCGGCTGACCAGAATTCATCAGACAATTCGATCGTGTGTGGGCTCCAGCGGACTTTTTTTCTCCCAAAAGTCAGATGGACCTAGAAATAAAACATGTTTCAAATCTATCTGATGGACTCAAGTCCGAAGGACTAAAAATCGGGAAAACAGTTTGTCTGTATGCTGGTCCGACGGACCAAATACGACGCAAGGGCAGCTATTGGCTACTGGCTATTGAACTTCATTGTTTGGTCTTACATCATCATGTTCAAAACGAACGGACTTTCGAACGGACTTAGTCCGGTCGTGTGTGGCCAAATCCGTTCGTTCAGAAAGTCCGTCGGGAAGACCATCGGACCTAGTCCTTCGAAAAGTCTGGTCGTGTGTACGCGGCATTAGAAAGATTTCGCTATGTAGTAAAATGGACTGGTAGTAAAGGCAGAAAATAACAGAAAGGGTAGTGGGGCTGCACCCACCTCTTCTCCTGCTCAGCGATCCAGTGATCCAGTAGCAATGTGAAGAGCAGTGACTGAAAACCACTACTCTCCATACTGAAGATGAACTGAACTGGCCTAGAACTAGGGTTGCCACCTGTCACCCGAACAGTTTGGGTTTTGAATCATGTGTCCAAGTTTCAGTCTGCCTAAAACCCAGACACAAAATTCAGACAGGAATGTGGCTTGGAAAAGAGGCTTATAGAAGGGTGAGTGGGCACTATGAGTGCCACATTACTATTCTCTTTGGGGTGCCCTAAGATCTCCTAGGTCTGTTGCAATCTTATAATGTATAGAAAAAAAAAAAAAGGTGCTGCTTCTTATTATTCCTTTCAAATCTGAATTTGCTTAAGACCCCTTTCTCTCCGGGGCCACGGCCCTGTTCACTCGTTTTAGTGGCACTTTACCACTGTTTAACCGCTGTTTAAGCAGGGCTTTTGTGCCACGCTCTGCCACTAGTGGGGTGCTTTTAACCCCAAAAAAGGGGCTAAAAAATACTGTTTTGTGATGCTTTCAAAGCGCCCCGAAGATGCTACTTGGATGACATTTTTTTCCCATCCTGCAAACACACCGCCCAGTGTGAAAAGTCACACTGGAATGAATGGGAGGTGATTTTCAGGCACTTAGCAGTGGTTAATTCCAGCACTAAAGAGCCTGAAAACCGCCCCAGTGTGAAATTGGTCTTAAGCTAAACTCTGGGAGAAAATTACCCTTGCAGTGAGACTCTCCCACCATTACAAGGGTTAAATGCTCATTTTGTTGAGAGAGAGAGAAGAGAAAAAGCAACTATACATACTTTTAGTTGCTTTTTCTCTTCTCTCTCTCTCAACAAAATGAGCATTTAACCCTTGTAATGGTGGGAGAGTCTCACTGCAAGGGTAATTTTCTCCCAGAGTTTAGCTTAAGACCAATTTCACACTGGGGCGGTTTTCAGGCTCTTTAGTGCTGGAATTAACCACTGCTAAGTGCCTGAAAATCACCTCCCATTCATTCCAGTGTGACTTTTCACACTGGGCGGTGTGTTTGCAGGATGGGAAAAAAATGTCATCCCTCACTTCCCCGATAGCTGGTGCTCTTCTCCACTCACCTATGCTCTAGTTTGTAGGTGGGTCTTTTATGTTCTCATGTGGTGACATCATAGTGTGTGCATAGTAAGTTTGTATGTAGTACTACCTGTTTTCACATTCTTTACAGTAGCATTGAAAAAAGTTCCTACAGGACTGAAGTGATCCGACCTGAACATTATTTTGCATTAACTGCATCTTTGCATTTTAGAGAATCCAACCCCTTGTGAAGTATGAACTGACTTGTCGGTCTTTGTGTTGCAGATCTGCCCTGGTGTCTACAAGTTGGAGACATCATAATGCCCAACCTGGAAGAAGATAAAGAGGCCTGTCTGACCTGTGATATCTCCGGATATTTCCCAGATCATCTGAAAGTGAACTGGTTTAAAAAGGAACCCGGAATAGACTCGCCACATCCCATTGTAACAGAGCTTCATAAAGATGCCTACAAAGTCTCTGATCAGAAAACAAAAGAGTTGAAAGATAAGACCTTCTCCAATAAATCATCTCTGACATTCACCCCATCACTCTTCAGAGACCAGAGGGCCGAGTTCATCTGTAGAGTGGAACATCCCAGCCTGGAGATTCCCATAGAGAGAAGAACGGGTCCTATAAGGATAGGTACACTTCTCCATAATAAGATTGTCAAAACATAACCATCAAGTGAATTTTTTTTATTTACACTGCATTCACACATTTGTGTGTTTTATTGTGCACTATTTTTTTCAATCAAGTATTTTTATTTAATTTTCAAATTTACAAAAAAAAAAACACTCTACTCCTTGCCTTTCCCCCCATCACTGCTTCTCCCTTATCCCCGACCCTTTCCTGCTTTCCTTCTATTACTTATATATATAGCAGACTACAGTACTACTTAGGTTGGTTTCTACCAGCTACTGTATACCCCTCCTTAAATGTTTATGTCAATTGATGATAATCATTACCTATTTTACATCACTTCATTTCTTTTATCAATAAAGAATTTTTGAAATGGGAAAAAAAAAACAAAAAAACAAAACTCCAAAACACACAAATCATTCCCACAAAACAACCCCACCCAAAAAAAAAAAAATGATGCCTTGCGGTTGAATTTTGCTGTAAACCTTTTTATCACATCAAATGAAATTTAACAATTACATTTTTCTTACATGAGATTAACAATATAAAGCCAATCATTATATTCAATATAATTAAGTTACTACCCCCTAGAAACATATACAGTATATACATTTACAGTTATCCTCCACCATGAATCTTCTCATTACTAACTTTCTTCACCGTCATTGTTTTGCTCAACTATTGACTCGGATAAGTTGGAGACAAACCACCAGGAACAAATTTTCAAAAATATATTAGGGCTTCTCCTATGTTTATGTGCCAATTCCTCCCGTTTTATATTAAGATGAATTGCTTCGGACCATTGAGCTATTGTTGGCCGAGAATTTGATATCCATTTTTTGTAGTGTATGTTTACGGACTATATACATTGATCTTAGTCAGGAGAACGTCTTCCGACATAATCCAGGGGTCTTAGGGGTGTACTCACTTTTGTTGCCAGCGGTTTAGACATTAATGGCTGTGTGTTGAGTTATTTTGAAGGGACAGAAAATTTACACTGTTATACAAGCTGTACACTCACTACTTTACATTGTAGACAAAATGTCATTTCTTCAGTGTTGTCACATGAAAAGATATATTAAAATATTTACAAACACACGAGGGGTGTACTCACTTTTCTAAGATACTGCTCTTTCCCACATATGTGTCCTGCTCCACACAATGCCTCATAGACCACTACTTGTTACTTTCTTCCATTTTCAGCCTCTCTCACATGTACTGCAGGTTATCCCTTTCAAGTCCAGAGTACCCATAGTCACGGTTGAAGGCTTCTCCACACCCAAGACTTCTCAAAGTCTCTGAATTCCGGGACCCATTTGACGACTTGGCAATCCTGGGAAAACTGCAAATTTAGTGGATTGCCCCAGAACCCTGCATTGGTGAGAATCCCTGAGTACCAGTTTTACATGCATGCATGCTTTGTCAAGTGCTTCATGCACACATACATGCAAAACCGGTGTTCTGACACAAAGTGTCCGCCTATTGAATAGTGTCCGGCCCGTACTGTACAGGCGCAGTGCTTGCGCAGTACGGAGGACAAGGACACTCTGAAAGTCTCAGAGGAATAACAGCGCCTGTGCACTGAGTCCAGGTTGAAGCTCCACAATCCAAATGGACATATGGTTTCTCATAGTAACAGGGCCCCTCGCAGGCTTGCTTCGCTCGCCACGCTTCGGGCACAGCCTCACTTCGCTAGGCTCTTTTTTACTCTAACTCTATGTCCACTTGGATTGTGGGGCCTGAACCTGGACTCAGTGTGAAGGCGCCGTTTATCTTCGGAGATGTTCGGCTTCTCCTTGTCCCCCGTACTACGCAAGCGCAGTACAGAGCGGACACTATGTGATGGGTGACACTATCTGATCGCACACCGGCAGTCACGGCAACAAAGACACCCACATTGGCTGGTTCCTTCTCTGATACCTCAGTTCCAGCTTGCCTTCGGTGACGCCCCCCTCTCTCGCCGCTCACCACTGAGTTTCTCCTCTGGACACAGTCAGCTGCTTGGCTCTATTCACATCGCCAGTGTTAATGACACCATCTTCCCATGCTGGCGGGTCTGGCTCTACATACTACACACTGCAGCTGGCATGTCCTTGTGGCTTTCCATGGTCGGTGTCCCTTGTTTGGTTGTCCTGGTTGGCCCTAGTGATCCATCAGTGCCTGAGCCAGCCTTACAGCCTTGTGGTAACATAGTCATTCAGATTTAATCTTTAGAATTAATTGCCAGCAACCTTTTTGAGTATACATATGGTTCATTGCAGCCATTACCCATCAATTTCAGCTCAGTTCCCGAGCGCTGTAAACCCGTTTTGTCTTCCCAGAAGAGTTGAAGCTGTTATAGCTGTAAAGGGTGGGCCAACTTAATATTGAACCCTACAGACTAAGACTGGGGTGCCATTAAAGTTCATGTGTGTAAAGGCTGGTGTCCCAATACTTTTGACAATATAGTGTATACAGTACCTTGAAATGTTCCACATTTTGTCATGTTACAACCAAAACCGTAAACGTCTTTTATTGGGATTTTATGTGATAGACCAACACAAAGTGGCACATATTTGTCAAATGGAAGGAAAATGATAAATGGTTTTCAATTTTTTTTACAAATATGTGAAAAGTGGAAAAGTGTGGCGTACATTTGTATTCAGCCCCTTTACTCTGATACCCCTAACTAGAATCTAGTGGAATCAACTGCCTTCAGAAGTCCCCTAATTAGTAAATAGAGTCCACCTGTGTGTCATTTCATCTCAATGTAAATACAGCTGTCCTGTGAAGCCCTCAGAGGTTTGTTAGAGAACCTTAAATCGGTTCTATACCCGCAAAAAAACTAAAAAACAAAAAACTCTGCAAAGGCACAGCATACTAGCTCATTATGAAATACTTACCTTACTGTAGATCAATGCGCTGGCATTGTGTCCCAGACACCCCTGAGGGAGCTGACATTTTCCCCATGGCGTGTCTTCCAGGTTCATGGCTCTGGCGCTGTGAGTGGCATGCGCGCGGGAGTCTCATTTCCGGCAAGGCGTTCTGATTTTCCGGCAACATCCGCCGGACCTTCAGAGCCCATGCACACGTTTAGGAGTTATTCATTTTACCTGCAGGTAAGCTTACCTGTAGGTAAAAATCACAAAGCGGGTATACAACTAGTTTAATGAACAAACAGCATCATGAAGGCCAAGGAACACACCAGACAGGTCAGGGATAAAGTTGTGGAGAAGTATAAAGCAGGGTTAGGTTATAAATGATTTCCCAAGCTTTGAACATCTCACGGAGCTCTGTACAATCCATCATCTGAAAATGGAAACTGGATCATAGAAATGCCTACGATCATTCGGAGACCGGGCGCGATGGTATGACATCATGCCCAGCCCTGCATTGGAAAAAATGGCACCGCCTCGGCTGGAAAGCCAAGATCGCTTTTTCTATTCTTTTCTTATTTCAGTCTTCCCAGCCTAGAGGTGAATTGTGGGGACTTATTGACCCCATATCTCACTGTAAAGAGGACCTGGCATGCATTATTCCTATTACAGTGTCAAACTAGAAAAATAAATGTAAAATTTACAAAAAATAAATAAAATTTAAAGCGCCCCTGTCCCCATGTGCTCCTGCACAGAAGCAACCGCCTACCTAAGTCGTGCCCGCATATGAAAACAGTGTTTAAACCACACATGTGAGATATTTTCCTGAATGTCAGAGCAAGAGAAATAATTGTAGCCCAAGACCTTCTCTGTAACTCAAAACATGTAACCAGAAAAAACATTTAAAGCGTCGCCTATGGCTATTTTTACGTACTGAAGTTTGGCGCCATTAACCACCTCAATACAGTGCACTTACACCCCCTTCCTGCCCAGACCAATTTTCAGCTTTCAGCGCTCTCACAGTTTGAAGGACAATTACTCAGTCATCCAACACTGTACCCATATGAAACTTGCTTCCTTTTTTCCACACAAATAGAGCTTTCTTTTGGTGGTATTTAATCACTAGTGGGATTTTTATTTTTTGTGCTATAAATAAAAAAAGACGTGAAAAAAATGCTTTTTTCTTTGTTTCTGTCATAAAATTTTGCTAATTTTTCTTCATAAATTTTGGCCAAAATTTATACTGCTACATATCTTTGGTAAAAATAACCCACATTAGTGTATATTATTTGGTCTTTGTGAAAGTTATAGAGTCTACAAACTATGGTGCCAATCACTGAAAATTGATCACTTCTGATCAGGCCTTCAGTACATCAGGTGTATCTCATTTCTTGAGACACTAACAAGTCAGGAAAGTACAAATACCCCCCAAATGACCCCTTTTTACAAAGTAGACATTCAAAGGTATTAAGTAGCATGGTGATTTTTTTAAGTTGTATTTTTTTCCCCACAATCCTTTGCAAAATTAAGATTTTCTTTTACAAAATTTTCATATTATCAGGTTATTTCTCACACACACAGCATATGCATACAACAAATTACACCCCAAAATGAATTCTTCTACTCTTCCTGAGTATGGCGATACCACATGTGTGAGACTTTTACACAGCCTGACCACATACAGAGGCCCAACATTGAAGTGGCACTTTCAGAGGTTCTACGAGCAAAAATGACGCATCTCATTTCTCAACCACCTATTACACTTTTGAAGGCCCTGGAGCACCAGGATAATGGAATTAACCACAAAATTACCCCATGAGTATGAGTCTTTTGAACTGTTCATTTTTTTCCAGAAGTTTTTGGAAAACGTGGAAATAATATGAAAACGCATTTTTTTTTACACAAAGTTGTCCATTTCTAAGATATTTCTACACATAGCATGTATATAGCAAAAATGACACCCCAAAACACATTCTGCTACTCTTCCTCAGTATGGTGATACCACATGTGAGACTTTTATACAGCCTGGCCACATACAGAGGCCCAACATTGAAGTAGTACCTTCTGCCTTTCTAGGAGCATAAATGACACATCTCATTTCATTCCTACCCATCACAATTTTGAAGGTCTTTGAGCACCAGGACAATGGAATTACCCACAAAATGACCCCATTTTGGAAAGCAAACACCCCAACGTATATTCTATGAGGCATTGGCTGCAGATAGGTACTCGGGTACTCTGATGGGCTGGAAATAGGTACTCAGGTACTCTGATAGGCTGGAGACAGGTACTCGGTTAACTTGATGAGCTGTAGACAGGTACTCAAGTACTCTGATGGCCTGGTGACAGGTACTCTGGTACTCTGATGGCCTGGTGACTAGTACTCGGGTACTCTGATGGCCTGGTGACAGGTACTCGGGTACTCTGATGAACTGTGACAGGTACTTTGATGGGTGGTGACAGGTCCTCTTATTAGTGGGGGGCAATCAGTGTGTGTTGGTGTACACTGTAGGCATTAACTAGATGTTACCGCAATCTCCTTCTCACACACGATGTGTGTTTGAGGAGGAGAACCCGGTAACATCCCGTTACCGCGGTTTGTTGACATTTAGTGATCTACTTTAAAAGGATCACAGTCGATCATGTGGTTAACAGCCACCGGCCAATGGCTGTTTACCACCATCAGTGACGAGCAGTGTTTCCAGGAACACGCCGCTACCGACACGCACACGCATTGCGCTGTGCTAAGTGGGTCAGTACCACCTGTGATCGGCTGTGACTTAATCGTGGCCAATCACGTGGTAAACAGCCATGCCCAGTGGCTGTTCACCCCTATCAGCAATGTGCGCTGTCTCGGTGACACGCTCCAACACACAGACAGTACAGGGCTGCGCACACACTATCATGCGCATGCCCTGTTTAAATGGGCTCACGTCATATGACATCTGCCCAGAACAAGAGCCTTACTGTCCTGCCGTCATATGACGGTGGGCGATAGGCTAGTGGTTAAACAAGTGCTTGGAATTTTGAAGCGTGACATGTTAGGTATTCATTTACTCAGCATAACATCTTTCACATTATGAATGAATATGAATATGCAAAATTTGGGCTAACTTTACTGTTTTCTTTTTAATGCAAAAAGAAAGTGTTTGAAAAATTGCTGCACAATTACAAGATAAAAAGTAGCAACGACCGTCATTTTATTCTCTAGGGTCTCTGCTAAAAAACCATATATAATGTATGGGGGTTCTATGTAATTTTCTAGAAAAAAAAAATATTTTTATACGTAGGAGAGTAATGTCGGATTTGGCCTGGTAGGCAAGTGGTTAACGAATTTGTCCGAATATTCGGAAATTAGAATTGGAGGCTCCAAACAGCTAAAGGGGAGATATTTGACAGGTAAGGATGCAGGAGGAATGTATATCCTTATAAATAAGCACTATATGGAAGTAATTTAGAAATGATGAGAATGGGTTTACATCCATTATAAATTATAGCTATTGGAATTTCCTTTTATATTTGGCTGTTAGTGAACATAATGAATACAAATTTATCTGAAATTACAAATTATCCAAAATAACAAATGCCGCATCTACACAAATAGAACGTAACAAATTACTTTTTATTATTATTATTTATTATCAATTTGTTCCGTTCCATTTATTTAGATGAGGCATTCGTTATTTTGGATAATTCTTAACTTCTGATAAATTCGTATTCGGTACATTCACTAACAGCCAAATTTGAAAGGAAATTCCAATACCAATAGACTTTCAGCAGAGTTCCGTTGGACTTTCCGAACGGCCACAGATTAAGTCCAACGAAAGTCTGTTAGTTTTGGACGTGATGATGTAAACGGGACTAAAAAAGGAAGTTCAATAGGCAGTAGCCAATAGCTTCCCTTGCGTCGTATTTGGTCCAGCACACAAATCAATGGTTTTCCCGATTTGAGTCCGCCAAAATTGAGCCTGTTGGATAGATGTGAAGGCCCACTGGATTTTTCTAGGTCCGTCTGATTTTTTTCCTGAAAAATGAACGGATTAGCCCACACAGGATCGGATTGTCCGACGGACTAATCCCGCCGGACCTAGTCTGCTAAAAAGTCCGGTCTTGTGTAGGCGGCATTAGAGTCTGCAAAAGACTTGAGACTGGGCCAGAGGTTCACCTTCCAGCGGGACAATGACCCGAAACATACAGCCAGAGCTACAATGGAATGGTTTAGGTCAAAGAATATTCATGTGTTAGAACGGCCCAGTCAAAGTCCAGACCTAAATCCAATTGAGAATCTGTGGCAAGACTTGAAAATTGCTGATCACAGACGCCCTCCATCCAATCTGACAGAGCTTGAGATATTTTGCAAAAGGCAAATATTTCACTCTCTAGATGTGCAAAGCTGGTAGAGACATCCCCAAAAAGACTTGCAGCTGTAACAGCAGAGAAAGGGGGTTCTACAAAGTATTGACTCCGGGGGGCGCCATACAAATGTACCCCCCACACTTTTCACATATTTATTTGTAAAAAATGTTGAAAACCATTTATCGTTTTCTTTCCACTTCACAATTATATGCCACTTTGTGTTGGTCTACCACATAAAATCCCAATAAATTACATTTATGTTGTTGGTTGTAACATGACAAAATGTGGAAAATTTCAAGGGGTATAAATACTTTTTCAAGGCACTGTATACCAATCAGCCATAACATTATGACCACTGACAGGCAAAGTGAATAACATTGATTATCTGGTTATAATGCCTTCTGAAAGTGGGTGGGGTATATTAGTCAACAAGAAAACATGTTGTCCCTGAAGTTAATGTGTTGAAAACAGAAAAAATGTGGAAAAACAAGTGGAACGGCAGGTACTGGAGTATGACTGTGTGCTATTAGACCCACTTCTCATTTGGGACAGATTGTCCGGTGGGTGTCAGTGTACACGGAGGAGGCTTTGTGGTCACCGGAGGAGCACAGTGTGCAGCACCGTATTATTGCAAGGAGAGTGAGGAGCACATTTGTTCACCATGTTTGGATAAAGCTGAACACTGAAAGTGGACCATTGCATGTAGAAATTGCAAAGATTGGAAGGACACATTCACACATATATTTTCTATTTGTTTAGTGTTTTACATATATATAATTGAATCATTGTGGTACCTAATGCTTTCCACTTATACATACATATTACACAAGCTTTGGGGTAGGGGTAAGTATATCGTTTTACCATACACAGAATTGGTAGTCTTTGGCGCAGTGATTTATAATATTTGATCTTCCGGTACATGTTTGGTTCACATTCTCACAGAAATATCTAAATCAGACACCACGGCTACAATTAATGTATTGTATACTTTGTAGCCGTGCATTGTCTATAACAGACACTTATACTCTAAAATACATTGTGACTTACACATGTCTTCTAAATACCTTTTGTTTTCAGGTCTGTCCCATCCACAAGTCGGAGAGATCAAATTCCCCAAACTGGAAGAAGATAAAGAGGCCACTCTGACCTGTGATATCTCCGGATATTTCCCAGATTACATGATAGTGAGCTGGTATAGGGAGTTGCCTGGGAAAGACGAACAACCCATCATAGCACCCAATGGTGACTTCCAAATTTGTACCAAGCAGAAGAAAGATAAGATCTGTCAATCATCACTGACATTCACCACATCGTTCAGCAGAGACTGGGGGGCAGAATTCATCTGTAGAGTGATATATCCCGGCCCGGAGAAACCCATAGAGACAAGAACAGGTCCTATAAGAATAGGTACACTTTATCATAATAAGACTGTCAACACATAACTGTTTAGTACAGTGTTCCTCAACTCCAGTCCGCAAGGCTCCCCAACAGGTCATATTTTCAGGATTTCCCTCAGATGAAACGGCTCTGGTAATTACTAAGGCAGTGAAACTGATCAAATCACCTGTGCAAAATAACGGAGAGCCTGAAAACATGACCTGTTGGGGTGCCATGAGGACTGGAGTTGAGAAACACTGGTTTAGTGACTTTTTACATTGAGGTGGCACCCACACCTTTATGTGTGTTATTGTGCAGTGCAGTTTAATGCTCATTATCATGCATAGGAACACATGGAACTGCATTTCATATTATATGCTTTCCCATATATTTTTAGTTACTCCCCAAAATGCATGCAAGACTAAAGCCATACCAGTCTATAGGCACAGAGCAAAGTAATGTATGTAATAAAGAAGGCATGCCTTGCAGTGCATTGTAAAAAATGTAGCAGGTATAATATGTATATGTATATGTATATGTGTGTATATATATATATATATATATATATATATATATATATATATATATATATATAATTATATACAGTGAGGGGGGAAAAACTATTTGATCTCCTGCTGATTTTGTACATTTGCCCACTGACAAAGAAATGATCAGTCTTTAATTTTACTGATATTTTATCAGTGAGAGACAGAACAACAACAAAAATATCCAGAAAAACACATTTCAAAAAAGTTATAAATTGATTTGCATTTTAACCACTTAAGGACCACCTCACGCCAATGTACGTCGGCAGAATGGCACGGCTGGGCACGTACCTGTACGTTGCTCTTTAAGTGCCCAGCCGGGAGTCGGGAGCGCACTGCCGGCGGCACGCTCCCAACCCAGTCCTGAGCTCTGTGACTGTGGCTGCGGGACGGGTCACAGAGCTGAAGAACGAGGAGAGGTCTGTGTAAACAAACCTCTCCCCATGCTTCCTACTGTGGCTGTCACTGATCGTCTCTTCCCTTTTATAGGGAAAGACGATCAGGGACATCACATGCCAGGCCACGCACCCTACAATAAAAAACACAAAACGTTATACATAACACCTACACTGCCCCCTAGTGGTTAACTCCTTAACTGCCAGTGTGATTTACACAGGAATCGGTGCATTTGTATAGCACTGATTGCTGTATAAATGACAATGGTCCCAAAAATGTGTCCGCCATAATGTCGCAGTCACAATAAAAATCGCTGATCGCCGCCATTACTAGTAAAATAAAAATGCTATAAAACTATTCCCTATTTTGTAAACGCTATAACTTTTGCAGAAAAAAAACCCATTTTTTTATAGATTTTTGGGGGATATTTATTATAGCAAAAAGTAAAAAATATTGCATTTTTTTCAAAATTGTCACTCTATTTTTGTTTATAGCGCAAAAAAATAAAAACCGCAGGGGTGACCAAATACCACCAAAAGAAAGCTCTATTTGTGGGAAAAAAAGGATGTCAATTTTGTTTGGGAGCCACGTCGCACGACCGCGCAATTGTCAGTTAAAGCGACGCAGTGCCGAATCGCAAAAAGGGGCTTGGTCCTTTGGCTGCAAATTGGTCCGGGGCTTAAGTGGTTAATGACTGAAATAAATATTTGACCTCTTTGCAAAACATGACTTCGTAGTTGGTGGCAAAACCCTCGTTGGCAATCACAGAGGTCAGACATTTCTTGTAGTTGGCCACCAGGTTTGCACACATCTCAGGAGGGATTTTGTCCCACTCCTCTTTGCAAATCCTCTCCAAGTCATTAAAGTTTCAAGACTGACGTTTGGTAACTCGAACCTTCAGCTCCCTCCATATATAGTCTCCAGACCTTAATCCTATAGAAAATATTTATTTATATTAGCACTTGTTATATCATGGTGTTATATGTTTAGTACGTCATTTGTTATAGCACTTTATATGCACAAGCACTTTATTCCGCTAGCGCAGTTTTCTCTGTTATTCAAGGTCTGGAGACTGCCTAGGCCACACCAGGACCTTAATGTTCTTCTTGAGCCTCTCCTTTGTTGCCTTGGCCTGTGTGTTTTGGGTCATTGTCATGCTGGAATACCCATCCTAGACCCATTTTCAATGCCCTGGCTGAGGGAAGGAGATTCTCACCCAAGATTTGACAGTACATGGCCCCGTTCATCGTCTCTTTGATGTGGTGAAGTTGTCCTGGCAGAAAAACGCCTCCAAAGCATATAATAATATTTCCACCTCCATGTTTGACGGTGGCAATGGTGTTCTTGTTGTCATAAGCAGCATTCCTCTTCCTCCAAACATGATGAGTTGAGTTGATGCAAAGAGCTTGATTTTGGTCTGATCTGGTCACAACACTTTCACCCAGCTCTCCTCTGAATCATTCAAATCTTTATTAGCAAAAGGGATGGGCCGAACACCCCCTTGTTTGGTTCGCAGCAGAACTCCTGAACAGGGGAAATGTTCTAACCCGAACCTCATTGAAGTCATTAAACAGGAAAAATCAAAAGTGACCATTTTGAAGGCTTATATGCAAGTAATTGGTCATAAAAGGGGTATGAGTACTGCCCTGGGGGATAAAAAAAGAAAAGAAAAAAACTCCAAAATTTTTTAAAAATAATCGGCGTCCCCCCGTCCCAAACCATACCAGGCCACAAGCCCACAACATGGGGGGGGGGGTGCTTTGACTCTGTGCCCCCCCACTCTAAAGCACCTTGTCCCCATGTTGACGGGGAAAAGGGCCTCTGCCCAACAACCCTGGGCTGGGGTTGTCGGGGTCTGCAAATGGGGGTCTTATCAGAATCTGGAAGCCCCCTTTAACAAGGAGGCCCCAGATCCCAGTCCCCCTATGTGAATGGGTATCAGGTACATCGTACCTGTACCCATTCACCAAAAAAGTGTCAAAAAGTAAGAAAAACAGGAGACAGTTTTTGATTCCTTTTATAAAGGAGAGGCCTCCTGCCGACTGCTCACCTTGCACTTTGACAGATCTTATATACGCAGAGGGTGGGGTCACCCAGTTATGTCCTGGTGGTGCTGCCCCCTTTTTTTGACCTCATGTGACATCAGTGATTTTTAGCGGGACTTCAGTGTGTTCCTTATGAGTGCTTTCTAACTTTGGGGGATGCTCTTTCACTAAAGGAAAACAGAGATCCATGTTTCTGCTTAGCAGAAATGGAAGATCACCATTTTCCTGTCTGGCAGAATGATGATCGGCCTTGCTTACATAAGCAGACCGCCGTTCTGCCTCTCCTCGTAGGTGGCCACTGATTGGCTCCCACCATGTCCAATCCCAGCGTGAGCTGGGCTCCGGCGGTGCGCTCGAGGGCCCCTGAAGCCGAAGAAGAAAATCATGAACAGGTATTTGATTTTGCACTTAAGGGCTGCCCTGCTCTAGTAAATGTATGTGGGGCGGTCCTTAAGTGGTTAAGAGTTCCTAATCTCAGCTATCTGTATAGAAGACACCTGGGAGCCAGAAATCTTGCTGATTGATAGGGGATCAAATACTTATTTTACTCATTAAAATGCAAATCAATTTATAACTTTTTTTAAATGCATTTTTCTGGATATTTTTGTTGTTGTTCTGTCTCTCACTGTTGAAATACAACGACCATTAAAATGATAGACTGATCATTTCTTTGTCAGCGGGCAAACGCACAAAATCAGCAGGGGTTCAAATACTTTCTCCCCTGTATATACAGTTGTGCTCATAAGTTACCCTGGCAGAATTTATGATTTCTTGGCCATTTTTCAGAGAATATGAATGATAACACAAAAAACTTTTCTTCCACTCATTACTTTCACTTGATTCTTTCACTCGTTACTGTTTGGCTGAAGCCATTTATTATCAATCAACTGTGTTTACTCTTTTTAAATCATAATGACAACAGAAACTACCCAAATGACCCTGATCAAAAGTTTACAGTTCTTAATACCGTGTATTGCCCCCTTTAACATCAGCTTGAAGTCTTTTGTGGTATTTGAGGATGAGGCTCTTGCCACCACCAATTGTGGAAGAGAGTTCCACATCCTTATTGCCCTGACAGTGAAAAACCCCCTGCGCCATTTAGGTTAAACCGCTTCTCCTCCAATCTCATTGTGTGGCCCCGTGTCCTCTTACACTCCTTAAGATTTGTTTTTTTCCTATGTTGGGCTCCCTGTTGAGGTATTTGTAGATTGATATCATGTCCCCTCTTAAGCGTCACTTCTCCAGCAAGAATAAATATAGTGCTTACAGTCGTTCCTCAAAATTGAAGGCATCCCATCCCCTTATTAGTTTTGTTGCCCTTCTTTGGACTTTCTCTACCTCTAGCACATCCTTCCTGAGGACTGGTGGACCAGAACTGGACAAAATTCTCCAGATGTGGTCTAACCAGAGTTTTATAGTTGATGTGTTGAAAGCAGAAAAAATTTGGAAAAACAAGTGGAACGGCAGGTCCTGTAGTATGATTGTGTGCTATTAGACGCACTTATTTATTTATATATATATATATATATATATATATATATATATATATATATATATATATATATATATATATATAAATATTTCAAAAGATTTTTATGGGGTAATAAATCAGGGTTAACAAATGAAGTCAAATAGAATGCTTTAACTAAATAAATTCTGTAAAAGAATTACTTGGGTAAAGAATACTATATAAGTATATTAAGGTAGGACACTTAAAGCGGAGGTCCGCCCACCGCTGCAAAAATGAAAAGATACCAACTACTGTACACATACTGCAGATGCTGACTTTTAATAATCAGACACTTATCTGTCCTGGAATCCAGCGATGTCGGCACCACAGCTGATGTTTCCATCAGCTGTCGGGTGCTGATGCCTCCATTGTGAGTAAGGGAACCTGGCAGGGCAGCCTTATGGCTTCACACCCAGAACCCTACTGTGCATGCGCAAGTCTTCACTCCTCTCTCCTACTTGCATGGTGGCCCGGGGAAGGAGGAGGGAGCCCAGGCAGTGACATCCATACCCATGGATGAGGCTCCCGGAAGTGGGAACAGGGTACTTGTAAAAGACAGGTATCATGTCCCCCCCCCCCCCCCCTCCCGAAAGGTGCCAAATGTGGCACCAGATGGGGGAGAAGCACAACGAGCGGAAGTTCCACTTTTGGGTGGAACTCCACTTTACCAAGTAGAAGCCTACTAGTACAAACATTATCTTTGGTTCTGATTAATAGGAAAAAAAGAACAACCCTAGGGGAATTAACTGTAAATAGGGTTACTAGGAGAGGATGACATTTAACAAACCATTGAGAAGGAGGGAAGCAGATAAGGTAATGAATTAAGTTAGTTAACAGCTCTATAAAATTTTCAATACTGGAGATAAAAATTACAGTAATTAAGAGTGGAAGTACAGTTCTTTTAAAGATTTCGATACTTTGGGATGGCTGATTCATATATGCCAGTTTTTGTTAAAGTGGATTATATTATACATTTTTATAGCTAGCATTAGTTCATTGTGTGCTTAGGTGTTGAGTCTTAAGGCCCGTACACACGATCAGACTTTTTGACAACAAACATGCAAATTAACTGTTTTGGAGCAACATCCGACCGTGTGTACGCTCCATCGGACAAACTTTTTCGGTTTTCATCTTTGTTGGCTGTGCGAACTTTCTGGCAACAAAAGTCCGATGGAGAAAAGTCTGATCGACAGAAAACCATAGGACTTTTGTACAAAGTACAAACAAGAATGCTCAGAACCAATGCAAAAGATTAGACAACAATACAGAAGTTGACCAAAGGTGGCGGTAAAGAGCAGAAAACCCACGTGATTTGGTGAAAGTTGGCTGAAAAAGTCCTGCCATGTGTACGCAATACAAGTTCTCGGCCGACACCCTTTGTACAAAAATCCATGGGAAAGTTTGTACAAAGTCTGATCATGTGTATGAGGCTATATAATGACTTCTGTAAGGTTAGGCGCTTTGATCAATTTCCACCTTTTGGTAATGGTCTTGCAGCTATAAGTATATTTGCCACTATTATTCTGTAATGAGGCGGAAAGATATCAAGGTTAATACTTAAAAGGGACTGTAGCTGGTGACATTTTTATTAGGTTACCTGTAAGGGTGGCAATGAACATTGATACTGAGTTCCAAAAGCTAGTTAACTTCTTACAGCTCCATAGTGTGTGATATAAGGAACCAATTTGGTCACTACATCGCCAGCATTATGGGGATGAAGTAGGAAACATTTTAGCCAATTTGTTTGGAGTTAAGTACCATCTGTTCAAAATCTTTTGGGAGTTATCCCAATGTTCGATACAGGATGTGGCTGTTTTATTGATTTTCATAGCTTTGTACCAACATTTCTCAGAGAATGATTGGGCCAGATCTAGCCATATTATGATTTATCCCATTCTTAGGATATTGAGAAAATATCTTATAGAAAAAAGCTATACTCTTATGCCCTGTACACACGGTCGGACATTCCGATGACAAAATCCGTAGGATTTTTGCCCAAACTTGTCTTGCATACACACGGTCACACAAAGTTGTCAGAAAATCTGATTGTTCAGAACGAGGTGACGTACAACACATACTACGGGACTATAAAGAGGCCAGTAGCCAATGGCTTTCATCTCGTAATTTATTCTGAGCATGCATGGCACTTTGTGCATCGGAATTGTCTGCACACAAATTTAAACAATCAGATTTTGTTGTCGGAAAATTTTAGATCCAGATCTCAAACTTTGTGTGTCGGAAATTATGACGGAAAAAGTCCAATGGAGCCCACACAATTTCCGACAACACAATCCGATCACACATTTTCTATCAGAAAGTCCGACTGTGTGTACAGGGCATTAGACTTCTCATCTGTCAGACTTCCACTTACCAGACCAGTGAATCCACGAGTAGACAGGTGGCTGGGAGGGCGGAGTGGTATGAGAGCCTATGAAGAGGGTCCAGGAGCTGGAAGTAGGATGAACCCCGAAGCAGCAGGTGCGTAGGCTGAAACACAGGCAGTCGGGTGCAGAGCAGGTGCTGAGCAGGCGGGTCCAGGTACAGGCAGGATTCGGCAACATGCGGGCAGCAACGGTACAATAGGAACAGGCAGGAGCGAGGTCAGAACAGGCCGAGGTCAGGTGCAGGCGGAGATCAGGGGTGTCCAAAGAGAAAGCTGGGTCGTCAGGAGATCGGAGATACAGGAATGCAGATACAGGCAATGGAGCAGGGAACGGAGGAGCTGATGATCAGGCAGCACTTGAATGGAGTATGCTGCAGACCTAAATAGGCCGATTGGCGCCAAACACCGTGCGCATGCCCGAGCGGCAGCACGCACACCAGTGCCACCAGGAGCGCACACAACAACGCACATCGGCACGTACCGGTGCTAACAGGAGTGAGCACAGGCGCACATCGGCACGCACCAGCGCCCGCAGGGGTGTGCACCACAGCACGCACAGGAACACGCGCGCCAGCGTGCACCGTCGCACATCGACGCACGGCCAGCACCGCGACCAACCAGGTAACATCATCTTTGTTGAGTGTGAGATGGTTCCATATAGAGGATGGGATGTCCAAACCTTTATTTGGGCTGAAGTGCCTCAGATGGCCGTACTTGTGGAGTTTATTAACTAATATTTCTGAGGGGAGGTGTTCATAAAAGTTAAAACCCTGATTAATCCAATAATTCATGCAGTAATCAAAGGCTCTCATAGAAATAGATATATTCTGTACTTCACCTAGAATGTGAAATTTTGATGCAAGAAATTTCCATGCTATCAGTGAAGCTTTAATGGATAGTAGTCTAGGTATAATTACCTTAGGAAACAGGGTATACACTATCTCTAGGGCAGACAGACCTTTAGTGGACTCTTTTTCGATGGATAACCATAGTTTGTCGTCATTAGGGATGAACCAGTGCTTCAATTGGTCTAAAATTATAGCATAGTAGTATTTTTGCGTACCAGGTAAGTTCATGCCTCCTTTATTGTTAGAGGATGTTTGAATAGAAAATGCTGCTCTAGTTTTTTTGCCATTCCAAATAAGATTTCTTAATTTATTGTTTAGTTGTGTAAAAAATTGTGAGGGCATTGGAATAGGCAGGGATCTGAAAAGGTAAAGTATTTTGGGTAGGGTTTGCATCTTGAATGTAGAAATTTTCCATATCCATGATAGTTGTGTTTTTTTTAATATCTTGAAAATCTTTAATAATCTGATCTAATAAAGTGGGAAAATGTGCTGCATACAGTTTATTTATAGGGAAAGTGAGGTTAATACCCAGATATGAAATAGCCGTTGTGTCCCAGTTGTATTTAAATTTCTCACTAAGAATGATAGACATATCGCTGGTTAAATTCATAGGTAAGGCAAAACATTTACTATTATTGACTTTATAATAAGACCAAAGGAATCTAGTACACTTTGTAACATTTGTGCGCTGGGGAGGCTTTGTGGTCACAGAAGGAGCACAGTGTTCAGCACCGTATTATTGCAAAGAGACTGAGGAGCACATTTGTTCACCATGTTTGGATAAAGCTGAACACTGAAAGTGGACTATTGTACGTATAATTTGCAAAGATTGGAAGGACGAAGATTGTGGCACTTTTCACTAGGTATGCATATTACACAAGCTCTGGAGTAGCAGCAAGGCTATCTTTTTTCATACATGGGAATTGGTAGTCTTTGGCCCAGTATATTTATAATATTTGATCTTCCAATACATGTGTTTGGCCCAATATCTAAATATCTCAATCAGAATCCACAGCTCTAATTATTGTATACTTTGTAGAATTGTGTTGTCTATAAAGGACATATACTGTAAAATACATTGTGAATTACACTTGTCTTCTAAATCATTTTTGCTTTCAGATCTGCCCCGTCTACAGATTGGAAATATCCAAATTCCTGAACTGGAAGAAGATAAAGAAGCCACTCTGACCTGTGATATCTCCGGATATATCCAAGATTATACGACTGTGAGCTGGTTTAGGACGTCTAGGAAAAACTTACATCCCATCATAGCACCTAATGATGTCTTCCAAATCTGTACCGAGCAGAAGAAAGGAAAGATCTGGCAATCATCACTGACATTCACCCCATCGTTCAGCAGAGACCAGGGGGCAGAATTCATCTGTAGAGTGAAAAATCCCGGCCTGGAGAAACCCATAGAGAAGACCATGGGCCCTTTAAAATTAAATAAACATTCTATGAATGGGACTGTTAAAGCACAACATAATGCTTCTTCGTGACAGTGTAAACTAGTACCAAGTCCAGTTACTATGTAATTCTCAAGCCTCATAAGGTATAAAAGAAACTCAACTGAGCCGAATCCTCCTTCATTTGTGTCTCACACGCTCTTCCTCCCAGACACTGCAGCTCATAGTGGGAGAGGTTCAGCAACAAAAGGCAGTACTTTCAATCCAGAAAGTAAAAATCCTCCATGACTGACCTCTGCCTGAGTTAGGGAAGTAGAGGAGAGTAGCAGCAGCTGGGACAGAAGAGGATCTGGTAACTAGAAGTGCTTTTTTGCCCCTAGACCTAAATGAGCATTCAGTCCTTGCAGAGAGGAGGCAGCCCCACTTCCAGTCTGGACAATCAAAATGGCTGAAGATCCTGAACCCGGAAGAAGATGGTGCTCTGCATAAACCGTGGACTATACACAGTCTTTCATCTTTAATCTTCTTTCATAGGCTGTCATAGCTTCTTAGTGTAGAATAAAATGTAGAATATAACGCATTCATTTAATATAATACAATATAAGACCATAAGATTATTTTGAAGCATGCTATACTTAAATTATGCTTACATATTTTTAATAGTGTCAGAATTATTTCCATTAATTAATACACATTTTATTTGATTTTTTTCCAATCATTTTCAGTTCACTCTTTATGGGTTTTGCAAAAAAATCGATTATTGGGGTATAAATGGACATGGGTCATGTTTTTTTTTTTTTTCAATAAATTTTTATTAAGATTTTATCAAGTACATACATACATTGAGTACCAAAGCAGGTACAAGGTACGTACTCAAGGCAATTAGGCAATTTTTAACAGATAAAATGTAGTACTTATGCATAACAGTATCCAAAATATAAGTCAAACATGTCAAAATAGGCCAACTGGCCGTAAAGTACGATCGGAGCACTCTTGTAGGAGAGGCTATAACAAGGGGGTCAGTCAATACTCTCAAACAAACATTTGTGTTTGCCATAGAGGGCGTGAACATTAATGCAACAGATAAAGGCATGGCAGTGCTGAGTAAAAATACAGAATCCCAACCCACGGTCACCCCTAATGGGCTCTGACTGTGACCATAGGTGGGAGAAATGAAGGATAGTGGTCAGCACTGCAATGCAATTGAGGTAGTACCGTCCTTGAGTCTAGAATCTTGAAGGACAGACGCTCTCTGAACATAAAAGGGTGGGAAAAATGTTGGTTTAGTTCCCTTGTAAGGCATCTTATTTATGAGGTTAAGGGGTTGAGCATCCGCTAAAGTTCGATCAACCGATTCACTCAGTAAGTAAGGGACTGGCCGAACAAGGAGATAGTAGGAAGGGGGGGTCTGCAACACTCGAGTATGTTACGGTTCCAATGGTGGGCGTGCATCGGAGAAAGAATTTTGTGGTTGGTTAGGGTGAGGTTGTTCAGACATCACGGAAGATCTGAAATGTTTCCAAACTGCCCAGGTTTGCCCGTAGATGTGCGGGGTATCTTTTTCCTTGATGAATAAGTTCTTCCATCTCTGCTATAGTGTCTACTCTCTTTAGCCAATCGGAAACTGTGAGGGGTGAGGTAGTTCTCCAGCACACCGGGATGCACAGGTTGGCCGCGTTAATGAGGTGAATGGTCAGGGATTTGGCGTAGGCCCGTGTTGTGGTAGCATTGTGGTGTAATAGGAATTGAGCGGGAGTTAGGTCGGGGGAGTATGTCGTAATTTGAGAAATCAGACGGTGTATGTCAGTCCAAAACGTTTGTAAAAGCGGGCATTCCCACCAGATGTGGAGTAGGGTGCCCAAGGCGTTGTTACATCTCCAGCAAGTTGGGGGGATTGTAGGGGAGAATTTGTGGATTTTGTCAGGGGTCCTATACCAGTTAGCATATATTTTGTATCTACTTTCCTGAATTGAGACATTGACAGAACCCTTGTGTATATTATGATAAATTGTTTCCCATGCCGCTGTTGAGAGATCTAGGTTTAAATCGGATTCCCACCGTTTGACAATTTTGTCTGCTTTAAGATCATGGAAAGAGAAGAGAAGCGAGTAAACAGCGGATATGACATGTCTTTGAGGTTCAGTACTAACGCACATGGATTCAAAGAGCTTAAGGTTCCTGTGCCAGTGTGTTCCAGGTTTTGGGTGTTGGAAAAAATGCCGTAACTGTAGGTATTTGAAAAAAGGGACGTGGTAGTCTGGAAAAGTTGAGGTCATAATTTGATGTGACAGAAGTTTGCCATTGTGGAAAAAGAGATGGGCTCTTGGAGTAGGACCTGTTAGCGTTATGCATGGTGAGTGTCTAGGAAGACCAGGCGGAAATTCCAGGTTGTGATTCAGTGGAGTCATTGGGCCATGGATGGGTATCATAGCCATGTGCGGGCATGCTGCTCTGAAATATTGGAGTGAGGCATGTATGAAGGGGTGTGTTTGAAGATCGCGTGGAATGTGGGACTTATGTATCCAAGGCCAATTTTCCAATGGGATGTGAGAGAAGGCTTGTTCAAGTTTAATCCAATCTTTGTGGAGTGTGTGGGAGTGCCAGTCTAGAATTCTGTTTAGATGACATGCCAGATGGTATTTTTGGATGTCCGGCACTCCCACACCTCCGAGGTGTTTAGGGAGTGTGAGTCTTTGCCAGCTGATTCTAGGAGCATGGGACTTTCATATAAAAAGTCGACATAGTCGTTTGTATGCGCAAAAAAAGGATGCAGGTAAGCTAATAGGAATAGCTTGAAGCAAGTAGCCTCGGTAGAACATTCATTTTTAAAATGGCCATTCTGCCAAACCACGAGAAGGGACCCATGTGTGTATTTATGCAGGTCGGCTTGGATAGATTGAAGGATTGGTTGGAAATTTTTTTCATAGAGAGAAGTTAGTTTAGTGGGAATTTGTATCCCTAGGTATGTGATGGATTCTTTCTCCCAGGTAAAGGGGAAGTTGTGAGTACATTGTGCTACTAGTGACTGTGGTAGGGAAATGTTAAGGGCTTTCGATTTACTGAAATTAATTTTCAGATTGGACAGGTCTTGGAAGAGCTTAAAATCTTTTAGTAGGTTTGGGATAGATGTAATGGGATCTGAAAGGAAGAGTAAAATGTCATCCGCATAAGCTGCTATCTTATACGTTTTATGTTTGATTGACAAGCCCTTTATGGCCGGATTATCTCTGAGTTTTCGGAGAAAGGGTTCCATGGTGAGTACAAAAATCAGGGGTGAAAGGGTGGCAACCTTGGCGGGTACCGTTGGAGATGGAGAAGGCGTTCGACAGGCTACCGTTGATTCTGAGTCTAGCCGTGGGGGACGAATAGAGGACCATTATCATCCGTAGTAAATGCTGGGGGATTCCTATTGTTTGAAGGGTAGCCTCCATATAGTCCCAGGCAACTCTGTCGAACGCCTTCTCCGCGTCAAGGGATAGCAGAAAGCCGGGAGTGGCCGTTGTAGTGAGCCAGTGATGAATATTTAGAGCTTTGGTAGTATTGTCCCTGGCTTCCCTGCCAGGGACAAAACCAACTTGGTCCAAATCAATCAATTGAGGAAGGAAGGGTAGAATACGATTTGCTAATATCTTGGCGTAGAGCTTTAGGTCAACGTTGAGCAACGAGATGGGGCGGTAGTTAGTGACTAACATCGGGTCTTTATGAGGTTTAGGTATAAGGGTAACGTGGGCTTCTAAAATATCCCTATGTATTTCTGCGGAATTCGGAAAGTGATTAAAGGCGTTGACCAAATGAGGGAGTAAGAGATCAGGGAAAGTTTTGTAGTAGCTCACTGTGAAGCCGTCAGGGCCCGGGCTTTTTCCTGGCTTCATTTGTTTCAGGGCAATGAGGGTCTCTTCAGCAGTAATTGGGGAGTTTAAGGTAGCGGACTCTTCGTTTGTGAGGGGGGTGGGAGAATATTTTTGCAAGAAAGTATGGATAGCGGCTGTGCGGTCAGTCTGGGAAGTAGATTGTTGTGGGGGGGGGGAGGTTGTATAATTCAGAGAAGTAAAGGACAAATTTGTCTACTATTTCTTCTGTCTTGGAGACTTTTTCACCTGTAGTACTTCTGAGCTCATGTATGGTATTCATCGCTTTCTTACCCTGGAGATCTTTGGCTAGTAGCTTTCCTGACTTGTTGCTATGTTCAAAGAAGATTTTCTGGGAGAGAGTGAAGTGAAGTTCCGTTTCAGTTTTTTATGGAGCTCTACCAGAAGTTCTTCTCGTGCTGTTGTCAGTTCTGTGAGTACATTAGCTGCTAAAGAGGCTTTGTGTTTCTTTTCCAAGCTATGTATGCGTTTAGTCAAGGCATCAATACGAGCTCTTCTAAGTTTGTTTCGGGAGGCTGATAAGGATATGAAATCCCCCCTGAGAACGCATTTATGGGCTGCCCAAAGCACCGTTGGTGAGGAACTGTCATGGGAATTCTCAGAGAAATAATTTGAGAGACTGTCAAAGATTTTTTGCACATTAGCAGAGTCGGTGAGTAGGGAATTATCAAGGCGCCAAATGCGTGTGCGGGCCACAGTGTCAGGAATAGATAAGGTCATGGATATTGGGTTGTGATCCGATAGAATTTTGGGGTCGATGGTGGCTTTGGTTAGGAAGGACAATTCATTTTGGGATAGAAAAAAGTAATCAAGTCAGGAATATTTATTATGGGGGGGAGAAAAAAAGGTAAAGTCCTTAACGTTGGGGTGTAATGTGTGCCAAGAGTCGTGCAGCAACAGGTCATGAAATTGAGATTTGATCGCGCGGAGAGTTTTATACGCAATAGTGGTGACACCCGAAGAGGTGTCAAGGGAGGGATTGAGGGCTACATTTAGGTCCCCTCCGACAATAAGGGCACCGGATTGGAAGAAAGTTAGGTGTTGGAAGGTGTTGCGAAGGAAGGTTACTTGGTGCGTGTTAGGAGCATAGATATTCGCAAGAGTTACAGGCATGTTATAAAGAGTACCTTTTATAAATATAAATCTACCCTGAGTGTCTGTCAGTGTCGTCAACTTGGAATGGGCAGTGTCGTGAGAACAGAATAGAGACTCCTTTGGATTTAGAATCTTTATTGGATGCGTGATAAACCGTAGGAAAGTGTTTACTGTATAATTTTGGGAAGCTATCTGTCCTGAAGTGAGTTTCTTGGACAAAAACAATATGAGCTTTGGAGTGTTGTAGTGCAGATAATAGTTTCGTTCGTTTTTCGGGCGTGTTAAGTCCTTGGATGTTAAGTGAGTATAATTTAAGCTGTTGGTAGAGAGGGGGTGCCTGTTGTGATGCCGGGGTTGGATTCATAGTTGCCAATCAGGGAAGGGTGAGTAATGGGGGGATAGGGGTGAGAGTGCGGTACGCTGTGTCTATGTGGACAGATGAACTATGAAACTATGACTTCTGTTGGGAAACCGATGAGACAGTAGGAGGGGGGGTAACACCCTGTCTCGGTAAAGGTATCGGTAAGTGTACAGTGTGAGGACAGCAAACCCAACCTGTATCGGATGGACTTGCTTTTAGCCCTCACTGCGTGGGGGTCGGCTCTAGCCTAACCGGGAAGAGGAGAAGATATATAGAAGAGATATAGAAGAAAAAGTACTGTGGCGAATCGCTGTCCCGCTGACCCACAACTTGACAGGCTAAAGATGGAGGAGTTAGCGAAAGTTAGTGAGCGGGGAATATGGGGAGCCTGTTTTATGACAGATCATTGAATAGATGTTTGTAACCAATGGTGATTGGTGTAGTCTAGCATTACTGGGTTATACATAAATGTAAATCCTAGAGCATATAGAGAGAGGCATAGTTAAAAACAGGATCAGCCACCCCCATGTTGAGTAAGCCTAAGTGGCTAATGCAGGGTAAGTACGGTGAGAACAATCAGATGCAATGCAAGGAACAAATATAGTTACCATTCCGTAGAAAAGGCTGGAGCAGGCACCCCCTTTCAAGGAGTCAATAACAACAGTGTGGTAAATAAAAAAAAATAAAAATAAAAAAAATTGGAATGGAAGGGGGAGCCGCTCAGGGGAGGCGTTGCAGCAACACAGTGTTATAGCAAACTTATCCTGTATAATTCCGAATGCTAAAAGGGAGCCATCTCCCTAAACGAGTCTGGTGGAAGTGGAGGGTTATAACCGGGTAGGAGGAGTAAAGTACATCTCACAAATGTCATTGTTCGGATTGATCGTCTTTTCCGTTTACCATGTCCATGTAAAGGCGAAGGAGCAGTGCTGTAGGAGATTGGATGGCAAATCTTGCGCCTTGGAGTAAAGTAGTCACAAGAACATAAGAGGTGGAACGGCCCCGTAGAAGATTGCAATGTTAGGATGGTTAGGGAGGAAGATATTACGGGTGCCAATATGTGATCGTCATACGTTGATAGAATCAAGTGAGGATGTCGCTGATATCATCCACCAGAGGCCGGTCGTAATGCTGCCAAAATTTGTAGGGGTTACAGTAGGATTTGGATTATGTCCATAGGCGTGTAAACTGCGAACGTGAATGGCTAGCGGAGGTAGGAATGCAGTAACGAAGCGGTGAAATACAGGGTATAGCCGCAAAGTGTACAGATAACTATGTGACAGCAATGTAAAAACACCGACGTATGATACAGATAAAAACTAAGGCGTATACCGAAGAGACAGTCATCAGAGTAGGTTCCAACTGGTCAACATGACAACAAGGAAATAACCTGAATAGTGTAGACGTAACACAGTGTTATAGTAGCAGATACCTGAGAATGAAGTCAGCGGTCTCTTCTAGCTCTCCGAGAGCTTGGCGCTTGCAATGGGCTGTGAGAGCTGCGTGGACCCCTAGGCGCACTCCTATTGTCCGAGGGTGACGGAGATCTGCGTTGTCGAAAGTTGCCAGACTGAGCATCCATGGGTTCAGCCATTGGTGAATCCTTTTGGACCGCAGATCTTCGGAAATCAGCAAACCAGTTGGGTACTTCAACTAATGGAATGTTGAGGCTGCGACAAAAGTGAGATAAGTCCTCAGGTACTCTCAAGTGTGTGGCGCGGCCTAGAGCGGAGGCCGACAGACAGAATGGGAATTTCCATTTGTAGACGATGTTGTTGGCGCGAAGCACTTCCAATAAAGGTTGCAGATCTCTTCGATGTTGCAAAGTAATGCTAGAGAGATCTTGGTACATTTGAATTGTAGAACCAGCATGTGTAATGTGAGGCGTCCCCCTAGCCTGTTTAAGGATGTCTTCTTTCAACTTGAAATCTGGGAGACAGCAGACTATATCCCTTGGAGGGTCTGTGTCTCTACCTTTAGGCTTCAGCGCACGGTGAATTCTGTCCATGGCGATGGGGGTCTATTCAGCAAGTTGTTAAAAATGCTGGTTACTGAGGTTATGAGCTGGTCACCTTCGATCGCCTCTGGAAGGCCTCGCACATGCAAATTATGGCGTCTTCCCCTGTTGTCGAGGTCTTCCATGTGGATATGTACCGCACGCAGTTGTAGGGTGTGTGTATCCACATGATGTATTGTCTTTCGAAGCTGAGAGTCTTGTTTAGAGATGGCGTCCTCCATTACACCCACCCTATCAGTCAGGGAACGGATGTCCAAGCGGAGCTCAGAAATGGCCGCTGAGAGGGTGTCTTTGATGTCCGCAGCGATAGTACGCAGATCGTGAATGTTTAGCTGTGGTTGCGAGGATGACATAGCATGCTGAGAGCTGTCACATTCAATCCCTAGTGTGGAGGGGGAAGAAGCTGGCGCGCTTTGCGGGGGAGAGGTCCGGTCCTGTGTGAGGCCGCGGTGAGCCGTCGCCATGTTTCCTCTATTTGCTCGGAATAGATCCGGGATAGTGCTGTGGGAGTTGCGTGAATTCCCCCGGGGAGATCGGGAGCGGGATGCCGAGGAATTCCGCGACACGGTCCCCATTAGAAGACGAGTGAAAGACAGCTATTACCTCCGATTATCAGATAGCACGTCGTGAGGCAGCGGGAGCTCAAGAGCTAAGCGTCCATCTTCTAGTCAGGCTAGGCCACGCCCCCGGGTCACGTTATTTATAGGTTGTAAATAAATTATTTGCTATGGACCAATAGCTTTATGTGGGCTTCACTGGCAGGCTCAACAGTTGGTACTTTACAGGGGGACTAAGAGAAAACTGTAAGCCCACATTCATACCTGAGCATTTTTGCTTGTGTTTTTTGTGCCTACACCTTACATGAGACATCCTTCAGCAATAGGAATCTCATTCTTTTCAGTGCAAGCTCTTCACTTATATATATCCAGTCACTGGAAGCTCATTACTAGAAGCTTGATAAACAACATGAGCATTTTTGGGTTGCATTGAGTGTTTTTTAGCCCCAGATCTCAATGGAAGTGCCTGTAAGCACTCAACACAAGCTTATTTTGTGGATGAACAACTGTTCTCCTCTGCTCTCCTCTTCTCCCACCCACAGATGCTAGCATAAAATAATACATATATATATGGTACTGTGCACAAATGATGGGCAGGTATGAAGAAATGCTCTAAAATAAGAATGCTTTCAAAAATATAAATGTTAATTGTTTATTTTTAGAAAATGCAAAGTAAGTGAACAGAAGAAAAATCTAAATCAATATTTGGTGGGACCACCCTTTGGCTTCAAACCAGCATCTATTCAATTCATCAAGCTCTTTTAACCACTTAACTACCGCCCTATAGCCGAATGACGGCTACAGGGCGGTTTCTTAACTCTGGGAGGCCGTCATATGAGGTCCTCCCAGAATTCCGCTCTCGCGCGCCCCCTGGGGCGCGCACTCGAGAGCATCCGTGACCGCTGGGTCCACAGGACCTGGCGCATCACGGACCACAGTAAACAGCCGCTCATAGCGGGCGTTTACCACGTGATCGCTCCGTCAAATGATGGAGTGATCACTTGTAAACAAACCTCCCTCCCCCTCTCTGTACCGATCGGAACAGCGGAGGGGGAAGAGATCGGTGTCAGCAGCGATGTGGGCTGCATCTGCAGTGCCCACATCGCTGCTCACCGAAAATTAACCCCTCAATTCCCTGCCAATACTCTGCAATACCCTGCCATTACTCTGCATTACTCTGCAATACCCTGCATTACTCTGCAATACTCTGCATTACACTGCAATACTCTGCAATACTCTGCAATACTCTGCATTACTCTGCATTACTCTGCAACACCCTGCAACACTCTGCAACACTCTGCAATACCCTGCAACACTCTGCAATACCCTGCAACGCTCTGCAATGCTCTGCAATGCTCTGCAACACCCGCCAATACCCTGCAACACTCTGCAATGCTCTGCAACACCCGCCAATACCCTGCAACACTCTGCAATGCTCTGCAACACCCGCCAATATCCTGCAATGCTCTGCAACGCAATACTCTGCAACGCCATACTCTGAGATACCCAGCCATACTCTGAGATACCCTGCAATACCCAGCCATAGACACCCCCTCCCCCGCCGCCCTCCCGTGCTTCTACCGACTCGCCAATACGATCAAATCCAGAATCTTTTTTTTTCAGGCTTCCCAGCTTAGAGGTGAGATGCGGGGTCTTATTGACCCCATATCTCACTGTAAAGAAGACCTGTCATGCCATATTCCTATTACAAGGGATGTTTACATTCCTTGTAATAGGAATAAAAGTGATCAAAAAAAATATTTTTGGGGAAAAAAATGTCAAACTAAAATAAATAAAGTAAAATGAACAATAAAAAAATTTTTTTTTCTTAAAGCGCCCCTGTCCCCATGTGTTCGCATGCAGAAGCGAACGCATACGTAAGTCCCGCCCACATATGAAAACGGTGTTCAAACCACACATGTGAGGTATCGCTGCGAACATTAGAGCAAGAGCAATAATTATAGCCCTCTGTAACTCAAAACATATAACCAGTAAAAAAAAATTAAATCGTCGCCTATGGGGATTTTTAAGTAGCGACGCTTGGCGCCATTCCACGAGCCTGTGCAATTTTGAAGAGTGACATGTTAGGTATCTATTTACTCAGCGTAGCTTCATCTTTCACATTATGCAAAAATTGGGCTAACTTTACTGTGTTTTTTTTTTTTTTAAGCACAAAACTGTTTTTTTCCAAAAAAAAGCATTCAAAAATTTGCCACCATTGTATTCTCCAGGGTGTTTGCTAAAAAAACATATATAATGTTTTGGGATTCTATGTAATTTTCTAGCAAATAAATAATGATTTTTACATGTAGGAGAGAAATGTCAGAATTGTCCTGGGTGCTCCAGAACGCCTGATGGCGCTCCCTGCATGTTGGGCCTCTGTATGTGGCCACGCTGTGTAAAAGTCTCACACATGTGGTATCGCCATACTCGGGAGTAATAGCAGAATGTGTTTTGGGCTGTAATTTGTGGTATGCATATGCTGTGTGAGAAATAAACTGATAATATGACAATTTTGTGAAAAAAAATAAAAAGTTAAAAAAATCTTGATTTTGCAAAGAATTGTGGGAAAAAATGACAACTTCAAAAAACTCATCATGCCTCTTACTAAATACCTTGGAATGTCTTCTTTCCAAAAAGGGGTCATTTAGGGGATATTTGTACTTTTCTGGCATGTTAGGGTGTCAAGAAATGAGATAAGCCGTCAGTACTTCAGGTGTGATCAATTTTCAGATATTGGCACCATAGCTTGTGGACTCTATAACTTTCACAAAGACCAAATAATATCCACCAATTTGTAATTATTTTTACCAAAGATATGTAGTAGTATAAATTTGGGCCAAAATTTATGAAGAAAAAATTACTAATCTGCTAAATTTTATAACAGAAACAAAGAAAAATTCATTTTTTTACATAATTTTCTGTATTTTTTCTTTTATAGCACAAAAAATAAAAAACCGAGCGGTGATTAAATACCACCAAAAGAAAGCTCCATTTGTGTGAAAAAAAGGACAAAAAAAGGACAAAAATTTCATATAGGTCCAGTGTTGCATGACTGAGTAATTGTCATTCAAAATGTGAGAGCACCGAAAGCTGAAAATTGGTCTGGTTATTAAGGGTGTTTAAGTGCCCAGTGCTCAAGTGGTTAAAGAAGTACAAATAAAACAGCCAATGTCAAGGACCGTAGACACAGTGGACACCCAAGAAAACTTAATGCAGCAGATGAAACACCATGCTTACTTACCTGCAATAATGGTCCAGCAGTGTCATCAGCACAGAACTGGCAGAAACCAGCAGGACCCGGGTACACTCATCTACTCTGGATAAGTCTGCCCAGAAGTGGTCTTCATTGAAGAATTGTGACCAAAAAGCCATACCCCCCCAGAAACAAAGGTAATCAACTCAACTATGCAGGAAAACATAGGAACTGGGGTTCAGAAAAATGGCAGCAGGTGCTCTGGACTAATGAATCAAAATATGAATTATTTGGCTGTAGCAGGAGGTAGCTTGTTCACTGAAAGGCTGGGGAGGGGTACAATAATGAGTGCCTGCAGGCAACTGTGAAGCATGGTGGAGGTCACTTGCATGTTTGAGTGTCATGAATCTGCATGTTCAATGTTCATGTCTGTCTGCTTACCTCTCTTTTGTGTTAAGCTTAGAGACCGATCACTGTTCACCTGTCTGCTTAAGTAATCTTCCCTCAAGCATGGCTCCACCCCAGCCTCTAACCGGAAACACAATATTAACCTGTGCACTACAAGACAAACCTTGCTGATCATTATTGTGTGTTTGGCTTCCTGTGTGCTTATTGCTGTGTGCTCTATGTCTGATTCTGTTTACGGACCTTGCCTTGTTCTTGACTATCTCTGTCTGCTTCATACCCCGACCTTTGGCGTATTCTTTGACTATCCCTGTCTGCTCATTGCCCTGATCTTTTGGCTTATCTCCTGACTATCCCCTGTTGTCTCGATCTGCTGCTTCCTCTGTATCCTCCAATAGCCTACCATGATCGTGAGCTGGGAGACCCTGGGGGCCGTGACCTGGACCCAGTTGCGGCGAAGGCCATCCCCACCATTAGGGTCCCTGGTGAACACCTGCTGGCTTTTAGACTGCGCCCTGAGGAATCTCATGCACTAGCCCCGAGTGTGATCCGTGTTGTTTCTCCCGAGGACCTGCTTTCCTTAACCACCCAGAGCTCCATCCGCAGCAGTCAGCCATAGGGTCCACTACCTTAGTGATGCACGCCTGACCCCAACGGTGTGCATCTGTCACCTGGCCTCAGGTGACCCAACAGTAGGGGCAACCTCTGGGCAAAGTTGCTCCAGGAACAAGGTCAATAGCACAGTCAAAGGGCCTGTGAGGAGGAAGCACCTCAGCTGATTGTTTGCAGAACACACCCCGAAATCGCTACATGCAGCGGGAAGAGCAGAAGATACAGATTTGGTTGCAACAGGAATTCTCTGCTTTGGGGCAACCTTGAGTAGGCAGGACGAGAAAAAGGAGGAACCCCAAGCCAGGATCTGCCCAGAAGTTCAGTCAAAGTGTGGAGAATGAAGCTGTAATCAAGGAAGGCCCCATACAATGGGGGTTGAGGCCTTAGGTAGGATAAGGAAGGAGTCCCAGAACACAGCCAGCCATTCACAAACAGCCGCACGACTCGTGCATGCACAGTAGGAAAATGGGCAGTGAAGCCGCAAGGCTCCATTGCCTGTTTCCCTTCGTTTGAATGGCGCCGCTGGGACCCGATCGATGGACAGATTGGCCTCGGACGCCCAACATCACGGACACCCTGGACAGGTAAGTGTGCTTATTAAAAGTCAGCAGCTACAGTGTTTGTAGCTGCTGACTTTTAAAAAGGACCTCCTCTTTAACCAAGCAGGTGTGAGAGTACAGGCCCAAGGCTGACTCACAGACCAGGTAAGCAGACAGACAAGGCATGAAGGTATTACTGGCAATTCATGACACCTACCCCCTGTCCATGCCAGAGACCCAGGCCAATATATAAGTATGTTGCTGAAAATCTAGATAAAGGGTTCATCCGTAAACCCTCATCGCCTGCGGGAGCAGGGTTCTTTTTTTCAGCGCCTTAGAGTAAATAATGTGATAAATTATATAAGATCGGGCTTTGTTTTAGTACCTCATCCAAAACATATAGAGAGAAAACAAAAGCACAAACTAGCAGACTTTACCGGTACCAGAGAAGAACAAAACCACATTTGATTGAGAGTATATAATATTTTATAATAAACAATTTAAAAATAGAGCAGAAGCTCTTAAAACCATTATATGTAAATTGGATAGGTTAGTACAAATATACTCCACATAGAATTTCTTTGTAAAGATTTGTCAAGAGACTGATGCGTTTCACAAACAGCTTCCTCAGGACCTCAATTTTTTGACCACAAAGAAACTAGACCTATCTACAAGAGAACATTTACAATAATTAATTACAAAGTATGAAATACAAAAACGTATATATGACAGTAGTGCTGTGTCTTCCTAGATGTGGAATATATATATACTAGCTTCAGTTTACATATAATGGTTTTAAGAGCTTCTGCTCTATTTTTAAATTGTTTATAATAAAATATTTTATACTTTCAATCAAATGTGGTTTAGAGAGCCCGGAGCTGACAGCCAAAGGCGATAAGTGCAGGGCGGACATGACGGGGTTAACAGTAGAAGCAGAGGAAAGGATTAGGGAAGGACTAGGGTGCCGAGGGGGCGGGGTTAAGAAAGAGTCTTTATAGTCTCCTGGTGCATGCTGGGAGCTTAACAGAAGACGGAGGAGAAAGTTCAGCATGGACACAGTGGAGAGGCTTCTGCTGCAGCTGAGGGAGCAGGCGGCGGTCCGGGGTGAGGACTGGCTGGTGGATTCCTTGGGGGCTTTAGTGGCACGGCCGGAGCCTGTGACTGATGGGGGGACCGGGGCGAGCACACGGGCGCGGCGTTCCCGGCCGCCGGAGCGGTTTTCGCCCGAACGACAGGGGGGGGGGCGGCGGACTGGCGGTACGATCGGCGGCACCCCCTGGGACTGGATTGACTGCAGGCAGTTTGGGTCTCCCAGGACAGGGCTCTACACGGCCTGGATCTGCCACGCGGGGGAGGCCTAGGGGGGTGGGGATGGAACGCTGCACTGCTAGAACAGCTTCAGTGAGCGCTGGCCCCGCCCCCAGAACGGAGCAGAGAGCAAGAGTCACGAGGGGGAGAGCTGATGTCCCCAGGCCTGCTTACTTGTCGGCAAGGGACTGTGCTTTGGAGCCCCTTCTCAGCGCAGGCCACCCCCCATTGGAGGAGCAGCGAGCAGCCAGCAAGCAAGGGAGTGCGGTGGTTCCCGGGCCTGCGGTGGTGACGGCAGGGGATCGCTTTGGGGGGGCATTTCAGAGCGCTGGCCCCGCCCCCGGAGCGGAGCTGAGCAGTGGGGGGGCTGGGGGGGGACATTGGATGTCTGCTATCCCCGGGCCTGCCACAGCCGCGGCAGGGGATCGCCGCAGTCTGGGACGGAGGCTGCCCAGGGTCATGGGGAGCGTGGAGGAAGACTGCGGGACTGTGGGGGCGTACGCCGGTCGGGGCAAGGCCAAGCGGAAGTCGGAGGCCGGTCACGCGGAGCGCAGGAGGGTGCGGATGGCGGACAGCGTGGCGGCAGCCGGAAGAGAGCGATCTGGCGGGTCCTCATCATCAGAGGAGGTGGAGCGCAATCTGGGAGCCAGGGAAGAATCGGATGCGGTGGACGATGCGGCCCTTCCTGGCATCGGGAGGAAGTCCGGAGTGAGCGGGCGATCGGCTGATGGGACGTCTCCTGTGCAGCCCGGTAAGTCACCTGCTTCTTTACCAGGATTGGGTACGTCAGGTAATTGGCAGCAGGGGGACTGTGGGGGGGGGCTTAGCCGGGGTTTGGGGTCCGGGGGGGCGGGGGTTTCTAAGGACTTGCAAGGTTTTTTGGTGGGTTTAAAAGAACTGGTGTGTCAGTTTGAGCGGGGGGTTACGGCGCCTGTGGGGCCGGGGGCGGCATGGGTCCCCACGGGGGGCGGTATGGCGGAGGCGAGCGTGGCTGCGGCCCGGCCTGTTCCGGGACCTGGGGTTGGGGGGCCGGTTGTGGGCACTGGGGGGAGTGACGGGAGTGTGGTTCCGGCAGGCGAACAGGGGGCGGCGGCTGCTGAAAAGGGGGTGAGGCAGGACATTACTAGGCTGGCAGACGCGGCGAGGTGTGAGGTCTACGTTTGTTACGAGGGACCGTTAGGGGCTCATCTGAAGCAGGAAGTCCGGGAAAAGCTGTGGAAGGGTGAGTATGTGGAGATCTTCTCGTTGTTGCCGCTGGAGAAGTTCAACTTGGATAGGGTGAAGCCTGACGATTCCAAGAAGGAGGATGAGGAAAAGCGGAGGTATCGATTAATTCCGAGGACGTTTGCGAATTGGTTACAGGCTTTTGCCATTATGGCCAGTGTCATAGGGGAAAAACACTCCGAGCATTGTTCGGCTTTGTTTTGTTACCAGGATTCGATTGGGGAGGCTTACCGGGTGTACGGCGGAACTGCGTGGTTGCGCTATGACGAACAGTTCAGGCAGCGGAGAGCGGTGAGGCCGGACCTGCGCTGGGACCACAAGGACATCAGCTTGTGGATGCGTTTGATGACGACGGCGAGGGCCCCGGGGCAGTTTTTTCAGGGGGGGGCCGGTGGACCGTCAGCCCCAGGACAACCGGCCGGAAGTAAAAAAGGGGTGTGTTGGCAGTACAACTCTGGTGCCTGTAAGTTCGGCAATGGTTGCCGGTTCAAGCACGAGTGTTCAGGCTGCGGCGGAACTCACCCTGCTTCCAAATGCTTTAAGCAAGGGAAGGGCCGACCGGGGGATGTTGGCAACAAGAGGGAGGACTCCGGTGATGGTGGCAAGGATGCGGCCGTTTCTCGGTAGGTATCCGGACAGGAGGGCAGCGAAGCTTCTAGAGGATGGGTTCACGGATGGCTTTAGAATTCCTTGCGCGTTGACGGTGATTCCACCGTTGGCGCCCAATTTGAAGTCGGCCCTGCAACATCCGGAGGTGGTTTCTGAAAAACTGCGGAAGGAGGTTGCGTTGGGTAGGATGTGTGGCCCTTTCCCGGTGCCTCCTTTGGAGGACTTGGTGGTCTCTCCGTTGGGTGTGGTGCCCAAAAAGGAGCCCCTCAAGTTTAGGCTTATTCACCACCTTTCCTTCCCGAAGGGCGGGTCGGTGAATGATGGGATCGATCAAGAAGTTTGCTCCGTGTCATACACGTCGTTTGACGCGGCGGTGAATTGGGTGCGCAGATATGGAAGGGGGGCCTTGCTGGCCAAAGCGGACGTGGAATCGGCCTTTCGTTTGTTGCCGGTGCATCCTGATAGTTTTCGTTTGTTGGGGTGTCATTGGGAGGATGGTTTCTATGTAGACCAGTGCTTACCGATGGGCTGTTCGATCTCCTGTGCGGTGTTTGAACAGTTTAGCTCGTTCGTTGAATGGGTGGTGCGGGATGTGTCGGGGGTGAATTCGATCATTCACTACCTTGACGATTTTCTGTGCATTGGGCCTCCAGCTTCCAAGGTTTGCGCGATATTGCTGGCGACGCTGCAGCATATTGCGGCCATATTTGGCATTCCTTTGGCACCGGACAAAACTGAGGGACCTCGCACGGTCATCGTGTTTTTGGGAATTGTCTTGGATTCCGAGGCCATGGAGTGCCGGTTGCCTGAGGACAAGTTGGCGGATTTGCGGCGGGAGATAACGGAGTTGTTGGGGGTTCGGAAGGTTCAGCTGCGCAAATTGCAATCGGTCCTCGGCAAACTCAATTTTGCCTGTCGGATTTTACCAATGGGGCGGGTTTTCAACCGCAGGTTGGCGGCCAGCACGGCGGGTGTCGCGTCCCCTACGCATTTTGTGCGATTAGTAAAATCGCATAAGGCTGACTTGCAGGTCTGGCGAACATTTTTGGAGTCGTTCAATGGGCGGGCGATGTGGATGTCGGGGCCGGTCAGCAACTTTGACCTGGAATTGTTCACCGATGCGGCTGGGGCTTTTGGGTTTGGGGCGTTTTTTCAGGGCAGATGGAGCGCGGGTCCTTGGCCGCAATCGTGGGTGGCGGCAGGGTTCACGTCGAATCTGGTGCTGCTGGAATTGTTTCCAGTGGTTCTGGCGGTGGAGCTGTGGGGTGCCTCCTTCAGGGATCTGAAGGTGCGTTTTCATGGGGATAACATGGGGGTTGTGCAGGTCATTAATCGAAATACGGCCTCTTCCCCCCCTGTCATTCGGTTGCTGCGTCACCTGGTGTTGCGGTGCCTGCAGTTGAATGTGTTCATTCACGCGGTGCATCTTCCGGGCGTGGAGAACGTGGTGGCGGATGCGCTGTCCAGGTTCCAGTGGGAGCGGTTTCGGGAGTTGGTACCGGGGGCAGAAGAGTTCGGGACTCCCTGCCCGCTGTGGTTGTGGGATTTAGCTTTTGATACGACTGTTAAGCAAGATGCAGTTTGAGGGGGTGGGGCTGGGTGGTCCCCTGACAGGACTCGTGGTTCGGTAGTCGGCTGGTTGTAAGGGTTGTTCGGAGGGGTCCCCTGGGGCTTGCAGCCCACCCGGGGGGGGGGTACAGGTGGCTGGTTTGGGTGCATTAGGGGGCGTTGTGTCCACCTCATGGAGATTGGTGCTCAGTTGGTTAGCTTTGGGTTCTATTTCCGAAGCATAAAAAAAAAAAAAAAAAAAAAGAGGGGTTTGCGGCAGGTTGACAGGAGAAGGGGTTGGTTGGAAGGTGTTGGTTTCATTTTATGCTGTTACTGTACGGTGGTGTTCATGGCTGTTTTTTTTTAATGTTTTTTCTTTCCTTTTCTTTTCCTGTTTTCTTCTGTTTCAGGTACGGCAAAAGGATTGGTCTGGATAATGGGCCATTCCTATGTGTGCTGGGGGGCACGACGGGGTGACGCTAGGAGGGGTGGCAGACGTTTAGGTTTTGCAAAAAGTGAGGTCTGTATCAAGTGGTTTGGTTTCCCAGGAATGTTATGGGGCAGGTTGGTGGGGGAGGTTCATCGTTTTGCACAGAGAGACAGGCCCCCGGATGTGCTGGTGATCCATGCGGGTGGTAATGACCTGGGCTGCAAGACTATGATTGACCTTACGCGGGATATTCAGTTTGACGTGTGGCGTCTCAGCATGGATTTTCCAAACATGGTCATAGTTTGGTCGGACATGGTGGCCCGCACCACGTGGCGGATGGCCAGGTCCGTTGAGGGGGTGAATAGAGCCAGGAGGAAGGTTAATAGGGCGGTCAGTAACTTCATGGTTCGGAATGGGGGGTTGGCCGTTAGACACTTGGAACTCGAGTTTGAGACTTGGAGATACTTGAGAAAGGATGGCGTTCACTTGAATGACGTGGGCATTGACCTGTGGACTCTTGGGATCCAGGATGGTATTGAGCGAGCACTTCGGGTGTGGAGGGGCATGCAGCAGTAAGTGGGTTACTTCCGCATGCTGTGGCGGGTTTTTTGGTCTGTGCAGGCGAAGGAGATATGGCAAAATGGTTCAGGAACTATCGCTGAATGGGATCCTGATGGTGGTTTCCGGATAACTGAGGTTAGAAGGAAAGGGTTATGGGGGCACTGCGGACAGCGTTTGTCTTTGAGCCTGCTTGTCGGCTTGAGGCCTATTATTACGCTTGGAGAGGGACCGCAGTGTCAAGTTGGTCATGGGTTCAAATGTTTTTGGTGATAATTGCCTGCACAGACCAATGCCATGCAGTGGTTGCTATTCAGAAGTTATATTGGGATATTGTTTGTTATTGTTATAATTTTATATTATTGAGAGTACATATTTTTCATACAGAGTTGTTCATATTGGAATTTAACCGTTTATTTTGTTTACAAATAATAAAGTAGGCTGCTACGGCCTTTTCTTACTCCAACCAGTGTGGTCTCAAGTTAATGGGGTATAGGTAAGGTTGGGGTTATGGAAGCAGTCTATCTGGTATACCACAGTCAAGAGAGCCCGGAGCTGACAGCCAAAGGCGATAAGTGCAGGGCGGACATGACGGGGTTAACAGTAGAAGCAGAGGAAAGGATTAGGGAAGGACTAGGGTGCCGAGGGGGCGGGGTTAAGAAAGAGTCTTTATAGTCTCCTGGTGCATGCTGGGAGCTTAACAGAAGACGGAGGAGAAAGTTCCCACCCACCCTCCCAACTGTTAGAGGTTGTTGGTTTTGTGCTTGCTTGTACGGGGGTTGTTGGCCTTTTTCTTCTGACAGGTTTCTGGACGGTGGATGTCGTGGCAGGCTGGCGGGTTTTTTGGTCTGTGCAGGCGAAGGAGATATGGCAAAATGGTTCAGGAACTATCGCTGAATGGGATCCTGATGGTGGTTTCCGGATAACTGAGGTTAGAAGGAAAGGGTTATGGGGGCACTGCGGACAGCGTTTGTCTTTGAGCCTGCTTGTCGGCTTGAGGCCTATTATTACGCTTGGAGAGGGACCGCAGTGTCAAGTTGGTCATGGGTTCAAATGTTTTTGGTGATAATTGCCTGCACAGACCAATGCCATGCAGTGGTTGCTATTCAGAAGTTATATTGGGATATTGTTTGTTATTGTTATAATTTTATATTATTGAGAGTACATATTTTTCATACAGAGTTGTTCATATTGGAATTTAACCGTTTATTTTGTTTACAAATAATAAAGTAGGCTGCTACGGCCTTTTCTTACTCCAACCAGTGTGGTCTCAAGTTAATGGGGTATAGGTAAGGTTGGGGTTATGGAAGCAGTCTATCTGGTATACCACAGTCAAGTCCTTCTCTGGTACCAGTAAAGTCTGCTAGTTTGGGGTCTGAGCTCCATCCACAACAGTCAGCCGTGGGGTCCACTACCTTAGTGGTGCAGTCCTGACCCTGATGGTGTGCATCTGTCATCTGGTCTCAGGTGACCTGACATTGGGACTGCATTTCTGTAAATGGAGTTGGAGATTTGCTCAGGATCAAAGGTGTCCTCAATGCTTAGGAATACAGGTAGGTACTTTTCCATCATTCCATACCACCAGGGAGATGTGGGATTGGCCCCAGATTTATTCTGCAGCAGGACAATAATCACAAACATACAGCCAATGTCATTAAGAATTATCCTCAGTCAGTGTAAAGAAGAACAAGGAGTCATGGAAGTGATAGTTCAGAGCTCAACATCATGGGGTCTGTCTGGAACGACATGAAGAGTCAGAAGCATTTGAGGCAGCCTAGGTCCACAGAAGATCTTTGCTTAGTTCTCCAAGGTGTTTGGAACAACCTACCCGTCGTGTTCCTTCAAAAACTGTGTGCAAGTGTACCTAGAAGAACTGATGCTGTTTTGAAGGCAAAGGTTATCACACCAAATATTGATTTTATTTGATTTGAATTTCTCTTCTGTTCATTTACACTTCCATTTTGTTTATAAAAATAAACTATCACTGATAACTTTTGCACAGTAATGTTATTTTGCAGGAAAACTCAAAAACTGCATGTATAAATGCTTAAAGGGGTTGTAAAGGTAAATGTTTTTTCACCTTAATGCATTCTATGCATTAAGGTGAAAAAAAATCTGGCAGAGCCGGCGCCCCCAGCCCCCCTGTTTTACTTACCTCACCCCTCGAAATTTCCACACTCACCCCCGCCGTTCCTCTTCACCACTCAGCCTGGCCGCTGATTGGCTGGAGTGGATGGATGGAAAGCAGCGCAGCCATTGGCTTGCGCTGCTGTCAAACACATCCACTGATGCGGAGCGCCGGGGGGCGGGGCCGCGTGATACAGCAAGCAGCTATAGCCGCAGGCTGTATCACGGGAGCGCGCCCGCAGGTGCTTCTCACCATGCGAGGGAGCTCGCATGAACGTGAGAAATACCTGCGGGAGGAAGCCGAGACAGCCGCCGAGGGACCCCAGAAAAGCAGGTTCGGGGCCACTCTGTGCAAAACGAGCTGCACAGTGGAGGTACAGTTAGCCCACGTACACACGGTCGGAGATTTCCACAACCAAATCCGTTGGATTTTGCCCGTCGGATTTTGTCCGTCGGATCTTGTCCAAAACTGTTGCATACACACGGTCGGGCCAAGTTGGCGAAAAATCCGATCTTTCAGAACATGATGACGTAATTTCGTTACGATGGGACTACGTTCAGGCTAGTAGCCAATAGCTTTGATGTAGGAATTTGATCTGAGCATGCGTTGCACCTGGTCCGATCAAAATTCTCTACACATGATTGGAATATGTCCGACCGGCCCAGTTGGTCGGGAAATATTTCCAACGTGTTGGAAAATTGGGTCCGACGGAGATTCGGACGGAATCAATCCGATGCATACCACACACAGTCGGATTATCTGACGACACGGTCCGATAAGACGCATTCCGACGGATTCTCCGACCGTGTGTACAAGGGCTAAGTATAACATGTTTGTTATTTAAAAAAAAAATATAATTAACTTTGCAATCCCTTAAAGTACCCACTAGGTGTGAATGCAGGCATAGGCCAGTTGCACTTATAGTTCATGCTGAAGCACACTTATTTCCACACAAGAAGTCTTTTCTAGGGCTTAGCAGCCCACTTTTTATTTAAAGCAAGGATAAGTTAAACACACAATTGTTGCCCACCCAGGGGATTCCACCACAGACATGAAATTAAAATGATATTCAGTCTCCTGGCTCTCTCTTGCAGCACTGCTCCTCAGGTCTCAACGTCTGACCTACAGACCTGGTCGTTCAGACAGCTTCACAGAACCTACTATGCCCAAACCCAGTCCATGCTTCCCTTGCATGCATCCTTTGTAAATCACTCCACAGCTTCCTGCTGCAAGGGCCTACACCCTGGCCTCTTGGTAGGAGTTCCCCTGATACCCCAGGCTCCCTCACTCCTCTGAAACTTTCAGATTCACCCAGTCCCCTGGAATAAACCTTACTATCTCAATCTCCCAGACTCACTTAGCTACCTCGACTCTTACAACCTTATGGACAAGTAATCTCTCCTCCAGAATGGAGTGCTCTCTCTTGAGTAGAGCACAACTGTCTCCTAATAGGAGCTTTGAACTATGCCCAAGTCCTTCATTATAAGGGCTAGACCCAGCTGCACTCACAGCCTGCCAGTCTTCTGCAAGACCTGATCACTTGGTTGGGGATTTCTTCCCTCCCAAAACTCTTTGAAGTCTCCAAACTCCAGAACTCAATCCAGGAATATCAAAATCCAATTAACCAAAAACCAAGTTTTCTCTTCCCACAGTTGATATTCCGGAGCCCCACACTGTGCATATATGAGAGCCCTGTGACCAATTTCCCTACTTTTACACAATGGCAGAGCCTTTCACCGTCACAGAGGCCATAGTTATACTTTAACACACAGTGGCAGGAACTCAGTAAAATAAGTTATCAAATATTGAAGGGAACCCAATGAAAAAGATAAGAAAAAAGAGCAAGGTCCCTGTCAAAAAAATCCATGGCAGACCTGAGCATGGTAGCCTGGCAGGCCAGGGAACAGAATGGACAAGCATTCACCTTCCACCCCCACCCCCTCCTGAATCATACCAGGCCACATACCTTCAACACGAGGGCTACCTTGCCAGGGGGGAGAATGTGCCTTTATTTTTACGTTAAATACCAGTGTTATGGCTGCAGCTAGATGCCATAACCCTGATATAATTTTTTTCCCTCAGGTGCCGGTCTTTCTCAAAAGTGGCTTGAGCGGCAGATTTGTTGCAGGGTCACTTTTAGAAGTGGCAAGAGGGGTCTTTTAGACCCCAGAACTCTCCATAAAGATGACTTGTCATGCTGTATTGTTATCACAAGGGATATTTACATTCCTTGCGATAGCAATAAAAGTTATATAACAAGAAAATGTTTAAAAGGGACACTGTGATAGTTTTAAAAAAAAGTAACAAAAAAAATTAAAATAAATTAGCTGCTGTATTTGACCCAGGCCAGAAGCAGAGACTATTCCTATGTACTTTTTTTTTTTTTTTTAACAAGTAGATGTTTTAATCGTTTATATGCAGCTGCCTATAGCTTCTTTAGTGTATATCTGATTCCTTTTGACAGACGTATCTCTGTCTCATTGTTTTAATCTTACATGCACAGTGCCAGATAGCTACGTCTGTGCTACTGTATGTGTGTAGTGGTCACCTACCAGTATATTAGTAAGTGAATCTGTTTAATGCAAATTAAAGTTTAAAAGCGGTTCCTCTTATTTTAGCTAACCCGTCTGGTCTGGGATTTTGTAAGTATTTAGCTCAGGGCTCAATAACAAGCATGGGCAAGAGCCAGGTAAAGAATCTGATGACCACTTGGTAGTTTGAGGTCCACTGCATGACAGATTAGAAACTACTAGGGGCTATTATGCACAGTAGATAGGTTGACTCCGAGTTCCAGTACCACATAAAACTTTCTGCTGGTGAGAATCTGCATTTCAGGCTGGATCTCCCCATCATTGGCGATCTTGTCTTCAGGCCTTCGACACCAAGATTGACACAGTATCTCGATTGTTCTCAGGGGTCTCAGAACTGCAATGTTCACCTGGAGGTATTTTTTGAAAAACAATATATAGCTGGGTATGTGTGCACAATTCCACCAGGACTCTGATTGGGCCATTTGCTGATAATGGGGGGGGGGGGTTGAGAGAGGGGGAGGGGGCTTGGAGAGAGGAGGAGCTGAGAGAGAAGGGAGGGGGCTGAGAGAGGGGGGAGGGTTTGAGAGAGAGGGGGCTGAGAGAGGGGGGCTGAGAGAGAGGGGGACTGAGAGAGGGGGGCTGAGAGAGAGAGAGAGAGAGAGGGGGCTGAGAGAGGGGGGGCTGAGAGAGAGGGGGGCTGAGAGAGGGGGGGCTGAGAGAGGGGAGGCTGAGGGAGGGGGAAGGCTGAGAGAGAGGGGAGAGGGCTGAGAGAGAAGGGATGGGGCTGAGAGACAAGGGAGGGGGAGTTGGGGGGAGATGAGAGACCCCTAGCCCTGCTCCTGCAGTCCCACCTCTGTTCCAGTCTCTGTCTGCAGGTGTGTGTGATGACAGTACCTTCCATAACATGATGCCAGTCTCATGCTTTGTCCAGTTCCAGTGGCTCCCGCAGCAGCCTGTGCCTCCTGCCCATCCTCTGTGACAGCTCTGTGCCCCCAGTGAGTGGCGCGGATGTCCTCCAGATTCGTGCCTCACATCAGCGTGTGGAGAGGAATTTGGAGCAGTCCATGCTCTGGAAGCATGGGGTACGCTGCGCTTGGGGGAGGCGGGGTCAGGGGGCGAGGTCAAAGAGGAGGCGGTGACACAGTGGAGCTCTTCTCCCAAGTCCCTGGCTCTTGGGCTTATCTACCCTCGGCCAGCCCCTTGCTTTTCACTGGCACGTAGAAATGGATGACCGGCCGCCCATATCTCCCCAACTTCACACGTCAGAGAGCGCCCAGGGGGTTGCTGGACATATGACACTTGCTGCGCTAGCTGATAGAAGAGCAGAGGGGGGATTACTGTCTGGACTGGGAACACATAAGAGCAGAGAGCCAGGGTAGGGGCGCTGCTTGACATGGCTTTGTGGAGGACAGTACGGCCAGGCGCCCTAGTCGGTTGCCTAATCCGCCTAGTGGTAGCACCGGTCTTGACTGAGACTAATAGTCTTTTTTGGAGTATTTACACAAAGAAATAAAGATGAGGTTAAGGAAACCTTCAACTACAGAGATAGTGAGCTTTATACAGTATAACTAAAGTATAACTAAAGGCAAAACTTTATTTTTTTCATTTTGGATGGAGTGGAGAGGGAACCCCTGTTTTTTTTTTATTGCAGTCTGTGTCCCTGTTAGGGACACAGATGGTAAAAAATAAACTGACAGGGGTTATAACCTTCCCTTACTCTATCCAAAATATACTGCCTGTATATATATGTCAGTCCCACACATACACATATCTGTAAACACACAAGGCTCTGTTACCCCCCTGTAAACAAACAGCCCCCCGCCCTTTCCTTCACAGCCCATACTTGCAAAGAATTTCTTCCTACTTGGTTCCAGCTCGTTTTCGCAAAGCTGACATGTTGCCAACACAGAAAAGCCCAGTACCCGATGGGTGCACATGCACATAGTAGCCAGAGGTGTCAGTAAAGAGCTTGATGTCTGAGCTCAATGCCACAGAGAGCACACGCTGTGAGAACGTTTCTGTAATGCACAGCATGGCTCCGTTTCACCCGTTCTGCCTTCTTCTGGCCCAGGTGGGCCCCTTACAGTTGTAACGGCTGTACCCCCTGATGGCGGCTCTGGGTGGGTCACTGTGGGTGGCTGGCTGGCACCCTGGCCCTGCTGTGGGTCAGTCATCATGGGTGGTTGGCTGACACCCTGGCCCTGCTGTGGGTGGGCCACTGGCATAGGTGGCTGGCTGGCACCCTGGCCCTGCTGTGGTCAGTGTAAAAATCCCCATTACATTGGTGGTCAGTGTAGAAATCACCATTACATTGGTGGTCAGTGTAGAACCCCCGCTATATACTGTACATGCAAAAGATTTCCAGTCTAGCTCTACAAGATTCACAATTTGCCACAGTGTAATGCCTCCTAAGTTAAATTACCCAGGATTTTTGCCACCTATAAAAACCTTCAATACATCACAACAGATGCCGCAGTACTCATCTAAATGGTCATTGGTCAAATTATATCTTCTAAATATTTCATGCCAAATGAGTTTTCCCTGCAATAAATGTGTATCACTGTATTCTCTACAAGATCTGTTGGATTGCCAACACTTTAAAAAGATTATACAGACCCATGCCGTGTACACACCCCCTATGCTGAAAAAACAGTGTGGGGGTCCCCCCAAAGTCCATACCCTGACCCTTATCCGAGCACGCAGCCCGGCCGGTCGGGAAAGGGGGTGGGGACAAGCGAGCGCCCCCCCTCCTGAACTGTACCAAGCTGCATGCCCTCAACATGGGGGGGTGCTTTAGGGAAGGGGGGCACCCTGCGGCCCCTCTTACCCCAAAGCACCTTGTCCCCATGTTGATGAGGACAAGGGCCTCTTCCCGACAAGGGCCTCTGGCCGTTGGTTGTCGGGGTCTGCGGGCGGGGGGCTTATTGGAATCCCCGCCCCCCATCCTATGTAAATGAGTATGGGGTACATTGTACCCCTACCCATTCACCTGGGGAAAAAGTGTCAATAAAAAAAACACACTACACAGGTTTTTAAAGTAGTTTATTAGGCAGCTCCGGGGGTCTTCTTCTGACTTCGGGGTTCTTCTTCCAACTTCGGGGGTCTTCTTCCGACTTCTCCACGCTTTCTGATTCTTCTCACTGGGCTCCCTCGCTATCTTCTGCTCTTTTGCCACTCTTTTGCTAGCGGTGACCTGGCTTTCTCCTTCGTGGTTGTTGTCGCCGTCTTCTTCTTCATTCTTCTGTTCTTCCAATGTTGACACGGCGCTCTCCCGCTATAATGCCGTGGACACGGTGCGCGGCGACTTATATAGGCATAAGGGGTGGGGTCACCAGGTAATGTCACCCGGTGACTCCGCCCCTTATGATGTTGCAGTCCCAGCATGCCCCCGGGGCTGTGACATAAATCATTAAAGGGGGCTCCCATATTCCGATAAGCCCCCCCGCCCTCAGACCCCGACAACCAAAGGCCAGGGTTGTCGGGAAGAGGCCCTTGTCCTCATCAACATGGGGAGACGGTGCTTTGGAGTGGGGGGCCACAGGGCGCCCCCCCTTCCCCAAAGCACCCACCCTCCCATGTTGAGGGCATGCGGCCTGGTACGGTTCAGGAGGGGGGGTTCATTCGTCCCCACCTTCTTTCCTGACTGACCGTGCTGCATGCTCGGATAAAGGTTTAGAATGGACTTTGGGGGGACCCCCACACTGTTTTTTCAGCGTATGGCGTTACCCTTAAAATCCATGCCAGACCTAAGGGCCTGGTGTACAGTACCCTGTAGCCGAGAACCAGCGCGATAGGACCACGCTGGAAACATTCTTGCGGGCAGGTGCTGTAGTTGCCGCTGCTTTGTAGTTGGTCCATCGGACCAGCATACAGACGAGAGGACTTTCTGTCAGGAACTGGGTCCGGCGGACTTTTGGCGGGAAGATATAAAACATGTTTTATTTCTAGGTCCGCCGGACTTTGGGGAAGAAAAAGTCCACTGGAGCCCACACACGATCGAATTGTCCGACGGACTCTGGTCCGCTGGACAAAGTCTGCCGGAAAATCCGATCGTGTGTACACGGCATAAGGCTAGCAATACACGTTAAAATTTATTTTGTGAAGTCACTCAATTCCACTATCCACCCTACATAGTGTGGATGGGGGGATGTCCTTTGGTGGCTACTATACTCAGACATTGTTCAGTATGTTAATGATATGCCTCTTGTAGAACTAGTTCATTTTAAATAAATGTCCCATCTGATTAAAGTACATTTCCTGTTTACAATGGCTTTCTGGATGGAAACCCAAAAAAAGTGTCCCTGTAAAAAAAAAAAAAAAAAAAAAAAATTATTTTGAAAGGCTGACAGCAATATCATATTCTGACTTATAACCTTTTAACCACTTGCCAACCGACTCCTGTACATATATACATTGGCACTTTGAAGATAACGGCAGCAGCATTGAGATATCCATCTTTTCAGGAGCCGGTCGTATTTACGATAATGGTGGTCTCTGCAGCGGATTCGCCGCGAGATCACTGTTATCGGCGGTGGGAGAGGGGGCCCCCTCCTGCCGCTCTTTTGCACCCTCCGCCGGCGGAAGCGATCGGGTCCTTTCAGTGCCTGAGTATGGAGAAGAGTGAGGCTAAGATGACCCCCACCCGTCTCCATACCATAGCAGGGCGGAAGCGACGTCAAAACATCACTTCCACCCATAGCTCTTAAAGGCACATTTTTTCAAAGTAATTTTTTCAAATGGCAAAATTGTTATTTCTTTTTTATTGCATTTTAGTCCAAATATGAGATCTGAGGACTTTTTGAACCCAGATATATTTAAGAGGTCCGGTCATGCTTTTTTTCTATTACAAGGGATGTTTACATTCCTTGTAATAGGAATAAAAGTGGCCCCAATTTATTTTATTTTTTTAAACAGTGAAAAAATGAATAAAATTAAGTAAAATAAATAACTTAAAATATGCAACCTGTAGAATTTTTTAAACGTCGCGTATGGGCATTTTTAAGGGTAAAAGTTTGACGCCATTCCACAAGCGGACGCAATTTTGAAGTGTGACATGCTGGGTATCAATTTACTCGGTGTAACATTATCTTTCACAATATAAAAAAAATTGGGCTAACTTTACTGTTGACTTATTTTTTTATTTAAAAAAAAAGTTATTTTTTTCCAAAAAAAAGACCGCTGCGCAAATACGGTGTGAAAAAAAGTATTGCAATGACCGCCATTTTATTCTCTAGGGTGTTAGAAAAAAACAATATATAATGTTTGGGTGTTTCACGAAATTTTCTAGCAAAAAAACAAAACAGTTTTAAACATTTCCTTTTTCTGAAAATGAAACTAAGTGCAAGAAATTCATGTGATTGTTCAGTGTCTTGTCAGCACATCGGGGTAAAGGGTAATCATTCCATAAAGACTCGGAATGGCGGAGAGGACATTTCTGGGAATACTGATTCTTCTCTCTCTACACCAGACATGTAAGTTTTTTTTTTTTTTTTGTTCAAATAGTTTTTATTGAAGGTATACAAAAGTACAAGCAACCAGCAACAAAGTCCAGAACAATTCTGAAAACAACGAACATTGATATAAAGTAGGTAACCATACATTTTACTTTTCTACCATATGTGAGCTGGGGGTTTCCGTCTCCTTCACCTCCCACACCCCATCCGGTATCAAGCTGTGTAGGGGGTAGCCAGTTCAGGATCCACGTAAAGTGTACAGAGTTCGGTGAACCAAGAGAAACGTGTACGTTTCAACCTTTTTTCATTGGTAAAGGGAATGAAACGTTCATTTAACTGTAAAGATGATAAAGAAAAGATCTAAGATATGGTGTTCAGGCACATGGAAGTGATAGGACTGTGAACATCGCTCTCTCCTAGTCCTATAATCTGAAAACAGAGAACAATTTTAATTACTGCCATAAACTTAATGTGACCGAAAACATAGCTCCCAACTGTCCCTAATTTTGAGGGACTGTCCCTGATTTCGAGGGACTGTCCCTGATTTTGAAGGAACTGTCCCTGATTTTGAAGGAACTGTCCCTGATTTTGAAGAAACTGTCCCTGATTTCGAGGGACTGTCCCTGATTTCGAGGGACTGTCCCTAATTTCGAAGGAACTGTCCCTGATTTTGAAGGAACTGTCCCTGATTTTGAAGGAACTGTCCCTGATTTCGAGGGACTGTCCCTAATTTCGAAGGAACTGTCCCTGATTTTGAAGGAACTGTCCCTGATTTTGAAGGAACTGTCCCTGATTTCGAGGGACTGTCCCTAATTTCGAAGGAACTGTCCCTGATTTCGAGGGACTGTCCCTGATTTGGAGCAATGTCCCTCATTGCCCCTCATTTGTGCTTCATTTTGACCTGATCTATATAGTTTGTATATAAAATGCACTATTTATCTTTCAAGAAGGGTTTCTTAGCGCTAAACCTTCCATCCAAATTCTAAATTACTGCATTTGTAAATTTTAATAGCCAATATAAAGGAATAGTAGTGATAAAAAAAGCCCTTGTGAATTTAACCGTTTTTTTTTTTTTGGTTAATTCTCCTTTAAAGTGATAATATTTCTTCAACTGCCAAAATGCTGTACATGTGATCAGTTATGACACCAGCCATTGGATGGTTTGAAAGTTTGGTTGACAGCACAGTGAGAGTTACATTCCCGGCATGCCAGAAATGCTAAGTGTTTTTTTAAACTGGGTTTACTCCCGCTTTAAGGGGGTGTGGCAGGGGGCGGGTCCTATGCCTACATACATTTGCTAGTAGGTGTCCCTCATTCACATCTCAAAATGTCGGGAGGTATGCCATAAATGACTCAACACCATAACAGTTTGACTACCAGGGGGATAACATTTGGTTCTGGGTGTTGGAGTCTCTTATTATCACACACAGATTTCCACCTTCACTAAAAAGCTCCGTATTCATCCTAACGCCTTAAAGTCCAGCTACAGGAAATAGGCAAAATCTATCCTTGCAGTGGGGCCCCATCATCGTACTGCAAGGGTTAATCACTCACTCAGACTAAATGGGCAGGAATAAGGAACAATACTTATCTTTTTCCACTCTCCAGCATGGCCCCTCCAGTGGGGCGACCAGTCCTACAAAGCCACCTAGCTGTGGTCACTTCCCTGTCAATGTAAGTGGTCAAAGATGTAACTTCCTCAACTGTAAGTCCTCAATAGTAAAGAGAACTGCTAGACCGACAAGAGGTTAGCAAAGACAACCGCCAGAGCCATTGCCACAACCTCACGTGCCCAAACAATTGTTTCAAATTTTTTTTTGCTTGTTCAATAAAGTTTTAATTTGGTATTTCCATGCAACATATGGTTACATACAATGTCCATCTAGGACTACAATGTCCACAGGGTTACAAGGTTGCTGTGCAAAATCACTGCAGAATAAACAACGTTGTCACAGTTAGCTATAGAACGTGGGGGGATGATAATGTAAGAATGAACACCTACTAATGATTCTCTGACAGGAACTTCTGTCCGATCCAGGACTTTTTTTAATGGGAACGCAGTTCCGGAACTTCCAGTACTGAATGTATGTAAAAGCAAGCTGTGTGAGTTATGCTGGAGGGTCTATTGATGCTGGCTGCTGGGGGATCTATTGTCACTGATGGGAATCTGTTTTTGTGTGAGGGTCTATTGTTGCTGGTGGGGAATATATTTTTGCTGGGGGGGGTCTATTGTCACTGATGGGGATCTGTTTTTGTGTGAGGGTCTATTGTTGCTGGTGTGGGATCTATTATTTCTGGGGGGGAAATGTCTATTGTTGCTGGCTGCTGGAGGGTTTATTGAGGCTGGCGGCTGTGAGATATGTTGTTGCTGTTGGGGGTTCTAATGTTGCTGGGGTGGATCTTTTGTTGTGGGGTGGTACTTTGCTGTGGTTGGTCCATTGTGCTGCTGGGGGATATAATGTTGGGGGTGGTACTTTGTTGTGGTTTGCCCATTGTTGATGTGTGGGGGGTCTTATGTTGCTGGGGGTGGAATTTTGTTGTGATTGGTCCATTGTTGCTGTGGGGGGGGGGGGGGGTCTTTGTGGTGTGGGGGAACTATTGTTGCTGAGGATTCTATTGTTGTTGGGGGGGGGGGTTATTGTTGCTAGGTGAGGTCCATCTATTGTTACTGGGGAGGGGTCTATTGTTGCTGGGGTGGGGTCTATTGTTGCTGGGGAGATCTATTGTTGCTGGCTCTCGAGATCTATTTTACTGCTTTTGATAAGGGACGGTGCTCAGAGGTGGGTAGGGGGAGGAGATAAGGGACAGTGCTCACAGGAATGTAGGGGGCGGAGATAAGGGACAGTGCTCAGAGAAGGGTAGGGGGAGGAGATAAGGGACAGTGCTCAGAGAAGGGTAGGGGGAGGAGATAAGGGACAGTGCTCATAGGTGGGTAGGGGGAAGAGATAAGGGACAGTGCTCGGAGGTGGGTAGGGGGAGGAGATAAGGGACAGTGCTCGGAGGTGGGTAGGGAAAGGAGATAAGGGGCAGTGCTCAGAGGTGGGCAGGGGGAGGAGATAAGGGACAGTGCTCAGAGGTGGGCAGGGGGAGGAGATAAGGGACAGTGCTCAGAGGAGGGTAGGTGGAAGAGATAAGGGACAGTGCTCAGAGGTGGGTAGGTGGAGGAGATAAGGGACAGTGCTCAGAGGTGGGTAGGTGGAGGAGATAAGGGACAGTGCTTAGAGGTGGGTAGGTGGAGGAGATAAGGGGTGGTGCTCAGAGGTGGGCAGGGGGAGGAGATAAGGGACAGTGCTCAGAGGAGGGCAGGGGGAGGAGATAAAGGGACAGTGCTCAGAGGAGGGCAGGGGGAAGAGATAAGGGACAGTGCTCAGAGGTGGGTAGGTGGAGGAGATAAGGGACAGTGCTCAGAGGAATGTAGGGGGAGGAGATAAGGGACAGTGCTCGGAGGTGGGTAGGGGGAGGAGATAAGGGACGGTGCTCAGAGGTGGGTAGGGGGAGGAGATAAGGGACAGTGCTCGGAGGTGGGTAGTGGGGAGAGATAAGGGACAGTGCTCAGAGGTGGGTAGGGGGGAGAGATAAGGGAGAGTGCCCAGAGGAGGGTAAGGGGAGGAGATAAGTGACAGTGCTCAGAGGTGGGTAGGGGGAGGATATAAGGCACAGTGCTCGAAGGTGGGTAGGGGGAGGAAATAAGGGACAGTGCTCGGAGGTGGGTAGGGGGGAGAGATAAGGGACAGTGCTCGGATGTGGGTAGGGGGAGGAGATAAGGGACAGTGCTCGGAGGTGGGTAGGGGGAGGAGATAAGGGACAGTGCTCGGAGGTGGGTAGGGGGAGGAGATAAGGGACAGTGCTCGGAGGTGGGTAGGGGGAGGAGATAAGGGACAGTGCTTAGAGGTGGGTAGGGGGAGGAGATAAGGGACAGTGCTCGGAGGTGGGTAGGGGGAGGAGATAAGGGACAGTGCTCGGAGGTGGGTAGGGGGAGGAGATAAGGAACAGTGCTCAGAGGTGGGTAGGTGGAGGAGATAAGGGACAGTGCTCGGAGGTGGGTAGGGGGAGGAGATAAGGGACAGTGCTCGGAGGTGGGTAGGGGGAGGAGATAAGGGACAGTGCTTGGAGGTGGGTAGGGGGAGGAGATAAAGGACAGTGCTCGGAGGAGGGTAGGTGGAGGAGATAAGGGACGGTGCTCAGAGGTGGGTAGGGGAAGAAATAAGAAACAGTGCTCAGAGGTGGGTAGGTGGAGGAGATAAGGTACGGTGCACGGAGGTGAGTAGGGGAAGAAATAAAGGACAGTGCTCAGAGGCAGGTAGGGGGCAGAGACAGGAAGGGAATCAGAAGAGGGGAGTTCCTGCATCTATTTTGTGAGAAAAAAAGCCCTGGTGAGATAATATAATTTAATTTAGAGCCCCTAAAGAGATTGTTGTGTTTTCTGTGTTACCAAGTGCCTGAGTGCGCGGTTGTAAATTCATTGCTTATCTGTGAGATTCCAACATATAGCGGTGTCCTTGTGTTTTCTGTAATTGCATATAGTAAGGCTGACAGAGAATTAAATAGCGGGTCAGATTGCATGCAGTGTCAGCATTCCTCCCAGCTTTAAAGTGGTTGTAAACCCTTTACAACCACTTTTACCTACAGGCAAACTTATAATTAGGTTTACCTGCAGCTGCACTGGATATCTCCTAAACCTGCACGGTTTAGGAGATATTCCTGTATTTGCATGTGCCAACATCATCGGCACATGCGCACTTAAGCAAACTGAAGCAATGGAACGTACGTAATGCGCGGGAGTGACGTCATCACGACCCCAACCAATCAGCACCGGAGCCGTGATACCCGTAAGTAACCACCTGGAGCGATGTCAGCCACCGGAGCAGTGAACGAGGACCGCTGCGGGGGCTTCAATTTCAGGTAATTCATAATGAGCTAATATGCTATGCATACTAGCTCATTATGCCTTTGTCTTGCAGGTTTTTATTTTATTTTAGTTTTTTAGGATTTACAACCACTTTAAGGCCTCACCCACACTGGACATTTTGGACGTTTTTACAGCTACTGTTTTTGGCTTCAGACGTTTTTTTTTTTTTCTACAGTCAACAAACTCTCCAGCATAGGCTGTTATCAATTGTTTTTGGCAGTGGCGTTTTTTGGCTGTAAAAAAAACCCCAAAACGCTGAAAAACGTTGAAATACATTGAAAAACTCACTGCAAAGCTACTGGCGTTTTTATAACTTTATTATAACATCCAGTGTGCATGAGGCCTAAAACTTGAGAATGAAGGACACTTCAGAGAGACAATGACCGCAGGAAAAAGTGGGGGCTGTTAAATTACTATAAACATCAGGCATGGCTTAATAGTCTGATTAGAAATGACAAATACCACAACCTGGAAAGTATCCCAAGATAACTCTCTACACACTACCCCCCCCCCCCCCCAACACACATTGTTCCTCTCTAAAGCCCCATGCACACTTAAGCATTGTGTGGCAGAAAAGGGCGACCCATTCACTTGAATGGGTTGCGCAACTTGTGACAAAAGCGCCAAAGTAGTTCCTTCACCTTTTTTGCGTGGTGAGCCTCACAAAAAACACATGACTGCTAGCCGCCATCCTCAGTGCCAGGCTGTCCACAGATACAAAAAACGGAGGCACCTTTGGGCACCCCAGGGAGAGTAGCAATGTGGCACGCTGTGGCTTAAGGCCAAACTATGAACAGTGGGAAGGGCTCAAGGAATTTGGCAAAACAAAACCCGGCTTCCATATTACCTATGAAATAAGCTTTGATTGCTGTGTGACATTCATTTTCATAATCCTACATGCTGATGTATCTCAATAGATGCAGGATTGGATGTCTTCGCTCCGTCCCCACAGAGGGCCTTTGTCACCAATGACGCCGTTCTCAACTGCACTTTCTTGCTGGATAAACAGTCGCTGGATCTTAATTTCCTGGCCGTATTGTGGAGTTTCCAAGAAAAAGTCATCCTAAGATACGACAACAAAGGCTTCTTCACCCAAGATCCCAGAATGTCCCTCAATGTGGAATCTCTGGGGGATGGATACGCATCACTACACATATCCAACGTGACCGTCTATCATAGGGGCACATATAAGTGTACCGTTGTCTACAGTCCTGAAAGCAAGGAGAAGGAAATTGTATTTGAACCATTAGGTAAGGGCACCTACTGGTTAAAAATGTTAAATGTTGTGTTTAACATTTCTTTTAATGTTTAGCTTTTGTGGCTTTAATCTGTGACTAAACAGCATTTAATTTGCCAAAGCACTGTATGCCATAATCCTGGACCATGCCTGCACAATATGACTTGGAGACTACACTAAAGGGGTATGTAATGGGTTGACAACACAAGAGGACCATAGGGGGATAGTTGTTAGCCCATAACAGTAATTGGCTAAACAAGGATCTTCATGGCTGGATTGCCAAGCACTATTTTAATGAAAGATACATAAAAAGATTACATTTACCATATATTTTTTTTCTGGACAGGTTTCCAGATGGTGAGAACAGTGGACCATACAAATGTACCACCCTCTAGTGTGCTACTAATGTTAGTGCAGGAAAATTTAAGTTTTGACTCATGGTTAGTTTGAGTCATAAATTGGGTCAGGGTTACTGCAGGTGAGGCTGTAATCCTGGGTGGCTGCAAAGAGGCAGGTCTCTGGTACCTCCCCCTGGATCTTGAGGTTTGAAGAAACTTCTAGAAGTTAGTGGGCAGAGGCCAGGAGGGTCTGATCTTCATACTCGAGGGAACTTGGCCAATCTCCAGGCAGAATGTTCTGGTAGGATTATTGCGTCAGCCCTTAAATATGGTGGAGCCATGCTAACAGGTAAGTCGGGTGGAAGATGTGCTAAGGAGACTGTCAGTGGCCTAAAAGGGGACCCCTGGGTCTGGGGGGGCTCTGCCTCCAGGTTGGGCACAGGCTGGTTTAAGAAGATCTTATCAGTTTGAGGAGAAATCTTATCTAAGGAGCAAGGAGCAAAGAGGACAGAATGAGTAGATCAGCACACCCAGGGATTCACAAGGGGAGAGATTGCCACATGTAGCAAGCTTTCAGGAGGACAGCGCTGTGCTTAACCAGGATTTTGGACATAAGAAGGAAATAGTCCCTAGTTATGGTTCCGGTCAAGTTGGGCATCCCATAATCCCTTTCCCCCATCCAGGTTACTATCCCTAATAAAACAACAAAATCAAGCTCAGAAACTGTTTTCTTGTGTCCAGATGAAAGTGAAAAAATGCTTGTTGCCTGGCTGTGCAGGAAAAAGGGAATCGATAACCAGCAGCCCCTGCAGGGGTAGTGCTACACAATGTGTGTTAAAGCAACAATTTGTAGTCTCCACTGGAAGCCTAGGTGACAATGCAAAAGAACAACTAGGTAACAGTGACAGAATACTGTCACTCCATAACAGGAAATGCTTAAGTGGAACTATTTTTCTGAGAAATCACTTTCAAAAACACCCCGTAGCATTTCTAGCCATGGCCACCTTGAGTAAGTGCGGATTGATCCATACAGCATTTAATTCCTAGAATCCATCTACTTTTAGCTCAGGCATGCAGGTAGGAGGGTGCTCTCCTGAAGACTCCTGGGATGTATGACATTATTGGCCTAGACCTGGAAACCAAGAAGTTAATGAAGAAATGTAAAAAAAAGTTGCTCCAGGGCTTAGTAAATGAGCTAAAGCTTCACTTTACAAAGAATACCCAATCATATGCAAAGAAAATGAAAAAAACGAAAATGAAAAAAAAAAACCAACTGAATTTTTGCTTGCACATGATTGGATGATAGAGGTCAGCACTTACTATACATTTTGCCTACTTTACTAAGCTCTAGAGCAACTGCACTGGCTAAGTGTACATTTTTAATAAATCAAAAGTTAAGTTCTGCTCTAAACAAGGACCTTCATGGCAAAATTACCAGATATTCTTTTAATGAAAGCTGCAGGTTTAACAACATTAAAAATAACTTAAAATCTCATGTTAAAGTTTATACAAGATTTTAGAAAGTTTAAATTTCTCCAAAGTGGAAGGAAATTACCCCAATGCTGCGTACACACAAGTGGAATTCTTATCGGAAAAAGCTCTGATGGTTTTCCCGACGGAATTTCCGACGGAATTCGGCTCAAGCTGTCTTGCCTACACACGGTCACACCAAATTCCGATCGTTTATAACGCGGTGAAGTACAACACGTACGACGGGACTAGAAAAAGGAAGTTTAATAGCCAGTAGCCAATAGCTTCTGTCTCGTAGTTCAATATGAGCATGCGTGATTTTTGGCGTGTCGGAATTGCATACACACGATCGGAAAGTTTTTCCGTCTGGAAAATTGAGAACATGCTATCAATTTTTGGCTGGCTGAAATTCGGACAGCTAAATTCCAATGGAGCATACACACGGTCGCATTTTCTGATGAAAAGCTCTCATCTGTCTTTTTCTGGCCAAAATTCCGATCTTGTTAGACAGCTGTCATAGGAACAGGTGTCCCCATTGGAAGATTTCTCTTCCATTCCTGTTCTGGTGACCACTCTAAAATTTTGGATTTCCCATTACTTTCTGACTCTATAATAACTGTCGCTAGGACAAATAGTGAGGGTGAATCTCCCTCGTGAGACAGATGCAACAATAAAAATTTAAAAATGGGTTTGATCTTATACTACTAATCTAAAACCACAGAATTGTGATATTGGATATGAAGACCCCAACCCTTTCACAATTTGTCTCGCTGTAGATGAGTGTCTCTCAAAAGCCTATGTATCTCACTCCGTAAAATCTGTGTTCTCTGCAGCCAGACCTGTACTCTCCATACTTAGAAATACAAAGAACACCCTGACCTGTAAGGCCACCGGATTCTTCCCTCCGGAGATCCAATTTACGTGGTATAGAGATGGAGAGGTCCTAAAGGACCAGTTGATGGAAAAACCACAAGAGTATGAAAATGGAACCTACCAAGTCACCAGCACCGTGACAATCACACCAACCGATGATGACCAGAACAAGATCTCATGTAAAGTACAACATGACTCTCTACAAGAACCTTTCCAGGAGAACTTCCAGCTCATCTATGAAGGTATGGATAGTCATCCACTTCTCACATGACACATTTTTTTTGAGTTTGTCCTTAACCACTTCAATACAGGGCACTTTCGCCCCCTTCCTTCCCAGCCCAATTTTCAGCTTTCAGCGCTCTAGCGCTTTCAGTGACAATTGCGCGATCGTGCTACACTGTACCCAAATGAAATTTTTATCATTTTGTTCGCACAAATAGAGCTTTATTTTGGTGGTATTTATTCACGACTCCGTTTTTTATTTTTTGCGATATAAGCGCAAAAAAGTGGAAATTTGGAAAAAAAAAACAATATTTTCTTTTTTCTACTTCAATAAAAATCCAATAAAATCAAATTTTGTCATAAATTTAAGCCAAAATGTATTCTGCTACATGTTTTTGGTAAAAAAAAATCCGTTAAGTGTATAATAATTGGTTTGTGTGATCACGGACATATGTACGCAAATGATCATGTACATATGTGTGCAGGTGATCACGTACATATGTGTGCAGATAATCATTGGGACATGTGATTTTAGTGGGAAACATGTGGGGGACATGTTTTTATTATTAGGGACATGTGTTTTTATTATTTGGGGACATGTATGTTTTGGGGACATGTGTGGGGACATTGTGTTTATACTGTGTGATGTGTTTACTGTGTGGTGTGTTGTGTGTTTACACTAGACTAGTGATCAGTGAGTAAAAAGCTGTAAAAAGCAGCTCATACTCACTGATCATCAGCCGGCTGCAGCGATCTGCTCTCCTTTCCTCAGCGATGACTTCTGTGTGAGGAGGGGAGGAACCGATTGCCTAGCAACCGGCTGTTTGTTTACATCACATGACGGCCGTGATTGGACACGGCCATCATGTGATCAGGAGGGCCAATCACAGAGCCCTCCTGCCGATCTGAGATGCGCCGTGTCCGGGTGACACGGGCGCATCGGGATTGCGCCGCTGCGCGGGCACGCGCGCGCGCGATCCCGCTCCTTCTGATGGATGTTCCTGAAGGTCCTATCAGGAGTAGACGGCTCCCACCCGGCCGTATATGTGCATTGGCCGGGTGGGAAGTGGTTAACTTGCTTAGCAATTAACAGAGAGGTCAGAAGGTGGAGCATAGTAAAGACATTTTAGGCTCAACAGGGTACACCAGACAGGAAATGTTATTCATCCCTACCCTAGCACTCTCAGAATAAGGTTCTAAATTATTATTATTATACAGGATTTACAACAGTTTACGCAGCGCTTTACAACATTGGGGCAGACAGTACAAATACAATACAATTCAATACAGGGGGAATCAGAGAGCCCTGGTCATTAGAGCTTACAATCTAGAAGGGAGAGTCACAAAATAAGTTAGGAGTAAAGGTTTGACAAGGAAAAGGTGCATAGAGATTAGTAAGGGGGAAATTTTATGTGGCAGCGGAAATAGATCGTTGATGGTGCCAAATATTGTAACTGCTTTATCAATGCTCTTTTTGGGTGATTTGTTACTGAGTGCACTGGTCACGTAGTAAATTTAACTATCATGGGATTTTAATGGTATGGAAATCCTTAACCTTCACCTTATATCAATTATTATTTATTATTATACAGGATTTATATAGCGCCAACAGTTTGCACAGTGCTTAACAAAATAAAGGCAGACATCACAGTTACATTACAATTTGGTACAAGAGGAATCAGAAGGCCCTGCTCATTAGAGCTTACAATCTAAAAAGGGAGGGTCAATTGATACAAAAGGTTGGGGATGAGCTGATGGAGGAAGTAGGATAGGCTCCTTTAAAGAGAAGGGTTTTCAGAGATCATCTAAAGATGGATAGATTAGGGGACAGTCGGACAGATTGGGGTAGGGAGTTCCAAAGGATGGGAGAAGCTCTGGAGAAATCCTGGAGGTGAGCATGGGAGGAGGTGACAAGGGAGCTAGAGAGCAGGAGGTCTTGGTTGGTATTTTGGGATTAGGCTAGTGATGTAGCTGGGGGCAGAGTTATGGATGATTTTGTAAATTATTGTGGGTACTTTGTTTTTTATTCGTTGGGTGAGGGGAAGCCAGTGAAGGGATTGGCAGAGAGGGGTGGAGGACACTGAATGGTTGGTAAGGTGGATGAGTCTTGCAGCACCATTCATTGTGGACTTATCAATGAGAGTTCTATTATAGTAACTAATCTCTAAAGTGTAACTCCACTTTTGTTGAGAAAAATAACTTTCTCCTCTGGGTTATCTCTGCACATTGCAAGGATTATAACAACCTTTTTTGCAGATTCCTACCTTTTGTTATTCTGAAGTAATCCATGTGTGCTTGTCTGTGCCTCTGTACTGAGTGGGTTTAATGGGAGTGGTTTCCTAATTAACTGTCAGGTGTGCCACTGCATAGCACTACTGAGGATATCTGCTGGGCCTGCATCCCTAAAGTATCTCTCCAAAAATGACATTTTTGTTGCAGGGGATGCCTGAACTTTGACTAGTATCTTAGTGCAGACTTCTGGGAAAATTGGTGAGCCAATCACACATGCAGGAAATTATGTTTTTAGGGGTGTGCCCAGTACACATTCTGAGTACAGAACAACTCAATGTAGCCATATTGTAATGCATTCGCAGAAAATTACAGTGGCTGCAGATTGAAAAGGAAAGGTAATTTTTAATAACATTCAATTACGATATGATGAGTGTCATAATTATATGTGCTATGTTATTTTTTCTTTATTTGCTATTTTTTTCCCCTACGAAAGTGGAGTTACCCTTTAATTACAGCTATAGATAAAATATTCCAAAGGTAACACTAGTGTATTGGTGTTTTTTATTTGGGGGGATATTTGGTAATACACCACTGGTGGTAAGATTGTTTTTTTTCACGCCTTTCTCTTTGGTTCTCATCCCTTCCCGACCAGTGATGTAACTAACGGAGTTAAAGTAAACAGCGTTACTTGACGCCGTTGCTTTAGAGGGTAACGAGTAATATAACTGATTACTCTTCCCCTCATGGTAACGCCGTTCCCATTACTTGGGCGAGGTTACCACAATTACTACCGCTACTAGGGGCGCACCCTCCGTGATCCGTGGTCTCGGCCTTAGGAAAGGCCACGGCTTTGGCCTAGCTCCGGAGCGGCGGCCATCTTGGTGCACCCTCCGGCCATTTACAATGTGATTGCTCTGTCAAATGATGGAGTGATCGCTTGTAAACAAACTGGCGTCATGATGACGCCGGTTCTTCTCTCCCCTCTGTGTACAGATCTGTACAGTGGAGGGGAGAGATCGGATGGAAGCAGCGCTGTGGGCTGCATCTGTAGTGCCCACAGCGCTGCTCTGTGACAATTGCAGTCACAGCCATCCCTCCATACACTGCCAATACTCTGCAATTCCCTGCCAATACTCTGCAATACCCTGCCAATACTCTGCCATTCCCTGCCAATACTCTGCCATTCCCTGCCAATACTCTGCCATTCCCTGCCAATACTCTGCTATTCCCTGCAATACTCTGCAATTCCCTGCCAATACTCTGTCATACCCTGCCAATACTCTGCCATACCCTGCCAATAATCTGCAATACTTTGCAATACCCTGCCAATACTCTGCAATTCCCTGCCAATACTCTGCCATACCCTGCCAATACCCTGCAATTGCCTGCCAATACTCTGCAATTCCCTGCCAATACTCTGCCATTCCCTGCCAATACTCTGCCATACCCTGCCAATAATCTGCAATACCCTGCCAATACTCTGCAATACTCTGCGATACCCTGCCAATACTCTACGATACCCTGCTAATACTTTGCAATACCCTGCCAATACTCTGAAATACTCTGCGATACCCTGCGATACCCTGCGATACCCTGACAATACTTTGCGATACCCTGCCAATACTCCGCAATACCGTGCCAATACTCTGCAATACCGTGCCAATACCCTGCCAATACTCTGCCAATACCCTGCAATACCCTGCCAATTCTCTGCAATACCCTGCCAATACTCTGCGATACCCTGCCAATACTCTGCGATACCCTGCCAATACTCTGCGATACCCTGCCAATACTTTGCGATACCCTGCCAATACTTTGCGATACCCTGCCAATACTCTGCAATACTCTGCCATACCCTGCCAATACTCTGTGATACCCTGTCAATACTTTGCAATACCCTGCCAATACTCTGCCATACTCTGCAATACCCTGCCAATACTCTCTGATATCCTGCCAATACTTTGCAATACCCTGCCAATACTCTGCAATACCCTGCCAATACCCTGCCAATACTCTGCCAATACCCTGCCAATACTCTGCAATACCCTGCCAATACTCTGCAATACCCTGCCAATACTCTGCCAATACTCTGCAATACCCTGCCAATACTCTGCAATACCCTGCCAATACTCTGCAATACACTGCCAATACTCTGCAATACACTGCCAATACTTTGCAATACTCTGCAATACCCTGACAATACCCTGCAATACCCTGATAATACTCTGCCATTCCCAGCCAATATTCTGCTATTCCCAGCCAATACTCTGCCATTCCCAGCCAATACTCTGCAATACCCTGCCAATACTCTGCAGTACCCTACCAATACTCTGCAATACCCTGACAATACTCTGCCATTCCCAGCCAATACTCTGCCATTCCCAGCCAATACTCTGCCATTCCCAGCCAATACTCTGCAATACCCTGACAATACTATGCCATACCCAGCCAATACTCTGCCATACCTTGCCATACTCTGCCATACTCTGCCATACTCTGCCATACTCTGCCATACTCGGTAATACTCAGCCATACTCTGCCAAACCCTGAAATACTCTGTAATACCCAGCCATACTCGGCGTTACCCAGCCGTACCCAGCCATGCTCAGCCACTACCGCTACTAGGGGCGCACCCGCCGCGATCCGCGGCCTCGACCTTAGGAAAGGCCACGGCTTCGGCCTAGCTCCGGAGTGGCGGCCATCTTGGTGCACCCTCCAGCCGTTTACAATGTGATTTATCCATCAAATGACGGAGCGATCACTTATACACAAACCAGCGTCATGATGACGCCAGTTCCTCTCTCCCCTCTGTGTACAGATCTGTACAGTGGAGGGGAGAGATCGGATGGAAGCAGCGCTGTGGGCTGCATCTGTAGTGCCCACAGCTCTGCTCTGTGACAATTGCAGTCACAGCGATCCCTCCATACACTGCCAATACTCTGCAATTCCCTGCCAATACTCTGCAATACCCTGCCAATACTCTGCCATACCCCACCAATACTCTGCCATACCCTGCCAATACTCTGCCATACCCTGACAATACTTTGCAATACCCTGACAATACTCTGCAATACCCTGACAATACTCTGCCAATACTCTGCAATACCCTGCCAATACTCTGCAATACCCTGACAATACTCTGCAATACACTGCCAATACTTTGCAATACCCTGCCAATACTCTGCAATACCCTGCCAATACTCTGAAATACCCTGCCAATACTCTGCCAATACTCTGCAATACCCTGCCAATACTCTGCAATACACTGCCAATACTTTGCAATACTCTGCAATACCCTGACAATACCCTGCAATACCCTGATAATACTCTGCCATTCCCAGCCAATATTCTGCTATTCCCAGCCAATACTCTGCCATTCCCAGCCAATACTCTGCAATACCCTGCCAATACTCTGCAGTACCCTACCAATACTCTGCAATACCCTGACAATACTCTGCCATTCCCAGCCAATACTCTGCCATTCCCAGCCAATACTCTGCCATTCCCAGCCAATACTCTGCAATACCCTGACAATACTATGCTATACCCAGCCAATACTCTGCCATACCTTGCCATACTCTGCCATACTCTGCCATACTCTGCCATACTCGGTAATACTCAGCCATACTCTGCCAAACCCTGAAATACTCTGTAATACCCAGCCATACTCGGCGTTACCCAGCCGTACCCAGCCATGCTCAGCCACTACCGCTACTAGGGGCGCACCCGCCGCGATCCGCGGCCTCGACCTTACGAAAGGCCACGGCTTCGGCCTAGCTCCGGAGTGGCGGCCATCTTGGTGCACCCTCCAGCCGTTTACAATGTGATTTATCCATCAAATGACGGAGCGATCACTTATACACAAACCAGCGCCATGATGACGCCAGTTCCTCTCTCCCCTCTGTGTACAGATCTGTACAGTGGAGGGGAGAGATCGGATGGAAGCAGCGCTGTGGGCTGCATCTGTAGTGCCCACAGCTCTGCTCTGTGACAATTGCAGTCACAGCGATCCCTCCATACACTGCCAATACTCTGCAATTCCCTGCCAATACTCTGCAATACCCTGCCAATACTCTGCCATACCCCACCAATACTCTGCCATACCCTGCCAATACTCTGCCATACCCTGCCAATACTCTGCCATACCCTGACAATACTTTGCAATACCCTGACAATACTCTGCAATACCCTGACAATACTCTGCAATACCCTGACAATACTCTGCCATTCCCAGTCAATACTCTGCCATTCCCAGCCAATACTCTGCAATACCCTGCCAATACTCAGCCATACTCTGCCATACCCAGCCAATACTCTGCCATACCTTGCCATACTCGTTAATACTCTGTAATACCCAGCCATACTCGGCGATACCCAGCCGTACCCAGCCATGCTCAGCCATACCCAGCTATACTCAGGTATTGTTACAGTGGGGGAGATGATGTGGATATTACAGTGGGGAGATTGTGGATATTACAGTGGGGACTATATGGTGGTGGAATTTTCACAGGTTTTTGCAAATTCCATTATTATTTGCTGATCCGAAAAATGATCCAATCCGTGACTCTGATCCGATCTGTGAGTTTCCGATCCGATCTGTGAGTTTGGGGGGGACAGGTGTACAGAGGGGAAATAGATATATGTTTGTGGGGGGGGGGGTGACAGATGTGTAGTGGGGTACAGAGGGGGAACAGATATATGTGTGGGAGGGGAACAGATGTGCAGGGGGTACAGAGGGGAAATAAACGTGCAGGGGGGTACAGAGGGGAAATAGACGTGCAGGGGGGTTATAGACGTGCAGGGGGGAAGGCGCCCCTTGCTTACAGTAATACTAGACCCACCCCTTAGAATATTTAAAAAAAAAGTCACAGTTTCTTTGCTGAGTAACTAATTACTTTACCAATGTAGTAACTGAGTTACTAACGCAATTACTTTTTAGGAGAAGTAATATGTAACCTAACTAATTACTTATTTAAAGTAAGATCACCAACACTGTTCCCAACACATGTAAACCCCTATATAGAGGATGTATTAAGAAGATGCGTTCTTTCTTTAATCGTTCTTTTATTTTACATATATAGACACTTCATCTCATGTGATCACATTGGTCTGTATTATTCTGGTTGGGATGATAATCTCAGTTGGAATTGGAATTTTTTGGTGGAGGCGAAAATACAGAAAAAAAGGTAACAGACATTAAATCTCTGTAAATTGTACTTTTTAAAATGATAAGTATACCAATATATAATGTTTGTCTACTGAATGTTTATGTTGCTAAAAGCACATTATATTTTGTCTGTAAAATAAAGCTGAACTCCAGTTATGGTTCTTATTGCAAAATTACATATGTTTAGCATGGGCTATTGTAAGTGTACATAGTCCATACCTGTGTGACCATTATGGAAGCAGTATTTGGCACTACTACATTTATTGCCACAGTCTCCTGGGTTCTATGCCAAGCGGCTGCTCTTTTGCATAGTGAACACGGGGTCACTCGCTTGGTACTATCACCACTCGCCGAATGCTTTGAATCTCTTCCAGTGAATTTGATGGGGTGGAGATTTTGACATCAATCTCCCTCCTCTCCATCTTATCCATTCACAAAATGCCTTAGAAAAAAAATACAAGGAGTTCTCTGGTGGCCATTCCAATTGAATGATTCCCTGTGTTCACTATGTAGAAGGGCAACCATTTGATACAGGACCATGATGATCGTTGTAGTAGTGCTAACTACTACAGTAATTATTTGCTTCCACAGACGTCCCACAGATCTGGAATGCATTGACCCAAGCTAAACAAATGTAACTTTGCAATAAAAACCATACCTTGTATTCAGCTTTAATTTCCATCTTAAGCCAGCCAATAATCAAAGCTAAAGTTGCCCATACCCAGGATCCAGTCTTCCATGTGACCACTCATTAACAATGAGTTCCCAGTTTAGGAAGTGGTAATGTGTCTAATAGGTGAGCAACATTAATGTAAATTATGCTGTTGAGAATTTTTGGGGACCGGTGGATAATAGGAGTGACAATTAGAACAGCTCATGCTAAGTGGACAGAGGGGCTCATGAGATGGTATGAAGCAAGGTTGACCCAGAGATGGCCAAAACTACTTTTAATAACAATAAATTGGTCCCTGGTAAGTTATCTTTTGTGTCCTTGCAGCTTAGTTTAATTATACATATATAAGTTATAACATGTATATATTTTGATGTGTTTTTATGGTTTGAAAACACAAGAGCTGAAATTTCCAAGTAATGGAACAAATAATTGAGTACATTCATAATCAATGCATTTTCAGATATGGGAACTTTCACAGTAATGGACATTCTACCAAATCCTACCAAGCTGATTGCTGGAGAAGAAACATCTCTATACTGTAGAGCCACCAATTGCCCAGAGAACACGAGTGTGACTTGGCTGGAGAAGAGGAGAGGACAAGTCTATGAGATCCCAGAGTACCATGGAGGAGATAAGGAGGAAGAGGAGAGACTGATGGACACACAGTATGGGGTCATATCATGCAGAGATGGACCAAACTTCACATCTTCACTGAAGTTCAGACCCAACGTGACCAAACACAAAGATGTGACCTTCATCTGTAGATATAGCTGTGGGGAAGAGAAGAAAGAGAAAACATTTCACTGCAAATCTATTTATGGTGATGAGTCCCTATTAGTACATCTGTGGCTTGTGATCATTGTGTGCTAATGGTGGAATCATGTTAAAACAGGAAAAATACCATCCAATCACCAATGTTCTCAGCTCATACCCTGTCATTTTTGTATTTAGTCAAGCACAACAAAATAATTTACCATGGTATTTTTATCAAGGGATTTTTTTTTATTAGATTTTTTTCTCTTTAAAAAGAAATCCAGAAAAAGCTTGTCCAGTTTTAGGGGAATAAGTGTCACTCTGCATTCCTTGTGTCCTGGAAGCTGGAACACTGTAGAGAAGTCTTCGTTTCCAGCCATGGAACTACAGGCGGTCCCCGGGTTACAAACAGGATAGGGTTTGAAGGTTTGTTCTTAAGTTGAATCTGTAAGTCGGAACAGGTAAATTTTTTAAGTGTAGCTCCAGCCCAAAAATATTTTTTAAGCTTTTTGGATAGCATAGTGAAGGGTTATCACCCCTCTAAGCCCTTGTACACACGGTCGGAGATTCCGACGGAATGTGTCCGATCAGACCGTTTTGTCAGATATTTCGACTGTGTGTGGTCTGCATCGGACTGTTTCCGTGGGAGTATCCGAAGGACCAAGTTTTCCAACTTGTTGGTAAAATTTTCCAAAAAAATGCTCCGATCGGACATACTCCGATCATGTGTAGAGAATTCCGATCGGACAAAGTGCCACGCATGCTCAGATCAAATTCCTACATCAAAGCTATTGGCTACTAGCCTGAACGTAGTCCAGTCGTAACGAAATAACGTCATCACGTCGGAATTTCCGACAACTTGGTCCGACCGTGTGTATGCAACAGTTTCGGACAAAATCTGATGGATTTGGTTGTCGGAATCTCCGACCGTGTGTACAGGGGCTAACATTTGTTTTGCTGTCTGTGCCCACGTTCAGATTTCACCTCACTTTCTGTCCCAATGACAATTGAATTGAAAAATTTGGGTTGTTGTGGAAACAAGGATTGGTGATAAAGCATCAGTGGAGGAGACACCTTTTCTCATAATTACTCTTACAGGAGAGATTTTCCCTTCCTAGGGGTAGATTTCCTCTCACTTCCTGTTGTCTCCCTCCGTTTGTAAGTAGGAGTCGTTTGTAAGTTGGATATTTGTAACTAGGGGACCGCCTGTATTGCTTGAATTCAAGTAATCATCTAACAATAGTTTATCATATTGAATCCAACCCAGTCAATAGCTTTCCCATTTCTGTTGAAAAATTGGGTCAGGATGTCTGCCAGGAATTCCACAGAATGTTCTCAATATATATAGTGATTTTAAACAGGCTATGGAAAACATTGAAGTGGTATTATAGGTTCTGCTTTAAAAAATAAAATAAAAATAACAATCATGTTATACCTACCTGTTCTGTGCAGTGGTTTTGCACAGAGCAGCCCGATCTTCTTCATGCCAGTGCTCCTGGCTTCTCCCCTGTAATAAGGGGTTAAATCCTGTGTTACATTTATTCATAAGTTCATTCATATATTTACCCTTTCAGATATGTGGTCAGTAAATGCAAGGATTAAAACACAACAACACACAATGAATGTAATAAAAAGATGTACTTAGCTTTGATTAAAGAGGAAGTAAACCCTGATGAGTTTACTTCCTCTTTCATTCCCTGCAAAGGCAAAGCATAATGGACTACTGTGCGTCGCATAGTAGTCCATTATGTGTCACTTACCTGACACAGGAGCCAGCGAAGTCACCGCTTTCCCCTGTAGTCCGCCGCATCCATCTTCTTGGTGAGGTCTCGCAGCTCCGCCGCTGTCATTCGGCGAAGCCGCGATGACGTCACTCCCGCGCATGAGCACGGGAGCCGACACGCGCGGCAGCTCCGTCGTTGAGAATGCCGTGCTCAGTGCGCCTGCGCGCCGCTGTCTACCCGCATGCGCGGTAGACATCGGTGCCTGTTTTCGGGCAAATATCTCCTAAACCATATAGGTTTAGGAGATATTTCTTGGACCTACAGGTAAGCCTTAATCTAGGCTTACCTGTAGGTCAAAGTGGTTTGTAAGGGTTTACAACCACTTTAACCACTTTCAGATCGGACCATTTTGCTGGTCAAAGACCAGACCACTTTTTGCGATTCGGCACTGCGTTGCTTTAACTGACAATTACGCGGTCGTGCGACATGGCTCCCAAACAAAATTGACGTCCTTTTTTTTCCCACAAATAGAGCTTTCTTTTGGTGGTATTTGATCACCCTTGCGGTTTTTATTTTTTGCGCTATAAACAAAAATAGAGCAACAATTTTGAAAAAAACGCATTATTTTTTACTTTTTGTTATAATAAATATCCCCCAAAAATATATAAAAAAACATTTTTTTCCCTATTCTTCTACATATTTTTGGTAAAAAAATTGCAATAAGCGATTATTGATTGGTTTGCGCAAAAGTTATAGCGTTTACAAAAAAGGGATAGTTTTATAGCATTTTTATTAATAATTTTTTATTATTTTTTTTTTACTAGTAATGGCGGCGATCAGTGATTTTTATTGTGACTGCGACATTGTGGGGGACCCATCGGACATTTTTGACACATTTTTGGGACCATTGTCATTTATACAGTAATCACTGCTATATAAATGCAGTGATTCCTGTGTAAATGACACTGGCAGTGAAGGGGTTAACCAGTGGGTGGCAGTGTAGGGGTTAAGTGTTCCTAGGGGTGTGTTACTAACTGTGGGGAGGTTGGGCTTTCATTTAGTGAACACTGATCTCTGCTCCAATCACATGGAGCAGAGATCAGCATCACTAGTTGCTAGGCAGAATGGAGAAATGTTGTTTACAACGGCACTTCTCCATTTGGCCGCTCCGTGAGACGATCGCGGGGATGCCCGCGGCGATCGAGTCCGCGGGTCCCGCAACCGGACTCACAGGGGTGCCGACCAGCGCGGGAGCGCGCCGCCGGCGCGCCCCCGATGGCAGGGCGGCAAATTTAAAGGGACGTTCATGTACGCCCATTTGCCTACCCGTGCCATTCTGTCGACGTACATCGTCGTGCGTTGGTCGGCAAGTGGTTAACCACTTCAGATCCGCGCTATTGCCAAATGACGGCATTAGCGCGGACCTACATTTTCAGGACTACGTCTATTGACGTCGTCCTGGTTACGAGCGGCCTGCGCGCCCCCTGAGGGGCGCGCGCGGCGCGCTCTGTGATCGGCGAGTCCGTGAGACTCGCCTGATCACCGATCCGTGTAAGGGGTCGATCCCGACCCCTTATCACGTGATCAGCTGTCAGCCAATGACAGCTGATCATGTGATAGAACGGAGCCGGTAATCGGCTATTATTCCTCCTCGCGCTGACAGCGCGAGGAGAGAAAAAAAAAGCCGATCACCGGCGGCCGTGATCGGGACATCAGTCCCGATCACGGCCATCAATACATGTGCCCACCTGCCACCTGCCTGTGCCCACCTGCCTCCCGCAGTGCCATCCTGAAGTAAAATAAAAGAAAAAGTAAGTGCCCCCCGTCAGTGCCCCCTGTCAGTGCCCATAGTGCCCACAGTGCCACCCACAGTGCCACCCACAGTGCCACCCACAGTGCCACCCACAGTGCCACCCCACAGTGCCACCCACAGTGCCACCCAATCTGCCTCAAAGGTGCTGCACCCCAGTGCCGCCCATCAGTGCCCAGCAGTGCCGCCCATCAGTGCCCAGCAGTGCCGCCCATCAGTGCCCAGCAGTGCCACCTATCAGAGCCACCTATCAGTGCCACCTATCAGTGCCCATCAGTCCCATCTATCTGTGGTACCTATCAGTGCCCATCCGTGCCACCCATCCGTGCCACTTATCCGTGCCACCCATCCGTGCCATCTTATCTGTGCCCATCTTTGCCCATCAGTGCCGCCTTATCTGTGCCCATCGGTGCCGCCTTATCTGTGCCTATTAGTGCCGCCTTAACTATGCCTATCAGTGCCCACCAGTGCAGCCCATCAGTGCCCACCAATGCAGCCCATCAGTGCCCACCAATGCAGCCCATCAGTGCCCACCAATGCAGCCTATCAGTGCCGCCTAATCAGCGCACTTCAATGAAGGAGAAAAATGACCCGTTTGCAAAATTTTATAACAAACTATTAAAACATGATTTTTTTTTTTTTGCATCTTTTTTTGTTTGTTTAGCAAAAAATAAAACTCCGAGCTGTAACTAAATACCACCAAAAGAAAGCTCTATTTGTGGGAAAAAAATGATAAAAATTTCATTTGGGTACAGTGTTGTATGCCCGCGCAATTGTCACTCAAAGTGCATCAGCGCTGAAAGCTGAAAATTGGTCTGGGACTGAGGGGGGTTTAAGTGCCCAGTAAGCAAGTGGTTAAAGATGTATACAGGTGCAGGATAAATACAGCTTATTCAATCCAGGGGAGTCATTAGCTCATCCTGTATAATATTAATTATACATGAGCTACCTGGATAAGATAGTCCACGTGATTCAAGCTTCAGTCTTGAATCAAACCTCAAACTCCAGACTGGTCTCCCAGTCATATTTATATGATAGTGAAGACAATAGCTACAACTGATGAAAAGAAAAGGTCAAAGGTTCCCAACTTCCCATAGCATAATGAAGCAGATGTCTCATGCATTAAACATGTTGTATATAGATATAAGTAATCACTCTTAACTATTCTTGTAATTCAATAACTAAAGTTATATATGAATATAGACCTATACTACATCCACCTTGACCAGTGCCCACAACAGCAAGCCGCTTGTTATGGAAGCACTGGTTAGTGGTCGCTCCCAAGCGCTGTTCTATGACACAAAGCTGCAGCTCAGCCCCGCCCCTACTTTCTTTTAAACTGGCTCACTGGCTGTGATTGTCAGCAGTGAGAGCCAATGGCTCTTGCTTCTGTCTCAGTCAATGAGGAGAGGGAGTACCAGGACAGCCGTGCACATTGCTGGATCGAGAAGGGACATGGGTGAATGGAATTTGATATTGGTTTCCTGTCAAATAATATGTTTTCACATCTATAAATTGGTAATGAAATATATTTTGTACCTGTTTGTGTAGTAATACAGTTGTGCTCATAAGTTTACATACCCTGGCATAATTTATGATTTCTTGGCCATTTTTCAGAGAATATGAATGATAACACAACTACTTTTCTTTCACTCATGGTTGGTGTTTGGCTGAAGCCATTCATTATCAACCAACTGTGTTTACTCTTTTTAAATCATAATGACAACAGAAACTACCCAAATTACCCTGATCAAAAGTTTACATACCCCAGTTCTCAATCACTTCAGCTCTTTCCCGGCCAGAGCACTTTTTGCGATTAAGCACTGTGTTGCTTTAACTGACGATTGCGTAGTCGTACAACGTTGTACGAAACAACAAAATTTATGCCCTTTTTTCCCACAAATAGAGCTTTGTTTTGGTGGTATTTGATCACCTCTGTTGTTTCTATTTTTTGCGCTATAAACAAAAAAAGAGCGACAATTTTGAAAAAAATACATTAGCTTTTACTTTTTGCTTTAACAAATATCCCCCAAAAATATATAAAAAAATATATTTTTTTTTTCCTTAGCTTAGGCCGATATGTATTCTTCTATATAATTTTGGTAAAAAAAATTGCAATATGCGTATAGTGATTGGATTGTGCAAAAGTTATAGCATCTACAAAATAGGGGACTGTGACATCATGGTGGACACCTCGGACATTTTTGACACTACTTTGGGACCACTGTCATTTATACAGTGATCAGTGCTATAAAAATTTATTGATTACTGTGTAAATGACACTGGTAGTGAAGGTGTTAACCACTAGGGGGCGGTGAAGGGGTTAAGTGTGTCCTAAGGAGTGATTCTAAATGTGGGGGGAGGGGCTATACCTTACTTGACAGCGATCACTGCTACCGATGACAGAAAGCAGTGATCTCTGTCATGTCACTAGGCAGAAGGGGGAAATGCTTTGTTTACAAAAGCATCTCCCCGTTCTACCTCTCTGTGGCCGCAGCACTTGGCCTGTATGCCCTTTTGCCCACCAGTGCCATTCTGCCGACGTAAATCGGCATGCGCTGGTCGTCAGGCGGTTAATACCATGTATTGCCCCTATTTAACATCAATGACAGCTTGAAGTCTTTTGTGGTATTTGTGGATGAGGCTCTTTATCTTCTCAGATGCTAAAGCTGCCCGTTCCTCTTTTGGCAAAAAGCCTCCAGTTCCTGTAAATTCTTGGGCTGTCTTGCATGAACTCCACGTTTGAGATCTCCCCAGAGGGGCTCAATGATATTGAGGTCAGGAGACTGAGATGGCCACTCCAGAACCTTCACTTTATTCTGCTGTAGCCAATGACAGGTCAACTTGGCTTTGTGTTTTGGATCATTGTCATGTTGGAATGTCCAAGTACGTCCCATGAGCAGCTTCCTGGCTGATGAATGCAAATGTTCCTCTAGTATATTTTGACAACACACTGCATTGATCTTGACATCAATTTTGACCACATTTCCTGTGCCTTTGTAGCTCACACATCCCCAAAACATCAGCGATCCACCTCCGTGTTTCACAGTAGGCATGGTGTACCTTTCGTCATAGGCCTTGTTGACTCCTCTCCAAATGTAACCGTTTTGGTTGTGGCCAAAATGAAAAATTTTGGGCTCATCACTCCAAATGACTTTGTGCTGGAAGGTTTGAGGCTTGTCTCTGTGCTGTTTGGCGTATTGTAAGCGGGATACTTTGTGGCATTTGCATAGTAATGGCTTTCTTCTGGCGACTCAACCATGCAGCCCATCTTTCTTCAAGTGCCTCCTTATTGTGCATCTTGAAACAGCCACACCACATGTTTTCAGAGAGTCCTGTATTTCACCTGAAGTTATTTGTGTGTTTTTCTTTACATCCCAAACAATTTTCCTGGCAGTTGTGGCTGAAATTTTAGTTGGTCTACCTGACCATGGTTTGGATTCAACAGAACCCCTCATTTTCCACTTCTTGATTAGAGTTTAAACACTGCTGACTGGCATTCTCAATTCCTTGGATATCTTTTTATATCCCTTTCCTGTTTTATACAGTTCAACTACCTTTTCAGATCCTTTGACAATTATTTTGCTTTCCCCATGACTCAGTATCTAGAAATGTCAGTGCAGCACAGGATTAAAAAATGCAAGGGTCTGTCAGGAGTCCAGAAACTCATTGACCTTTTATACACACACACTAATTACAAGCAAACAGATCACAGGTGAGGATGGTTACCTTTAGTAGCCATTCAAATCCCTTTGTGTCAACTTGTGTGCATGTTAAATGTAAACTTTTGATCAGGGTAATTTTGGTAGTTTCTGTTGCCATTATGAATTAAAAAGAGTAAAAACACAGTTGACTGATAATAAATGGCTTCAGCCAAACTCTAACCATGAGTGAAAAATGTTTTTGTCTTATCATTCATATTCTCAGAAAAATGGCCAAGAAATCATAAATTCTGCCAGGGTATGTAAACTTATGAGCAAAACTGTATAGGAGTTTGTCCACTTTTTTTATTTAAATATTATCAGTGGTGGCTGGTGCTCCATCGGTCGGGGGGCAGCAGACAGAATTGACCACAGACATTCTCCCCCCCCCCCGTTGCTCCAGCCCACCACCCCACACTAACACCCCCCTATCGGTCGGGCCCACCACCGCACACCATACCCACACCCCCCACCCCCCAGTTGCTGGCTCGCTTGCTCCCTGGCCTGCCAGATCCCGTGTAGACCCTGCAGTATCCCATACAGATCACGGCTGCGGTGGTGGCTTCCCCCTCCATGTCAAAGTCATTGGCTTTAATCACGTGTTTAAAAAAAAACAAAAAAAAAAACCCATTGGAATCCATGTGTCTGGCACCCTGCATGTAGATTAGGGGCCGGGCACAAGGATTAGGGGAGCGGCGCCCCTGCGCCCCTAATGAGCGTTCACCACTGAATATTATTGTTATTATTTGTAACTCATTGAATCTGGAGGATTGAGTGTAGCATTTTGCTGTTGCATCTAGTATATAAAAATATTAGGGTTAAATTACAGTGATTATTTGTGGCCTCTGTGCAAGTGGTTGAAACATTCACATAGTGAATATCTTATAAACCAGGGGTGCCCAACCTTTTGAAGGACAAGGGTCACTTAAGCGACTTAGTAACCGGTCATGGGCCACAATGAGTGGGGCAGGCGGATGGCAAGTCCTTGTCTGCTCTGCATATGCATTTTTTTTTTCGTGGATCGAATTGGAGGTAGGACACAAGTCGGTTTACATCAGCCACTCCTTAGAGGTGAATGGAGGGTCCAATTAGGTTGGACTGACCGTGTGAAAGGAGCCCAAGTCTCCTATTACACTGATGCACTGCAGTTTTCCCGCACCGCGGGTGCAACGCAGTGTACCTGTTAACAACAGTATTCTATTCCTTCCAAGAGCAGGAGGTCACGGGCCACATCAGAGGGCTCCGCGGCCACATGTGTCCCCCGGGCCACTGGTTGGGCACCCCTGTTATAAACAGACTCCTGTGGGATTTAACTTATAAACGACAATACAGGCGTATGGGTATCTAACATTTCTCATGTCAAAAATAGTTTATTCATACTGTTCTTGTTGTATGTAATTTCAGCCAAGCCTCAGCTGTTACAGCCGGTATCAAGAAGTCTAATTGTCCCTGGGGAGTTGAAGTATTTGATCACTCTGGAGAAGTTTTACCCCAAAAATATCACAATCAGATGGGCACATGGAGTGGGGGACCCACAACAAGCCTTACCATCCACAGAGACATTCACAGATATTCCTGATGGGACATATAATGTCTGCAGTGAGGTGAGAATTCCCGAGGAGCTCCTGAAGGATCCAGAATCCAAAGTCAGAGTGAGCTGGGAACATGAAACTCTTGAAAATCTGGGCTATAAGGATCTGTTCTTAAGGGGCTCAGGTGAGTTGCATTAGGTTTTTACCAACAAATATATTGTATAGATCTGTCAACTAAAAACAATATTCAAAGACACGTGGAGAAAAATATGCTGTGAAATAGGGCACTTTCTGTATAGGCAATAGTAATATTGAACAGCCAGCAATCTACAGTACTATGGAATGAGGAATCTTCAGTTCGGATCAGACCTGAGCAGGTCTTACATAGGCCCGTGCTAAATATACCACACAAATAATAGCATCCCAGTCTTTTGTGGTGGAAGTGGCAAGAAAGACTAAACTTATATAGACAATTCTATATGTTCAGGCATGATATGGTACCTCTTAGGCCCCTATGCCTGCCGCTGAAGCTCTAAAGTAGAATTCAAATTGGTATTGTGCAACCATAATCTGGGGGCTATGGAAAGGGAAGGTCATGCGGTAGACATGGTGTAGGTGTCTCCAGTGCTGCTTATGGGAGGAAACAGAAGTGATCAGATGGAGGTTCCAACATCTCTCTAATGTCTATGGGAAATTTAAGGAACTGTTCTAGTCACATGAAGTCACATGTATCGTTTTTTTGATTGACTATAGAGGAGGGAGATACCACAATGGGCAAACATCTAAATGAAGAATATCTGAACCTTCTTATTTTAAAGTGGAAGTAAACCCTCCTATTATTTTCAGCCAATGAAGCTGCCATCTTGGCCTCTGTTTAATCTTTAACTGTCACGATGCTGCACATGTGATCAGTTATGACCCCAGCCATTGGATGGTTTGACAGTTTGGTTGAGAGCACAACCAATGTGACAGTTAGCATTTCCGGCATTCCGGGAATTTAACTGTTTTTTGAAACTATTAAATCAATGGGTTTACTTCCGCTTTAAGAAGGAATTGTGTGGAGCTTTTACCCCCAGAGAATGTAGATCTACAATTGAACAGCTACCAACTATTCTAAGCTCTCTATAAATAATATCAAGATAGAATACAAGAATGTCAATGGAAATAAGCCAGTTGAGTTTGAAGGCAGGTTGCCTACAGAAATGCTAGTTTAGTTAGTGGTTGTCCGAGACTAGGAGAAAAGAGTTAATGTGTGTGCTGGGCTTTTTGGATCCAGCCTACCCACCAGTGATATAAGTTTGGGGAAAGGTTAGGTTTGGGGCTTTCTTCTCAAAACAAGAGAAGCACACTAATCAGAGAAAAGGGCAACGCTGCACACCCCGAAAAATTGTCAAAGAGGGAATCTCCCCCATGTGGGGTTTTCTAGGCAGCAAGTAAATACAAAAAAACTACAAAAGAATAAACTTAAATTTTATTGAAAACATATCAAAAGATTTTAATTGGTAAATATTAAGGAATGATTGTTAAAATAAGAGCTGTGGTACAGGAGATATAAACATTACAGCAACAGCGCAAGTGGAACCATTTACAGCATATAATGGTATACAGTAATCAAATGCTAGAATGATGGTAATACTGACGCGTTTTGACCCCGCCGGGTCTTCTTCAGAGGATTTATGCGCTGTAAAAGTGATAGCATATATTGAAATTCATACTTGAGAACCACAAAATCTAATATGATAAAATCCAATCACAGTAAATATATATTTGTAATTACCACTTGCACCGTATTGCACGATATCTCCTGGACCTAAATCATCTGGATAAAACCCCTCATCAGATCCCACCAAAGATTCCCGGACAGCTGTTTGGGGCTTTCTTCTAGCCACACTGAACAGGACATGCTGTGATTGCCGTGAAGGAGGACTGCTGCATCTTTCAGTCCCCCAGAGGCACCAGGGATTGGGAGATTACCCAAGACTGGGAGAGCGCCAACAATGGACTACTACCTTTTAACAAACAATGGTGCTACCTGTTATCAAAAGGCACAGAAGAGAAAGGGGCTATAACCCCAGGTGTAAGGGTATGCAATAAAATTACCTATCATCATCCCCTAGGTACTAGAACAAGCCCCCTATAGGGGCAACAACTCGAGATATATATGCAGGCACAAAACGCCCTCAGAATACGTGCAAGTGAGCAAATTCACAGTGAAGCCCCCATAGGCAGATGTCACCAATCTACTGCCTAAGGGCTCCTTGTTGATGTGAAAAATCTGATATACCAGAATATAGTGACTATAAAGAAAATCTAGATATATACACCATAGGTGAATCAACCATAACAGTGACCCTTAGTAATAAAAAGATGAAGGTACTTGTTATAGTGTCCCAACACTGTGACGTGTGAAAGTCCATAACACACATTAGTACATTCAAAAAAATTATTGTGCAATAGTGTTGTATCCAAAACAAAAAAAATATAAAAATTATATATTGATAAAAAATATATTAAAAAAGAAAAAAGATATGGCAAAGTCCAAAAATCCAAAAAACAAAACACCACCATAAAGAAGGTATATAAATCTATATAAGTACAGTGGGGATCAAAAGTTCGGGCACCCCAGGTAAAAATGTGTATTAATGTGCATAACGAAGCCAAGGAAAGATGGAAAAATCTCCAAATGGCATCAAATTACAGATTAGACATTCTTAGAATATGTCAAAAAAAGTTAGATTTTATTTCCATCATTTACACTTTCAAAATTACAGAAAACAAAAAAATGGCATCTGCAAAAGTTTGGGCACCCTGCAGAATTTATAGCATGCAGTTCTTGGGTCTGCACACCCCATTATGAAGGGCTTATTGTGGAGAATGTAACAGGAACACATAAAGGTAGACAAAAACATGTAATGCTCCCAGCTGCACAGAATCAGGAACCATGGTAGGGAGATCTCTATTTTGATCTTTTATTTTACGCATATAAATTAATATTAGCTTTCCTAATGTTAGTGAGTGACAGACATCTCCCAATTGTGCTCCTGTGTTGCCACCCTCAGCTGACAATCTGTGTGATAACCACCCCAATCTATCGCTAACCATTACAAAAAAGGTGCACATGGAAGGGACTTTGCACATTACAAACAGAAAATGTCCCAGCACACTTACCAGCCAGCCTGCAATAAAACCAAATTAGCCCTGTTAACAGTTCATGTTAAAACAGAGGTTTTATTTGCACACATTTGCAAATATACTGTATGTGAAAGTCACCAAGGCTTCCCTGTATACTGTGGTCCTAACACTTTAGTTTGGAGTGTCTCCAAGTTGGAGCACACATAGCAGGGGATTAAATTAAGGAAGGCTTTGCCTGGAGACACTCCTCCTTAAAGGTACAGGGACACATTGGATGACCAGAAAAAGCACAATGGCAGCTGAAGGTATCCAATGTGTCCCTGCATCAAATTCAGCCAACAAGCTGTGCAGATAAGTGGCAACCACTCAACCTATAACTAGCCTGTGCACTGTGCCCCCAGCAGTAAAAACAAATTAGTCCTGTCTAAAAGCTCATGTTAACACAGAGGTTTTAGTTGGAGCACATATAGTATAGAGAGTCTCCAACTTGGAGACACTCAAAACTATAGCATTAGGACCAAGGTATACAGAGGAGCCTTGGCGAGACACTGTGGCTTTCACATATATTTGCAAATGTGCACAACTAAACCATCAAAAAATGGTGTATTACATGCTGTTCATACTCACTCAGTCGCTATGAGACTTGTTTTCTGTATTCTGCAAAAAACCTGGTTGATCCTGCTGTTCTCTATCTCCACCTTCTGTTCATGTCCCCAATGCAGCTAGGGATTTTAAAGAGCAGTGTTGGCAGCTCTGCACATGCTCAGTTTTCAGTGAGTTTCTATGCTGAGCGTTTTGTCATGTACCTTATCCGAGGCCAAGATGCTGAGAGAGGCTCCCCTGGCGGCTGAGCGCAATTTACCCCTGAAGGTGATACAGAAGGTATAATGCTCAAAGAAGCATGGGTTGCCAGCAGGGTGTGAAGGACCTGAGCAGATGACCACTTGCAGGCTACTTGAGGATGTAGCTGGAGTGCTGGAGTTAGTCCTTAAAGAGCGGTGACAGGATACAGTGCGTAGGGTATCCGGAGAACTCAATAAAGGCCTGGCTGAGGATCCAACACTGGTGATCAGCTGAAACTACTTAAAGAGACATTGGTGTGGTAAGCCGGGGTCATACACAGGTAGACAGACAGGTGTAACACGAAGCAAAGTCTCTGAGGCAAGCCAGGGTCAGTCACGGTTAAACAGGTGGGTTCAGGCAGAAGCAAGTCCGTAGGGTAACCCGGGGTCATATGCTTTGAATAAACTACCAGCAGAGGAAGTGAGACAATCAATTGTAAATGGCTTTGAACATGCTTGGGACAAACATAGATCTATACTCAAATACTATTACAAAAGAAAAAAAAGACAGGCAGACACGATAGACTATGAAGTCCTGTGACTTTCCTATGTTGATAAAAAAAGGTGGAAACAATTGTTTGAAAAATAAAATAAAAACATGGCAGTTGTTTCTGATACACAGCGCCTTAGCAAATGTCATCAAGTCAGAATTTACATTTTCTTAGACTGTCTACATCTGAAAGCAGATTTCAGAAGCAGAAAAGCAGCAGATCTCTTGTAAAGACTTTTTCTAGGTCAGGGTTGGAGTGGAGATGAGCTCATGTATACTCTAAAATAATCTCTAGCTGAATACCAAACTTGCATTTTTTTTCTCACTCCAGTGAACTGTGGCTTATTCCCACCCTTCAACATGTCATGAAGGGGTTGTAAAGGCTTGTGCTTTTTCACCTTAATGCATCCTATGCATTAACCACTTAATAACCGCCCTATAGCCGAATGACGGCTTTAGGGCGGTTTCTTAACTGTGGGAGGCCGTCATATGACGTCCTCCCAGAATTCCGCTCTCGCGCGTCCCCTGGGGCGCGCACTCGAGAGCATCCGTGACCGCCGGGTCCACAGGACCCGGCGCATCACGGATCACGGTAAACGGCCGCTCGTCGCGGCCGTTTACCACGTGATCGCTCCGTCAAATGACGGAGTGATCACTTGTAAACAAACCGGCGTCATGTTATGACGCCGGTTCCTCCCTCCCCCTCTCTGTACCGATCGGAACAGCGGAGGGGGAGGAGATCGGTGTCAGCAGCGATGTGGGCTGCATCTGCAGTGCCCACATCGCTGCTCACCGAAAATTAACCCCTCAATTCCCTGCAAAAACTCTGCAATACCCTGCCATTAGTCTGCCATAGTCTGCCATAGTCTGCAACACTTTGAAATAGTCTGCAACGCTCTGCAATAGTCTGCAATGCTCTGCAATACCCTGCAACGCTCTGCAATAGTCTGCAACGCTCTGCAATAGTCTGCAACGCTCTGCAATAGTCTGCAACGCTCTGCAATAGTCTGCAACGCTCTGCAACACTCTGCAATGCTCTGCAACGCCCGCCAATACCCTGCAACACTCTGCAACGCTCTGCAACGCCCGCCAATACCCTGCAACACTCTGCAACACCCGCCAATACCCTGCAACACTCTGCAATGCTCTGCAACACTCTGCAATGCTCTGCAACACCCACCAATACCCTGCAACACTCTGCAATGCTCTGCAACACCCGCCAATACCGTGCAACACTCTGCAATGCCCTGCAACACCCTCCAATATCCTGCCATACTCTGCAACGCCATACTCTGCAACGCCATACTCTGCAACGCCATACTCTGCGATACCCAGCCATACTCTGATATACCCAGCCATACCCAGCCATAGTCGGTGATACCCTGCAATACCCAGCCATAGACACCCCCCCCCCTCCCGCCGCCCTCCGGTGCTTCTACCGACTAACCAATACTATCAAATCCAGAATCTTTTTTTTTTTTTTTTTTTCAGGCTTCCCAGCTTAGAGGTGAGATGCGGGGTCTTATTGACCCCATATCTCACTGTAAAGAGGACCTGTCATGCCATATTCCTATTACAAGGGATGTTTACATTCCTTGTAATAGGAATAAAAGTGATCAAAAAATATATTTTTGGGGAAAAAAATGTCAAACTAAAATAAATAAAGTAAAATGAACAATAATTTTTTTTTTTTTTTTTTAAAGCGCCCCTGTCCCCATGTGCTCGCATGCAGAAGCGAACGCATACGTAAGTCCCGCCCACATATGAAAACGGTGTTCAAACCACACATGTGAGGTATCGCTGCGTACATTGGAGCGAGAGCAATAATTCTAGCCCTAGACCTCCTCTGTAACTCAAAACATATAACCAGTAAAAAAAAAATTAAATCGTCGCCTATGGGGATTTTTAAGTAGCGACGTTTGGCGCCATTCCACGAGCCTGTGCAATTTTGAAGAGTGACATGTTAGGTATCTATTTACTCGGTGTAACTTCATCTTTCACATTATGCAAAAATTGGGCTAACTTTACTGTGTTTTTTTTTTTTTTTTAAGCACAAAACAGTTTTTTTTCCAAAAAAAAAGCATTCGAAAAATTGCTGCGCAAATACCGTGCGAGATAAAAAGTTGCAACGACCACCATTGTATTCTCCAGGGTGTTTGCTAAAAAAACATATATAATGTTTTGGGATTCGATGTAATTTTCTAGCAAATAAATGATGATTTTTACATGTAGGAGAGAAATGTCAGAATTGTCCTGGGTGCTCCAGAACGCCTGATGGTGCTCCCTGCATGTTAGGCCTCTGTATGTGGCCACACTGTGTAAAAGTCTCACACATGTGGTATCGCCGTACACGGGAGTAATAGCAGAATGTGTTTTGGGGTGTAATTTGTGGTATGCATATGCTGTGTGAGAAATAAACTGATAATATGACAATTTTGTGAAAAAAAAAAAAAAGTAAAAAAAATCTTGATTTTGAAAAGAATTGTGGGAAAAAATGACAACTTCAAAAAAACTCATCATGCCTCTTACTAAATACCTTGGAATGTCTTCTTTCCAAAAAGGGGTCATTTGGGGGGTATTTGTACTTTTCTGGCATGTTAGGTTCTCAAGAATTGAAATAGGCCGTCGGTACTTCAGGTGTGATCAATTTTCAGATATTGGCACCATAGCTTGTGGACTCTATAACTTTCACAAAGACCAAATAATATCCACCAATTTGTACTTATTTTTACCAAAGATATGTAGTGGTATAAATTTTGGCCAAAATTTATGAAGAAAAAATTACTAATCTGCTAAATTTTATAACAGAAATGAAGAAAAATTCATTTTTTTACAGAATTTTCTGTATTTTTTCTTTTATAGCACAAAAAATAAAAAACCCAGCGGTGATTAAATACCACCAAAAGAAAGCTCCATTTGTGTGAAAAAAAGGACAAAAATTTCATATAGGTCCAGTGTTGCATGACTGAGTAATTGTCATTCAAAATGTGAGAGCACCGAAAGCTGAAAATTGGTCTGGTTATTAAAGGTGTTTAAGTGCCCAGTGGTCAAGTGGTTAAAGTGGTGTTCCGGCCAAAATGATACTTTTGAAATAAAAATAACCCTATAATACACAAGCTTAATGTATTCTAGTAAAGTTAGTCTGTAAACAAAGGTCCGTTTTGTTAGGTTATTGCAGCATTTTGTAACTTTATAAACTTGCAGCAGACCGTGGCCATCTTAGGTGTGGGCATCTGAAGCCAGACTGTATTCCTTCCTGGATCTCAGCCTTGCATACCTTGCACATGCTCAGTGCTGCACATTACCACCAGCACATGTACTCCAGCACATTGCCGCAATCACATCACGCTGCCCCTGCCCCGACACTGCTCCCATCACACTGTCCTTTTTACAAATCATTCAACATGCTGTGGTGTCCCCATGGATGACCAACATACTTACCGCTCAGAAATAGCTGCTTGCCTTCTTATCCTCCAAACGTAATGACCATGTCCACCACAGACGACCTTGCTGGTTTGGAAGCTAGGGTAACTCTGGCAACAAAAGCCTGGGTGCCCTTATTTAAAATGTCACCAGCCACCACATTGCAATGAGTCATTTCCAGTTTTGAAATAATGCGATGCTACAGCCCAGCCACGCCTATTGCCTCCAGGGATTAATGACAAACATCTCCCAGGAGGCATAGCGGACCGAGAATCACGTACTTACCTGAGCCCTGATTTGCCATCGGCGCATCCCCACCATCCCTCTCTCCACGGGTTCCCATCTCTTGATTGGATAGATTGATAGCAGCGCAGCCATTGGCTCCCGCTGCTGTCAATCAAATCCAATGATGCGGGCACTGGGGGTGGGGCCAAGTCCTGCATTCAGCCTCTATGGACGCTGAATTCTGGACTCGGGAGCGCGCCCGCAAGGTAATTACCTCAGGAGATCGCTTCTCCAGGGAGGTTATCTAATGTGGGGAGGAGCCGCAAGAGCCGCCGAGGGAAACCAGCAATGCATGTTCGGGGCCACACTGTGCAAAACCAGCTGCACAGTGGAGGTAAGTATGACATGTTTGTTATTTAAAATAAAAAAATTATACTTTTGTATCACTTTAATGTTTACATGAGTTGTGGTCGGGAATGACTGAGTAGAAAAGAGCACACATTCAGAATTGTAGATGAGTTTGGAGGACTCCCAAGGTCATCTCCAAATAAGAGGTCCACTAAAATGCTTTTACTCATCTTCCTGAGCTACAAAGGTTTACTGTATAAAAACTGCTTCTTGGCAAAGTATGAAATGATATCTGAACCCTGATGATGGTATAAATTTTTGTTTTGTAGAATACCCATGGATGCCAGAGGTGGAAGAGATACAGACACCAATTGTACTCCATGACACCCCGGCCACCCTGCAGTATCGTATCTCCAATTATTTCCCCAACACCATCACTGTGACCTGGCTGAGAAAAAGCAAGAATCAGGAGATATGCGAGACTGATAAAAATACAACAACCCCCAGGAGAGAGGCTGATAACACATACAGCTGTACAGCAAGTCTGACCATCACCCCTACACTGAGTGTCCACCAGGGGGCAGAATACATCTGTAGGGTGGATCACCCCTCTCTGGAGAGACCCATCGAGAGAACTAAAAAACTTATTGTAAGGGGTAAGTGTTTGTATTATTTGGACAGATCACACAACACAATGGTTCCCTAAAGAGGCCCTGTCACTGTAAACAACTGTGGTAAAAGCACGGAAAATCAAATATTTTAAACTCCGTATTGCAGTGTTTTTCCTTTTCAAAAAAAATATTTCTTATTGACCTGCAGTGTACCAGTTCCCTAGCCCAGCCCTCTCTCCTCCTTGCACACCATAATCCTCTCCTTCTCTGGGAGTAGATAATTGATGTCTGTGCTGGCCCAGTTCATCCAACCCTCCCTTCACCTTTCTAATAGAGATGAATGAATATGTCTGGTTTGACTTGCGGGAGGTTTTATCTCATCTTGAATTCTTATCATTGCAAACCTGGAGGCATAAAGTTCATCTTTCCAAAAAAAAAAGAAAACAACTTGCTATGCTGGTAATAAGAGCCTATAGAAAAAAACTAACTGTGCAGCTTTGACAAAAGTTGAATAATGCTCTTACTATAGGTGTAGACCATTTACATACCTCATGAAGACTGACTGAATAACTCACAGATTGCATCGCCCCATCCTGTCTTGTTGATAGGATGTTACTAAGACACACCAACTGTTACTGTTCATGCCCACCATGACAGGAGTGAGCTCTTTCTCTGATTCAAACCCCCTCAACATGCGCTTCTGTCCCCTGATGCAGCAACTCCGAACCCAGTGTTTGGGAGCTCACTCCTGTAATGGTGGGGGTGAACAGTAACAGTTAGGAGCCTCTTAGCAATGTGCTAACCACAACACAGGATAGGACAATGTCATCTCTGGGAGTTGTAAATGGCCTACACGAGAGCCCGTTCACACTCGTGCGACTCACAGACGCGACCTGCAAACGACTTCAGCGGCGACTTGCAAAACGACTTCTGTATAGAAGTCAATGCAAGTCGCCTGAAGTCGCCCCAAAAGTAGTACAGTAACCTTTTTTCTAAGTCGGAGCGACTTGAGTCGCTCCTATTAGAACGGTTCCATAGTACAGAATGGAGCGCGACTTGTCAGGCGGCAAAGACAAGTCACCCCTGTGTGAACCGAGCCTTATAGACAACTTTGGTCAAAACTACACAGTTTGTTTTTATATACAGACGCCCTTTACTTGCAAAGGCAGTTTTTTTGCTTTTTGTTTTGTAACGGTGAACCATGCCTTTAACCACTTCCTGACCGGCGCACACAGATATAAGTCAGCAGAATGGCACGGACAGGCAAATGGGCGTACAGGTACGTCCCTTTAAATTTGCTGCCGTGCCATCGCATTTGTGCGCTGGTCGGGACCTCCACGAGTTCGGCCATGGGTCCCGCAGACTCGATCGCTGCAGGGATACCCGCAATCGTCTCACGGGGAGGAAGAACGGGGAGATGCTAAACTAAACAAGCATCTCCCCGTTCTGCTTAGCGATGAAGTTTCTCCCTTTAAAGTGGATGTAAACCTAAAAAATGTATTTTTAAATGAAGACTTCTACCTGGTACATTGGAGGATGTCAAGTCATCTGTGCCCAGTCTTGCTATGAAAAGTTAATCCAGCTCTGAGCAATTCTCTTGTCTTTTTTTATCATGGGGAACGGCGTGTCATGCGACTTTGCAGTCCCAAGTCACAGGGCAAGTGGCCCAAGTGTGAAAGGGGCCTAAGGGTACATGCAAGAGTCATGTATATGTGTATAGATTAATATTGTGCCATTAGTTTATACTGGGTGAGTGGTGGTTTTACATCCTCTTTAAGGTAAGACCTGACCTTTCCTGCAAAAGCAAATCAAATGTCCTAGTATATGCCAAGACTTTCATAAAGATTAAATGTAGTTGTCCACTACAAAGGGAAGAAAATTGTTGGTGTGGAGGGAAGATTGGCATGTCTAAAAACACATCTTTGATATTGAATGAAGCCTAGAATTGTCCTGGCTGAAGGGCTGCTATGACTGATGTTGTTTCCACCTGGAACTTCGTGACTTTCAGATTAAGGTTCAATGTTTTGAGGTCCAGAATAGGTTTGACCTGCCCATTTGGTTTGGGAACAGTAAACAGGTCTGAGTTGAACCCTGATATCCTGAACTTGGGATACAACTTTCAACAAATCCACTCTGTGCTGAGGAGATGACAACCAAAAATTAGATGGAGGATGGATCTGAAATTGTGACCAGAGCACACAACCTTTTGCACCCAGAAGTTTGATATCTCCTGGCACTAGATGTTTGCAAAGGTCAACCTACTGATTACAGTGGAGGTGCCCCTTCACTGTGAAGGGAATTAAAGACCAGACTTAGCCCTTGTACACACGGTCGGACATTCTGCCAACCAAATCTGTCGGATTTTGCGCGTCGTATTTTGCCTGTCGGATTTTGTCCGAAACTGTTGCATACACACGGTCGGACTAAATTGTCGAAAAATCCGATCATTCAGAACGTGATGACGTAATTTCGTTACGATGGGACTATGTTCAGGCTAGTAGCCAATAGCTTTGATGTAGGAATTTGATCTGAGCATGCGTGGCACTTGGTCCGATCAAAATTCTCTACACATGATCGGAGTATGTCCGATCGAACCAGTTGGTCAGAAAATATTTCCAACATGTTGCGTTTTTCACCTTATTGCATTCTATGCATTAAGGTGAAAAACCTTCTATAGTGTATCTGCGCCCCCCGAGCCCCCCTCATACTTACCTGAGCCCCGTAATTCCCGTGACGCTGGCATCTTCACTATGGGCACCCGGCTGTGACAGCTTGCGGCACATGTGCAAGTCACGCTCCGCATTGTGATTGGTGGATGTAGTCTCCCGGGACTTGTCAGTGTCCCAGAAGACTGCAGGGGGGGAGCATAATGCGGCACACAGAATGAAAGTGGGAAGCAGGTGCCTGTCAAAACCGCTCTCCCGCGCGCTCTCCCGCGCGCTCTCCGATGCCCTTTTTTTTTTTTATTGCATTTTAGTGGAAATATGAGATGTGAGGTCTTTTTGACCCCCCAGATCTCATATTTAGGAGGTCCTGTCATGCTTTTTTTTCTATTACAAGGGATATTTTCATTCCTTGTAATAGGAATAAAAGTGACACAATTCTTTTTTTTTTTTTAAAGAACAGTGTAAAAATAAAAGGTAAAATAAATAAGAAAAAACATTTTTTTTTTAAGCACGCCCATCCCACCGTACTCACATGCAGAAGCGAACGCATACGTGAGTAGCGCCCACATGTGAAAACGGTATTCAAACCACACATGTGAGGTATCACCATGATCATTAGCGCAAGAGCAATAATTCTAGTCCTAGACCTCCTCTGTAACTCACAACATGTAACCTGTAGAATTTTTTTAAACATCGCATATGGAGATAAAAGTTTGTCACAATTCCACGAGTGGACGTAATTTTGAAGCGTGACATGTTGGATATCAATTTACTCTGTGTAACATCATCTTTCACAATATACAAAATGGGCTAACTTTACTGTTTTATTTTTTAATTTAAAAAAGTGTATTTTTCACAAAAAAGTTTGCTTGTAAGACTGCTGCACAAATGCGATGTGACAGAAAGTATTGCACCGACCGCCATTTTATTCTCTAGGGTGTTAAAAAATAGAAATATATAATGTTTGGGGGTTTTAAGTAATTTTCTAGCAAAAATAACAAATTTTAACAACAAGTTTTAAAAATAGGCCCGGTCCTTAAGTGGTTAAACTGTTTTGTTATATCTGTTTAATAAGTGCAAAAAAAATAAAAAATCAGTAAATCCTGCCAGAAATCCGGTGCTATCCTCTGCACTCTGCAGTCTTATTTCAAGCATTGTTATCAGTCCTGTCCAGACTTCCTTCCTGAACTAGAGAAATGATCCTTACACCCTTCATATCTTAGGTCCACCTTTCTCAACCTTTTCAACACAGAGGAACCCTTGAAATAGTTCTCCAGTCTCAGGGGAACCCCTGCTAAAAATTAGACATCTACAACTCATGATACATTAGTGTGATGGTCAGTGGGAAGAATGGTCCTTACACTTGTGGTCATTGGGAAGAATTACCTTCTTACAGATAGCTAAAAAGATCAATGGTGTCAGTGGGAACTTATCTGAGAGGCAGAAATGGCCCAATGCTGAAGGAACCCCTAGCAACCCCTGGAGGAACCCTAGTTGAGAATTACTGTCATAGGGTGACAACAATGTTCCTCCATACAGTACATACAGGTTAGAGAAGCAGCATATAATCACAATCTAGTGTGATCCCTGTAGTGCCCTGATCTTTCCTATAGTGAGTACCGGCTAGTTTAGTTCGGAAGGTTGAGAGTTTTTTAACAATGAGTGAGTGTTGTCACCTCAGGACAGGAAGTGTTACTGGCAGAATGATCAGGGAAAAATGAAAGAAAATAAGAGACTAAGAAAAGGAAACAAATGCAGCCACCACATCTAACGCCATGTAAACTGTGATATATTACATTTTTTGTTCCTGGGATTGGATAATCTATAAAATGCTATTTGTGTATTCCAGCGAAACCCCAGATGGAGAAGCCTATAAAGATCACTATGGGGGGTTCCTCTCGTGTTCTCTTCACACTCAATCTACAGAAGTTTTACCCGGAAAATATTGAAATAGAATGGAGATGTGAATGTAAAGATGAAAAGATCAAAATGACATGGGACAACAACTCAAAAAAATGTAAGGATCTCACACACGGTGTCACCAGTGTTGGCAGCATTCCTATGAAGGTGTTTGATGATCTGCAGACCAAAGTCTCTGTAACATGGAAACACGACTCTATGGAAGAACCGGAGACCAGAACACTGACTATAAGAGGTAAGGGAGAGAATATATCAAGGTCAAGGATCATAAATATAATAATGAAAGAATATTGTGTCATTCCCAACAACAATAAAACCAACTGTGTGTACACAATATTTATTTTAAAGGGTAATTCCACTTAGGCTCAGTTCACACAGGGGCGACTTGTCCAGGCGACTTCGCCGCCTGACAAGTCGCACCCCGTTCTGTACTACGGAACCGTTCTAATAGGAGCGACTCAAGTCGCTCCGACTTAGAAAAAAGGTTCCTGTACTACTTTTGCGGCGACCTCGGGCGACTTGCATTGACTTCTATACAGAAGTCGTTTTGCAAGTCGCCGCTGAGGTCGCGGCAGGTCGCGGCGCGGCAAGTCGTGCCGCGTACGGTGTGAACCGAGCCTTAGGCAGAAAAAAGAATAGACGTAAAAAAAATATTATAGCATATACTATTTCTACACAAGTCATATTGTAATACTGTATTTGCCGGTGTATAAGGCAACCCCCTAATTTTACAGGTTTTTAAGATGTTTTGCCCGTACTCACCGTTTAAGACGACCCCCCCTTCCCGAGGCTTCCGACGCTTCATATCCCTCTTCTTCGTTCTTGCTGGAGCCATTTCCTTCTTCTTTCTTGCTGGTGCTGGAGCCAATCACGGCAAGCGATGTATTCTATTAATGAATACAAAGCCTGCTTGGATTGGCAGAGGCTGTAACATCATCAGCCCGCGCCTCTCTGACTCTCAAAGCCAATCCGAGCAGGCTACTGTATGTAGCCTGCTCGGATTGGCAGAGGTTGTTACTCCAATCCAAGCAGGCTCTGTATTCATTTGAATACATCGCTCACTGGGATTGGCTCAGCAGTATATACTGTATGTAGCTGAAGCCACATACAGTATTACCGCACATCCAGCAGGCATCCCAGCAGCTGACCCGGCGTATAAGACGACCCCTGCTTTTTGGCCAGTTTTCTTAAGTATAAAAGGTCGTCTTCTTAAGTATAAAAGGTCGTCTTATACACCGGAAAATACGGTATGTTAATTCTGTAAAAACTACCTTTCTTTTCAATCGTTTGATTGGCTCTCTGATTTTCCCAGAGCTCTGCGCTAAGATACAAGTTAAATTTTAGGCATCCCCTGCTATAGAAATGTTATTTCTAATGAGATACCCTACATATTTTAAACACTTCTAAAGGGATGCAGACCCTGCTGGTTTTTGCATCAGAACACTGGAAGTTCACCAGGTGATTATAATGAACTAGCCCCTCCCATTCAGAATCAGTATCCAACGGAAAAATCCTTGAAATTGTATTAAATCACCCAGAGGAGATTGATTTTTATTTTTTTTTCTTAACAAAAGTGAAGTTACTCTTTACATCAACTTAGCAAACATCTGTTTATTTGATCATACATTTTATCATCTTCTCTATAATATTAATGACAGTTTTTACCATTTACCAACTGCCTGCCTGTAAATATACGTCCTGATTTTACAGCAGAATACCAGGGTTATCGCTCCAGCTAGGTGCCATAACCCCAGTATTCAAATTTTCAGCAGCTGTCACTCTTTCTTCTAAAAGTGTTCCATGTGGATCACTTTTAGAAGCAGTGGGAGAGGTGAAGTACAATTTTTAAGCATGACATGTTAGGTATCTATTTATTCTGCTTAACATCATCTTTCGTATTTTACAAATTTTTGTTATATATTGTGTTTTTTTTTTAAATTAATTAAAGTGTATCTTTTTACAAAATAAATGCCTTTGAAAAACCACTGCGCAAATACCGTGTGACATAAAAAATTGTCACGACTGTCATTTTATTCTCTAGGGCCTCTGCTAAAAAAAATATATATATAATGTTTGGGTGTTCTAAGTAATTTTCGAGCAAAGATATACTGAAACAAAAGGTGTCAGAATGGGCCTGGTTCTTAAGTGGTAGTCCAGCTCCACCTAATATATATTTTTTGGACCTCTGGCATCTTTTTCCCCATCTCTGTCCCTGCTGTAGAAATGCCTCTTTTATGTCTTGTCCTAGTGACCAAACAGAAAGTGATGGCAATAAAAACCTGGCAGAGGTTCTCACCCTTCCCTGCTCTATTTTAAAGATGTTTTACTACTGTTGTTGACCTCCTTGGGTCACTTTGTATCTCAGTGTCCACACAGAAAGTGATTGAGAAACATTTCAAATGGCGATATATATAAAAAAATATATATAAAGTGGGGTGCCCCCTAAAAAAAAAAAAAAAAAAATGTAAAAGTCAGCAGCTACAAATACTGTAGCTGCTGACTTTTAATAATCGGACACTTACCTGTCCCAGGGTCCAGCGAAGCGGGGGAACAAAGCCCCCCATGTTCCTTGCTCCACTCGCGGCGCCGGCATTCTTACTGTGGACACCAGCCTGTGGCGTCAGAGCCGGGCACCCTCTGTGCATGCGCGAGCAGCGCCGCGTGCCATGATAAGTCGCACAGTCATCTAGGACACGTGACACTAGAGGAAAAATTACCTTTGCAGTGAGACTAGTATTGAAAGAGTAAATGCTCATTTTGTGTAGAGGGAACAGAAAAAGTAACTACATTTACCTTACTCCTAGGGTCGCCACCTTTTCTTCAAGTCAAACCCGAAGCCTTTAGAGGGGCACGGCAATTTTTTTTTTTTTAAGTATAAACTATTCATATATTTTGCTATTAAATAAGATTTCTAATCATATGAAGTTAATAACAGTCCCCCTTTATATCAAAGTCCACAGAGTTCCCCTTTTACATCTGAACTTGCAGAGTTCCCTTTCACTGTAAGGGGGGACTCTGCAGACTCTGATATAAGGGAGAACTCTAACATAAGGGATGCTCTGGGAACCCTGATTTAATAGGTAACACTGAGAACTCTGATGTATGGAGAGGACTCTGATGTAAGGGGGAACACTGGGGCCTTTGGTGTAAAGAGGAAATCTGATGTAATTGCTGCTCTGAGAACCCTGATTTGCCTTAGTGTACTCACTCAGAGGCAGGAGATAGAACGGGGGAGACTTCAGTCACAGACAGGGATGGATGGTGAGCTCACTCACCCCTTGGCAGTCAGCATCTCTCATCCAGATGTATCCGAGGCTTCTGGACTTCAAATTTCCGGCCCAAACTTACTTTCCTATTCTGGGGCACAGCACCAGGGATTGGAGTGTGGGCAGACACAGAGGGGTGGGGGGGTAAGAGGCGCAGATCGCACCCTCTTTCCCCTCCTGTCTATGTGTGTGTGTTTGGGGGGGGGGGGGGGGTTGTTAGTTCTGGTTTTGGGCAGTGTTAAAGAGTGTAAAGCCACGTACACACGTAGCCGTCTGTCCGACGTACTTAGACTGGCGGACTTCCCGCCAAACTGTCCGTCGGACTTTCCGAACGGGCTACTTGCCCACACACGGCACTTTTTGAGCGGACTAATACGACGTACTATCCGCCCTACTTTTCAAATGAACGGACTCGCCCACACACGCGGAGGAAAGTCCGCTCATTTCGAGCGCGTCTCCAGGTAGGCGGGGCCCACGTAAGTCCGCCGTACTATCCGCCCTACTTTTCAAATGAACGGACTCGCCCACACACGCGGAGGAAAGGTAGGCGGGGCCCGCGAAGGAGATGTTGCTGGCCCCGCCACCTGGTATGGACTTAAAGGGGAACCCCAACGCCGAAAAAAATTGGGGTGGGGGTCCCCCCCAAGTCCACAACAGACCCTTGTCCGAGCACGCTACCCGGCCGGCCAGGAAAGGGAGGCGAGCGAGCGCCCCCCACCCCAAAGCACCTTGTCCCCATGTTGATGAGGACAAGGGCCTCTTCCCGACAACCCTGGCCGTTGGTTGTTGGGGTCTGCGGGCGGGGGGCTTATCAGAATCCGGGAGCCCCCTTTAATAAGGGGGCCCCCGGATACCGCCCCCACCCTATGTGAATGAGTATGGGGTACAATGTACCCCTACCCATTCACCTGTAAAATAAAAGTACAAAAAAAACACAACACACGAGATAAAATACTTTATTGCACAGCTCCGGGGGTCTTCCGTCTTCGGGGGTCTTCTCGCCGGACTCCTCCACTATCTTCTTGTAGCTCTTTTGCTAGCGGAGGAGCCCAGCTTTCTTCCTCGCCGCCGGCCTCTTCTTCCGACTTCGGGGGTCTTGTCCCCCTCTTCGGTTCTTCTGTCGAGTCAACATCTCCAGGAGAAGAAGGAGAAGAAGAAGAAGAAGAAGAAGAATGGAAGGCGGCGGCGACAGAAGACCGGGCCACCGCCTGTAAAAGAGCTATAAGAAGGCGCGGTGGCCCGGCAGAAGAACCGAAGAGGGGGACAAGACCCCCGAAGTCGGGAGAAGAGGCTGGCGGCCAGGAAGAAAGCCGGACTCCTCCGCTAGCAAAAGAGCTACAAGAAGATAGCGGAGGAGTCCGGCGAGAAGACCCCCGAAGACGGAAGACCCCCGGAGCTGTGCAATAATGTATTTTATCTCGTGTGTTGTGTTTTTTTTGTACTTTTATTTCACAGGTGAATGGGTAGGGGTACATTGTACCCCATACACATTCACATAGGGTGGGGGGCTGGTATCCGGGGGGCCCCCTTATTAAAGGGGGCACCCAGATTCCGATAAGCCCCCCCGCCCACAGACCCCGACAACCAACGGCCAGGGTTGTCGGGAAGAGGCCCTTGTCCTCATCAACATGGGGACAAGGTGCTTTGGGGTGGGGGGGCCGCGCGGCCCCCCTTCCCCAAGGCACCCCCCATGTTGAGGGCACGCGGCCTGGTACGGCTCAGGAGGGGAGACGCTCGCTCGCCCCCCTTTCCTGGCCGGCCGGGAGATCCGCTCGAAATGAGCGGACTTTTCTCCGGGCGGGAAAAGTCCGCTCATTTCAAAAGTACGGCGGACTGGCACACACACGGCCGGATTGTCCGCCGAAATGCGAGTACGGCGGGCAGATTGGTGTGCAACACGGCATTCTAAGTCCGCCGTACTTTCGGGTCAAAAAAGTATGCCAAAGGCTACACATGGGGGGGATTGTCTGGCGGACTTGAGTTTGCCGGACTTTTCCACCGGATTGTTTGATCGTGTGTACGCGGCATAACAGACACTTTCAGCTTAGATAACTGCAGCCAGTAACACTGCTGGGAAGTCATAGTCCAGTCTAAATAATGTATCTGGGTTTCAGGCAGTCTGAAACCCGAATGGATGATTCCAAACCGGAACTGTCCGGGTGAATCCTGGACAGGTGGCAACCCCACTTACTCCTCCCTCACCCACAACCAGTGCTCTTCTCCATTCACTCTAATGTTCTCATGTGGTGCCTGTGACCAGCAGAGGGGTGAATAGAAGCGGCTTTGAGGGGCCAGTCATGCAGCTCAGAGGAAGCCTGTGGGTGCGAGGAATAAGGTAAGTATAGATGCTTCTTTGCCCCCCCGACAAAACAAGCATTTAACCCCTGCAGAGGCTGGGGAAGTCCTTTTTTAGAGGTTTAGCTTTAAAATGAGTTATGTTGTATTACCTGTTTTCACAAGCTTTACAGTAGCAGTAAAAAGGACGGTTCCTATGGGACTGAAGTCATCCCATCTGTACATCATTTTGTATGGAAAACTTCACTTGTTGCTTTTTAAAGAATTCCATCCATTGTGAGATATGGACTGACTTGTGTGTCTCTTGTTAATTACTTTGTGTTGCAGATCTGCCCTGGTGTCCAAAAGTTGGAGAGATCAAAATTCCCAAATTGGAGGAAGATAAAAAGGAATCTTGTCTGACCTGTGATATCTCCGGATATTTCCCAGATCATCTGAAAGTGATTTGGTTTAAGAAGGAACCCGGAACAGACTTACAAGCCAATATGGCACCTGTGTCTAAAGATACTTACAAAGTTTCCAATGAGAAGAAGGAGCAGAAAGATAAGACGTTCTCCAATAAGTCATCTCTGACGTTCACCCCATCATATGGCAGAGATCAGGGGGCCGAGTTCATCTGTAGAGTGGAACATCCCACCCTGGAGCATCCAATAGAGAGAAGAACGGGTCCTATAAGGATAGGTACACTTTTTCTTAATACGACTGTTAACACATAACCATTAAGTAACTCCTTACATTGAGGCTGCATTTACACAATATGCATGTAGACTAATATGGAACCTGCCCATCAGCACCAGGCAATTGTACAAAAGTCAAATTTCTGTAAATTTTTTATTCTATCTTTTCATGTGACAACACTGAAGAAATGACACTTTGCTATAATATAAAGCAGTGAGTGTACAGCTTGTATAATGGTGTAAATTTGCTGTCCCCTCAAAATAACTCAACACACAGCCATTAATGTCTAAACCGCTGGCAACAAAGGTGAGTACACCCCTAAGTGAAAATGTCCAAATTGGGCCCAAAGTGTCAATATTTTGTGTGGCCCCCATTATTTCCCAGCACTGCCTTAACCCTCTTGGGCATGGAGTTCACCAGAGCTTCACAGGTTGCCACTGGAGTCCTCTTCCCCTCCTCCATGACGAGATCACAGAGCTGGTGGATGTTGGAGACCTTGCGCTCCTCCACCTTCCGTTTGAGGATGTCCTACAAATGCTCAATAAGGTTTAGGTCTGGAGACATGCTTGGACAGTCCATCACCTTTACCCTCAGCTTCTTTAGCAAGGCAGTGGTTGTCTTGGAGGTGTCTTTGGGGTCTTTGCTCTGCTTCAGTATGTCACAGTACATGTTGGCATTCATGGTCCCCTCAATGATCTGTAGCTCCCCAGTGACGGCAGCACTCATGCAGCCCCAGACCATGACACTCCCACCACCATGCTTGACTGTGGGCAAGACACACTTGTCTTTGTACTCCTCACCTGGTTGCCCCCACACACGCTTCTCACCATCTGAACCAAATAAGTTTATCTTGGTCTCATCAGACCACAGGACATGGTTCCAGTAATCCATGTTCTTAGTCTGCTTGTCTTCAGCAAACTGTTTGCGGGCTTTCTTGTGCATCATCTTTAGAAGAGGCTTCCTTCTGGGACTACAGCCATGCAGACCAATTTGATGCAGTGTGTGGTGTATGGTCTGAGGACTGACAGGCTGACCCCCCCACCCCCTCCAGTTCCAGTTTAATAAGAAGGTGACCCTATCTGTCTAAAAGCAAACTAAAAATTGATCACAATAATGATCTAACATATACACTTGCCGACCTGTACATATACTGCAACAGTATGGGCCAGCTGCACAGAGTTACAAATATATTTGTTATTTTGCTCTCCCAGGTAGGGGGCGTGCTGCTTCTGCTGTGATTAGTCACAGCAGAAGCTGATTAACAGGTGCCAACCAATGGCTGTCCGCTGCCACCCTCTGATAGTGGAGGAGGCAGACTGGATGGAGATCTGCATATATATAACAATGCAGAGCTCAGTCCTGTCAGCGGGGATGTGCTGGATTTTGTTTTCCCACAAAGCACATCCCTTAGTGAAAACAGCACACAGTCCACATAAACACTGGTTAGGCACACACTTCACCCTTTGATTGCCCTAGATCAGGGATATGCAATTAGCGGACCTCCAGCTGTTTCAAAACTACAAGTCCCATCATGCCTCTGCCTCTGGGTGTCATGCTTGTGGCTATCAGAGTCTTGCTGTGCCTCATGGGACTTGTAGTTCTGTAACAGCTGGAGGTCCGCTAATTGCATATCTCTGCCCTAGATGATTAATCTCTTCCCAGCCAGTGTCATTTGTACAGTGACAGTGCCTTCATTTAGCACTAATCACTGTATTAGTGTCACTGGTCTCCACAAAGTGTCAGTTAGTGTCAGATTACCCTCCATACTATCCCAGTCCTGCTATAAGTCACTGATCGCCACCATTACTAGGATGATTAAAAAAAAAATACAATTCTAGTTGAATTTTTATAGTTTGTAGACTTTACAAATATTTGTGTAAACCAATCAATATACACGTATTGGGATTTTTACCAAAAACATTTAGCAGACTACATATTGGCCTAAATTTATGAAGAAATTTGTTTATTTTCACATTTTTTTTATTAGGTGTGTTTTATAGCAGAAAGTAAAAAATATTGTTTTTTTTTTCAAAACTGTCAGTCTTTTTGTGTTCATAGCACAAAAAATGAAAACCGTAGAGGTGATCAAATACCACCAAAAGAAAGCTCAATTTGTGGGGGGGGGAAGGACACAAATAAAAATTTTGTACAGCGTTGCATGACCACACAATTCAATCAGATAAAATATTGCAGTGCTGTATAGCAAAAAAATGGCCTGGTCATGAAGGGGAGGGGGGTAAATCAACTGGATAAACTAGCAAATCCAGAAGAAATTACTCAAAAAGAAGAAATAAGAGTTTATAGACTATGTGGTCCCTAGTCAAAGTGCAGATTTGATTCCCATTTAAATATTGTGGAAGAATTTGGGATGGGCAGTTAAAGGGATTGTAAAGGCAGAAGATTCTTTATCTTAATGCATTCTATGCATTAAACGCTACCCGACCACCCGCCATCATTATACTGCGGCAAGGTGGCTGGACAGCGCGAACCACCGTAGGTGTACAACGGTCTGTGGTTGTGATGTAGCAGGCCCCATGGGTTCAGCAGACTTGATGTCCGCCGGTGACCCGTGATTGCTGTATACAGAGACAAAACGGGGATCTGCCTATGTAAACAAGGCAAATCCCTATTTTGACAGGGCGCATCATGGAGATCTGCTGTTGACCGTGCAATTGTCAGTTAAAGCGATGCAGGGCCGTATCGCAAGAAATGGTCTGGTTATTAAGGGGGCAAATCTTCTGGGGCTGAAGTGGTTAAGATAAAAAAAACATTTTGTGTGTAGAAGCCTCCCCAGCACCCCCTATTTGCTTACCTGAGCCCCTTCTCACTCCAGCAATGTCCACAAATGACTAAGTCGTCCGGGACACTACTCCTGATTGGCTGAGACACAGCAGCAGCGCCATTGGCTCCCGCAGCTGTCAATCACAGTCAGTCAGCCAATCAGGGGAGAGAGGTTGGGGCTCAATGTTTGAATGGACACACAGAGCTGTGACTCAGCTCGGGTGTCCTCATAGAAAGCTGCTGAGGGTGGAGGCACTTGATAGGAGGGAGGAGCCAGGAGCAGCAAAGAGGGACCCACAAAGAGGAGGATCTGGGCTGCTCTGTGTAATTTAATCTCAATATATATATACAGCTGTTCTGTGAAGCCCTCAGAAGTTTGTTAGAGAATCTTAGCGAACAAACAGCATCATGAAGGCCAAGGAACACACCAGACAGATCAGGAATAAAGTTGTGCAGAAGTTTAAAGCAGGGTTAGGTCATAAAAAATATCCCAAGCTTTGAACATCTCACTGAGCACTGTTCAATCCATCATCCGAAAATGGAAAGAGTATGGAACAACTGCAGACCTACCAAGACACGGTCGTCCACCTAAACTGACAGGCTGGACAAGGAGAGCATTCATCAGAGAAGCAGCTAAGAGGTCCATGGTAACTCTGGAGGAGCTGAAGAGATCCACAGCTCAGGAGGGAGAATCTGTCCACAAGACAACTATTATGCCCTGTACACACGAGCGGACATTCTGACAACAAAATCCTGGATTTATTTCTGACGGATGTTGGCTCAAACTTGTCTTGCATATACGGTCACACAAAAGTTCTCGGAACTTTTGACAGTCAAGAACACTACGACGAGCCGAGAAAATTAAGTTCAATGCTTCCGAGCATGCATCGTATTGTTTCTGAGCATACCTAGGAATTTTGCGCGTCGGAATTGCTACAGACGATTGGAATTTCCGTCGGAAAAATAGAGAACCTGCTCTCAATCTTTTGCTGGCAGAAATTCCACCAGCAAAAGTCTGATGGAGCATACACACGCTCGGAATATCTGACCAAAAGCTCCCATCACAATTTTTTTCCAATGGAAAATCCGCTCGTGTGTAGGCGGCATTAGAGTCTGCAAAAAACTTGAGACTGGGGCGGAGGTTCACCTTCCAACCTTCCAGCAGGACAGCAACCCGAAACATACAGCCAGAGCTACAATGGAATGGTTTAGAATAGATCAAAGCTTATTCATAGTGAGGAGAAACATAAAAAAAGATGGCAGCAATGGGTACTGTTTGGTAAAACGGAAGAGTTTTCCTGGGGTTACTGGAAAGAGGGGACGTCCAGGAAGATAAACGAAGGAGCGAGCGAGTGGGGGAGGGAGGGCTGTAGGCCCCCCCCTTTTTTTTTTTTTTGGGGGGGGGGGGGGTGGGTGTTAGGGAAAAATAATAAAATAAATGATAAAATGAATACAAATGCACACCACACTTTTCACATATTTATTTGTAAAAATGTTGAAAACCATTTATCATTTTCCTTCCATGTGCCACTTTCTGTTGGTCTGTCACATAAAATCCCAATAAAATACATTTACGTTTTTGGTTGTAACATGACATCATGTGGAAAATTTCAAGGGGTGTGAATACTTTTTCAAGACACTATAAGTATAACATGTTTGTTATTTATTTTTTATTTTTTTTAAACGAGACTTTACAATCACTTTACTGTAAGGAATTCTACAAACATCTTTCCACTGTCAAAGATTCTGAGAATACCTATCACCTTTATCTGTGATAGATTTAATGTTTGTCTGTTCAGCTATGCTAAAACATTCAACATTTACTATGGGGTAGAAATGAGCAAAAGACAAGAGCTTTGTGTAGCAGAACCTCCAAAGGGGATGCTGACTGATGATGAAACATGATTAAATAACAAACATGTTGTACTTACCTGCTCTGTGAAGTGGTTTTGCACAGAGCAGCCCAAATCCTCCTCTTCTTGTGTTCCCAGCCAGCACTTCTGGCCCCTCCTCTTGCTGAGTTCACCTACAACAAGCTGCTTGCTCTGGAGGCACTCATGCGCGCTCGCTCCCAAGCTTCCTCCTCACTGGCTGTGATTGACAGCAGGGGAAGCCAATGTACCCCTACTCCTTCACATTGGGGGGGGGGGGGGAGATTGTGATAAGCCCCCTGCCCGCAAACTGCCACAATCATAGCCCAGGGTTGTCGGGAAGACGCCCTTTTCCCCAACAAAATGCACCCCCTTCCCCCATGTTGAGGGCATGTGGCCTGGTATGGTTCTTGGGGGGGGGGGGGCGCTCGCTCATCCTGCATGCTCAGATAAGGGCCTTGTATGGACTGGGGGGGGACCTAGATGTGGCTCTTTTCATGTTTTTTTTTGCAGCCACAACGTCTGTTTAAATATCTTTTTTTTTCTTTAGAAGTATTAGTTTTGCTGCAGCAGGTTCTTTACATGGTACAGATGCACCACTTTACATGCAGACTAAGGGGACCCCAGGGCACTATATTTAAAGGAATTTTTCATTTTTATTGTTTCACTTTAAGCATTATTAAAATCAGTGCTCCTGAAAAAAATGATTGCTTTTAAAGATCTTTGCATTAATATACATGTCTCCCAGGGCAGTACTCGGGTCCCCATACCCTTTTTATGGCCAGTAATTTGCATATGAGCCTTCAAAATGGGAACTTTAGATTTTTCATGTTCGGGTCCCATAGACTTTAATAGTGTTTGCGGCTTGGGGCCAAATGTTTTCCCTGTTTGAGAGTTCTGGTGCAAACCAAGCAGGGTGATGTTTGGCGGCCCATCTCCATTAGACACTATAAGTAACCATCCTCCTGCAGCTTGTATGGAAAAAAAAACCATTTTGGGAAAGCCCCCGCTCTATAACTATGAAAAAGCAGAGAGCACAAGTGACAGGAAGGTAAGCCAGATGGAGGAATCCGAGAGAGATGCAGGTACATTCATATTAGATTTTATTTGCAACAGCTTCTGAGCAGTCTACAAGTTCAGGGTGACCCTATAGCTGAGGCCATCAGCAGGGGTCAGAGCTGTAAACAGTCCAGGATTGCAAAAATCAGCAATTGCTAGGTCTGCAGGGTCCCCAAATCAGGGGAGCTTGTCTCTCACTGACAGCTGATCTCAGAGACATTGATCTCCTGACTTCCCATAGGTGGATTTATTTTTTCACATTTTAGATTTGTACTTCCATTGTCTTGTTATTAGAGTATAACTAAAGGCAAAACTGTTTTTTAGTTATGGACAGAGGAGATGGTTTAGAACTTCTGTCAACTTTTATTGCTGTTGTAGTGGCCATAACCCTTTATAGGGTGGCCTTAACTTACTGGGCTTACCGGTTACTTCCGCTTGGCTGGTTCTTCCAGGTCTAGGGGTTCCCAGGGTTGATACCCAACAACTTGAACGCTGACACAAATAAAGTCCCTTTGAAAGGTTTTATTTTGCAGTGATAACATCCAATAACACAATCTCTCATGGGAACAGAGGGCACGGGTGAAGAACTCCGGCACCTTGAACTGCAGATCTAAAAAAGTCTCTAATTCCACCCAGAGAGTAGCCACTCGCAGTTGGGTACTTCAAGGCTGAACAGATCTCTAGCCAGAGATCATGGCAGTCAGCACGTTGACTCAAATCTTGAAACAATCCTACGAAGTGTACAAGTTGTAACTAAGGGTGAACAGGAACGTTTTTCTTCAGTACCTGGAACATTCTCTGTCTCCTTAATAGTACCGGAAAAAGAGTGGATTCGTCAGTGTCCTTCCCAACTCAGTAACCAGGCACTTCTCAGGATGCTACTTGTTGGCCCTCCTCCGAAGAGTCCTCCCCCGGTCACTTCCACGAGCTGTAGTGCCTCTCCAAGCCGAGAGCACACCCGGACACCTTGAATCCTCCCTCAGTTACTGCACCTCGGACTAGCCGGTTCCAAGACTCGGGAACAAACGGATCCCTACCCCAGACCAGGCAGGTCTATTGGGAGTAACTAACAGGAACATGTTGCGGGATGTCGAACACCCCGTGACCGGGACCCCTCACGGGGCTACCCCGGTCCTGGAAAAAAAACAGACCACACAGGCCTCACAAACTCCTCTCCCTTGAACACGTGACCTCAACATCTTAAGTACCCCTTCCCAGACTTTCCAGCGGGGCCCGGCACTCCCACTGATTCCGAGAAGGCTGATACTCAAAACGTCCAACCAGGCCTGGTTCTAGCCTGTAATGTGCACCTCACTGCTCACACGACCAGGCAGAACTTCTAAAACAGCCAGACTGATGTCAAGGCCGACCTACGTAATTAACCCTCAGAACCCCTACTGTTCTGAGGCAAAAACTACATTTACATCTGTATGACATTTTGTCCAAAATGTCATCCGCTACACTGTCTATGTCCTAATTAGGGAGATCCCCCTCTCTATTCGTCCTGTTTACCATTATCATTGAAAGTGAAAGTAAAATAAAATCCCAAATTTTAGGTTGTCCCCAGAAAAGTAACAGAGGGGAAATCTCCAAACAGGGACACTAGTTTTGGTGATCTGGGTGTCCCCAAGGGATTCCCTTAATTTGTAGGGATTTCCCCTCACTTCCTATTTTTGCTATGGGACAGGAAGTGAAGGTAAATCTCTGCAATGGGAAGCAGATGGCAAAAAATAAATTAACAGGGGTTATAACTCTACCTTACTCGATCAAAAATTAGAAAAAAATAAGTTTTTCCTATAGTTCTACTTTTTTAATTTTCTTTGATGCTCCCACTTCTAACACTGCAGCCCCTTCTTCCAGTCGATGTGTCTGGTCCTCTAATGTTCTCACAAAAATATCTAAATCAGACATCGTACCCACAATCTATTTGTACCTTATAGGAGTGTGTCATCTATATAAGACAAATACTGTACTGTAAAATACATTGTGACTTACAAATATCTTCTAAATACCTTTTTGTTTTCAGATCTGCCCCGTCCACAAGTTGGAAAGATCAATATTCCCAAACTGGAGGAAGATAAAGAGGCCACTCTGACCTGTGATATCTACGGATCTTTCCCAAAGTATATAAATGTGAGCTGGTATAGGAAGGAACCCGGGACAGACGCACATCCGAGTATAACACCTCTGCCTAATGATGCCTTTAAAATCCATACCAAGAAGATAGATAAAGATAAGACCTGTCAATCATCACTGACATTCACCCCATCACTCAGCAGAGACCAGGGGGCAGAATTCATCTGTAGGGTGGAATATCCCAGCCTGGAGCAGCCAGTAGAGAAGACAACGGGTCCTATAAAAGTGACCACACATTCTGTGAATGGGGCTGTTAAAGCGCAACAAAAGGCTTCTTCAAGACAGTAACTGGACTTGGTAATAGTTTAGACTATGTGATGCACAAGTCTCATAAAGTATAAAAACGTTTACTTTCTTAAACTGAGCCAAATCCTCCTTCATTTGTATCTCATACACCACCCCTCAGATATTGCGGCTCATTGTGGGAAAGTTTTAGCAGCAGAGGCAGTGCTGTCAATCCAGATAGCAGTATAGACAGGACTGTGGCCAGGTTCTGATTGACAAGCTACAGGTTGATAGCCACACCCCCTGAACATGGGCGTCCGCAGAACTTTTTTTGGGGGGAATCAATTTAAGGTCACCCATGCTCTGACCCTTTTCGACAATGTCATTATCACGGTCAGAGACTGCAGACATAGTACAGGAGATGGTCAGAGACTGTGGACATGGTACTGGAGACGATCAAAGACCGCATACATGACACAAGAGACTGTAAGAGACTGTGGACATGGCACAAGAGATGATCAGAGGCTGCATACATGACTCAAGAGACTGTAAGAGACTGCGGACATGGCACAAGGGACTGTAAGAGATTTCATACATGTGGGGGGTGACAGAGAGAGACAGAGGGGCAGCAGTTGCAATTCCTGCTTGTCCTTGTTCTCTGAACACCCGGTCAGTCTGTCCTCCAGGCCTGGGAGTGGCGAGGAGGTTTAAGGAGTCCCAGGTTTACAGGCTATGGGAGGCGTCAGGGATGCTGTGCTCACTGTACCTGGCATCTTGCTGCTCTCCTTTCCCGCGGCCTCTGTCTCCTGGGCTGTTTGCTCACACTATGTAGATCGGGTGATGTCCTCCTGCCCACCCCTTGATGCCTTTGAAGTCCTGTTCCTTGCACCATCTGTCAACGGCCCTGCTAAACTGTGTACAGGTGTGAGCAGGTCCGGTCACCGGTGTTTGGATAAGGACCGAGTGGGGAACCCCCGATCCGATCCCTGATTCTGGGGGGACCTGCGGACGCCCATGCCCCTGCAACATTCTCCTCCTACTTTGGTTCAAGCAGACACAGCCTACATGAGAGTGACAATTCTGCTCTGAATTCAGGAGCAGTGCAGCATCGTTACCTCCCCACCACAGGAAGATGCATTAGGTGAACTTCACTGGCAGGAGAAACAGGTATTTGTGGGACTTTGCAGGTGACAAAGAAGATTGTAAGTGTAGATACACTTTGGATACATATTTCTCCTAAGCCTCTATTTTTCTGTTTATCTAATGCAGCATCTGCTTAGCAGTCAACACAGCACATACACCTGAACTCTGATTTTCTCCCAGCCTTAAAGCTGAACTCCAGGGAAGATAAAGACCCTCCTTTGCAGGGGGCTGCCCCCTCACTACAAGGGTTAAATGCTTTTAAGGTCTAGGGGGCCATGAACAGCTCCATCAGGCTTTTACATGTTTTAAGACCAGCCTCCTTTTCTCTATGTTCTGACAGAAAAAAAGCATTTTCATAGGTTATGTCATAACTTCTTAGGGTACAATATAATTCAGAATATAAAACATAACACAATTTAATAGAATGCACAATATAAAGTAATGCGATAAGATCATTTGTAGCATGTCACTCTGTTATTATTCACTTATGTTTTAATATTTTTAATGGTATAAGTATTAATTAATAGTACTTTTATGATTTTATCTTTTTTAATCCATTTTATCGCACCCTATTTTATGGATTTGGTAAATTTGTTAAGTTCATTCAGTGAGTCCCTTGATCATGTTATTTGTTTATAGATTCTAACTAAATAATTGTCATGGTTGTGCAGTAATGTTTGTCTGTCAGCCTACCTTTCTATTCTGACTCAGATTGTTGTGAAGCGACTTATCCCTTGTAATGCCACGTACACATGATCGGAATTCGGCCAGTGAAAGATCGGAAAATGTGACCGTGTGTATGCTCCATCGGAATTTAGCTAGCTGAATTCCCACCAGCAAAAATTTGACAGCATGTTCTTAATTTTTCCGATGGAAAAACTTTCTATCGGAAATTCTGATTGTGTTTATGCAATTCGGATGCGCAAAAAGTCACGCATGCTCAGATTCCACTACGAGATGGAAGGTATTGGCTACTGGGTATTGAACTTCCTTTTTTTAGTCCCGTCGTACGTGTCCGTGTGTATGCAAGACAGCTTGAGCGAAATCCCATCGCAATTCCATCGGGAAAACCATCACAGCTTTTACCGACCAAAATTCTGATCATGTGTACCGGGTATAAGACCTCTATGCCTTGCCTGTATAAGATATAATCACTGAGGACAATCCTCATCAGATAGCTTGAACTCACCAAATACCAATTCCATCCACAAAAGGTGCTTTTATTTTGAACATCAGATTGGCAGGATGTAAACTAAATATAAACGTCCATAGAAAATGGTTAGGAAAATGATTAGGAAAACAATCTATATAAATTCTATGCCCCGTTTGGGCGGCACACTCTCCATGTGTTCAGCTTAAGAGGCCAGCCACTCTCACCTGGCTGCTTAAAGTGGTTGTAAACCCTTACAAACCACTTTGACCTACAGGTAAGCCTAGATTAAGGCTTACCTGCAGGTCCAAGAAATATCTCCTAAACCTACACGGTTTATGAGATATTTGCCAAAAGACGGGCACCACTGTCTACGGCGCATGCACCGTAGACAGTGGCGCAGGCGCACTGAGCGCGCCGCTGTCAGCGGTGATATGCCGCAAGTGGCGGCTCCCATGCGCATGTGCGGGAGTGATGTCATCACGGCTCCGTCGAATGACAGCGCCGGAGCAGCTAGGCCCACCGAGAAGATGGAGGCTTCGTACACAAGGGGACAGCGGTGACTTCGCTGGCTCCTGTGTCAGGTAAGTGACACATAATGGACTACTATGCGATGCATAGTAGTCCATTATGCTTTACCTTTGCAGGGAATCAAAGAGGAAGTAAACCCATCAGGGTTTACTTCCTCTTTAAGTAATCTCTCCTCAAAGCATGGCTCCACCCCAGCCCCTATAAGGGAACTCTATATTAAACTGTGCACTGCAAGCCAGCCCTGCTGATCAATATTTTGTGTTTTGGCTTCCGTGCGCTCATTGCTCGGTATCCTACGTCTGATCATGTTTACCAACTTTGGCTTGTTCTTGACTGTCCTCGCCTGCTTCATATCCTGGCCTTTGGCGTGTTCTTTGACTATCCCTACAATAGACAAACAATATATTTGGGGGGAACACTCTAAAAGATGCATTAAAGATGGTGCAGCCATAGACTGGGAGATCCTGCTTCTCTGAATCATGAGAGCCATACACTCCTTTATATGGGAGAACCTGAGGTCTCCACCCATGATGCAATTAGACACTAATGAGAGGTACCTAATGAGGGAGTGGGGTGCTCCTCACGCAAAAGGACTTGGTCAGAATCCATACAATAGACAAACAAGATATTTGGAGGGCACACCCTGAAATATGCATTAACAATGGTGCAGCCATAAGACCATACAACAGAACAAAATATTACAGCGCACACATGCAAAAAAGACATTAGTGTCCACCTGTGTCATGGGTGGAGACCTCAAGTTCTCCCATATAGAGGAGTGTATGGCTCCTATGGTTCCGAGAAGCAGGATCTCCTAGTCTATGGATAGTGTAGGACCCACTAATCATGGGGTACTTTGTCACAGTAAGTGGGCTTAAGCACCATATAGCAATATGGTGTGACCAAATCCCCATATTTTTTTATAATGTTTTTAGAAAATGTCTAGGTGTTTCAAATAAGCCTTACTGGAGGTAAATGTCTTTTTTGCATGTGTGCGCTGTAATATTTCGTTCTTTGACTATCCCTATCTGCTTCTTGCCCTGACCTTTTGGCTTATCGCCCAACTATCCTTTGTTGTTCCAGGCTGCTGCTTCCTTTGTATCCTCCGGTAGTCTACTGTGAGCTGGGAGAACCTGGGGCCGTGACCTGGAGCCAGACTGCAACAAAGTCCATCCCCACCATCAGGGGCCCTGGTGAACACCTGCTGGCTCTTAGATTCCATGGCCTGGGAAATCTCATGCTCCAGACTACCTGCTTTCCTGAACCACCCAGGGCTCAATCCGCAGCAGTCAGCCGTTGGGGTCCACTAGCTTGCGGTGCACTCCTGACCCCAACGGGGTGCATCTGTCACCTGGTGACCAAACAATAATGATATAATTGAATATGTACCAAAAGTTTTTTAGGAATGTTGACTTTGTTTTTGTCTTTTGTTAATTGTATCCTATTCCCTTAAATATATATTGTTTTAACACTATGATTTTGTATTTGTTTTATAGCCCTGATGAAGTGTGTTGAGCCTCCGAGACAGGTTGCATGTTTTAGGTGATCTTATTATGAATCATTAAAGCTACTTGGACTCTTTTGGCATTTATTCTGGTGCTCCTGTTGTGTTTTTACGTTTCTGGGTGCCCACCCGCCTTGCTTTACATGAGCAGTCTCTCCAGAGCCAGTGAACTCACTGAGTAATTATGCTTCCTCTTTTTTATTGACCAAACAAGATTTGACACTCCTATACCTCCTGTATGCGTCTTTTTAATTAGGTAGACTTCACAGGCATGAATGGGTTAAAAACGAGGAAAATCAACACTTGATTAAATTAGAAGTGAAGTGAAAATTCACGGACTCAACCCAATTGAGGGGTGGGGGATCCCGGAGTTCAGTAACAGGCTGAAGGGGAAATAGAAAATATACCAAGAGAGAGTAGCTCCAAAGGGAAACACACAGCAGTGTAATAGTCACAAAAATAGAATATATTTATTAATAAGATTTCCACAAAAAGGTAACATTCACCACACCGCAGTAAAAACCATTAAAGGCAACGTTTTCGGCTCACATGCATTACAAGGGATGAGCTTCAAGTTTGAGTCAAACTCATGTTCGACTCGAACATTGCCTGTTAGCCAGTTCGCCGAACAGCGAACAATTTGGGGTGTTCACAGCTAATTCGAAAAACCGCGGAACACCCTGTAAATGTCTATGGGAGAAATCTAAAGTGCTAATTTTAAAGGCTTATATGCAGGTTATTGTCATAAAAAGTGTTTGGGGACCCGGGTCCTGTCCCAGGGGACATGTATCAATGCAAAACATTTTTTTTTTAAAACAGACGTTTTGGGAGCAGTGATTTTAATAATGTTTCAAGTGAAACAATAAAAGTGAAATATTCCTTTAAATATTGTACCGGGGGGGGGGTATATAGTATGCCTGTAAAGGAGTGCATGTTTCCCGTGCTTAGAACTGTCCCTGCACAAAGTGTCATTTCTGAAAAATACAGATAACAGTCATTGATAAAAATAAAAAAAATGCATGGGGGTCCCCCCCAAATTCAATTACCAGGCCCTTCAGGTCTGGTATGGATATTAAGGGGAACATTGCGTCAAGTTTTTTTTTTTAATGGCGTGGAGTTCCCCCCAAAAATCCATACCAGACCCTTATCCGAGCATGCAACCTGGCAGGCCGCAAGAAAAGATGGGGGGCGAGAGAGCGTCCCCCCTCCTGAACCGTACCAGGCCACATGCCCTCAACATGGGGAGGATGCTTTGGGGGTCTGTAACCCCTCATAGCACCATGTCCCCATGTTGATGGGGACAAGGGCCTCATCCCCAACCCTTGCCCGGTGATTGTGGTGGGATGCGGGCGGAGGGCTTATCAAAATCTGGAAGCCCCCTTTAACAAGGGGACCCCCAGATCCCAGTCCCCTCCCCCTGTTTGAAATGGTAACGGGTACATTGTATCCCTACCATTTCACAAAGGAAGTGTAAAAAAAATTGTAAAAAAACACAGACACCGTTGGCATTATTATTAAAAATAAAAAAAATATAAAAAAAGATTCCAGCGGTGGTAATCCACTCTCGGTATCCTGCGATGGATGATCTCTCCTCTCCAGGTCCAGGGTCCAACGATAATGTCCAGCGCAGAGCATCCTGTCTCCACCAGAGACACTGCAGGAATCCTGGCAGCCTGACAGGTCTCTTAGCTGAGGATGGGGCCACCCGTCACGTGACCCCGTCCCCCTCTGACGCAAGGGGAAACCCAGGCTTCCCCAGTGACGTGTGGGTGACCCCCACCCCCCTCTGATGTAACGGAAACCTGCGTCCCAGGTCTCCAAACACTTTTTATAACAATAACTTGCATATAAGCCTTTAAAATTAGCACTTTAGATTTTTCATGTTCGAATCTCATAGACTTTAGCGGTGTTCGGATGTTTGAACAAATTTATTGCCTGTTCGCATGTTCTGATGCGAACCGAACTGGGGGGTGTTCGGCTCATCCCTATGCATTACCCACTATCATACCAGCAGTCAACTGTATGCAGCAATGAGGCACTTAGTTGAAAGCACTGAGGCCAAGGAATTGATGAAACGATTATGAATCTAGCTAGATCATTGGTTTAAACGCATCAAAAATAGTCCTTGAAAACAATGAGGGGAACCAATCCGTCCGTATTGTGTGGACTGCTTGTTGATTAAACAAATGCCTGCGGGCGCTTAATGGAAGATGAAGGATCAGATCAACTAGCATGTACAAAACCTGACAGAGGAACAGAGGCAGAGACTAACTGTTGATATTACAGCCTGATATGTGAAGGTGAGAGGACATCCACTCAGCGGTGGAAGCGGCAGTGCAGCCAGGATGAAGTCCCTGGAACAAGCTCCCCCAAGGCCGCGCTGATGCTCCTTCATCACTGACAGATCTGTTGATGTGGGTAGTGGGCCGCCAGTAAAGTCTCTTTCAGAGTTCCACAACCCTCCGGGTCAGCGGATCAGCATGAGAGCTGATGCGGACATGGAGGTGTATAAGATGCTGATAGCACTTCTCCAATCTTCAAAGCTCAGACAGCTTGGTGCGCGCCATGAAAGCAGATGGCTGTATGCGCTGGGAGTTGATCAATTGATCAGGCCCTGATGAAACTCACATCATGTGAGTGAAATAGATTGGTGTTTCAACATCATCTAACCCGGCTTCACCTGCATCTGCACAGCTTCTTTCATCTGCCTCCCCACCTGATCAATTGATCAACTCTCAGCACATACAGCCATCTGCTTTCATGGCATGCAAGGCCTGTGGCCATGGGCGTCCGCTCTCTCCTCTGGATCACAGCGCTGGATGGCTGTGTTCGGCGGCCGCTCTGTAACACAGTCCCGCCCCCCCAGACCAACTCGTGTGATAGTAGAGAGAATCAACGCCTATCACATGAGCCAGTCTGGGGGGGCGGGACTGTGTTACAGAGCGGCCGCCGAACACAGCCATCCAGCGCTGTGATCCAGAGGAGTAGATGTCCATCCGTGCTACAGTGCCTGGATAGGAGGATCGAGGAGGGGGGCTGCAGTGCTCTCTTCCACCACCGCACTCTCCTGCCCCCCGTGCTCTCCTCCACCACCACACTCTCCTCAGGGCCAGATTAAGAACATCATGGGCCTGGTGCTGAGGATTTTGGTGGGGCCTTTTATAAACCATAAATAAATAAAAATGCAAAACTATTTTTTGTTATAACAAATTAAATTAAAGAGAGAGAGGGAGGATGAGAGAGAGAGAGAGAGAGAGAGAGAGAGAGAGAGAGAAAGAAAGAAAGGGGATGAAAGAGGTGTGAGGGGTAAGGGAGGGAGGATGAGAGAGAAAGGGGGGGGATGGGAGAGAAAGGGTGCACATGAGCATGTGTGGGAATGACATCAACGCAGCCTGGTCAAGGCAAGTGACCGAAGGCACAGAACCCAGAGGGAAGACCGGGGTGAAGATGGAAGTGCCCGGGCCCCGCTGGATTGATCACAGCACAGCACTGGAGGGCTCAGTCTGACAATTTAAGTGTACCCTAATGTGCTAATATGCTGGGCATACTTGTACATTATGGCATAACCTACCCCAGGGCCTCTAAAAAGTAGTAATGTTAGAAAAGTTTATTACCGCTTTAATATCACAGGAGCCTCTCATGGGGCCCCCTACTGACCCTGTGGCCCTTGGGCAGTGCCTAAGTGCATAGTTGTCAACATTTCAAAAATACTTTCAGGGATGCTTTTTTTTGCAAGTGCTATATTTAGAATAGCTGACATCCCCCGTGTTCCTCTATACATCAGAATAGTAATTACAACATGAAATAAGTACTAATAATGGGGCAGAACAAATATGAGGACTGTGAGATTTCCTTTAGTTGAACTGACAAAAGTGCCCATTCTAGAGCTGGTAACATTGAGGATATTCAGTATAATTTTAAAGAACATTTTTTGTGGGTAAGAGGCATAGGAGAGGAGTATGGATGGTATTACAGTGGGAAGTATGTGCAGGTGAGGGAGAGGAATGTGGAGGGTCTAACAGTGGGCACTATGTACATGAGAGGAGTGCAGAGGGTATAACAGAAGGCAATATGTACAGGAGAGTAGTGTGAAGGTTATGACAGTGGGCAGTATGCACAGCAGAGGAGTGTAGAGGGTATGACATTGGGAACTATGTACAGGAGAGAAGTGTGGAGAGTAGGACAGTAAGCAGTAATTACAGGAGAGGAGTTTGGGGGGAGGGTATGACGGTGGACACTATGTATAGGAGAGGAGTATGGAGGGTATGACAGTGAGTAGTATGTACAGGAGAGGAGTGTGAAGGGTATGACAGTGGGCACTATGTATAGGAGAGAAGTGTTGGAGGTATGCCAGTGGGCACTATGTATAGGAGAGGAGTGTGGAGGGTATGACAGGGAGTAGTATGTACAGGAGAGGGGTGTGGAGGGTATGACAGTGGGCACTATGTACAGGAGAGAAGTGTATGACAGCAGTCACTATGTACAAGAGAGGAGGAGTGTGTGGGATATGACAGCGGGCGTTATGTATAGGAGAGAAGTGTGGAGGGTATGACAGTGAGCAGTATGTACAGGAGAGGAGTGTGGAGAGTATGACAGTGGGCACTACAGTGCCTTGGGAAAGTATTCAGCCCCCTTGAACTTTTCAACCTTTTGTCACATTTCAGGCTTCAAACATAAAGATATCAAATTTTAATTTTTTGTGAAGAATCACCAACAAGTGGGACACAATTGTGAAGTGGAACGAAATCTATTGGATAATTTAAACTTTTTTAGCAAATAAAAAACTGAAAAGTGGTGCGTGCAAAATTATTCGGCCCCTTTACTTACAGTGCAGCAAACTCACTCCAGAAGTTCAGCGAGGATCTCTGAATGATCCAATGTTGTCCTAAATGACTGATGGTGATAAATAGAATCCACCTGTGTGTAATCAAGTCTCTGTATAAATGCACCTGCTCTGTGATAGTCTCAGGGTTCTGTTGAAAGCGCAGAGAGCATCATGAAGACCAAGGAACACACCAGGCAGGTCCGTAATACTGTTGTGGAGAAGTTTAAAGCTGGATTTGGATACAAAAAGATTTCCCAAGCTTTAAACATCCCAAGGAGCACTGTGCAAGCGATCATTTTGAAATGGAAGGAGTATCAGACCACTGCAAATCTACCAAGACCTGGCCGTCCCTCTAAACTTTCAGCTCAGACAAGGAGAAGACTGATCAGAGATGCAGCCAAGAGGCCCATGATCACTCTGGATGAACTGCAGAGAACTACAGCTGAGGTGGGAGAGTCTGTCCATAGGACAACAATCAGTCGTACGCTGAACAAATCTGGCCTTTATGGAAGAGTGGCAAGAAGAAAGCCATTTCTCAAAGATGTCCATAAAAAGTCTCGTCTAAAGTTTGCCACAAGCCACCTGGGAGACACACCAAACATGTGGAAGAAGGTGCTCTGGTCAGATGAAACCAAAATCGAACTTTTTGCCCACAATGCAAAACGATATGTTTGGCGTAAAAGCAACACAGCTCATCACCCTCAACACACCATCCCCACTGTCACACATGGTGGTGGCAGCATCATGGTTTGGGCCTGCTTTTCTTCAGCAGGGACAGGGAAGATGGTTAAAATTGAGGGGAAGATGGATGCAGCCAAATACAGGACCATTCTGGATGAAAACCTGTTGGAGTCTGCAAAAGACCTGAAACTAGGACGGAGATTTATCTTCCAACAAGACAATGATCCCAAACATACAGCAAAATCTACAAAGGAATGGTTCACAAATAAACGTATCCAGGTGTTAGAATGGCCAAGTCAAAGTCCAGACCTGAATCCAATCGAGAATCTGTGGAAAGAGCTGAAAACTGCTGTTCACAAACGCTCTCCATCCAACCTCACTGAGCTCGAGCTGTTTTGCAAGGAAGAATGGGCAAGAATTTCAGTCTCTCGATGTGCAAAACTGATAGAGACATACCCCAAGGGACTTGCAGCTGTAATCGCAGCAAAAGGTGGCTCTACAAATTATTAACGCAAGGAGGGCGAATAATTTTGCACGCCCCACTTTTCATTTTTTTATTAGTTAAAAAAGTTTCAAAAATCCAATAGATTTCGTTCCACTTCACAATTGTGTCCCACTTGTTGGTGATTCTTCACAAAAAATTAAAATTTTATATCTTTATGTTTGAAGCCTGAAATGTGGCAAAAGGTTGAAAAGTTCGGGGGGGCCGAATACTTTCGCAAGGCACTGTATGTATAGGAAAGAAGTGTAGAGAGTATGACAGTGGGCACTATGTATAGGAGAGAAGTGTGGAGAGTATGACAGTGGGCACTATGTATAGGAGAGGAGGATGAAGTAATCTAGGAAGGAAAAATGTAAAGGTTTGTGGAAGGATGTTTAGAGACTCCGTAGTGGTTAAGCGGGCCAGACAGATTGAAATTACACCAATTAAGCAGAGACCAGCCATAGTCGATCTATGTATGGGCTAGCTGGTTTTACACAAGTCAACCTATTAACTGACTTGAGTACAACCAGCCTGTCAGGTTTTCCCCAAAACAATCAGTGCTGTGAGCTATAGTCAGCCACACTAATCATTGTATTCACTGGCAGAACACAATAACACTGCGGGAGTGATTGCCCCATTCACAGGTCAGCAGGTGAGAGGGTGTGTGGGGACAGGCTGGGGAGAGAAACTAGTCAGTCCCTGGGTAGGTACTGGTTATTATCAGAGCCAGATACACACAGGTTACATACGCCACGATTGTTAGAGCGAGAGCAATAATTCTAGCACTAGACCTCCTCTGTAACGTTAAACATGTAACCTGTAAAAAAAATTCAAGCATCGCTTAGTACACAACAAAAAATTGTGCTAACTTTAGTGTGTTTTTTAATGAATGAGACAGTTTCTTTCCAAAAGAAACGTTTGAAAAATTGCTGCGCAAATATCGTGTAACATTAAAAATTTGCAAAGACCACCGTTTTATTCCATAGGGTGTCTGCTAAAACAATATATACCAGTAATGCTTGGGGGTTCTGAGTAATTTTCTAGCATAAAAAAATGATGATTTTTACATGTAGGAGAGAAGTCTCAGAATGGGGCTGGGTGGCAAGGGGCTAATTATCATAAGTAATATACAAATAATTATGATGAGCACTGTGAGTTCATCCTCTCAGTCTGCTGCAGAGTGTGCCAGCTTGTATTTATACCGGCCGCTCTGTATGTAGCTTCTGACAGGCTGTACAAGGAGCCCCGTATCTCTGGAACCATAGATGACAGCAGCCCCATATTTTAACCAGTGCTGGAGTGGGTCTTTAGCTACCTACCCCTCAAACATGAGGTCTCTGTGACTCCTGATCACCGAGCTACAATCCTCGAAGTCAATCTATTTTTTTTTTTTTTTTTTTTTTTTGGGCAAATGGGCCTATCTTGAGAAAGGGGCCTGGAGCTGCAGCTCCAATAGCCCCTATGTTAATCCGGCCCTGACTCTCCTGCCCCCCCTGCTCTCCTCCACCACCGCACTCTCCTGCCCCCCCAGTGCTCTCCTCCACCACCACACTCTCCTGCCCCCCCTGCTCTCCTCCACCACCGCACTCTCCTGCCCCCCCAGTGTTCTCCTCCACCACCACACTCTCCTGCCCCCCCTGCTCTCCTCCACCACCGCACTCTCCTGCCCCCCCAGTGCTCTCCTCCACCACCGCACTCTCCTGCCCCCCCAGTGCTCTCCTCCACCACCGCACTCTCCTGCCCCCCCCATGCTCTCTTCCACCACGTGCTCTCCTCCACCACCGCACTCTCCTGCCCCCTCCAGTGCTCTCCACCACGCACTCTCCTGCCCCCCGTGCTCTCCTCCACCACCACACTCTCCTGCCCCCCCCAGTGGTCTCCTCCACCACCACACTCTCCTGCCCCCCCCCAGTGCTCTCCTCCACCGCCACACTCTCCTGCCTCCCCCAGTGGTCTCCATCACCACCACACTCTCCTGCCACCCCCTCCAGTGCTCTCCTCCACCACCAAACTCTCCTGCCCCCCCACAGTGCTCTCCTCCACCACCACATTCTCCTGCCCCCCCCCGTTTTCTCCTCCCCTGTTCTTGCTGCTCCCCAGCTCTCCCCATCCTTCTCTAGCCACCATCCCAGTGCTTTCCCCCCCAGTGCTCTCCCCCCCGTTCCCCCCCAGTGCTATCCGCCCCTGTTCCCCCCAGTGTTCTCTCCCTCTGTTCCCCCCAGTGCTCTCCCACCAGTGCTCTCCCCCAGTGCTTTCTCCCCCCAGTGCTCTCCTCTCTCCCCCTGTTCTTTCCCCCCCAGTGCTCTCCACACCCCCCAATGCTCCCCCCCAGTGCTCTTCAGCTCTCCCCATCACTCTCCAGCCCCCACCCCAGTGCTCTCCAGCCCCCCTTACTCCCCACCCCTGTTCTCTCTGCCCCCCCCCTGGTGCTCTCCAGCCCCCCCCCCCCAGTGCTCTCTACCCTCCGTGCTCTCCACCCCTGTTCTTTTTGGCTCCCCCCCAGCACTCTCCACTCCCCACCCCTGTACTCTCCACTCCCCCTGCATTTTGCGCCCACCCATGTGCTCTCCACCCCCCATAGTGCTCTCCAGTCCCCCGTGCTTTCCACCCCTGTTCTTTCTGGCCCCCACTGGTGCTCTTAAGCTCCCCCCCATTGCTCTCCACTCCCCCCTGCTCTTTGTACCCCCCCAGTACTCTCCAGCACCCATGCTCCCCCCCTGTTTTTCTGCCCCCCCAGTGCTCTTCACCACTCCCACATTCTTAGCCCCCCCAGTGCTCTCAGCCTACCGTGCTCTCTGCCCCTGTTCTTGTTGGCCCCCCCAGTGCTCTCAAGTTCCCCCCAAGCGCTCTCCACTCCCCACCCCTGTGATCTCCACTCCCCCTCGCTCTTTGCCCCCACCCATATGTTCTCCAACCCCGCCAGTACTCTTTGCTCCCCCTTCTCTCCAACTCCCACTCAGTGCTCTCCACTTCCCCAGGAACAGAGGGCAGGCTGACTGGGGCCAGAAAATGAGGACGGCTGAAGGTGCAGGTGGCCAGGGACCACTCCATCTCACAGCAGACAGATCCTCTGGATCTGGCACCATCCACATCCAAAACGAGAACAGACCCTGCCTGCTGCTGGCCGTCATGGATATCCTGCTTGCATGCAAGGTACTGTACCAAGCATCAACAACACACCTTCCCACAGACAGGGACTGCAGACTGGGACATGGGGCACAGGAGGGGCTGCAATGATGGGCACACTGAGACTGAATTCATGGCACAGTAAAGCTGCATTTGATGGACACAGTGAGGCTGCATTTGAAGGGCACAGTGAGGCTGCATTTGAAGGGCACAGTGAGGCTGCATTTGAAGGGTACAATGAGGCTGCATTTGGTGGGCACAGTGAAGCTGCATTTGGTGGGCACAGTGAAGCTGCATTTGGTGGGCACAGTGAGGCTGCATTCACGGCACAGTAAAGCTGCATTTGGTGGGCACAGTGAGGCTGCATTTGGTGGGCACAGTGAGGCTGCATTTGATGGGCACTGGTGAGGCTGCATTGAGCTCTTGCATCAAGTCTGCAGTCTCTGACCATCCCCTGTAGCATGTCTGCAGTCTCTGAGGGAGTCTGGAGAGGAGTCAAGAGTGAGAGCACCGCCGGGATGGGGGCCATGGGAGAAGTCAGACTTGTGTGGACTGTGGACAGGAGACTATAGGATAAAACCTCCAAGCTGGAGCCGACTGACTGAGCCCTGCACAGTGCACCTGAGAGGAGGTCAGTGAAAGCACCGCCAGGCCAGTCGGGGGGGGGGGGGGTCACTGATGTAAGGGGGGAGTGAATACGATAATGTAAGGGGCACTGACATAAAGGGTTTCCTCCTTATATTAGTATATATAGAAAGGCCAGTATGGTGGCCTGGAATTATGGGAGGAGCCCGGTGGGGTATATAACTAGCCCGTTCGCCTGCCTTCCTCGTCGGTTCCGGTGCGCGATATCTGATACGTCAGAAATCAAGGGCCGACTGTTCGAGACCAAGCGTAGCGAGTTGTGTTCGTGAGTTACCGTGTTTGTTTTGATCGTGTCCGTGTTGTCAATCGTCTTGTCGTCGTTGGCGTTCGTGTGTTTTCCGTCGGAGTGTCGCATACTCAAAGAAATTGCCGTTGTCGTACAACGCGTCTGGGCCGGCTGTCGCAGGTAGGGCTTCGGCACCCATTTTTCATTTCATGTGTTACTATGTCACTTAAACACGATATCCTGAACTCACGAACCTCTCACTTTTCATTTCACGAACGTTCTAAACTGTGTCACTCGTACTCGTTACCTCATGTCACTACTCCTTTTCCGTGCGAAGGAAAGTTGTTATTTCCTTTCGAGACGCGTCGGTCGTGCCTCATCGGGCACTTCATTTCGTAGGCACGTCATTTCGAGCCGAACGACTCCCCAATCATTTCATATATATTCGAATCGGTCGAATCACTTCGATACCACAGCCGACTGCTCGTTACGTTAAATCTAGAAGTCCGGATCATTTCATATGTCATGTCCTTTCAAACGGTAAACCGGTCCGACCGTTCCAAATGCGATTCAGTTCATATATTTGAGTCATTTCAATCATTTCATTCCGTTCGAATTATTGCGATCATTTCATCTCACTTCGTATCATTTCTATCTTTCTTATGTCAGATCGAATCATTTCAATAATTTCTAATCATTTCATTTCTGTCACTTACCGCGCTCCGGTGCGAATCCTGTCGCATCCCTGATGCACCGATTCGCTTCGAAGTGCCCCAGTTTTTCGGCCTCATTTCTGTACATGCTCCAGAGACCGACTCACTCGCAGGTTCAGGCACAGTCCCTGATTCTAGTCTTTGTCATGGCATACCATTTCTGTCACTTATTTCGCTCCGATTCGAATCCCGTCGCATTCATTGATGCACCGATTCGTTCCGGTGTGCCCAGCTGTTACGCCTCATTTCAGTACATGCTCCAGAGACGGATTCTTTGTTGTAACCATCTGTCCAGTCGTTGATTCTTGTCTCTGTCATGGCATATCATTTCTGTCACTTATCACGCTCCGATTCGAATCCTGTTGCATTTATTGATGCACCGATTTGTTCCGGTGTGCCCAGCTGTCAAGCCTCATTTCAGTACATGCTCCAAAGACAGGATTCGTTCGTTTCATTCATGGGCACATCCTCTGATTCTTGTCTTTGTCATGGGTATCATTTCATCTCACCTATCACGCTCCGGTACGAATAGTCACATCCGTGTACCAAATTCTTCTCGGCGTGCCCTAGGACACGCCTCATTTCAGTACATGCTCCAGAATCCGTTTCGTGCTCGGTCGCAAGGTTGTGGCATGGCGATCCGGACATCTGTCATGGCGGATTCACTCATTTCACTGTCATATCGCTTCCAGTTGATTCTTCAAACTTTGGATTCTTACCAGGGGGCTTGGCTCATCGACCACATTTCACTATGAATTGCTTCAAGGTTTCATACCTGATAAAAAAAAAATAAAAAAAAAAGGAAAAGGAAGCTACATTTCATTTTGTTGTTTGTTTTATTTTCTTTTATTTTGTTTCATGTCATTTCTAAAATCTCACCTCTGACGACCTCAATGTCAGAGGTCCAGAATCGGGTGGCCCTCCTCGAGACCCGCCCGCCCGTGTCTCCTCCAGTACCAGCATCCCTGGCAGTGACTAACCCTCTCGCAGGTACCACCGGGTGTACATCAGTGGTGTACCCTTCTCATCTGGTATCAGCTAGCATCAGGAAGGACATCCTAGAGGGCAAGGACGTCAATCTGGCTTCGCTTCTCATTTCTATTCATGAACTGGCAGAAAACAAGGCTTATACATGGGGGGACGTGTCGGTGGTCCTCAAGACCAAAGACCCCAGACTGGACAGGAAGCTTTCTGTCACCGAATTTACATTGGCCTTCGGCATGATAAGGGACATCATCTGCTCAGTCTCCCCTGGCAGGAGGGAGGAGCTGGATTGCTACCTCCATGTGGTAGTAGATCTAGGTTATAAATACGGCGGTTTTTCATTTTACGACTACCACCGCTCCTTCGACGCTAAGGCGGCCGCCAGGCTCTCCCAGTTCCAGACGCTTACTGATTGGAGCGTCATGGATACAGAGCTATTCTGCCGCCACTTCGCGGGGCTACGGTCTCCTCTTTGTGCGATTTGCCAATCGGCTACTCACACCGCGACTTGGTGCGCTAGCTCAGTGGCAGCCCCGCCCTCAGACGGCCCTTCTACCTCAGGCACCGCTCAGGGCCCACAGGCGCCGGCACGCCTGCCGCAGACGGATAAATTTGGGTGCCCGGTCAAGACCATGGGGGGTGCAGCAATCTGCAACAATTATAATAGCGGCTCATGCAATTTCAGTCAGTGCACGTATGCACACAGTGTCATAGGGCTCATCCCAGGATTATGTGTGAGGTCAAACAGATTAAGAAATCTTGACTAAGCCGGGTCAACGTCTCGTGGCTCAGCGTCTACCTTACCGATCATCCTACCCCCTCACTATCTGTCTACCTTGTTCAGGGCTTCACTCAGGGCTTTCACACTGGACTTATTTCTCTCCCTCACCTCACGCACGAATGCCAGAACCTGCGGTCAGCAGCTATGGATGAACGAGCCATTGACCAACTACTACAGTCAGAGTTGGACCGAGACTTCATCATAGGCCCTTTCACACAGCCCCCATTTAACACCTGGAGAGTCAGCCCTATTGGGCTTGTCAAGGGCAAGTTCTCTAAAAAACTCAGATTGGTTTACGATTTGTCAGCGCCTCATTCCTCTTCCGTCCCCAGTCTTAATTCCCTCATCCCCTCAGAGGAGTTCTCCCTCAAGTATACATCGGTAGACACGGCCATCCAGGCCATTCTCAAAACAGGCACAGGAACCTGGCTCTCCAAAGCCGACATCTCGGACGCCTTCAAGCTCCTTCCCATCCACCCATCTCTCTGGTGCTGGCATGGCATCAAGTGGAAGGAGCGGTACTATTTTGCCACCAAACTAACGTTCGGGTCCAAGAGCAGCCCCTGGTTCTTCGATACTTTCGCACAGACTCTCACGTGGATCCTGCTGCACGTAGCCCAGTGTCGGGGAGTCATACACTATTTGGATGACTTCCTGCTGATCGAGCCACCCGGCTCACCTCCAGGAGATCTGGATAAGTTGAGGGCGGTCTTCAGTAACCTCAACGACCCCATTGCCGAGCACAAGGTGGATGGTCCAACGCAGACCATCACCTTTCTCGGGGTCAGCCTAGACACCAACACCATGCAGGCCAGCCTCCCCCTGGACAAACTGGCCCGCATCAGGACGGTCCTAAGGGACTTCACCCGTGCCAGAACTTGCACCAAAAGACAGCTACAGTCCCTACTCGGCATGCTGAATTTCGCCATGCGCATCATCCCTCAGGGTCGCGCATTCGTGTCACGCCTATTAGTCTTACTGTCCCTCTCACAGGACCCACAGCAAGTCCTCAGCCTGGATCCCGCGGCGATAGCAGACCTTGCTATGTGGGAGGAGTTCCTATCCTCTTGGAATGGCGTGTCCCTGTTCATTCCCTCTGTGTCTTCCCTTTCACCCCAGGTGGTGACCGACGCAGCGGCCTCCACAGGCTTTGCGCCTATTTTTGGCCATCTGTGGCTCGCAGCTCCCTGGCCTCCCCAGATACTGGCTATTCCTGGCTTCGCTGAGACGTCCTCCCTCTTCGAGTTGTACCCCATCGTAGCTGCAGCTCACACATGGGGCCGCAGTTGGTCGGGGCAAACGGTGACCTTTTCTACAGATAATCTAGCCACTGCGGAGATCATTAATAAAGGCAGATCCAACTCTCTAGCAATTATGTCTTTCCTTCGTCGACTGGTCCAGCTTTCTTTATCATTTCAGTTCAACATCCATTGTTCCTTCATCCCCGGTAAATTCAATCAGGCAGCGGACGCCCTCTCCCGCTTTAACTTTGTCTCTTTTTTTGATCAGGTACCCGGAGCCGGACCAACATCAGCAGCTATCCCGGACTGGTCTCAGCTGACCCTGGATTAGCACCACACCTCCTAGCGGCGACCCAACTCATCGAGCACTCCCTCTCACGCAATACCCTCAAGGCCTATCAATCGGCCTGGAGGGCCTTTAACCGCTTCATGACGTGTCACAGCACAGAGACGTCCCGTGTCAAGCAAGTCCTAGCCTTCCTTTCCCACTGCCACTCGGAGTTGGCGTTATCCTTTAATACGATCCGGCTATATCTGGCCGGTGTACAACATTTCTCGTCCCTCCAGGACCCTACCGAACCTTCCTTATTTTCTTATCACGCCGTACGGGCTCTTATGCGCGGCATCCAGAAGCGCCAGCCAGTGGCCCGCACCAAACGGCTGCCTATTACAGGAGATGTTTTTAGAGATATGTCAGATATTCTGGCCACTTCACCTTTTGGTCTCCGCATAAGTATCGTCTTGCAAGCAGCCATACACCTGGCCTTCTACGGCTTCTTACGGCCAGGCGAGTTTACTTGTAATGGCCCCTCAGCACGCATGCTGTGCAAGCACCACCTGGTCCGATACGAAGATCATTATATCCTACACTTAGCAGTCTCCAAGACGCAGCAGCTTGGCTCGGGTACTGACATACATTTCTATAAGACCAACAACCGCTGGTGCCCGGTCGCCATTCTCACCCGTTTGTTAAACCTTCTGGCCGGTCAACCAGGGTCTGGCCCGCTTCTGCCATTTCACACCAAACCACTGAACGCTGCCCAGTTTATGGAACATGTCAGGATACTTCTAGGCATCCTTCACCTCAATCCTACTCACTACTCCGGACATTCTTTCGTATCAGAGCAGCTTCAACCGCCTCCCGCCAAGGGGTCCCGGACCATGTTATCAAGAAGTTGGGCAGATGGAAGTCCACCTGTTTCGCCCGTTACATACCCAACCCGCAAGTGGAGATGGCCCAGGCCTTTGTTAAACTCACCCAGTCTTAAACTTGAAACAATAAAATACAACCCCTACCTGAATGTTTTTGCCCCCTTATTTTGGTATACCGTACGTTAGACCAGGGCACACTTTCAGGTCCATTTCTAGGAAGGGAGTTTATGTTAACCTTGTTTGTCATCCTTATACGTATCGGTCAGAGGGCTCCAGACCATAAATAGAAAGGCCAGTATGGTGGCCTGGAATTATTGGAGGAGCCCGGTGGGGTATATAACTAGCCCGTTCGCCTGCCTTCCTCGTCGGTTCCGGTGCGCGATACCCACCCACCCATCCCCTTTTTAGGGCATTTCTCAGGCATTATACTCCTCATGAGAGTACTCATTTCACTCCATTTCATATTTATCTCATTTATACCCATTTCTCTATCTAGGGTATGCCCCCTTATTTTGGTATACCGTACGTTAGACCAGGGCACACTTTCAGGTCCATTTCTAGGAAGGGAGTTTATGTTAACCTTGTTTGTCATCCTTATACGTATCGGTCAGAGGGCTCCAGACCATAAATATATATATAAAAAGCCCTATGTGATTTCATATCTATATCTAATACTCTCTTCATCAAATGTGCTTTAAAATGTATGGTTTTCCCTTTCATGAACATGAAAATAATGACGTTATGCTGTGAGGCTGGTATAAAAAAAATTCCAGGGCTGGTTTTTGAAAGCATGGGCGTCCGCAAGGTTACTCAGGTGGCTGCGTACCATGTCCATATAGCCTAGAGAATGTACATCTTTTTACATTGCAATACATCTGTTGTTGCCATATGTCTTGATGAAAACAGCCTATACAGTGACAGTATGAGATCAAAATAAGGCGACAACAGATGTATTGCAGTGTAAAAAGATGTACATTCTCTAGGCTATATGGGCATGGAACACAGCCGCCAGAGTAACTTCCAATGCAAAGTGAAGATGAATTATCTCTTATATAACACATACCGTATATACTCGAGTATAGGCCGACCCGAATATAAGCCGAGGCCCCCAATTTACCCCAAAAAAACTGGAAAACGTATTGACTCGTGTATAAGCCGAGGGTGAGACATGCCTGTCCATCCCTGTGTGTCCGTCCATCCCTGTGTGTGTGTCCGTCCATCCATCCCTGTGTGTGTGTCCGTCCATCCATCCCTGTGTGTGTGTCCGTCCATCCATCCCTGTGTGTGTGTCCGTCCATCCATCCCTGTGTGTGTGTGTCCATCCATCCATCCCTGTGTGTGTGTCCATCCATCCATCCCTGTGTGTGTGTCCATCCATCCATCCATCCCTGTGTGTGTGTGTCCATCCATCCATCCCTGTGTGTGTGTCCATCCATCCATCCCTGTGTGTGTGTCCATCCATCCATCCCTGTGTGTGTGTCCAGCCTACCTGTGTCCCGAGCCTGTGTCCCGAGCCTCCGTCCCGTGCCTCCGTCGTCCCGTGCCTCCTCCGTCCCGTGCCGAGCCTCCTCCGTCCCGTGCCGTGCCGAGCCGAGCCTCCTCCGTCCCGTCCCGTCCCGTGCCGTGCATCGGCGCCCATTCCTCTGTTCAAAATCCGCGCCTCCGTCTGTGATAGGCGGAACACTCAATTTCCCAGCAGTCTGTGTTCCGCCTATCACGGACATCCTCTCATCCTCGTCCGTAGTACGAGGATGAGCGGATGTCCGTGATAGGCGGAACACAGACTGCTGGGAAATTGAGTGTTCCGCCTATCACAGGCAGAGCCGCGGATTTTGAATGGTAGAATGTCCGCCGTCTGTCTGCTCGACACGCTAATCGAGCAGACAGACGGCGATGACTCGAGTATAAGCCGAGGGGGGCACTTTCAGCCTCAAAAAAGAGGCTGAAAATCTCGGCTTATACTCGAGTATATACGGTATGTATTACCAGTGGAAAGATTTTCATGAGATTGTCGAAAAGGGGCAGAGCATGAGTGGCCTTAAAATGATGCCCCCCCCCCTGGAAAAAGTTCTGCGGACGCCCATGCCTGTGGCATAACTGTGCATGCACCTAAAGATATTTAAAGAGTCCTCTCTCTGCCCCTGGGCACCATACAGGAGGGCTGTCTCCCTATCGGTGACCTTGCCTGGTGGTGGTGTGTTCTGCCATTCTCCCTGAACTGAAGCTCCAGATCACCTGTCAGAATTGACAACAGTGCAGTTCTACTGGAATGAAAGAGGTTGCATTCTGGTCGGGGTACCTCCTGGGGGCCCTTAGGAATATGGGGGTTGGGGAAAGTTAATGATTTACCAGTTTGCTTACCCTTGCTTACACCTCCATCATCTCCCCAGCACTGCACAACTTCTCCTTTAGCATGAAACCTGTAAAGCTCAGTTTTTCCCTTTTCAGTTTTTCTCTGTATTATGTTTCTATTTCCCCTCCAGTACCCCCTTACTGCTTATATGCCTTTCTCTCTCCCTTAACATGGCGTAAGCAGCAGGCTTTGGCAAGCTTTAGCAAAACTGGACAATACCCTTGGCAGCCAGTGGAAGCAGCAAACATCTAAATCAAGGACCAATGTCAGGACCCCCCTAGGACAGAAGAAAATGATAAAACATGGGAGTATACATGGGAGCAAATTAACCACTTAATAACCACCCTATAGCCGAATGACGGCTACAGGGCAGTTTCTTACCTCTGGGAGGCCGTCATATGACGTCCTCCCAGAATTCCGCTCTCGCGCGCCCCCTGGGGCGCGCACTCGAGAGCATCCGTGACCATCACGGATCACGGTAAACGGCCGCTCATAGCGGCCGTTTTTCCACGTGATCACTCCGTCAAATGACGGAGTGATCACTTGTAAACAAACTGGCGTCATGTTATGACGCCGGTTCCTCCCTCCCCCTCTCTGTACCGATCGGAACAGCGGAGGGGGAAGAGATCGGTGTCAGCAGCGATGTGGGCTGCATCTGCAGTGCCCACATCGCTGCTCACCGAAAATTTACCCCTCAATTCCCTGCCATTACTCTGCTATACCCTGCCATACTCTGCTATACCCTGCCATACTCTGCTATACCCTGCCATACTCTGCTATACCCTGCTATACCCTGCAGAGTACCCTGCAATACTCTGCTATACCCTGCAATACTCTGCAATACCCTGCAATACCCTGCAATACCCTGCAATACTCTGCAATACCCTGCAACACTCTGCAATACCCTGCAACACTCTGCAATACCCTGCAACGCTCTGCAACACCCGCCAATACCCTGCAACACTCTGCAATGCTCTGCAACACTCTGCAATGCTCTGCAACACCCACCAATACCCTGCAACACTCTGCAACACCCGCCAATACCGTGCAACACTCTGCAATGCTCTGCAACACCCTCCAATATCCTGCAATGCTCTGCAACGCAATACTCTGCAACGCCATACTCTGAGATACACAGCCATACTCTGATATACCCAGCCATACCCAGCCATAGTCGGTGATACCCTGCAATACCCAGCCATAGACACCCCCCCCCCCCCCTCCCGCCGCCCTCCGGTGCTTCTACCGACTCGCCAATACGATCAAATCCAGAATCTTTTTTTTTTTTTCAGGATTCCCAGCTTAGAGGTGAGATGTGGGGTCTTATTGACCCCATATCTCACTGTAAAGAGGACCTGTCATGCCATATTCCTATTACAAGGGATGTTTACATTCCTTGTAATAGGAATAAAAGTGATCAAAAAATTTATTTTTGGGGAAAAAAATTTCAAACTAAAATAAATAAAGTAAAATGAACAATAATTATTTTTTTTTTTTAAAGCGCCCCTGTCCCCATGTGCTCACATGCAGAAGCGAACGCATACGTAAGTCCCGCCCACATATGAAAACGGTGTTCAAACCACACATGTGAGGTATCGCTGCGAACGTTAGAGTGAGAGCAATAATTCTAGCCCTAGACCTCCTCTAACTCAAAACATATAACCAGTAAAAAAAATATTTAATCGTCACCTATGGGGATTTTTAAGTAGCGACGTTTGGCGCCATTCCACGAGCTTGTGCAATTTTGAAGAATGACATGTTAGGTATCGATTTACTCGGTGTAACTTCATCTTTCACATTATGCAAAAATTGGGCTAACTTTACAGTGTTTTTTTTTTTAAGCACAAAACTGTTTTTTTTTCCAAAAAAAAAGCATTCGAAAAATTGCTGCGCAAATACCGTGCGAGATAAAAAGTTGCAACGACCACCATTGTATTCTCCAGGATATTTGCTAAAAAAAACATATATATATAATGTTTTGGGATTCTATGTAATTTTCTAGCAAATAAATGATGATTTTTACATGTAGGAGAGAAATGTCAGAATTGGCCTGGGTGCTCCAGAACGCCTGATGGCGCTCCCTGCATGTTGGGCCTCTGTATGTGGCCACACTGTGTAAAAGTCTCACACATGTGGTATCGCCGTACTCGGGAGTAATAGCAGAATGTGTTTTGGGGTGTAATTTGTGGTATGCATATGCTGTGTGAGAAATAAACTGATAATATGACAATTTTGTGAAAAAAAAAAAAAAATAAAAAAAAGGAAAAAAAATCTTGATTTTGCAAAGAATTGTGGGAAAAAAATGACAACTTCAAAAAACTCATCATGCCTCTTACTAAATACCTTGGAATGTCTTCTTTCCAAAAAGGGGTCATTTGGGGGGTATTTGTACTTTTCTGGCATGTTAGGGTCTCAAGAATTGAAATAGGCTGTCAGTACTTCAGGTGTGATCAATTTTCAGATATTGGCACCATAGCTTGTGGACTCTATAACTTTCACAAAGACCAAATAATATCCACAAATTTGTACTTATTTTTACCAAAGATATGTAGTGGTATACATTTTGGCCAAAATTTATGAAGAAAAAATTACTAATCTGCTAAATTTTATAACAGAAATGAAGAAAAATTCATTTTTTTACAGAATTTTCTGTATTTTTTCTTTTATAGCACAAAAAATAAAAAACCCAGCGGCGATTAAATACCACCAAAAGAAAGCTCCATTTGTGTGAAAAAAAGGACAAAAATGTCATATAGGTCCAGTGTTGCATGACTGACTAATTGTCATTCAAAATGTGAGAGCACCGAAAGCTGAAAATTGGTCTGGTTATTAACCACTTCAGCTCCGGACCAATAAATACCTTAAGGACCAGAGGTGTTTTTGCAATTTCGCACTGCGCTGCTTTAACTGGTAATTGCGCGGTCATGCAATATTGCACCCAAACGAAATTTGCGTCCTTTTCTTCCCACAAATAGAGCTTTCTTTTGATGGTATTTGATTGCCTCTGCGATTTTTATTTTTTGCGATATAAATGGAAAAAGAGCGAAAATTTAAAAAAAAAATGATATTTTCTTCTTTTTGTTATAAGAAAAATCGAATAAACTAAATTTTAGTCATACATTGAGGGCAAAATTTATTCAGCCACATGTCTTTAGTAAAAAAAATGTCAATAAGCGTATATTTTTTGGTTTGCGCAAAAGTTATAGCGTCTACAAACTAGAGTACATTTTCTGGAATTTACACAGCTTTTAATTTATGACTGCCTATCTCATTTCTTGAGGTGCTAAAATGGCAGGGCAGTACAAACCCCCCCCAAATGACCCCATTTTGGAAAGTAGACACCCCAAGGAAACTGCTGATGGGTATGTTGAGCCCATTGAATATTTATTTTTTTTGTCCTAAGGGATTGAATAATGACAAAAGAAAAAAAAAAAAAAAAAAAAAAGTACAAAAAGTTGTCACTAAATGATATATTGCTCACACATGCCATGGTTATATGTGGAATTGCACCCCAAAATATATTCCGCTACTTCTCCCGAGTACGGGGATACCACTTGTGTGGGACTTTTTGGGAGTCTAGTCGCGCACGGCACCCCGAAAACCAATCACCACCTTCAGGATTTCTAAGGGTGCAAATTTTTGATTTCACCCCTCACTACCTATCACAGTTTCGAAGGCCATAAAAAGCCAAAATAGCACAAAACCCCCCAAAATGACCCCATTTTGGAAAGTAGACACCCCAAGCTATTTACTGAGAGGCATGTTGAGTCCATGGAATATTTTATATTTTGCCACAAGTTGCGGGAATATTACAAACTTTTTTTTTTGCACAAAGTTGTCACTAAATGATATATTGCTCACACATGCTATGGGCATATGTGAAATGACACCCCAAAATACATTCTGCTGCTTCTCCTGAGTACAGGGATACCACATGTGTGGGACTTTTTGGGAGCCTAGCCGCGTACGGGACCCCGAAATCCAAGCACCGCCTTCAGGATTTCTAAGGGCATAATTTTTTTATTTTACTCCTCACTACCTATCACTACCTATCACAGTTTTGACGGCCATAAAATGCCAAGATGGCACAAAACCCCCCCAAATGACCCCATTTTGGAAAGAAGACACCCCAAGGAAACTGCTGATGGGTATGTTGAGCCCATTGAATATTTATTTTTTTTGTCCTAAGGGATTGAATAATGACTAAAAAAAAAAAAAAAAAAAAATGTACAAAAAGTTGTCACTAAATGATATATTGCTCACACATGCCATGGTTATATGTGGAATTGCACCCCAAAATATATTCCGCTACTTCTCCCGAGTACGGGGATACCACATGTGTGGGACTTTTTGGGAGTATAGTCGCGCACGGCATCCCGAAAACCAATCACCACCTTCAGGATTTCTAAGGGTGCAAATTTTTGATTTCACCCCTCACTACCTATCACAGTTTCGAAGGCCATAAAAAGCCAAAATAGCACAAAACCCCCCAAAATGACCCCATTTTGGAAAGTAGACACCCCAAGCTATTTACTGAGAGGCATGTTGAGTCCATGGAATATTTTATATTTTGCCACAAGTTGCGGGAATATTACAAACTTTTTTTTTTTTTGCACAAAGTTGTCACTAAATGATATATTGCTCACACATGCTATGGGCATATGTGAAATGACACCCCAAAATACATTCTGCTGCTTCTCCTGAGTACAGGGATACCACATGTGTGGGACTTTTTGGGAGCCTAGCCGCGTACGGGACCCCGAAATCCAAGCACCGCCTTCAGGATTTCTAAGGGCATAATTTTTTTATTTTACTCCTCACTACCTATCACTACCTATCACAGTTTTGACGGCCATAAAATGCCAAGATGGCACAAAACCCCCCCAAATGACCCCATTTTGGAAAGTAGACACCCCAAGGAAACTGCTGATGGGTATGTTGAGCCCATTGAATATTTATTTTTTTTGTCCTAAGGGATTGAATAATGACTAAAAAAAAAAAAATGTACAAAAAGTTGTCACTAAATGATATATTGCTCACACATGCCATGGTTATATGTGGAATTGCACCCCAAAATATATTCAGCTACTTCTCCCGAGTATGGGGATACCACATGTGTGGGACTTTTTGGGAGTCTAGTCGCGTACGGCACCCCGAAAACCAATCACCACCTTCAGGATTTCTAAGGGTGCAAAGGCCATAAAATGCCAAAATAGCACAAAACCCCCCCAAATTACCCCATTTTGGAAAGTAGACACCCCAAGCTATTTACTGAGAGTCATGTTGTCTGAACGAAAAAAAAGAGATTGATCGGTGGGTATGCCCACCATTAGATACCTCCCTTCATCCACCCACTTCTAATGATGGACATACATGCACCATTTATATATGCCGAAGCATGGGGGCATCCTCCCGCAAAAAAGTTATGCCGCGTACATACGTTCAAACTTTTCCATGGGCAAGCCCCCTGTCGGAATTTTGACCGTATGTACGCGGCATTAGGAGCAAAATCACTCCTCCGCCCCTTATGCCCCCATGCTTCGGCATATATGCTCTTTTTTAACTGTGGTGGTGAAATCACCGCCTACAGCACTGGAGTCACGGCTTTATGTATCGTGGGAGCAAACGCTGTTGCTGTCAAGATAAATAAATCCGCGCTGCAGCTGAATGGCGTACCTGCTAAGCAAATTATGGTTAACGTTAAAACAAAGTAACATCCCAGTAAAACCTTACCATACCATACCTGCAAAGCAATTGCCAAAAAAAAACTGTAAAAAATAAAAAATTTTTTAACACAACCTGTGCCTAAAATATATATATGCCGAAGCATGGGGGCATCCTCCCGCAAAAAAGTTATGCTGCGTACATACGTTCAAACTTTTCCACGGGCAAGCCCTCCGTCGGAATTTTGACCGTATGTACGCGGCATTAGGAGCAAAATCACTCCTCCACCCCTTATGCCCCCATGCTTCGGCATATATGCTCTTTTTTAACTGTGGTGGTGAAATCACCACCTACAGCACTGGAGTCACGGCTTTATGTATCGTGGGAGCAAACGCTGTTGCTGTCAAGATAAATAAATCCGCGCTGCAGCTGAATGGCGTACCTGCTAAGCAAATTATGGTTAACGTTAAAACAAAGTAACATCCCAGTAAAACCTTACCATACCATACCTGCAAAGCAATTGCCAAAAAAAACAGTAAAAAATAAAACATTTTTTAACACAACCTGTGCCTAAAATATATATATGCCGAAGCATGGGGGCATCCTCCCGCAAAAAAGTTATGCTGCGTACATACGTTCAAACTTTTCCACGGGCAAGCCCTCCGTCGGAATTTTGACCGTATGTACGCGGCGTTAGGAGCAAAATCGCTCCTCCACCCCTTATGCCCCCATGCTTCGGCATATATGCTCTTTTTTAACTGTGGTGGTGAAATCACCTCCTACAGCACTGGAGTCGCGGCTTTATGTATCGTGGGAGCAAACGCTGTTGCTATCAAGATAAATAAATCCACGCTGCAGCTGAATGGCGTACCTGAAAACATGAAAAATGGTTAACAATAACACAGTAAACAGTAAAGTATAAAAAATTTGAGAGAAGAGAGAGAGAGAGAGAGAGAGAGAGAGAGAGAGAACAATAAAACGACAACTATTTTTGGTTTTTATATTTTATATTTTTTTTGGTTTTTTTATTTTACTTTTTTTTTTTTTTTATACACTTTTTTTTGAACTGTAAACTGTAACTGTAACGGTTCGGGTCTCTCAAAATGCGATGGCATCTTGGGAGACCCTGTGTAAGTGTGCCTAGCCTGTGAAATGCTGTACCCTACGCTAATACTTCACTAGTGTGTGGTAGCGTTCAAAACACTCACCCTGACAAAGACCAGGATTGCCAGGACAGCGTGGACAATAAGAACGGGTGTCACGCCTATATCCGCGCTTGCTACAGACACGACATCTTTTTTGGGGGGCTCGTTGGGTAGGGGTACTCGGGAGGACATAAGAATAATGCCTCTCATGCAGCCGGCTTACTGCATTTGGTTGGGAATGGTGAGGTACAGAACCGTCTGGAAACAGAAGCTCTGTGACAACCTCTCTTTGGAAGAAAAGAAAGGTTAATGTTCCGCCTGAAGTTTTGTATAGCACAAAAGCATTCAGCAAAGCCAATTGAAATAAGTAAGCAGACACTTTTTTGTACCAGCGTCTGGTCTTACGGGAAGTTAGATACGGCGCCAACATCTGGTCATTGAGGTCCACCCCTCCCATATTTTTGTTATATTCGTGGACACAGAGGGGTTTCTCCACAATACCAGTCGCCGTAGAAATTTGGACCGTCGTGTCTGCATGAAGGGAGGTAAGAACGAAAACATTCTTATTATCCCTCCACTTCATAGCGATCAAATTATTACACCGATAGCAGGCTCTCTCCCCCAGCCTAAGACGGGAATCTACAAGCCGCTGGGGAAAGCCCCGGCGATTAGGTCGCACGGTGCCACATGCTCCAATCTGATTATCAAATAAATGACTAAACAGTGGCACGCTGGTGTAATAGTTGTCCACGTACAAGTGGTACCCCTTTCCGAATAAGGGTGACACCAATTTCCACACTATCTTGCCAGCGCTTCCTATGTAATCAGGGCAGTTCTCCAGCTCTACGTAACTATCTTTACCCTCATAAACCATAAAGCTCCATGCATAGCCTGTGGCCCTGTCACAGCACTTATAGAGCTTGACCCCGTATCTGGTACGCTTGTTGGGAATGTACTGTTTGAATGACAAGCGACCAGTAAACTTAACCAGGGACTCATCAACGCAGACAACTTTTTGGGGAGTAAACAAGTCTGCAAAACGTTGGTTGAAGTGGTTTATGAGGGGCCGAATTTTGTAGAGCCGATCGTATTCAGGGTCTCCACGTGGACGACAAAGTTCATTGTCACTGAAGTGCAAGAACCGCAAGATCTGCTCGTATCGTTTCCTGGACATGGAGTTAGAGAACACGGGCATGTGGTCAGCCGGATGCGTGGACCAATAAGCCCGCATCTGCATAAATTTGTGTGTGCCCATGTTGAGGGAAAGGCCCAAAAACGTCTTAAATTCGGAAACCGTAACTGGTTTCCAATCTCTGGCAAGAGACGGCAACTGGGGATTAGCGGCGATGCGTTGACCAGCATATAAATTGGTTTGGTCCACAATAGATCTATAGAGATCTTCCGTGAGATACAGAGAATAAAAATCGAGTGGCGTAAAATCATCTGTATCCACCTGAATACCGGGTTGGGCAGTGAATGGGGGAAGTACGGGTTCTGCAGAAGTGGTGGGCACCCAATCAGGATTGGCGAATTCTGCAGGAAGGGCACTATGGGTACGACGGGCCTGTCTTTGTCTTCTTCTTGGTGGCAGCGGGACACTACTTGTGCTTGCCACCTCGCCAGCTTGAACTGCACTTATGGGACTCGCCACGTCACCACGTGATACTGCAGTGCTGGATGTACGTCCAGGGTGTACTAGGCCGCTGGTGCTTGCCAGTTCACCAAAAGGATGAGCGACGCTAGTACTGGCTCTATACTCTATACGAGGGACTTGCGGTTCCTGCACCTCAACAACATCAGAAAATCGGGGTCGGGTACGCCTGACAATAGCAGGGACCTCTTCTTCGTCGTCAGAGCTATCTGACATGGAGGCGCTGTCCTCTACAGGTTCGTATTCTGAGCCTGAATCTGACAGATCAGTGTCTTCCTCTTCACTATCTGTCATGCTCAGAAACGTGTAGGCCTCTTCACTAGTGTACCTTCGCTTTGCCATTTTGGGCTCTAAATTTAGGGGTACAGTAGTGAGACTCACAGGTAAAAAAGCACCTAGCCTGTCAGCGACTGTATAAAACGCTACCAAAAAAAACTGTTAGCGATCGCAGGGATCAGGCCTGACTCTGCGAAGGCTGCAGTTATGTGTGTTGTGTTTTGTAAGTGACAGTGATCGATCGATACTGCACTTGGGTGGGCTGGGCTGGGCTGGGCTGGGCAGAGGGGCAAAACGCAGGTGCTAGCAGGTATCTGGGCTGATCCCGCTAACAATGCGTTTTTTTAGAACCCTAAATTGCTGGGCACGCTAGTATAGATCTGATCAGATCAGATATTGATCTGTTCGGATACTATACCACTAAGGGAGGTGTATGCTTTGCGCGTGTGTGTTAGCGGTGCTGGCACTAACCTAGCACTGCCTGGGGCGACGCAGACCCTTTCTGACCCTAAAACCAAATTTATATCACCCGCCGGGTGATCAGGGGTTAAAACCTTTATTGGGTATTTATATGGGGGTACCTGAAGCTTTATAAAAAGCTGACGGGGAACCTAAATAACTAAATAACTAACTGGCTAACCAGCGTCACCAGTGACACTTATGCAGCGATCGCTGGTGAAAGGGTTAACTCTAGGGGCAATCAAAGGGTTAAAACCTTTATTAGGTTATATATCGGGGTACCTAACGGTATAAAAACCTGGCGTTGAACCTAAAAAAAAAACTAGCTTCCTAGCGGGACCAGTGACACTATTGCAGCGATCAGAAAAACGATCGCTTAGTGACACTGGTAAAAGAGGGTGAAAGGGTTAACTGGGAGGGCAATCAAGGGGTTAAACCTTTATTAGGGGGGGGTAGGGGACTACCCTGGACCTAAAGGGGCCTAACACTAGCTGCCCTGACACTTTTTACAGTCACAACTGACACTAAATGTAGTGATCAATAAATAAATGAACACTGCATTAGTGACACTGTGACTGGGGGGGGGCGGGGGGCCGATCGGGGGGGTGATCGGGGGGTGACTGGGGTGAAATGTGTGCCTGTGTGTACCTATGTGTCAGTGGACTGTTGGTGCACTTACTTGAAGGTCTTCACTCCTCGCTGTCCGGTTCAAAAAGACCGCCACGAGGAGTGTGACATCACTTCCTCCTCCTGTGTTTACATTTTCACAGGGGAGGAAGTTCGTCACTGGCCAGGAGCGATTGAGAGGGGATGGGCGGAAACCAACGGCCATCCCCTAATCGCCGATCGCTCCGGCACCGAAAGGGACCGCCGTATCTAGTGGGAGGGGGTCCGATCGGACCCCCCACCCGCTAGAAGGCATTCACGTACATTTACGTGATTGTGCCTGCCTGTGCCATTGTGTTGACGTACATTGGCAATACGGTGGTCCTCAAGTGGTTAAGGGTGTTTAAAGAGGAAGTAAACCCTTCCAAACAACTTGGACCTACAGGTAAGCCTAGATTAAGGCTTACCTGTAGGTCCAAGCAATATCTCCTAAACCTATATGGTTTAGGAGATATTTGCCCGAAAATGGGCACCGCTGTCTACGGCGCATGCGCCGTAGACAGCGGCGCGCAGGCGCACTAAATGCGGCAAGTCCAAGAATGGATTTGCCTAATTTGTCGACTCCCGTGCGCATGCGCGGGAGTGACGTCATCGCGGCTTCGCCGAATGGCAGCTGCGGAGCTGCGAGACGCGACTCCCGTGCGCATGCATGGGAGTGACGTCATCGCGGCTGCGCCGCTGTGATTCGTCGGAGCTGCGAGACGCCACCAGCAACATGGATGCGGCGGACTACAGGGGACAGCGGCGACTTCGCTGGCTCCTGTGTCAGGTAAGTGACACATAATGAGCTACTATGCGATGCATAGTAGTCCATTATGCTTTACCTTTGCAGGGAAAAAAAGAGGAAGTAAACCCATCAGGGTTTACTTCCTCTTTAAGTGCCCAGTGGTCAAGTGGTTAAAGGATAATTAATTTTTTTAGGAAAAAATAATAAATGCACATTTTTTCTGCATGTAAAAAAAAGTGCATTTATTATTTTTTGTTGCAGGAGCCTGGAAAGCATTTAACCAGCGATCAGCAGATCCCTGATGCCATGCAGGTCTCCTGCACACTGTCCGTGTATCGGCATGCCCGTACATCCAGTACAGGCAAGTCGATATTCTCTGACAGGAAGACTCAATGAACTACCATAGCGCTGAGGTACTTCATTGAGAACTACACACAGGCAGCCGCTAAGGATGTCGGGCCTTGTAGTTCATTGTGCTGCCCCAACAGGGCATAGAATTTATATATATATTGTTTTCCTAACCATTTTTCTATGGACGTTTATATTTAGTTGACATGCTGCCATCTAGTGACCCTTTGTGGTAATGCACTTGTGTTCTCAAGCTTATATTTTCTATGATGTTATGACATACTTCCTTTGTATGTAATGCTCCACCCTTCTTCCTGTGTTCTGTACTTCCTGTGTCATCAATGGAGTAACAAGCCTCATGTAGCAGAGCACATGTATTCAACATTGTAAACTACAGACAATATCATATTTTGACCGCACAATACCACAACCCGTTCATCTGTTTGTATCCTGTCATCTGCTGTAATCTGATGTTCAGAATAAAAGCATCTTGTGGATGGAAATCGGTATTGGTGAGTTCAAGCTATCTGATGAGGATTGTCCTCAGTGATTATATCTGCTTATACAGGCCAGGCATAGAGGTCTCACAAGGGATATATCGCTTCACAACAATCGGAGTCAGAATATTCAGTTACAAAAATATTACAGCTCACACATGCAAAACTAACATTTACCTCCAGCAAGGCTTTTTAAAAACACCTAGACATTTTCAAAAAACATTATAAAAAAATATGGGGATTTGGTCACAGCATATTGCACGGTGCTTAAGCCCACTTCCTGCGACAAAGTACCCCATGATTAGTGGGTCCTATACTATCCATAGACTTGGAGATCCTGCTTCTCTGAACCATGGGAGCCATACACTCCTCTATATGGGAGAACATGAGGTCTCCACCATGACACAGCTGGTCACTAATGAGATGTACTTACTGAGGGAGTGGGGTGCTCCACCCAAAAGGATGCACTGTTTTGAAGCAGTGACAGCTAGTATGAGGAACTTCTCCCTCTACTGCTACCAGTAGAAAATGTAACATGTTCCCAAAGGTGAAATTATCCTTTAAACTTTAAAGCATAGGTGCTCGAACTGTGGCCCTCTAGTTGTTGAGGAACTACAAGTCCCATCATGCCTGTGCCTTTAGGAGTCATGCTTGTAACTGTCAGCCTTGCAATGGCTCATGGGACTTGTAGTTTGGCAACAGCTGGAGGGCTGCAGGTTGAGCACCTATGCTTTAAAGCATTGCATTACAACAGATGGGCATAACTTTTCACTGAACCTAGTTTTGCAGCAAAATTCACGGTTTTATTTTTAATTAAAATTTTAGCAAATTTATACTCTGATTTTACGTCAGGTTGATGAGACTGTTATCAGAAGGACAGGAAATCTCTCTAAAGGAGCCCTGGATAACAGTAGAAACCTGGCAGGGTTTACAATCCTTCACCACTCTATACAAACTTTGAAAAGAAAATTTGGCTGGACATACAGCTTAGGCTTCATGTATACAGGACGTTTTTATAACCTCTCCTGAATTTATGAATCCTGAATCCTATTTAACTTGACAGATAGTAACCCACATTTAAAAAGTCAATTTTGCCACGTTTACATGCCGCGTTTAGTGGCATTTTGGCGTGTTTAAAAAAATATAATTTTTTTTTTCAAAATAGCCAAAAACGAAAAACGCCTGTAAACGAAACGTGGCTAAACGCGAGTTACCGCATTTAGAAGCGTTTGGTGCTTGAAATTCCTCTAAACTCAAATTTTGAACCCATTTTTTTTGCATTGCAAAAAAAAGCCTTTAAACACACTGCCTAGAAACGACTATAAATGACCCCGTATACGTGTACTGGTAAGATAACATAGAGGAGAGTTCAGGAGCAGTTGAACAAAATGCCCAACTGCTCCTAAACGTCCCTTTACCAGCAGCAGTGTACATGAGGCCTTAAAAAGGAAGTTTAGCCAGATCTGCAAAATGTATAAGTCAGCAGTTATACAGCAAGTACTGAAATCTTCAGTGCACCACCATCTTGGATTTGGAAGGACAACTGTAACTTTCTGATCAAGCACCGCTACCTTCCCACTGTGCATTCGCAAGGTGTGCAGATTTAGGGCCGGTTCACACTATTGAGATAGCAGACATCGCATGTAATTCGCAGTGCACCGCTGTTCACATTACATGCGATGTCTGTGCGGGTGCGATGTCAGTAATACAGACAGTATGGCTGAAACCGTACCGCATTCGGTGCAAACACGCACAGGACCCTTTTTTCTGTTTGGACCAGAATCGGATCGCATGTGTGTTCACACGTATGCGATCTGATTCATGTCCGAACTGTGAGTTCGCAGTGTGATATGTGAGCTGAAATGGGGGTGTCGTTAACATTAGACATGTGCAATTCGTTTCGTACAAATCTCAAATTTGTACGAATTTCCCTAAATTCGTACGTTCAGGAGGATCCGAAATACGAATTGCCATGCGTCCGAATTTTGTACGAAATACGAACTTTTGTTTACGAATCCCCAGGAGGAAGTCAGCACAGCACAGGGATGGTGTTAGCCCCTCATCTAACGAAAATTCGTATTTCGAATAGAAAATTCTTCAACGGAATTTCGTATTTCGGATAAAAACCAAACTTCCTTCAGCATCGACTGTCATATTGAGGTATATTTTTTTGCCTTTAAATTCATCGTAACGAACGCTCGTACAAGTTAACGAACCTAACGACAATTCGTATTTCGTACGAATTGAAATTGAATTTCGGACACGAAATCCGAAGTACGAATTCATTTTAATACGAACCGTAACGGAACAGAACAAAACAAATTTATTGACGGCGCCCATGTCTAGTTAACATATAATGACACTCCCCAGAAGTTCGCATATGTTAGTACTCATATATGATTTTGTTAAGTTATGTTCATTGTATGTCCTTTATGGTTTTAACAAGTTGTTACACAATATATTTTGATAATTTTTCAAGACAACGTATTGGTACCATTAAAGTCCTTTGTTAGTTTATAAGGTCTTTTTTGTGCAACTTTTTGGTAGGATGTGGTAGCGGACAACTTTGTCCATATATTAGAGGACCCTCTTATGAGGCTCTTCCTCCCGCAAAAATTCTTTCAATAAACATGTACAGGGCAAAGGGGGTGGAGTCACCTAAGGAGGGGTGGCAAAATGAGGCTTCACCTAGGGCAGCCTTTCTCAACCTTTTCAACACCGAGGAACCCTTGAAATTGTTCTCCAGTCTCTGGGAACCCCTGCTAAAAACTTTAACTCTACAACTCATGATACATTAGTGTGATGGTCAGTGGGAAGAATGGTCCTTACACTTGTGGTCATTGGGAAGAATTACCTCCTTACAGATAGCTAAAAAGATCAATGGTGTCAGTGGGAACTTATCCGAGAGGCAGAAATGGCCCAATGCTGAAGGAACCCCTAGCAACATGTGGAGGAACCCTGGTTGAGAATCACTGACCAAGGGTGTCAAAAACCCTTGCACCAGCCCTGCCAGGACTGCTTAGCAACAATCTTGTAGCTGTTACTAACGGTAAAGGTATTCAACTATCTGCAACATGAACAGTTCTCTTTACCCCACACTCACTCACTGTGCGTCTTCACTCAACCAGCTCCCAGTCTCTCTCACTAGACTTCAGATCCAATAGCCACTGGATCTCTTGAGCTCTTATGCCCCATACACACGGTTGGATTTTCCAACGGAAAATGTGCGATCGGATCGTGTTGTCAGAAAATCAGATTGTGTGTGGGCTCCATCAGACTTTTTCCATCGCACAGAGTTTGAGAGCAGGATCTAAAATTTTCCGACAACAAAATCCAATCATTTAAATTCCGATCGTGTAGAGAATTTCGACGGACAAAGTGCCACACATGCTCATAATAGACTAAGAGACGAAAGCTACTGGCTACTGGCCTCTTGATAGCCCTGTCATACGTGCTATATGTCACCGCATTCTGAACGATCGGATTTTCCGACAACTTTGTGCGACCGTGTGTATTCAACACAAGTTTGGGCCAACATTGGTTGGAAAAAATCCAATGGATTTTGTTGTCGGAATGTTCAACCGTGTGTATGGAGCATTACACTGTAGCACTCAGTATCTTCTTCGAGCGTCACCCCGGCTTCACTGCTGGGACCCTGGCTTGACACTCACAGATACTCCTCAAGCTTCACCCCCGCTGACACGTTAGGTCCCTGGCTTGGCACTCCACAAGAGTGACCTCTGCAGTCCTGCTGAGTCTCTGACTTGGCACTTGTTGATGCTTTCCCACTTCTTCAACCTCCCCGACTGTCGAGAAGTCTGCTCTGATACTGGGCTCAGCTTACTCATAATTGTCTCGAGTAGCAAGGTGGAAGGTCCCTTTGTGGTAACATCTTCCCCTCTACCTCCGACCACAACTGGTTCCCCGGCCTGCAGAACCATTTCTTCTGGTTGGACTACAATCCCGCAGTTCCAACCCTACGCTGCTTTCCTGATTTTGGATATGCCCTCAGACAACCTAGCAGCCAGATATCCCTGGGATAGGCCTTCGATTTCTGGTTTATGTCCCAGCAGCCCGTGGCAATACAACACACTTCCACCCAGACAGCCATCCAGGTGGCACAGAACCCAGATCACCTGACGTCACCCAAATAAATAGGTTCTCCCAGCAGTCCAAGGGACACAAGAAAATCCCTTCCCATTGGCTGAGACAGCCCATTAATTCGTAATCTGTCCTTGCCATGCCCTTGTCTTATCTAATGTCACCAGACATCCGGCCATCTAGTGACAGAAGAGAGAAGTGCAGCAATTCCAGAATTAGGGCAAAATTAATCGACCTCCTAACAATTGATCAAGGAAACTATCACTTGGCAAATAAATTGAATGGCAACTTTGCCTAACTATGCGGGTGCTACATACATTTCCCTCTCTGCAAATGGTGTAAAAAAGTGCTCAGAAAAATAAAATAAAGGAATAAAAAAAAAACACAAACGCATCAACTTAAGACCGCATTAAATAAACAGACATCAATTCAACTGCATTTAAACTAAAAACTGTTGGTGCTATACACAGTGCATGTGATGTAAATGAGCCCTAAATAGACCTGTCAGTGGAAATGTCATTCCTTCCAAAAAATATGACTTTCCTGACTGTCACTCTGATCCTTCTGAACATGAGGATCTGCATGACAGCCAGGTGGGGAATATCCTGTTATGATGTGATCAGAACTGAGATCTACTCTGATCCCCTCATCTGAGCACTGTCAGAGGGGGTGTGATGTGCCATGCATAGCCCTGTATGCTGGAGTTGCGGGGGAAGGGTTAAATCCCAGGAATGAGGAAGGGGAGGGCTGGGTGTAATTGGATGCAAGTTGCATTGGCAGTATACATGGATCACCTGCAATGGGATGAGAAGCTGATCATTACCTGGGGAGGAGGTGAGTGGCAATCCTGCACTGCCCAACCACCTGGATGCAGAAATTTCTGACCGGGAATGTGATGGAGGCATCCAACCTGGGACCCCCACACCAGGCTCCACTCTGCACTCAGTGGCACTGCCCTGGCACACACAGCGGACACATACAGGAGGAGGAGGAGCAGTGGCCCTTGGAGAGCCTTTCAGCTGTGAATATGCCATGTATGCCTCAAGCTTCTCAGGGGAGGGAGCCAGAGAATTTGTCCGCTTCTGATTGGTGCTCCGCATGGAGAATCAACAGTTGGCCCGGCTCTGTTGAAGGGACAGCATGACTGGGAGGGGGGGGAGGGGGTGTTCCTCCATCACTTCAGTATGTCAGGCACAGTGAGCCACAGGCTGGTTGAATAATGTGTCCAGGCTGCAGGTGGTCTGGAACCCAGACACATGATTCAAAACCCGGACTGTTCTGGTGAACCCTGGACAGGTGCCCACTCCTCTCTGGTGTAGATTTTGCCATGCCCATCTTGGAGGGCTTCCCACTCTGTATGTGGTATACTGGAGCCACTAAACTTAGACACCAGGGCCAGGGCAGATCCTATGGTGTCACGATGGTGCCTGCTCTGACTTCCGCTTCAAGAAGTGATATATCCTGCTGAGTGTGGGTGGGTGCAGTGTGGTGCTGCAAAAGTAACACACACACACACACACACACACACACACATTCTAGGTGAAAACAATGGAACTTGAAGGCTGAAGGAACATATGACTGACCTGGTGCATCCAGACCAGGTTGGTTTTATACACGGTAGAGAAGGGAGGGATAATGGAGTCCGGGCTCTATTACTCCTCCAGGCCATTAAAACAAGTGGGTCTCCTAGTCTATTCCTGTCGATGGATGCTGAAAAAGCTTTCGACAGGGTAGACTGGGGACACATGATTAAGATGTTGGAAGTTATGGGAGTAGGTCCCAGAATGATCCAACGGCTAAAAGTGTTATATAATCTTCCCCATGCGGCGGTAAAAGTAAACGGCGTATCTTCCTCCTCGTTTATACTGAAAAATGGCACTAGACAGGGTTGCCCGCTGTTGCCTCTTTTGTTTGTTTTGTCTCTAGAACCATTATTGGCCTCAGTCCGAAATAATAAGGATATAAAATGGATTAGGGTGGGAGAGGAGGAGCACAAATTTGCAGTGTTTGCTGACGATGTGCTCTTCTTTATCTCAAACCCTAGGATCACGATTCCAAACTTGCTGGGGGTGCTAAAAGAATATGGAGAAATATCAAATTTTAAAATGAACCTCAGCAAGTCTGAAATCCTGAATATAAATATAAAGGAATCGGAGGAAGTAAAGCTCTCCAAAGAATTCCATTTTCCCTGGAGAAAGTACCTAGGAGTTAGGCTGATTCTCTAAGGAAAATATTTTCAATAAACTATATCACTCTTTTGGATGAGATCAGGAAAGAAATTAAAAAGATATCCATATGTCCCCTCTCATGTATAGGTCGAATTAATGCGGTAAAAATGATTCTGACTCCGAAATTTATCTATAAATTTCAGATGTTGCCTCTAGCCATCCCACAAACATATTTCAAAGTTTGAAAAGGTTTGATTTCAAAATTTATATGGTTTAATAAAAAAAACCCTGAATTTCAGCTAGGGTGCTGAGCAGGGAGAAAACACAGGGGGGCTTAGCTGCAACCGAATTTAAAAAAATATTATGATGCAGTGGCACTTTCACGGTTGATAGAATGGGCAAAGGCGAAAAACGAGAAGAGGTGGATTAATATTGAAAACACAATGAGTAATACACACTTAGGCCACATAATATGGAATCCACCTCAACTCAGGACTTTGGGATCGAATACACACAAAGTAACATATATAACACTAAGCCCTTGTACACACGGTCAGACATTCCAACAGAAAATGTCCGATCGGACCGTGTTGTCGTATAATCCGACCGTGTGTGGGCTCCATCGGACTGTTTCTGTCGGAATATCCGACGGACCAAGTTTTCCAGCTTGGCTATAAAACTTTCCGACAACATGATCCGATCGGACCTTGTCCGATCACGTGTAGAGAATTCCGAACGGACAAAGTGCCACGCATGCTCAGATCAAATTCCTACACCAAAGCTATTGGCTACTAGCCTGAACATAGTCCCGTCGTAACGAAATAACGTCATCACGTTCCGAACGATCGGATTTTCCGACAACTTTGCCCGACCGTGTGTACAGCAGTTTCGGACAAAATCCGTCGGACAAAATCCGACGGATTTGGTTGTTGGAATGTCCAACCGTGTGTACAAGGGCTTAGAATATGGCATAGGTTGTTTACACAGAACAAATGGGAATATAACTCCTCTTTGATTTATTTTAAAGAAAACAAGTTTTCTTGCGCCTGGGAAGAGGTCAGTGGGGGGTAATTGGATAAAAAAAGAAAACGCTCAACTGAGAGATATACTAAAAAATGGGGAATTAGTCACATTTCACGAATTACGATTGGACAAGAATGACGATTGATATATGGAGGTACTACCAGCTGAAGCATTTTGTAGAGAGCCTGCCACAACCAATTCGATCAGGGGAGGACCTTACGCAGATGGAGCAGCTATGTACGCGGGAAAAATCAAAAAATAACATATCACGAGTATATAAAATTCTAATTGAAGTAGTAGGGGTGGAAGTCCCACCATATATCACAAAATGGGAAAAGGAATTAAGAGTTAGATGCAGTAAGCACAAATTAGATAATATTTTGAAACTGACACATAGCTCAGCGATAGACATCAAGACGGCTGAAACTATTTATAAATGTTTATCAAGATGGTATGCGGCACCTGAAAAAATGAGTACGTTTTATCGGGAGAAGTCCCCCGAGTGTTGGAGAGGATGTGGAGCTCGGGGAACAATGGCCCATATATGGTGGGATTGTCCTACTATAAAAATAATTTGGAAAGAGGTGATACAATTAATTAAGTTAATCACCAATAAGAATGTGCCGGAGGACCCGTGGACATGTTTGTTCCATGGGACAGATAGCCCCGTTAGTCAATATAAAGCGTCTATAATTCCAACTTTACTTAATGTAGCTAAATGGTTAATCCCGAAAAAATGGCAGGAAAAAGAGAGCCCTAAAATTCGGGATTGGATATCCCGGGTAGAGGTTTTACAAAAATTGGAGAGTATGGCTGAAAACCAAGAGGAACAAGTAGAAGGGTCGGACAGAAAGGATAAATGGGAAGCGTGGAAAATGTTTAAAGAAACATGGAGATATGTTGAGGAGATTTCTAAATAAATTTAACATCAAATTTGAGAGTAGGAATGTTACTGATAGAAAGCGTAGTGAAGCTTTTACCTTTTAGGAGGACGGTGCAAGGTGGGGAAGGGGGGTGGGGAAGGGGGAATGAAATGTATTTATATAATGTGTATTATGACTAAATGTATGTTTTCCTTTTATGAGATGATGTAAATTTTATAAAATAAAATAAAGAATGGGAAAAAAAAACAAAACAATGGAACTTATATTGAAGAAAAACAGTTAAAAACAAGCTTGGCGGAAGGAGGCCCAAGCGGGAACACTGATGGATGCCAACAGCGTGTAGTGCAGCAGGTTTCAGCAGAACTGACAGTGTCTGTCTGGAGGGGCACTATATACACAATACTGAGTGTACATTATATACTTCTCACCAAGTCTTTATTGTTTCAACAGTTTGCCGGTCTATGTGTAGGCAGGTGCTGCCTATTTTCTCCACTGCAGGTGGCACTAATCCATAGCAGCAATGCAGGTAGAGGAAGAAGTCGAGGAGAGTTTTGTTCCTCTATGATATCCTCGGTCACAGGGAGGCAGCATTCAATTGGATGCTGATGTCCCATATGAGTTTGGTGGCCATCATGAGTCAGGCAGATTCTATTTAAGACCCTGGCTCCCAGGTTTGGCGTGCATTTCACTTGTGGATAGAGTAGGGAAAGGTCATCCGTCTGTTAGGCTGCATTCACACCTCAGCGTAGTGTTTTTGAGCGTTTTTACCAACTTTTGTTGCGTGTATTTGAGTGTTTGCGCGCGTTTGCATACAGCGTTTTGCGGCGTTTTTTAACTTCAGCGTTTTTTTTTCAGCCAATAGGAAAAATATTCATCTCTTTTTTCATCTGCTTCCTTTTCTGCTTCTGCTTTTCATCTGTCATTTCCTTATGTAAATTATATTTTCTCCCGAGCAGATACAGCAACAAAACGCCCATAGAAACGCTCGTTGTCGCTTGAATCAAGCGTTTCCATTAGTTTCTATGGGAATAAAAACGCCCAAATCAGCCCGATTCGCGTGACAAAAAAGGGTCCGGAACTTGTTTGAGCTTCAGGCATAGGGCTTCAGGCGACTTGGAGTGGAGATGTGAACCATCTCCATTGAGAAAAATGGATTTTTTCCCCTCCAGCGTTTTGTAGCTTCAGGCTTCAAGCGACAAAACGCTCAGGTGTGAATGGGGTCTGAGTGCTTAGCGTCAGGGAGAGGTTCAAGATGAATGTGGAAAGTGCAAGGGCATGCCATTCTTTCTGGAAGTCTCCAGCAGCTGCATTCTGACCCTCAAGACAGATACTGTCGATACATTTGAGACCTACTGTATTGCTTTGCATCCTGTGAGTGTGCACAGTGGGCTCGTCTTCCCACTGGGTTTGCTGTGCATTACTGAACTACTATTACAATACAGTTCTGTTCTCTGCAACTGCCCCCCATGTCGAGGGCATGCTGCCTGGTATGGTTCAGGAAGGGGGAGGGCGTTCGCTCATCCCCCTCTTTCCTGGCCTGCCAAGCTGCATTATCGGATAAGAGTCTGATATTGATTTTTGGGGGGAATCCCAAACTTTTTTTTTTTTTTCTCGTTTTGGCCTTGGCCTGCTCTTAAAATCCATACTAGACCTGAAGGGACTAGTGGGGTTAGGGGTTAATTCTAATACTTCCATATGAAGTGCACTACTCCCTTGGGAGCTGCTAATAGTTCCTTACATTACGGCTGGTTTAACCCCCGCTTCTTCCTCCCCTGCTGTAGTAAAGCACAGACTTATAGAACAGTTCAAACCTTTAACTTTATTCCAGATTGTGGCGGGTACGATCACCTCAGTGATGCACAGATATGAGTTGCCTCTGGATTGATATGTGTGAGTGACACGCATGCCCCTCTGAGAAGCATGTGGTGCTCTGCAAAGCTAGCAGGCCCAGGCCTCGCCTCCCTTCTCCTCCTGTCCTTTTCTTCCCAGTCCAGCTCAGGAAAAGTCCAGGCCAACCCTGGTTCACTCCGGTCGGTTTGCAGCTACTTCTTGCTTCTGAACATGGTGACCTTCCAGTTCTGGAGTCTCTGAACCTCCGTCACCTTCCGGAGAATATCTGTGGCTTTCCAGCTCTGGAATCTCTGAACTTCCAGGCCTTCCAGCCCTCGGCCTTAACATCACATCTTTCTGCCTGTGTGGGTTAGTTCTCTTCCCATCTCCAACTCCTCAGGGAACATGTGACCCCAGTGTATATGTATGAGCCCCGCCCCTGAGCAAGCAAATTTAATGATTGGACAAGAGCTCATACACACTGCCTGTCCTTCAGGGCATGACCCGTCTCCTTTCCAGAAGATTCCTCTGGAGAGCAAGGGGGTGTTTTCCAGGGTGATGAACAGGTGGTCACACCCCCTCTAACCTATAACTCCTCCCTAACCCAAACAAACCTCCAGGCCTGTACAAAATACAGTAATGCACCGGCAATTTAACCTCACTTCTAAACTGATAGCACATCATCTGGAGTGGACAGGATAGGAGGAGGAGGAGGAGGAGGAGGGGCTTGAAGGGGAACAGCGCGCCACTGGACAAGATATGAAGCCAGCAGAAGAAAGCAAGTAATAAAGTGCCCCCCCCCCAACATGTGCCCAACAGTCTGTCCTCTACCCCATGTAATGTCCTGTCATGTCCCCCTCCCATGCAATGTCCTGTCATGTCCCCTGTCCCATGTCATGTCCCCCATCACGTGCCCTGTCCCATGTAATGTCCCCTGTCATGTTCCCTGTCCCATGTAATGTCCCCTGTCATGTGACCTCTCCCATGTAATGTGCCCTTTCCCATGTAATGTCCTCTGTCCCATGTAATGTCCCCTGTCATGTGCCCTGTCCCATGTAATGTGCCCTGTCACATGTAATGTGCTCTGTCCCATGTAATGTGCCCTGTCCCATGTAATGTGCCCTTTCTCATGTAATGTCCCCCATCATGTGCCTGTCACCTGTCCCATGTAATGCCCCCTGTAATGTCCCCTGTCCCATGTAATGCCCCCTGTAATGTCCCTTGCTCCATGTAATGTCCTGTCATGTGCTCTGCCCCATGTAATGTGCACTGTCTCATGTCATGTCCCCTGTCCCATGTAATGTCCTGTCATGTGCTCCGCTCCATGTAATGTGCCCTGTTATGTGCTCTGCCCCATGTAATGTGCCCCGTCATGTGCCCTGTCCCATGTAATGTGCCCCGTCATGTGCCCTGTCCCATGTAATGTCCCCTGTCCCATGTCATGTCCTGTCATGTGCTCTGCCCCATGTACTGTCCCCTGTCATGTGCCCTGTCCCATGTAATGCCCCCTGTAATGCCCCCTGTCCCCTGTAATGTCTCCTGTCCCACATAATGTACCCTGTCTCATGTAATATGCCCCATCCCATGTAATGTCCCCTGTCATGTGCTCTGCCCCGTGTCATGTCCCCTGTCATGTGCTCTGCCCCATGTAATGTCCCCTGTCATGTGCTCTGCCCCTTGTCATGTCCCCTGTCATGTGCTCTGCCCCGTCATGTCCCCTGTCCCATGTAATGTGCCCCGCCCCATGAAATGTGCCCCATGTAATGTGCCCCGTCCCATGTAATGTCCCTTGTCATGTCCCCTGTCATGTCCCCTGTCCCATGTAATGTGCCCCGCTCCATGTAATGTGCCCCGTCCCATGTATTGTCCCTTGTCATGTCCCCTGCCCCATGTCATGTCCCCTGTCATGTGCTCTGCCCCATGTCATGTCCCCTGTCCCATGTCATGTCCCCTGTCATGTGCTTTGCCCCATGTCATGTCCCCTGTCATGTCCCCTGTCCCATGTAATGTCCCTTGTCCCATGTAATGTGCCCTGCCCCATGTAATGTCCCTTGTCATGTGCTCTGCCCCATGTAATGTCCCCTGTCATGTGCTCTGCCCCATGTAATGTCCCCTGTCATGTGCTCTGCCCCATGTAATGTCCCCTGTCATGTGCTCTGCCCCATGTAATGTCCCCTGTCATGTGCTCTGCCCCATGTAATGTCCCCTGTCATGTCCCCTGCCTCATGTAATGTGCCCGGTCCCATGTCATGCCCTGCCATGTGCTGTAAAGTGATTGTGGTTTAAAAAAAAACAACATGTTATGCTTACCTCTTCTGTTGCAGTGGTTTTGCACAGAGCAGCCCAGACCCTCCTCTTCTCGGGTCCCTCTTTGGTGATCCTGGCCCCTCCCTCCTGTTGAGTGCCCCTCACAGCAAGCAGCTTACTATGGGGGCACCCAAGCTGAGCTGCAGCTTCCTGTGTCCATTCAGACATGGAGCCCTGACCTGGCCATGCCCCCTCTCTCTCCTGATTGGCTGGCTGACTTTGACAGCAGCGGGAGCCAATCATGCCATGCTGCTGTCTCAGCCAATAAAGTGGAGAGTCCCAGGCAGCTGAGACACTCCTGCAACATCGCTCAATAGAGATGGGGCTCAGTTAAGTATTAGGGGGCTGAAGGGAGCTGGTGCACAATTAAGGTTTTTATCTTAATGCATTAAAGCGGTTGTATACCCGCAAAACAAAAAACGAAAAAAAAACTTGTAAGGCAAAGGCATAATGAGCTAGTATGCACAGCATACTAGCTCATTATGAAATACTTACCTTAGAACGAGGTCCCTGCATCGCATTCCGGTCACCGTTGCGAGGGAGCTGACATTTTCCCCTCTGCGTTTCTTCCAGGTTTGCAGCTCTGGTGCTGTGAGTGGCATGCATGCGGGAGTCCTCAGTTCCAGCAAGATCCGGCACAATACGCCGGACCTTCACTGCAAACACGCTGCGGACGTCAGTGGCTGCATGCAGGGTGAATATCTTCTAAACTGTTTAGGTTTAGGAGATATTCATTCAGGTAGAAGATGTCAAAAAGGGGTATACAACCACCTTAAGATAAAAAAACCCTTCTGCCTTTACAATCCCTTTAAAGTGCATTCCCTGCTTACAATGACTCCCTGGATGGACAGCAAAAAAATAAAATAAAATGATGCTATATTCTGGGTTATAACCTTTAAACCATATGTAGCACCCTGATGTTTAGGCAGGGTTGCTCCTAAATTTACCTGCCAGGTGTAGGTATCTTTGTTCATTGTTAGGGATCAATTGATTTCACCTTAAATCTAGAATTGCTGCACTTCTCTCTTCTTTCGCTAGGTGGCCGGGTACCTGGTGGCATTAGATAAGACAAGGGCAAAGCAAGGACAGATTTGGATTATATGGGTTATCTCAGCCAATGGGGTTTTCTTAAAACCCTTGGCCTACTGGGAGAGCCTATATATTCGGGTGGAGTCAGGTGATTGGTGTTCTGTGCCACCCCGACAGCTGTCTGTGTTGTATTGCCGGGGCTGCTAGGCACGGGCACATCTGGCTGCTAGGCTGTCTGAGGGCCTATCCAGATGCAAGAGAGCAGCGTAGGGTTGGGATTGTGGCTTGCATTCCAACCAGAAGTGACGATTTTGCCGGCCGGACAACATGTCATGGCCGGAGGTAGAGGGCAAGCTGTCGCCATTAAGGGACCAACCACCTTATTACCAGAGATCACAGTGAGTAACTGAAGCAAGTACCGGAGCAGCATTCTCACCAACCGGGGACGGTGAAGAATTGGGAAACTTCAGCAGGTATCAAACCAGGGACCCAACCAGCAGAAGTGATACTTGCAGAGCAACCTTGTGCGCCAAGCCAGGGACCGAGCCGGCCAGTTGGGTGAAGCTTGAGAGGTATCTGGAGTGCCAAGCTAGGGACCCAGCAGAGAAGTGGGGGTGACGCTTGAGGAAGATACTAAAGTGAAGATTGAAAGAGCTCAGGAGATCCAGTGGCAGTGAATCATCAAGTCTAGTGAGAGAGACTGGGAGCTCAGTGGGTTGAGAACCTACAAGAAGTGATTGTAGAGAAAGTAAAGGAGTTTGTTACAATTTGTGTTAGGAACTGTTTTAAGACTGTTGCCATAGGAGACAGCATTTCTACACATGCAGATGTGGTGTCTTGCTGGATGCCTTTCCCTGCATGGCTGTCCACCTGTAGAAGTCTCAGAGTCTGCCAATTAACATTGCAACTACCCAAGGGTGTCCTGGCCCTAACCCTCTCTCCCACAGTTCTGTTCAAGAGAAATACAAATTCTTTGCATTCAAGAAGTGTCTGGCGCCCAATGAATCCATCTTGCATTACACCCGCTATGCCTTACAACCCACTCTATACGGAAGGATATCAGCAGTTCTTGGCTCTGGAGGTTCTCATTAGACTAAGGGAGGCCTGGGACCTTACTACACTGCACATATTTAAAGACAGAAAGAAAGAGAGAAAAATCTCTGAAAGTGAAACTAAGTGAAAGACATTGATATGACTGTTCAGGGTGTTGTCGGCACATCGGGGTAAAGGGCAATCATTCCACAAAGACTGGAAATGGCGGAGAGGACAGTTCTAGGAATATTAATTCTTCTCTCTCTACACCAGACATGTGAGTTTTAACCTTTTAGTATTGGTGAGGGGAATGAGCCATTCATTTACTGTATAGATGATATATAATAGAAAAGATCTGTGACGTGATGTTCATGGAAGTCATAGAAGACTGATAGATCTGTGGAATTTGCTCTCTCCTAGTCCTGTAATCTATATATAGAGAAGAACTTTAATTACTGACATGCATAAACTTTATGTGAGCATAAATGACTCGACGTCATACCAGTTTGACTGTCAGGGAGCACTAATATATGGTTCTGATTGTCGGAGATTCTCATTATCACCCAGAGATTTTCCACCTTCCCTAAAAAGCTTCGTACTCATCCTAACACAGTGGTTCTCAACCCTTCTAGTGCTGTGACCTCTTGATAAATTTTCCCAAGTTGTGGGGACCCCTAACCGTAAAATTATTTTCGTAGCGTGGGTTGTCATCACCCAAGGCAAGACAAGTAATTTGCGCCCCTAACCCACGGACATTTAGATCTCCTTGAGTCCCTTCCACTCCACATTTTAGGATGCACCACTCTTTCTCTTTGTTCTCCTTTCTTTCCCTTTTTTCTCTCTCTATCCTAATTTCTTGTTTATTTCCCCCCATCTCTATCTCTAGCCATATTTCTTTCTCTTACTCCTTGGTGGAGGTGGGGGGAATGAGATGAGCGGCAGTGGCGGTGGGGAGTTGGGATGAGTGGCAGTGCTGGGGGGAGTTCTGATCAGCCAACTTAGGTACTCTTGATCAAGGTCACCTGCTGATCTTAGAACTTAATGGCAACTCTAATCACAGGCAGTGTTATGCACTGTGTCTCCTACTTTGTGGTGTCTCGTAGCAGTGATACCTATGCCAAAATCAGGAAATAGGGTCTCCTCCAGCCCCTCCCACTTCCCATTCCTCACCAGTCAGCTGATCTCTAGTCTCTGCCCCCCAGCCATGCTTAATGGGCATTTGCAAAGAGGCTGAGTGGGCAGCTGTGAGCTCCAGGAACAGATCAGCTGGGTGTCCACAGGCTCCAGGGACAGCCCTGCTGGGCAGCTGCAAAAAGGCTGGAAGAGCTGCATGGGCTTCAGAAACAGCCCAGGATTCGCTGACCCCAGGCAAATCATCATAGCTGATTCCAGTGCGAAACGCATCAGTTTGGGCACCCTTTTCCTTTGCTGTGAACCATTTGATGTGATGTGACCTACAATTTTCAATAAAACACAGGATTTTAAGTCTTTTTCCGGTGTGCAGCTATCCAGAGTTTTGTCCTGCCTACCTGCTTATTGTGTATGTATCAGCCAGCACCTGGGGCTCACTGATAGGAGGAAGAGCATTTGCCCTGGAGGGCTATCTTGGAGCGGTGGTTCCCCTTTTCCTATCTACCACAATCTCTGGACTCTGTGTATGGACATATTTAGAAAGCTCCGATTCAGCCCATGTTACAACCAAAAGTATTTATACAAACTCTCAGCAGCCATCTGGGCCACCCTCCTTGGGATTGGCCAGGCCTGTATAAATATTCATGCTGCCAATTTGCCTTGCTCTACACCTACAGTGCTTTGAAAAATTATTGACACCCCTTGAAATTTTCCACAGTTTGTTATGTTACAATGAAAATTCGACTTGAACATCGGGTGTTCGCCTGTTCGCCGAAAAGCGATTTGGGGTGTTTGCGGCAAATTCGAAAGCCGCAGAACACCCTTGAAAATTCTATGGGAGAAATCAAAAATGGGATTTTTATATACAGCTTACCTGTAAAATCCTTTTCTTGAGAGTACATCACGGGACACAGGAGCTTCATTACATAGTGGGTTATATAGGCACCTCTGGTGATTGGACACTGGTTGACCCTAATTAAGGAGAATTCCTCCCCTATATAACCCCTCCCATCTGGGAGGCACCTCAGTTTTGTAGCAAAGCAATAAGAAACCACGTAAAACCCAAGAGGGGCGGGAGCCCTGTGTCCCGTGATGTACTCTCAAGAAGAAAGGTAAGCTGTATATAAAAATCCAATTTTCTTGATCATACATCACGGGACACAGGAGCTTCATTACTTAGTGGGATGTCCCATAGCAATGCTCAGGTTGAGGGGAGGGAGACACAGATCATAAACATAGACCGCCAGGGACCTGAGGACCTAAACTGCAGCCTGCAGTACACTGCGCCCGAAGGCGATATCCTCTTGCCCTCTGACATCCACCTGATAGAATCTGGTGAATGTGTGGACTGATGACCAAGTCGCAGCCTTACAGATCTGAGCCAGGGAGGCCTGGTGATGCACTGCCCAAGAAGCACTGACAGCCCTAGTAGAGTGCGCTTTCACCTGAAAAGGAGGAATCTTCCCCTTTAAGTCATAGGCCTGAGAAATAACTTGTCTGATCCACCTTGAGAGAGTGGACTTTGACGCTGCCTGACCCCTTCTAGGGCCTTCCGGCAGAATAAATAAAGAATCAGTTTTCCTTATCTGAGTAGTTGCTTGAAGATAAACACTGATTGCTCTAACCACATCTAAAGTGTGTAAAGACTCTTCCTCTTTGGACTGAGGGTTCGGAAAAAAGGATGGTAGGATTACATCCTGATTCAGATGGAAACCCGAAACCACCTTAGGTAGAAAAGACCCGTTGGGACGCATAACCACCCGGTCCTTATGGATAATTAAATACGGCTCTTTACTGGAAAGAGCTGCCAACTCTGATACTCTTCTAGCCGTGGATATGGCTACTAAGAAGACCAGCTTTTTAGTCAAGAGAGCTAAAGAAGCCAGATGCAAAGGTTCAAATGGATGCCCCTGTAAGGCCGAGAGAACCAGATTCAGATCCCATGGGCATACCGGAGGTTTAACTGGCGGTTTTGTCCGCATAGCCCCCTGGATAAAAGCCCGTACCAGGGAATGTGATGCAAGCGGTTTTTTTAAAAATACCGACAGGGCCGAAATCTGCACTTTGATAGTGCTTATGGCCAAATTCATTTCTAGGCCTGACTGGAGAAAGGCCAAGATTCTGTTAATGACATACTTTCTAGGATGCCACTTCCTGAGTTCACACCAGGAAACATATGTCCTCCAGATTTTGTAATAAATACGCCTGGAGGCCGGCTTTCTGGCATTGACCAGAGTAGAAAGGACTGGCCCCGAAAGGCCACGGTCTCTCAGAATGTGGGTCTCAGCAGCCAAACCGTCAAATTCAGACTGTGTAAAGCAGGATGGTAGATTGAACCCTGTGAGAGCAGATCTGGCCGGAGAGGGAGGGTCCATGGCCTGCCCAATGCCAACTTCATGATTTCTGCAAACCATGGTCGCCTGGGCCAAGCCGAGGCCACCAAAAGGACCGACTTCGACTCCCTCTTGACCCTTCCCAGGAACTGCAATAGTAGCGGGCTCGGGGGGAAGGCATAGATCAGATTGTACTGATCCCAGGGAACTGTCAGAGCATCTGACCCCTGAGCAAGCGCATCTCTTGTCCTTGACACAAACTTGTCCAGTTTCCTGTTGAACCTGGATGCAAACAGATCCACGTCTGGAGTGCCCAACTTGTGACATATGTTCTGAAACACGTCGGGGTGCAGGGCTCATTCTCCTGGGCACAATTGCTGGCGGCTGAGAAAATCCGCCTGCCAATTCTCCACTCCTGGGATGAAGACTGCAGAAAGACACGGAACATGCTTTTCTGCCCAGACAAGTATGCGATTCACCTCCTTTTGGGCCACCAGACTTCTGGTACCGCCCTGGTGATTGATATAAGCCACTGCGGTGGCATTGTCGGACTGAACCCGAACCGGGAAACCTCGCAGTCTATAAGACCACTCTATGAGTGCCATGTAAACTGCCCGAATCTCCAAGATATTTATGGGTAGTAGACTTTCGGTCGCAGACCATTTCCCCTGCGAGCATGTTCCCTCCAATACAGCTCCCCAGCCTGTCAGGCTGGCATCTGTTGTGACAATCTTCCATGAGAGAGGAAGAAAAGTTTTGCCTTTCAGCAAATTCCTGGTTTGTAACCACCAGACAAGACTTTTGCGTGTCCCGGGGGATAAACGCATAGGAAGATCCAGGGATTGGGGCTTCCTGTTCCAAGCCGCAAGGATGCATCCTTGCAGAGGCCTTGAGTGGAACTGGGTGAACGGGACGGCCTCGAATGAGGCGACCATCTTTCCCAATAGTCTCATGCACAACCGAATGGAGGAAGATCTTCTGCCCAGAATCAGACGCACCAGATCTCCAATGGCCAAGGCCTTTAGCCTTGGAAGAAACACCCTGCCCTGAGCAGTGTCGATAATCATACCCAGGTATTCCAACCTGGTAGTCGGTTGTAGGGACGACTTTTCTAGGTTTATAATCCAACCTAGGCGTTCTAGATGTTCTAGCGTTTTGGTGACGCTGCGACTTAGGAACGCTGCAGTTCTCTCCACGAGAAGCAAGTCGTCTAGATAAGCCATGACGGCTATACCCTGAACTCTTAAGATTGCTAAGAGAGGGTCCAGAATCTTTGTGAAGACTCGAGGGGCTGTAGCCAGCCCGAACGGCAAGGCCACAAATTGAAAATGGCGCCGCTCTACCGCGAACCTTAGAAATTTCTGGTGTGCGGGAAAAATTGGCACATGGAGATATGCATCCTTGATATCTATTGATGCCATGAATTCTCCCCCTTGCAGGGAGGAGACCACAGTGCGGATTGACTGCATTCGGAAGGTCTGGATGTGTAAAAACCGGTTTAGGTCTTTCAGATCCAGGATAGGTCTGACACTTCCATTTGGTTTTGGAACGGGGAAGAGATTTGAATAAAACCCTGAACCCTGATCTTTCGGGCTCACCTCTACTATCACACCCTGGGATAGTAACTGATCTAAGGCCAGGAATAGCGGTTTCTGCTTTACTGGATCCCTGGGGATCCTTGACCTTAGGAAACGAGAAGGTGGAATCTCCTGAAACTCTAGCTTGTAGCCCAGAGATACTGAAGAGATCACCCACTTGTCCTAAATCTCTTCCCCGCCAGGCGCCTGCAAACTGCAGGAGCCTTCCCCCCACTCTGCCGAGCGGGGGCGCCCCTTCACAAGGAGGTTTTGGGGCTCTGCTTGGCAGGCTTTCTCCCCCAAGTCTTTTTCTGTCCCTGGGCTCGGCCTTGAGCCTTTCTAGCAGAGGAGGACTGAGAAGGCCGTCGCCACTGTTTAGAGCTTGATGCTTCGGGAGAGAGAGCACGCCTAAATGAAGGACGCTTGCTCTTTTTGACTGGAAGGAGAGTAGACTTACCTCCTGAATAGTGATGGCCGAACGGTTCGCCCGGCGGTCGTTTCGCGGCGAATTTCCGACATTCGCGGTCCGCACGTTCGAACGCCTTTTTCCGTCGTTCGCCGCGGCGGACTTACGTGTTTAATGTATACAAGAACTTTAACCTTTGGTGACACGTTTATCATGTGATACAGGACAGCCAATTGAGACATGACAGCACATGGACACTTGTACATTCCCCCTAACCTATAAATACACCCGATCCGGTGGCCATTTTACATTCTTTCTTCTGTTACGATAGGGACAGGTTCCTGTGTGGAGTAGGGAGAGATAAACCACTAGCTATTTGGTACACAAAAGTTCTTTTCAGGACTGGTATAGGTGTTAGGTGTTGATAGGTTTGCTGTGCTGCTGATTCTTGCAGCAGCCTGAGTGTCTTTTGTTAGTTTAGAGAAAGGGAAAGGACGGTGTATGCTACAGGGACAGCCAGATTAGTCTTTCATCATCATCATCATCATCATCATCATTAGCTGTTACTATCAAGGTCCACAAAAGAGCTGTTCCAGTAACCACTAATCGTTCTCTTTTTTTGCCAATTTGTATAGGGACAGGAAGGAAGCAGTGTTGTCAGGCAGTGAGGGTAATTTTAAAGACTTGCTGTTATTATTAGTTCCACAAAGGTTCTTTTCAGGACTGGTATCAGTGGTACAGTAATAGGCTTGTACATGTATAATATTCTTTCTTCCAAATATAGAAAGGATATTATACTTGACTGCTGCCCTTCTGCTGCAGTCTGCTAAACATTCACAACTCACTTGTTCCACAAAAGTTCTTATAAGGACTGGTAACTTGGTATAGGGTGCTACGGTACATAGGCTTGAGTGCGGTACAGTCTGCTGTTCTGTAAGGACCGCTATCGGTCCACAATAGATAGGGTTGACGTGCACCACTGCTGACCGCTCACCTATACTGCAGCAGTCCTTCAGCGGTATAGGGACTGACGTACAGTCTGCTAATCACTAACACACAACCTGCTTGTTCCACAAAAGTTCTTATAAGGACTGGTAACTTGGTATAGGGTGCTACGGTACATAGGCTTGAGTGCGGTACAGTCTGCTGTTCTGTAAGGACCGCTATCGGTCCACAATAGATAGGGTTGACGTGCACCACTGCTGACCGCTGCCCTATACTGCAGCAGTCCTTCAGCGGTATAGGGACTGACGTACAGTCTGCTAAACACTAATACACAACCTGCTTGGTCCACAAAAGTTCTTATAAGGACTGGTAACTTGGTATAGGGTGCTACGGTACATAGGCTTGAGTGCGGTACAGTCTGCTGTTCTGTAAGGACCGCTATCGGTCCACAATAGATAGGGTTGACGTGCACCACTGCTGACCGCTGCCCTATACTGCAGCAGTCCTTCAGCGGTATAGGGACTGACGTACAGTCTGCTAATCACTAACACACAACCTGCTTGTTCCACAAAAGTTCTTATAAGGACTGGTAACTTGGTATAGGGTGCTACGGTACATAGGCTTGAGTGCGGTACAGTCTGCTGTTCTGTAAGGACCGCTATCGGTCCACAATAGATAGGGTTGACGTGCACCACTGCTGACCGCTGCCCTATACTGCAGCAGTCCTTCAGCGGTATAGGGACTGACGTACAGTCTGCTAAACACTAATACACAACCTGCTTGTTCCACAAAAGTTCTTATAAGGACTGGTAACTTGGTATAGGGTGCTACGGTACATAGGCTTGAGTGCGGTACAGTCTGCTGTTCTGTAAGGACCGCTATCGGTCCACAATAGATAGGGTTGACGTGCACCACTGCTGACCGCTCACCTATACTGCAGCAGTCCTTCAGCGGTATAGGGACTGACGTACAGTCTGCTAATCACTAACACACAACCTGCTTGTTCCACAAAAGTTCTTATAAGGACTGGTAACTTGGTATAGGGTGCTACGGTACATAGGCTTGAGTGCGGTACAGTCTGCTGTTCTGTAAGGACCGCTATCGGTCCACAATAGATAGGGTTGACGTGCACCACTGCTGACCGCTGCCCTATACTGCAGCAGTCCTTCAGCGGTATAGGGACTGACGTACAGTCTGCTAAACACTAATACACAACCTGCTTGGTCCACAAAAGTTCTTATAAGGACTGGTAACTTGGTATAGGGTGCTACGGTACATAGGCTTGAGTGCGGTACAGTCTGCTGTTCTGTAAGGACCGCTATCGGTCCACAATAGATAGGGTTGACGTGCACCACTGCTGACCGCTGCCCTATACTGCAGCAGTCCTTCAGCGGTATAGGGACTGACGTACAGTCTGCTAAACACGAATACACAACCTGCTTGGTCCACAAAAGTTCTTATAAGGACTGGTAACTTGGTATAGGGTGCTACGGTACATAGGCTTGAGTGCGGTACAGTCTGCTGTTCTGTAAGGACCGCTATCGGTCCACAATAGATAGGGTTGACGTGCACCACTGCTGACCGCTGCCCTATACTGCAGCAGTCCTTCAGCGGTATAGGGACTGACGTACAGTCTGCTAAACACTAATACACAACCTGCTTGGTCCACAAAAGTTCTTATAAGGACTGGTAACTTGGTATAGGGTGCTACGGTACATAGGCTTGAGTGCGGTACAGTCTGCTGTTCTGTAAGGACCGCTATCGGTCCACAATAGATAGGGTTGACGTGCACCACTGCTGACCGCTGCCCTATACTGCAGCAGTCCTTCAGCGGTATAGGGACTGACGTACAGTCTGCTAAACACGAATACACAACCTGCTTGGTCCACAAAAGTTCTTATAAGGACTGGTAACTTGGTATAGGGTGCTACGGTACATAGGCTTGAGTGCGGTACAGTCTGCTGTTCTGTAAGGACCGCTATCGGTCCACAATAGATAGGGTTGACGTGCACCACTGCTGACCGCTGCCCTATACTGCAGCAGTCCTTCAGCGGTATAGGGACTGACGTACAGTCTGCTAAACACTAATACACAACCTGCTTGGTCCACAAAAGTTCTTATAAGGACTGGTAACTTGGTATAGGGTGCTACGGTACATAGGCTTGAGTGCGGTACAGTCTGCTGTTCTGTAAGGACCGCTATCGGTCCACAATAGATAGGGTTGACGTGCACCACTGCTGACCGCTGCCCTATACTGCAGCAGTCCTTCAGCGGTATAGGGACTGACGTACAGTCTGCTAAACACTAATACACAACCTGCTTGGTCCACAAAAGTTCTTATAAGGACTGGTAACTTGGTATAGGGTGCTACGGTACATAGGCTTGAGTGCGGTACAGTCTGCTGTTCTGTAAGGACCGCTATCGGTCCACAATAGATAGGGTTGACGTGCACCACTGCTGACCGCTGCCCTATACTGCAGCAGTCCTTCATCGGTATAGGGACTAAGAGTTTTGTCACAGGGTCATTTAAAAAATGACAGGCAGAGGAAGAGGCAGGCCCTTCCGCAGGGGTGGTAGGGGTAGGGCAGGAGCAACAGGCTTGAGCCAAAGTGGGAAGTTGCAGAAGGTGCGTTCAATTACTTTAAAGGATGCACCAGACTTGGTTGAGTGGCTCGCTCAGCCTTACTCTTCTGCACCCTCCTCATCCTCTCGATCTGCACCCTCTTCTTCACTCTCTGCTATGTGCACCCCCAAAGACACTACCACCAACAACACGACCACCACCACCACCACCACATACCTTCCGCTTGAGTCACTGGAATTATTTTCCGATCCATATCAAGAGGACATTTCTGATGCGCAGCCACTCTTGGTATTGGATCAGGAAGAGGAGGTAGCAACAAGCGCTACTCAGCAGTCTGACGCCAGTACCCAGATCAGCCCAAGGAGGAGGTTGGTCCCCGGTGTTGCTGCCTACTCCGAGATCTCTACTTATAGCGGTGGGGAAGGTGACGTTGATGATGACGTGTCTAGTGATGTCACGTGGGTGCCCACAAGAGAGGAAGAGGAGGGGAGTTCAGAGGGAGATATGGACCAGCAGATAGGGAGGAGAAGCAGCAATGACTTACATTGCACAGCAGGGACAAAGCAGACTGCAAATGTATCAGGAGCGAGTCATCGACCATGTACGGTCACATCTGGCGCTCCCAGGACACCGGCACATGGCTCCGCAGTGTGGGCTTTTTTTAACGTGTCCGCTGCTGACAATAGCGTTGCCATCTGCAATCTTTGCAGTCAACGCGTTAGTCGCGGTAAGCCCAATACTCACCTAGGGACGACCGCCTTAAGAAGGCACATGAGCAGCCATCACCGAGCCCAGTGGGAGCAACGGAACACACAAAGCCACACTGCAGGCTCTCACCGTCCAGCCTCGTCTTCTACTTCTCCTTCTCCTCTCTCCTCACAATTGTCCTCCACTCCACCTTCCATCACGCCAAGCTCACATTTTTCTGCAAAAAGGCAGGCTTCCGTGGGCCTAATGTTTGAGCGTAAAAAAATGATGACGCCGGATAACCCTCTTGCCCAACGGTTGGCGGCTGGCTTGTCAGAACTCATAGCCCGCCAACTACTGCCATATAAACTGGTGGACTCGGAGGCCTTTCGCAAATTTGTGGCCATTGGAACACCACAATGGAAGGTCCCAGGAAGGAAGTATTTCTCAGAGAAGGGCATCCCAGAGCTATATGGCCATGTTCAGCGGCAAGTGAATGTATCTCTGGCACACAGTGTCGGTGCCAAGATACATCTGACCACAGACACGTGGTCTAGCAAACACGGGCAGGGAAGGTATATCAGTTTTACTGCCCACTGGGTGAACCTTCTGACGGCCGTCAAGCATGTAACCCGTGGCACCCGTGTAGATTTGGTTTTACCGCCACGGATTGCATGCAGGCCTGACTCTTCTTCTCCTCCTCCTACTCCATCCTCCTCCCTCTCCTCCTCAGCTGCCTCCTCCTTTTCCGCTGCTAGCGTCTCTTCCACTGCACCGCCCAAGCTCCCCAGAACCTATTCCACATGCCAGGTGAGACGTTGCCATGCCGTGCTGCGTCTGTTGTGCCTGGAAGCAAAGAGCCACACTGGCCCGGCACTCCTTTCAGCTTTGCGTTCACAGGCAGATGAGTGGCTAACACCGCTCAATTTGACAGTTGGTAAAGTGGTGTGTGACAACGGTGCCAATCTGCTTAGCGCATTGAAACAGGGCAAAATCACGCACGTGCCGTGCATGGCACACGTCTTAAACTTGGTCGTGCAGCGATTCCTTGTCAAATACCCTGGGGTCCAGGACATCTTGCGGCAGGCAAGGAAAATCTCGGCCCATTTCAGAAGATCTTACACGGCCATGGCTCGCCTTGCTGACATTCAGCGGCGACACCATCTGCCGGTCAGACGTCTTATTTGCGATTGCCCGACGCGATGGAACTCAACCTTCTATATGCTTGATAGGCTGCTCCAGCAGAAACGTGCAGTTAACGTCTACCTGTATGAACTCTGCGAAAGAAACGGTTCTGGGGAGCTGGGTTTTTTTCACCGCGCCAGTGGCTGCTCATGCGCGACACATGCAGACTTCTGCGGCCATTTGAGGAGATCACCAAACTGGTCAGTCGCAGCCATGGCGCCATCAGTGACATGGTACCTTATGCCTTCTTTCTGGAGCGTGCATTGCGTCGTGTCATTGATCAGGCTGTGGAGGAGCAGGAGCGGGAAGATGAGGAAGTCGCAATGCTGGATGAATTCCCAGGGGGGGCTACTCTATCTGAGACAAGTCAACAACAGGAGTCTGATGAGGAGTCAGAGGAGGATGGTGCCGGGGCGGATGAGCAGGAGCAAGAAGAGCATGCTTTAAACCTTTCTGGGATCCCTGTTGTGCGAGGATGGGGAGAGGAGAATGAAGAGGACGACATTATCCTGGATGATGAGCAGGAGCCAGGCCACCACACCGCTTCCACTTTAGTGCAAATGGGGGCCTTCATGCTCCAGTGTTTTAATAGGGACCCCCGTATAAAAAGCATGAGGGTCAAGGACCAGTACTGGGTGGCAACGTACTTAGACCCCCGGTACAAACACAAAATGGCGGAAATGTTACCGCCGTCGCAGAGGGCTGTCAGAATGCAGCACTTCCAGGCCTTGCTTCGAGAAATGCTGCATTCTGCTTTTGCGTGCGCTGGCAGAGGAGCAATTCCCACTCCCAGAGAAGGATTTGCGGGTACCAATCCAACAGCGCCTGCAAGAAGAGGCCGGTTTGAAGATGTGTTGGTGACTTCGGATATGAGGTCATTCTTTCAGCCGACCCATCGACAGGTGTCATCCGGATCCAGCATCAGGGAACGCCTAGACCGTCAGGTGTCCGACTACATTGGGTTAACGGCCGATGTGGACGCTCTGAGGAGTGATGAACCCCTAGACTACTGGGTGGGCAGGCTTGACCTCTGGCCAGAGCTTGCCCAATTTGCAATCGAACTGTTGGCTTGCCCCTCATCCAGTGTCCTGTCCGAAAGGACGTTCAGCGCAGCAGGGGGGATTGTGACCGATAAGCGTACTCGCCTAGCTCACCACAGTGTTAACTACCTCACATTTCTAAAAATGAATGAGGCATGGATCTCGGAGGAATTCAACACATGTGACCAGTAGACCATGTATATGTCTATAAACTATTTTTTTAATCAAGCACACAGACCTTCTTAATTCATTTGGCTCACTTCCTTGACCCAAAAAAGCACACCGTACTATATGCCCCTACCCTCCTCTTTGAAGAGGTTGAGCGGTGTCATATTTCTACTGGGGCTGCTTATGATATCCCTGTGCTGTGCTGACTTCCTCCTGGGGGTTCTTATTATGAAGGGATCACACTATCCCTGTGCTGTGCTGACTTCCTCCTGGGGGTTCTTATTATGAGGGGATCACACCATCCCTGTGCTGTGCTGACTTCCTCCTGGGGCTGCTTACGGTGCTGCTGTCAGTGCTGTATGTCACGGTGCTGCTGTCAGCGCTGTATGTCACGGTGCTGCTGTCAGCGCTGTATGTCACGGTGCTGCTGTCAGCGCTGTATGTCACGGTGCTGCTGTCAGCGCTGTATGTCACGGTGCTGCTGTCAGCGCTGTATGTCACGGTGCTGCTGTCAGCGCTGTATGTCACGGTGCTGCTGTCAGCGCTGTATGTCACGGTGCTGCTGTCAGCGCTGTATGTCACGGTGCTGCTGTCAGCGCTGTATGTCACGGTGCTGCTGTCAGCGCTGTATGTCACGGTGCTGCTGTCAGCGCTGTATGTCACGGTGCTGCTGTCAGCGCTGTATGTCACGGTGCTGCTGTCAGCGCTGTATGTCACGGTGCTGCTGTCAGTGCTCTGTATTACGGTGCTGCTGTCAGATGCCTCTATCACGGTGCATGTGTCATTCCGGTATGTCACGCTGCTGGTGATCATCTCCTGCACCCTCTTCTTTGCCTACCCTGGTCCCTGACCTTCCCTCTCCTCCATTGCCTTCATTAGCTCCATAGTCCTGAATTGTTAGAACAATTTCCCAAATAAAATAAAAATGCTTGTAGTTATCGATCCCAAATTCACCTCATACATGTATTATGTCATTGTCCAGATGGTGGGACTACGTTTTACCCCCTAATAATTACCACGTGGCCGCAAATTCGACATGAAGGTTTGCAAAGTTCGCCTCCCATTGAAGTCAATGGGGCCCGCGGCGAACGTTCGGTTTCGCGAACGTTTGGGTCCGTTCGCATTTCGCGTTCGCGAAACGTCCCGTCGGAAGTTCGTCCATCACTACTCCTGAAATATTTTGGACGAATTTATCTAATTCTTCCCCAAACAAACGCTCCCCACCAAACGGGAACCCAGTCAAATGTTTTTTGCATGACAGCTCAGCAGCCCAATTCTTTAGCCATAGGGCCCTGCGCATGTGTACCAACATGAGGGACAAACGTGATGCTTGTTGGACCGAATCCAAAATCGCATCAATTATGAAACACAAGATGTGAGGCAATTCTGCATAATTTTCTACTTCCTCACTGGGAAGGAGCCCAAACATCTGTTTAACCTGTTCCTTGAGGAACTGACACAACCCCACGGCTGCGACTGTAGGTTGCACTACAGCGCCAGCCATGGAAAAGGAGGCTTTTAATAAGGTTTCCAGCCTTTTATCAGTTGGATCCTTGAATACCTGCGTATTATCCAAAGGACAAGTTAGGTTTTTATTCACACAAGAAACAGCCGCATCGACAGATGGGACCCCCCACTTCTTGGTGAAACTTTCCTCCACAGGATAATGCATGGAAAACCTTTTGGGAGGAGTAAACAGTTTATCGGGATGTCCCCAATCCTCATACATCAATTTATCCATTAAAGGATGAATTGGGAAGGAATAAGCAGTCTGTGGGGCTTTCCTGACTCCCAGGGAAGAGACAGAGGATGTAGCGACTTCAGCAGCAGGCATTCTGAATGTGGTACGCACCAATTCAGTATAATACTGCACCTGCTTTCTGAGTGCCTGGGAGGAGGGGACTATCTCCTCTTCCTCTGACTCATCCGACTGCTCATGATCCCTATCCAAAGATAGGGATCCCTCCTCATTTTCAAAACAACTATCCGAGAGAGGGATTTCAGCAGAGGGAGGGAATCTACCCCTTTTCCTGCTATCTTTTAGGGAAGCAGAAATAAAATTCATGATTCTCCCTTCAAAACCCTCCAATGTAGCCCTAAGGGAGTCCTCAGTGACATAAACCGGGGCTGCGACATTAGGAGAGGCTGCAAAACCCGACAGGGGCACCGACTCGTCTTGAGAGGCTGGCTCCAGTCTTGCAGAGGGGGATGGTAATTTACAGGCACTTTTGGAACCCCTGGACCTAGGCGGTGACTTGCCAGTGCTCTTATTACCTCCCCCTGAGACCCTCTTACGAGGAGACATAGTACTAAGCTACAAAGCAGAGGTACTAGTACAAGTGCGATCACTGTTGCGCTTAAAGTCTCACAATAAATCAATATATGCTTAAACTGCACAACCTGATGCTGAGTAGGTGTCTTAAGGTTTGCCTGGATCCAATCCCCACGGATGCTTACTGCCCACAGCTCCTGTGTCTCCACTTACAGTCCCCTGACGCTCTGGGCTTTTTAAAACTGCCGCCTGGCGCCTGCGCAGTACAGCGCCGTGCACACTGACGTGCACGGCTCGCAACCACACCCCCCCTCCTCCATTAGGCCGGGAGCGCGCCCGGCGCGCGTGCACGCGCCCGAGCGCGTGCACGAGGACCGCGGAATCCGGGGGGGGGGGAGAACCCAAAACGGAGCAGCGTGGGACCCCTGAGCTGCGTGGGACCCCTGTTTACCTTCATCTGTGGCAGGGACTGCAATGGAGACGTGAGTAGCTGGAGAAACCAGGCTTTCACTGAGCGTGTTGTATTGAAAGGCATGTAAGTATGCATCAGGCTGCTCTTACTCCCTCTAGTGGTGGAAACCAGGTAAGACATACAACTACTCACAATGAAGAAATCCATTCATATATTTAAATATACAGGATGACTTCCCTTACCTGTCCCCGCCGCAGGAATTGCTGAATCAGACCAATTCCAGCCTTCAACCATCACGGCGGGTATTGCTAGCCAACCTTCAGGTATATCTGGGGCTCTTACCAAAAGAACCTCCCACCTGGGCCATGTAGAAAGCTCTGCCAGAAACTTTCGGGCGCTCTGTATAAACAGTACCCCAAGTCTGGTTTTCCCAGAGCCCAGTCTTCCAATGGAGAGGACTTACAGGCAAAACCTCGCTTCTTCGGCAGACGAGGCCCGGGTACCATACCATCTTGGGAGTCAAATATCGGCCCGAGGTATGGATCCGGTTTGTTGTAGCCCTTCGGCCCTCGCAGGGACCTGCATAGAGCTAAGTTTTACGTGACCATCACCCAGACACTGGCGAAAAAACTGAGGTGCCTCCCAGATGGGAGGGGTTATATAGGGGAGGAATTCTCCTTAATTAGGGTCAACCAGTGTCCAATCACCAGAGGTGCCTATATAACCCACTATGTAATGAAGCTCCTGTGTCCCGTGATGTATGATCAAGAAAGTGCTAATTTTAAAGGCTTATATGCATGGTATTGTCATAAAAAGTGTTTGGAGACCCGGGTCCTGCCCAAGGGGACATGTATCAATGCAAAAAAAGTTATAAAAAATGGCTGTTTTTTCGGGAGCATTGATTTTAATAATGGTTAAAGTGAAACAATAAAAGTGAAATATTCCTTAAAATTTTGTACCTGGGGGTGTCTATAGTATGCATGTGAAGTGGCGCATTTTTCACGTGTTTAGAACAGTCCCTGCACAAAATTACATTTCTAAAGGAAAAAAAGTAATTTAAAACGACTCGTGGCTATAATGAATTGTTGGTTCCCGGCAATACAAATAAAAGTCATTGAAAAAAATGGCATGGGTCCCCCTCCCCCAGTCCATTACCAGGCCCTCTGGGTCTGGTATAAATATTAAGCCCGAACCAAAATAAAAAAAAAATGGGGGGGGCCCTAAAATCCATACCAGACCGTTCATGTTGATGGGGACAAGGGCCTCATCCATACAACCCTTGCCCGTGGTTGTGGGGGTATGCGGGAATCTAACAAGGGGACCCCCAGATCCCGGCCCCCCCATGTGAATTGGTAATGGGGTATGAGGTACAAATACCCCTGCCATTTCACAAAAAAGTGTCAAAATTGTAAAAAAGACAATAGCCAGTTTTTGACAATTCCTTTATTAATAATGTCTTCTTTCCCCCACTTCTTCCCCCATCTTCTTCTGGTCTTCCTTTTGGTTTTCTCCTTCCTCCATCTTCTCCTTCCCCGCTTCTTCCTCAATCTTCCTCTGCTTCTTCCTCGGGTCCTTTGCTTCTTCCACCGGTCTTCATCTTCCTCTGGCTTCTTCTTCCTCGTTTCGTCCTCCGGGCGATCCGCCTCAATAGGAGGCTCCCGCTGCCCCTCTCTGACATCCCACCCGGTCTGCCCCCTCTGATGCCCATGGACATCCCTATGGCTTCCCCATAAGTCTATGGGACTCGAACGTTCACAATCTAAAGATTCTGATAAGCCCCCCACCCGCAGACCCCCACAACCACCGGCCAGGGTTGTGGGGATGAGGCCCTTGTCCCCATCAACATGGGGACATGGTGCTTTGAGGGTCACAGACCCCCAAAGCATCCTCCCAATGTTGAGGGCATGTGGCCTGGTACGGTTCAGGAGGGGGGGTGCTCTCTCGCCCCCCCTCTTTTCCTGCGGCCTGCCAGGTTGCGTGCTCAGATAAAGGGTCTGGTATGGATTTTTAGGGGGACCCCCACGTCAATTTTGTTTTTAATTTGATGCGGGGTTCCCCTTAATATCCACACCAGACCTGAAGGGCCTGGTAATTGAATTTAGGGGAACCCCCACGCTTTTATTTTTTATTATTTTTTATGAATGAATGAATTGTCGGCTAATACAGAGAACACTCATCGAGTGTTCTCTGTATTACGGGAGCTGACAATGAAAAGTGATCTTAAAAGACTTTTTTTCCTTACGAAATGACACTTTGTGCAGGGACAGTTCTAAGCACGGAAACATGCGCCCCTTCACAGGCATACTATAGACACCCCCCAGGTACGAAATTTAAAGGAATATTACACTTTTATTGTTGCACTTTAATCACTATTAAAATCACTGCTCCTGAAAAAACTGCAGTTTTTAAAACTTTTTTTTGCATTGATCCATGTCCCCTGGGGCAGGACCCGGATCCCCAAACACTTTTTAGGACAGTAACAGGCATATTAGCCTTTAAAATTAGCACTTTAGATTTCACACATAGACTTGTACAGGGTGTTCCGGCTTTTCGAATTTGCCGCGAACAGCCCAAATTGTTCACTGTTAGCTGAACAGGCAAACAGGCAATGTTCGAAACTTATCCCTACTCCTGGCAAGTACATTTGTGGGGAGCACCCCTGCCTGAATTCCAGGGTGCTACATATATTTATCATATTCTAGAAAGCAATAATGCCAGTGTCAGTGCCCAGGACACTGGATCATACACAGGTAGACTCAGGCGGATATAGTTACCATGCCTGAAATACTACAGTATCAAAAAGACATGTATCAAAAAGCCAGATCAGCATGTGTCCACAATATGTTGACTAAAGGGGGCCTAACTAGCATGTGGACATTCACACCAAATTACAACATTTGCACAAACTCAGACACACAGAACAAATCCCAACGCCCTTGCACCCTCCCACGGGACATCCCAACCACCAAACCACCCCCCAAAAACAGACACAACCCCCAAAGTGCCAGTTCACCGGGGTATAATACCAACCCATCCCCCCACACACACATAAACCACACATATGGCACCCAAACCAACACCCATCCAACCCGCCCTCATCCCCATCACAACACTCCAGCAGCATACACAGTCAAATCCCCCAAACAATTGTACAGGGGGAACATGTGGGGTCAGGTTCAACACAATCACCACAGAACGAGACACAGACATCTTATCCTAACCAACCAAAACCCACCCTTCCAGTCCGAGCCAAACACAAACCAAGCTCACTCAATGTAATGGTTTGTCCCTATAACTGGTTTATCATTATTTGGAAGTCCTCACTGTGTATATAGTTCTTTTTGCAGTATCCCACTCAATTTCCCCATGCCTATCTATGCCTATCTATGTTACCCCAAAAAAACACCAAAAAAGAATAACCTTAGACTGTGTATTGAGCCAAAGGGTGACTGTGACCGTGAGCTATGCTGCTGTGTTAAAAAGTATCCTGTTCTCTTTTATTGCTTTCTTTATGTTAAATTCCGGGCGATCCTACCAGTCTCTTGATTTCATATTTAAAACTGACTACACTAGGCAGGAGAGCACATCCATCATAGCACGGTCAGTTTTCTGGCTGTGCTGGGAGAACATGACAAAGAGCAAACAGCAAGGACATAGGATCAGTGTGTATTGTCATTTAGGCACAAAAAGAAATAGTACACTTACATGTAAAACCTGTATAACAGCTTGGGGCAGGGAGCAGGGGGTTACACTGTGCAGTGGAGGATAGAACCACAAACAAGCTGCTTGGATAATAGGCTGTTGGTCGGTGAAGCTGGACCCATCTGAGTTGAAGAAACCCGGTGGCGCCTCAGACAGGTACTGTCAATGTCAACGGAATGGGCTGACCACTACGCATTTCAGTGGAGCTGCAAGAGGTTGATACCAGGTCAAACTCGGGTACTTACACCACTTGCAGTAAAAAACATTTTTTATGCTGTATTAATAAAGAACTGCATTAAAGAGGAAGTAAACCCTGATGGGTTTATTTCCTCTTTGATTCCCTGCAAAGGTAAAACATAATGGACTACTATGCATCACATAGTAGTCCATTATGTGTCACTTACCTGACACAGGAGCCAGCGAAGTCACAGCTGTCCCCTGTAGTACGGAGCCTCCATCTTCTTGGTGGGTCTCGCTGCCCCAGCGCTGTCATTCGACGGAGCCGCAATGAAGTCACTCCAGCGCATGCGCACGGGAGCCGCCACTCGCGGCATATCGCTGTTGACAGCGGCGCGCTCAGTGCGCCTGCACGTCGCTGTCTACGACACATGCGCCGTAGACAGCGGTGCCTATATTTTGCCAAATATCTCCTAAACCATGTAGGTTTAGGAGATATTTCTTGGACCTACAGGTAAGCCTTAATCTAGGCTTACTTGTAGGTCAAAGTGGTTTGTAAGGGTTTACAACCACTTTAAAGTGTATTTAAAGTCAAACCCTTTTCTTTTAGATTTAAATAGAAATCTAAATTGATCCAGAGACACAGCAGGAAATAAAAGTAGATCTCTCCAAATTAAGGGGATATTAAGGTGATATCTCCTCTTAAATAGCTTTTACTAGAACAAGTACACCCATGGGAAGATATCTCCTCACCTTTCATTGACATATCAAAAAGTTCAGATTTCCCATCAAGTTGTGTACCAGAGACAATGGTCACCAGGACCAATAGTGAGGTGCATCTCTCCAGCAGGGACATGGAGCAATAAATATTTAGAAGGTGTTCTAACCCTTCTAAATTCTATCCAAAATAAAACAAAAGGTTTACATACTTACATATAGTTTAATTTGTCTATTTTTTTGTCTCCCTCCCCAGCAGCACTTTATTTTCTTTGCTCCTATGAATTTTATAAGTATTACTTTTTCATAAACTTACCTGTTAATGTATCTCAATAGATGCAGCTTTGGATATATCTGCTCCTTCTACACAAAGGGCCCTTTTCTCCAAGGACACCGTCCTCATCTGCTCCTTCTCAGTGGATAAACAGACGCTGGATCTTAACTACCTGATAATATCATGGACCTTCCAGGGAAAAGTCATCCTGAGATATGACAACAAAGTCTTCTCCACCCAAGACTCCAGGATGTCCCTTAACGTGGAATCCCTGAGGGATGGATTCGCCTCATTACACATATCTAATGTGATCATCTCTGATAGGGGCACCTATGTGTGTACCGTTATCTACAACGCTGAAAGTAAGGAGAAGGAAATATCATTAAAAGTGTTTGGTAAGGGTACCTACTAGATTAAAATTGTAAATGTTAATGTCAAGTTCAACGTTGCTTTCATGTTAAATGTAGCTCTAATCTCTAACTAGATGGTTTTTAGTTTGCCAAAGCACTTTGTATCATAGACAATTGCCTTGTTTTTTTCCCATAAAATACTGTTTTTACCTTTATTTGCATCCTAGTATTGCTGATCTTCAGCCTTATTCAGCCACTTCCTGTCTTTATGCATTTGCTTCAGCATTGGCTTCACATCTTTGTAGTGTAGGCAGGTGGTACCTTCTTCATGTTCCCCTCCTCGTTGGGCACCAAGTGGGGGTCATATAGGAGGCCTACCCCAGGGTGGGAACTTCTGGGCTACGCTAGGCATTTTTGGATTGAGTCACTGCTTTACACATGGGGTACCTTTGCTTACACGGCTGACTTAAACTCTAGTTGACTCTCTTGATGTTAATGTACACCACCATGATCACTGATGCAATTAGGAGGGACATGCTGAGCCAATGCCCTTTCACCTGTCCAGCGTATCGCCACTACATCACTCCCAGTAATGGCATTGGGCCCTCCATGTTCCATGTGCATAATATCTTAACTCTGCCTCTTCCATACCTGTGCACAGGCAGAGGAGCTGTGCAGTGCAGATCTACTCCCGTTGTTATGGTAGACGGACCTGCTAGAAGCTATCCCACATGTACACGCTTAAAGTGGTTGTAAACCCTCCCCCACAACTTTGTCCCATGTAAATCAACATAAAAAAACCCTAATGAACACTGCTTGTAGATATCTCCTTACTTGTTTAGTATTGTTGTAATCCTTTTTGTTCTTTAGAAAAGCGTCACTAGCATGCCCAGATCTCCCCTGATTTTTGGCACACTCTATGTGCTTATCTATCTGTTATCAGGACTTCCTACGGCACACTACTTAACTCCCAGGAGACTTCAGAATCATTCAGAGCTTCCTCCTACACACCATGTGACCATGTGACATGACATACAGTGTAAACCAGGGAATGGGACAGCAGTACTGCAGTCTTATCAGCTGAAGCTGATAGGACTCACACAGGCAAACACTAGATAATCAGCACAAGTAAATACTATGAAATAAAACAAGTCAGCTATGAACAGGGAAGCAGGGTTGCCATAGAAATGTTGGATTGAGAAGGAGGCTTGGTTAACAGTACAGGAAGTGCTCAATGTAAGGGCGGAAATACACTCCACTGTGGACTCAGAAAACAATAGTTAAGATGGCGCTGCCTAACCCCTGGAAACAATTTTTTTAAAGTTTCTTTAAACAGTAAGTAATATGCGATTTGGGCTGGATTACAGTGGCTACAGTCTGATAATTACTTATTATAATGGACTAAATGAAAAGAAGCATCGGAGTGGGAGAGTTTACTTCCTCTTTAAGACAGGCTGCTAGAGAGACCTTTATTATCCTTGGTGTATCTTCACAAAGTATTAACTCTTGTACCGTTATCCTTGTACCCTAATGTGCTTAACTGACCCAAGCTGTAGGCTGTATATGCCAGTTACTTGCATTATACCCCTTGAGTAACTTCAGACCAGGCAAAGTTTCAAAAGCTTTGCTTAAATAATGTGGCATGACAATCAAACAAAGGCAACAGTCTCTCCTTAAACTAATTCCTAACTCAGGCGTGTGGCTGCCCAGCAACGGTAATAGTAACAACCTCAGACTTGCAGTACCTTTACAGCCTGGATCGGACCCCTGTCCCATTTTCACAGTCGGTGGGACCCATGAAAGCCCACCAAGAAACAGCCAGGAAACACAGTTAACACTAAACCTCCTGACTGGAGCAGCATCAAACTCTACCTGCCTGCATCCATATTGTGGACCAGATTCCTGATAGTGACACTGGTGGGTCATGCCCAGGCCCGGACTAGGACAAAAAATAGGCCCGGGCATTTTAGACTGAGCAGCCAACTTTTCCAGGGACCGGGGGGGGGGGGTTCGGTAGACATTAGCGGGGGTGCCTGGTGTTGGTCCTCCACACTGTGATATAAAGGGAACTGCACTAAAAAGGGGCACTGCAATGATTACAGTGCCCTTTTACAGGGCAGTCCCCTTTATATTATAGTGTCCCAGTCCTATTGTGGCCATGCCAGTACTGTCTGTCTCCTATTGTGTCCATGGACCACTGACCTGCTCTCTGGCGGTGCGGTAGAGCGTGTCTCTCTCTCTGGCGGTGCAGATACAGCGTGGCTCTTTCTCTGGTGGTGTGGTACAGCATGGCTCCCTCAGGTGGCGCGGGTACAGGGTGGCTCTCTCTGGTGCTGCGGGTACAGGCTGGCTCCCTCTGGTGCTGCGGGTACAGGGTGGCTCCCTCTGGTGCTGCGGGTACAGGGTGGCTCCCTCTGGTACTGCGGGTATAGGGTGGCTCCCTCTGGTGCTGCGGGTACAGGGTTGCTCTCTCTGGTGGTGCGGTGCAGCGTGGCTCTCTCTGGGGGTGCGGTGTAGCGTGGCTCTCTCTGGGGGTGCGGTGCAGCGTGGCTCTCTGGTGGTGCAGTGCAGCGTGATTCTCTCTGGTGGTGCGGTGCAGCGTGACTCTCTCTGGTGGTGCGGTGCAGCGTGACTCTCTCTGGTGGTGCGGTGCAGCGTGGCTCTCTCTGGTGGTGCGGTGCAGCGTGGCTCTCTGGTGGTGCGGTGAAGCGTAACTCTCTCTGGTGGTACGCTGCAGCGTGGCTCTCTGGTGGGGCGGTGCAGCGTGACTCTCTCTGGTGGTGCGGTGCAGCGTGGCTCTCTCTGGTGGTGCAGTGCAGCGTGGCTCTCTCTGGTGGTGCGGTGCAGCGTAACTCTCTCTGGTTGTGCAGTGCAGCGTGGCTCTCTCTGGTGGTGCGGTGCAGCGTCTCTCTCTCTGGTGGTGCAGGTACAGCGTAGCTCTCTCTCTGGTTGTGCTGGGGCTATTAGTTCCCCCAGTACAGTCCTCTGTTTCATTTGCCATGTCTACTGTAGTAGCTGCTACAAGCACTCCTCAGCTTGTTTCTGGGTTTTCTCTTTCACCCCAGCAGAGTGCATGCTGGAAACTGTAGTCTGCTCCCTGTTGAGACCAATGGTGCCATGTATCTCTGGGACTACATTTCATATGATGCCCCTCTAGTTTCTTCTGATTGGCCCTCTGTTTTGGCCAATGGGGAGGGAAAACGACCATATAGGAATGCCTTCTCTTCCCCTTCTGCCGACGTGAGACGGGGGAATAGTGACAGCAGCCTGCAGCTTTCCCCACCGTGCAGACACCCATGGCTGGAGGAGGAGAGTGGAACTGTCAGCGTGGCACTGAGGCTGAACTGTGTGTGAGAGAGACACACAGCACAGCCCATGCAGCCGCCAGTTCCGCATGACACAGGCATGGCTGTATGGCGGTAGGCGAGCGGCGGCCGTGGCCTGTGTTACCCAGGATCAGGCCGCAGCCGCCGCCTACCTCCCGCTGTGCGGCCTGATCATCAACAGGCCACGGGCGGCCCCAGCCCACCGGGCAAATGCCTGGTCTGCCCTATGGCCAGTCTGGGCCTGGTCATGCCTACTCAATGTGTGTCATCACAGCTGTTTGTAGTCCTCACCTATGGGGCATGTTGTAAAGCCTCACCCTGCGCAGAGATTTTCCAGCTCATGGGATAACAATCAAAGCACAAATAGACTAACAGTGGTTGTCGTCACTTGGACAGGTTAACTGAGCAGTTGCTTCTTTAAATACACAGTAGCTGCCCCCATGTGTTTTAACAAAAACGCACACCATTCACAGCATCATGGTAACTTCTTCACAGAGACCAAGTTCTTAGTTTCTAATTAGAGCATTCAATGATTCAACCTAATGCTGCGTACACACGGTCGGAATTTCCGACAACAAATGTTCGATTTGAGCTTGTTGTCAGAAATTCAGACCATGTGTAGGCTCCATCAGACATTTGTTGTCGGAATTTCTGACAACAAAAATTTGAGAGCTGGTTCTCAAATTTTCCGATAACAAAATCCATGTCAGAAATTCCGATCGTGTGTACACAATTCCGACGCACAATATTCCATGCATGCTCGGAATCAAGCAGAAGGGCCGCACTGGCTAATGAACTTAATCTTTCTCAGCTTGTCGTACGTGTTGTACATCACCACATTCTTGACGTTTGGAAATAAATCCAGGATTTTGTTGTCGGAATGTCTGATCATGTGTACGCGGGATAAGAATGTTTAAATATTGTTTTTATGAAAGAAAACAGTGCATTAAATGTTTATAAAAAATACACTACAAAACAGTCATAAGCAACAATAAAATAATCTACAGTCCCTGACAAAAGTCTTGTCGCTTCTCTATTTTGTAGAAACTCCTGCTATTAACCTGAGTTTTAATTAATCAATTGGTGTTAGAAATAGCTCATATGAAAAGCTAAAGCCCTCCCAAATGATGTTTAATGCACTGAAATAAATTAGTTTCACTGAAAAAAGATTTATCATTTAATCAAGACAGACAGGTCAAATTTTGGCCAGACAAAAGTTTTGTCGCCTATACAAAAATTGAACAACTTTACTGAAAATCCAAAAATATGTCAGCAAATTAAGTAGTGGTGCTGTGAGATCCAAATTTAATATCTTGTATGACTTCCATGAGCTTGAAGGACAGCATCCATGTGGTTTGGCAAGCATTCATACAATTTATCGATGAAGTCATCAGGAATAGCAAAGAAAACAGTCTTGCATGCCTCCCAGAGTTCATCAATATTCTTTGGTTTTGTCTTCCATAGTGATGGCCAAACAGTTTGCCCGGCGGTCGTTTCGCGGCGAATTTCGGCTGTTCGCGGTCCGCCCGTTCGGCGGACTATTGGCGCCGTTCGCCCGGCGGACTTCCGTGTTTTTACTGTGTAAAAGAACTTTGACCTGATGACACATCCATCATGGGGTACAGGACAGCCAATTGAGACATTACAGCACATGGACACTTGGACATTCCCCCTAACTTATAAATACACCCGATCCGGCGGCCATTTTACATTCTTTCTTCTGTCACTATAGGGAGAGGTTGCTGTGTGGAGCAGGGAGAGATTGCAGTGACCCAAATCGCTAGCTATTTGGTACACAAAAGTTCTTTTCAGGACTGGTATAGGTGTTAAGTGTATATAGGTTTGCTGTGCTACTGATTGTTGCAGCAGCCTGAGTGTCTTTTGTCAGTTTAGAGAAAGGGACAGGACGGTGTGTGCTGCTGTAGGGACAGCCAGATTAGTCATCATTAGCTGTTACTATCAGGTCCACAAAAGTGCTATCCCAGTAACCAGTTATTGTTCCAGCAGCCTCTGTTTTGCCAGTTTATATAGGGACAGGCAGGAAGCAGTGTGTCAGGCAGTGAGGGTCAGTTTAAACAGTAGCTGTTACTATTAGTTCCACAAAGGTTCTTTTCAGGACTGGTATCAGTGGTATGGTGATAGGCTTGTACACGTATAATATTCTTTCTTCCAAATATAGAAAGAATATTATACTTGACTGCTGCCCTTCTGCTGCAGTCTGCTAATCATTCACAGCTCACTTGTTCCACAAAGCTCTTTATCAGGACTGGTAACTTGGTCTGTCTAGGGTGCTACAGTACATAGGGTTGAGTGAGGTACAGTCTGCTATTCTATAAGGACTGGTATCAGTCCACAATACATAGGGTTGAGGTGCACTACTGCTGACCGCTGCCCTATACTGCAGCAGTCCTTCATCGGTATAGGGACTGACATACAGTCTGCTAATTACTCACACACAAACTACTTGGTCAACAAAAGTCCTTATAAGGACTGGTAACTTGGTCTGTCTAGGGTGCTACAGTACATAGGGTTGAGTGAGGTACAGTCTGCTATTCTATAAGGACTGGTATCGGTCCACAATACATAGGGTTGAGGTGCACTTCTGCTGACCGCTGCCCTATACTGCAGCAGTCCTTCATCGGTATAGGGACTGACGTACAGTCTGCTAATCACTCACACACAACCTACTTGGTCCACAAAAGTCCTTATAAGGACTGGTAACTTGGTCTAGGGTGCTACAGTACATAGGGTTGAGTGAGGTACAGTCTGCTATTCTATAAGGACTGGTATCGGTCCACAATACATAGGGCTGAGGTGCACTACTGCTGACCGCTGCCCTATACTGCAGCAGTCCTTCATTGGTATAGGGACTGACGTACAGTCTGCTAATCACTCACACACAACCTACTTGGTCCACAAAAGTCCTTATAAGGACTGGTAACTTGGTCTAGGATGCTACAGTACATAGGGTTGAGTGAGGTACAGTCTGCTATTCTATAAGGACTAGTATCGGTCCACAATACATAGGGTTGAGGTGCACTACTGCTGACCGCTGCCCTATACTGCAACAGTCCTTCATTGGTATAGGGACTGAGAGCTTTGTCACAGGGTCATTTAAAAAATGACAGGCAGAGGAAGAGGCAGGCCCTTCCGCAGGGGTGGTAGGGGTAGGGCAGGAGCAACAGGCTTGAGCCAAAGTGGGAAGTTGCAGAAGGTGCGTTCAATTACTTTAAAGGACGCACCAGACTTGGTTGAATGGCTCGCTCAGCCTTACTCTTCTGCACCCTCCTCATCCTCTCGATCTGCACCCTCTTCTTCACTCTCTGCTATGTGCACCCCCAAAGACACTACCACCAACAACACCACATACCTTCCGCTTGAGTCACAGGAATTATTTTCCGATCCATATCAAGAGGACATTTCTGATGCACAGCCACTCTTGGTATTGGATCAGGAAGAGGAGGTAGCAACAACCGCTACTCAGCAGTCTGACGACAATACCCAGATCAGCCCAAGGAGGAGGTTGGTCCCCGGTGTTGCTGCCTACTCCGAGATCTCTACTTATAGCGGTGGGGAAGGTGACGTTGATGATGACATGTCTAGTGATGTCACGTGGGTGCCCACAAGAGAGGAAGAGGAGGGGAGTTCAGAGGGAGATATGGACCAGCAGATAGGGAGGAGAAGCAGGAATAACTTACATTGCACAGGAGGGACAAAGCAGACTGCAAATGTATCAGGAGCGAGTCATCGACCATGTACGGTCACATCTCGCGCTCCCAGGACACCGGCACATGGCCCCGCAGTGTGGGATTTTTTTAATGTGTCCGCTGCTGACAATAGCGTTGCCATCTGCAATCTTTGCAGTCAACGCATTAGTCGCGGTAAGCCCAACACTCACCTAGGGACGACTTAAGAAGGCACATGGGCAGCCATCACCAAGCCGAGTGGGAGCAATGGAACACACAAAGCCACACTGCAGGCTCTCACCGTCCAGCCTCGTTTTCTACTTCTCCTTCTCCTCTCTCCTCACAATTGTCCTCCACTCCACCTTCCATCACGCCAAGCTCACATTTTTCTGCAAAAAGGCAGGCTTCCGTGGGCCTAATGTTCGAGCGCAAAAAAATTATGACGCCGGATAACCCTCTTGCCCAACGATTGACGGCTGGCTTGTCAGAACTCATAGCCAGCCAACTACTGCCATATAAACTGGTGGACTCGGAGGCCTTTCGCAAATTTGTGGCCATTGGAACACCACAATGGAAGGTCCCAGGAAGGAAGTATTTCTCAGAGAAGGGCATCCCAGAGCTATATGGCCATGTTCAGCGGCAAGTGAATGTATCTCTGGCACACAGTGTCGGTGCCAAGATACATCTGACCACAGACACGTGGTCTAGCAAACATGGGCAGGGAAGGTATATCACTTTTACTGCCCACTGGGTGAACCTTCTGACGGCCGTCAAGCATGTAACCCATGGCACCGTGTAGATTTGGTTTTACCGCCACGGATTGCATGCAGGCCTGACTCTTCTTCTCCTCCTCCTACTCCATCCTCCTCCCTCTCCTCCTCAGCTGACTCCTCCTTTTCCGCTGCTAGCGTCTCTTCCGTTGCGCCGCCCAAGCTCCCCAGAACCTATTCGACATGCCAGGTGATTCGTTGCCATGCCGTGCTGCGTCTGTTGTGCCTGGAAGCCAAGAGCCACACTGGCCCGGCACTCCTTTCAGCTTTGCGTTCACAGGCAGATCAGTGGCTAACACCGCTCAATTTGACAGTTGGTAAAGTGGTGTGTGACAACGGTGCCAATCTGCTTAGCGCATTGAAACAGGGCAAAATCATGCACGTGCCATGCATGGCACATGTCTTAAACTTGGTCGTGCAGCGATTCGTTGTCAAATAATCTGGGGTCCAGGACATCTTGCGGCAGGTAAGGAAAATCTTGGCCCATTTCAGAAGATCTTACACGGCCATGGCTCGCCTTGCTGACATTCAGCGGCGACACTATCTGCCGGTCAGACGTCTTATTTGCGATTGCCCGACGCGATGGAACTCAACCTTCTATATGCTTGATAGGCTGCTCCAGCAGAAACGTGCAGTTAACGTCTACCTGTATGAACTCTGCGGCAGAACCGGTTCTGGGGAGCTGGGGTTTTTTTCACAGCGCCAGTGGCTGTTCATGCGTGACGAATGCAGACTTCTGCGCCCATTTGAGGAGATCACCAAACTGGTCAGTCTCAGCCATGGCGCCATCAGTGACATGGTACCTTATGCCTTCTTTATGGAGCGTGCATTGCGTTGTGTCATTGATCAAGCTGTGGAGGAGCAGGAGCGGGAAGATGAGGAAGTCGCAATGCTGGATGAATTCCCAGGGGGGGCTACTTTATCTGAGACAAGTCAACAACAGGAGTCTGAAGAGGAGTCAGAGGAGGATGGTGTCGGGGCGGATGAGGAGGAGCAAGAAAAGCATGCTTTAAACCTTTCTGGGATCCCTGTTGTGCATGGATGGGGAGAGGAGAATGAAGGGGACGACATTATCCTGGATGATGAGCAGGAGCCAGGCCACCACACCGCTTCCAGTTTAGTGCAAATGGGGGCCTTCATGATCCAGTGTTTTAATAGGGACCCCCGTATAAAAAGCATAAGGGTCAAGGACCAGTACTGGGTGGCAATGTACTTAGACCCCCGGTACAAACACAAAATGGCGGAAATGTTACCGCCGTCGCAGAGGGCTGTCAGAATGCAGCACTTCCAGGCCTTGCTTCGAGAAATGCTGCATTCTGCTTTTGCGTGCGCTGGCAGAGGAGCAATTCCCACTCCCAGAGAAGGAGTTGCGGGTACCAATCCAACAGCGCCTGCAAGAAGAGGCCGGTTTGAAGATGTGTTGGTGACTTTGGATATGAGATCATTTTTTCAGCCGACCCATCGACAGGTGTCATCCGGATCCAGCATCAGAGAACGCCTAGACCGTCAGGTGTCCGATTACATTGGGTTAACGGCCGATGTGGACGCTCTGAGGAGTGATGAACCCCTGGACTACTGGGTGGGCAGGCTTGACCTCTGGCCAGAGCTTGCCCAATTTGCAATGGAACTGTTGGCTTGCCCCTCATCCAGTGTCCTGTCCGAAAGGACGTTCAGCGCAGCAGGGGAGATCGTGACCGATAAGCGTACTCGCCTAGCTCACAACAGTGTTAACTACCTCACATTTCTAAAAATGAATGAGGCATGGATCTCGGAGGAATTCAACACATGTGACCAGTAGACCATGTATATGTCTATAAACAATTTTTTTAATCAAGCACACAGACCTTCTTTCTTCATTTGGCTCACTTCCTTGTCCAAAAAAAGCACACCGTACTATATGCCCGTACCCTCCTCTTTGAAGAGGTTGAGCAGTGTCATATTTCTACTGGGGGCTGCTTATTATGAGGGGCTCCCACCATCCCTGTGCTGTGCTGACATCCTCCTGGGGCTGTACCTCTGCTGTGCATATTATGAGGGGCTCCTACCATCCCTGTGCTGTGCTGACATCCTCCTGGGGCTGTACCTCTGCTGTGCATATTATGAGGGGCTCCCACCATCCCTGTGCTGTGCTGACTTCCTCCTGGGGCTGTACCTCTGCTGTGCATATTTTGAGGTGCTCCCACCATCCCTGTGCTATGCTCATTATGAGGGGCTCCTACCATCCCTGTGCTGTGCTGACTTCCTCCTGGGGCTGTACCTCTGCTGTGCATATTTTGAGGTGCTCCCACCATCCCTGTGCTATGCTCATTATGAGGGGCTCCCACCATCCCTGTGCTGTGCTGACTTCCTCCTGGGGCTGTACCTCTGCTGTGCATATTTTGAGGTGCTCCCACCATCCCTGTGCTATGCTCATTATGAGGGGCTCCCACCATCCCTGTGCTATGCTGACTTCCTCCTGGGGCTGCTTACGGTGCAGGTGTCAGTGATGTATATCACGGTGCTGATGTCAGTGCTCTCTGTCACGGTGCTGCTGTCAGTGCTGTATATCACGGTGCTGGTGTGAGTGCTTTATGTCACGGTGCTGATGTCAGTGCTCTCTATCACGGTGCTGCTGTCAGTGCTGTACAGTGGTGTGAAAAAGTGTTTGCCCCCTTCCTCATTTCCTGTTCCTTTGCATGTTTGTCACACTTAAGTGTTTCGGAATATCAAACCAATTTAAACAATAGTCAAGGACAACACAAGTAAACACAAAATGCAATTTGTAAATGAAGGTGTTTATTATTAAAGGTGAAAAAAAATCCAAACCATCATGGCCCTGTGTGAAAAAGTGATTGCCCCCCTTGTTAAAACATACTATAACTGTGGTTGTCCACACCTGAGTTCAATTTCTCTAGCCACACCCAGGCCTGATTATTGCCACACCTGTTCACAATCAAGGCATCACTTAAATAGGAGCTGCTTGACACAGTAAGGTCCACCAGAAGATCCTTAAAAGCTACACATCATGCCGAGACCCAAAGAAATTCAGGAACAATTGAGAAAGAAAGTAATTGAGATCTATCAGTCTGGAAAGGGTTATAAAGCCATTTCCAAAGCTTTGGGAATCCAGCGAACCACAGTGAGAGCCATTATCCACAAATGGCGAAGACATGGAACAGTGGTGAACCTTCCCAGGAGTGGCCGGCCGCCCAAAATTACCCCAAGAGCGCAGCGACGACTCATCCAAGAGGTCACAAAAGACCCCACAACAACGTCCAAGGAACTGCAGGCCTCACTTGCCTCAGTTAAGGTCAGCGTTCATGCCTCCACCATCAGGAAAAGACTGGGCAAAAATGGCCTGCATGGCAGAGTTCCAAGGAGAAAACCACTGCTGAGCAAAAAGAACATCAAAGCTCGTCTCAATTTCTCCACAACACATCTTGATGATCCCCAAGACTTTTGGGACAACATTCTGTGGACCGATGAGACAAAAGTGGAACTCTTTGGAAGGTGTGTGTCCAAGTATATCTGGCGTAGAAGGAACACTGCATTTCATAAAAAGAACATTATACCAACAGTAAAATATGGTGGTGGTAGTGTGATGGTTTGGGGCTGTTTTGCTGCTTCAGGACCTGGAAGACTTGCCGTGATAAAAGGAACTATGAATTCTGCTGTCTACCAAGAGATCCTGAAGGAGAATGTCCGACCATCTGTTCGTGTACTCAAGCTGAAACGAACTTGGGTTCTGCAGCAGGACAATGATCCTAAACACACCAGCAAGTCCACCACCGAATGGCTGAAGAAAAACAAAATGAAGACTTTGGAGTGGCCTAGCCAAAGTCCTGACCTGAATCCTATTGAGATGTTGTGGTATGACCTTAAAAAGGCCGTTCATGCTCGAAAACCCTCTAATGTAACTGAATTAGGACAATTCTGCAAAGATGAGTGGGCCAAAATTCCTCCAGGACGCTGTAAAAGCCTCATTGCACGTTATCGCAAACGCTTGGTTGCAGTTGTTGCTGCTAAGGGTGGCCCAACCAGTTATTAGGTTTAGGGGGCAATCACTTTTTCACACAGGGCCATGATGGTTTGGATTTTTTTTCACCTTTAATAATAAACACCTTCATTTACAAATTGCATTTTGTGTTTACTTGTTGTCCTTGACTATTGTTTAAATTGGTTTGATGTTCCGAAACACTTAAGTGTGACAAACATGCAAAGGAACAGGAAATGAGGAAGGGGGCAAACACTTTTTCACACCACTGTATATCACGGTGCTGGTGTGAGTGCTTTATGTCAAGCTGCTGATGTCAGTGCTCTCTATCACGGTGCTGTTGTCAGATGACTCTCTCACTGTGCAGGTGTCATTGCTGTATGTCACGCTGCTGATGTCAGTGCTCTCTATCACGGTGCTGCTGTCAGAGGACTCTATCACGGTGCAGGTGTCATTGCTGTATGTCACGCTGCTGGTGATCATCTCCTGCACCCTCTTCTTTGCCTACCCTGGTCCCTGACCTTCCCTCTCCTCCATTGCCTTCATGCGCTCCACAGTCCTGAATTGTCACAACAATTTCCCATATAAAAAAAGAATGCTTGTAGTTGTCGATCCCAGATTCACCTCATACATGTGTTATGTCATTGGCCATGTGGTGGGTGGGTGTTTGCACAGCTAATAATTATTTTGTGGCTGCAAATTTGACCTATAGGTTTGCGAAGTACGCCTCCCATTGAAGTCAATGGGGCCCGCCACGAACGTTCCGGTTCGCGAACTATCGGCCGCGTTAGCGGTCCGCGTTCACGAAATGTCCCGTCAGAAGTTCGTCCATCACTAGTCTTCCATGCTTCATCTTTCATCCTACACCACATATGCTCAATGATGTTCATGTCTGGTGACTGGGCTGGCCAATCCTGGAGCATCTTGATCTTCTTTGCCTTAAGGAAGATTGATGTGGAGATGGAAGTATGCAATGGAGCACCACCCTGCTGCAAAATTTGGCCTTTTTTATGGTTGGGAATATAAGAGGTAGCTAAGATTTCTTGCTATTTTAGACTATTGATGTTGCCTTCCACCCTGCAGATCCCTCGCACACCCCCATACTGGATGTAACCCCAGACCATGATTTTGCCTCCACCAAACTTCACTGTTTTCTGGGTAAATCTCGGCTCCATGCGGGTTCCAGCGGGTCTCTTGCAATATTTGTGGCGACTGTGGTCCATCCTATTAGCAGGCTGTGGCCCTTGGCAAATGCCACACGGTTTTTCAATTGTCTTTTGTTTAGTGCTGGCTTATGGGCCATTATTCTTCTTCTTATTATTATTATTATTATGGGCCATCTATTCAACCATGGAGACCATTTCGAGACAGAATCCGACAAACTGTTCTGGTTGACACAGGGACTTCAGGTGACCAGGTCTCGTGGAGCTCTGCTGCAGTGGAAAATGGGCTGGCCTTGGATTTTCGAGCCAACAAACGGTCCTCTCGAGCAGTTGTCTTGCGGAGTCGGCCTGACCTGGCATTGTCCAAAACATCTCCAGTCTCTTCAAATCTTTTTTTTATCCTCTGAACTTGACGCTGAGACACATTGAAGGTGTCTGCCACATCAGCAGTGGATCTGGTCTTCAGCCTCTTGATAATCAACACTTTAGTCTCCGGGTGAATCTTAGGCATGTTTACAGAGGTCTAGTTGCAGTTGAGAAGGTCTAGTGTACTGGTGTTCTTTTTATACACACCTGAGACCTAATTGATCCATTATTAGTCACAGGTGAAGCTCATACAACAAGGCGACAACACTTATGTTTTGGCAAAAATGGACTCAATGAGCTTTACAAAGCTGTGAATATTAGAATACTTTTTTTTCAGTTTAGTTTTGCACTGAAACATTATTACAAAAGCTGTTGGGATTAAAATGACCCATTTCTTGTAAGGCTGCGTACACACGGGCGGATTGTCTGGCCAACTAAGTTCGTCAGACAATCCGACAGACAGTCCGGCCTACTTTTGAATGAACGGACTTGACCACACACGATGAACAGACAGTCCGCTGAAAGCTTGCGCGATGACGTGTACAGCACGTACGACGGGATTAGAAATACGACGTCCAATACACTGCAATGCAACCTTCGGCCGTGTAAATCCTTTCTGAGCATGCGCCATACTTAGTCCGTCCAACTTGCCTACTCACGAGCGGACTGTCCGCTGAAACCAAGTTTGGACGGACTGTATTACGGAAATTCCGAAAGACTTAGTCCGCCAGACAGTCCGCTGAAAAAGTCCGCTGAAGCCCACACACGGGCGGACTGTCCGCTGAAACACGTTTCAGCGGACTAAGTTGGACGGACAATCCTCTCGTGTGTACGCGGCCTAACAAAATCTTGAATAGAAATATATTTTAGCGGCACTTCAGGTTAATTTGTACACAAGCGACAAGACTTTTGTCAAGGACAAGGTTTTGGTAGTTCTGATTGTAAAACGAAAGATCCAGCTGCCAAATGCTTCAGCTTTTTCTTGACCATTGAGAAGGTATTGCATAATTACTTCCACCCAATCAAAGGGTCTGGGGTGTGTATTGTTGTGTTATAGTATCCCAAGGGACATAACCTTAATGTCAACTATCCAATGTACAACTATATTTCCATATAACAGAGTTATAAAATTCGCAAACCAGCATATAGCAAAATGAAATTATGCTTTGTTAGAAACCAAATATGAAAGAGATCTTATATATATTTCTCTTAAGAGGTCTAAGCCCTTGTACACACGGTCGGAAATTCCGACCACACAATCTGTCTGATTTTTTACAACTGATTTTGTCTGAAACTGGTGTTGCATACACACGGTCGGACAAAGTTGTCGGAAAGTCCGAATGTTCGGAACGTGATGACGTTTGTTCGTTCGTTCCGACATTCCTAGTAGCCAATAGCTTTGCTCTCGTACTTTGATCTGAGCATGCGTGGCACTTTGTCCGATCGGAATTCTCTACAAACGATCGGAAAAAGTCTGATCGGATTTTGTTGTCGGAAAATTTGAGATCCTGCTCTCAAATTTTTTCCGTCCGAAGTACCAACGGAAAAAGTCAGATAGAGCCCACACACAATCGGATTTTCCGAAAAATATAATCTGATCGGTCCTTTTCCGTCGGAATTTCCGACCGTGTGTACAAGGGCTAATGGGTCGTCTTGGCCGCCCGGACCTTGAAAATTAGGAATTTTTGGTGCCTCATTAGTGCAGCCACTTTTTTTGGAAAGTAACTCCTTTACCATAGGAATCATGTAATATGACTGCAAGTTGAAAGTAGTACAGGCTGTTTATGACCTGGCAGGGCTTTATCAGAAATTTTCTGAACTTCCAAGGCTATTGAAGGCTTTTGATGCCCTTTATAGCGTCTAACGTACAGTATCTGCTTTCTCTCAAAGGTACCTTAAGCCGGACTTTAGTTTGTCAAGTGTGTCACCTTCCCTGCTGCTTACCCTAGACATGAGATTTAAATTATCAACTTGTGGATTTTGGGGAAAATTAAGGTGGCAGAGTGTGGGGATTCAGACAGTGACAACAGTGAACCATGCCTACATAATGTGTATTAAAGTTCCCCCTGGTAATCTCTATTGGATGCTGTGTGACAGGTTGTCAATGCAGGAACACTACTGGGTGAGAACGGCAGTGTTCTTACAATAAGAAGTGCCTGAACAAGGACTTTCGTGGCAGAATCACCTGGTATAATTTTTATTAATATAATAAACATGAAAAAGTACTTGTTGAATTTTTGGTGAGCTTTTATCAAGTGGAAATCTCTGCAAAGTGACTCAAAATGCTCCTTTAGACAATTGTCACTGGAACAAGGGTCAGCGTCAGAAGTTCACCTCTTTATTCTGTTTTGGTGGAAGATCCAATATTATGAATTTCCCATCACTTTCTGTCCCCAATGACAATGGTCACCAAAACAAATAGAGAAGATGAATACCTTTTAGGAGACAGGAACAGCAATACAAATCCGACTCAGTTTTAACCCTCTATTAAAAGCTAAAAAGAACAACGGTTTTGACAGTCATATCTGTCCTACTTTGGATGGAGCTTTCTAAAAAGTATAGGGCTGCAACTAAACTAACGATTATTTTCATAATCGATTAGTTGGCCGATTATTGTTTCGATTAAACAATACATCGGTTAATGACCTTAAAAAAAATAGTGGGTCAAATTGACGTTCATTTTCAACCACAGTGACGGGAACATTTGGAAATAATAGAAAACGTCTTGGTCAAAAGGAATTTTCAGAGCGTGTATGTGGTTTTTGTTTAGAAATGAAGTGAAAATTTGAAACAAAATTCTTTCATTCAGTGAATGTACAAAGATTTTTCATCTGAATATTCTAACCTCAAAATTGATCCGTGAGGCCAGCATAAGGCTCGGTACGCACCAATGCAGTTTTTACTTGACTATAGTATGACTGATGTACCTTCGCTACTGTGCCACCCACCCAACTCCATACCTTGCCCCTTCCCATTAAATGAGACCACACCTTCCTTTATGGAGTATTTTGTGGCCGTAGCCTCTTTTATTAATCAAAATAATAGTTTTAACATGTAACAAAATATAAACCAAATATCAACAAAATATCAACAAACATCATTTAAACGTCAAAAACCTGAGCGCGTTAGTCATCTGCAGGAAATTCCCCCTCCCCACCCCATTAGCATATCGATCCAAACCAAGCACTGCGGTAATATTCCTTTAAATAGGCCTCAAGCTGACATGCTAGCTCAAAGACAGCCAACTCTTTTACCGCAGTGCACCCATTCACCATCTGCCATATCAACCCTCACTATATGGCATATCATCAACGAGCCCATATCTCCAATGGGTCCCGCATCAACTTCTCTGTGGGGAGGGGTTATCTTCCTGTACCTGCATCGACCAACACCCGCCAACCGCTACGACATCCAACACCGGAAACCTGAAAAATAAACTGAGTTAGCCTGTCGATCCCCCCCCCCCCCCCGGAGTCCCCATCGTAACCACTCCGTCCGATGTAAGGGAGGGAGGGCGGGAACTTCCTCAACCAAACTGGACGCTGGGGCGTAGCGCGCGCACGCATCCTCGCGCTGGCTCCGCCCCCCCAGCTGTCTCAGCCAATGGTTGCAGTCCACTTCTACTCATGCCAGCCCTGCCCCTATGCTCCGCTCGTGTACGGGCTGTGCTTGACTATAGTATGACTGATGTACCTTCGCTACTGTGCCACCCACCCAACTCCATACCTTGCCCCTTCCCATTAAATGAGACCACACCTTCCTTTATGGAGTATTTTGTGGCCGTAGCCTCTTTTATTAATCAAAATAATAGTTTTAACATGTAACAAAATATAAACCAAATATCAACAAAATATCAACAAACATCATTTAAACGTCAAAAACCTGAGCGCGTTAGTCATCTGCAGGAAATTCCCCCTCCCCACCCCATTAGCATATCGATCCAAACCAAGCACTGCGGTAATATTCCTTTAAATAGGCCTCAAGCTGACATGCTAGCTCAAAGACAGCCAACTCTTTTACCGCAGTGCACCCATTCACCATCTGCCATATCAACCCTCACTATATGGCATATCATCAACGAGCCCATATCTCCAATGGGTCCCGCATCAACTTCTCTGTGGGGAGGGGTTATCTTCCTGTACCTGCATCGACCAACACCCGCCACCGCAAGCAAGGATAACACCTTATCCTTGTGAGCACCGCCACACCTGCAAGGCACGCTCCACCCCATCCTGTATGCCCAAAGTCCACAAATCAGTGCCCACATCATTGAGGTGTACACCATCCTCCCTCAGGCACCGCCACGTCTCCACCTCCAACTCCGAATGCCGGACCGCCAACCCCCCATTGCGAACCACGAAGCGACTGACCTCCTGATTAATTTTTCTGCGGGCCTTGTTAATTTTGTCCACAGACCTGGCAAAACGCCACTTGGTCCTGGCCACAATGTCAGACCACACTATAATCATGTGGGGGAAGGCCGCCCTGAGTCGCAAGAAATCATACTTGATGTCCCGCGTGATGTCCAACTTGGTGCGGAGGCCCAAATCATTGCCCCCAACATGTAATACCAAGACGTCCGGGGCCCTGTCAAACCCCGCAAAACGGCACACTTCATGCACCATTCTGCTCCATAGCATGCCAGGAAACCCAAACCATTTTACACAGGCCTCCAACCTGGATATCCCCAACTGCCTGCCCTCTGGCCTAACATCACCCCTCCTGGCCCCCCAGCAGACATATGAATGGCCCAAAATCCAGACCAGTCCAGGCGCTGCACCTGAAAGAAAAACAAAAAAACACATACCCAAATCACAGTAACCGCACATGTTGAAAAAACACAAACCCATGCCAACACGCACCCCAGCTCACCCAGCTAAACACCCACCAACTCAGGCCGGACATAAGACTTAAACCTGCGAGATTCCCAGCGGCCAATCCTCTTAACCGCCTCCTCATCCAGACCCCACCGCACAGCCTCCGTCGCAGCCCCAATCCGGAAAGAATGCGAGGAAAACTTTTCCCCCTCCAAACCCAACGCCTTCAGGCATTTCCGAAAGACCCCTACGAACTGGTATCTCGATAAAAACTCCCCATTCCCATGTATCAACAATGGGCCCGGACAAGCCGGCCGAGCGGACAAAAATTCCCTCAAAACCAAGACCGGGCACAGCTCGCATGCAGGAATCGCGAACACCACGACTTCCTTCCCCTTGCCCACTTGGTCCGTCTTAGACCGCCGTATCCGCATGCGCACCCGGTCCTCCCCGCAGTACACCTCATCAAAAAACAAACCCCCCGGCCCCTTCTTAGAAGGGCTGACCAGTTCCCCTACACGAAAAGCACCAAAAAACGCCAACACAAACGCGGCCCTGAACAGCACCCTCTCATAACCCGACAAACACACCACCCCCAACCTACTACAAAGTCTGCCCAACAACTCGAAGGACACCGGTCTCCTGTCATCCTTCACCTGCTTCCCCTTCCGATAGCCCTTCAGAGCCTGCCTCACCCAAAAATCCTTGGTGAAGTCCTGCTCCCCCCGCAGTTTGAACCAAAAGGCCAAACCGGCCAATTTCTGCCCCAGTCGGGAGACTGAAACCCGCCGTTCCATGTTCCGGGACACAAAGTATATCACCATTAGTCGCCTGTCCCGTTCGTCCGCTCCCACCTGTAACCCCAATGCCTCCCATTCCACCCATGTCTTCTCGTACGCCGACCAAGTGCCCCCACTCACCGACCGTCTGATCCAGTCCGAGGTTCGTCCAACGCAATCTTCCACAATTCCTCCGGGCAGGGAGCCCCCAGAACGTCCGCGGACGGCGCCAGCTCCCGGAATCTGTCCCACTGAAACCGAGACAGTGCGTCAGCCACAACATTCTCCACCCCTGGTAAGTGCACAGCATGTATAAAGATGTTCAATTGCATGCATCGCAGTACCAAATGTCTCAGCAGCCTAACCACCGGCGGCGACGCCGCGGACACCCGGTTGAGGACTTGCACCACACCCAAATTGTCCACATGGAAGCGAACCTTCCGATCCCGAAAGGATGCCCCCCAAAGTTCCACTGCCAGCACCACTGGAAAAAGCTCCAACAGTACCATATTCCGCAGCAACCCTCCACCTTTCCATGCAGCCGGCCACGGGCCAGCACACCATTTGCCTTGGAAATAGGCCCCGAAACCCGTGGACCCCGCCGCATCCGTGTAAAGTTCCAAATCAAAGTTGCTCACCGGCCCGGCCATCCACAGCGCCCGTCCATTGAAGCGTTCCAAGAATACATGCCAAATCCGTAGATCCTCCCGATGCTCTTTCGACAGCCTCACGAAGTGCCTCGGAGAATCCACCCCCCCTGTACTGGCCGCTAGCCTCCTACTGAAGACCCTCCCCATAGGTATGATTCTGCACGCAAAATTCAATTTACCCAGCACAGACTGGAGAGTCCTGAGCTGTACCTTCCGCAAACCCACCAACCCTCTAATCTCCGCCTGCAGCGCCTCCAACTTGTCCGCCGGCAAGCGACACTCCATCACCTCCGAGTCCAACACAATTCCTAAAAAACTGATCACCGTCGTCGGCCGTTCCGTCTTCTCCGGGGCCAGAGGGATACCAAAACTCTGCGCCACGCGCTCCAGCGTCGTCAACAGAACTGCGCAAAGCGCCGACGAGGCCGGACCTACACACAGGAAATCATCGAGATAGTGGATGACTGAATTCACTCCCGCGACGTCTCTGACCACCCATTCCACGAAGGAACTGAACTTCTCAAACAGCGCACACGAGATGGAGCACCCCATGGGCAAGCACCGATCCACATAGTACTCCTCCTGCCACCTGCAGCCCAAAAGCCGAAAACTCTCGGGGTGCACCGGAAGCAAGCGAAACGCTGCCTCAATATCAGTTTTTGCCATCAACGCCCCCCGGCCATAACGCCGCACCCAGAACACCGCCGCATCAAAAGACGTGTAGGAAACCGCGCTAAGCCGGGGGTCGATGGCATCATTCACCGAACCCCCTTTTGGGTAAGAGAGATGGTGGATTAAGCGATACTTACCCGGCTCCTTCTTAGGAACCACCCCTAAGGGTGATACCACCAGGTCCGGCATGGGTACCTCTGAGAACGGACCCGCGATCCTCCCCAAGGACACCTCCTTCCGCAGTTTTTCCGAAACCACTTCGGGATGTAACATGGCAGACCGCAAATTCTTGGCCACCGGGGGGGTCGACCCTAAGACTGCCGGAATACGAAAACCCACCGCAAACCCCAAACCCAGAATCGCCGCCGCCTCCCTATCCGGATATCGTTCGAGAAAAGGACGCATCCTTTCCAGCCTCACCGGCGTCGTCCCTCTTGTGTGCAGGCTCCCCGGCCCTGCCTTTGCCCTGCTTGAAGCAGCGAGACAGCGGGTGGGCTCCTCCACAACCCGAGCACTCGTGCTTGTACTTGCAGCTGCCTGCGAACCTACAAACACCTTCATTATACTGCCAGCAGACTCCCTTCCTTCTAGCGGCCGGTTGACCGGAAGCCCCTGGTCCACCGGCCCCCCCCTGAAAAAACTGACTCGTAGTCCTCGCCGATGACATAAGGCGCATCCACAGACTGATATCCTTATGATCCCAGCGAAGAGCAGGTCGAATCGCCCTCCGCTGCCGAAACTGCTCATCATAACGCAGCCAAGCCAATCCCCCGTAGACTCTGTGCGCCTCCCCTATCGCGTCCAAGTAGCAAAAAAGAGCAGAACAATGCTCCGGATTCTTTTCCCCTATCACACTTGCGAGAATCGCGAACGCCTGCAGCCAATTCGGGAAGGTCCGAGGAATCAAGCGGTACCGTCTCTTCTCTTTGTCCTCCTTCTTGTTGTCCTCCGGCTTGACCCTATCTAGGTTGAACTTTTCCAGGGGCAGCAGAGAAAATATCTCCACGTATTCCCCCTTCCAAATTTTTTCCCTGACCTCCTGTTTCAAATGCGCTCCCAGCGGCCCTTCAAAACACACATACACCTCGCAGCGCGCCGCATCCGCCAACCTGACCAGGTCCTGTTTCTTGCCCGCCTCCCCTGCCGTCTCCCCCGCAGGGCCAGCTGGCGCAGCCGGCGCGGCTGCCACCACCTGATCCCCCGTGCCCGGAGCCGCGACCGCCCCGGCCGCAGCCGGCGGGGTCGCCCCAGCTACCACACCCCCAGCCACTGGCGTATCCGCGCACGTAGCCCCCAACCCGCCCACAGGCCCCGCCGCACCCCTGGCACGGTCCCCCGGAGCGGTCCACGCTAACCCCGGACCCGCCCCCCCAGTTTCCAGTCTGCCGACCAGATCCTTGAGGCCCGCCAGGAGGCCCGCCAGCCCCCCATCCGCCGGGACGCGGTCACTCCCCCGCCTTGCCAGATGCGGGGCAAATGAGGCAGCCTCCCCTCCGCCGCGGGCAACCCCCCCTGCACCCTCCTCCCCCTCACTGCCCGGCCCCCCCCAACCAACCCCCCCCAAGGACCCCTGAATAAAATCAGACTTACCGGGCCGCCTGGAAGAAACGCCTCCAGCCGCCGAACCTTCACCGACCACTGACGGAACGCCACTCGGTCCCTCCTCCGCTGATGACGACAGCTCGCCTTCCGACCGTCCTGGGGTAGCCGATCCGTCCCTGGGCGACAGCCGTCCACCGGGCACCGCCTGGGCTGCTGGCAAGATGCGCTTGGGCCTTCCTCTGCTCCTCCCCGCCGCCGACTTCTTCACCGCCTTCTGCCGGCTGCTCGGCCTTGCTTCCGCTGACGCTGGGAGACAGTGGTGCGGCGGCCGCCGCCCCACCGGAGACATGTCCTCCACCACCGGTGTGTTTCCAGCAGCCGCTGTGGAAGGCCTCCGACGGCGGGGCCCCACCCCCGCAGCAGCTGAGCTACGAGAGGGGCCTGGATCCTCCTCATGGCGGAACGCCACGCTGATGGAGGCCGGCGCCGGACCGGCCACCGGCCTCATGGAGCTGCGCCCCCCCGCCCCAGTATGCCCAGAGACCTCCTCAGCCCGCCGGGCTGGCCGTTTAGCGGGCGGCTCGTGGGGGGCGGGGCCAGCGGTCCCCGCATGGCGAATAGGTGTAGCCCTGGGGGAATCAGGGGAGAACCGGGCCGGCGGGCGGGAACGCCGCGCCCGAGCCGATCCATCCCCCTCCATCCTCGAATGGTCCCGCACCTCGCCGAGTGCCGCCGCCACCTGCTCGTGGAGCCACCGCTCCCCGTTCGCCGCCGCTGCGGCCCGCAGCTGCTGCACGAGATCGCCCAGGGAAGACGCCATGCCGCTTCAACTTCCTCAACCAAACTGGACGCTGGGGCGTAGCGCGCGCACGCATCCTCGCGCTGGCTCCGCCCCCCCAGCTGTCTCAGCCAATGGTTGCAGTCCACTTCTACTCATGCCAGCCCTGCCCCTATGCTCCGCTCGTGTACGGGCTGTGCTTTTGAACTGTTTCTGCAGTGCTTTTTGCTGTGCGTTTAGATTTTTGCACACGTGATTTTACGGCAATTTGGGTTTTTTTTTTTTTTTTTGGGCAGATTAAAAAACACAAATTTCTGCAAAAACGCATTACAGTCTTTTCTGCAGCTTCTCCATTGAAGTATATTGAACCAAAAAAGCACCATTTTGCATTAAAAGTCCCCGACCCTTTCCAAATATGCAGCGGCTGAAAAAGGCACAGATATGAACGTGTCCCATAGGAAACCATGTAAATGAACTGTAGTACGTTTCTGCAAAAAGCACCAATAAACATATAGATGTGAACCAGGCCTAAGAAGTTTAGTAACATAATGGGGTTAAAAAGACTAAAATTAGCCCTTTATAGTACAAAAAAGCAGATAATCACTACTGGAAGGGGTTCATTTTTTTTACTGTAGAACAGTGAAAGTAATATTTACAGTAGTGATTATATTGTTGTACTATAAAGGGCTCATTTTAGTTTTTTTAACCCCATTATGTTACTGGCCGATTAATTGATTATGAAAATAGTAATCAATTATGAAACAAGTCGATTAGTTGTCGATTAATCGTTTAGTTGTTTCAGCCCTAAAAAAGTATGTAAAGTATATCCCACTTCATACCTGTATCTGTGTTCCCTGCAGCTAAACCTCTACTCTCTATACAAAGTACAAAGGTCCAGAGTAATACAGAGAACACCTTGACCTGTAAGGCCACTGGATTCTTCCCTCCAGATATCTTGATAACTTGGTACAGAAAAGGAGAGGTCCTGAGAAATCATTTCATGGGAGAACCACAAATATATAAAGATGGAATGTACCAAGTGGACAGCACCATGACAATCACACCGACCAAAGATGACCAGAACCAGAACTTCTCCTGTAGAGTCCGACATGACTCTCTACAAGAACCTATGCAGGAGGACTTCCAGCTCATCTATGAAGGTATGGATAATCATCCAGTCTCTCTGTCAAATAGGTTTTAATTCTAGGTTTACCCTTCACACTTGTGCGGCTCTGGGAGCCACATTCAGCCCATTCATTTGAATGCTGAAAGTGAACCAACAGCTCTAAGCCCGCTAAATACTCACACTAAGAGAACATTAAATAAAACAAGCTGCTACTGATAAAGTGTGTCCACCAAGTGAATATTGTATATGTTAATTACAGCAGCGCTAGTTTTGTAAATATTATTGCATAAGTGCCAAAGGTGCATAAATATTATGCCATTAACCACTTGCCTACTGGGCACTTAAACACCCTTCCTGCCCAGACCAATTTTCAGCTTTCGGTGCTCTCACACTTTGAATGACAATTACTCAGTCATGCAACACCGTACCCAAATGAATTTTTTGTCCTTTTTTTCCCACAAATAGAGCTTTCTTTTGGTGGTATTTGATCACCTCTGGGTTTTTATTTTTTGCGCTATAAATTAAAAAATAACGAAAATTTTGAAAAAAAACGCATTTTCTTTGTTTCTGTGATAAAATTTTGCAAATGATGAATTTTTCTTCATAAATTTTGGCCACAATTTATACTGCTACATATCTTTGGTGAAAATAACCCAAATTAGTGGATATTATTTGGTCTTTGTGAAAGTTAGAGAGTCCACAAGCTGTGGTGCGAAGCACACAAAATTGATCACACCTGATGTACTGGTGGCCGATCTCATTTCTTGTGACCCGAACAAGCCAGAAAAGTACAAATACCCCCCAAATGACCCCTTTTTTGAAAGTAGACATTCCAAGGTATTTAGTAAGAGGCATGGTGAGCTTTTTGATGTTGTCATTTTTTCCCAAAATTATTTGCAAAATGAAGATTTTTTATTTTATTTTAATTTTTCCCACAAAATTGTCAATGTAATAAGTTATTTCTCTCACGTGGCATGTGTATACCACAATTAATGCCCCAAAATAAATATTATGATACCACATGTGTGGGACTTTTCCACAGCCTGGCCACATAGAGAGGCCCAACATGCAGGGAGCCCCATCACATGTTCTAGGAGCATAAATTACACATCTAACTTGTTGACTACCTATTACACTTTTGAAGGCCCTGGAGCACCAGGACAATAACACGTGACACCAATGTGGCACTGATGACAGATGGCACTAATACGTGGCACTGATGACACGTGACACTGATGACACATGGCACTAATACGTGGCACTGATGACAGATGGTATGAATACGTGGCACTGATGACACATGACACTGATGACAGATGGCACTGATACCTGGCATTGATGACATGTGACACTGATAACAGATGGCATGTGACACTGACAGGTGGCACTGATACGCGGCACTGATGACAGATGGCACTAATATGTGGCACTGATCACACATGATACTGATATGGCACTGATGACAGATGGCACTATGTGGCACTGATGACAGATGGCACTGATACGTGGCACTGATGACAGATGGCACTAATATGTGGCACTGATCACACGTGACACTGATATGGCACTGATGACAGATGGCACTATGTGGCACTGATGACAGATGGCACTATGTGGTATATATACATAGTTACATTGGTACAAGCTGACATCCAGCTTGTACCAATGTAACTATGTATATATACCATACTTGGCTGATGCCACTGGAAGTTGGAAATCACTGAAGTGGACACTACTACTCTGTTGATCTCCACAATCTCCTCCATTCCACACTGAGTGGCTGTCCTCATGCCTTGTGAATATAGGATGTCCACGGAACAGCACAGTAATGCAATGCTTTGCATTTTCTGAATTAATGCAAAGTGTTTTCTGATTAGACAAGACAGATAGTGTGACATCACCACCCCAATCCCTCTATTCATCCAATCACAGGACACTTTGCATTCATTGAGAAAATGCAAAGCATTCTCTGAATGGCATCTGTACTGAGCAGTGGACCTCATGTAATACCTTGTTAGATATGCACAGTAATCCTGCCAGCCACAGATCTCAGCAATTAAATAATATGGTCCGGAGATTGAGATCCTGATAAATTAAAGATTCATCCTGACCTGGTATATTAATATAGAAGAGACTGGAATTTTACAATAACTGTGTTCTTAGCAACATGTTATGCCTATAATATATTTTGTAACATGTTGCAAAAGGTGGAGTTGGCTTTTAGGTAAAGCTGCGTCCAAAACATTCCAAGGTAACACTGCTGTATGAGGCCTCATATATGGAAGCCAGTTGAGCCCATTTAGTGTAATTCCCAATCTACTTCCTCCACCTGGGCAGCCAAGTTGCAGCGTACACCCTGTCATGAATGGCTGTGCAACGCTGTACTTGTTGTAAACAAGGGTGCTATCATACACTCAAGTTTAGTGTTTTATTTTGGATATTGGGTAGTTCACCAGTGAGATTGTTCTTTCATCTCTTGTTCTATCAAGATGTGTTAAAAAGACACTTGCTTATCTTTAATCTTTTTTTTTTTTTTTTACAGATATAGAAACACCATCTAATGTGGTCACTGTGGTCTGTATTATTCTGGTTTTGATGCTAATAATTGGAGTTGGGATCGGGATTTTTTTGTGGAGGCGAAACTACAGAAAAAAAGGTAATATTCATAAAAACTCTGAAAATTGCTGGGCTTTCAGGTATGAAATGTAAGTCAATGTATACTTTGTCCTAATTGAATGTTTATGTTGCCAAAAGCACTCTATATTTTAATCTGTGAGCCTATTCCCTGCTGATTGGAACAGAATCCAACCCATCTGAAAGGAGTTTTGGTGTGAATTATGCTGAATTAAAGACGTACCTATCCCAAGAGCCCAAACAGTTTCTAGAGAGCAAAAAGACATATACCGTATTTATCGGCGTATAACACGCACCCCAAGTTTAGGAGGGAATTTTAAGGAAAAAACGTATATTTAAATGCCCATCAATGCAGCCTTATCAGTGTCCATCTGCAGCCTTGCCCATCATTGCAGCCTTGTCCAGTGTCATTGCAGCCTTGTCAGTTTAAAATTGACGTCACCGAGGTACAAAGAGCCAGATGTCCTTTGTATCTCGGCTCCTCTCGCAGTCCCGACCAGTCCTGCCCCTTGGCCCGGCTCCTATGATGGACATAACACAGGTCCAATGGCGGGACTGGGCGTGACTGCGGGCAGAGCAGAGAGGAAGAGAGCACACTCAGCTATGTGTATATAGGTGGCGCTCGCTCCGCTCCCAATCAGCGAAGATCGGTGGGGATTGGCGTATAACACGCACCCGCGATTTCCCCCTGATTTCAAAGGGGAAAAAAGTGCGTGTTATAAACCGATAAATACATTTTTTCATAACAGCTTTTTGAGAATTATAGGAGACTGGTGGATAACCAAAGTGATTTTTGCAACTATAGAACATTTAAGGCTGAAAGGACAACAGGGAATGGGGGATGGTGTGGGGCAGAGTTGACTAGGTGATGACCAGGGCTGCTTAAAATAACAAATAAATTGGCCCCTGGTGTGTAAAGCCTTCTTGTGATTCCTTACATAACTAACCTGGTTGAAAAAAGACAGTAGCCCATCCAGTTCAACCATCAGAGAAAAAACAAACAAAAAAAACACACACACTAATTGAAAACCTTCATATACACTATTCTATTCCCACAGCTGATCCAGAGGAAGGCAAAAAAAACAAGTATGATCCAGTTTACTGCATTGGGAGAAAAGAAATCCCTCCGGATTCCCCAAGTGGCAATCGGATATCCCCTGGATCAAGTTTAACGATAAATATTAGTAAAAGTCTGTCCTTACAGCCTTGTTTAATTATCCATATATTAGTTATAATGTGATAGTTTTAGAAACGCTTGTATTTGAAAATATTCTATGTAATAAAACAAATAACTGAGCACATTTGTAATCAATGAATTTTCAGATATGGGAACTTTCACAGTAATGGACATTCTACCAAATCCCACCAAGCTGATTGCTGGAGAAGAAACATCTTTAAGCTGTAGAGCCACCAATTGCCCAGAGAACACGAGTGTGACTTGGCTGGAGAAGAGAGGAGGACAAGTCTATGAGATCCCAGAGTCCCATGGAGGAGATAAAGAGGAAGAGGAGAGACTGATGGACACACAGTATGGGGTCATATCATGCAGAGACGGACCAAACTACACATCTACACTGAAGTTCAGACCCAACGTGACCAAACACAAAGATGTGACCTTCATCTGTAGATATAGCTGTGGGGAAGAGAAGAAAGAGAAAACATTTCACTGCAGATCTATTTACGGTGAGGAGTCTCTATTAGTACAGTACACCCACGGCTTTCGTTCACTGTTGTGTATTAATAGTGTGATCATGTTAAACCAGGAAAAATACAACCCTACCACCAATGATCACAGCTCATACGCTGTCATTTTTGATGGGGTCATGTCAAGAAAAAACAAATTATTTTGCATGGGATTTTTATCTAAGGTAAATGTATACCAAAGTAAATGTTTTCACACATGAGTCTCTCAACTTTCCCCAGGATTTACACATTTTACCAAGTGAATCCAATTAGAAACTTGTGTGAATCTTGTGTGAAAGAAATTTAGATAATCACTTGCGCACCACCCGCCCTCAATGTACTGCGGGCAACCAGCCACTGTAGGCAAAACTGTGTATTGTTAGCCCTTGTACACACGGTCGGACATTTTGACGGAAAATGTCCGATCGGACCGTGTTGTCGGATAATCCGACCATGTGTGGGCTACATCGGACTGTTTCCATCGGAATATCCGACCGACAAAGTTTTAGAGCTATTCGAGAATAGGGTTTTTTTAGGTTATGGGGGTAATAAGGCAGCTGTACAAGCTATCCTTTCATACCAAACCAGAACCAAAAAATTGGTGTTGGACTATACCGGTACTTTATATATAAAGGTAAGAAAGAAATTGGGAATAAAATTTTATACAAGTTTAATGAATAGCAAAAAGTAGCAAAGTACAGAATATGACACTTAAAATGTTAATACACCCCATTCATGTGTACAGTTACTGATAATAGAGTTCAATTCTGGTGGCGTAGATGGAGGGGTCCTCTACTAGTTTCGCGGATTGTCCGCTTCTTCAGGAGGAAGTCTATATAGTAAATAAATAATACAAAATTCATAACAATTAACAATTAGTATTAATTATATAGATACAATATTATAAATTCAATGAAAGTAACAGTTAGGATAGGGGGAATAAAAAGAGGTTTCACTCACCCAGAAATTCAAGGAAAAAAGAGGGAGGGAGATAAAAACAAGGTGTGGAGAAATGGGTCCCCTCTATGTTCCCCCCCCCCCCCCCAGCGGGCATGGGGGATAAGGTGCGTATGTTTTTTTTTTCTTCTCAGTACCATACGCACCTTATGTGCGCACTGCATGAGTTTTGTTTTGGTAATGAGTAGTTTAGTGAGGAAGCCCCATTTATATGGGATCTTATGATTCTGAAGCGCTTTAGTTATAGTCACCAACTGTCTGCAATTTTGCATTGTTGCTTTGGATAAATCAGCATATAGAGCGATGTTGGTGAAAGGATCAGGGAGACTCGCTGCTTGTTTAGCTGCGTACATGACTTTTTCTTTTACTGTGAAAAAGTGGATGCGGGCCAAAAAAAGAAATCACTGGGTGTGGAAGGAAGGAGGTGAGGTGGCTTGGGGAGTCTGTGTGCCCTGTCAATTTCCATGTCACGGGTTGTCCAGTCAGGTAAAAGGGCACGCATCAGGGACTGCAGAAATTGCACTAGATCTGATTATTGTATCGACTTTGGGATATTACGGAATTTAATATTGTTTCATCTGGAGCAGTCTGCTAGGTCTGCGAGCTTCAGATTAATTAATTGGAGTTCATCATCATGATCTGCAAAACCATCCACTAGCTCATTATGTGCAGACCACAAGTCCCCCATTTTAGCTTCCATTTGTGCAATGGCTTGATCATGCTGATTTACAGTATTAGATAGTGAGGAGACAGCAGTGGATAAGTCAGTATACAACATTTACCTCAGGGAGTGCAGCATGTTCTTCATGGTGCTTTCAGACAGTGGCTGATCTGAGGCAGGGAAGACCTCCAGCACTGATGATTTCTGTGGTGGGGGGAGAGAGAACAGGCAAGGAGCTGTGACAGGCTGAAGCTGTTGTGGCTCATTTTTTCTGAGCCTATTTTTAGCAGGGCTGGATGTCTTGGGTGAGTTGGGAGGAGAGCACTCACCCTGTGGGTCAGAAGACCGGTGGAGACAGTGTGATGCTCTGACTGTGATGTGAGGAGGAGAGCCGCGCCGACATTTCACGGCCGCTTCCAGTGCCATCTTGGCCGCTCACCAGGCCTGGCAAAGTGTAATAGTCAGTGAGTTTGCTGGGGAGTTTAGATGCTTTTCTCTTCTTCAGCATGGCTGCCTGCTGTGCTGGAGTATTCGGGCAGCTGGTGGGGTAGTTTTCCCTTCTCTGGAGCTGCTAATAGCATTGCTTTGGCCGGTGTAACTGCAGAGCTGTGAGACTACGCAGCCATCCACAGAAGCCGTCAAGCCACACTCCTTGGGTCAAATGGTTTTTATTGAACCAGCTGATGCCACCCGACATTTGGCCCCCCCACCCCAAAGCACCTTGTCCCCATGTTGATGAGGACAAGGGCCTCTTCTTGACAACCCTGGCCGTTGGTTGTCAGGGTCTGTGGGCGGGAGGCTTATCGGAATCCGGGAGCCCCTTTAATAAGGGGGCCCCACCCTATGTGAATGAGTATGGGGTACGATGTACCCCTACCCATTCACCTGGTGAAAAAAAATGTAAATAAAAAAAAACACGTTTTTAAAATAATTTATTAGACAGCTCAGGTCCATCTTCTCTATCTTCTGTCTTGGGGTGGTCTTCTCGCCGGACTACTCCGTTATCTTCTGCTAGCTCTTTTACTAGTGGAGGAGCCGGATTTCTTCTTCGTCATTGCCGCCGCCATCCAGGGGTCTTCTTTCGACTTTGGGGTCTTGTCCCGCTCTTCTGGGATCTTGTCCTGCTCTTCGGTTCTTCTGCCGGGCCTCCGCTATCTTCTTATAGCTCTTTTACTAGGGTTGGCCCGGTCTTCTGTCACCGCCGCCTTCTTCTCTTCTCTTCTTCCTTTGCGATGTTGGCACGACGCTCTCTCTGGCTGCAATACATATAGGGTGAACCATGTATATGGCACTCATTTTCACACACCTTGCAGTGATAATATGCACATGTATGTACACACACGTGCTTACATTCATACACATATAGACATATGCATAAGAAAGCACACTATAAAATTTAAACAACATTAAATAAAAAATATGAAAATAATAATCCAGGTATAATAATCCAGGTATGTGAAAAAAAACAGAAGAGAGAAAGGAAAAGAGGGAGGAAATGAAATACAGGTGATCAGGTAAATTACATAGTTTATGCCACAGTTGATACATTGCTGTATAATGAACTCTTCATCTGTGGCTGTGGCAACAATCGTTTTACCCAAAAGACACAAATTGCAGTACCTACAGGTTTTTGTATTACAATGGTAACTTCCAGGATAGGAGAGCCAGGTGGGTTGGCATTAAAACGTTTGTTGCCACAGCCACAAATGAAGAGTTCATTATACCGCAATACATCAACTGTTTCATGCAGCTGTCTATATAAGATCCCACAGTTAACAGTGCATGTCAGAGCACAAACCATGCCATGAAGTCCAAGGAATTGTCTGTAGACCTCGGAGACAGGATTGTATGGAGGCACAGATCTGGGGAAGGATACAGACAATTTTTTTGTAGCATTGAAGGTCCCAATGGCCAGTGGCCTCCATCATCCGTACATGGAAGAAGTTTGGAACCAACTGGACTCTTCCTAGAGCAGGCCACACCACACAGCCAAATTGAGCATGGGGGGGGGGGTGGAGAAGGGAAGTGACCAAGAACCTGATGGTCACTCTAACGGAGCTCCAGCGTTTGTGTGGAGAGAGGAGAACCTTCCAGAAGAACAACCATCTCTGCAGCACTCCAGCAATCACACACATAGGTTGGACTTGTCTTTTTTCAACCTCATCTACTATCTAACTAAGTTAAGATGATGATCTGACTTGGATGCGACTTACATTCAAATAAATAGGCTGAAATCATGCCCTAATCAGACCAAAGTAGTGCAGGATCCTTTTTCAAAGTCAGAGACCGACACAAGTTGGACCAGTTAAGATGGTCTCCTATAGGGAATCAATGATTTTGACGTGTCATGCAACTTGTGCTCTCAAAGTCGAAGCACATGTCGGACCAGTGTGAACTGGCCCTAGGTGCACTGTATAAAAATGCAGCTTGTCTGCAATTTTATTCTGCATAATCCACAAAACTGCAGACTACAGTGCATTGTAATAAGTTGTGGTGCACAGAGTTGAATAAAGTGTAATTTTGTGACATTTCAATAACATTACTAAAAATATTGAAAAAAATAAACACTGTGAGTCTGTGATGCATAGTAATAGCTGCCCTTACACAACCCACACCAGCATGTACACATTTGTGCACAGAGTTTTTACTTTTTGCTATAATAAATATCCCCCAAAAATATATAAAAAGGCAATTTTTCCTCAGTTTAGGCCAAAACGTATTCTTCTACATATTTTTTGAAGAAAAAAAAAATCACAATAAGCGATTATTATGGCATTTTTTTAATATATATATATATATATATATATATATATATATATATATATATATATATATATCTCATTTATTTATTTTTTAATGGTGGTGATCAGCGATTTTTATTGTGACTGCGACATTATAGCAGACACATCGGACATTTTTGACACATTTTTGGGACCATTGTCATCTATACAGCAATCGGTGCTATACAAATGCACTGATTCCTGTGTAAATGACACTGGCAGTGAAGGGGTTAACCACTAGGTGGTAGTGTAGGGGTTAAGTGCTCTGTATATGTAATTATATGTAAACATTACTAATAACCTATGTTTTGTATTTCTGCAAAGAAATAAAGAATTTTAAAAAAAGTGTGTCCAAGGGAGTGTGGCTGTGTATGACATCACTGATCTCTGCTCCAATCACAGGGAGCAGAGATCAGTGACACTGTCACTAGGCAGAACGGGAAGATGCTTGTTTACATTAGCATCTCCCCCGTTCTTCCTCCCTGTGAGGCAATCGCGGGTATCCCCGCAGCGATCAAGTCTGCAGCACCCGCGACCTGACTCACGGAGCTTGCCGCGGGGGCCCGCTGGCCGCCTCTTAAAGGGCGAGGAGGAGAGGGAGTACCGAGACACGTTGCTGGATCGAGAGGGGACACAGGTGAATGGAATTTCATACTGGTTTCTCGTCAAATAATATGTTTTCACATATATAAATTGGTGAGGAGATATCATATTTTGTACCTGTTTGTGTAGTAATACAGTTGTGCTCATAAGTTTACATACCCTGGCAGAATTTATGATTTCTTGTCCATTTTTCAGAGAATATGAATGATAACACAACTACTTTTCTTTCAATCATGGTCAGTGTTTGGCTGAAGCCATTTATTATCAAATCAACTGTGTTTACTCTTTTTAAATCATAATCGCAACAGAAACTACCCAAATGACCCTGATCAAAAGTTTACATACCCCAGTTCTTAATACCGTGTATTGCCCCCGTTAACATCAATGACAGCTTGAAGTCTTCTGTGGTATTTGTGGATGAGGCTCTTTATCTTCTCAGATTGTAATGAAGGCCTCTTGAGCCCTCTAGGGAAAGAGAGTCTTGATTGTTGGGGGCATGGCTAGGTGCGGGTCAAGGGGAATGATTGGTTTGGACAGTTGGGATGGGATGAGCCTGAGCTCAGGGAATATGTGCCCCAGGGAATTCTGGGTCTTTCAGAAGAGTCATTTGGAAGAGCTGCTGTGGACCCTGCACTTGCGCCATGGACACTGACCTCCTGTTGTCCAGGGTCCACGAGCTGGCTCTCACAGGTCAGGATGACTCTGTTCTCCCTCCTCAGCCCTGAGATGCCCCCCCTTCTCCACCTGCAGGGGACTCCAGGTTCTAGGGTCAGGAGACGCACCTTCCTGCCTGAGTTCCAGGCCTTTCTACTCTCCTGCCACCCCCCTTGTGCCACCGGAGCTCCTGTTTCTATGGGGCCCCCCTGCTCCTGCCCACTGCCCCCACCTGTTCACACCGTGGGCCACGTCTCCTCTCATCAGGCCCACTCCCGGAGCCCCTGAGCCATCCGGCTGTCCCCCCCCCCACGCACAAGCTCATGTGGGAGCCGAGGCATTCCACGCTGTTGGATTCAGCTGACATGTCCCTGTGCATCCACATCCCCCTGCACCAGGCTGGGTGGGGGATAGCAGAGATGTATATGCCACTTACCCCCTGCCATTGACCTCTGCCCCCGCATCGCCCTGCACCCGGCTTGGGGGGGATGGGTGGGGGATGTCAGGGTGGACCATACCTCATACTCCTGTCTTCCCACATCTCCCTGCGCTCGGCTGGGAGTGTGATGGCCGGCCATTGCCTCGGACCCCTGCCTTCCAGCAGCTCCCTGCGTCTGGCTGGGTGGAAGCTCTCACCTCATCAAAGTTTAAAGCTCAGTTTATCTTTACAGGATTAGAATGGTGCAGTCGGCTCCATTATATAAGGTAGAACAGGCCCCTACCCCTCCCTCCCTTGGCCTACTGTGTAGTCTCCTCTGTGCAGCGTCACCTGTCAGATCATCAGCACTGTACACAGAGCTGAGGAAGACTTTCACAGAGCTTCACTTGGCTCCTTGCTACACTTATTTGACAGGCAGCATGGGGACAGAAGATACCTCTGAAAGACCCAGATTAAAAAACTCCTTACTTTTGCAGCGTCTGGATCCGGAGCACCTATCATCAAGTGTGGGGAAGGTGCTCTGGGTGCCCGGCGCCAGAATACACCCAGTGGACGAAGTAATATAGAGAACTTCCTGCACTGGTTTCAGTGTTGACTGACAGACTGGCTGCTATAGGTGGTGGAACGCTGTTTCGCAGAGTTTCGGCTGAAAAAAAGCCCTGGGCATGGGCCACAAAGGGGGTGGCTGCCCCCCCCCCCCCCATTATATCCATTTCACCAAGCCAATGCGAGATGACTTGGGGATGTGGCTATCCTTTCTCCAGTCCTACAATGGCCACTCATGTTGGTTGCTGGAGGAGGTACCGAACTTGCAGCTGGAGCTATGCACTGATGAGGCAGGCTGCTGTGGTTAAATCCTTCCGGGGCTGAAGCGGTTAAAATGAGTAAACACAGTTGGTTGAGTTGATTGATAATAAATGGCTTCAGCCAAACACTAACCATGAGTGCAAGAAATGTTTTTGTGTTATCATTCATATTCTCTGAAAAATGGCCAAGAAATCACAAATTCTGCCAGGGTATATAAACTTATGAGCACAACTGTATAGGAGTTTGTGCACTTTTTTAATTTAACCAGTTCCCGACTGGCGCACACCGATGTACATCGGCAGAATGGCATGGCTGGGCAAATGGGCATACCTGTACGTTCCTTTAAATTTGCCGCCGTGCCATTGTGTGCCATTGTGTGAGTCGTGTCGTGGGTCCCATGGACTCGATCGCCACAGGGATACCCGCGATTGCCTCACAAAGAGGAAGAACGGGGCGATGCTAATGTAAACAAGCATTTCCCCATTCTGCCTGGTGACAGTGTCGCTCATCTCTGCTCCCTGTGATCGGGAGCAGAGATCAGTGACGTGCCACATGTAGAAACACTCCCCAGGACACACTTAACCCATACACTGCCCCCTAGTGGTTACCTCTTCACTGCCAGTGTCATTTACACAGGAATCAGTGCATTTGTATAGCACTGATTGCTAAATAAATGACAATGGTTCCAAAAATGTGTCAAAAATGTCCGATGTGTCCGCCATAATGTTACAGTCACAATAAAAATCGCTGATCACCATTACTAGTAAAAAAAAATACTAATAAAAATGCCATAAAACTATGCCCTATTTTGTAAACACTAAAACATTTGCACAAACCAATCAATAAACGCTTATTGCGCTTTTTTTTTTATTTTTACCAAAAATATGTAGAATACTGAGGGAAAAAAAGTTGTTTTTATATACATTTTTGGGGGATATTTATTACAGCAAAATGTAAAAAATTAGTTTTTTTTCAAAACGGTTGCTTTTTTTTGTTTATAGCCAAAAAATAAAACCTGCAGAGGTGATCAAATGGCACCAAAAGAAAGCTCTATTTGTGGGAAAAAAAATTTTGTTTGGGAGCCATGTTCCATGACCGCACAATTGTCAAAGTGACACAGTGCCGAATCGCAAAAAGTGCTCTGGTCTTTGGCCAGCAAAATGGTCCAGGACTTAAGTGGTTAAATATCAGTGGCGGCTGGTGCTCCATCAGTCAGGGGGCAGCAGACAGACCTGACCATGGACATCCCCCCCCCCGTTGCTCCAACCCACCACCCCACACTAACTCCCCCGTCGGTCAAGCTCGCCACCACACACCATACCCACAACCCCCCCGGTCACCGGCGCGCTTGCTCTCTGGCCTGCCGGACCCCGCGTTAGCCCTGCACGAATCCCATGCAGGTCGTGGCTGTGGCAGTGGCTTCGCCCTCTGTCTCCTCCATGTCCCAGCCATCGCTTCTCCTCCCGGCCAATCGGGTCTCAGCATCTGTTTCCTGATTGCCCGGAGGAGAAACAGGAAGACGTTAACAAATATTATTTTGTTAATGTCACACAACAGGGTGGGCTCCGGGCACAGTGCTCTGCGTCCCGAGGCCCACTCTTTTTTTAAGCCAATTAGAGCCTCCGGCTCTAAAAAACAAAAAAAAAACCCCATTGGAATCCGTGTCTGGTGCCCTGCATGTTGATTAGGGGCTGGGTGCATGGATTAGGGGGGCCGCACCCTGGGCCCCTAATGAGCGGTTGCCACTGAATATTATTTGTAAATCCTTGTATCCGGAGGATTGAGTGCAGCATTTTGCTGTTGCATCTAGCACATAAAAATATTAGGGTTAAAATACAGTGATTATTTGTGGCCACTAGGGGTGCAATGGATCGTCACCGATCCGTGATCTGAACGGGTCAACCTGTTCGGATCGGCATACCCCACAATCCGCAGAGCGCTTAGGAAAGGCCGTTTACAATGTGATCGCTCCATCAAATGACGGATCGATCACTTGTAAACAAATTTCATGACGCTGGTTCCTCTCTCCCCTCTGTATACTGATCTGTACAGTGGAGGGGAAAGATCGGATGGAAGCAGCGCTGTGGGCTGCATCTGTAGTGCCCACAGTGCTGCTCTGTGACAATTGCAGTCACATCCATGCTCTGCCAATACTCTGCCAATACCCAGCCGTAACCAGCCATGCTCAGCCAATATTACAGTGGGGGAGATGTCCATTACAGTGGGGGAGATGACGTGGATATTACAGTGGGGGAGATGTCCATTACAGTGGGGGAGATGATGTGGATATTAAAGTGGGGACTATATGGGGGTGGAATTTTCACAGGTTTTTGCAAATGTAATTACTAATGTAATGTAAGTGATCCAAAAAATGATCCGATCCGTAACTCTGATCCGAGGAACGATCCAATCCGTGAGTTTTTTGATTGCACTCCATTGCACCCTAGTGGCCACTATGCAAATGGTTGATACATTCACATAGTGAATATCTTATAAACAGACTCCTGTGGGATAAATGACAATACAAGCGTATGGGTATCTAATATTTCTCATGTCAAAAATTGTTTATTCATACTGGTCTTGTTGTATCTAATTTCAGCCAAGCCTCAGCTGTTACAGCCGGTATCAAGAAGTCTAATTGTCTTTGGGGAGTTGAAGTATTCGATCACTCTGGAGAAATTTTACCCCAAAAATATCACAATCAGATGGGCACATGGAGTGGGGGACCCACAACAAGCCTTACCATCCACAGAGACATTCACAGATATTCCTGATGGGACCTATAGTGTCTGCAGTGTGGTCACAATTCCCAAGGAGCTCCTGAAGGATCCAGAATACAGAGTCAGAGTGAGCTGGAAACATGAAACTCTGGAAAATCTGGGCTACAAGGATCTGTCCTTAAGGGACTCAGGTGAGTTGCATTAGGTTTTTACCAACAAATATATTGTATAGATCTGTCAACTAAAAACAATATTCAAAAAACACGTGTAGAAAAATATGCTGTGAAACCAGGGTGGGACTAGGGTCAGACTAACAACTCATGGGGACCCCTGGCAATAGGAAATTATGGGGCCCCCAGGCTTAGAGATGGCCGCCATGTGGCAGTCATCTTTTTTTTTGAAGCAACATGAATGTGGGCATACCCACTGAGGGGAGGGGCACCAAGCTCAGCGACATGCTGAGTGGCAGGAGATTTAGAGCTGGTGACCCAGTAAATTCACCAGGAGCCTCTCATGGGCATTGCCACCTTAACAGCATCATGGGCCCCTTGACAAAATACTGCACTGGGACCCCTACCAGGGAGATGATGACTGCGGCATACATAGTGCACCATGGCGAACAATGGGCATGACCAGTGGGAGAGTATTAAAAGAGGATTGAACAGAATCTGCATCTGCTGTATACAAAGCAAACATATCACAGACCTTGTACCCATAAAATTCGAATTACTGTGTCACAGCTGATAATTTCAGACACAAATGAATCTCAGTCAAAGGATCATTTGTTTTCAAGGATCATAAATGTTTCCATTATATATGTTTTTTTTATGCACAAAAAAGGATATTTTTGGCTTACTGAGGGAACATTACAGAAGAACTTAATTAAAACCAGCAACTGTTGAGACAATGAACACCTTGGTGAGGTCTATGTACAGTATAATGTACAGAGTGCGGGGGGTCAGGAGTAAGTAACAAACAAAACAACATATATAGTAAAGCAGTCAGGATGAGCGCTATGCTCACATCAGAGTCCTCCCTTACATCAAAGTCCCAACATTCTCCCTATAATAACAGTCCACAGAGTGCCACACTACGGCAGAGCCCCCAGAGTAACACCTTACGGCAGAGCCCCCCAGCATGCCACCCCACGGCAGAGCCCCCCAGTGTCACCTTCCATCAGTGTCCTCTTGCACACACCTTTGCATCTTGGTGCTTGGTGTGGTAGGCAGGCTCTGAACTGTGCGAGTGAGTCGCAGAGCCAGCAAAATAGTGAACTGCTGTGGTTGGCCTCAGATCTGGCAATGGGGCATGTGAATAAAAGCCATGCTTGATGTGTGCCATGATATCACCGCACAGGCACGCACCCAGACCTGCTCTGCTGCCCTATCTGAGGACAAGCTCAGCAGAGCACTATTCAGATGGCCCCAAATGGATTTTCACAGGTATGGGATTGTTAGAGCGACTTCTGTTGAGCAGCAGTGGGCACACATTGATCATACAGTATACACCAGTGGTGTCTGGTGCTCAAATTTTTTAAGGGGGCGGTGCATACAAAATGGGAAAAATACTGGAAAAAAACATCAATTGCAGCCCCACTGTGCCCAAAAAATGCAGCCACTGTGACCCCCCCCCCCCCCCCCCCCCCGGCGGCATTTAACCAGCACCCACCATTGTCTGACCAGCACTTACCCCATCTTGGTGGCAGGTCAGGCAGCGGGTAACGGCGGTGAGATGTGGGACAGGCAGCGGCAAGCTATGGGTCGGGTGGAGGTGAGCTGTGTCCTTCATGCTTACTCCCTGCGTCTCTTCTTTCCTCCTGCTAGGCGTTCAATAGGAGCGCCTGTCCTTTCAGTCAATCGCCTGATGGGTATAAGACCCGCACTTACTGATTGGCAGAGAGGTGGTTCAGTGTTAAAAAAGCAAATATTCATTTTCTTTTCTAACATACCCGGATGGGCTCTGAGCACTCTGCACTCTGAGGCCACCCTATTTTGAAGCCTATTAGAGCCTATGGCTCTAAACAGGTGCTTAAATAAAACACCCCCTTCCCCCCGCCTCTGTAATTCATACGCCCGGCATCCTGAATCTATGCATTCTACATATAGGAGGTGGTGGGACAGAGGGGGCGGCACCCTTAACAGATGGGCCACCCCTGGTATACACACACATGCGCAGTATACATACATACATACATATATATATATATATATATATATATATATATATATATATATACATATATATATATATATATATATATATACATATATATATATATATATATATATATATATATATACACACACACAGTATACACGCATATATATATATATATATATATATATATATATATATATATATATATACACATATATATAAGAGGGCCAGTATGGTGGCCCGTAATTATGGGAGGAGCCTGGAGGGTATTTAATCAGACCACCCACAACGGTCTGTGTCGGTTCCAGTGCAAGGTACTGCACATCAAGGGGCCGACTCTTCTCAGCTCCCTCACGGTCGACTATCTGTGCATCCAATCGCAGGTGCACTTCGGCTTCTTCATTCGTGGTTTTCGTCTGCGGTTCCCGCTCATGGTCGCAGATAAGTAGTATCCGAATCTTTTCATATCATGTGCAAACTTGCGGCTTATCATGCTTACTATCCTGCACCCCTTTCGCGAAACCTACCTCTGAGTTGTTGACACTCATGTCCCGACATCTTTCGGCACAGGCATAGTACATTCGTAAATTCCTTCTACCAAACATACGATTCATTCATAGATCCAAGCCTCCGAGTCGCTGTCGGTCGTTCTCCAATATCACTCGCCACTCACTGGTTATAAGATTCACTGTTCTCATCCTTTTTTTGAGATAAACAGGTATTGTTTGTATGGGTTTCTGTGGCTGATTGAGGTGTAATTAAACCCACCTGATGTCTTTCCTGCACTTGACTAGCCTGGAGGATGGGTGGTTGATAGGTGTTTGGTTTCACAGTAAGGAATGGCATACACTCTACAACCAATTCGTATCAGATACTCCTTACTGCCAATTTATATCAGATTCATCTCATACATTTTTTAAGCTGATTCGTGTCAAAAGCATTGCACAGGCTGACTCTGCCAATTCACTGCGTGTCCACGTAGTTGCACCTTCAAGATCGGTCGTATATCTTCATCGATTGTCCCACGCTCGGACCGCTACACACTCGCTGTCGTAAGTAGGACTTGGTACCGCTCTTCTAAATTCTAGTAGTTACGTTATCATGTTCGTTTATCATGTTCGTTTTGCAAAAAGTCACACTTGCGCCACCGTAAGTCTTTCTATGTCATCTTTCATGTATTTCGGGCTTTCTACCCAACGCGGGTTTACTCGAGCCGTTCACTTCACGACGATGAGGTCAAATCCGACACTCAAGCCTCTTACTCACCTCGCATCTACGGCCGATTCAAATCTAGTCGCAACTTCGCTTCTATGTTTCGGATCCTCGGCAATCACAAAGCCCCTTCAACCGCCATCACCATTTAGTTGATTCGAACCCAGCCATATCATCGGCAATACGGTCAGATCTGCCATACGAGCCCAGTAGTCACCTGACATCTATGGCCGATTCGAATCTAGTCGCAACTTTGCTTCTATGTTTTGGATCATTGGCAAATCACCAGCCCCTTCAACCACCATCAATTCAATCAATCCGAACCCAGCCATATCCTCAGCGATATGGGCGGATCCCATATACGAGCCTCTCAGTCGCATCTACGGAGGATTCGAGTCTAGTCACAGCATCGGCACAACAATTCCAGTCCTTGCCGAACGCAACTCTAACAACCAAGCCGAATCCTGTTGCATCACCGACTCAAATTAGTCAAATCTTTTGCAGACTATTCCATAGCTATAGCCCGGTTCAAACTAGTCACATCGACTGTACGAATTCAGCAGTACTTACGTTTGACTTTCTCAGTCTATCCATACATGATCATACACAATTCTCTCCACCAATTTGCTCAGTGTTGCGTACGGTCATTCCTACATAATCACATTTCCTCTATAACCTTTTCTTTCGCCTTTCAGCAAAGCTCCTTGCAATCGCTGCAAGCATCAATGCCATGGCTCAATACGGCCACTCATCTCCAGTAGCAACACGGCTGCTCTCCTCATTCCTACACACTTATAATTTAATTTATAGATTCAAATAAAGCTGCTTTCTTGCAATCGCTGCAAGCATCTCTGCAATAGCTTAATACGGCCACTTATCTCCAGTAGCAACACAGCTGCTCACCTCATTCATCCATTCATTCATTCTCACCTCATAATTCAAATAAGGCCGCTTCCTTGCAATCGCTGCAAGCATTTCAGCAAGTGGCTCAAACTGCCACTCATCGTCTCCAGTAGCAACACGGCTGCTCATCGTTTTCTCTGTCGCTTTCCCCTTTTTAGGCCAGTTAGAACACCAGTTAGTCCACCCTGCACCAGGTTTGGACAGTATCTCCCAAAAAAAAAAAAAAAACCCCTTGCCCTATTCTTCTTGTTTCCTTCCGCCTTTCATCTTATCTACCCAAACGCAACTATCCCCTCCTACCTTTGCAACTTACCTCAAACATACGCACACCCCCCCTTGCTTTTAGTTGACGCCATGTCGCAGGCAGACAGTGAGGACTTTGCCTCAGCCCTGCCATCTCCCTTTACTGGCTCAGCAAGCGGCAGTTTACAGTCTCACAAGAACTTGGACCAATAAAAAAAAATAAATAAATAAAAAACTCATAGCAGAACGGTGTCACAGGAGTAAATCCTACCCTGCCGCAGCCAGGAAACCAAGCCTTTAGGCTACTGTTTCCACCGCCAGTGGCAGCCCTTCCAGGCACCACTTCAGTCTATCTTCTTTGCGACTACTCAGCTGCACTCCTGGGTAACCACACTGTCAACAGCAGTCGCCGAAGTCCAAGCAGAGTGACAGCCCTGGAGGTACGCCCAGCCGTGCCCCTACCAGCTCCAGTCACCACCGTCATTCCCGCACCTTCACTTACAGATACACCCAACTTCTGCACCATCGTCTTCCCTGCACACCTTGTCCTAGCAGGGCATCTAGGAGGAGATCTTGGATGGCAACAACGTTAACTTAGCATCCCTCCTCATAGCAGTACACAACTTGGCCTAGAACAAGTCATATTCGCGGGGAGATGTCTCCGTCATCCTGAAGGCCAGAGACCCTTTACTTAATCGCAAGCTCACTGTCACAGAGTTTGTGCTGGCCTTGAGGACAGTCAGAGACATGCTAGGCAGAGCAACCCCAACAGGAGGGTAGAATTGGACCCGTATCTGCATGCAGCAGGTCACAAGTACGCAGGGTGCCCATCCTTTGACTATCACCGCTCACTTTCAGCCAAGGCGGCAGCCAGACTCAAGGTGATCCTTTACCTCCCACCTTTTAGTGTTTCTCTTCCAGGTAAAGACCCTGACTAAATCCTTAAATTAAGATGTGCCAGCTATAGCAGATCTGCCCATGAGAGTCGAATTTCTCACAAATTGGAATGGCATGCCAATGTGTATTCCCTCAGCTTTTCTCTTCATCTCAGGTAGTCATGGTCACCACAGCCTCCACAGGCCCTCGCCTCAATTTTTTGGCCAACTTGGGTTTATAGGGCCATGGCAGTCAGAAGTCCTCTTGATTCCTGGGTTCAGTTAGTCCTCCTCTTTGTTCGACCTCTACCCCATTGTCGCAGCAGCTCAAGTCTGGTGCAACAACTGGGCAGGACAAACGGTGACGTTCGCCACAGACAACCAAGCTACAGCCAGAATTATGAATAAAGGAGGTCCTAGTAGCCGGCCATCGTGGCCTTCCTGCGCAGGCTGGTGCCACTATCCCCACAGCACCAATCTAACGTCCTATGCGTCCACATCCCAGACAAACGCAATAATCTGGCTGACGCACTACCCGTTAACCTTGCTTCGTTATTTTTTTGCTGGAACCTGGAACCAACCCGACCATGTCTCTTATCCCACACTGGTCGTAGCTAACCTTGGATTCAAACAACACTTTCACAACGCTACCTGCCTTGTTAATCTTTCATTATCTCACAACACCCTGAAGGCCTACCGTGCAGCCTAGAGGTTCTACTGCATGTCAGGTTACTAGCCTCAAACCCCAGAGCAATACCAAGAGTTCTCCATCACATCCTGGTCTTCATATTATGCCACCACACACAGTTGGCATTGTCACACAATACCTTAGACCCCACTCAGCTGACATCCAGTATTTCATCCCCTTATGAGATCCTAACAAACCGTCTTGTTTGCCGCCCATACGGTCAAGACCATGTTGTGTGGCATTCACAGGCAATGACCCCAAATCAGTATCAAACGGATACCCGTCACCAGCGCCATATTCCGAGATGTGTCTTTCATCCTGTCACATTCCCCTTTGGATAAATTCAGCCTGGTCGTTCAAGCAGCCATCTACCTGGCTTTCTACAGCTTCTTACGCCCCAGTGAATACTGTCACCATCCCAGTTGTAAAGTGTTACGTAGACGCCACCCCACACGCCATCAGACTTACTTCATCTTGCTCCTCAGGGTGTCCAAAACACAATAGTCCGGTCCACGGGTTGACATCAAACCTTTCCAAACTCTCAAAGCCTGGTGCCCCGTGTCCATCCAAGATCAATTTTTGGCCCATATGTTTGATCCCTCGCAGGACAGCCCATTACTACCGTTCCCGATTAGTACCCCAGGCAGCAACCAATTCATTAGTCACGTCAGGTCCCTTTTGAGCAAATTAGGCCAGGACCTTGGTAATTTTCTTGGACATTCTTTGGCATTGGAGCAGCATCAGCAGCCTCACGAAATGGGATCCCAGTCCATGTGTTCAAAGATGGGCAGGCGGGAATCCACCTGCTTTACTCGATACATCTCCAATCCACAAGTGGAAATGTCCTGAGCCTTCAGCAACTTTGCCCCGTAGTGTCTTGTTGTACATAAATTAATAATTACCTCCCTAAACCAAGTCTTTTGCCGCCTTCTCTTGGCATATCGCCCAGCAGACCAAGGCTCACCGCCCAGCTCACCAGGGCTTACCTTACAGCAGACCAAGGGCACAATTCAGGTCTATTTTATGTTGTTAGTTTTGTGACGTGTTTATGTGTTCTTTCATATCTCTTAGAGCGGAGGGCTCCGACCATAAATATATATATATATATATATATACTTTTTTTTTTTTTTTTTTTTTTACACACACACACATCAGAGCTGCACAATTAATCATCAAGAATTGTTATCGCTATCTTGACTAAAGTGTTTCACAATTCTTTCTATGGAAAGAATTTTCTCTGCTTTTCTGAAGCCACAGCTGACTAAAGAAAGGAAGAGAAAAACTGGGCAGTCTGCCAAGAATTACAACCTTCTTTATTAGTTGAACTTAAGTATAAACATAGGGGGGTTATTTACGAAAGGCAAATCCACTTTGCACCGCAAGTGCACTTGGAAGTGCAGTCGCTCTAAATCTAACGGGTAGATCTGAAATGAGGGGAAGCTCTGCTGATTTTATCATCCAATCATGTGCAAGCTAAAATGCTCTTTTTTTTATTTTCCTTGCGCATCCGCCTCGGATCTACAGCGACTTTACTTACTAGTGCAAAGTGGATTTGCCTTTCGTTAAAAAAAAAAAAAGTAACCACCCATTGTAACAATTTGTCAATGGAATAGACTTTGTGTGTAAGCGAAAAAAGTTTAAACACTAAACCTTTTTCTGACATTTGTTGGTTTCAAGTTAAAATATTTTTTTATTTTTTGCAAGAAAATTACTTAGAACCCCCAAACATTATATAGATTTTTTAGTAGACACCCCAGAGAATAAAATGGTGGTTGTTGCAATATTTTATGTCACACTATTTGCGAATCGGTCTTACAAATGCAATTAAAAAAAAAATAATTACTTTAATGAATTTTTAAAAAATAAATAAAAATTAACCAGTAAAGTTTTTTTTTTTTTTTTTTTTTTTTTTTCTGTATAATGTGAAAGATTTTATGTTGTGAGAAAATGGTGATCTTTTTAATCTAAGCAAAAAAAATCTTGATCCTCATTTTGGACAGAATCATGCAGCTCTAACACATACATGCACAGTATACATACATAGTGTATATGTGTGTGTGTAAAATATATATATATATATATATATATATATATATATATATATATATATATATATATATATATATATATATATTATACACACACGCACAATATACATATGTAGTGGCCATAACCTGTTGCAGAGTGGCCTGGACTTAAAGCTGTTGTAAACCCTCCCCCACAACTTTGTCCCATGTAAATCAGCATAAAAAACCCAAATGAACACTGCGTGTAGATATCTCCTTACTTAGTATTGTTGTATTGTTGTAATCCTTTTTGTTCTTTAGAATGAAGTCACTGAGCATGCCCAGATCTCCCCTGAATTACGGCACACTCTAAGTCTTATCTATCTGTTATCAGGACTTCCTACAGCACACAACACTGAACTCCCAGAAGGCTGCAGAGTCATTCAGAGCTTCCTCCTACACACCGTGTGACCATGTGACATGCCATGCAGTGTAAACTTGGCCATTACTGCAGTCTTATCAATTGAAGCTGATAAGACTGACAAAGGCAAACATTAGACATCAGCACAAGTAAATACTATGAAATAAAACAAGTCAGCTATGAACAAGGAAGCAGGGTTGTCATAGAAATGTTGGATTGAGAAGGAGGCTTGGTTAACAGTACAGGAAGTGCTCAATGTAAGGGAGGAAATACACTCCACTGTGGACTCAGAAAACAATACTTTAGATGGTGCTGCCTAACCCCTGGAAACAAGTTTTTTTTTAAAGTTTCTTTAAACAGTAAGGAATATGCGATTTGGGCTGGATTACAGTGGCTATAGTCTGATAATGACTTATTATAATAGACTAAATAAAAAGAAGCATCAGAGTGGGAGAGTTTACTTCCTCTTTAATGGCCTTACCAGTTACGTTCTCTTGGTCTGCTCTTCCACATCTAGGGGTTCCCTGGGTTGATACCCAACGACTTGTACACTGACACAGATGAAGTCCTTTTAAAAAGGTTTTATTTTGCAGTAGAACTTTCAAATAACAGTCTCTTTGGGAACAGAGGGCACAGGTGAAGAACTCAGGCATCTTGAACTGCAGGTTTAGCAAAGTCTCTATTTCCACCCAGAGAGTAGCCACTCGCAGCTGGGTACTTCAAAGCTGAACAGATCTCTAGCCAGAAGTCATGGCAGTCAGCATGTTGACTTGAACGATCAACTAAGAGTGAACAGGAACCTCTTTCCACCGTACCTGGAACATTTTCTGTCTCCTCAGTGGTACTGGAAAAGTGTGAATTCATCAATGTCCTTCCCAACTCAGTAACCAGGCACTTCTCAGGATGCCACTTGCCAGCCCTCCTCCGAAGAGTCCTCCCCCGGTCACTTCCACAAGCTGTGATGCCTCTCCAAGCCGAGAGCACACCAGGACACCTTGAATCCTTCCTCAGTTACTGCGCCATGGACCAGCAGGTTCCGAGACTCGGGAACAGGCGGATCCCTACCCCAGACCAGACAGGTCTATCAGGGGCCACTGACAGGAACATGTTGTGGGATGTTGAACACCCCCCCATGATCAGGACCCCTCACGGGGCTACCCCGGTCCTGGAACCAGACCAGACCACACGGGTCTCACGAACAACTCCGGAACCCGAACACGTGACCCACACCTGCTTAAGTACCCCTTCCCAGACTCCTCAGCTGGCCCCAGCACTCCCACTGTCTGGCTTCGAGAAGGCTGATACACAAACATCCAACCAGATCTGGTTTTGGCCTGTCATGTGCACCTCACTGCTCACATGACCAGGCAGAATTTCCAAACACAGCCTGGCCAGACTGGTGTTAAAGCCTACCTACACAATTAACCCTCTACATATATACACACACATGCACAGTATCCATACATAGTATACACACACACACACCAGCACTTCTCACCCAAAAATCATCCGGAACACACTGCTGCCCCCATCTCCTGGCATGCTGGGACTTGTAGTGCCCCAGAAGCTCACAGACATTGGATGTGGTAATACAGGAGAGGAGACTGTGTCTGTGTACTGGTGGGCAGGTTATGAGTAGGGAGGTGTAGCAGAGATTATAGAAGTTCAGCACACTCTGCTGCTATCTCCCTCACTGTCTGAAACCAGCACCACAATAGAGACTGAGCACTGACACTAGCACCGTGACAGAGAGCACTGACACTAGCACCGTGATAGAGAGCACTGACACTAGCACCATGACAGAGAGCACTGAGACCACACCAGCACCTAGAGAGATAGAGAGCACTGACACCAGCACCGAGATGGAAAGCACTGACACCACACCAGCATGAGATAGAGAGCACTGACACCAGCACTGATAACAGCAACTCGCTGCGGGGGCCAAAAAAATGACACCGCTCAACCTCTTCAAACAGGAGGGTACGGGCATATAGTAGGGTCTGCTTTTTTTTGTACAAGGAAGTGAGCCAAAGGTAGAAAAAAAGGTCCGTGTGCATGTATATGCATAACTCTATAAATGATTTATATAATCTAGCACAGATTATATAAATAATTTATAGAGTTATGCATATACATGGTCTACTGGTCACATGTGTTGAATTCCTCCGAGATCCATGCCTCATTCATTTTTATAAATGTGAGGTAGTCAACACTGTCTTGAGCTAGGCGAGTGCTCTTATCGCTCATGATCCCCTCTGCTGCGCTGAACGTCCTTTCGGACAGGACACTGGACAAGGGGCAAGCCAACAGTTCCATTGCAAATTGGGCAAGCTCTGGCCAGAAGTCAAGCCTGCCCACCCAGTAGTTCAGGGGTTCAACACTTCTCAGAGCGTCCACATCGGCCGTTAACCCGATGTAGTCGGACACCTGTCTGTCTAGGCGTTCCCTGATGGTGGATCCGGATGACACCTGTCAATGGGTGGGCTGAAAGAATGATCTCATATCAGAAGTAACCAACACATCTTCAAACCGCCCTCTTCTTGCAGGCGCTGTTGGATTGGTACCCGCAACTCTTTCTCTGGGAGTGGGAATTCCTCCTCTACCAGTGCACGCAAAAGCAGAATGCAGCATTTCTCTAAGCAAGGCCTGTAAGTGCTCCATTCTGACAGCCCATTTGCACTAAACTGTAAGCGGTGTGGTGGCCTGGCTCCTGCTCATCATCCAGGATAATGTCATCCTCTTCGTTCTCCTCTCCCCATCCACGCACAACAACAGGGATCCCAGAAAGGTTTAAAGCATGCTTTTCTTGCTCCTCCTCATCCGCCTGACACCATCCTCCTCTGACTCCTCTTCAGACTCCTGTTGTATACTTGTCTCAGATAGAGTAGCCCCCCCTGGGAATTCATCCAGCATTGCGACTTCCTCATCTTCCCGCTCCTGCTCCTCCAGGGCTTGATCAATGACATGATGCAATGCACGCTCCATAAAGAAGGCATAAGGTACCATGTCACTGATGGCGCCATGGCTGTGACTGACCAGTTTGGTGATCTCATCAAATGGGCACAGAAGTCTGCATGCGTCGCGCATGAGCAGCCACTGGCGTGGTGAAAAAAAACAAGCTCCCAGAACCTGTTCTGCCGCAGAGTTCGTACAGGTAGTCGTTAACTGCACACTTCTGCTGGAGCAGCCTATCAAGCATATAGAAAGTTGAGTTCCATTGCGCCAGGCAATCGTAAATAAGACATCTGACCGGCAGATTGTGTCGCCGCTGAATGTCAGCAATGCGAGCCGTGCGCTAAGCAGATTGGCACTGTTGTCACACACCACTTTACCACCTGTCAAATTGAGCAGTGTTAGCCACTGATCTGCCTGTGAATGCAAAGCTGAAAGGAGTACAGGGCCAGTGTGGCTCTTGGCTTTCAGGCACAACAGATGCAGCACAGCATGGCAACGTCTCACCTGGCATGTCGAATAGGTTCTGGGGATCCTTGGCGGCACAGCGGAAGAGACGCTAGCAGCGGAAAAGGAGGAGTCAGCCGAGGAGGAGAGGGAAGATGGAATAGGAGGAGGAGAAGAAGAGGCAGGCCTGCATGCAATCCGTGGCGGTAAAACCAAATCTACATGGGTGCCACGGGTTAAATGCTTGACGGCCGTCAGAAGGTTCACTCAGTGGGCAGTAAAAGTTATATACCTTCCCTGCCTGTGTTTGCTAGACCACGTGTCTGTGGTCAGATATATCTTGGCACCGACACTGTGTGCCAGAGATACATTCACTTGCTGCTGAACATGGCCATATAGCTCTGGAATGCCCTTCTGTGAGAAATACTTCCTTCCTGAGACCTTCCATTGTGGTGTTCCAATGGCCACAAATTTTCGAAAGGCCTCCGAGTCCACCAGTTTATATGGCAGTAGTTGGCGGGCTATCAGTTCTGACAAGCCAGCGGTCAACCGTTGGGCAAGAGGGTTATCCGACATCATCATTTTTTTTTATGCTTGAACATTTGGCCCACGGAAGCCTGCCTTTTCCCAGAAAAACGTGAGGACAGCATGATGGAAGGTGGAGTGGAGGACAATTCTGAGGGAAAGGAGAAGTAGAAGAGGCTGGACAGTGAGAGCCTGGAGTGTGGCTTTGTGGGTTCCGTTGCTCCCACTGGGCTCAGTGATGGCTGCTCATGTGCCTTCTTAAGGCGGTCATCCCTAGGTGAGTGTTGGGCTTACCGAGACTTATGCGTTGACCGCAAAGGCTGCAGATGGCAACACTATTGTCAGCAGCGGACACGTTAAAAAAAGCCCACACTGTGGAGCCAGGTGACCCAGATGTGACCGTACATGGTTGATGCCTCACTCTTGATACATTAGGAGTCTGCTTTGTCCCTCCTGTGCAATGTAAGTTTTTCCTGCTTCTCCTCCCTATCTGCTGGTCCATATCTCCCTCTGAACTCCCCTCCTCTTCCTCTCTTGTGGGCACCCACGTGACATCACTAGACACGTCATCATTGACGTCACCTTCCCCACCACTATAATTAGAGATCTCGGAGTAGGCAGCATCACCAGGAACCAACCTCCTTGGGCTGATATGGGTACTGTCGTCAGACTGCTAAGTGGCGGTTGTTGCTACCTCCTCTTCCTGATCCAATGCCAAGAATGGCTGTGCATCGGCAATGTCTTGTGATGGATCGGAAAATAATTCCTGTGGTGGTAGTGTCTTTGGGGGTGCACACAGCAGAGAGCGAAGAGGGTGCAGATTGAGAGGATGTGGAGGGTGCAGAAGAGTAAGGCTGAGTGAGCCACTCAACCAAGGCTGGTGCATCCTTTGACGTAATCGAACGCACCTTCTGTAATTTGCCACTTTGGCTCAAGCCTGTTGCTCCTGCCCTACCCCTACCACCCCTGCGGAAGGGCCTGCCTCTTCCTCTGCCTGTCATTTTTTAAATGACCCTGTGACAAGAGTCTCTGGAGAAGTGCAGTAAGTATGTGGAAGAAGGTAATAAACACCCCGCTTCAATCTGTCATTTTGGGGGCCACTGATCTATCACACCAGTTATAATACTTTTTTCTAATTGCGTTTGTCACTCTTTGTAGTATCTCTGCAGAACCGCTCAGCAGTCACAATGCTGCACAGTGGAAATGCTCTATACTATGCTTTCTATATTTGAAAGTATTTTAAACGTGTATTACACCCCTATATACTGCACACCAAATAGTACACCTATACCAGTCCTTAAAGCGGGAGTCCACCGGGACTCCGCGTTTTTTTTTTTTTTTTTTTTAAAAGCCAGCAGCTACAAATACTGCAGCTGCTGACTTTTAAATAGTGACACTTACCTGTCCAGCGTGCCCGCGATGTCGGCACCCGAAGCCGATCGCTCGCTCGTCTGGCGGGTCCTGCCGCCGCCATCTTGGGTATGGGAATCAGGAAATGGAGCCTTTCGGCTTCATTTCCCGGTTCCCTACTGCGCATGCGCGAGCCGCGCGGCGCAATCCGGACGGTCCCCGCTGCCTCTGGGAGCTGTGTGTTTCCCAGCAGGCAGCGGGGCACTTGCTGAAGGGGGCGGGCGTTTGCGGAAAGGGGCGTAACGTACGCCCCTTTCCGCAGAGAGCTAGCCCGGAAGTGGGTGCAGTTACCTGGATTATCCAGGTAACTGCACCCCCCTCCCCCCTGAAAGGTGCCGATTGTGGCGCCGGAGGGGGGGGGGGATTCCGATGAGCGGAGGTCCATTTTAGGGTGGACCTCTGCTTTAAAAGGACCTTTGTGGGCCTAGTAGCTAGCGAATTGCAGACTGTCCCTGCTCCAAACACCAAACTGTCCCTACACTGAGAAACGTCAGCTGAATGGGTCAGCACTGCATGCAGTGCACTATAATATGCTTTCTATATTTTGAAAGAAAGTATATTATAAGTGTATTACAACCCTATATACTGTACACCTATACTAGTATTTAAAAGGACCTTTTGTGGAGCTAGTAGCTAGTGAATTGCAGACTGTCCCTGCTCCAAACACCAAACTGTCCCTCCCTACACTGAGAAAAGACAACTGCAGAATCGGTCAGCATTCATCAGCACAGCAGTACACTATAATATGCTTCCTATTTTTGAAAGAAAGTATATTATACGTGTATTACAACCCTATATACTGTACACGTATACCAGTCCTTAAAAGGACTTTTGTGGACCTAATAATAATAATAGCTAGTGATTAGACTGACTGTCCCTGCTCCACACAGCGTCCTTTCCCTACACTGACAAAAGACAGAATATAAAATGGCCGCCAGATCAGGTCTATTTATAAGGTAGGGGGTATGTCCATGTGCTGAAATGTCTCAATTGGCTGTCCTGTACCCCATGATGGATGTGTCATCGGTCAAAGTTCTTCACAATGTAAACAAATATGTCCGCCGCGAACAGCGCCAGAAGTCCACCGGTTTGACGAATCGTGAACGAGCAAAGTTCGCCACGAACTGACCGCCAGGCGAACCGCAAGGCCATCTCTAGTAACACAGCCTTCCCCCCTCCCCTCTCCTCAACATAAGAATCCATTTAGTTCAGCTCAGCCAGCTTACCTTCTATCAGGCAGCAGTGCACAGCACACCAACACTGCAGGCTGTCCCCCTCCTCTCCTCCACTTGTTGGCATCTCCTGCTCCTGTGTTAAAAAATCCACGCTGGAGAAGGGGGCATGTACACTGTGCTCACATTGGCTGAGGAGGCGGTGGAGAGGTGGGGCAGCTACAATCTCGAGATTTGCATAGCAAAATGATGTCGGTAGTGGCCATTTCAGAGAAAGATGTAAAAATCTACAGATTTTTACAAACTGTCCATGCTTTTACACTGGCTGGCAACACTGATGGGGCCCCCTAGTGGCCGTCAGGCCCTCGGTTAGTGCCCAGGGACCGAATGGTCAGTCCGCCCCCGCTCCCACCCTTTGCTCCCCCGCTGCAGTCTGCATTCAGCCGCTACCGTACACAGGATCTTGTCTCTTGCAACCTTCTAGCATATGCTCCCACTCTCAGCACTCCTCCTGGCACCACCCTCTGAGTTCACAGAAGCTGGAACTATACTGTAGAGGAGGCACCAGATATCAATGTGCATTGACAGTACTGGCTGTAAATATGCATTGAAAATAACATTGGTATCATGTGCATATTTGTTCTGCACAGAAATATGCAACGTGTACGGGGCTGGACTGGGACAAAAATGTGGCCCTAGACTTCATCCAGACTGGGCCAGGGCACAACACATCAGGGTACAGTGCACATTAGGGCACGGTACAGAGCCCAGCACATCAGGGCACAGAGCCCAGCACATCAGGGCACAGAGCCCAGCACATCAGGGCACAGAGCCCAGCACATCGGGGCACAGCACATCAGGGTATAGCACATCAGGACACGGCACATCAGGGTACAGAGCCCAGCACATCAGTGTACAGGGCACATCAGGACACAGCACACTACATCAGGGTACAGGACTTCAGGTCACAGTACATCAGGGCACCCAACATTGAGGCACAGTATACCAGGGCACAGCACATCAAGGCATGGGGCACATCAGGGTATAGGAAATCGGGGCACATCAGGGTACATAGTATATCAGGGCATGGGGCACATCAGGGTACATAGTACATCAGGGCATGGGGCACATCAGGCCACATAGCACATCAGGGCACGGGATGCATCAAGGCACATATCGGTGCATCAGGACACGGGGCGCATCAGAACACGGGGCACATCAAGGCACAGGGCACATAGCACATCAGGGCATGGGGCACATAAGTTCTCTCTCTCTCTCATGTCACGCAGCGCTGTTCGCTCCCCGGCGGCCACTCCTCTCTTCTCGTCTATCCCAGATGATGTCACAAGCCAATGGGGATAGCCGAAAAGAGAGGAGGGGTCGCCGGGGAGCGAACAGCGATGCGTGACATGAGAAAGAGAACTTATTACAGACAGGAGCTTCCTGCGCTACTCTGCATGCTGACTAAATCTGGATCTGGATCACGTCAGGCGCCAGCTGTTGGTAGGTAGATCGCCGCGGACCTCCGAGGCAATAGGAGGCTGCTGAAACTGGCCCACTGAGCCATCGGCCCACCAGCAATCTCCCAGTAGTCCTGATGACCAGTCCATCCCTGAACTTGTATGCATTTTTCTGCAGTGGAAAATACTCAAAGTACACCAACATTGTGGTGTGAACGGGGCACATACCTGTAGAAAGGTCCTTGCAGAGAACTATGTTAGGAAAATGCACGTCTCATAGTGTGAACAATACAATAGTATTCAATGCATTTCAAAATCTGCACCATTTTCTATCAATTCTTATGCATACATGTTGTGAACAAGGCCCAACTGCTCCCGTAGTTTGCTGTCTTATTTATGAGTCAAAATAATTGGAAGTTTTGTTCAAGTTCAGTAAGACTCGTTCACAGCATATGTGCATTAAAACTAATGGAAAATATATGCAGATTTTACTTGCATAGAATATTTTTGGCTTGTTCTAATGTAGGCCCTAGGCAAGGACATAAAGTAAACAGTTTCATTTTATGTGCCCTGGTCACACCATAATGTTAGTGTTGGGTGAGTTCTAATATTCTATTATTTAATGCTATTTCTACAATAATTGTTGTTATATCTACAGCTCGCTGATCAGATCCAATGTTCTGTGAGCTGTAGATCTGAAAATGTTTGGGTTCTCAAGATTTTAAACTTTTCAAGAGGGTTCCTACAAAGTATAGAGGTTGAGAAACACTGGTCTAGGACAATAATGTGCAGCTTAACCTGGTGCAAACTGAAAACGGGCTGAAGGAATTTTCCACATTTTGCCATGTTACAACCAAAAACGTAAATGTATTTTATTTGGATTTTATGTAATAGACTAACACAAAGTGGCATGATAATTGTGAAGTGGAAGGCAAATGATAAACGGTTTTCCCAATTTTTTACAAATCAATATGTGAAAAGTGTGGTGTGCATTTGTATTCAGCCCCCTTTCCTCGGATACCCCTAACTAAAATCTAGTGGAACCAATTGCCTTTAGGCTGGGTTCACACCGCTGCGGCAGCGAGAACCGGATTTGATTCGCACCGCACTGCAGTGCAAATCACATCTGATCTCTGTGCGATGCGAGTTCAGCCATACAGATAGTATAGCTGAATTCACATCGCACCCGCCGCAAACTCGCACGTGACCCTTTTTTTGGTCCGCAGCAGAATCGGATCGCATGGGTGTTCACACCATGCGATCCGATTCCTGTCCGAGTTTGCAGATCGCACTGCGATATGCGAACTGATCTGGGGGTGTCATTAACATTTCACTGACACTCCCAGCAGTCCGCATAGGGCAGTGTGAACTGCCGCCGGGAGGCATGCGATGCGGGAAAACGCCGCGGATTTGCGGCATTCCCGCATCGCTCCGGTGTGAACCCAGCCTTAGAAGTCACAGAATTAGTAAATAGAGTCCGTCTGTGTGTAATTTAATCTCAGTATAAATACAGCTGTTCTGTGAAGCCCTCAGAAGTTTTTTAGAGAACCTTGGTGAACAAACAGCATTATGAAGGCCAAGGAACACATCAGACAGGTCAGTGATAAAGTTGTGGAGTTTAAAAAAGGTTAGGCTATACAAAAAAAAAAAATATCCCAAGCTTTGAACATCTCACGGAGCTCTGTTCAATCCATCATCTGAAAATGGAAAGAGTATGGCACAACTGCAAACCTACCAAGACATGGCCGTCCACCTAAACTGACAGGCCGGGCAAGTAGAGCTTTCATCAGAGAAGCAGCCAAGAGGCCCATGGGAACTCTGGAGGAGCTGCAGAGATCCACAACTCAGGTGGGAGAATCTGTCCACAGGACAACTATTAGTCGTGCTCTCCACAAATCTGCCCTTTATGGAAGAGCGACAAGAAGAAGGACATTGGTGAAAGAAATCCATAAGAAGTCCTGTTTGCAATTTTCAAGAAGCCATGTGGGGGACGCAGCAAACATGTGGAAGAAGGTACTCTGGTCAGATGAGACAAAAATTTAACTTTATGGCCTAAAAATAAAATGCTTGGTGTGGAGGAAAACTAACAATGAGCTATTTTGCAAAGAAGAATGGGGAAAAAATGTCCCACTCTAGATGTGCAAAGCTGGTAGAGACATCTCCAAAAAGACTTGCAGCTGTAACAGCAGAGAAAGGTGGTTCTACAAATTATTGACTCCAGGGGGCGCTATACAAATGCGCCCCCCCCCCCACACACACACTTTTCATAGCTTTATTTGTAAAACAATTTGAAAACCATTTATCTTTTTTTTTTTTTTTTCCCCTTCACAATTATGTGCCACTTTGTTGGTCTATCACATACAGTCAGGTCCATAAATATTGGGACATTAACACAATTCTAATCTTTTTGGCTCTATACACCACCACAATGGATTTGAAATGAAACAAACACGATGTGCTTTAACGGCAGACTTTCATCTTTAATTTGAGGGTATTTACATCCAAATCAGGTGAACGGTGTGCGAATTACACCAGTTTGTATATGTGCCTCCCACTTTTTAAGGGACAAAAAGTAATGGGACAGATTAACAATCATCCATCAAACTTTCACTTTTTAATACTTGGTTGCAAATCCTTTGCAGTCAATTACAGCCTGAAGTCTGGAACACATAGACATCACCAGACGCTGGGTTTCATCTCTGGTGATGCTCTGCCAGGCCTTTACTGCAACTAGTTCCTGCTTGTTCTTGGAGTATTTTTTCTTCAGTTTTGTCTTCAGCAAGTGATATGCATGCTCAGTCGGATTCAGGTCAGATGATTGACTTGGCCATTGCATAACATTCCACTTCTTTCCCTTAAACTCTTTGGTTGCTTTCGCAGTATTCTTCGAGTCATTGTCCATCTGCACTGTGAAGTGCCGTCCATTTAATTTCTGAAGCATTTTGCTGAATATGAGCAGATAATATTGCCTGAAACACTTCAGAATTCATCCTGCTGCTTTTGTCAGCAGTCACATCATCAATAAATACTAGAGAACCAGTTCCATTGGCAGCCATACATGCCCACGCCATGACACTACCACAACCCTGCTTCACTGATGAGGTGGTATGCTTTGGATCATGAGCATTTACTTTCCTTCTCCATACTCTTCTCTTCCCATCTCTCTAGTACAAGTTGATCTTGGTCTCATCTGTCCATAGGATGTTGTTCCAGAACTGTGAAGGCTTTTTTAGATTTTGTTTGGCAAACTCTAATCTGGCCTTCCTGTTTTTGAGGCTCACCAATGGTTTACATCTTGTGGTGAACCCTCTGTATTCACTCTGGTGAAGTCTTCTCTTGATTGTTGACTTTGACACACATACACCTACCTCTTGGAGAGTGCTCTTGATCTGGCCAACTGTTGTGAAGGGTGTTTTCTTCACCAGAGAAAGAATTCTTCCGTCATCCACCACAGTTGTTTTCCGTGGTCTTCCGGGTCTTTTGGTGTTGCTGAGCTCACCGGTGCGTTCTTTCTTTTTAAGGACATTCCAAACAATTGATTTGGCCACACCTAATGTTTTTGCTATCTCTCCGATGGGTTTGTTTTTGTTTTTACAGCATAATGATGGCTTGCTTCACTGATGGTGACAGCTCTTTGGATCTCATATTGAGAGTTGACAGCAACAGATTCCAAATGAAAATAGCACACTTGAAATGAACTCTGGACCTTTTATCTGCTCCTTGTAAATGGGATAATGAGGGAATAACATACCTGGCCATGGAACAGCTGAGCAGCCAATTGTCCCATTACTTTTGGCACCTTAAAAAGTGGGCGGCCCAGATACAAACTGTTGTAATTCCTACACTGTTCACCTGATTTGGATGTAAATACCCTCAAATTAAAGCTGAACGTCTGCAGTTAAAGCACATCTTGTTTGTTTCATTTCAAATCCATTGCGGCGGTGTATAGAGCCAAAAAGATTAGAATTGTGTCAATGTCCCAATATTTATAGACCCAACTGTAAAATCCCAATAAAATACATTTATTTACGTTTTTTGGAAATGTGGGAAATTTCAAGGGGTGTGAATACTTTTTCAAGGCACTGTAATGACCTGTACACACGATAGGATTTTCCAACAACAAAACCGTGGATTTTTTTCCGAAGGATGTTGGCTCAAACTTGTCTTGCATACACACGGTCACACAAATATTTTCGGAGATTCCAAATGTAAGAATGCAGTGACGTACAACACGTATGCCACGTATACAACATACGTATTCGTCATACGTACAACACGTATGACGAACCGAGAAAAATTAAGTTCAATAGCTCTTCTGCTATGGCTCTTCTGCTTGATTCCGAGCATGCGTGGACCTTTGTGCGTCAGACTTATGTACACACGACTGGAATTTCCAACAACAAGTTTTGTTGTTGGAAAATTTGAGAACCTGCTCTCAAACATTTGGCGGAAATTCCGACAACAAATGTTCTATGGAGCATACACGCGGTCGGACTTTCCGAAAACAAGCTCACATCCAACATTTGTTGTCGGAAAATCTTATCGTGTGTATGGGGCATAAGTGATATAAATAAAGTTTTGTTGGGAAAGGTATGTCTTTTTGCTGATGAGACAAAGGTGTATAATAGGGTTGATATCTCTGGAGGTTTCTGTAACATGGAACATGATTTGGCATTGCTGGAAGGTTGGTCAAAGCAGTGGAAACTGCAGATCAATATTTCTAAATGTAAAATAATGCACCTAGGGAAAAATAATTCCCTGAAAGAGTACAACATTAGGGGTACAGTGTTGGTCAGCACTACAGAAAAAGATTTGGGGGTGCTTATTTCAGATGATTGCAAAATGAGCAAACAGTGTCCAGGCAGTGGGAAAAGTGAATAGAATTCTAGGAAGCATCACTAGAGGGATCACCAGCAGAAGGAAGGAGGTCCCGATTCCTCTATATAGATCTTTATATCACTAGAGGGATCACCAGCAGGAGGAAGGAGGTCCTGATTCCTCTATATAGATCTTTATATCACTAGAGGGATCACCAGCAGGAGGAAGGAGGTCCTGATTCCTCTATATAGATCTTTATATCACTAGAGGGATCACCGGCAGGAGGAAGGAGGTCCCGATTCCTCTATATAGATCTTTAGTTAGACCTGATTTAGAATAGTGTCCAGTTCTGGAATCCTCACTCACAAAAAGATATTGATAACATAAAATGAGTCCAGAAATGGGTAACAAAAATGGTGGAAGGTTTGTGGGATAAAATATATCAGGGGAGACTTCAGAAATGTAATATGTACAGTCTGGAGGAAAGATGGAAAAGAGGAGACATGATTGAAACGTTTAAAGCGGAACTTCAGTAATTTTTTCTAATTTTCATCTATTAAATCTTCTGCCCTTGTTGTTGTTTTAACTTTGGATAGTAAAACATTTTTTTCTGCCAGTAAATCCCTTATACAGCCCACTTCAAGTTTCTTGTCTGGTCATTAGTCTAGGCCTATGACATCATGTACAGAGAGAGAGAGTTTGCCAGGAAGGGAGGGGGGATGAGTCATATGAGGGCCAAAGAGAGCTGCAGAGCTGGAAGTGTGTGTCTGTGTAAATCCAGTAAGTGAACAGGCAGCAGCTTCAGCTTCCCACAGTTAAGATGTTTGCAGCTAGACTCTGGAGGGAGATTTATGTAGCATATTTGGCAAGTAGAGAATCACAGTATTTATAAAATAATATGCAAAGTGGTTGGAGGGAAGCTTCAGAATGGCATAGATGATTTTATTACAAATTATGTGAGAATGCAGTTCCTCTTTAAAGTGGAGGGCCACTCTAAAAAAACAAACAAAAAAAAAAATTGCATAAAAAATGTTCCTAAAAAATTGGAGGAAACATTTTTTTTTTAACTTACCAGAAATGCCTGTTGCTAGGCAGATCGTCCTAATCTGCCTCTTCCTATTCCGTGGTGATCTTCAGTCTTCTCTCCTCACGTCGTCTTCTAGTGAATGGGGCACGGCGTGTTCTGGGAACTGTTTGTGTCCCAGAACACAGCGCGCCATTCACAAAGCACCTCGCGACTCGCATGTGCAGTAGGAAATGGGCAGTGAAGCCGCAAGGCTCCACTGCCTGTTTCCCTTAGTTGGAATGGCGGCGCCGAGAGCCGAGGGATGGTTGGCCTTGGGCTGCCGACATTGCGGGAACCCAGAACAGGTAAGTGCGCTTATTAAAAGTCAGCAGCTACACTGTTTGTAGCTGCTGAATTTTACTTTTTTTTTTCCCGGCTGGCCCCCTCTTTAAATACATCAAGGGGGTAAATAAGGTTCATAAGGGCAGTTCTTTCGACATGAAAATCAAAATCAAGAACATGGGGACATGACCTCAAACTAACTGGAGGAAAGTTCAAAACTAATTCTAGAAAGTATTATTTTACTGAAAGGGAAGTTGACGCTTGGAATAAACTACCAACAGAGGTAGTGAGACAGTCAATTGTAAATGGCTTTGAACATGCTTGGGACAAACATAGATCTATACTCAAATACTAATACAAAAAAAAAAAAAAAACAGGCAGACACGATAGACTATGACATTTTTTCTGCCTTTACTTTCCTATGTTCCTAAAAAAAAAAAAAAAAAAAAAAAGAAGTGGAAACAATTTTTTGAAAAAACAAAACAAAATAAAAACATGGCAGTTGTTTTTGATACACAGCACCTTAGCAAATGTCATCAAGTCAGAATTTACATTTTCTTAGCCCTTGTACACACGGTTGGACATTCCGACGGAAAATGTCCGATCGGACGGTGTTGTCGGATAATCCGACAGTGTATGGGCTCCATCAGACTGTTTCCGTCGGAATATCCGACCGACAAAGTTTTAGAGCTAGGCTATAAAATTTTCCGACAACATGATCCGATCAGACTTTGTCCGATTGTGTGTAGAGAATTCCGATCGGACAAAGTGCCACGCATGCTCAGATCAAATTCCTAGACCAAAGCTATTGGCTACTAGCCTGAACGTAGTCCCGTCGTAACAAAATAACGTCATCACGTTATGTACAATCGGATTTTCCGACAACTTTGTCCGACCGTGTGTATGCAACACCAGTTTCGGACAAAATCTGATGGATTTTGTTGTCGGAATGTCCGACCGTGTGTACAAGGGTTTAGACTTTCTACATCTCTTCACACATGCCTTTATACAGACATAAGCTGAACACTTGTAGAGACTTTTTCTAGGTCAGGGTAAGGACTCATGCACACTGGACGCTAAAATAACATTATAAAAAACGCCAGCAGCTTTGCAGTGAGTTTTCCAAAAAATTTTAAAAACGTTTTTGCAATAGCATTTTTAGCGTTCATTAGCGTTTTTTTTTTTAATGGCTCAAAAACATCAAAAAACGCTGGTGAGTCACTCGCATTTTTTGAGCGTTTATCTGCGTTTTGTGACGTTGGATTGTTTTTACAGCCGAAAAACTTCACTCAGAACCCACTAGTTTTTTTTTTTTTTAAAAGCCAAACAACGCTCCAGCCAAAAACTGCTGATAACAGCCTAAGTGTGCATGGACACCTAGAATAACATGATGGGGAGTTTATTGACTGTAGAAAAAAAAAACATCTGAAGCCAAAAACAGCTCCTGTAAAAACGTCCAAAAACACCCAGTGTGCACGAGGCCTTAAGAGTAGAGATGAGCTCACAAATCCTCTAAAATAATCTCTATCTGAATACCAAACTTGCACTCTTTTTTTTTTTCTTAGAGCACTTTCACACTGAGGCGCTTTAGAAGCACTACATCGCTAAAAATAGTGCCTGTAAAGCACCTACAGTGCCTTGCGAAAGTATTCGGCCCCCTTGAACTTTTCAACCTTTTGCCACATTTCAGGCTTCAAACATAAAGATATAAAATTTTAATTTTTTGTAAAGAATCACCAACAAGTGGGACACAATTGTGAAGTGGAACGAAATCTATTGGATATTTTAAACTTTTTTAGCAAATAAAAAACTGAAAAGTGGTGTGTACAAAATTATTCGGTCCCTTTACTTTCAGTGCAGCAAACTCGCTCCAGAAGTTCAGCGAGGATCTCTGAATGATCCAATGTTGTCCTAAATGACTGATGGTGATAAATAGAATCCACCTGTGTGTAATCAAGTCTCTGTATAAATGCACCTGCTCTGTGATAGTCTCAGGGTTCTGTTGAAAGAGCAGAGAGCATCATGAAGACCAAGGAACACACCAGGCAGGTCCGTAATACTGTTCTTGAGAAGTTTAAAGCCAGATTTGGATACAAAAATATTTCCCAAGCTTTAAACATCCCAAGGAGCACTGTGCAAGCGATCATTTTGAAATGGAAGGAGTATCAGACCACTGCAAATCTACCAAGACCTGGCCGTCCCTCTAAACTTTCAGCTCAGACAAGGAGAAGACTGATCAGAGATGCAGCCAAGAGGCCCATGATCACTCTGGAGGAACTGCAGAGAACTACAGCTGAGGTGGGAGAGTCTGTCCATAGGACAACAATCAGTCATACACTGCACAAATCTGGCCTTTATGGAAGAGTGGCAAGAAGAAAGCCATTTCTCAAAGATATCCATAAAAAGTCTCGTCTAAAGTTTGCCACAAGCCACCTGGGAGACACACCAAACCTGTGGAAGAAGGTGCTCTGGTCAGATGAAACCAAAATCAAACTTTTTGCCCACAATGCAAAACGATATGTTTGGTGTAAAAGCAACACAGCTCATCACCCTCAACACACCATCCCCACTGTCACACATGGTGGTGGCAGCATCATGGTTTGGGCCTGCTTTTCTTCAGCAGGGACAGGGAAGATGGTTAAAATTGAGGGGAAGATGGATGCAGCCAAATACAGGACCATTCTGGATGAAAACCTGTTGGAGTCTGAAAAAGACCTGAAACTGGGACGGAGATTTATCTTCCAACAAGACAATGATCCCAAACATACAGAAAAAATAATTTCAGTCTCTCGATGTGCAAAACTGATAGAGACATACCCCAAGCGACTTGCAGCTGTAATCGCAGCAAAAGGTGGCTCTACAAAGTATTAACGCAAGGGGGGCGAATAATTTTGCACGCTCCACTTTTCATTTTTTTATTAGTTAAAAAAGTTTCAAAAATCCAATAGATTTCGTTCCACTTCACAATTGTGTCCCATTTGTTGGAGATTCTTCACAAAAAATACAATTTTTATATCTTTATGTTTGAAGCCTGAAATGTGGCAAAAGGTTGAAAAGTTCAAGGGGGCCGAATACTTTCGCAAGGCACTGTACATTGGAGCAGTGCTCTTGCAGGACGGTAAAAAAAAGTCCTGCAAGCTGCACCCTTGCAGCGCTGTAGGAGCGGTGTATACACCGCTCCTAAAGCGCCCCCTTCCCATTTAACACAATAGGGCAGCGCCGCCAAACCGCTGGCGGTTTTAACCCTTTTTTGTCCACTAGCGGGGGTTAAAGCCGCCCTGCTAGCGGCCTAATAGCGCCGCTAAAACAATGGTAAAGTCGACCACCGACATCTGCCCGCCCCAGTCTGAAAGTCTGAAATTAGCCTTACTCCAGTGAACTGTGGCTTATTCCCACCCCACAACATGCCTTTATGTTTACATGAGTTGTGGTCGGGAATGACTGAGTAGAGAAGAGCACACATTCAGCATTGTAGATGAGTTTGGAGGACTCCCAAGGTCATCTCCAAATAAGAGGTCCACTAAAATGCTGCTACTCAGCTTCCTGAGCTGCCAAGGTTTACTGTATAAATACTGCTCCTTGGCAAAGTATGAAATGATATCTGAACCCTGATGATGGTATACATTTTTGTTTTGTAGAATACCCATGGATGCCAGAGGTGGAAGAGATACAGACACCAATTGTATTCCATGACACCCCGGCCACCCTGCAGTGTCAAATCTCCAATTATTTCCCCAACGCCATCACTGTGACCTGGCTGAGAAAAAGCGAGAATCTGGATATATGTGAGGAGACTGATAAAAATACAATAACCTCCAGGAGAGAGGCTGATAACACATACAGCTGTACAGCCAGTCTGACCATCACCCCCACACGGAGTGTCCACCAGGGGGCAGAATACATCTGTAGGGTGGATCACCCCTCTCTGGAGAGACCCATCGAGAGAACTAAAAAACTTATTGTAAAGGGTAAGTGTTTGTATTATTTGGACATATCACACAACACAATGGTTCCCTAAAGAGGCCCTGTCACTGTAAACAACTGTGGTAAAAGCACAGAAAATCGAATATTTTAACCACATCAATACAGAGCACTTTCGCCCCCTTCCTTCCCAGCCCAATTTTCAGCTTTCATCGCTCTCGTACTTTCAATGACAATTGCGCGGTCATGCTACACTGTACCCAAATGAAATGTTTATCATTTTGTTCGCACAAATAGAGCTTTATTTTGGTGGTATTTATTCATGACTCTGTTTTTTATTTTTTGCGACATAAGCGCAAAAAGAGCGGAAATTTGGGGAAAAAAAAACAACAATATTTTCTTCTTTCTATTTTAAAAGAAATCCAATAAAATAGAATTTTGTCATAAATTTAAGCCAAAATGTATTCTGCTACATGTTTTTGGTAAAAAAAATTCCGTTAAGTGTATAATAATTGGTTTGTGTGATCACGGACATATGTACGCAAATGATCATGTACAGATGTGCGCAGGTGATCACGGACATATGTGTGCAGATAATCATTGGGACATGTGATTTAAGTGGGACATGTGGGGGGCATGTGTTTTTATTATTTGGGGATGTGTGTTTTGGGGCCATGTGTGTTTTTCCTTTTAAAAAAAATATTTCTTATTGACTTGCAGTGTACCAGTTCCCTAGCCCAGCCCTCTCCTCCTTTAACACCATAGCCCCATCGTTGATCGCCGCCTAGTGTTAACACCTTCCCTGCCAGTGACATATACACATTAATCAGTGCATTTTTATAGCGCTGATCGCTGTATGAATGTCAATGGTCCAAAAAATGTGTCAAAAGTGTCTTATCTGTCAGTCGCAATAAAAATCGCAAATCACTGTCATTACTAGTAAAAAAATCTTTCCCATAGTTTGTAGACGCTATAACTGTTGCGCAAACCAATCAATATACACTTATTGCAATTTTATTTTTATTTTTTTTACCAAAAATATGTAGGATATACATCGGCCTAAACTGATCAAGAAATGTGTTTTCTAAAAAGAATTTGGAGGATTTTTATTATAGCAAAAAGTAAAAAATATAGTTTTTTTTTTTCAACATTGTCGCTCTTTTTTTTGTTTATAGCACAAAAAATAAAAAACGCAGATGTGATCAAATACCGCCAAAAGAAAGCTATTTTTGTTGGAAAAAAAAGGACATCAATTTTGTTTGGGTGTAGCGTTGCACGACCGCGCAATTGTCAGTTAAAGCAACGCAGTGCCAGGCTGTGAAAAGTGCTCTGCTCAAGAAGAGGGTACAATCTTCCGGGGCTGAAGTGGTTAACGCTAGACCAAGCTTATTTTTGACAGTTGCTGTTTACAAGTTAAAATCAAATTTTAATTTTTTTTCTAGAAAATTACTTAGAACCCCCAAACATACTTTTGTATGTACCTGGTACATTGGAGGATGTCAAATCATCTGTGCCCAGTCTTGCTTTGAAAAGTTAATCCAGCTCTGAGTAGGGATGAGCTTGGATTTCGACACGAACATTGCCTGTTTGCCTGTTCAGCGAACAGTGAACAATTTGGGCTGTTCGCGGCAAATTCAAAAAGCCGGAACACCCTGTACAAGTCTATGGGAGAAATCTAAAGTGCTAATTTTAAAGGGTAATATGCAAATTACTGTCCTAAAAAGTGTTTGGGGACCCGGGTCCTGCCCCAGGGGACATGGATCGATGCAAAAAAAAGTTTTAAAAACTGCAGTTTTTTCAGGAGCAGTGACTTTAATAATGATTAAAGTGAAACAATAAAAGTGTAATATTCCTTTAAATTTCGTAGCTGGGGGGTATCTATAGTATGCCTGTGAAGGGGCGCATGTTTCTGGTGCTTAGAACAGTCCCTGCACAAAGTGTCATTTCTGCAGGAAAAAAAGTCTTTTAACCACTTGACTACCGGGCACTTAAACACCTTCCTGCCCAGACCAATTTTGAGCTTTCAGCGCTGTCGCACTTTGAATGACAATTGTGCGGTCATGCTACACTGTACCCAAATGAAATTTTTATCATTTTTTTCCCACAAATAGAGCTTTCTTTTGGTGGTATTTGATCACCTCTACGGTTTTTATTTTTTGTGCTACAAATAAAAAAATACCGAAAATTTTGAAAAAAAAATGTTTCTTTGTTTCAGTTTCAAAACTTTGTAAATAAGTATGTTTTCTCCTTCACTGATGGGCACTGATGGGGCTACACTGATGGGCACTGATAGGCGGCACTGATGGGTGGCTGATGGGCGACACGGATGGGCACTGATAGGTGGCACAAATTGGCACTGATAGCTGGCACGGATTGGCATGGATGGGTGGCACAGATGGGCATGGATGGGTGGCACAGATGGGCATGGATAGGTGGCACAGATGGGCATGGGTGGGCACTGATAGGCGGCACAGGTGGGCACTGATAGGCGGCATTGTATCATGTTATACTGTACTAATGGATGCCAATCAGTGCCAAACAATAATGCATGCCAATAAGTGATGCCCATTGTGGGCACTGGCATCCATTATGGGCACTGATTGGCATCCACTGTGGCACTGATTGGCATCCCTGGTGGTCTAGGGAGGATTACCTTTTGATGGGCATCCCTGGTGGTCTGGTGGCGTCCCTGGTGGTCCAGTGTGGGCATCCTCGGGGGGGCTGTGCTGATAATCGATCAGCACAGACCCCCCCTGTCAGAGGAGCAGCCGATCGGCTCTCCTCTACTCGCGTCTGACAGACGCAAGTGAGGAAAAGCCGATCACCGGCTCTTTCTATTTACACTGTGATCAGCCGTGATTGGACACGGCTGATCACATGGTAAAGAGTCTCCGTCGGAGACTCTTTACCGAGATCGTAGTTGCCGGGTGTCAGACTGACACCCCGCAACAACGATCGCCGCAATGCGCGCCCCCGGGGGCGCGCAGCGGCTCATAATCCTGATCACGTCATATGACGTCCGATCAGGATTATGCAACCACTTTGCCACCGTCAATTGCCTATAGGGCGGGCGGCAAGTGGTTAAAATCAATTGCGGCGTAATACAAAGAACACTCAATGAGTGTTTTCTGTATTACGGGAGCCGACAATTCATTCATTCATTGATTAAAAAAAAGCGTGGGGTTCCCCTAAATTCAATTACCAGGCCTTTCAGGTCAGGTATGGATATTAAGGGGAACCCTGTGTCAATTTTTTATCAAAAATTGCCGTGGGGGTCCCCCTAAAAATCCATACCAGACCCTTTATCTGAGCACGCAACCTGGCAGGCCGCAGGAAAAGAGGGGGGATGAGAGAGCGCCCCCCCTCCTGAACCGTACCAGGCCACATGCCCTCAACATTGGGAGGATGCTTTGGGGGTCTGTGACCCCTCAAAGCACCTTGTCCCCATGTTGATGGAGACAAGGGCCTCATCCCCACAACCCTGGCCGGTGGTTGTGGGGGTCTGCGGGCAGGGGCTTATCAGAATCTGGAAGCCCCCTTTAACAAGGGGACCCCCAGATCCCGCCCCCCCCCGTTTGAAATTGTAAGGATGTACAAAAGTACCCCTACCATTTCACAAAGAAAGTGTAAAAAATTGTTAAATAAGACAAACACACTTTTGAAAAATTCCTTTATTAAAAAAAAAATAAAAAAAAAAATAAAAAGATTCCAGCAGTGGTAATCCACTCTTGCTATCCAGCGATGGATGATCATCTCTCCGCGGTCCAGCGATGGCTGATCTGATCCAGCGACGGGTGATTTTCAGTCCAGCGCAGTCCATCCATCCATCTTCTGTCTCCACTGAGGAGACACTGCGGGGATCCCAGCGCCTGACGTTTCTTATATTAGGAGGGCGGGGCCACCCGTCACCTGACCCCGCCCCCTCTGACACTAGCGAGGGAAGCCATGGGGTTCCCCAATGACGTATGGGTCAGTCTGCCTGCTCATGTGCATCTCACCGTACACATGAGCAGGCAAACTGATGTCAAAGTTAACCTACAGAATTAACCCTCCAGAACCCCTTTATTGTTCTGAGGCAAAAACTAAATTTGTACATGAATGACACTTTATCCAAAGTGTCACCGCTACATATGTGTGGCACTGTGGGCACTGATGGGGGGCACTTTTCTATTACAGAGGTGGCACTGGCAGGGGGCAGGTGGGCACTGGTAAGCTGTCCGTGATCGGGACTAATGTCCCGTTCACGGCCGCCGGTGATCGTTTTTTTTTTTTTCTCCTCGTGCTGTCAGCGCGAGGAGGAAAAATAGCAGATTACCGGCTCCGTTCTATCACATGATCAGCTGTCATTGGCTGACAGCTGATCACGTGGTAGGGGGTCGGGATTGATCCCTTGCTCGGATCAGTGATCAGACGAGTCTCATAGACTCACTGATCACAGAGCGCGCCCCTCAGGGGGTGCGCAGGCCTCATGCACGGGACAACGTCAATAGGTGTAGTCCCGGCAAAGGAGGTCCGCGCTGTAGCCGTCATTTGGCTATAGTGTGGATCTCTAGTGGTTAAGGCTCAATGATTTGAGGTCAAGAATAGGTTTGACCTGCCAATTTGGTTTGGGAACCGTAAACAGGTCTGAGTTGAACCCTGATATCCTGAACTTGGGATACAGCTTTCAGCAAATCCACTCTGTGCTGAGGAGATGACAACCAAAAATGAGATGGAGGATGGATCTGAAATTTCACTTTGTGACCAGAGCACACAACCTCTTGCACCCAGAAGTTCAATATCTCCTGGCACTAGATGTTTGCAAAGGTCAACCTACTGATTACAGTGGAGGTGCCCCTTCACTGTGAAGGGAATTAAAGACCAGACTTAGAATGTCTTGCAGTGAAAAGAATTGCGTAGTTTAGCCTTTGGTGTAGATGCCTGGGTGGGACGAAAGAACAACTTTTTCTCCACAAGTAGAGACCCTCATCTTCTTCTTACTGGACAGAAGAGTAATCTTTCCACCTGTTACCTTCTTAATATAAGCATCCGAAGACTCTCCAAAGAGATATTCACCTTCGCGGACCAACATGTTAGCCTCAAGATATTTTGCATTTGTATAACCAGCAGTAAAATACGGGATAATTGACAGAGCGGGCCGCTCGTTCCTTCCCAACAGGTCCAAAGATGTTGGAAGGTAGGGCTATCTTTAATCCTGGCAGAGTTCCTGGCCCGCCATCTGGAACATGCCCTGAGTGTCTGATACACTACCATGACAACCACAATTGGTTGTACGTTCGGTACAGATAGGGTAAATAAAACCTTGAGCAGGGTCTCAGAATGCTTATCCACAGGGTCCATGAAAGTAGGTAAGTTGACAGCCGGCCCCATCGGACTTTTATTGAGGCAATAGATAGCTGAGTCTACCCCATGGGCAACCCGTTTTTTGGAGAATTCCTCATCTATAGGTTATTGCTTTACAAAGCACTTAGGAGGAACGTAAACCTTTTTCTGGATGTTTCCAACTTTCATACAAAACGTCCTTGACTAAAGGCCCATACACACAATCAGAAAATCGTACAAAAAATACAACTTTGGAAGTGATCGTACAAAAATCTGATCATTAGTCCAAAGTTATCCAAAAGGACAAACACAAACATTTTTATTGTATGATACCAGATCGTACTATTTTCATTCAATCAGTACACTTCTGAATTTTTATTCTGTCGTACGAGAATTTTTTTACTTTATTAACCTCTTCATTTTCGATATGGTGACTAGCATGCAAAAAATAAAATAAAAATAACCTGACAATCATTTTGTCCAATAATCTCATTGCGTGTACCAGGCTTAAAGGGGTTGTAAACCCTTGGCATTTTTCACCTTATTGCATTCTATGCATTAAGGGGAAAAACCTTCTATAGTGCAGCTGCGCCCCCGAGCCCCCCAAGTCCGCCTCATACTTACCTGAGCCCCGTAATTTCCATGACGCTGTCATCTTCACTATGGGCACCCGGCTGTGACAGCTTGTGGCTTCACAGCTGTGTGCCCGCTGCACATGTGCAAGTCGCGCTCTGCATTGTGATTGGTGGATGCAGTCTCCCGGTACTTGTCAGTGTCCCAGAAGACTGCAGGGGGGTGGAGGATAATGCGGCACATGGAATGAAAGTGGGAAGCAGATGCCTGTCAAAATTAGGTACCTGCCCCCCTGCCCACTCCTCAAAAGTGCCAATTGTGCAAGAGGAGCAGGAAGCGAGTTCTTAAAGTGGAACTTCCCCCTTTTGGGTGGAGCTCCGCTTTAAATAAACCATTTAACCACTTACGGACGCCTGCTGTCGTTATATGTCAGCACTTTGAAGAGCGATATCATTGTTATGGCAGCAGCTAGCTACCATAACCCCAGTATCTTCTTCTTCAGCAGGTAGGGCTGGACTGGGACAAAAATGTGGCCCTGGACTTCATCCAGACTGGCCCAGGGCACAACACACCTGGGTACAGTGCACATCAGGGCACGGTACAGATCACAGCACATCAGGGCACAACACATCAGGGTACAGAGCCCAGCACATCAGGGTACAGGGCACAGCACATCAGGGTATAGCACATCAGGGTACAGGGCACAGCACATCAGGGTACAGGACATCAGGGTACAGGGCCCAACACATCAGGGTATAGCACATCAGGGTACAGCACATCAGGGCACAGGTCACAGTACATAAGGGCACAGCATATCAGGGTACAGAGCTCAGCACATCAGGGTACAGGACACAGCACATCAGGGTATAGCACATCAGGACACATCACATCAGGGTACAGGACATCAGGGCACAGGGCACGTCAGGGCATGGGGCACATAGCACATCAGGCACATAGCATATCGGGGCACATGGCGCATATCATTTACTCGGCGTTACATCATCTTTCACAATATAAACAAATTGGGCTAACTTTACTGTTGTCTTATTTTTTTAATTAAAAAAAGTATATTTTTTTCCCCAAAAAGTGCCCTTGTAAGACCGCTGCACAAATACAATGTGATAAAAAGTATTGCAACGACCGCCATTTTATTCTCTAGGGTGTTAAAAAATAGAAATATATAATGTTTGGGGGCTCTAAGTCATTTTCCAGCAAAAATAACACATTTTAACAACAAGTTTGAAAAATAGGCCCTGTCTTTAAAAAGTAGTTGCCATTTGAAAAAAAAAAAATTAAAGGCAGCAGCTACAATTACTGCAGCTGCTGACTTCTAATAATACGACATTGCAACCGTGGGCACCAGGCTGCGCATGTGCGAGCGGTGCGGCGTGCCGTGATTGGCTGCACAGTCATCTGGGACCTGTCATGTGTCCCAAATGACTGACAGGAGGGAGGGGGAGAGCTGAGCCCTTCCTGTGCTGAGGGGAAGTGATGTCACCAGCCAGGCACTGAAGGAGGCAGACTATGAGGGACCCCCTAGCAACAGCTATTTAGACGTAAGTTAAAAAAAAAAATCCAAATTTTTTTTTTTTTATTTTTTTTTTTGAATTTTAATCTTTTATTTTATTTGTGCAACACCACTTTAAGTGTGTTAGGTGTGACCCAAAGAGAGCCACGTTATATGGTTTATATAGTTGGACCCAATCGTACAACCCTTCGTATTCAGTGAGAGACACGGAGACAGCCTCAGTATTTCTGCTCTGATGGGCTGTGCAGCAGCTCAAAAAAAGCTCTTTATTTAAGGGATATTTATACAGGGAGTTTGGGTGGCTTAAAACAGTTTGGGGTTAATTGTAACAGTACACAGTTATGCATAGTCATCTTTAGCTGTCCATATTTGGTGACGTGGTTTAGGCGTTGTTCAGCAGATAAAGATGACCCACCAGCAGATAAGGATGACCTACTGGGTGTACGTGACTTCTCCCATGATTAGCATCTTTGCACGACATGTTCTGCAGAAGCATACAACAAAAACAAATTTAAGCATAACTCTAACTCAGGATATTATACAAAAATGGCTACTGACACGAGTGCCTTCATTCTACACCTCTCATTTCCCCCTTTGACATCACTCTTCCTTCCCACTGTTCCTGGGTCCTCATGAACAAGTTCTAACAAAGGTATCTCCAGCGTACTATCTCTGACCGGGGGCGGTGTTGTCAGAGGGGAGTAATCCCATCCCCCTGGATACCCTCTGTATCTTAATATTCAGAAGAGGAACAAACAGGTGAAGGGAGATGTCAACTTAATGCCCTACAAGGTATCCTCCAGTAGTCTATTTACCTTCACTGTCTTCTTTGCACACAAACATTTTATAACCTTAAAACAAAAAAATTAAAGAATAATAAAAAGTATGACTACTATAATGGTGTTTGCAGTCTGTTTTAACCAAGATGTTAATCCCCCCCAACTAAAACCTCCTTCAAAAGGGTCCCAGTTTTGGCCTATGTTTCTTGCTGTTTCCTGCAATCTGTTTACTTCCTTTCTATGCTGGCTGATTATCTCATAATAATCAGGTACCTCCATACTCGTGTTATGAATCCATGTACAACACTCATAATCCTCCGTGTTTTCACATAAACCAGTTAGGGCAGCACTCATGCTCTCTATGGCTAGTTCATGTAACTCTAATTGTTTCCTAATTGCCCTAGTTTCCAAATTTAGTTTGGTTATATCCTCAGAATTTTTATCCAGAATTTCATCAATTATACCAGTGTAATTATTTACCCTTTTCATTAGGTCGATTCCCCACCCTGTCCAGGAAGGGAACCATGCCCATGCCATGTCTTTTCCTAAAAACAATTCTCTCTTTTTACGATGTTTAAGAGGATATCGAGGGTATGAGCTGGCTTCTAGGACATGATCATTTCCGCCACCTCCCAGAACCCCCATAACTGGAACTAATTGTGCTAGATAACACCATCCTTCGGGATTCCGTGGAATCCAGGGATAACAGGTTTTACCACAGCAAATATAGATGTTTTTCCCTATGGACAATCTCCGTGAGGAGATCTCAGCTCGGTACCTACTCGTATACCCAAACAATGACAGGCTGGATATTAGAGACCTGGTGTCATCGTCAGTAATATTAGCGAGGTAGGAGGATAGATTCTGATGTGTGTGTGTACTACTTGGATAGAAAGATCCATTAATAACTACAGCAGATATATTCAATTGACTTTTCCTACAGAGTTCCGCATGTCTGCTCTTATTTCCTAAGTTAAAACACCAATCTGGAAAATAACTGTTTCCTATTACCGGGAAGGAAATGGATTGGTTGTTCGTTCTAACAACGTTCTGTAACCTTATTCCTGATGTATTCCCTGCCATAGTGGTGGAGTAATTAAGGGGAACTGCTATTAGGGGTATCCTAGCAGTGCTAGGATGTAACTTACTACAAATCCAACATTTCTCGTAACCAGACTTCTTGGCATAAGAATATTTAAATTTAAGCAATAGCATTTGTGGTGTAAACCCGTCGTAACTATCTACCCCCTTTGCAATATCGTTGTTTGCATATACATAAACAACGCTTACTATTGTGGCAGCTAAAATATATATATATAACTTCATAGCAAAAGATTCTTAGCCTTTTTTACAATGTGTGGCGTGTATCCAAGTGGCTTTTCCTTCCAGCTTCACCGAGGTAGGAGTGGTTAGCAATACCTGAAATGGGCCCTCAAACCTGGGCTCAAGCGTTTTCCTTGTATGTTTCTTTACATACACATAATCTCCAGGTTGTAGGTTGTGAGTCCCTTCTACTGAGTCGGGGTCTGGAATGGAAGAATACACACTTTTGTAGATTTTAGTTAGACGCTGTTGTAATTGTATCACATATGCAGTCAAACTATCGCATTGTAATTGCATACTCTGAGGAAAGTATAAACCTAATCGGGGTGCACTTCCAAATAGTATCTCATATGGAGACAAGCCTGTCTTCCCTGTTGGAGTGTACCTTATAGAGAATAAAGCTAAAGGCAGACATTCTGGCCAAGGCTTATTTAACTCTTGCATAGCTTTTTGTATTTTTAGCTTTATTGTACCATTTACTCTTTCCACTGATCCTGAACTCTGTGGGTGGTAAGGGGTGTGAAAACTCTGTTGAACCCCTAACATAGCCATTACATTCTGCATGATTTCTCCTGTAAAGTGTGTCCCCCTATCTGACTCTATGGTTTCAGGAAGACCAAACCTAGGTATTAACTCTGTGATCAGTTTCTTCGCTGTGGCTTTCGCTGTGGCTGATTTCACTGGATAACTTTCCGGCCAGCCTGAAAATAAGTCGATGCAAACGAGACAAAATTCAAATGGGCCGCTCTTAGGCATTTGGATATAGTCAATTTGCAGTCTCTGAAAGGGATACTGGGCCCGAACCTGGTGTTTCTGTGGGGTTTTTACTCTCTGTCCTGGATTATTCAGGAGACAGATTTGGCATGCTGCACAGTAGTTTCTTGCAATACTACTGAATCCAGGAGCGAGCCATCCTTGGTTCACAATCCTATACATGGAATTGGAACTGACATGGGTGGGTAGGTGAACTGCCGCTGCCATTGCTGGATACAGAGAGGCAGGTAGGCATATTCTGCCTCCTTTCCTCCATATATCGTCAAGGCCTAGCGCTGCTCCCATTTTTACCCATCTGTCTTTCTCACTCTCCCCTGCTTGCTCCTGTAGTTTGCTCAGCTGCTGCCATGTCGGTTCTGGGATACCCACCTTTACCGTTGCTAAGGTTTCAGGGCTTACTTCCCCTAGAGCTGCCTGTTTTGCAGTTAAATCTGCAAATGCATTTCCTTTTGCCTCAATTGTTTTTGCGCTCGTGTGTGCCGCTATCTTCATGATGGCCACTCGTTTAACCTTTTGAAGATTGTTCAGAACTCTCTTAATCCCTTCCCCATGTTTTACCGGTGTACCTGCTGCTGTCAGATAACCTCTAGCTTTCCATATGTGACCATAATCATGTGCAACACCATAAGCATAGGCAGAGTCAGTGTAAATATTCCCTTCTTGTCCCTCTAAATATTCCAACGCTTTTTCCAGGGCGGTAAGTTCCGCTTCTTGTGCAGACATGTGTGCGGGTAGAGACTTTGCTTCGATGACCTGTGTATCTGTAACTACAGCATAGCCCGTATGATATTTGCCTTTGTCATCTGCAAACCTACTTCCGTCTATGTACAGAGTGTGTTCAACATTAGGAATCGGAGTATCTGTGACATGTGGGAACCCCATTGTCTCTTGTTCCATGAGCTGAAAACAATCGTGCTCATCTGTCTCTTGAAACAAAAGAGTGTCGGTTTCCTCATTACCTTCCTCAACTCCCCCATTATTCCCCCTTGCCAAATCTGGTGACTGGAGAGGCAGAAAGGTGGCCAAATTTAATGTTGTACAGCGCTGAAAAGTAATGTTTGGAGGTAGGAGTAGAGTACACTGCAACCTTAATTTCCTAGCCATGGAAATATGTTTAGGTTGTACTTGAGACAAGATGGCATGTATGTCATGTGTGGTATGCACTACAACCGGATTGTCTAGGACAATCTCTGATGATTTATCTATAATGATTGATACCGCAGCTACCGCACGTACACAGGACAGCGAACCTCTAGACACTGGATCTAATGCCGCTGAGAAGTATGCAACGGGCCTTTGTTTTATGTGGGCCTGAGTCAAAACCCCCGTGGCATGTCCAGTGATCTCAGCAATGTACAGATGAAATGTCTTTGTGTAGTCTGGTATACCAATAGCCGGGGCCGATATCAGCAGCTTTTTCAAGGTAACAAAAGACTCATGTGCTACTTCAGTGAGCACATACGGTACGATTTTTAAACAATCGTATAATGGCTGCATCAAGGCGCTAGCGTGTGGTATCCACTGTCTACAGTATGATACAATACCTAAAAACATGCGCAATTGCTTGAAATTCCGTGGGGGCAACATTCCCTTTATCGCCTGAACTCTCTCCTCGGTGAGGTGTCTCGTACCCTGTGATATACAATGTCCCAGAAATGTGACCTGTGTCTGACATACTTGCAACTTCTTTTTATTGACTTTACAACCTTTTTCTGCCAAAAATCGCAATAATGCAAGGGTGGTATCTAAACAAGCTTCCTTGTCAGGGCAACATAACAACAAATCGTCCACATATTGTAACAATACACAGGAATCTGGTGGTACCCATTCTCCTAACACAGTTTGTAATGCTTGTGAATACAAGGTGGGCGAATGCGCCATACCCTGAGGTAGGCGTGTCCAAGTTAATTGCCGATTTTTTATAGAAAACGCGAACCAAGGCTGACATTCTTCAGCAAGTGGGACAGAAAAGAAAGCATTCGCTAAATCTATGACTGTAAAATACACACTGGTTGAGGGTATTTGTGACAGTAATGTATGTGGATTGGGTACTAAAGGTGTCATCGGGGCTAGTATTTTGTTGACCGCTCTAAGGTCTTGGACCATTCTATACTTAACCGGACTACCGGCTACTGATTTCTTTTTAACCGGGTACAAAGGAGTATTTGCTGGTGATTTTACCTCTTTTAGAGCTCCACTTTTTAACAAAGATCGGACCTGCATTTCTATGGCCGCTTCTTGGGGCGCACTGAGTGGGTACTGTTTTTGCTGAGGAAGCACTGCTCCTGGAATCAGCTGTAGGGTAACCGGAGGTATGGGCAAAAGTCCAACATCAGCTGGATGCTTTTCCCACAACTCCTCGGGTAAAGATGACAAAAATTGATCTAGTTCAGGAGGTGTGGGGCTCTCTGCTTCCCTATCCTCTTCCATAAACTGAATTAGATTACACATTTCTACTTGTTGTGGGTCGTCTCCTACTGCTAGAGTGACGGTACCATCGGGGTGATAAGTAATATTCGCCCAATTTTCTGTAAAATGTCAGCACCTAAAAGATTTGTGGGGGCACCTCGTGCTATTAGGAATCGGGACAAAAACATGTGGTTGCCTATTTTTACTTTTAGGGATTTGGTTAGCTGAGTTTCAGCCAGAAGGCCATCATAGCCACTCACAGACAAAGTGTCTGTAGATTCTTGGTGGGGACATATTACTGAGTCTGATAGTAGACTCCTAGAGGCGCCAGTATCTACCAGACAGGTGACATTTTTACCTTCAATTTTAATGGGGACATGTAACATCTTTTGGGAGGATTCTCCAAGAACAGGAGCGAGTCATGTCTCAGATTCTGTTCTGGGCTTGTGATTCCTACCAGTCTCTCCCCGTGTGTCCCTGTCATCCCCTCCCTCTTCGTCATCTCTCATCTTCTTTCTGCAATTCCGTTTAATGTGACCAATCTTGTTACAATAGTAACAAGTTAATGGCTTTCGCTGTCCTCCCTTTCCTTTCTCTTGTATATTTGCCACCGTGTGTATCCCTGGCGTTCTTTTACCCTTGTTTTCCTGGATATCTGCTTCTATTCCCTGGGCCTTTTGCAACAAGGCTCCTCTATCCCTTATGGCTCTCCATTCGGGAGTACAAGCCTTGAGTTTATCTCCTATAGGTGATATTAACCCTTCCATAAATTGCCTATTAAAGGTCCGTATGTTGGCGTGATTGGCTAAGTCTAGTCCTTCATCTGCCATCATACTTTCCATGTTCAGATAAAAGTCGGACACAGACTGTCCTACTTGTTGTTTCATTGGTGCGGTAGACCCTCTCTCCTGTTGTCTAGCTTGGCAAAATTCATTCAGTCTGTCGAGGAACATTTGACGCGAGCGAATATCCCTTGTATGAATGCCAGGAGGGTCTACGTCAGGATCCCCGTTGGGTCTATGTGGGGTTATTTCAGTCATGAACCGGTTAAACAAGGTTAAGGTCATTTTATGTCTGCATAAGTCCTCCCCGTCTTGCCACGCTGCTTCATGCGTGTTCATGAGTTGAGTGACAAATCTACAGAATGCAGCAGGTCGCTGCACTGGGTCAGGGGCATTTTGTATAAGCGCCATTAAGGTATCTGCGGACCACGGGGTCCAGGAGCGCAGATTTACTCGTTGAGTGACCATTCGTGGGGCAGCGTCTGGGTTACCTGGGTCATAATTGGGATTATCTACCTGTGCCATGCGAGTGCGTGTCAATACCGGCGCTACTGTCTCAGGATGGGATTTCTGTGCTCCACAATGCACACATTCTTGTGCCCATTCCGGGTTTTGCGCACCACAGACTCTACAGACCCATCCCCTGCCCCGCAACGCGGGATAAAGGTTTGGGGCGGTCGGGGGTCGATGAACTGGGTTGTGTTGTTCTGTCGTGTGGTAAGGAGGGGGTATACCAGTTTTACTATCCGTGTTGGGGTCCTCCCTCCGGTCCTTCATGTCCCACCCGTTCTCCTTTGGGACATACTCCCATCCCTCTTGTTGTGCTCGTGTTGATACTTTTATTAAACACTGGATAGGATACATCCATTGTTTCTCAATTATTTCCCCTTGTCTGTCTCTCTTTACTTCCTTCCATATCTCGGGGTCTAAACCTGCTGCTCCTTTTATTTTAAATTTACTTAGTATCTTTCCTATATCCTTTGCTTCATCTTTTCCATAGACATTCCTTACTACCTGTGGTACAGTGTAACACACCATACCTCCTTTGTGTGGGGTTGTATTATTCTGACCCATTTTGACAGTCCTGCCTAGGTAGCGTGTGGACCACTAGTGTACTTTAATACCTTTTTTACTCTGTTACTACTAGTGTCTCGTTGCCTTCCCCCTAGGGTGCCAAAATATTGAATACCTCTCCTGGGTATTTATCCCCGAAGCGAACTACTTTGTATGCCAACCAGGAGATGAAAATAATTACAACAATTCCAGCAATGGCGTACTCAAGCATTCCTTCTCCTGGGTCAGAAACCTTACCTTCAACCCGTACTATGGTTTATAAGTTGGATGTGAGGTTAAGCCGAGACAACAGACCTCCCCGAAAGGACGCTTTCTGCTATCTCCTTTCTGCAATCCCCTTCCAACTTATACCATCCTCATACAAGTTTTACTCTTTCATACAGACAGGACGGGATGAAGGCACTCGTGTCAGTAGCCATTTTTGTATAATATCCTGAGTTAGAGTTATGCTTAAATTTGTTTTTGTTGTATGCTTCTGCAGAACATGTCGTGCAAAGATGCTAATCATGGGAGAAGTCACGTACACCCAGTAGGTCATCCTTATCTGCTGGTGGGTCATCTTTATCTGCTGAACAACGCCTAAACCACGTCACCAAATATGGACAGCTAAAGATGACTATGCATAACTGTGTACTGTTACAATTAACCCCAAACTGTTTTAAGCCACCCAAACTCCCTGTATAAATATCCCTTAAATAAAGAGCTTTTTTTGAGCTGCTGCACAGCCCATCAGAGCAGAAATACTGAGGCTGTCTCCGTGTCTCTCACTGAATACGAAGGGTTGTACGATTGGGTCCAACTATATAAACCATATAACGTGGCTCTCTTTGGGTCACACCTAACATTCTTGGCGCCCGAACAGGGACCTGTCGATCAAAACTTCAAGAAGTTCGGACGAGGCTGACGGAACGATCGGTCATCGTGTTGGGAACTACAGACCAAATCCTGCGCAGGTAAGAAAAAGCTTCATTTTTCTTATACGCTCTGTACTTCCTGACTGACGTATGACCTGATCTGTCAGCTTCGATCCTCAAGGTAATATAGTACCTACTTCTGTAGTGGCGGGTCTTGAACATCGATTGGTTTATATGGTTGAAATGTTTTGTCTGTCCCGTCCTGTCTGTATGAAAGAGTAAAACTTGTATGAGGATGGTATAAGTTGGAAGGGGATTGCAGAAAGGAGATAGCAGAAAGCGTCCTTTCGGGGAGGTCTGTTGTCTCGGCTTAACCTCACATCCAACTTATAAACCATAGTACGGGTTGAAGGTAAGGTTTCTGACCCAGGAGAAGGAATGCTTGAGTACGCCATTGCTGGAATTGTTGTAATTATTTTCATCTCCTGGTTGGCATACAAAGTAGTTCGCTTCGGGGATAAATACCCAGGAGAGGTATTCAATATTTTGGCACCCTAGGGGGAAGGCAACGAGACACTAGTAGTAACAGAGTAAAAAAGGTATTAAAGTACACTAGTGGTCCACACGCTACCTAGGCAGGACTGTCAAAATGGGTCAGAATAATACAACCCCACACAAAGGAGGTATGGTGTGTTACACTGTACCACAGGTAGTAAGGAATGTCTATGGAAAAGATGAAGCAAAGGATATAGGAAAGATACTAAGTAAATTTAAAATAAAAGGAGCAGCAGGTTTAGACCCCGAGATATGGAAGGAAGTAAAGAGAGACAGACAAGGGGAAATAATTGAGAAACAATGGATGTATCCTATCCAGTGTTTAATAAAAGTATCAACACGAGCACAACAAGAGGGATGGGAGTATGTCCCAAAGGAGAACGGGTGGGACATGAAGGACCGGAGGGAGGACCCCAACACGGATAGTAAAACTGGTATACCCCCTCCTTACCACACGACAGAACAACACAACCCAGTTCATCGACCCCCGACCGCCCCAAACCTTTATCCCGCGTTGCGGGGCAGGGGATGGGTCTGTAGAGTCTGTGGTGCGCAAAACCCGGAATGGGCACAAGAATGTGTGCATTGTGGAGCACAGAAATCCCATCCTGAGACAGTAGCGCCGGTATTGACACTTTTATTAAACACTGGATAGGATACATCCATTGTTTCTCAATTATTTCCCCTTGTCTGTCTCTCTTTACTTCCTTCCATATCTCGGGGTCTAAACCTGCTGCTCCTTTTATTTTAAATTTACTTAGTATCTTTCCTATATCCTTTGCTTCATCTTTTCCATAGACATTCCTTACTACCTGTGGTACAGTGTAACACACCATACCTCCTTTGTATGGGGTTGTATTATTCTGACCCATTTTGACAGTCCTGCCTAAAAAAAGTGGTTAAACTGTTTTGTTATCTGTTTAATAAGTACAAAAAAATTATCAGTAAATCCTGCCAGAAATCTGGTGCTATCCTCTGCACTCTGCAGTCTTATTTCAAGTATTGTTATCAGTCCTGTCCAGGCTTCCTTCCTGAACTACAGAAATGATCTTTACACACTTCATATCATAGGGTGACAAGCATATAATTACAATCTATTGTGTTCCTTGTAATGCCCTAATCTTTCCTATAGTGAGTACGGCTAGCTTAGATTGGTTATAACCGGGCAGTCAGCACAGAAGGTTGAGTGTTTTTTAACAAAGAGTGAGTGTTGTCACCTCAGGACAGGAAGTGTTACTGGCAGAATGATCGGGGAAAAATGAAAGAAAATACGAGACCAAGAAAAGGAAACAAATGCAGCCACCACATCTAACGCCATGTAAGCTGTGATATATTACATTTTTTGTTCCTGGGATTAGATGATCTTTAATGTGCTATTTGTGTATTCCAGCGAAACCCCAGATGGAGAAACCCATAGAGATCACTATGGGGGATGTCTCTCGTGTTCTCTTCACCATCAATCTACAGAAGTTTTACCCGGAAAATATTGAAATAGAATGGAGATGTGAATGTATAGATAAAAAGTTCATAATTACATGGAGCAACAACTTAAAAAAATATAAGGATCTCACACACGGTGTCACCAGTGTTGGCCGCATTCCTATGAAGGTGTTTGATGATCTGCAGAGCAAAGTCTCTGTAACATGGAAACACGAATCTATGGATGAACCGGAGACCAGAACACTGACTATAAGAGGTAAGGGAGAGAATATATCAAGGTCAAGGAGCATAAATATAATAATGAAAGAATACTGTGTCATACTCAACTACAATAAAACCAACTGTGTGAACAAAATATTTATTTTAGAGGGTAATTCCATTACTTAGGCCCCTTTCAAACATGCGGACCGTATGTCTGCGTTTCATCCATCTGTTTGCGGATGAAATACAGACATACATGCATCCCTATGGGATAGCGGGTGTCAGACGATGAATATTCGCACACATCCAATATCCGTCCCCGCAATCAGGGCCGTTTTTTTTTTTTGTTTTCAAAAGAGTTTTATTAAAGTTATTAACAGAAATACAAAGTCAGCAAAAAGCATCATATTTCAACATTGGCATAAAATGTTGGAAGACCAGGTGATCAAAAGTAATAAACACATGACAGAGCCCTGCAAGGCCAACCATAGATAAATGATACCCTGTATAGGTCATGGATTCCAACCATTAATCATAATAGTAACGAGAATGACAAGGTAACGAGCTGACCATCATAACCCAATTATCAAAGAAAGATCATGACAGGGAGAAGGGGGAGGGAGAGCAGAGCGAAACAAGGGAAAAGAGGAGAAAAAGTAGACAGAAAAGAGAGGCAAAAAGGAAAAACCTAAGGTGCGATCATCTCTGTAAACGGAACAGGAACCATGGGTTCCATTTAAGGTCATAGATGTGTTCAGTATCATGTAGAGTGTGAAAGATCTTTTCAGACAGCATAATCTGATCAATACGAGTGAGAACCTGTGCTAAAGGTATAGACGGGGATTTCCAGTTAAGAGCGATAGTCCACAGCACAGCAACACAGATAGAGTGCACTAGTCTTATAAAATGTTTAGGGGTGTCGGGGGGGGTCTGGAATAGAAGGCAGTGGTGAAAGGAGAGGGACAGTGTTCGGCCCGCGAACCCATCCATCAGCCTTAAGACCTCCTGCCAGACAGGGCGAATTAAGTCACAATCCCAAAAAATGTGTACAAAGGTGCCGGGATGATTGCATCCTCTAAAACAGTTAGGGGATGTAAGGGGGTAAATCTGGTGCAAGCGTACCGGGGTATAGTACCACCTAGTGAGAACCTTGATGGCCGTCTCCCTAACAGTCAGGGATCTGGTGCATTTGCGCATGTTATTCCAACCTTCCTCCCAGTCCACCACTCCCGTCTCCAAAGCCAGTTCCTCCTCCCAGCGAGCTCTATATCGAAGGGACTGGCACTCCGACTGTCCCTCAAGGACCCTATACATCAGAGAGATCAAACCCCTCTGTCGTGGGAAATTGAAACACACGTCCTCAAAGACAGTGAGCTGTGCCCGAGGACGGAGTCCGTACCGGGAGAGGAAGAAGTGGCGTATCTGCAAGTATCTATAGCATTCAGAGTCCGGGAGTTGGTGCCGGGCCTGCAGAGTCGAAAATTGAACAAAGTCGGGGCCCATCGCATAGTCTTTCAGCTGGGTAAGACCACAACGGACCCAAATATCGAAAGATTCAGGATGGAGATAAGCCGGGGGGAACCTAGGGTCGCCTAGGAAGGAGGCCCCTAAAGAGCGCCCCAGTGTGATGTCGTATTTCTGTCTGAAGCGGTGCCACAATTGGAGGCAATCCGCCACTATAGTATTGCGTGTGGTTAGAGTCAGGAGGGGATGATTGGTAGACCACATAAGGCCGGGGAGATAGAATGGAGTGATCGAGTCACCCTCAAACCGCACCCAGGGGACCTTAGAATTAGGGATCGACCACTGTGCCTGCTGAGTAAATCTACAGGCAAGGTAGTACAACCAAATCTGGGGCACCCCCAGACCTCCATTTTTCGTAGATCTATAGAGTACCCCTCTCGCAAACCTGGGGGGTCTACTGTTCCAAATAAACCTATTGAAATGAGACTGCAGGTCAAGGAGAAAGCTCTTAGGGAGCTTAACCGGTAAAGAACGAAAAAGATAAAGCAACCTGGGCAGGATGACCATTTTGAGGGCAGTGATACGACCTATAAAGGGGATACGTAAAGAAAGCCAACTTCTCAGGGTGTTTTTAAGTTTGCTAATCAGTGGGGGATAATTGACCCCAAAGAGGTCCCTGAAATTCCCGGGGAGACCAACCCCCAGATAAGAAATGTGGGTGGAGGCCCAAGTAAATGAGTAGTTTTGTTTAATAAGGGCCAAATCATTGGGTGTAAAGCCTATAGGGAGGGCCACAGATTTAGTTACATTAATGGACAGGCCAGAGATTTTCTCAAAATGAGACAGAGTCAAGAAAAGATTAGGGAGAGAGACATGAGGGTTAGTAATAAACATCAAAACATCATCTGCATACATGCAAAATTTATACGTTTCGGACCCCTTAGTATAACCAGTGATATCAGGATGTCTAAGGAGAGCAATTGCGAGGGGCTCCAGGGCTAAGGCAAAGATTAACGGGGAAAGGGGACACCCCTGTCTAGTGCCTTTACCTATGGGGAAAAATTCCGAGTTACAGCCGGGCAACTTAATGCGAGTCATAGGATTATTATAGAGGGCATGGAAATCAGGGCCGTTTTTAAGGCAGGGCAAAAGGGGCAGCTGCCCTGGGCCCTGTCATTGTTGTGGGGCCCAAAGCAGCTACTTCATACTTGCCAACTATCCCAGTTTAAATTCCCTTGTCCCTTGAGGTTTTAGTCCTGTGCTGTGTCCTGATATCTCAGTGTGAAGTGCTGCTACTAATGCTGCCCAGCTCTGCCTTTTTGTTGTGTAAAGATGACTCACCTGCAGACCCTGTGTTACATGTAAATTACCAGCATTCATATGTAAATAGTGGTGTCCGGTGGCATTGATATGTATATCATGCCCCCCTGAGGTCATATCCACAGTAACCTCCAGCAACCAGTCAGTGACCGGTAATGATACACTGTAACCTCTGGCAACCAATCGCAATTGCTGCCTGATCCGATTCAGTAAACTGATTTTGAGTCTAGCTGCTATTTATTGTATGTCTCAAAGCAGGTGGAGAGCAAAACTGCATGGGGGGGCAAGAAAAGTTTTCCCAGGGTCCAATCAATATTAAAGATGACCCTGCCCTCTATGGTCCGATTCTGCAGACGGAGGAAAATCCTATTTTTCTATCCGTCTGCAGAGCGGATTGAATGAACATGGACAGACAGTCTGCTCATCCGATCCCCATAAAGGAGAGTGGAGATCTGACAGGGCGGTCCCTGCACAGTGTGTCGGGATTGCCCTGTAATCCGCTGGCTCGGCGGGGATAAACGGAGCCATCCCTGCTGAGCAAGCGGATGTTCATGGGGCAGATCATCACGATCCCTCCCGTGTGAAAGGGGCCTAAGGCAGAAAAAAAGAATAGGCATAAAAAAATATTATAGCATATACAATTGCTACACAAGTCATATTGTAATATAATGTTAGTACTGTAAAAACTACCTTTCCTTTTCAATCGTTTGATTGGCTCTCTGATTTTCCCAGAGCTCTACGCTAAGATACAAGTTAGATTTTAGGCATCCCCTGCTATAGAAATGTTATTTCTAGAGAGATACCCTACATAGGTTAAACACGTCTAAAGGGATGCAGGCACTGCTGGTTTTCGCATCAGAACACTGGAAGTGCACCAGGTAATTATAATGAACCAGACCCTCCCATTCAGAATCAGTATCCAACGGAAAAATCCTTGCAATTGTATTAAATCGCCCAGAGGAAATCGATTTTTTTTTAAAAAATTCTTAACAAAAGTGAAGTTGCTCTTTACATCAACTTAGCAAACATCTGTTTATTTGATCATACATTTTATCATCTTCTCTATAATATTAATGACAGTTTTTACCATTTACCAACCGCCTGGCATACTAGGTGCCATAACCCCAGTATTCAAATTTTCAGCAGCTGTCACTCTTTCTTCTAAAAGTGTTCCATGTGGATCAATTTTAGAAGCGGTGGGAGAGGTGAAGCACAATTTTAAAACATGATACCTTAGGTATCTATTTATTCTGCTTAACATCATCTTTAATATTTTACAAAAAATTTTGTTATATATTGTGTATTTTTAAAATCAATAAAGTGTATCTTTTTACAAAATAAATGCCTTTAAAAAACCGCTGCGCAAATACCGTGTGACATAAAAAATTGCCATGGCTGTCGTTTTATTCTCTAGGGCCTCTGCTAAAAAAAACACACAAAAAAAAAAAAACATACATAATGTTTGGGGGTTCTAAGTCATTTTTGAGCAAAGATATACTGAAACAAAAGGTGTCAGAATGGACCTGGTTCTTAAGTGGTAGTCCAGCTCCACCTAATATATATTTTTTGGACCTCTGGCATCTTTTTTCCCCATCTCTGTCCCTGCTGTAGAAATGCCTCTTTTATGTCTTGTCCTGGTGACCAAACAGAAAGGGATGGCAATAAAAACCTGACAGAGGTTCTCACCCTTCCCTGCTCTATTTTAAAGATGTCTTACTACTGATGTTGACCTCCTTGGGTCACTTTGTATCTCAGTGTCCACACAGAAAGTGATCGAGAAACATTTCAAATGGCTATAGAAATTGTAATCAAAAAAATTATTGCCACACTTATTATTGTTAATTTCAAACCTGAATTTGCTTAACCACATGCCGACCAGCGCACGACGATGTACATCGGCACAATGGCACGGCTGGGCAAATGGGCGTACAGGTACGTCCTTTAAGAAGTGGCATTGTGGGCGCACATGCTCCGTGACCGTGAACGCGGTTACTGCAGACTCGATGTCCGTCAGGGGCCCAGGATCGTGTCACGTAGTGGATGGACGGGGAGGTGTCTATGTAAACAAGGCATTTCCCCGTTCTACCTAGTGACATGACAGATCACTGGTCCCTGTCATCGGGAGCAGCGATCGCTGTCATGTCAGTGGTAGCCCACCCCCCACAGTTAGAATCGCTCCCTAGGACACACTTAACCCCTTGATCGCCCCCCTAGTATTTAACCTCTTCCCTGCCATTGTCATTTTACACAGTAATTAGTGCATTTTTATAGCACTGATCGCTGTATAAATGAAAATGGTCCCAAAATAGTGTCAAAATTGTCTGATGTGTCCACCATAATGTCGCAGTCATGATAAAAAACGCTGATCAGCGCCATTATGAATTAAAAAAAATATATAATGAAAATGGCATAAAACTATCCGCTATTTTGTAGACAGTATAACTTTTGTGCAAACCAATCAATATGCGCTTATTGCAATTTTTTTACCAAAATATGAAGAAGAATACATATCGGCCTAAACTGAGGAAAAAATAGTTTTTATAATATTTTTGGGGGGGGATATTCATTATAGCAAAAAGTAAAAAATATTGCTTTTTTTTCAAAATTGATGCTATTTTTTTTGTTTATAGCACAAAAAAACCTCTATTTATGGGGGAAAAAAAGGACGTTAATTTTGTTTGTATGCAGCGCCGCAGCGCAATTGTCAGTTAAAGCGAAGCAAGTGCCTATCGCAAAAAGTGCCCTGGTCAGGAGGGGGGTAAATCCTTCCTGGCTGAAGTGGTTAGTTAAACTCTCGAGTAAAATGACCTTTGTAGTGGGACCCCACTAGTATTGAAAGGGTAAATGTTCATTTTGTGTAGAGGGAACAGAAGAAGTAACTACACTTACCTTATTCCTCGCCCACCCGACAGCCGGTGCTCTTCTCCACTCACCCTAAAGCCTTGTACACACGATCGGATTTTGTCTGAAGGGTGTGTGCCAGGAACTTGTCTTGCATACTAACGGCACACAATTATTGGCCAACAAACACAAACGTAGTGACTCACTACGTGGAATTTCAGCTCTTGAGCGCCAACCTTTGGGCACCTTTCGTGTTTGGTGTGCATTGATTCCGAGCATGTGTGTTTGTACTTTGGACTTTTGTGTGATGGACTTGTGTACACACGATGGGAAAATTTGACAACAGACCGTTGTCTGCCGAAAAATTTACTAGGCTGATATCCAACATTTGTTGGCCTGAAAGTTGGACAACAATTGTCTGATGGAGCGTACTAACGGTTGGATTTTAGGCAAACAGTCTGTCATCACACAATTCCCTGTGTGTGTACAAGGCTTACTGTTCTCATGTGGTGCCTGTGACCAGCAGAGGGGTGAATAGAAGCAGCTTGGAGGGACCAGTCATGCAGCTCAAGGGAAGCCTGTGGGTGCGAGGAATATGGTAAGTATAGTTGTTTCTTTGTCTCCCCCCCCCAGACAAAACACGCATTTAACCCCTGCAAAGCCTGGGGAAGTCATTTTTTAGAGGTTTAACTTTAAAATGAGTTATGTTGTACTATCTGCTTTCACAAGCTTTATATTAACATTCAAAAGGAAGGTTCCTATGGGACTGAAGTCATCCCACCTGTACATCATTTTGTATGGAAAACTTCACTTTGTTTTTTAAAGAATCCAACCCATTGTGAGATATGGACTGACTTGTGCGTCTCGTATTATTTACTTTGTGTTGCAGATCTGCCCTGGTGTCCAAAAGTTGGAGAGATCAAAATTCCCAGACTGGAGGAAGATAAAAAGGAATCTTGTCTGACCTGTGATATCTCCGGATATTTCCCAGATCATCTGAAAGTGATTTGGTTTAAGAAGGAACCCGGAACAGACTTACAAGCCAATATGGCACCTGTGTCTAAAGATACTTACAAAGTTTCCAATGAGAAGAAGGAGCTGAAAGATAAAACCTTCTCCAATAAGTCATCTCTGACGTTCACCCCGTCATATGGCAGAGATCAGGGGGCCGAGTTCATCTGTAGAGTGGAACATCCCAGCCTGGAGCACCCAATAGAGAGAAGAACGGATCCTATAAGGATAGGTACACTTTTTCTTAAGACTGTTAACACATAACCATTAAGTAACTTCTTACATTGAGGCTGCATTTACGCAATATGCATGTAATACTAATGTGGAACCTTCCCCTCAGCACCAGGCAATGTACATAGAAAGATAGAAATCATGCATTGCCTAGCAGTTTGTTGTAAAAAAAGTTGTAGGAATATTTATTTTTTTGGCCCATGTGTACACTCAATGCAATGTGCATCAATATCCATTATGTCCAAAAAGCCGCGCTAGGTGAAAGTGTGATGAAAACAAATAACCATTAATCCAACGGTGAAGTAATTATTGTTAGAAAAAATAAAAAATATTAAAGTGTAGACGGTCCACATGAAGAGAAATAGTGTAAAAGATCCTCATCAGCAAAAATGACCTTTAAAGTTCCAACACCGACTCCCACCACCTCAGTTAACATCGGCGCTTACTAGGGTTGCCACCTTTTCTTAAAGCCAAACCCGAACATTTTCACGGCGCATGGCAATTTTTTTGTAGTACACGCTATAGGATTGTAAAATACCTCGGGTTACCCAAAAAGAGTAGTAATGAAGTGTGCTACAGTGAACAGTTGCTATAGCCAAATTGCATTAACAGTGGGGGGGGGGGGGGTAGGGCAGTAAATGGTGTCAGTAGAGCAGTGGACAGTGTCAGTAGGGCAGTGGACGGTGTCAGTAGGGCAGTGGGCGGTGTCAGTAGGGCAGTGGGCGGTGTCAGTAGGGTAGTGGACAGTGTCAGTAGGGCAGTGGACAGTGTCAGTAGGGCCGTAAATGGTGTCAGTAGGGCAGTGGACAGTGTCAGTAGGGCAGGCAGTAGACAGTGTCAGTAGAGCAGCGGACAGTGTCAGTAGGGCAGGCAGTAGACAGTGTCAGAGCAGCGGACGGTGTCAGTAGAGCAGCGGACGGTGTCAGTAGAGCAGCGGACGGTGTCAGTAGGGCAGGCAGTGTCAGTAGGGCAGTAAATGGTGTCAGTAGAGCAGTGGACAGTGTCAGTAGGGCAGGCAGTAGACAATGTCAGTAAGGCAGTAAATGGTGTCAGTAGGGCAGTAAATGGTGTCAGTAGAGCAGAGGACGGTGTCAGTAGAGCAGTGGACGGTGTCAGTAGACGGTGTCAGTGGAGCAGTGGACGGTGTCAGTAGAGCAGTGGACGGTGTCAGTAGAGCAGTGGACGGTGTCAGTAGGGCAGTGGACGGTGTCAGTGGAGCAGTGGACGGTGTCAGTGGAGCAGTGGACGGTGTCAGTGGAGCAGTGGACGGTGTCAGTGGAGCAGTAAATGGTGTCAGTAGGGCAGTAAATGGTGTCAGTAGAGCAGCGGACGGTGTCAGTAGAGCAGCGGACGGTGTCAGTAGAGCAGCGGACGGTGTCAGTAGAGCAGCGGACGGTGTCAGTAGGGCAGGCAGTGTCAGTAGGGCAGTAAATGGTGTCAGTAGAGCAGTGGACAGTGTCAGTAGGGCAGGCAGTAGACAATGTCAGTAAGGCAGTAAATGGTGTCAGTAGGGCAGTAAATGGTGTCAGTAGAGCAGAGGACGGTGTCAGTAGAGCAGTGGACGGTGTCAGTAGAGCAGTGGACGGTGTCAGTAGGGCAGTGGACGGTGTCAGTGGAGCAGTGGACGGTGTCAGTGGAGCAGTGGACGGTGTCAGTAGAGCAGTAAATGGTGTCAGTAGGGCAGTAAATGGTGTCAGTAGACCAGAGGACGGTGTCAGTAGAGCAGTGGACGGTGTCAGTAGAGCAGTGGACGGTGTCAGTAGGGCAGAGGACGGTGTCAGTAGGGCAGAGGACGGTGTCAGTAGAGCAGTAAATGGTGTCAGTAGGGCAGAGGACGGTGTCAGTAGAGCAGAGGGGTGTGTGTATAGTGTATGGTGGGGGGAGGGGTGTATGTATAATGTATGGTGGGGAGGGGGGTGTATGGTAGGGCAGGGCTCGACAAAACCCGGGCGCCAGGTCGCATTGGCGACTAGAAATAGCGACCTCGCGCCTGGGGCAGCACAGCTGGGGTATCCTGTCTCTGTGGACCCCCCCAGCGTGATCGCGTCGGGCCGTTCCGCCGGCGGCCGAAAATTTAGGCCGCGGCTTTGAGGCCTTCTGCGGTCCTATGATTCCTTATGGAATCTGGCGCCCTCTTGTGGTCGCCGTTGGTATGACAAACCAGCAATGCTAATGAAGCTTCCTCTGAGTGTTTTATATTACATGCCTCTTCTTCCCTTTATTTAGAACCCCCTAAACATTATATATATTTTTTATTCTAACACCCTAGAGAATAAAATGGTGGTTGTTGCAATACTGTCTGTCACACCGTATTTGTGCAGCGGACTTACAAGCGCACTTTTGTTGGGAAAAATAATTTAGTTAATAAAAAAATAAGACAACAGTAAAGTTAGCCCAATTATTTTTTATATTGTGAAAGATAATGTTACGCCGAGTAAATTGATACCCAACATGTCACGCTTCAAAATTGCACCCGCTCATGGAATGGCGACAAACTTTTACCCTTTAAAATCTCCATAGGCGACATTTAAAAAAATTCTACAGGTTGCACGTTTTGAGTTAGAGGAGGTCTGGGGCTAGAATTATTGCTCTCGCTCTACCGATCACGGCGCTACCTCCTATGTGTGGTTCGAACACCGATTTTATATGCGGGCAGGACAGGGCGCGTTTAAAAATTATTATTTTTTCTTATTATTTTAACTTTTTTTTTTTTTTTCTTTTAAAAAAAATGTTGTGTCACTTTTATTCTTATTACAAGGAATGTAAAAATCCCTTGTAATAGAAAAAGCATGACAGGTCCTCTTAAATATGAGATCTGGGGTCAGAGAGACCTCGGATCTCATATTTACACTAAAATGCAATTGAAAAAAAAATTGTCATTCGAAAAAAATAAATAAAATGTCCCTCTAAGAGCTATGGGCAATGACTTGGAGACGGGGGGGCGACGGCGGCGCTGCTATCTTCCCCTCACTCGTCTCCATGTCAGGCCAGGGACAGGTCCGGATCGCCGTCACGGACCTGGCTCCTAACTTTTTAAGCTGGCTCCTAGATTCCAAGCAAATTTGTCAACCCCTGTGGTAGGGGGAGGGGGGTGTATGTATAATGTATGGTGGGGGAGGGGGTGTATGTATAATGTATGGTGGGGGGAGGGGGGTGTATGGTGGGGGAGGGGTGTATGTATAGTGTATGGTGGGGAGAGGGGTGTATGTATAGTGTATGGTGGGGGAGGGGGGTGTATGGTGGGGGGGAGGAGAGGTGAGAGTACTTTGAAAACCTGACAATGAAAAAACTTACCTTACAAGCTTGGCTGCAGTCCCAGCGTGATTTCTGCACACATTCCAGAGCAGCAGGGAATGGGGAGGCTCCGCCCACCTCCTTGTCCCTTCTACAGCCAACCAGAGGATTGGAGGAGAGCACCATGGAGGCTCCGCCCACCTCCTTGTCCCTTCTGCAGCCAGCACCATGGAGGCTCCGCCTCTGCCTCTGTGTCCCGACTCCCGTCCTGTACTCAGAGTCTCAGACAGCTAAACGGGAGCAGAAATTAATAAGCGATACGCCGCTGCGGCCCCTGAAATTGAGGAGACACGGCTGGGCATAAAGGGAGCCACTGACGGGTCTGAAATGAATAATGTGCCCGGGTCTCAGGTGGTCAGAGACCCGGGCACATGTTTCAAAACCCGTACTGTCCGGGTGAATCCCGGACAGGTGGCAACCCTAGCGCTTACCAGATCATGTGGACCTTCTATTGCTATAAAGGTGAACCAAGCTTTGGTAATAACCCTCGATGGGAAGCTGTAAACAGATATGTCCTCCTCTGATCTCAGACATCCGTCACTTGTCTCCAGGCCAGCCGTATTGTGTGCCACGCATCAGGGTATATAAGCAGAGAACGCTCCAATAGTGTAAAACGGTATAAACTGTTTATTCAAATATTTAGATTGCACTTACACGATTCATGTGTAAAAATTGCCTAGTTACATAGATAGTCAGGTTGAAAAAAGACACAAGTCCATCCAGTTCATCCACAAAAAAAAAAAAAAAAGAATATCATACAATCCCATATACCCAATTCTATTCCCACAGTTGGTCCAGAGGAAGGCAAAAACCCCCAGCAGAGCATGATCCAATCTGCTAAAGCAGGAGAAATAAATCCTTCCTGATTCCCCGAGAGGCAATCAGATATTCCCTGGATCAACTCTACCTATAAATGTCAGTACCCAGTTATATTATGTACCGTATTTATCGGCGTATAACACACTTTTTCCCCCTAAATACCCTTTCAGGTATTTTTGGCCATTCTCGGGTATATTCGGCCGTTCTCGGCTATTTTCGGCCATGTGCGAAAATTTTCGGCCAAGTGCGGTCGAAAATAGGCGAGAAGGGCCGAAAATAGCCAAGAACGGCCCGAAAATTCCCGAAAGCCGCCGAGAACGGCTGTGAACGAGCGCCGCCGAGATACACAGGACATCCGCTCTGTATCTTGGCGGCGCCATTTTTAAAATGACACTGACAAGCCTGCAAACGACTGACAAGGCTGCAATGAAAGGCTGCAAATTACACTGACAAGGCTGCATTGATGGGCATTTAAATGTAAGTTTTTTTCCTTAAAGAGGAAGTAAACCCTGATGGGTTTACTTCCTCTTTGTCTCCTTGCAAAGGCAAAGCATAATGGACTACTATGCATCGCACGCATAGTAGCCCATTATGTGTCACTTACCTGACACAGGAGCCAGCGATGTCACCGCTGTCCCCTGTAGCCCGGAGCCTCCATCTTCTACCGGGTATCACTGCTCCGGCCCCTCACATCGCTGGAGCAGCGATGACGTCACTCCCGCGCATGCGCATGGGAGCCTCCACTAACGGCATACCGCGGTTAGCAGCGGCATACCGCTAACGGCGATAGTGTGCCTGCGTGCCGCTGTCTATGGCGCATGTGCCGTAGACAGCTGTCACTGTCTTTTTTAATAAATATCTCCTAAACCGTGTAGATATAGGAGATATTTCTTGGACCTACAGGTAAGCCTTAACCACTTTCAGACCGGACCATTTTGCTGGTCAAAGACCAGACCACTTTTTGCGATTCGGCACTGCGTCGCTTTAACTGACAATTGCGCGGTCGTGCGACGTGGCTCCCAAACAAAATTGATGTCCCTTTTTTCCCCCACAAATAGAGCTTTCTTTTGGTGGTATTTGATCACCCCTGCGGTTTTTATTTTTTGCGCTATAAACAAAAATAGAGCGACAATTTTGAAAAAAACGCATTATTTTTTACTTTTTGTTATAATAAATATCCCCCAAAAATATATATAAAAAAAACATTTTTTCCCTCAGTTTAGGCCGATACGTATTCTTCTACATATTTTTGGTAAAAAAATCGCAATAAGCGATTATTGATTGGTTTGCGCAAAAGTTATAGCGTTTACAAAATAGGGATAGTTTTATAGCATTTTTATTAATAATTTATTATTATTATTTTTTTTACTAGTAATGGCGGCGATCAGCGATTTTTATTGTGACTGCGACATTGTGGCGGACACATCGGACATTTTTGACACATTTTTGGGACCATTGTCATTTATACAGTAATCACTGCTATATGAATGCAGTGATTCCTGTGTAAATGACACTGGCAGTGAAGGGGTTAACCAGTGGGTGGCAGTGTAGGGGTTAAGTGTTCCTAGGGGTGTGTTACTAACTGTGGGGGGGTTGGGCTTTCATTTAGTGAACACTGATCTCTGCTCCAATCACATGGAGAAGAGATCAGCGTCACTAGTTGCTAGGCAGAATGGAGAAATGCTGTTTACACAGCATTTCCTCCATTCAGCCGTCCCGTGAGACGATCGCGGGGATGCCCGCGGCGATAGAGTCCGCGGGTCCCGCGACTGGACTCACGGGGGTCCTGACCAGCGCGGGAGCGTGCCGCCGGCGGCGCGCGCCTGATGGCAGGGCGGCATTGAAGATTGGACGTACCTGTACTCCAATATGCCTGCCCGTGCCATTCTGCCGATGTACATCGTCGTGCGCTGGTCGGGAACCGGTTAAACTTCCCTCCTAAAAGTTTTTTTTCTTTTAAATTTCCTCCTAAACTTGAGGCGCGTGTTATACGCCGTCACGTGTTATATGCCAATAAATACGGTACATTTAGGAAAGTATCCAGGCCTTTCTTAAAGCAATCTACTGAGCTGGCCAGAACCACCTCTGGGGGGAGTCTATTCCACATTTTCACAGCTCTTACTGTGCAGAAACCTTGTAAAATAATCTTTGCCGGATAAGAAACAAGAACAGTCCACCCACATTTCCGGGGTCAAGGAGGACACAGTGATATCAGCATGTAGCCTTGCCCAAAATGTTTCGTTAAAACGAACGTCTTCCTGGGGAATTTAGTGGACTTTCTACACTATTGTGAAGTAATTTTTCTTAACTGACCAATTGTATCTTGAAGTGGAATTTTTTTTTTTTCAATTGCTGATAGGTAGGGTTTTATGACAGAAGATCGGTCTCTTCCGTCAAATGCTCCTTGCTGCCTGCCACCTGTAAGGTGCACTGTGCCATGCATGTGCAGCTCAGGGTATATTTACAGCAACTGATTTGTGCTGCAATAATCAGACTCCTGTCTGCATGCCTGAGCTTAGGGCGGATGGATTCCAGGAAGTAAATGCTACTGTATATGAAAAATCTGCCCTTACTCAAGATGACCAGAAATGCTAAGGGGGGTGTTTTTGAAAGTAAAACATGGAAGGATAAATGAGTTACATTTGAATATTGAAATCAGTGTAGTTCCGGTTTAATAAGAAGGTGACCCTATCTGTTTAAAAGCAAACTATAAATCGATCACAATAATGATTCAAAATATCCACCTGTACATATGCTGTGGCAGTGTGGGCCAGCTGTGCAGAATCATATATATATATATATATAATGTATATATATATATATATATACACACACACACATTATTTTGCTCTTCCAGGTAGGGGGCGTGCTGTTTCTGCTGTGATTAGTAACAGCAGAAGCTGATTAACAGGTGCCAACCAATGGATGTCCGCCGGCAGCTGCTGATAGTGAAGGAGACGGACTGGATGAAGATCTGCATAAGTAAACAATGCAGAGCTCAGTCCTGTCAGCAGGGATGTGCTGGATTTTTTTTTCCCCCAAAGCACATCCCTTAGTGAAAACAGCACACAGTCCACATAAACACTGGTTAGGCACACACTTCACCCTTTGATTGCCCTAGATGTTTAACCTCTTCCCAGCCAGTGTCAAGAGTACAGTGACAGTGCAAATGTTTAGCACTGATCACTGTATTAGTGTCACTGGTCCCCACAAAGTGTTAGTTAGTGTCAGATTATCCGCCATAATATCCCAGTCCCGCTATAAGTCACTGATCACCACCATTACTAGGATGATAAAAAATAAATACAATTCTAGTTTTATAGAATTTTTTTATAGTTTGTAGACTCTACAAATGTTTTTTTTTATATATTCTTTTTTTTTTCTTTTTAACCGATTTTATACATATCCATTTGTACATTTATAAAAGAGAAACGTTAATACAATTTATCAAACGGTCTTCACACCTCAAGCTTTTTTACAAAATACAAGACGACCCTTTCTGTACCTTCTTCCCCTTCCCTCCCCCCGGGGCAAAAAAAAAACCCAGAAAGGGGGAGATATGCCCCCCTATATCCCCCTTCATCGATCGCCTTCCTCTCTGTCCCCCTCTCATACCAACCAAGCACGCCAGTCCCCTCTCTCCAGGAATGTCAGCCATTTTTGCCATTTCCCTTGAATTTCCCTTTCTGTATCCTGAATTTTGTGGATCGACTCTTCCATCAACCTGATCTGCTCCACTCTCCTCACCAGGGCAGGACTTAGGGTGGTGGAGGCCCCTGGGCTTGAGTCACTTTCCGGCCCTACCTTCTATATATTATTGTATTTATCGGTGTATAACACGCACCCCAGGTTTAGGAGGGAATTTTAAGAAAAAAAACTTTTAGGAGGAAAGTTTAAGGAAAAAACTTACATTTAAATGCCCACCAATGCAGCCTTATCAGTGTCCATCTGCAGCCTTGCCCATCCATCTGCAGCCTTGTCCAGTGTCATTGCAGCCTTGTCAGTATAATTTGCAGTCTTGTCAGTGTAGCCTTGTCATTTGCAGCCTTGTCATTGCAGCCTTGAAGTTTAAAAATGGCTCTCGGGTCCCCTCGGCGGCTCTCGTGGCTCTTGGATCCTCTCAGTGGCTCTCGGGGCCTCTGAGCGGCTCTCGGGTCCTCTCACAGTCCCGAGCGGAGCCAAGAGTAGCCGAGTGTACTTGGCTTGGCTCACAGTCACGCCCAGTCCCTGTATTATGTCCATCATAAGGCGGGACTAGGCGTGACTGCGAGCCGAGCCAAGTACACTTTGCTATGTATCTCAGCGGGCCCCCTATTGAGTGGGGCCCATGGGCTTGAGCCCAGTCAAGCCCAATGGTAAGTCCTGCCCTGCTCCTCACCCATTCAGGGATTGACGGCACCTGTGGATCTCTCCAGTGGTATGGGATCAAGGCTTTGGCTGCATTCAATAGATGGGGGACAAGCGTAGCTTTATATTGCCTTATTCCCATATCTGTATCATGAAACAGAGAAGCCCATGGGCATTTACTGATCCTCTTCCCCGTCACTAAAAATACAATTTCGATTATTTTGTCCCAGTAAGGGGTTATTTTCGGGCAATCCCACCATATATGTTTAAGAGAGCCTTGTTCATTACATTCCCTCCAAAAGGTTGGTTGCTCCTCCCCTCTGAGCCTCTGCATTCTTAGGGGCGTCATATACCACCTCGCTATTAGTTTATATGCCATTTCGTTCGTTCGGGAATCTCTTGGGAGTGAATGTGTCATTTTAAGTATTTTCATCCTGTGCTCCTCATTTCTTAGTGACCCCAATTCCCCTTCCCATTTCCCAAGATATGCTGGTAACCCCGAGTCTCCCTCTCCTCTTAATATTTTATACATTTTTGATATCCTTTTCACTAAACACTGTGTATCCTTAAGTAATTTCTCTAATGGTCTCAACGCATTCGCTCCTCGTAAGGGCTGTGGGAGCCCCTGTGTGACATGTGACAATTGGTTGTGTCTCCATCTATCTAGTGGTTTGTGCCCCCCCATTCTTGGGTGAATTCCTTATACGTGAATATCCTATCCCCTTTAATCACTTCCCCTAATGTTATTTCCTCTCTTCAAATGTACAATCTACAAATGTTTGTGTAAATCAATCAATATACACTTATTGGGATTTTTTACCAAAAACTTTTAGCAGACTACATATTGGCCTAAATTTATGAAGAAATTCGATTATTTTTTTAAAAAAATTATTGGATATGTTTTATAGCAGAAAGTAAAAAATATTGTTTTTTTGTTTTCAAAATTCTCAGTTTTTGTGTTTATAGTACAAAAAAAGAAAAACCCCAGAGGTAATCAAATACCACCAAAAGAAAACTCAATTTGTGGGGGAAAAAGGACACAAATTAAATTTTTGTACAGCGTTGCATGATCGCACAATTGTCACTTAAAATTTTGCAGTGTCGTATACCAAAAAAATGGCCTGGTCATGAAGGGGGTTAAATCTTTCACAGGTCAACTGGATATACTAGCAAATCCAGAAGAAATTGCTCAAAAAGAAGAAATATGAGTTTATAGACTATGTGGTCCCTAGTCAAAGTGTAGAATTGATTTACATTTAAATATTGTGGAAGAATTTGGAATGGGCAGTTAAAGGAGTTATACTGTAAAGGCAGAAGATTCTTTATCTTAATGCATTCTATGCATTAACCGCTTCCCGTCCACCTGCCGTAATTATACTGCGGCAAGGTGGCTGGATATCGCGAACCGCCGTACGTGTACAATGGTCCGTGCTTGTGATATAGTGGGCATGTGCGCGCTGCCGGCAGTGCACCGTGGGAGCCCGTCTGTGAGGCCAAAGGACTCGATTTCCGTCGGCAACCCATGATCCCAGTAAACGTGCATGTGATATACAGTAGCGGGCACGTGTGCCACGGGAGCCCGCCTGTGTGTTCAGGGGACTTGATGTCTGCCGGGGACCCGTAATTCCGGTATACGGAGGCAGAACGGGGATCTGCCTATGTAAACAAGGCGAATCCCTGTTCTGACAGGGCACTTCATGGAGATCTGCTGTTGATCGCGCAATTGTCAGTTAAAGCGATGCAGGACCGTATCGCAAAAAAATGGCCTGGTTATTAAGGGGGTAAATCTTCTGGGGCTGAAGTGGTTAAGATAAAAAAAAAAACATTTTATTCAGCAGCCTCCCCAGCGCCCCCTAACTGCTTACCTGAGCCCTATCTCTCTCCAGCGATGTCCACGAATGTCTAAGTCATCCGGGACACTACTCTTGATTGTCTGAGACACAGCAGCACCATTGGCTTCCACAGCTGTCAATCACGGTCAGTCAGCGAATCAGAGGAGAGAGGGGGATGGGCTGGGTCGGGGCTCTGTGTTTGAATGGACACACAGAGCTGTGGCTCAGCTTGGGTGCCCCCATAGGAAGCTGCTGACTTTTGGGGCACTCAATAGGAGGGAAGGGCTAGGATCAGCAAAGAGGGACCCAAAAAGAGGAGGATTTGGGCTGCTCTGTTCAAAACCTACTGCACAGAGGTGGTACAGTGCCTTAAAATGTATTCATACCCCTTGCAATTTTCCACATTTTGTCATGTTACAACCAAAAACATAAATGTATTTTATTAGGACTTTATGTGATAGAATAACGCAAAGGGGCACATAATTGGAAATAAAATGATAAATGGTTTTCCAAATTTTTACAAATAAATATGTGAAAAGTGTGGGGTACATTTTTATATTCGACCCCCCCTGAGTCAATACTTTGTAGAACCGCCTTTCTCTGCAAATACAGTTGAAAGTCTTTTTGGGGATGTCTCTACCAACTTTGCACATCTAGAGAGTGAAATATTTGGCCATTCTTCTCTGCAAAATATCTCAAGCTCTGTCAGATTGGATGGAGAGCGTCTGTGAACAGCAATTTTCAAGTCTTGCCACAGATTCTCAATTGGATTTAGGTCTGGACTTTGACTGGGCCATTCTAACACATGAATAAGCTTTGATCTAAACCATTCCATCGTAGCTCTGGCTGTATGTTTAGGATTGTTGTCCTTCTGGAAGGTGAACCTCCAATCCAGTCTCAAGTCTTTTGCAGACTCTAGGCCCTTGTACACATGATCGGAGATTCCGACGGAATGTGTCCGATCGGAGCGTTTTATCGGATATCCCCTGATTATCTGCGCCTTGCTCTGTGTCAGTGGAGCAGTCTAAAGCCGCCAGCACCTCCTCCTCTGTTTAATCCAATGAGGAGTAGGAGCCCGAGGGACACACACCGCTGTGTGTATACGTCCGCAGCCGCACTGTTCTGAGGTCTGTACTGTACACTTCCTTATAAGTAGATGGACATGTGTGGAGGGGCGCTATGGGAGGGGAAAGGGGTGCTTATGCTGATGGGGGGGAGGGTCTGCACTAGGGGGGTGTCTACTGCAGGGGTCTGCACTAAATGGGGGGTGTCTATACTGCAGGGGTCTGCACTTAATGGGGGGTGTCTATACTGCGGGGGTCTGCACTAAATGGAGGGGGTCTATACTGCGGGGGTTTGCGCTAAGGGGGGTGTTTATACTAATGGGGGATCTGTATTAAGGAGGGGTCTGCACTAAGGGGGATTCTATACTGATGGGGGGGGTTTGCACTAAAAGGGGGGTTCTACACTCATGGGGGTGTCTGTACTGTGGGAGGGAGGTCAGTACTTAGTGAGGGGGTCTATACTGACGGAGGGTGGTCTGTACTGAGGGAGGGGGGTCTGTACTTAATGAGGGGGGGTCTGTACTTAATGAGGGGGGGTCTGTACTTGGTGAGGGTGGTCTGTACTGAGTGAGGGGGGTCTATACTGATGGAGGGTGGTCTGTACTGAGGGAGGGGGGTCAGTACTTAGTGAGGGGGGTCTATACTGATGGAGGGTGATCTGTACTGAGGAAGGGGGGTTTGTTCTTAGTGAGGGGGATCGATACTGTGGGAGGGTGGTCTGTACTGAGGAAGGGGGGTCTGCATTTAGTGGGCAGGTCTGTACTGAGGGGAGACTATAGTTGGTGGAGGGGGGGTGACACCAATGTTTTCCGCACCAGGTGACACCAACTCTAGTGACGCCACTGGGTTCCACTAAATTTTAGTTAGGGGTATCAGAGTAAAGGGGGCTGAATACAAATGTATCCCACAGTTTTCAGATATTTATTTGTAAAAAAAAAAAAATTGAAAACCATGTATCATTTTCCTTCCACTTCACAATTATGTGCCACTTTGTGTTGATCTATCACATAAAATCCCAATAAAATGCATTTCCGTTTTTGGGTGTAACATGACAAAATGTGGAAAATGTCAATGGGGTATGAATACTTTTTCAAGGCCTTTTAAGTATAGCATGTTTTGTTTTTTTATTTTATTTTTGGACACGCAGAGCTGTGGCTCAGCTTGGGTGTCCCCATAGGAAGCTGCTGACTGTGGGGGCACTCGATAGGAGGGAAGGGCCAGGAGCAGCAAAGAGGGACCCAAAAAGAGGAGGATCTGGGCAGCTCTGTTCAAAACCTACTGCACAGAGGTGGTACAGTGCCTTGAAAAAGTATTCATACCCCTTGCAATTTTCCAAATTTTGTCATGTTACAACCAAAAACATTTTATTAGGACTTTATGTGATAGCAGTATTTGGCTCCATCCATCTTCCCATCAACTCTGACCAGCTTCCCTGTCCCTACTGAAGAAAAGCATCCCCACAACATGATGCTGATATCACCATGTTTCACAGTAGGTGGCACAGATGGGTGGCATGGATGGGCACTGATAGGTACCCTGATAGGTGGCACTGATGGGCACTGGTAGGTAACACTGACGTGCAGCAGCACTGTCCAGGCACTGCTTGTGGGCACTGATAGATGGCACTGTGGGCACTGACAGGTGGCGCTAGTGGGCACTGACAGGTGGCGCCAGTGGGCACTGGTAGGCGGCACTTGTAGGGGGAACAGGTGGGCACTGAGGAGCTGGGGCACATTGCAGTGATCAGGACTGATGTTTTGCTTACTGCCACCGGTGATCGCCTTTTTTTTCTCAAATAGCCGATTACCGGCTGTGTTGACATCACGTGATCAGCTGTCACGGCTGACAGCTGATCAGGTGGTAAGGGGTTGGGATTGACCCCTTACTCCGATCTGTGATCCAGCGAGTCTCATAGACTCGCTGATCACAGAGCGCACCGCGTGCGCCCTTCAGGGGGTGCGCATGCCGCTTATGCATGGGACGACGTCAATAGACGTTGTCCCGGCAATGCAGGTCCACGCTGTAGCCTTCATTCGGCTATAGCGTGGATCTCTAGAGGTTAAAGGAATTTTTCATTTTTATTGTTGCACTTTAAGCATCATTACCCACTTGCCGCCCGCCATATAGCAAAATGACGGCGGCAAAGTGGTTTCAATATCCTGACTGGATTTCATATGACTTTTTTAGGATATTAAGCTGCTGCGCCCCCCCGGGGGCACGCATCACGTCGATCGTTGTTGCGGTGTTCGACACACCGCAACTCCGATCTAGGTAAAGAGTTTCTGATGGAGACTCTTTACCACATGAGCAGCCGTGTCCAATTACGGCTGATCACATCATAAACAGGAAGAGCTGATGATCGGCTTTTCCTCACTCGCGTCTGTCAGACGCGAGTAGAGGAGAGCCGATCGTCTTCCCCTCTGGTGGGGGGGGTCTGTGCTGATAAATTATCAGCACAGCCCCCCCCCCCCCGAGGATGCCCACACTGGACCAGCAGGGATGCCACTAGGACCACCAGGGATGTCACCACAAGGTATGCCATGCTAGACCACCAGGGATGCCAGTGCCCACAATGGGCATCACTGATTGGCAGGCATTATTGTTTGGCACTGATTGCCATCCATCAGTACCATATATAACAGTACATCAGTGCCCATCCTTGCCACCTATCAGTGCTCATCCTTGCCGGAGCAGTACTCAGATCCCCATACCCTTTGTTTGGGCAGTAATTTGCATATAAGCCTTCAAAATGGACACTTTTGATTTTTCATGTTCGGGTCCCATAGACTTTAATAGAGTTTGCGGCTTGGGGCCGAATTTTTTCCCTGTTCGAGAGTTCTGGTGCAAACCGAACAGGGGGGTGTTTGGCGGCCCATCTCTATTAGGCACTATAAGTAACCATCCTCCTGCAGGTCACATGAAAAAAAAAACATTTTGGGAAAGCCCCCGCTCTATAACTATGAAAAAGCAGAGAGCACAAGTGACAGGAAGGTAAGCCAGATGGAGGAATCAGAGAGAGATGCAGGTACATTCACATTAGAATTTATATGCAACAGCTTCTGGGTGGTCCACAAGTTCAGGGTGACCCTTTAGCTGTGGCCATCAGTGGGGGTCAGAGCTGTAAACAGTCCAGCTTTGCCAAAATCAGCACTTGCTAGGTCTGCAGTGTCCCCAAATCAGGGGAGCATGTCTTGCACGCCTTGTCCATGATCAAATGAGTCACTACCTCATGGACAACAACCTTCTCGACCCCCTACAGTCTGGCTTCCGCCCACAACATTCTAAAACTCACCAATGACCTACTAACTGCTAAAGACAATAGGCACTACTCCATACTCATACTTTTAGACCTCTCCTTTCTAGCTCCCTTGTTACCTCCTCTCATGCTTGCCTTCAAGACTTCTCCAGAGCCTCTCCCATCTTCTGGAACTCCCTACCCCAGTCTGTCCAATCAGCCCTTACCCTGTGCACCTTTAGGAGATACCAGAAAACTCATTTATTCAGGGAAGCCTATCCCACACCCACCTAACAACTGTCCCCGAGCCACCCCCATCAAATCATTCTCTGCAGCTATTACCTTTTGTGCCACCACCCCCTCCCTTTAGAATGTAAGCTCTACGAGCCGGGCCCTCCTGTACCTTTTTGTATGGTACTGTAAAGGTGTTGTCCCCCCCTATACATTGTAAAGTGCTGCGTAAACTGTTGGCGCTATATATATTGTGTATAATAATAATTTCTCTCACTGACAGCAGATCTGACATTGAACTCCTGACTTCCATTGGGTTGATTTATTTTTTCACATGACTATTTTAGATTTGTACTTCCATTGTCTTGTTATTAGAGTATAACTAAAGGCAAAACTTTTTTTTAGTTATGGACAGAGGAGATGGATTAGAACTCCTGTCAACTTTTTTTTTTGCTGTCTATGCCCTCATTAGGGAGACCCCCCCCCCTCTCTATTTGTCCTGTTTACCATTATCATTAAAAGTGAAATTAAAGAAAGTCCCAAATTTTAGGTTGTCCCCAGAAAAGTAATAGAAGGGAAATCTCCCAACGGGGACACTTGTTTTGGTGATCTGGGGGTTCCCAAGGGATTCGCTTAACCAGTTCCCGACCGGCACACGCCGCTGTACGTCGGCAGAATGGCAAGGGCAGGCATATTGGCGTACAGGCATGTCCATTTTTATATGCCGCCCTGCCATCGCTCGCGTGGCGGTCGGGACCCCCGTGAGTCCGGACGCAGCTTCCGCGGACTCGATTGCCACAGGGGTTACCCGCGATCGTCTCACGGGAGGCTGAACGGGGAGATGCCGTTGTAAACAGCATCTTCCCGTTCTGCCTAGCAGCAAGTGACGCTGATCTCTGCTCCATGTGATTGGAGCAAAGATCAGTGTTCACTAACACAAAGCCCAGCCCCCCACAGTTAGTAACACGCCCCTAGGAACACTTAACCCCTACACTGCCACCCACTGGTTAACCCTTTCACTGCCAGTGTCATTTACACAGGAATCACTGCATTTGTATAGCACTGATTGCTGTATAAATGACAATGATCCCAAAAATGTGTCAAAAATGTCCGATGTGTCCGCCATAATGTTGCAGTCACAATAAAAATTGCTGCTCGCTGCCATTACTAGTAAAAAAATTAATTATTAATAAAAATGCCATAAAACTATCCCCTATTTTGTAAACGCTATAACTTTTGCGCAAACCAATCAATAATAGCTTATTTTTTTTACCAAAAATAAGTAGAAGAATACATATCGGCCTAAACTGAAGGAAAAAAAATGTTTTTTTTATATATTTTTGGGGGATATTTATTATTACAAAAAGAAAAAAGAATGCGTTTTTTTCAAAATTGTCATTCTATTTTTGTTTATAGCGCAAAAAATAAAAAACGCAGGGGTGATCAAATACCACCAAAAGAAATCTCTATCTGTGGGAGAAAAAGGGTGTCAATTTTGTTTGGGAGCCACGTCGCACGACCGCGCAATTGTCAGTTAAAGCGACGCAGTGCCGAATCACAAAAAGTGGTCTGGTCTTAAGCCAGCAAAATGGTCCAGGGCTGAAAGTGCTTAATTTGTAGGGATTTCCCCTCACTTCCTATTATTGCTATGTGGCTATGGGAAAGGAATTGAAGGTAAATTTCCGCAATGGGACACAGATGGCAAATAATTAATTGACTGGGGTTATAACTCTACCTTACTCGATAAAAATTAAGAAAATCTTTTTTCCTATAGTTCTACTTTAGGTCACTGTGTGGAAATTTTAACATTTGATGCTCCCACTTCTAAAGCCGTGTACACACGGGCGGACTGTATGGCCTACTTAGTCCGTCATACAATCCGACGGACAGTCCGTCATACTTTCGAATGAACGGACTTGACCACACACACCACTTTTTGAGCGGACTAATACGGCGTACTAAGTCCGCCATACTATCCGCCCTACTTTTGAAATGAACAGACTCGCCCACACACGCGGAGGAAAGTCCGCTCATTTCGAGCGCGTCTCCAGGTAGGCTGGGCCCACGAAGGAGACGTCGCTGACCCCGCCGCCTGGTATGGACTTAAAGGGGAACCCCAACGCCGAAAAAAATCGGCGTGGGGTTCCCCCCCAACTCCACAACAGACCCTTGTCCGAGCACGCTACCCGGCCGGCCAGGAAAGGGGGGCGAGCGAGCGCCCCCCCCCCCCTCTTAAACTGTACCAGGCCGCGTGCCTTCAACATGGGGGGGTGCCTTGTCCCCATGTTGATGAGGACAAGGGCCTCTTCCCGACAACCCTGGCCGTTGGTTGTCGGGGTCTGCGGGCGGGGGGCTTATCAAGATCTGGGAGCCCCCTTTAATAAGGGGGCCCCCGGATACCGACCCCCCACACTATGTGAATGAGTATGAGGTACAATGTACCCCTACCCATTCACCTGTAAAATAAAAGTACAAAAAAAAACACAACACACGAGATAAAATACTTTATTGCACAGCTCCGGGGGTCTTCCGTCTTCGGGGGTCTTCTCGCCGGACTCCTCCGCTATCTTCTTGTAGCTCTTTTGCTAGCGGAGGAGTCCGGCTTTCTTCCTCGCCGCCGGCCTCTTCTCCCGACTTCGGGGGTCTTGTCCCCCTCTTCGGTTCTTCTGCCGGGCCACCGCGCCTTCTTATAGGTGTCACATGGCTTTATGTCACATGGGTTGGTCACATGGGTTGATGTCACATGGGGACTATGACATCGTAAGGGGGCGGGGTCACCATGTGACATAAAGCCATGTGACATAAAGCCATGTGACACCGCCCCTTGTCCCTATATAAGTGGCCGTGCAGTGCGTCCCTGGCATTCTGGCCGGAGAGATCGTCGAGGCAACATCTCCTGGAGAAGAAGAAGAAGAAGAACGGAAGGCGGCGGCGGCGGCGGCGGCGACAGAAGACCGGGCCACCGCCTGTAAAAGAGCTATAAGAAGGCGCGGTGGCCCGGCAGAAGAACCGAAGAGGGGGACAAGACCCCCGAAGTCGGGAGAAGAGGCCGGTGGCGAGGAAGAAAGCCGGACTCCTCCGCTAGCAAAAGAGCTACAAGAAGATAGCGGAGGAGTCCAGGGAGAAGACCCCCGAAGACGGAAGACCCCCGGAGCTGTGCAATAAAGTATTTTATCTCGTGTGTTGTGTTTTTTTTTGTACTTTTATTTTACAGGTGAATGGGTAGGGGTACATTGTATCTCATACTCATTCACATAGGGTGGGGGGCCGGTATCCGGGGGCCCCCTTATTAAAGGGGGCTCCCGGATTCCGATAAGCCCCCCGCCCGCAGACCCCGACAACCAACGGCCAGGGTTGTCGGGAAGAGGCCCTTGTCCTCATCAACATGGGGACAAGGTGCTTTGGGGTGGGGGGCCTGGTACGGCTCAGGAGGGGGTGGGGGGGCGCTCGCTCGCCCCCCTTTCCTGGCTGGCCGGGTAGCGTGCTCGGACAAGGGTCTGTTGTGGACTTGGGGGGGGACCCCCACGCCGATTTTTTTCGGCGTTGGGGCTCCCCTTTAAGTCCATACCAGGCGGCGGGGCCAGCGACGTCTCCTTCGCGGGCCCCGCCTACCTGGATACCCGCTCGAAATGAGCGGACTTTTCTCTGGGCGGGAAAAGTCCGCTCATTTCAAAAGTACGGCGGACTGGCATACATACGGGCGGATTGTCCGCCGAAATGCGAGTACGACGTACAGTATTTCGAAAAATCCGAAATACTTAGTACGCCGGACTGCACGCTGAAAAAGTCCGCTGAAGCCCACACACGAGCGGACTGTCCGCTGAAATGTGTTTCGGCGGACTAAGTAGGCCATACAGTCCGCCCGTGTGTACGCGGCATTACACTGCAGCCCCTTCTTCCAGTCGATGTGTCTGGTCCTCTAATGTTCTCACAAAAATAAATAAATTAGACATCGTACCCACAATCTATTTGTACCTTGTAGGAGTGTGTCATCTATATAAGACAAATACTGTCCTGTAAAATACATTGTGACTTACAAATGTCTTCTAAATACCTTTTGTTTTCAGATCTGCCCCGTCCACAAGTTGGAAAGATCAAAATTCCCAAACTGGAGGAAGATAAAGAGGCCACTCTGACCTGTGATATCTCCGGATCTTTCCCAAATTATATAAATGTGAGCTGGTATAGGAAGGAACCCGGGACAGACTCACATCCCAGTATAAAACCGCTGCCTAATGATGCCTTTAAAATCCATACCAAGAAGATAGATAAAGATAAGACCTGTCAATCATCACTGACATTCACCCCATCACTCAGCAGAGACCAGGGGACAGAATTCATCTGTAGGGTGGAATATCCCAGCCTGGAGCAGCCAGTAGAGAAGACAACGGGTCCTATAAAAGTGACTACACATTCTGTGTCCATTCTGGACCAGTTTAGTCTATGTGATGCACAAGTTTTATAAAGTATAAAAAACATTTTTACTTTCTTTAACTGAGCCAAATCCTCCTTCATTTGTATCTCATACACCACCCCTCAGATACTGCGGCTCACAGTGGGAAAGGTTTAGCAGCAGAGGCAGTGCTGTCAATCCAGATAGCAGTGGGCAGGACTGTGGCCAGGCTCTGATTGACAAGCTATAGGCTGATAGCCACATCCCCGAATATGGGTGTCCGCAGAACTTTTTTGGGGGAGGTGGGGCATCAATTTAAGGTAATCCATGCTCTGACCCATTTCGACAATGTCATTATCACAGTCAGAGACTGCAGACATACTACAGGAGATGGTCAGAGACTGCGGACATGGTACAGGAGTTAATAAGTACAAAAAAGGTGTGCTATAAATGTGACCAAATAATATCCAATGAAATATGTGATGAATTAAATAAATCTCATCTTTTTTTTTTTCTTTTTTTTGTTTCTCTTTATTTATATTTTAAAACATACAATACATCAACATTTACTCATACCTCAATCATACAAAAAACCCCACACAGTACATCCCACCCTTCCCCTTATACTCTATCTTACATATATTCTTTGAATTTCCCTGAGGTACAAAACTCCTCCCATTTTTTCCAATACTTTTAAATCTGATTTTCCACATACCCTTCTTCTCTCAGTTGTTTTTCCATATAATATACTTTATTCATCTCACATACCCATATCTCTTTTTTCCATTTACGTGATATTACCACCTTTGCTACTGTAGTCATATAATGCAAAAACACTGTCTCCTTCTGTCTTAATGTTTTCAGTGTAAGGGAGAATAGCACTATATTTATATCTAAATCCAGTCCTATTCCTGTCACCTTCTGATATATTTCCATTATCTTATCCCAGAATACTCTTATCTTATAACAACTATACCATATATGTTCTAAAGTTCCCTTTTCTACCTTACACCTCCAGCAAATTTCAGCGTTCCTTTATTTATTATGGTCATTACCACTGGACTCCTATACCATCTTATTACAATCTTATAATTTTTCTCTTGATATTTTGTTGCTATTGATAGTTTATGTATTCTGTCAAATATTTCTTCCCATTCTTTCTCCTGTAGTTCTTTCGCAATTTCCTCCTCCCATTTTTTTTACGCCTACTATTTTCTTAATCTCTCCAGGAGGTAATAGTAAAGTATATATCATAGATAATTTTTTATTCACTTTATCTTTATTTACAACTAATTGTTCAAATGTAGTTAATTGCCTATTGATCATCATCACTATTGGGTCAATAAATGTTCTCAACTGATAATATTGTATCCATTTGTTTTTACATTCGTGTCCCAATTCTTGAAGCGTTAGCAATTTTCCATCAAACAAAATTTGTATTAACCGTTCGTGCTCATCCATATTCCAATTTAAATATTTTGTGATTTTTACAGCTGGCTCAAATTCAGGATTGGAAAATAATGGAATTATAGGGCCTATTAAAGAAGATAAATTTCCTTTTTTTATTATACCATCCCAAGTTCTTAATGTTGTTCTTACAAAAATAGGTAGCTCCTTCTCTTTCAGTCTTAAATTAGGTTTTATACATGGTTGATATTTTATTTTCACCCCTAATATATCCTCTTCTAGATTCACCTACTGTTTATTTTTCGCATTATGGTGCCAATCTATTATTCTTATTAACGAGGCTGCTTGTAAATATTTATAAAAGTCAGGCATTGCTAGTCCTCCATTTTTTTTTGTTCTGATTAATACTTCTCTAGCTACTCTTTGTGACCATACAAAACTTTCCACCATTTTTCTTAAGTCCTTCATAATCTTATTTGGTGGTATAATAGGTACTGTTTGAAAAATATACAACATAATTGGTAATATCTCCATCTTTACAATATTTATTTTTCCTATCCATGAATATGTTATGTTATCATATTTTTCTAAGATTTTTTTTATCTTATATACTGCCGCATTATAATTCATATCTTGTAAGAGCTTTAAATCCTTTGGAATATAGATTCCCAAGTATTTAATCGCATCTCGTTTCCATTTAAATGATAAATCCTTTTGTAAAACTATCTGCATATTTTCCTCCAGCGTGATGTTCATCAGCTCGGATTTGTCATAGTTTACTTTAACCACTTGAGACCCGCGCTATAACCGAATGACAGCTACAGTGCGGATCTCCTTTGCCGGGACTATGTCTATTGACGTAGTCCGGTGCACGAGCGGCCTGCGCACCCCGTGATCGGCGAGTCTATGAGACTCGCCTGATCAGCGATCCGAGCAAGGGGTCGATCCCGACCCCTTATCACGTGATCAGCTGTCAGCCAATGACAGCTGATCATGTGATATAACGGAGCTGGTAATCGGCGGCCGTGATATTGACATCAGTCCCTATCACGGCCAGCCCTGCCAGTGCCCACCTGCCCCCTGCCAGTGCCCACCTGCCCCCTCATCACTAAACATAATTAAAAAATAAGTGCCCCCCGTCAGTGCCACCCAGCAGTGCCCATAGTGCCACTCAGCAGTGCCCACAGTGCCACCCAGCAGTGCCACCCAGCAGTGCCCACAGTGCCACCCAGCAGTGCCCACAATCTGCCTCAATAAAGGTGCTGCACCCCAGTGCCACATATCCGTGCCCATCAGTGTCATCTACCAGTGCCCATCAGTGCCCAGCAGTCCCGCCCATCAGTGCCCAGCAGTGCCACCTATCAGAGCCACCTATCAATGCCCCTTAGTGCCACCCATCCATGCCACCCATCTGTGCCACCCATCCGTGCCATCTTATCTGTGCCCATCTTTGCCGCCTTATCTGTGCCCATCGGTGCCGCCTTATCTGTGCCTATTAGTGCCGCCTTAACTATGCCTATCAGTGCCCACCAGTGCAGCCTATCAGTGCCGCCTCATCAGCGCACTTCAATGAAGGAGAAAAATTACCTGTTTGAAAAATTTTATAACAAACTATTAAACATGATTTTTTTTTTTGCATTTTTTATTTTTTTGCATCTTTTTTTGTTTGTTTAGCAAAAAATAAAACTCCCAGCTGTAACTAAATACCACCAAAAGAAAGCTCTATTTATGGGAAAAAAATGATAAAAATTTCATTTGGGTACAGTGTTGTATGCCCGTGCAATTGTCATTCAAAGTGCATCAGCGCTGAAAGCTGAAAATTGGTCTGGGACTGAGGGGGGTTTAAGTGCCCAGTAAGCAAGTGGTTAAAATTACTTACTTCCCCAAATCTATCCAGTTCTTTTATTAGATTTGGTTAAATCTCATCTTTTAAATCAACCAAATGTCCTGTGATTAAACAAGTGTCTATAAAAAGAAATAATCCTGTAAAAAGAAATTCTGTGGAAAAAATAAATAATAATAAAGATGATAATTCAAACGTTGTCCAAAACTGTGAATAGTTGGACGGCAACTTGAAATAGCACGATTGCAGTGACTTAGCTGAATGTATCCCACCACCGAGTGAAGTGTGCTCTTACCGACTTATAGTACTTTATCGCTTATAGCTTTTGCCCAGCTAGGGACTTTTCCTCTGAGGGTTTTACCGAACGGTCTCGTCCTCCTCTCACTGGAATGGCCCTCAGGTCTGGATTGCATCAATGCATTCCTCCACTGGCAGCAAATGTGATGTACACAGGATAGATGGTGCGAATTTTTCTCAAAAAGAAGAAAAGTGGGATGCCCATAGGTAAGACCCGTAGGGTATTTATTAAATAAAACATTAAAAAGCGTAAAAAACAACGTCACAAATTTAAAATCAAATTAAAATAGAAAAATGCGGCCGGCCGGCTGCAGTACACATGCCTGTGCTGGTAGACAACGGACGTAGTGTGCGGTGCCGTCAGCGCATCGCTTCTCCCGATGCGTTTTGTCACAGATTTGACGTAGTCATGGTACAGGAGTTGGTCAGAGACTGCGGACATGATACAAGAGATGGTCAGAGACCACATACATGGCTCAAGAGACTGTAAGAGACTGCGGACATGTGGGGGGTGACAGAGAGAGACATAGGGGGTGTCAGAGAGCAAGGGCGCTGACAGAAAGAGGGGGTGACAGAGAGAGACAGAGGGGGTGACAGAGAGAGAGGAGGTGACAGAGAGGGGTCATGGGGGTAAGAGAAAGGGGGGTCAGAGAGAGAGACCCTTAGACACCTTTCACACTGGAGACGTTTTTCAGGTGCTACAGTGCTAAAAATAGCGCCTGCATAGAAACTGAAAAAAGCCTCAGCTACAAACCTAGTGCAAAAGCCCAAGTGATTTCACACAGGGGCGCTACACTGGCAGGGTGTCACAAAAAGTCCTGCCAGCAGCTTCTTTGCAGCGGTATAGGAACGCTGAATACACGGCTTCTCCACCGTTCCTGCCCATTGAAAACAATGGGGCAGCGCTGTCATACCACGGACAAAGTGCAGCTGTAGCTGCATTTTGCGGGTGGCTAAACATAGCGCCCCTTTACCGTTGTTTTAGTGGTGCTATTCGGCTGCTAGCGGGGTCCACCCGCAAAATGCTGCTGTTTTTAGCGCTGTAGCACCTGAAAAACACCTCCAGTGTGAAAGGGGTCTAAGGGTCTCTCTCTCTGACCCCCCTTTCTCTTACCCCCATAACCCCTGTCACCCCCTCTCTCTCTGTCACCCCTCTGTCTGTCTCACTCCCTCTCTCTCTGTCCCCCACCCCTTTACCGGAGACACCTGGGGCGGCTCAGTGTGAAAAGGCTCTTAGCCCTGTCTGCAGTCCCTCTAGTGCCCCTATGTCCCAGTTGTGTGTGTAATGCTCAGTACGGTAACTTGCATGCCACTGTGCCAGTAGGATGTACATGATGAAAAGAATGAACCCAGAATGAAAAAAGACTCGTTTTAATTCTGGGTGAGGACAGAAGGTGCTCTGCTCCCTCCATGGAATCTATGATGTGACATGCAGCGGTCCCTGGCTGCTTGCATTTCCTGCCCATCCTTGTTCTTTGAACCCCCGGTCAGTCTGTCCTCCAGTCCTGGGGGTGGTGTGGAGGTTTAAAGGAGTCCTAGGGTTCCAGGCTCTGGAAGGCGCCAGGGACACTGTCCCCGCTGTACCTGGCGTCTTGCTGCTCTCCTTTCCTGCGGCCTCCATCTCCTTCAATTCATATATTACTATCACTGTTATATGATATCTTATTTTTTACCTTTTTTAATTACCAATTTACATATATTATGTCTGTTTTTAATGTCCCTGCTTTACATCCTTTATTGTTTATAATGTGTCTTATTTGCTTGCCTATGCATTCCGAGCCGTGTATATGTTTTATTTATTTATATTTTTTATACTTTACTTTTTAACTATATGTCCAGATCCCGTCTTTTATGACTGTCCCACCCACGTCCCCTCCTTTTTTCTTTATAAGTCGGATTCCGTCCTTTAGGACTGTCCCGCCCCCTCCCCTCTTTTCTTTATAAGTAGTTTCCTCTTTGTAACTTGTTATGTGCGTTGAAAAAGGAGTGCGACTTGTGATAACAACCAAATACGCGTGCTCTCGAAACGCATCCTCTAGAGATGATGTCATCCCTCCGAGCCAGCTGCATCTCGCACTCCAAGCCTCGGTTTGAGGCCGCCTTCTGGAGCTGGCCATACCATCTGTCGGAAGTGCTATCAGCAAGGAGGTTTACAGCGTGGACTTTGGGAACCTCATCCTAACATCTAGTATACCATGCCTGCTTTTTTTCACTTAAATGTGGGTGCTATTATTATGTACATTAAAGCTGTTATTTAAAACGACTGTACCCAGAAGCGCCTCTCTACTTTTTCTACAGCCTCAGAATATGGTTTCTGTTCTATCCTGACGGCAGCCCTGCGTGCATCCCCTTGGATTGAGTCCTTATCTCCATTGGCATTCTACATAGACTGTTCAATTTATGTTTATTATATGGACTTCTTTCTAATATAGAACAAAATTCACAGATTAGATTGCATTGAGAGAAATTTTGAGACTTTTGGATTAGTGCACCTATATTTGTTATTATGTCTGTTCGCTCGCATTATGTAGATTGGGTGATGTCCTCCTGCCCACCCTTTGAGGCCCTTGACGTCCCGCTCCTCGCACCAGCTGTCACCGGCCCTGCTAAACTGTGTACAGGTGGGAGCAGGTCCAGCCACCAGTGCTTGTATAAGGACAGAGTGGGGAATCCCCAACCCGATCCCTGATTCGGGGGTGGCACCTGCCCCCCCTTGCCCCTACCTGTGACGCCCATGCCCCTGCAACATATTCTCCTCCCACTTTAGTGCAAGCAGACACAGCCTACACGAGAGTGACAATTCTGCTCTGAATTCAGGAGCAGTGCAGCATCGTTACCTCCCCACCACAGGAAGATGCATTAGGTGAACTTCACTGGCAGGAGCAACAGGTATTACCGTATTTGTGGGACTTTGCAGGAGACAAAGAAGATTGTAAGTGTAGATACACTTGTACCAAAAGTTTTTTTAAGAATTCATGGGCATTAGGAATGTTGACTTTGTCCTTGCCTTTTTATATATGTTAATTGTATCCTATTTACTTTAATATATATTGCTTTAACACTATGATTTTGTATTTTATAGCCCTGATGAAGTGGTTTGAGCCTCCGAGACAGGTTGTATGTTTTACGTGATCTTATTAGGAATCATTAAAGCTACTTGGACTCTTTTGGCATTTGTTCTGGTGCTCCTGTTGTGTTTTTACATTTCTAGGTGCCCCCCAAACAACAGTCTTGCTTTACATGAGCAGTCTCTCCAGAGCCAGTGAATTCATTGAGTAATTGTTTCCTCTTTTTTATTGATCAAACAAGATTTGTACCTCCTGGATGTGTCTTTTTTTGGATACCATCATAGGAAAGTTCATTAGGTAGACTTCACAGGCATGAATGGGTTAAAACAGGGAAAATCAACACTTGATTAAATTAGAAGTGAAAAATTCATGGACCCATCCCAATTGAGGCGTGGGGGATCCCGGAGTTCAGTAACAGGCTGAAACGGAGGGGAGGACTTGGATATAGAAATATACCAAGAGAGAGTAGCTCCAAAAGGGAAACACACAGCAGTGTGATAGTCACAAAAATAGAAAATATTTATTAATAAGATTTCCACAAAAAGGCAACATTCACCACACCGCAGTAAAAACCACGTTGTCAATAGTGTTAAAAACAAAGAAAAAGACCCGGGCTCATATGCATTACCCACCATCATACCAGCAGTCAACCGTATGCAGCAATGAGGCACTTAGTTGAAAGCACTGATGGCCAAGGAATTGCTGAAACAATTATGAATCTAGCTAGACCATTGGTTTAACCACTTGCCGACCGCCGCACGACGATATACGTCGGCAGAATGGCACGGGCAGGCATATGGGCGTATATATAAGTCCCTGCCTGCCCGCGGGTGGGGGGCCCGATCGGGCCCCCCCCCGGTGCCTGCGGCGGTCGGCATTTCTTCGAGAGCGATCCGGGATGAGGGGGCGGCCATTCATTCATGGCCACCCCCTCGCGATCGCTCTCGACGAATGGAAATCCCCGGTGACATCACTTCCTCTCCTGTAATGTAAACACAGGAGAGGAAGTGATGTATTCTCTCCTCCGTGTCGGTATTTTCCGTTCCGACACGGAGGAGAGCGGATCGGTGAGTTGCACCAACACTCTACACACACAGTAGAACATGCCAGGCACACTCACACCCCCCCTTTACCCCCCGATCACCCCCCCAATTACCCCTGCCCCCCAGTCACAGTGACACCAATGTCATTTTTTTTTTTTTTTTTTTTTTTTTTTTGCATTGGTGTCATTTGTGACTGTAATAACTGTTAGGGCAGTTAGAGTTAGCCCCCTTTAGTTCTAAGGTACCCCCCTAACCCCCCCAATAAAGGTTTAACCCCGTGATCACCCCCCGTCGCCAGTGTCACTAAGGCTGGGTTCACATTGCAGCGGTTTATGAGAACGAATGTGATTCGCACCGCACTGCAGTGCAAATCACATCCGATCTCTGTGCGATTCGAGTTCAGCCATTCGCCGCACCCGCCGCACCCGCCACACCCGCCGCACCCGCCGCAAATTCGCACGGGACCCTTTTTTTGGCCCGCAGCAGAATCGGATCGCATGGGTGTTCACACCATGCGATCCGAGTTTGCAGATCGCACTGCGATATGCGAACTGATCTGGGGGTGTCAGTAACATTTCACTGACACTCCCAGCAGTTCGCATAGGGCAGTGTGAACTGCCGCCGGGAGGCATGCGATGCGGGAACCCGCCGCGGATTCGCGGCGTTTCCGCATCGCTCCAGTGTGAACCCAGCCTAATAAGCGATCATTTTTCTGATCGCCGTATTAGTGTCACAGGTGACGCTAGTTAGGCAGGTAGGTATTTAGGTTCGCCGCAGCTTTTTATAGCGCCAGGGACCCCCATATACTACCGCATAAAGCCCCCTGATTGCCCCCTAGTTAACCCTTTCACCAGTGATCACCATATAACTGTTACAGGTGACGCTGGTTGGTTAGTTATTTTTTTATAGTTTCAGGGCACCCGCCATTTATTACCTAATAAAGGTTTAACCCCCTGATCACCCGGCGGGTGTCATTTGTGACTAATAACTGTTAGGGCAGTTAGGGTTAGCCCCCTTTAGTTCTAAGGTACCCCCCTAACCCCCCCAATAAAGGTTTAACCCCGTGATCACCCCCCGTCGCCAGTGTCACTAAGGCTGGGTTCAGATTGCAGCGGTTTGAGAACGGATGTGATTCGCACCGCACTGCAGTGCAAATCACATCCGATCTCTGTGCGATTCGAGTTCAGCCATTCGCCGCACCCGCCGCACCCGCCACACCCGCCGCACCCGCCGCAAATTCGCACGGGACCCTTTTTTTGGCCCGCAGCAGAATGGACCGCATAAAGCCCCCTGATTGCCCCCTAGTTAACCCTTTCACCAGTGATCACCATATAACTGTTACAGGTGACGCTGGTTGGTTAGTTATTTTTTTATAGTTTCAGGGCACCCGCCATTTATTACCTAGTCTCACTAGTGTACCCCTAAATTTAGGGGTGTCTACTTTCCAAAATGGGGTCATTTGGGGGGGGTTTGTGCCATCTTGGCATTTTATGGCCTTCAAAACTGTAACGCCCTTAGAAAGCCTGAAGGCGGTGCTTGGTTTTCGGGGCCCCGTACGCGGCTAGGCTCCCAAAAAGTCCCACATATGTGGTATCCCCGTACTCAGGAGAAGCAGCAGAATTTATTTTGGGGTGTCATTTCACATATGCCCATGGCATGCGTGAGCAATATATCATTTAGTGACAACTTTGTGAAAAAAAAAAAAAAAAAAAAAAAGTTTGTAATTTTCCCGCAACTTGTGGCAAAATATAAAATATTCCATGGACTCAACATGCCTCTCAGCAAATAGCTTGGGGTGTCTACTTTCTAAAATGGGGTCATTTGTGGGGGTTTTGTGCCATCTTGGCATTTTATGGCCTTCAAAACTGTAATAGGTAGTGAGGAGTGAAGTCAAATATTTACGCCCTTAGAAAGCCTGAAGGCGGTGCTTGGTTTTCGGGGCCCCGTACGCGGCTAGGCTCCCAAAAAGTCCCACATATGTGGTATCCCCGTACTCAGGAGAAGCAGCAGAATTTATTTTGGGGTGTCATTTCACATATGCCCATGGCATGTGTGAGCAATATATCATTTAGTGACAACTTTGTGAAAAAAAAAAAAAATAAAAAAAAGTTTGTAATTTTCCCGCAACTTGTGGCAAAATATAAAATATTCCATGAACTCAACATGCCTCTCAGCAAATAGCTTGGGGTGTCTACTTTCTAAAATGGGGTCATTTGTGGGGGTTTTGTGCCATCTTGGCATTTTATGGCCTTCAAAACTGTAATAGGTAGTGAGAAGTGAACTCAAAAATTTACGCCCTTAGAAAGCCTGAAGGCGGTGCTTGGTTTTCGGGGCCCCGTACGCGGCTAGGCTCCCAAAAAGTCCCACATATGTGGTATCCCCGTACTCAGGAGAAGCAGCAGAATTTATTTTGGGGTGTCATTTCACATACGCCCATAGCATGTGTGAGCAATATATCATTTAGTGACAACTTTGTGTAAAAAAATAAAAATAAATTTTTTTTTGTCATTATTCAATCGCTTGAGGCAAAAAAATAAAATATTCAATGGGCTCAACATGCCTCTTATCAATTTCCTTAGGGGGTCTACTTTCCAAAATGGGGTCATTTGGGGGGGTTTTGTACTGCCCTGCCATTTTAGCACCTCAAGAAATGAGATAGGCAGTCGTAAACTAAAAGCTGCGTAAATTCCAGAAAACGTACCTTAGTTTGTAGATGTGACAACTTTTGCGCAAACCAATAAATATACAATTATTGACTTTTTTTTTACCAAAGACATGTGGCTGAATACATTTTGGCCTAAATGTATGACTAAAATTGAGTTTATTGGATTTTTCTAATAACAAAAAGTAGAAAATATCATTTTTTTTCAAAATTTGCGGTCTTTTTACGTTTATATCGCAAAAAATAAAAATCGCAGAGGCAATCAAATACCATCAAAAGAAAGCTCTATTTGTGGGAAGAAAAGGACGCAAATTTTGTTTGGGTACAACATTGCATGACCGCGCAATTACCAGTTAAAGCAGCGCAGTGCCAAAGTGTAAAAAGACCTCTGGTCATTTACCAGCAAAATGGTCCGGTCTGAAAGTGGTTAAACACATCACGGAATTTGGATCCGAAGTTCGTATACGAAACTTCGTATTTTGTACAAAATTCGTATGCTTAAAAATTCATATTTCGGATTCGTACAAAACTAATCGCACCTATCTATTGGCCAGGAGGAGAATCAGTGTGGCAATAGCGAATATTCATTCCCTATTGTCACTCAACTGGGTGGGATTGGGGCGCAGTGCTCTGCTCCCCAAGCCCACCCTTTTTTGAAGCCAATTAGAGCCTCAGGCTCTAATCACATGCTTCAAAAAGAAAATAAACCCCATTGGAATCCATGTGTCTGGCACCTCACATGTTAATTAGTGGTCCAGATACATGGATGGGGGGAGGTACCCCTGCGCCCTGCATTATGGGCCGCCACTAATGCCTATACACCTGGAGTGCTGGTGGGGGACCCTAGAAGTAGCCCCGATCCTCTATTTCTAGGGTCCCCTGCCGGCACTCCAGGCCCCTCCTCTTCATCGGGTGCCCCCATGGAAAGCTGTTTTCCATGGGGCACCCATGCATGTTCGCTCCTGAGTCCTGATGCTGCGTTCATTGACACAGCCAGCGGCACTCAGCCCCGTCCCCTGCTCCCGTGTCACCAGATTTGAGTGACAGCAGCATGAGCCAATCGCTCGCACTGCTATCAATTTGTCCAATGAGGAAACAGACAATGTCAGGAGCCACTGTGCTGATGCACATCACTGGATTGGATTGGGCTCAGGTAAGTGAAAGGGGGAGTCTGGGGTTGGGGGGAGCTGCAGCACAGAATATTTTTCACCTTAAAGTGTTACTAAACCCAGGAGCCTGCATTCACTATATCTGTTCTCCCACAGTACACAGAACATGGAAATGCAATACACACCAAACTGAGCATGTACAGAGTGCCCCCAAGGCTCTGTACTATCAGGAGATGGATTGGGGACAGTGGAAGAAGGAGAGGATCAGAGAAGAAAGGATCAAACCTTTTACACAATGTGGAGGATTAACCCCTTAGGTTCCACAGTGCGTATAACAAGCATGTTTTGCTGCATATACAGACTGATTTTAATGTTGTGGGTTTAGTAACACTTTAAAGTGGATGCAAACCCTCACATATACCCAGTGAAGTGAACAGCCTCAGATGATACACAAGTCTCCCTACATAAGTTTTACATGTGTATCTGCTGTCTTCAGCTTTATACATTTTAATTTTCACTTCCTTATTTATCAGTAGCAGTGTAGTTTTTGATTACACTGGGAGACAGCTGATTGGAGGAAAGGCAACCCCCCCCCCCCCCACTCCACATAGGAAGAAACTTGCAGAGCTGTTCTGTGAATAGACCAGCTCTCTGCTAGTGTATTTATAGCATCCGCCCCACCACAAAATTCAGCCTAGTTTTATCTTGATTGTCAGAGAACTTGTCAGAAGTTCTCATGCTGATAACAGAAGAACGGAGCAGGAGAAAGACACAGGACTTAGTGCTTTGGAGAGAGATAAAAAAAAAAAAACACTACAGATATATGTGCCCAGCTCAAATTTCATGAATCAGGTTTACATAAACTTACAGACAAAGCTGTCCAGACAAAGTAGCATTTAGAAGGTTGAGACAAACTATGTAACCCTAACAAGGGTTCTTACAATGATCAGCTTTTATTTATTTAACCACTTGCTTACTGGGCACTTAAACCCCCCTCCTGCCCAGACCAGTTTTCAGCTTTCAGCGCTGATGCACTTTGAATGACAATTGCGCGGTCATACAACACTGTACACAAATTAAATTTTTATCATTTTTTCCCCACAAATAGAGCTTTCTTTTGGTGGTATTTAATTACAGCTCGGAGTTTTATTTTTTGCTAAACAAACAAAAAAAGATGCAAAATAAAACAAAATAAAAAATCATGTTTAATAGTTTGTTATAAAATTTTGCAAACAGGTAAATTTTCTCCTTCATTGAAGTGCGCGGATGAGGCGCACTGATAGGCTGCACTGGTGGGCACTGATAGGCATAGTTAAGGCGGCACTAATAGGCACAAGATAAGTTGGCACCGATAGGCAAAGATAAGGCAGTACTGATGGGCACAGATAAGGTGGCACTGATGGGCACAGATGGGTGGCACGGATGGGTGGCACTAAGGGGCACTGATAGGTACCACTGATAGATGGGACTGATGGGCACTGATAGGTGGCACTGATAGGTGGCTCTGATAGGTGGCACTGATGGGCACTGGTAGATGACACTGATGGGCACGGATATGTGGCACTGGGGTGCAGCACTGTTGTTGAGGCAGATTGTGGGTGGCACTGTGGGCACTGATGGGTGGCACTGCGGGCACTGATGGGTGGCACTGTGGTCACTGCTGGGTGGCACTTACGGGGGGCACTTATTTATTCCTGAGGGGGGCAGGTGGGCACTGGTAAGCTGGCCGTGATCGGGACTGATGCCCCGATCACAGCCACCGGTGATCGGCTCTTTTTTTTTCTAATAATAGCCGATTACTGGCTCCGTTGTATCACATGATCAGCTGTCATTGGCTGACAGCTGATCACGTGGTAAGAGGTTGGGATCGACCTCTTGCTTGGATCCGTGATCAGACGAGTCTCATAGACTCGCCGATCCCAGAGCGCGCCGCGCACGCCCCTCAGGGGGCGTGCAGGCCGCTCGTGCAACGGGACGACATCAATAGACGTAGTCCCGGCAAAGGAGGTCCGCGCTGTAGCCGTCATTTGGCTATAGCGCGGGTCTAAAGTGGTTAAGCAAAACTTTGATCCCATAAGGAAAAAAAAAACAATTGCTGCAACTGATTTCAAAGTGTTACCCGGCGTTCAACTTCAATTTGTTAGTGAAATTCATCTAAATGTGCTTGTCTTACATTACCCTCCCCCATACTGACAATGCTACTGTCCAAAGGTGTCTTCTTTACTAGTTCATCCAGAATGCAGACAACCCCGAGACTGGAGGTGTTTTACTGGCAGGATCACCAGGTGAAAATAAAGTCAACAGAAATCCTAAAAAAAAAATGTAAAAAAATAATAATATGATTGCAGCCATCACAGGATTGGTAAACTGCAATATAATACATTTCTGTTTTGGGTTTCATGCTGCTTTAAGAGAAATGTACTGGGCAATGTTGCACTGCTTGACATTACTCTGTTCATTAAATGCCAAGGGATTAATATTACTCTAATGCCTCATACACACGATTGGATTGTTGGCCAACAAAACCGTGGAATTTTGTCTGAAGGGCGTTGGCCCCAAACTTGTCTTGCATACACACGGCCACACAATTGTTGGCCAACAATTATGAACGTAGTGACGTACTATGTGTTTTTTTAGCTCTTTAGCGCCACCCTTTGGGCTCCTGCTAATTTCGTGTTAGTAGAATTTTGGTGAGTGTTGATTCGCGCTTTTCATTTGGCGCTTTTCAGTTTGTTTCTGAATGCCGGCTTGTCAACCAGACATGTTGAGGAATCGGAGAAGATAACGTGTTATTTATTATTGGCCTTGGAGTTATTTTATTTGAAATTATTTTTTTTGTTTGATTTGATTTGTTATATTTTCTATATTTTTGAATGCATAGAATGCACTTTTTGGTTAAGTTCTATTGGCAGATAGCATGTCTAATTTTATTTGTTTTCTTTTTTTAATGCACAATAAAAAATTGTGTAGAATAATACTTGGCTTTGTGTTTTACTTCAAATAAATGACAGTTTGGGAGTAGGCAGTTACATTTTATAAAATACAATGTAAAATTGACAAGGACACGAAGATAGTTGTATCTTTGATCTTAAAAACTACAGGATAATGGTGTTGTGGTACCTTACCCAAATAAAAAAAATAAAAAAGCATAATAATATTATTCTTGATATCACTAGAAAAAAAAAGCCTTTGAAAATTAGTTTGCAATAACCCCATCAGTATCCCCAGCAAAGCAGCTTCATTATTATCCCATTAAAGAAGAAGAGAATTGTGCGCTGCATTTGGAGATTTCATAATTTTCCGCGCCACGAATGTTTATTCTCCATTACGAAACGCCAGTTCACAAGACCGACCGCTTCCGGCTCGTCCTTGCTTCCGAGCATGCGTGTTTGTACTTTGGACTTGTGTAAACACACTCGGAAAATCCGACAACACACATTTGTCCGCGGAAAATTTTAAAACCTGCCATCCAACATTTGTTTGCGGAAAATCCAACAACAATTGTCGGATGGAGCGTACACACGGTCGGATTGTCATCACACATTTCCAGTCGGAAAGTCCGATCGTGTGTACGCGGCTTAAGCTCCTCCCATTTGCATACCTCCCAACTTTTTGAGATGGGAAGGGAATTAGGGACACCTATTAGCAAAAGTATGTATGCAAAGGACACGCCCCCTGCCACACCCCCTTAAAGGAGAATTCTACAAAAAATGATTGTTAAAGTGATTGTAAACCCTTGTTTTTAACATACATATCATACTTCGTTTTGCACAGTGTGGCCCCGATCATTGTCTTCTGGAGTCCCCCGGCTCCTCCTCGTTTCAGTAATCCCCCTGGGAGAAGCGCTCTCCCTGGGGGTTACCTTGCCGGCGCGCCCCCCCTGAGAGCCACCCCCTGCCCGCGTCATTGGATTTGATTGACAGCAGCAGGAGCCAATGGCTGCATTGCTATCAATCTATCCAATCAAGAGCCAAGAACCCGAGCAGAGAGGAGGAGCGTGTCTCCTCCGAGGGAACGAGCGGGCTCAGGTGAGTAAAATGGGGGGGGGGGGGGGAGAGGCAATCAGTGTAAGATTTTTTTTCACCTTAATGCATAGGATGCATCAAGGTGAAAAAACATGAGGGTTTACAACCCCTTTAAACCTCCAAGACTTTTTGTTACCACTACTATTCCTTTATATTGGCTTTTGAAATGTACAAATGCAGCAATTTAGAATTTGGATGAAAGGTTTAGCACTGGGAAACACTTTTTGAAAGATAAAAAGTGCATTTTATATACAACTATATGGATCAGATCAAAATAAGGGACAAATGAAGAGGGACAGATGGACATTGCTCCAAATCAGGGATAGTCCCTCCAAATCAGGGACAGTTGGGGGGTATGCATTTTGGTACACAAACTATTCGCCGCATTACTATTCTCTTGCCAAGGTTCCCCAAGGTATTTCACAACTCTAGCAACACCTCTGCCCAAAAATAATACCTGAAAGTGAAACTACGTAAAACACATTCACATGACTGTTTATTCACTGTGACACGTAGTAAAGGGCATTCATTTCACAAAGACTCGGGATGGCGGAGAGGACTATTCTGGGAATATTCATTCTTCTCTCTCTACACCAGACATGTAAGTCCTTAACATTGTATAAGACATTGATGACAGGTATATTCTAAGTTACCACTTAGACACTCCAGTAATGTCTTGATAAAGCAGTAGTGATAATATTTGTGCTATGTACAGGTTATATACAGGTGCTGGAAGGTTATCCAAAGAAATAAAATGTACTTGTGTCCCAGTTCTAATCACGCAACAGCAGTTCTAATTAGTAGGTTACACAAGCCTAATGTTTGTCAGCCTCAGTGCACAGTTTCCTCTTTTTAATAACCTTTAGCTCTAGTAGACCTTGTAGTGTATTGTGAGTGTGGTTTTGTGTGTGTGTGTGTATATATATTTATACAGGTGCATCTCAAGAAAATAGAATATCATCAAAAATGAAAATGAGGCTGCACTGATGGGCACTGATGAGGCTGCAATGATGGGCACTTATAAAGGCTGCACCGATGGGCACTGGTCAGGCTGCACCAATGGGCACTGGTGAGGCTGCGCTGATGGACACTGATACAGCTGCATTGATGGGCACTGGTGAAGCTGCATTGATGGGCACTGGTGAGGCTGCATTGATGGGCACTGGTGAGGCTGCACTGATGGGCACTGGTGAGGCTGCACTGATGAGGCTGTACTGATGGGCACTGGTGAGGCTGCATTGATGCATTATATATTTATACAGGTGCATCTCAAGAAAATAGAATATCATCAAAAATGAAAATGAGGCTGCATTGATGGGCATTGATGAGGCTGCATTGATGGGCACTGATGAGGCTGCACTGGTGAGGCTGCACTGATGGGCACTGATAGGGCTGCATTGATGGGCACTGGTGAGGCTGCATTGATGGGCACTGATGAGGCTGCACCGATGGGCACTGATGAGGCTGCATTGATGCATTATTTTTGGTTAAACCTTGACAATTGAGATTCCCAATTTGTGCTAATGATAATGCTAATGATAATAATCACTATATTGTCCAGGTAAACTGCAGCGTATTCCTGGTGGGGCCTTAGGGTTCTGTTCATGGCTCGCTGGCATGTGGTGGGGAAATTTTGCAACCCAAATGGACAGACCAAGTCAATTTGCCCATAACCTTTTGTTTAGTCGAAGTTTGTCAGATACGGGACCGTCCCCAGTCTTCTTATAAGCGTGCCCATCCAGGTTATGGGATAAGTGTTGAATTATGACAATGAACTGAATCATTACAAAACTTCCAACTACTGTTTGGCTTTGGGATTAAAACAATGGGACTGGCCAAGTCACTATTAGATTCTTCAGTTATGCCTACAGTAACTCAAGCAGTGAACTTTGTCAATGACATGTTTCCTCTTTGGTTACGGAATTCGGTAAGGTTTAAGTTGAACCAATACCAGTTACAAGCCCTCTCTCAATGGGCAATACTGGTTGGACACTTCAATTTTAATATAGTTCCTTGACAACTGAGGTTCTAGTAGTATATCAGTCCTAGAATTCAAAGCAGGAAAGAAATAGAAATGTCCCTGTGTTGCTTTACAAATCAGCCAGTCAATCACCACCTCCATGTGAGGGACACCTACAAACCACCTCCATGTGAGGGACAACCGCAGTCTTTCTCCACTTGTTCCAACTGTAGCACTTCATGGTAGACAGTATCTTCAAGGTTTCCGACCAGGTGGGAAGATCCTTGCGCAACCATGCACATAGCATGTGCTTGAAATAATGCACTCCATGACTAGCAAGCACTAAACAGTGCATAGTCTCTAACAAAACAAACACAAATACAATAAGAGAATATGGAAAACTACTGTATTCTTAAAGTAGGAAAAAGTTGTGGGCTGTAGTTGACCTTGCCTAAATCAGAGCCTCCAGCTAATATCTTATTTTCCCCCGTGGCGTGGCCTTCCTCGTAGACTTCCGTTACAGAAAACTCTTTGGAGAAGACCTCATAAAAGCCAATGGGAGTTGACTTGCAGGCATGACCACTGAAAAGGAAGATTTTCAAGAACTTCAAACTTAATTCTGAGCCTGTATTTAACCACTTCAGCCCCGGACCAATAAACACCTTAAGGACCAGAGGTCTTTTTACAATTTCGCACTACACTGCTTTAACTGGTAATTGCGCGGTCATGCAATATTGCACCCAAACGAAATTTGCGTCCTTTTCTTCCCACAAATAGAGCTTTCTTTTGATGGTATTTGATTGCCTCTGCGATTTTTATTTTTTGCGATATAAATGGAAAAAGAGCGAAAATTTGGAAAAAAAATGATATTTTCTTCTTTTTGTTATAAGAAAAATCGAATAAACTAAATTTTAGTCATACATTGAGGGCAAAATTTATTCAGCCACATGTCTTTAGTAAAAAAAATGTCAATAAGCGTATATTTTTTGGTTTGCGCAAAAGTTATAATGTCTACAAACTAGAGTACATTTTCTGGAATTTACACAGCTTTTAATTTATGACTGCCTATCTCATTTCTTGAGGTGCTAAAATGGCAGGGCAGTACAAACCCCCCCCCAAATGACCCCATTTTGTAAAGTAGACACCCCAAGAAAACTGCTGATGGGTATGTTGAGCCCATTGAATATTTATTTTTTTTGTCCTAAGGGATTGAATAATGACAAAAAAAAAAAAAAAATTACAAAAAGTTGTCACTAAATGATATATTGCTCACACATGCCATAGTTATATGTGGAATTGCACCCCAAAATATATTCCGCTACTTCTCCCGAGTATGGGGATACCACATGTGTGGGACTTTTTGGGAGTCTAGTCGCGCACGGCACCCCGAAAACCAATCACCACCTTCAGGATTTCTAAGGGTGCAAATTTTTGATTTCACCCCTCATGACATGTGAAGGACCTAACCCACAGTCACTTCCTCCACCCGTTAACCATAATATCTAACCCTCTCCAAATCCCTTCACAAATGACATGACAAGATTTTGGATTAAATGGCCTTGATGGCCTTTTATTAACAATTACTTTGAGATTAAATAAACAACATTTAAAATAACTCATAACCAACTTTTTGTACTTTTGGGGTCTTTGAGGGGAACCCCACCCCACTGGTCACTGCGACAAACTTCTTTTTACTTTAGGCCTCCAGTCGCAAATCCCCGGACCCGGAGACGGTACTCAACTTTCGCAGTGACCCACCTTTTACCCCTTCCAGGTTAACCCCTTGTTAACCAGAAGGTACCTGTTAACCCCATCCACAGATGGGTACCAACCATGTTATCCCCATACCACAGATGGGTACCAACCATGTTATCCCCATACCACAGATGGGTACCAACCATGTTAACCCCATACCACAGATGGGTACCAACATGTTAAACCCCCATGCCACAGATGGGTACCAACCATGTTAACCCCATACCACAGATGGGTACCAAGCATGTTAACCCTGTACCACAGATGGGTACCGACCATGCTAACCCCATCCCACAGATGGGTACCAACCATGTTAACCCCCATCCCACGGATGGGTACCAACCATGTTATATATGCATATAACATCCATATTCTCCTCCTTCAAAGATCCAACCACTGCCATGGGCTGTCCATACAGCCCCTATTATAATCAATGATACTCGGGAGGGTGGGTGGGAATCTTTTCCTCCGCCGCTCACTACTGACGTCACTCTCCTTCCTGCCTAATAGTTTTCTAGCCCGAGCGCCTCCCCTGCTCCGGCCACTCCCCTTTTCTTAAAGGAGACAAATTATTTTTTCCTTACTAGCATGACTGTGCTGTCCACACCTGTCATGCCGTCCCTACGCTTATCCTTTTCTCTCCTTCTGCTCCGGGACTCTCTCTACCTATCACAGTTTCGAAGGCCATAAAATGCCAAAATAGCACAAAACCCCCCAAAATGACCCCATTTTGGAAAGTAGACACCCCAAGCTATTTACTGAGAGGCATGTTGAGTCCATGGAATATTTTACATTTTGCCACAAGTTGCGGGAATATTACAAACTTTTTTTTTTTTGCACAAAGTTGTCACTAAATGATATATTGCTCACACATGCTATGGGCATATGTGAAATGACACCCCAAAATACATTCTGCTGCTTCTCCTGAGTACAGGGATACCACATGTGTGGGACTTTTTGGGAGCCTAGCCGCGTACGGGACCCCGAAATCCAAGCACCGCCTTCAGGATTTCTAAGGGCATTCATTTTTTTATTTCACTCCTCACTACCTATCACTACCTATCACAGTTTTGACGGCCATAAAATGCCAATATGGCACAAAACCCCCCCAAATGACCCCATTTTGGAAAGTAGACACCCCAAGCTATTTGCCGAGGGTCATCTTAAGACTATTGAAAATTTTTTTTTTTTTGTCCCAAGGGATTGAATAATGACAAAAAAAATAAATAAATTTTTTTTTACAAAAAGTTGTCACTAAATGATATATTGCTCACACATGCCATGGTTATATGTGGAATTGCACCCCAAAATATATTCAGCTACTTCTCCCGAGTATGGGGATACCACATGTGTGGGACTTTTTGGGAGTCTAGTCGCGTACGGCACCCCGAAAACCAATCACCACCTTCAGGATTTCTAAGGGTGCAAATTTTTGATTTCACCCCTCACTACCTATCACAGTTTCGAAGGCCATAAAATGCCAAAATAGCACAAAACCCCCCAAAATGACCCCATTTTGGAAAGTAGACACCCCAAGCTATTTACTGAGAGGCATGTTGAGTCCATGGAATATTTTACATTTTGCCACAAGTTGCGGGAACATTACAAACTTTTTTTTTTTTGCACAAAGTTGTCACTAAATGATATATTGCTCACACATGCTATGGGCATATGTGAAATGACACCCCAAAATACATTCTGCTGCTTCTCCTGAGTACAGGGATACCACATATGTGGGACTTTTTTGGAACCTAGCCGCGTACGGGACCCCGAAATCCAAGCACCGCCTTCAGGATTTCTAAGGGCATTAATTTTTTTATTTCACTCCTCACTACCTATCACTACCTATCACAGTTTTGACGGCCATAAAATGCCAAGATGGCACAAAACCCCCCCAAATGACCACATTTTGGAAAGTAGATACCCCAAGCTATTTGCCGAGGGCCATCTTGAGACTATTGAATATTTTTTTTTTTTTTGTCCCAAGGGATTGAATAATGACAAAAAAAAATAAATAAAATTTTTTTTTACAAAAAGTTGTCACTAAATTATATATTGCTCACACATGCCATGGTTATATGTGGAATTGCACCCAAAAATATATTCAGCTACTTCTCCCGAGTATGGGGATACCACATGTGTGGGACTTTTTGGGAGTCTAGTCGCGTACGGCACCCCGAAAACCAATCACCACCTTCAGGATTTCTAAGGGCATTAATTTTTTTATTTCACTCCTCACTACCTATCACAGTTTTGAAGGCCATAAAATGCCAAGATGGCACAAAACCCCCCCAAATGACCCCATTTTGGAAAGTAGACACCCCAAGCTATTTGCTGAGGGGCATGTTGAGACCACTGAATATTTATTTTTTTGTTCCAAGGGATTGAATAATGACAAAAAAGAAAAAATATTTATTTTTTTACAAAAAGTTGTCACTAAATTATATATTGCTCACACATGCCATGGTTATATGTGGAATTGCACCCCAAAATACATTTTGCTGCTTCTCCTGAGTACGGGAATACCACATGTGTGGGACTTTTTGGGAGCCTAGCTGCGTACGGGGCCCCAAAAACCAATCGCCACCTTCTGGATTTCTAAGGGCGCAAATTTTTTATTTCACTCCTCACTACCTATTACAGTTTCGAAGGCCATAAAATGCCAAAATAGCACAAACCCCCCCAAATTACCCCATTTTGGAAAGTAGACACCCCAAGCTATTTACTGAGAGTCATATTGTCTGAACGAAAAAAAAGAGATTGATCGGTGGGTATGCCCACCATTAGAATACCTCCCTTCATCCACCCACTTCTAATGATGGACATACATGCACCATTTATATATGCCGAAGCATGGGGGCATCCTCCCGCAAAAAATGTATGCCGCGTACATACGTTCAAACTTTTCCATGGGCAAACCCTCCGTCGGAATTTTGACCGTATGTACGCGGCATTAGGAGCAAAATCGCTCCTCCACCCCTTATGCCCTCATGCTTCGGCATATATGCTCTTTTTTAACTGTGGTGGTGAAATCACCTCCTACAGCACTGGAGTCACGGCTTTATGTATCGTGGGAGCAAACGCTGTTGCTGTCAAGATAAATAAATCCGCGCTGCAGTTGAATGGCGTACCTGCTAAGCAAATTATGGTTAACGTTAAAACAAAGTAACATCACAGTAAAACCTTACCATACCATACCTGCAAAGCAAATGCCAAAAAAAACAGTAAAAAATAAAACATTTTTTAACACAACCTGTGCCTAAAATATATATATGCCGAAGCATGGGGGCATCCTCCCGCAAAAAAGTTATGCCGCGTACATACGTTCAAACTTTTCCACGGGCAAGCCCTCCGTCTGAATTTTGACCGTATGTACGCGGCATTAGGAGCAAAATCGCTCCTCCACCCCTTATGCCCTCATGCTTCGGCATATATGCTCTTTTTTAACTGTGGTGGTGAAATCACCTCCTACAGCACTGGAGTCGCGGCTTTATGTATCGTGGGAGCAAACGCTGTTGCTGTCAAGATAAATAAATCCGCGCTGCAGCTGAATGGCGTACCTGCTAAGCAAATTATGGTTAACGTTAAAACAAAGTAACATCCCAGTATAACAGTAAAACCTTACCATACCATACCTGCAAAGCAATTGCCAAAAAAAACTGTAAAAAATAAAAAATTTGAACACAACCTGTGCCTAAAATATATATATATGCCGAAGCATTGGGGCATCCTCCCGCAAAAAAGTTATGCCGCGTACATACGTTCAAACTTTTCCACGGGCAAGCCCTCCATCGGAATTTTGACCGTATGTACGCGGCATTAGGAGCAAAATCGCTCCTCCACCCCTTATGCCCCCATGCTTCGGCATATATGCTCTTTTTTAACTGTGGTGGTGAAATCACCTCCTACAGCACTGGAGTCGTGGCTTTATGTATCGTGGGAGCAAACGCTGTTGCTGTCAAGATAAATAAATCCACGCTGCAGCTAAATGGCGTACCTGAAAACATGAAAAATGGTTAACAATAACATAGTAAACAGTAAAGTATAAAAAATTAGAGAGAAGAGAGAGAGAGAGAGAGAGAGAGAGAGAGAGAGAACAATAAAACGACAACTATTTTTGGTTTTTATATTTTATATTTTTTTTGGTTTTTTTATTTTACTTTTTTTTTTTATACACTTTTTTTTTAACTGTAAACTGTAACGGTTCGGGTCTCTCAAAATGCGATGGCATCTTGGGAGACTCTGTGTTAGTGTGCCTAGCCTGTGAAATGCTGTACCCTACGCTAATACTTCACTAGTGTGTGGTAGCGTTCAAAACACTCACCCTGACAAAGACCAGGATTGCCAGGACAGCGTGGACAATAAGAACGGGTGTCACGCCTAAATCCGCGCTTGCTACAGACACAACATCTTTTTTGGAGGGTTCGTTGGGTAGGGGTACTCAGGAGGACATAAGAATAATGCCTCTCATGCAGCCGGCTTACTGCATTTGGTTGGGAATGGTGAGGTGCAGAACCCTCTGGATACAGAAGCTCTGTGACAACCTCTCTTTGGAAGAAAAGAAAGGTTAAAGTCCCGCCTGAAGTTTTGTATAGCACAAAAGCATTCGGCAAAGCCAATTGAAATAAGTAAGCAGACACTTTTTTGTACCAGCGTCTGGTCTTACGGGAAGTTAGATACGGCGCCAACATCTGGTCATTGAGGTCCACCCCTCCCATATTTTTGTTATATTCGTGGACACAGAGGGGTTTCTCCACAATACCAGTCGCCGTAGAAATTTGGACCGTCGTGTCTGCATGATGGGAGGTAAGAACGAAAACATTCTTATTATCCCTCCACTTCATAGCGAGCAAATTATTACACCGATAGCAGGCTCTCTCCCCCAGCCTAAGACGGGAATCTACAAGCCGCTGGGGAAAGCCCCGGCGATTAGGTCGTACGGTTGCACATGCTCCAATCTGATGATCAAATAAATGACTAAACAGTGGCACGCTGGTGTAATAGTTGTCCACGTACAAGTGGTACCCCTTTCCGAATAAGGGTGACACCAATTTCCACACTATCTTGCCAGCGCTTCCTATGTAATCAGGGCAGTTCTCCGGCTCTACGTAACTATCTTTACCCTCAATAACCATAAAGCTCCATGCATAGCCTGTGGCCCTGTCACAGCACTTATAGAGTTTGACCCCGTATCTGGTACGCTTGTTGGGAATGTACTGTTTGAATGACAAGCGACCAGTAAACTTAATCAGGGACTCATCAACGCAGACAACTTTTTGGGGAGTAAACAAGTCTGCAAAACGTTGGTTGAAGTGGTTTAATTTTGTAGACCTGATCGTATTCAGGGTCTCCACGTGGACGACAAAGTTCATTGTCACTGAAGTGCATGAACCACAAGATCTGCTCGTATCGTTTCCTGGACATGGAGTTAGAGAACACGGGCATGTGGTCAGCCGGATGCGTGGACCAATAAGCCCGCATCCTCGTGAATTTATGTGTGCCCATGTTGAGGGAAAGGCCCAGAAAGGTCTTAAATTCGGAGACCGTAACTGGTTTCCAATCTCTGGCAAGAGACGGCAACTGGGGATTAGCGGCGATGTGTTGACCAGCATATAAATTGGTTTGGTCCACAATAGATCTATAGAGATCTTCCGTGAAATACAGAGAATAAAAATCGAGTGGCGTAAAATCATCTGTATCCACCTGAATACCGGGTTGGGCAGTGAATGGGGGAAGTACTGGTGCTGCAGAAGTGGTGGGCACCCAATCAGGATTGGTGAATTCTGCAGGAAGGGCACTATGGGAACGACGGGCCTGTCTTCGTCTTCTTGGTGGCAGCGGGACACTACTTGTGCTTGCCACCTCACCAGCTTGAACTGCACTTATGGGACTCGCCACGTCACCACGTGATACTGCAGTGCTGGATGTACGTCCAGGGTGTACTAGGCAGCTGGTGCTTGCCAGTTCACCAAAAGGATGAGCGGCGCTAGTACTGGCTCTATACTCCATACGAGGGACTTGCGGTTCCTGCACCTCAACAACATCAGAAGATCGGGGTCGGGTACGCCTGACGTTAGCAGGGACCTCTTCTTCGTCGTCAGAGCTATCTGACATGGAGGCGCTGTCCGCTACAGGTTCGTATTCTGAGCCTGAATCTGACAGATCAGTGTCTTCCTCTTCACTATCTGTCATGCTCAGAAACGTGTAGGCCTCTTCATTAGTGTACCTTCGCTTTGACATTTTGGGCTCTAAATTTAGGGGTACAGTAGTGAGACTCACAGGTAAAAAAGCACCTAGCCTGTCAGCGACTGTATAAAACGCTACAAAAAAAACTGTTAGCGATCGCAGGGATCAGGCCTGACTCTGCAAACGCTGCAGTTATGTGTGTTGTGTTTTGTAAGTGACAGTGATCGATCGATACTGCACTTGGGTGGGCTGGGCTGGGCTGGGCTGGGCAGAGGGGCAAAACGCAGGTGCTAGCAGGTATCTGGATTGATCCTGCTAACAATGCGGTTTTTTAGAACCCTAAATTGCTGGGCACGCTAGTATAGATCTGATCAGATCAGATCAGATATTGATCTGTTCGGATACTATACCACTAAGGGAGGTGTATGCTTTGCGCGTGGGTGTTAGCGGTACTGGCACTAACCTAGCACTGCCTGGGGCGACGCAAACCCTTTCTGACCCTAAAACCAAATTTATATCACCCGCCGGGTGATCAGGGGGTTAAACCTTTATTAGGTAATAAATGGCGGGTGCCCTGATGCTATAAAAAGCGAACTACCAAACCAGCGTCACCCGTAACACTTATACGGTGATCACTGGTGAAAGGGTTAACTAAGGGCAATCAGGGGTTAAAACCTTTATTGGGTATTTATATGGGGGTACCTGACGCTAAATAAAAACCTGACGGGGAACCTAAATAACTAACTGGCTAACCAGCGTCACCAGTGACACTTATGCAGCGATCGCTGGTGAAAGGGTTAACTCTAGGGGCAATCAAGGGGTTAAAACCTTTATTAGGTTATATATCGGGGTACCTAACGCTATAAAAACCTGGCGTTGAACCTAAAAAAAAACTAGCTTCCTAGCGGGACCAGTGACACTATTGCAGCGATCAGAAAAACGATCGCTTAGTGACACTGGTAAAAGGGGGTGAAAGGGTTAACTGGGAGGGCAATCAAGGGGTTAAACCTTTATTAGGGGGGGGGGTAGGGGGCTACCCTGGACCTAAAGGGGCCTAACACTAGCTGCCCTGACACTTTTTACAGTCACAACTGACACTAAATGTAGTGATCAATAAATAAATGAACACTGCATTAGTGACACTGTGACTGGGGCGGGGCGGGGGGCCGATCAGGGGGGTGATCGGGGGGTGACTGGGGTGAAATGTGTGCCTATGTGTACCTATGTGTCAGTGGACTGTTGGTGCACTTACTTGAATGTCTTCACTCCGCGCTGTCCGGTCAAAAAGACCGCCACGAGGAGTGTGACATCACTTCCTCCTCCTGTGTTTACATTTTCACAGGGGAGGAAGTTCATCACTGGCCAGGAGCGATCGAGAGGGGATGGCCAGAAACCAACGGCCATCCCCTCATCACGGATCGCTCCTGGAGGGAAACGGACCGCCGTACCCCCACCCGCTGGAAGGCAGGCACGTAGATCTACGTGATTGTGCCTGCCTGTGCCATTGTGTTGACGCATAATGGCAATACGGCGGTCCTTAAGTGGTTAAAGGAGTTGTAAAGGGAGATTTTTTTTATTTTAACGCATTCTGTGCATTGGAATAAAAAACCTTAGCAGTCTCTCCAGCACCCCGTAATTACTTACCTGAGACCCATCTCTCAACAACGATGTCCACAAGTGTCTTAACCATCTGGGACTCTTCTCCTGATTGGCACACAGCATTTGGAGGCACAGCAACAGTGACATTGGGTCCCACGGCTGTCAATCAAAGTCAGTTGGCCAATCAGAAGAGAGCAGGGAGGGGCCCGGCCAGGGTGGGGCTCCATATCTGAATGGGCACACAGAGCGGTGCCCCCATAGCAAGTCACTTGCTGTAGGGGCACTCGACAGGAGGGAGGGGCCAGGAGCAGCGAAGAGGGATCCGAGAAGAGGAGGATCTGGGTTGCTCTGAGCCAAACCACTGCACAGAGGAGGTAAGTAATATAACATGTTTGTAAAGTCTTGTTTAAAAAAATAAATAAATAAATAACAATCACTTTTATTGTCTCAATCACTGCGCACAAATCCTGCCCCTTGGTTTTGGTCTGAAACTGGCAGCCCAGCAATAATGAGAAGAAGACCAGAGCACCTACACAGGCTTAATCAAACCATAAGGACACCCAGTTTTACATGAAAGCAATTCAATTGCTTTTATTCAGACAGTGAGTGTAAAGTAACAACACAAACCTGAATTGCATTTTTGTTTTTGCAATAGCAAAAGTGACACTAAAATGCTAGATCAACCTTCTGAGTGTCTAAATGCCGTGTGGCCTCTAAGGGAAGTGTGAGCATAGACATGTATCTATACAGGGCCGTCCTTAAGGCAGGGAAAAAGGGGAAGTTGCCCTGGGCCCTGTCATTGTTGTGGGGCCCAAAACAGCTGCCTCATACTTGCCAGCTATCCCATTTTAAATTCCCTTGTCCTTTGAAGTTTTATTCCTGTGCTGTGTCCTTATATCTGTGTGAAGTGCAGCTACTAATGCTGCCCAGCTCTGCCCTATTGTTGGGTAAAGATGACTCACCTGCAGACCCTGTGTTTACATATAAATAACCAGCATTCATATGTAAATAGCGGCAACAATACTAAGTAAATAGCTGCGGCTGGCGGCATTGATATGTAAATAAAGGTGGCATTTCTATATATATCATGCTCCTTTGCTGTGAGGAGGTGATGTGCTGTAACCTCTAGAAACTAATCAGTGAGCCATAATGTGTGCTGTAACCTCTAGCAACCAGTTAGTAAGCAGTAATGCTACGCTGTAACTGCTGGTAACCAATCGCAATTGCTGCCTGATCTGATACAGAAAACTGATTTTAGGTCTAGCTGCTATTTATAGTATGTCTCAGAGTAGGTGGAAAGGGAAATTGCATGGGGGGGGGGGGGCAAGAAAAATTTTGCCCAGGGCCCAATCTATGTTAAAGACGGCCCTGTATCTATAACGTTCCCAATTCCCGTTTCTCTCCTTAGCAGGGGAAACAACAGAAATCAATGAGCCAGAGTGGTCAGGTACAGGGCCGGTGCTACCACTAGGCAAACTAGGCAACCGCCTAGGGCGCACTGCTGCCTAGGGGCACCCGTCACTGGTTTCCGTCCATGTCTGCATGGTCTGCAGGCTGTAGCATGTAACTATCTCATTCTCCGGAAGCTGCTCCGTCAGGCTGGTAGTGTAATTAGAGGCGCAGTGCAACACTTGAGGTAGCGCTAGAGGAAGCAGTGCCGATGCTTCCTGTATAGCGCCACCTCCTGTCACATGGGCAGGGCAAAGGGGGTGGAGTCAGGGGTGGGGCCAATGGGGTGGCTAAATGTGATTTTGCCCAGGGTGTCAAAAAGCTTTGCACCTGCCTTGGTCAGGTATGACCACCAGTATTTGTATCGGTTTGCTCAGTACTTTCTATCAGATCTGGTGTAGAAAATGTGACCAGAATGTGATCTGTAAAAAGCTGGTCTGTGTGTAATGGGCTTTGGGCGTTTAGTATTTTAACTTTTAAGTTTTACTTTAAAGTTTTCATTGGCAATGTCCATGCAACAAGCAATTAGGTAAAATGTAAAAAAAAAAGTCCTTGTTTTGAAACAAACAAGTAGTATTAACAATACAAATACGGAAGAAGCATGCCTATTAACACAGCAGTTTTTAATTTTTTGAGCCTGCAAAACTTCCTTTTTTACCTATTGATCCTGCCAGTAGAAGCCATTATTTTTCCACTTCCTGTATGAGGCTTAGCTGTCCAGCAAAAAAGGTTGGGACAAACCATAAAATACTGCTAGCTCCGAGTTTGGAACTAAAACCTGTGGAACTTTCTGGACTAAGCTCACACAACCCTTATGGAAATTATTTGAAGACCATATCTAGGCTACAAATAAGAGACAGTGGTCTGGTAATGGTAAGCAGAAAATACTACAACTATGCGAAGATTTCCATTTTGTTTACATTAAAGCAACCCTGTTTGTCCCTTAAAGCAATCAAAACAGCATTTCCCTGCAATAGAAGATTTATTATACTCACTCACCCAACACCCCATGTTTCCTACCTCTATCCCAGCTCTTCGGCTTCTGTCAAATTCTATTTCTTCAGCCTTTGACACTTCTGGCGTCAAAGGCTGTGGCAGGGGACACAGGGGATACCCGTGCCCCCTGCCATCATTCTCTGACCCTGATGTCACTGCTGTGTGCTGTAGTGATGTAGGGTAGGATGATGGAATCAAAGTGGTGGGGCACACAGGCATCCAGCAATTCCAGATGTATTAAATGCTGAAGAGACCTACCGAAGCTGAAGAGCATGGACAGAGGGTAGGTAGGAGACTTGGGCATCTGGGGAGAAGATACCTCTTCTATTGCAGGGAACTCTATTTGGGATGTTGTAAAGTACCAACAGGGCTGTTTTAATCTATAATCTGTATAATCACAATCTGAAAAAAAATCTTCACGTTGTGGGTGCGTTCTTTTTTTTTATAATCAAAAAGGTTTTTATTTATTAAGACAGTACCAACTACAAAGAAGTACAAAAGAAAGAACAAGTACAAAAGCTTTTTCCCATTCCATTATACCAGTAAACAAAGCTAAATACAACTGGCATTCCATGCAAATTTGGTACATTTTTAAACTGCATCTCTGTTCTGTAAAGCTTCCCATGTCATCTCCACTTGAACCTTCCCAATCCTCCCTTCCAAATGTATGGGGTTTGAGTAGTGGGTTTGTGTGACCCATAGGAAGCTATACAGCTCACCCACATCTCTCCTATGTTCCCTAGGAGCTCCCTATCTATACTCAGGACGTGGGGCATTGCAGTATCCTCATCGGAATGAGCTCCCTTGGGTATAACCCAGGGACATTAAGCCATGGAGACCAGAGTTTCTCATATTTATTAATTCAACCCCTATGCTGGTATATGTTCCTTTCCAAGGGGAGCGTGTTCACCATATGAGTCACCCACGTTTTAACCGATGGAGGGGTTATAGATTTCCAACTTAAAAGAATGACCTTCCTGGCCTGAAATAGGACCCTGGAAAGAGCCACTTTGGTCATTTTCTCAGGTATCACCTCTTCGAGGATTCCACGTAAACAAGGAATAAGATTCAAGGGAACATTAACTTGGAAGACTCTATTAAGTGTAGAGATAATCTCACTCCAATAGTGATGTAACTGGACAGCACCAGATGAGATGGATAAGGTCCCAGATGCTTGCCTATATTTACAACAGAGTGGCTCAGAGATTCTATCCATTCTGTGAAGCTTCGCTCGGGTTTAATCTGGGTAAAATGTACAGTGGCAATACTTTTCCATTCTGTTAAAAGCACGTGGTACCTCTGAGATATGAAATCTTTTGTTTTGGTCGCAGACTGAAGTAGGTGAAAAACAGGGTTGGGTGAAAGTGACCAATATGTCACATTACAATTGTAAGTAATAATAAAACACGTGGGATGGTAGGGCAAATTTCCATTGGAGATCCAGAAAAGACATCAACCTTCTGTGTTGGAACACCTGGGAGAAAAGTGTTACCCCCCCAGGCATGTCTACTGGGTCCCTTCTGGATTTTAGCGAGTTCAGCATATGTATTATTTCCCCAAATTGAACTATATACAGTATAACCCATCGCTCACTTCAGTTACTTCACTTTATTACAGATTTTCTGGATTAGTGGATAGGTAGGCTTTTGCTTATTGGGTTTCTGAAGTAAATGAGCCTCCATTACCTCGGGGATGGAATTTGCACTAGTGGCAATAAGTTGGAGGCAAGTAGAGGAGCCTTCGGGGGCAGGGGACATAGAACCTCTGAAGGGTAGAGTCCTGGGGAAAAAAAGTGTTGGAACTCCCACCCAAGATCCACTCCCCCACCAAAAAAAATAAATGATACGCTCATATGCACGAACGCTTCAAAAGTGGTATTTTTCGTATAGTGCATATGAAGCTTAACTGTTAGTACATAAAAAAAAAATACTCAATAAATATAAATACGGTAATTCTCTGAATAATCAGCATTCATTCAATTGTGCTTCCATGCAAATATGAACATCATGTTCTGATCTTTATTGGGGAATGTTATTTTGTATACAGAGTGTTTATGTGGTGAATTTACACTTTTTATTGAACAGAGTTTGGATAACACAGGGTTAAATCGAAAGTTCATAAATGAACTGCACATTATCTGGACAGAATGCTTGGGGAGATAGTGATGTGTTCCTGCTTAGGAGATGTATGTTAGCTTGGGGGGGCTGCAAACTCTGCAGGGGCTCCAACACACACTCGCTGCTATTCCAACCCTTCACATATTTCCACATAAACTTCCCTCCTGGCATTAAACTTTGCCAGGTATTGTGCTCAGCTTACCACCCCAAACTGATGTTCCTCCCTCAGCTCACCTCTCTCCCTGCATGTCCTGTGAGCAGAATAGCTGATCTACCCGTCAGCTAGACCTAGACCTGATCTACCCATCAGCTAGCTGTGATTGACAGGTAGATCGAAGCGGAAGCTGTCATGGGGCCCCCTACTGGCAATGCCTTAATGGTCAGGTGTGCGGCACTTACTATTGTGAGCTGTGTTGGCAGCTGCTGGTGTAGCACACAGCTCACATACTTCAAAGTCTTGCATGACGCGGCTGCTAACGGGAACTGAGTTCCTGTTGTAGAAAAAGTACAGGAACTCCGTTCCCATGCGTTCCCGCAGGACTTGAGCCCTGATTGGAGTTGACTATATATAGGCTATATAGGAAACCCAAGGGTTTGGGAGGGAAAGACCTCCACCTTCTTTAGGGAGTTGTAACTGTTCCAGTTTAATTCTGGGGGGGGGGGCACCCAAAAGCAACAGCCTACACAGGGAAATGGCCATCCAAAAGATTATCAGGGGGATTGCAACAGGGGAATTATAAAGAACATATAAAAGTTGGGACATAAGTATAATTTTAGATTAATTTTCCCCGCCAGGGACATTTTGAGGGTGGGTGCTTTCTAAGCCCCATGCTGTGTAACCTTCTCTTTTTATGCATGTAGACTGTGTTATAAAGAAAGCCTGTGTTTTACCCCTTGCAGCACAACAGGTCCTTGTGAAAACATAGAAGAATTACACATGTGAATGCTGTTATACTTTCCAAAAGATTTGTACTTCTAGCTTTCCAGTCCTCAGGTTTACACAGTCCTGGCACACAGCAAAGCCAGGTGGATGGCACTTTCCCTGTTGCAATTATACATGTCAGAAGGGAATACAAGGGGGATAGTGGTATCCTTTCTCCACCCCAACCTGCTAATGGAAATCGAAGGTGCAGTAGGAGAATGATATAGGTTATCCCTCTGCTCAATCTGCTCCCTTCCTTTAATAGCATGCTGCTTCTCAGCAAATTTTCATGCAGCACACTTGACTGGATCCCACACCTGCCCCTCCCTCTATCAGTCTGAGCTCTGCTGTACAGGGGCTGCTACCAAGAGCAGATTTTTGGATCAGAGACAATGGTCACCGGGACCGATAGTAAAGTGAATCTCCCCAACATGGACACAGACTTTAATAAAAATCACATTACATCCAAAACTAGACAAAAGGTATTTCTTTACATACACTAAAATGTATGTACTTTATATGTTATGTTCCCCTGCCCAACAGCACATGCTCTGTTTCCTTTACCCCAATGTGTTTTTTGAGTATAAATTGAGTATAAAGTTTACATAATCTTACATGTTGATTTATCTCAATAGATGCAGCTTTGGATGTCCTCGCTCCTTCCCCACAAAGGGCCTTTGTCACCAACAACACCGTTCTCAACTGCACTTTCTCGGTGGATAAACAGCCACTCGATTTTAGCTTGCTTGCCATATCATGGAGCTTCCAGGAAAAAGTCCTCCTGCGATATGACAGTAAAGGCTTCTCTACCCAAGATCCCAGAATGTCCTTCCATGTGGAATCGCTGGGGGACGGATGCGCCTCACTATACATATCCAACGTGACCATTCTTGATAGGGGCACCTATGTATGTACCGTTATCTACAGCACTGAAAGCAAGGAGAAGAAGATTTTATTCAAAGTGTTAGGTAAGGGCAAATAATCAATGTCAGGTTAAACATTTCTTTCATGTTTAGCTTTTGGGGAAACGCAATGCAATAACAATGTAATAACTTCTGTATACGGTAATTGCCAAAAGAATGAAGTCAATTTGATTTGTAAGTTGACAACATTTGGTTTGGGGTGTCTACTTTCCAAAAAGGGTTAATTTTTGTCAGTCAGCATTGAAACCTGAAAAATAGCCTGTAAAGAAGAAGGTGTAATATGCTGGTATTGAGGTGGTTAAGGAATATACATCTGAGAGTCTTTTATATTGACCTATAACTTAACCCACATACTGTACATCTCAAACTCTCAACTTCCATTTATATTCCATAACTCCTACTGTAACGGAGTTACCTTCATAAAAAGTGAATGCATTAATGTAGAAGAAGATACCACTCAGTTAGACACCAAATTCCCTAATTTAGCATTGTGACTACTAAAGATTATCTAAAACCACGTTAAAAGTGAGAATTAAAACAGCAGATGCTGTGAACCTTCTGTTTAAACATGTGGTGATGGCTACTGTGTGCATGTAAAGGGTTAACTGCTTAGTTGACCTATCCCAGAGATGATCACTTAGTTTGATGGCACTTAGATTATTGTCCCCCAAATTGGAAAATCTCCCTGCAGGGTAACGCTGAGATTGTGTAATCTTCAAGTGTAGCACCATACTAGTGTCGAGGAGCCTGCTCGGTGAATTTTGTTGGATCCTCTGTAGTTAGAGGAGCAGGGGTTGATTATTCAGGGCTGCTCAGTATCTCACAGGTTGCTGCTTTGATTGCTCCCCCCTGTCGTCTAAAGTATTCTAGAGTCATAGTGGAAGATAGCATAGAGTGGGCAGACTAAATATATATATTTTTTAAACTCTTTATTACAAATTATTTTCTTACAATTAAATTTACATGATTTTTACATTTTGTTTTCTTTGAGGTATTAACATATTTTCCTATTTTCATATCCATTCACTCTTACATCTCATTCTTCCCATTCATCCGTCTTATAGTCACTATTTCCTTTCTTCTTTTATTCACTTTATGCTATATATTCAGGTCTTCCTGCATCCGTTGTTAGATATGATCTATTCCACTTTGCCCAGATCTTTTCATATTGCTGCACATTTCCCCTATGTTCATACATTTATTCTTTCCTGTTGTACAACTTGGCTTACTGCCCTCACCCATTGACTTATTGTCGGTGGCTTTGGCTGGATCAATTTTTCCCCTATCTGTTTTCATGCCAGCAATAATACTAATAATAATAATAAAAATATCCTAGTGTATCTCTTCTCCATTCAGAACTCCCAGTAAGCATAGTTCCACTGTGGCCTTAATAGTTTTATTTAAGACTTTTCCTACTTTCCTGACCACCTGTTGCCAATACTTCCCTACGCCCCCACACTGCTACGTCAAGTGAAGGAAGTCTCCCCCCTGCTGCCCACATCTTGTGCAGTTTGGGACTGGCATCCACCCCATCCTATACAATCTAATCGGGGCCAGGTATGTCTGATGTATTATATTTAATTGTATTATCTTGATGTTCATTGCTGGGGATACCTTCAGGTGGGAGGAACATATTTCATCCCACTCCTGGTCACTCATATCTGGAATAACTACCTGCCACTTATCTCTTACTCCCATCGGTTCTCCACTTATTTTACTCTGTAGTAGGTGTGAATATATTTTGGATATCAGTCCCTTTGGTCCCTGCAATCTTAAAATGGAAGTAAACTCCCCTATCCTTTTCAGCCAAGGAAGCTGCCATCTTTGCCTCTGTTTAATCTTCAACTGCTATGGTGCTACACATGTGATTCGTTATGACACCAGCCATTGGATGGTTTGATAGTTTGGCTGAGAGCACAGCCAATGTGCAGTTAGCATTCCCGGCATGCCTTTTTTTTTTAAACTGTTTAAATCCATGGGTTTACTTCCACTTTAAGATGCCTATAAGAGGATATTTGGATATTTTTAATTCCTTTCTTCCAAATTTTACCTGTAATACATGTCTGAACTGTAAATACCTATAAAACTGTTCACTTTGGAGGTCATATTGTTTACACATGTTCTCATATGGCACTATTATATTATTATTATACATCTGACCAATAGTTATTTTTTTTCTGTTTCCAGAATTTGCTATCTTTGAACCCCCTTCTAATTCCCCTAATGTTGGGTTGTTCCATAGGGCAGTTTCTGGTGGGATATCTTTGAATCCCGTCAGTTTTTTTGCCCTCTTTCCAAACTGATCTGGCCAGTTTTAGAAGGGGGATTTTTTACTCCGACCATTCTTAAATCTGTCATTTCTAATCCTAACAAGTAGGTCTCCTACCTGCATTTTATTTAGCAAATATTCCTCCACCCTCGTTCCTGCATTACCCATGTTCCAATGTTTTAATTGCCCTGCCTGCCAGATAATATAAATATGAATCTGGTATTGCCAACCCTGCTGCAGTTTTAAGTCTTTGTAACATTGTGAGTTTTAATTTGCATCACCCATATGCCCAGATAAACCTGGTCAGTTGGAAATTTAATTTTTGAAATATATATTTTGGTATCCTTACCACAGAATGCACCATCACATATAGGCACTTCAGCAATATCATGGATTTAATCAGCTGTATTCTCCCTGCCATTGATAACCGTAATTCTTTCCATATTCCCAGTTTATTCTTCACATATTCTACCAATGGGTCTATATTTTCTTTAAGAGCTTCCTCTGGATCCAAAGTGATATTTATTCCTAAATATTTAAATGTTTCAACTATTTTTAATGGGTTTTGAGGTTCCCCTTCCTTTCCTGGCCTCAACAGCATCAATCTGCCAGTTTATTTTAAGCCCAGAGAATATCCCAAATGTTTCTATTATTTTCATTGCCTCCCCCAGTGAAGTATGTACATCTTCCATATATAGTATGATATCATCTGAATATAAGCATATATGTTCAATCTTTTCCCTCACTCTAATCCCTTTATACATTTTGGATTGTCTAAATTTGTTGGCCAATACTTCTATTGCCAGAGAGAATAATTGGGGAGACAGCAGGCACCCCTATCTTGTTCCCCTCTATAGTTTTATTGTGGGGTTTAACATTCCATTTATTAATAGGTTGGCGCATGGTTGCTTATACATTATTCCCACCCATTTTCTAAATCCTTCCCTGAATCTAAATACCGCCTGAAGAAACTCTCATTCTATATAGTCAAATGCCTTGGCCGTATACAACAAAGCCAAGGCACTTGATTCCGGGAAATACTCCCCCAGCTGTACCATAAACTGAGTTCTCATGATATTATTTGTGGTGGACTTCCCCGGCATAAATCCTGTTTGGTTTTCTGATATAATAGATAGAATTACCTCATTAAGCCTTTTTGTCAGTATTTTTGCCAGTATATTATAATCAATGTTTAATAATGATATAGGTCTGTACGAAGCACACTCAGTTCTATCTTTGTCTGGTTTTGGTATCAGTATAACTGTTGCTTCATACATAGAGGGAGGCATTTCTCCCTGGAGGAATGTCTCTCTATACATCTTGGTTAGTGTCGGGTCCATAATATCCACATATCGCTGGTACATTTCCAATGTTATGCCATCCGGTCCAGGCGACTTACCCTTTCCCATAGAGTCAATGGCTTCTTTTACTTCCTCTATTTAAGGGATATGCAATTAGCGGACCTCCAGCTGTTGCAGAACTACAAGTCCCATGAGGCATAGCAAGACTCTGACAGCCGCAAGCATGACACCCAGAGGCAGAGGCATGATGGGACTTGTAGTTTTGCAACAGCTGGAGGTCCGCTAATTGCAGATCCCTGATCTATTTCAATATCTTTCTCCATCTCCACTTTTTGTTCTTATGTTAACTTCAGGAATTCTAAATCTTCTAAATATTTCTCTATTTCCTCTCTTGTACGTGTCAATGTTGATGTATACATTTTATCACAATATCTATGGAAATATATGTGTAGATACATTTCAAATTTTCAACTTTTGAATAAATTTATATAAAAATACTACTCTTTATACTTTTGAGTCTATTTGGTGCATTTAAAGTCCCAAAGTCCCCATTCATCCTCTTCTAAAATCTATGGAAAGTTTCCAGAATATCCTCCACTATGTCAGCCATCTCCCCTTTCTCATTTCTCACCTCTGCAATAGCTAATGTTGACATTTGTTGTTTTATCAGATAATTTACTATCTTATTGGCTTGGTATGCTTGCTCAAAGTTTTTTTTTATTCTAACTGGAACCTCTTACATTTAGCCTTAACTATCAGTTGATTTTTATATTGACGCGATTTTCCTGCCCATCTTATTTGGTTTATATTTGAGGGGTTTTCAATAAACTCTGCTTCCGCCTGCCTACATAACTCCCCCAGTTCCTCTTCTTCTTGTCTATTTGTACATTTGATATATGATATTGTGGATCTTGTTATCCCTCTTAAATATGCCTTAAACGTGTCCCAGGTTATACCATCCATTGTTCTATCCCCACAGGCTTTCAGAAATACTACCATTTGCTCAGGTATTCAGTCATTTGGTCCAATCTGGGTTAACCAATAGGGTTGTATTCTATATCCCTGCCGTCTTCCTCCAGGGAAATTCAATTCAAATACCAGCCTAGAGTGGTCAGACACCGCCCTCAGCGTATATGTGTCTGATTGCACCATTGGGAGTATTTTTTCATTCCTCAGGGCCAGGTCTATTCTAGACATGCATTCTCTACCTAGTGCAGTAGACTCAGGCTTCCGGGTTCCTAATCCTCCATAGATCCACCCATCCTACCTCATTTAGAAAATTTTCCAGACCTTTCTCCTTTGAGTTTTTTTGTTTTTTTTCCAAAATCTATCCATCTTTGGGTTTAATCACATGTTAAAATCTCCCATACATATAATATGTGCATCTGGGTATTCTGACATAAATAACATTGCTTCCTTCAGTACTCCCATTGTAGCCAGTGGGGGGTTATATATCCCCATTATAACAACTGGCAGTAAGTGCAGGGCAAAGACAAAAACATATCGCCCATCTGGGTCCCTCTTTGTCCTGATGCACTCCCACGCCACCACAAGATGCACCATTAGGAAGACCCCTCTTGAAAAAGTTGTATGCCATGAATGATATGACCATTGTATCCAGGGCTTTCTTAAGTAATCCAGTCTTTCTTTAACCATATGCATTCCTTGGATACAGATTATTTTAGCCTGTAGTTTTCTGACCTGTGCACGTTTTAATTGCATGCCCATACCTTTCACATTCAATGACAAAAAGGTACAATGGTTAGCCATGTTTACCCATTCTTATCCATTCTTTAACCAGGAAGCCTTATTTTCTATATCTCCTTTTTTTCCTTAGTGGCCATACTCTCGTTTCCCCTCCACTCATCCATTCACCCTTCTTGCACATCAACAATTTTAGGGCATTACCAACATATTACATCTGCTCTTATATTGTTTCAGCCTTTCTACTCCTCGATCCTCCCCCTGGACCTCTCAGGAGAGGAATAACAGAAGGATGCAAACAATCTTCACTCCAAAAAAAGGGGAAGAGAAATAAAGAAAGGGGAACAAAAAGAAAAGAAGAACAGAGAGGAAAAAAAAAACAACAACCCCCCCACCCCCTCCCCTCTACTGTGTTTACCTGTGCTTAATTTTATATATCAGTTTAACATCAAAGTGCTATCTCCAAACAACTCCCAATGGGGACACATCAAACACCCCTACAAGCAAATAAATAAAACACCCCCTCCTCCCTTTCTCCCCCGTTCCCCCGCATATCCCCCGCCTTGAACATTGGACTGGGGGCATAGGGGGGAATCCCCCTCCAAAAAAAAGGAAGGAAGGAGAAAAAAATAAATGTTTTTTCCTCTCCTTCTCCCCCCCCCCCCTTTTCCTCCTATATTTCTCCCTTCTTTCTCTCTTATTTTCCAGTACATTGTTCCGATAACGTCTTTATCCTAGGATATCTCACAGCTCCTTATTTCCCATTATTAGATGCAGGTTTAACTGTCCAAAACCATCCTCTGGCTTGCTCCGGTGTGTTAAAATAGATAGTCTTTCCTCCTTCATGGATATGCCATAGAATCAGGGGCGTAACTATAGGGGGTGCAGCAGTCGTGACCGCAACTGGGCCCTATGCTGCAGGGGGCCCATGCAGCCCCCTCTAGATATGGCTGGCAGCAGCATAGGCAGCTAGGGGTACCAGTGCACCATGCACACGGATGGCTGGAGGTGGAGGGTGACTAGCAGAGCTCCATGCTCGACTATCGCACTGGCTGCTCTTTAGTTGTGCATCCCCCCGGCCGGCTCCTCAAAGTACCCCTCTCCTGCTCCATGCATTGCCGCTCAGTCCGATGTCTGTTCTCCCCAGCCAGTGGTGGAACTACAGGGCTCACAAAGGTCATACCTGTGACCACGCCCTGGAGTTCCACTGCCGGACTCGGAGGGAAGGGCCCTGGCTGGGGTTCAGGGGGGCCCTTTATGGTTTCTTGCATCGGGGCCCTGAAGGTTTTAGTTACGCCACTGCATAGAATACTCTATTCCTGCTTCTCTCAATTTTATTTTTATGTCATAAAACGTTGCTCGCTGCTTTTGTAATTCTAGAGAGAAGTCTGGGAATATTGACACTTTAGTGTTCTCATAGTGAATCTTTCCCTTTTGTCTTGCTTTCTGCAGAACCGTATCTTTGTCTCTGCAATTCAAAAGTTGCGCCAACAACGGTCTAGGGGGGAAACCCAGGTTTTGGTAGTACTGCAGGAACCCTATGTGCCTGTTCAACAGAAAATGCTGTTGATACTTCCATCTGGAAATGTATTTCTCAATAAAATCCCCTTATTTAAACCCCTCCACTTTCTCCAGTAGACCTATTCTTAAATTATTGCGGCGCATGTGATTGTCAAAATCGTCTGTTTTCTGCTTTTCTACTGTTGATATCCTTCTGGGCATATGGGTTACCCTGTTTTCAACATCTACCATCCTGTCTCTGATACTTTGCATGTCCTGCCTGATTAGTCCTATATCCATTTTTATCTCATCCATTTTACCTGTCAGGCCCGTGCTGTTTGCGTGGATGGCTGCCATTAGTTGCGTGTTCATCTGCTCCAGTGTCCGTTTAGATGACTTTTCCGGCTTTTCAAGCTGAGGTTGAGGCATGCTGGGCTTCTGAGTGTCAAGCGCTGATAATCCGCCACTCCTTGCCTGCGGCGGGCTCCGCACACCATCCGCTTTGTCCGTCCTTGCATACTCTCTAAGGTGGTCTGCTGCCGATTGTTTGCTACTCATCTCGCCGCTGGGCTCACTTGTTTTTCGGCTTGCGGGTTGCGGTAGAAATTGTTAATCAGGATACTGTCAGAGGCTGAACTTGGAAGCTCCCGCTAATCACATCCAACCGTGTCAGTGGAAGTCACGCCCTGGTCAAACTGGCAGACTAAATATTTATGGGACTCCAGCCAATCCATGGGGAGATGTGCCCAGTACGTGGTGAAAGAGCCCATAAATAGTCTGAGGACTGAGCAGCAGAGTGCAGAGTTCCTGGGTCCAATCATATTGCAGGAGACCTCTGAGCAGGGGCAGATTTCTAGAAAGAGCCATCAGGAAGACACAGAGGTCCCAGCTGGTCTTAGCTGGGGGCCCATTAACAAGCTTGAGTCCTGGAATCAAGTTGGATCTGGAAAAGCTCATTGGAGAAAGTTGGTGGGAAAAAGTCCATCTGTCCTATAGTGGTGGGAGTCTACATCTTCCTTGCTAGGAAGAGCATGGTGGATAGCAGCAGGAGGAAACTGATGATGTGGCCATGTGAGGAAATGACCCCAGATTTGAACAGTTAGTGGCTGTGTGTAACTTTTAATCTCTGTTAGGAGTACTAGTCACTGTCAACTTAGAGATGCTGTGGGATATTTGTTTTTGTACAGTACAGCCAGAAAGTTAAGGAGTCATCAAGTTGATTAGTTCTGCAGTTTTTTTGGAGTATCCCATGCTCCTTCTCCCTATCCAAGTTCCACATTCCTAATACAAAACCTAAAAATAAATCCGTAAACTCTTTTTGGAGCCAGTGGAAGAATGAAGAAAATGCTGTGTGCCTGGCTACGAGCGCTCTAAGTGCAGAAATAGAGCGAAATTCCCAAGCAGCTCTTTCAGGGTGTGCTGCAAAAGTATATACATTCCACTTCATATACTGTTATTTGTGTTCCCTTCAGCCAGACCTCGAATATACACACTTATCACAAAGGACCATAGAAATACAGAGAGCATCCTAACATGTAAGGCCACTGAATTCTTTCCTCCGGATATCTGGATAACATGGTACAGAAATGCAGAAGTCCTGAGAAATGAGTTAATGGGAAAACCACAAATGTATAAAGATGGAACATACCAAATGGACAGCTCTATCACAATCACATCAACCAATGAAGACCAGAAACAGATCTTCTCCTGTAGAGTCCAACACGATTCTCTACAAGAACCTCTGCAGATGAACTTCCAGCTCATCAATGAAGGTATGAATACTCATCCACTCTTCATGTCAAACATTTTTAAATCTAAGTTCAGTGCCCTAAACTGTGTAATAGAAAAGTGAATGGGCACATGAGCAGGATGAGTTGGTAGAGAGAGAAGGGGAAGGGATGTGGTGGCAGGAAATTCTAAGAGAGGTCCAAATGAGGAGTTTTATTATGGGACTGTTAGGCTCCTTTTACATGGGGCAGATCTGCAAGCAGATTCCCTGCTGATCTGAGCCAAGTGGGACGGATATCACATCCGTGTCCATTCAGTAGGCTTCTGCTGATCTAGTCCACCAAAATGGAAAATTATGTATTCATTTCCCTTTTTTTTTCTTAGCGGACCTGGATGGACTCAGAGATAGGCGGGTGTAAACAGGCACAAGCAAGTTTACACCTGCCTGTCCATAGGGCTCCATGTACCTAATAAACCTCCATGAAAACTGACAGGCGGATCTGCTTTGAATGCCTGTGTGATAGGGGCCTTAGGGCACAGACCAGTCAGGAACATTGCTTCCCCCCCCCCACTTATAAGTTAGGAGTGAAGGGCTGACAGGGGATGACAGGGGATGGAGTTTTAAGTCAAAGGCGGAGGACGGCCCTTGATGGTGCCAAATATTGTAACTCTTTTTGTTTGAGTGACTTTTAAAATGCAGTAGTCAAGTATATTTTAGTTTTATAGAAGTTTAAAGGATATGTGAATCTTAAACATGCATCTCAATTCATAGCAATTTTAGCACTACCCTTATAGGAGCAGATGGTTGTATTGGGTCCTCTGTTCTTACCTTGACCTCGGCATTGACCTCAACACCACTCACTCTTTGGGTTTGCATGCCAATAGACAAAAACTGACAATTTTTGGTTAGTACCTTAGAGTCACCCTGAAATAAGGGCCGAGACCTTGGGGTAGAATAGCAAAATGTATTAAGAATATGAATACACAAAAAAGGACAGAATATTTCTTTCAAATATTTTTTATTGAAAATTAAGTAAAAAAGGCAAAACACAATGACAGTGGATTTAAGGACTCAATAAAAAGACACCTGTAGATAAGACACAGGTAGATATGACACATGTAAATTGGAACAAATAAACAGATGAGCAGTTTTTGCTCATTGTAATATTCTCATAAGCTTTGTGCCGTGACTAAATAAGTTGTATATACTTATAATAACCTATATTATGCTAGTGTATCCCAGTAGAGATTGGAGTCCAATACTACAAAACATGTGTCATTCAAACCAGCCCCCCCCCCCCCCCCCAAAAAAATAAAATAAAACTAAAACTAAAGCAGTGAGACAATACTACTTTCCAAAAGACTTTACTACAAGGTTAATATCCCACTCTCCGACTCCACAGTATTTGTAGAAGCATGTCTTCTTAAGTGATGAAAGGGGATCCCCTTTAACATAAGGGCAATTCCAGGTGAACTCCTGTAGTGATCAAACAGCAGTAGCACTCCAATGAATCAGCAGATTTTAGCTAGACTCAGACAGCAGCAGTCAGCAGGTCATTATCTAGATCAGTGAGTATTAATTTGTGATCTGCCCAACTTTTTCTGCTCATCAGCTATCCTTATTGTTAGTGTATTTTGTGTGGCTCAAGACAATTCCTCTTCTTCCAATGTGGCCCTGGAAAGTCAAAAGTTTGAACACCCCAGCTTTATAATATACTAGGTGCATCGACTGTATAACTAGACAGCAAATCTTCATAAAGGTACCACTATAAATCAGTACAGGGAGGGCCAAGATACAGATGTGCCATCCTGTGATATCTTGCCTGAAACTTAGATATAAAAGCATGTGAGAGGGGCTTTGCGATTGCCTAGTAATGGCATCACGAGCAAAAGTCCCTACCCCTGCTCCTGTCCTGCTAGAACACTGTCCCTCCTGCTGAGACCAAACCCTCTGCCGTATTGTAACCCACTCCATGTCAGAGGCCTCCACACAACATTCCTGGCCATTAAACTTTATATCCCAATGAAGGAATGTCCACACATATAAGTTAAATTGCTGCACTTTACTGATGGAATTCAGGGAATGGCATAATAGTCACATCACATCAACATTCAGTCATTTGACAATACTTAGTCAATCACATTTAGCGGACGGTCCACAGTAGTCATATGTGAAAGCATATGCAGCACTTTTAGCAACCATATCCCTATACAGTCACTAGCCACCCAGGGTCATTAGTACTCACAGGACTGTTCTCTCTGTAGTCACCTCCTCCATAAGTGTACATCTCCTTGTATCCTCCAATCTGCCCTAACCCCCACCATAGGGGTCAGAAAGTCTACAGCTGGCTCTTCCTCAGTGCAAGTCTACTCCTCCCAGCCTCCTGTCCTGTCCAGGGTCTATTCATGCTGGTTACATCTGCGTTGGTGTAGGGTGTTCAACTCCCATGCCCCAAGCTCTCTTTGGCTCCTCCCAACCTGGTCTATATCTGTGCACGGACTCACCCATGTTATCACTGTAGGAGGACTCTAAAAGGGATCTAGCACCTGATGACACCGTCTGCTGTAACCAGACACTATTCTGGTGCAGAGCCACCTAGTGGCAAAATAGCTAGCTGCACCTACCTACAGAATAAGCAAACTGTAGTGTAGGGGTCTCCTAACGTACTAAACCAAGGGGCGGATTCCTGTCCTTTAGACTTCAGGGGGGCCGGAGTGGCCAGTGGAAGTAGAAAATGCCTCATCGCCAGTGGGAGTAAAAAAATTACATAGTGTCTGTAGTCAGTAGAAGAAGGAATAGTGCCCTATCATTGGTTTTAATGGGAGAAATAGTGTCTAATTGTTTATATAAGTGGGAGGAATTATGTCCCATTGCTGGTGTCAGTGGGAGTAATAGTGTCTCGTCACTGGTCTCAGTGGAAATAAAAAATGCCCCATTTATGGTGTCAGTGAGAGGAATGGTTCCCCACTACTTGGTGTCAGTGGAAAGATTGGTGCACCCTTGTTGACACCAGTGGGAGGAATTAGTGCTGGATAAAGGCAAGCAAAGGGCTGTATTCGGCCCACGGGCCGCAGTTTGGAGACCACTGCTGTAGATCATAAGGATTAAAAAGCACTTTACAATTGGTTCAATAACTTTCATTTTTATGGTCTACATACAGGAAGGCAGGACTCTCATAGCCATGGTGAGTTTTAGAATTTTGTTTATTTGTGATGTTTATTATTTTTTACAGATATAGAAACTTCATTCAATGTGGTCACTGTGGTCTGTATTATTCTGGGTTTAACAGCAATCGCAGTTGGGATCGGGATTTGTTTGTGGATTCGAAAAAAAGGTAAAACACATTAAAACTCTACAGATTGATGTGCTTTCGAGTATGAAAATTATATTGCATCCTTTCTCAACCTTTTCAACTCAGAGGAACCCTTGAAATAGTTCTCTGGTCTCGGGGAACCCCTGATAAAAAATAGAAATCTACAACTCATGATACATTAGTGTGATGGTCAGTGGGAAGAATGGTCCTTACACTTGTGGTCATTGGGAAGAATTACCACCTTGGCTAAAAAGATCAATGGTGTGAGTGGGAACTTATATGAGAGGCAGAAATTGCCCAATGCTTAAGGAACCCCTAGCAACCTCTGGAGGAACCCTGGTTGAGAATCACTGGTATATTGTGTCCTTATTGAATATTTATGCCAGATGTATATTATTCTTTGCCTATAAATTAATTTACATTTTGAGCCACTCAGTAAATAAAAGGTAAAGTTGCCAATATTCAGGATTCAGTCTTTGTGATCACTCAGTGATAATGAGTTCCCAGCTCAGGAAATGTTCATGTGCATGTACCTAATTCGTGGGCATTTTTTTTTAAATTATTACTACATTTTAAATAAAATATTACAAAATAATATAATCTAATACAAAATAACAATAAAAATACAAAGAAAATACAAAATAAACAAAATAGATTTTTCAAGAAACAATGTTACTTACAGCATAAAACTGAATATAGAAAATAAATATAAATTATAATGTCTCCACTGGTAAAGATTTCAAAAATAATCAGTTTTTAGTGCAAATTGTCTGAATTGAAGACCTACCTCTCCTGAAAATGTATAGTTTCTAAATAACAAAAAGACATACTGTATATTTCATTACATCTTGTTGAGACATTTTGGAGACAGGTGGATGATAGGAGTGACGTTTGCAACACTATAACCAGGGCCGTCTTTAAGGCAGGGCAAAAGGGGCAGCTGCCCTGGGCCCTGTCATTATTGTGGGGCTCAAAACAGCTACCTCATACTTGCCAACTATCCAGGTTTAAATTCCCTTGTCCCTTGAAGTTTTAGTCCTATGCTGTGTCCCAATATGTCAGTGTGAAGTGCTGGTACTAATGCTGCCCAGCTCTGCCTTATTGTTGTGTACAGATGACTCACCTGCAGACCCTGCGTTTACATGTAAATATCCGTCATTCATATGTAAATAGTGGCGGCAATACTAAATAGCTGCAGCCGGCGGCATTGATATGTAAATAAAGGCGCCATTCATATGTATATCATGCTCCCCTGCAGTGAGGAGATGATGTGCTATAACCTCTAGCAACTAATGAGTGAGCCGCAATGTGTGCTGTAACTTCTAGCAACCAGTCAGTAAGCAGTAATGATATGCTATGAAATTGCATGGGGGGGGCCCAAGAAAATTTTTGCCCAGGGTCCAATCAATATTAAAGACGGCCCTGACTATAACGTCTCATGGGGATCATAGGATAGTGTGGGGCCGAATTGACCAAGTAAATAAGCCACCAAGGGCCAATAAAAAACATTCATTGGTCCTTGGTGTCTCCTTACAGCCTCGTTTAATTATCACCATATAAGTTATAATGTGGTTATCATTTTGAGCACGTTTTATATAGTTTCAAAAATTATAATAGCTGTTTTTTTTTTGTAATAGAACAAATATGTGAGCAATTTGCAGATACAGAAAATTTCACAGTAATGGACATTGAAGGTCCTACTAAGCTAATAGCTGGAGAAAGAACCTCTCTATTCTGTAAAGCCACCAACTGCCCAGAGAACACGAGTGTGACTTGGCTGGAGAAGAGAAGAGGACAAGTCTATGAGATCCCAGAGTCCCATGGAGGAGATAATGAAGAAGAGGATGGACTGCTGGACACACAGTATGGAGTCATATCATTCAGAGACGGACCAAATTGCACATCTTCACTGAATTTCACACCCAGTGTGACCAATCACAAAAACGTGACCTTCATCTGTGAATATAGCTGTGGAAAAGAGAAGAAAAATAAAAAATTTCACTGCAGAGCTATTTATGGTGAGCGGTCTCTATTATTATATTCATGGATATTATCTACTGTTGTGTATAATGGTGTTATGGCTTTAAAACAGAACAAAAATCCACGCAATCAAAGATTTCCACTGCTTATACCCTGTCCTTTATAATGGAGTAATGTCAGGCAGAACAGAATGGTTTAGCATGGTCAGTTTTATTTGAAATAAATGTACTAAAGTACATTTAATGTACTGAACGACAGACTTACTCAAAATCTACATGCAATCTGATCCAAAAGCATTTCACTCAAGCTCACACATTATTGCTTAAAGCGGAGTTCCACCCTAAAGTGGAACTTCCACTCATCGGAAACCCCTCCCCCCTCTGGTGCCACAATTGGCACCTTTCAGGGGGGTGGGGTGGTACAGATACCTGTATAATACAGGTATCTGCACACACTTCCGGGCATAGATAGCCGCATAATCTGTGGGTATTTGCGCCACTTCCTGTGGGACCCCCACTGTCTGCTGGGAAACACATGGATCCCAGAGACAGCAGGGACCATCCTTATTGCGCAGAGCAACTCGCACATGCGCAGTAGGGAACCGGGAAGTGAAGCCGCAAGGCTCCACTTCCTGATTCCCACACCGAAGATGGCGGCGGCAGCACCCGAGAGCCGATCGACAGATCGGCTTCATGTGCGGACATCGCGGGCGCGATGAAGGGGTAAGTGTCCATATTTTAAAAGCCAGCAGCTGCAGTATTTGTAGCTGCTGACTTTTAAAAAAAAAATACGGCGGACTCCCGCTTTAAGTCGGTTCTGTCAATATTCACAGAGAGCAAATGTTTTTTTTTTTATAATCCACTTGCCTACTGTGCCCTTTCACCCCCTTCCTGCCCAGGCCAATTTGCAGCTTTCGGTGCTGTCGCACTTTGAATGACAATTGTGTGGTGATGCAACACTGTACACAAACAAAATTGTTATCATTTTTTGAGCATGATAAAGAATTCATTTGGTGGCATTCAGTCACCACTGGGTTTTTTATTTTTTGCTAAACAATCAAGAAAAGACCGAAAATCTTAAAAAAAATAAGTTGTTCTTAACTTATTTATAAAATGCTATAACAGACTATTTTTCTCCTTCACTGATGTGCGCTGATGAGGCTGCACTGACGAGCACTGATGGGCACTGATGAGGAGAAACTAATATGCAGCACTGATGGGCACTGATGAGGAGAAACTAATATGCAGCACTGATGGGCACTGATAGACAGCACTGATGGACACTAAAAAGCATCACTAATGGGCACAGGCGACACTGGCAGGTAGTGATTGGCAGCACTAGTGGGCACTGGAGGGTGCAGATTGGCAGCACTGATGGTGATCAGTGCCCTGATTGTCAGTGTAGATGTCTCCGTTGGGGAATGCCCCTTAAAGTTTCTCCTCTCCTCATGCATTGTTAGTGTGAGGAGAGGACTGCCGATAATCAGCATTTCTTGTTTACACTGCGATCAGCTGTGATTGGACACAGCTCATCACATGGTAAAGAGCCTATGTCAAAGGCTCTTTACCGTGATCAGTGATGCCCTGTGTCCGAGGGACACGGCACACCACCGATCGCCGCGTTGCGCCCCTCCCTCCCCGAGTCATATCACGTCCTCCAAGAACGAAAGTGCTACTGCCGGTCCATCATCTTACTATACGGTGTGTTAGAAGCTGTTAAAGAATAATAACTCTAACACAGCTAACATTTGAAACACATTGAAAAACTACTCTTGCGTGAGAACTAATAAACTGTTATATACCATATACTATGCATTCATAAAGTATTCAGACCCCCTTCACTTTTTTTTTGTTTTGTTATGTTGCTGCCTGATACTACAGTTGATTAAAAAAAAATTTAATTAATCGACACTCATAATAACAAAGTGAAAACAGAACTTTAGAAATGTTTGCAAATGTATAAAAAAATTAAAAAATGAAATTTCACATTGGCATAAGTACCCAGACCCTTGAAACAACAACACTTGATATTTAGCTCAGGTGCCCCCCATTTCTCTTGATCATTGCTAAAATGTTTCTACACCTTGATTGGTGTCCACCTGTGGTAAATTAAAATGATTGTACATGATTTGGAAAGTCACACACCTCTCTTTAAAAGGTCTCATAGCTGACAATGCATACTGTGCCGGACCAAAAAGGACAATGACCCTAAACATACAGCCAAAGCTACAATGGAATAGTTTATGTAGCACTTACCCCCGAAGGAGCTGCTGGTTAGTTTTGGGCTTATGGTTACCTTCTGTCTTCCTTGTTGCACGTCTAGGGGTGTCCCATGGTAATGGCCCAGTAACTTGAGAGAGCGACAACAGGTCCACTTGAATGGATTTTATTTGCAAAATGTAGACAATGAGCAGTCTCTTAAATTGGGATCAGAGGGTTGGAAAGGGAATTCAGGTACTCTTAGCGTCAAAGTGAAAATGTTGAAGAACTTGCTTACTTTGACTGCATCCAGAGAATAGCCATTCGCAACTGGATGATCACTGAAGTTGGACAGTCACTCTCTCACAAGGTCTATCAGCCAACAAGGTGATTACTCAGGAAGAGGTCTCTGTCATAGACGTTGTTGTAGCACATACAAGATAATGCCTCTGACCAGGGGAGGGCTGGCAGCCTTAGGCCTGGGGGGCAAGTCCAGTCAAGAGGCCCATTGAACCACCGAATCAGCTCACCATCCATGCCCACCTGGTTTTAAACTACGGCTCTCCAGCTGTTGCAGATTTACGCACCCATGAGGCATTGTAAAACTCTGACATTCAAAGACTTGACTAGGCATGATGGGAATTGTAGTTCCTGAACTGTATGGCCAAAGTTTGGAGACCCCTGAAACCACAAAATTCCCACAAACACTTAACAATAAAGCTGTACAGTACAGGCTGGTTCAAACTGCTGTGATGTCAGACATCGCATGTGATTCACATCGCACTGTGTGTGTGTCTGTGTGATGTGAATTCAGCCATACAGATTGTATGGCTGAATTTGCATCGCATTGAGACCAAACACGTAGACAGGGGTGGATCCAGAGTCTAATCTCGGGAGGGGCACTGCTATAAAATATGTTTTTTGGGGGGCAATTTATATGGGAAATGGCTGGTATTGGCGCTTCAATCATTACGGCACCATGGTTGTTATGGTGTCAGGATGATTGAAGCGCATTATTTCTATTAATACATTGTAATATAAAATTAAATGGTTCAACTCACCATAATGCAGAATCCGTGGGAGCCCTGAGGATGTCACTTGCCATGTCGCCTGCCACCAAATGTGGATTGTCACTTGTCACCAAATGTGGATTGTTACTTGCCACGTCACCTGCCACACATTGCGGATTGTGACTTGCCACGTCACCTGCCACACATTGCGGATTGTCACTTGCCACGTAGCCTGCCACACATTGCAGATTGCCACTTGCCACGTCACCTGCCACACATTGCGGATTGTGACTTGCCACGTCACCTGCCACACATTGCGGATTGTCACTTGCCACGTCGCCTGCCACCAGATGCGGATTGCCACGTAGCCTGCCACACATTGCGGATTGCCACTTGCCACGTAGTCTGCCACACATTGCGGATTGTCACTTGCCACGTCACCTGCCACACATTGCGGATTGTCACTTGCCACGTTGCCTGCCACACATTGCGGATTGCCACTTGCCACGTAGCCTGCCACACATTGCGGATTGTCACTTGCCACGTCACCTACCACACATTGCGGATTGCCACTTGCCACGTAGTCTGCCACACATTGTGGATTGCCACTTGCCACGTAGTCTGCCACACATTGCGGATTGTCACTTGCCACGTCACCTGCCACACATTGCGGATTGTCACTTGCCACGTCACCTGCCACACATTGCGGATTGTCATTTGCCACACATTGCGGATTGCCACTTGCCACGTAGTCTGCCACACATTGCGGATTGCCACTTGCCACGTAGCCTGCCACACATTGCGGATTGTCACTTGCCACGTCACCTGCCACACATTGCGGATTGTCACTTGCCACGTCACCTGCCACACATTGCGGATTGTCATTTGCCACACATTGCGGATTGCCACGTAGTCTGCCACACATTGCGGATTGCCACTTGCCACGTAGCCTGGCACACATTGCGGATTGTCACCTACTGGTGGTCTTTTGTTGGGTCCCAGAGTGAAGATAGGCAGCAGAGAGATGATGCAATCTCTCTGCTGCACACAGCTTCCTACAAATTGAGGGTGGAACTGGAGGGATGCAGGGCAGTGAGAGATGATGTCATCTCCCTGCTCCCCTGCCTGCTGGCTTCCCGATTGGCCAGCAGCCCTCCTAAGCCGCCCAGCTGCCCCCCCCCCTCACCCGTCCACTCAGCGCGGGTACCCGCGGAACCGGCCGCGCGGGTACCCGCGGAACCGACCGCGATTGGACCCGCGGAACCGGCCGCGGGGACCCGCGGAACCGGCCGCGATTGGACCCGCGGAACCGGCCCGCGGGTACCCGCGGAACCGGCCGCGATTGGACCCGCGGAACCGGCCCGCGGGTACCCGCGGAACCGGCCGCGATTGGACCCGCGGAACCGGCCGCGATTGGACCAGCTGGCGGTATTCTCGGAGGGGGCAATTGACCCGTTGCCCCCCCCCTGGATCCGCCCCTGCACGTAGAGAACCTTTTTTGGGCCGCACCAGAATTGGATTGCATGGGTGAATTGACAGTTTGCACTGCGATACGCAAACGGATTTAGGCGTGTCATTAACTTTATATTGACACTACCAGCAGTTCACATAGGGCAGTATGAACTATCTGCGAGTCAGGTGCGATGCGGGAAGCCACGGTAGATTTGCAGGGTTCCCACATCGCACCAATGAGCACCGAGCCTATAGGTGGAAATTATTCTGCAACAACATGCCTACTTCCCAGATACATCACTGGTATACAAGTCTAGCTTCAAAACATACAACAGCATGCACAGCTCTCAAAACACACAGATCAGTGCCCATCAATGCAGCTTCACGGTCACCAATATAGACAGTGCCCATGAATGCAGCTTCACGGTCACCAATATAGACAGTGCCCATCGATGCAGCTTCACGGTCACCAATATAGACAGTGCCCATCAGTGCAGACAGTACCACCCATGAGTGCAGCTTGATCAATGGTCATCAATGCAGCCTAATCAGTGCCAATCAGTGCAGACTCACCAGTGCAGCCTGTTTAGTGCCCATAAACACAGCCTCACCAGTGCAAAAAGTACCCATTAGTGCAGCCTGATCAGTGCCCATGGGATGTGGGGGTCAGCTGGGGCCCAGGGTGTCAAGGCCTGGGTCTGTCTCACAGCCCTCTATACAGTACTGGGAGCTCAAAATCTCTCCAGGCAATTGCAGGAATATATTATTGTGGGATAGCGAACTCACAGGTCTATGTAGCATAGCAAATCTCTGCATGCCTGTCCTAGCCCTCAGTGCCCACTGCCCAGAGTTTGAATTTCCAAATACACTTCAATGTGTGACTGGGTTAAATTCACAGAAAGCACGGAGGGCTCCGTTCAAAACAGGAGAATCAAAATGCAGTTGTGCCCCTTCTCTCCTCTCCACCCCCTATATGCATCTCGCTGCAATTCACCCGCTGCCTGACCCACCACTAAGATGGGGTAAGTGGCAGGCATGCAGCAGGCGGGTGTCCTCCTGAATCAGTCCGCTCCACTGACTGAGGGGGTCTAGGGGGTGGCTGTGTGCGTCTGTGCTTCCTGCCGTGTGTGCGGGAGGAGGGGGATTGCTTGGACTAGTCCACTGGTGGGGGGGTGTTAGATAAGTCTGCTGGTGGGGAGGAGGGCGTTCTCTAAGTCTGCTGGTGGGGAGGAGGGCGTTATCTAAGTCTGCTGGTGGGGAGGAGGGCGTTATCTAAGTCTGCTGGTGGGGAGGAGGGCGTTATCTAAGTCTGCTGGTGGGGAGGAGGGCGTTATCTAAGTCCGCTGGTGGGGAGGAGGGGGAGGGTGTTAAGTCCGCTGGTGGGGGGGAGGGGGAGGGTGTTAAGTCCGCTGGTGGGGGGGAGGGGGAGGGTGTTAAGTCCGCTGGTGGGGGGGAGGGGGAGGGTGTTAAGTCCGCTGGTGGGGGGGAGGGTGTTAAGTCTGCTGGTGGGGGGGAGGGGGAGGGTGTTAAGTCCGCTGGTGGGGGGGAGGGGGAGGGTGTTAAGTCCGCTGGTGGGGGGGAGGGGGAGGGTGTTAAGTCCGCTGGTGGGAGGGTGTTAATTCCGCTGGTGGGGGGGAGGGGGAGGATGTTAAGTCCGCTGGTGGGGGGGTGTTAAGTCCGCTGGTGGGGGGGAGGGGGAGGATGTTAAGTCCGCTGGTGGGGGGGAGGGTGTTAAGTCCGCTGCTGGGGGGGAGGGTGTTAAGTCCGCTGCTGGGGGGGAGGGTGTTAAGTCCGCTGCTGGGGGGAGGGTGTTAAGTCCGCTGGTGGGGGGGAGGGGGAGGGTGTTAAGTCTGCTGGTGGGGGGGAGGGGGAGGGTGTTAAGTCTGCTGGTGGGGGGGAGGGGGAGGATGTTAAGTCCGCTGGTGGGGGGGGAGGGTGTTAAGTCCGCTGGTAGGGGGGAGAGGGAGGGTGTTAAGTCCGCTGGTAGGGGGGAGAGGGAGGGTGTTAAGTCCGCTGCTGGGGGGGAGGGTGTTAAGTCCGCTGCTGGGGGGAGGGTGTTAAGTCCGCTGCTGGGGGGGAGGGTGTTAAGTCCGCTGCTGGGGGGGAGGGTGTTAAGTCCCCTGCTGGGGGGGAGGGTGTTAAGTCCCCTGCTGGGGGGGAGGGTGTTAAGTCCCCTGCTGGGGGGGAGGGTGTTAAGTCCCCTGCTGGGGGGGAGGGTGTTAAGTCCGCTGCTGGGGGGGAGGGTGTTAAGTCCGCTGCTGGGGGGGAGGGTGTTAAGTCCCCTGCTGGGGGGGGGGGTGTTAAGTCCCCTGCTGGGGGGGAGGGTGTTAAGTCCCCTGCTGGGGGGAGGGTGTTAAGTCCGCTGGTGGGGGGAGGGTGTTAAGTCCGCTGGTGTGGGGGAGAGGGAGGGTGTTAAGTCCGCTGCTGCGGGGGAGGGTGTTAAGTCCGCTGCTGCGGGGGAGGGTGTTAAGTCCGCTGCTGGGGGGGAGGGTGTTAAGTCCGCTGCTGGGGGGGAGGGTGTTAAGTCCGCTGCTGGGGGGAGGGTGTTAAGTCCGCTGCTGGGGGGGAGGGTGTTAAGTCCGCTGCTGGGGGGAGGGGGAGGGTGTTAAGTCCGCTGGTGGGGGGGAGGGTGTTAAGTCCGCTGGTGGGGGGGAGGGTGTTAAGTCCGCTGGTGGGGGGGAGGGGGAGGGTGTTAAGTCCGCTGCTGGGGGGGAGGGTGTTAAGTCCGCTGCTGGGGGGGGTGGGTGATAAGTCCCCTGCTGGGGGGGGAGGGTGATAAGTCCGCTGCTGGGTGGGGAGGGTGTTAAGTCCGCTGCTGGGGGGGAGGGTGTTAAGTCCGCTGCTGGGGGGAGGGGGGGGGGTGTTAAGTCCGCTGGTTGTTAAGTCCGCTGGTGGGGGGAGAGGGGGTGTTAAGTCCGCTGGTGGGGGGAGAGGGGGTGTTAAGTCCGCTGGTGGGGGGAGAGGGGGTGTTAAGTCCGCTGCTGGGGGGGAGGGTGTTAAGTCCGCTGCTGGGGGGAGGGGGAGGGTGTTAAGTCCGCTGGTGGGGGGGAGGGTGTTAAGTCTGCTGGTGGGGGGGAGGGGGAGGGTGTTAAGTCCACTGGTGGGAGGGTGTTAATTCCGCTGGTGGGGGGAGGATGTTAAGTCCGCTGGTGGGGGGGAGGGGGAGGATGTTAAGTCCGCTGGTGGGGGGGTGTTAAGTACGCTGGTGGGGGGAGGGGGGGTGTTAAGTCCGCTGGTTGTTAAGTCCGCTGGTGGGGGGAGAGGGGGTGTTAAGTCCGCTGGTGGGGGGGAGGGGGGGTGTTAAGTCCGCTGGTGGAGGGGGGGGGGGTGTTAAGTCCGCTGGTGGAGGGGAGGGGGGGGGGTGTGAAGTCCGCTGGTGGAGGGGAGGGGGGGGTGTTAAGTCCGCTGGTGGAGGGGAGGGGGGGTGTTAAGTCCGCTGGTGGGGGGGAGGGTGTTAAGTCCGCTGCTGGGGGGGAGGGTGTTAAGTCCGCTGCTGGGGGGGAGGGTGTTAAGTCCGCTGGTGGGGGGGAGGGGGAGGGTGTTAAGTCTGCTGGTGGGGGGGAGGGGGAGGGTGTTAAGTCTGCTGGTGGGGGGGAGGGGGAGGATGTTAAGTCCGCTGGTGGGGGGGGAGGGTGTTAAGTCCGCTGGTAGGGGGGAGAGGGAGGGTGTTAAGTCCGCTGGTAGGGGGGAGAGGGAGGGTGTTAAGTCCGCTGCTGGGGGGGAGGGTGTTAAGTCCGCTGCTGGGGGGAGGGTGTTAAGTCCGCTGCTGGGGGGGAGGGTGTTAAGTCCGCTGCTGGGGGGGAGGGTGTTAACTCCCCTGCTGGGGGGGAGGGTGTTAAGTCCCCTGCTGGGGGGGAGGGTGTTAAGTCCCCTGCTGGGGGGGAGGGTGTTAAGTCCCCTGCTGGGGGGGAGGGTGTTAAGTCCGCTGCTGGGGGGGAGGGTGTTAAGTCCGCTGCTGGGGGGGAGGGTGTTAAGTCCCCTGCTGGGGGGGGGGGGTGTTAAGTCCCCTGCTGGGGGGGAGGGTGTTAAGTCCCCTGCTGGGGGGAGGGTGTTAAGTCCGCTGGTGGGGGGAGGGTGTTAAGTCCGCTGGTGTGGGGGAGAGGGAGGGTGTTAAGTCCGCTGCTGCGGGGGAGGGTGTTAAGTCCGCTGCTGGGGGGGAGGGTGTTAAGTCCGCTGCTGGGGGGGAGGGTGTTAAGTCCGCTGCTGGGGGGAGGGTGTTAAGTCCGCTGCTGGGGGGGAGGGTGTTAAGTCCGCTGCTGGGGGGAGGGGGAGGGTGTTAAGTCCGCTGGTGGGGGGGAGGGTGTTAAGTCCGCTGGTGGGGGGGAGGGTGTTAAGTCCGCTGGTGGGGGGGAGGGGGAGGGTGTTAAGTCCGCTGCTGGGGGGGAGGGTGTTAAGTCCGCTGCTGGGGGGGGTGGGTGATAAGTCCCCTGCTGGGGGGGGAGGGTGATAAGTCCGCTGCTGGGTGGGGAGGGTGTTAAGTCCGCTGCTGGGGGGGAGGGTGTTAAGTCCGCTGCTGGGGGGAGGGGGGGGGGTGTTAAGTCCGCTGGTTGTTAAGTCCGCTGGTGGGGGGAGAGGGGGTGCTAAGTCCGCTGGTGGGGGGAGAGGGGGTGTTAAGTCCGCTGGTGGGGGGAGAGGGGGTGTTAAGTCCGCTGCTGGGGGGGAGGGTGTTAAGTCCGCTGCTGGGGGGAGGGGGAGGGTGTTAAGTCCGCTGGTGGGGGGGAGGGTGTTAAGTCTGCTGGTGGGGGGGAGGGGGAGGGTGTTAAGTCCGCTGGTGGGAGGGTGTTAATTCCGCTGGTGGGGGGAGGATGTTAAGTCCGCTGGTGGGGGGGAGGGGGAGGATGTTAAGTCCGCTGGTGGGGGGGTGTTAAGTCCGCTGGTGGGGGGAGGGGGGGTGTTAAGTCCGCTGGTTGTTAAGTCCGCTGGTGGGGGGAGAGGGGGTGTTAAGTCCGCTGGTGGGGGGGAGGGGGGGTGTTAAGTCCGCTGGTGGAGGGGGGGGGGTGTTAAGTCCGCTGGTGGAGGGGAGGGGGGGGTGTGAAGTCCGCTGGTGGAGGGGAGGGGGGGGTGTTAAGTCCGCTGGTGGAGGGGAGGGGGGGGGTGTTAAGTCCGCTGGTGGAGGGGAGGGGGGGTTTATTTTACATCGCAAAGTTTATTTGTTTCTGGAGCGTTAAAGTATATGGTTACTCTGGAGAAATTTTACCCCAGAGATATCACAATCAAATGGACACATGGAGCGGGGGAGCCCCAACAAACCTTATCATCCACAGAGACATTCACAAGCACAGAGACAGATATACCTGATGGAACCTATAATATCTGCAGTGAGGTCAGAATTCCTGAGGAGCTTCTGAAAGATCCAGAATTCAGAGTACGAGTGAGCTGGGAACATGAATCTCTGGACACACCAGGTTATAAGGATATTTCTATCAGAGGTGAGTTACATGGGTTTTTTACCAACAAATATATAGACCTGTCAACTAGAATCCAGACGAAAAGCAAAAGTTGAGAAAAATGTGCGGTGAATTAGGAGGTTTTCTATATAGTCAACAGACTAGAAAATAACAGACAGAGTAATATTGCACAGCAAATAATCTAATATGAAATGACGAACCACTTGTGGTAGCAATCTGGCTGTATGCTATGCACACAACCACATCTACGGTGCTGATATAAGCACCCATTTCTGTCTTAATGATGTAATACTTCTTACCTTTCAACCCACTCATCCCAATGAACAGACATGACCATCCTTCTCACGTTCTCAAATCGGTCAGCATCACTGACCCTCTCACTCGAGTGTCTGCTTTTATTTAAATATCAACAGGAAACCACACCCTGGAGGGTTTGCCTCCTACAAAGCTTGTGACCTCACAGCAGCAACACGGGGTGTGAATGACCATTTAAGAACATGTATACATTCAAATAGACTAGCAAACTGAATAAATGCTTTCAATGATGCGAACCATGCAAAATTGTGAACGATGACTACAATTCCGTTTATAGAAATCCTTAATATACATTGTTCCAGAGAACAATGTATACCTGGATTATCCTCCTTGTGGATGGAAGGTTATCCACAGATGTGCGTTATGGCACCCCAAATATGTTGATCAGGCATACAGCGGTGACAAAAGCGCACATCCACTAAAACCCATAAATGTGTCTGCAGGGTGAACAAATCCCCCCCAGACGATCGTTCCGTGCATCGTACAGGGGCCCTTCGCTGGCAGACATGTCCTCTACCTGCAAACACCTCTCACTCCAAACAGGAAGTTATCCACTACCTAATGGATCTCAACCAGCGTCAGTCTGCCCCAGTTAGATGTTTAGCGTGGGCTAGGGGAGAACGAACACAGGACTTATGACAATACATCATAAAATTTTCCACAACACACTGACTTCAGATCAGATCTGAGCAGTTCTTATATAGGCCTGTGCTAAAGGCACCACACAAATAATAGCATCCCAATCTTCTGTGGTGGAAGTGGATATAAACACAAAAGGCACCCTTCAGCATCTCTATCAACCACCATGACTCTAAACTAGACTCCAAAGTTGCATTGTGCAACAATCATCTTGAGGCTGTGGAAATGGAAAGTCATGGGGGAGACATGGTACAAGGGTCTGCAGTGTAGTTTACGGGAGGAAACATAAGTGATCAAATGAAGGTGCCCAATCTTTTCTCTCATATTTCTCTCTCATGTGTATGGCAGCCTTTCTCAACCTTTGTAGCCCAGAAGAACCCCTAAAAACTGACTCCACTCCCCTGGAATTGAGACTAATTTTCTTAGTTCCCGGGGATTTAACATCCTTTTTTCTTTTTTCTTTCTTGTAGCCCTCAGCATCCCTATTTCCATGCCCTTTAGGTTATCCATGATTGGGCTCTTTTGGATAGGAATATTTGGCATTCAAATGGAGCAGGCTTTTAACGGCCTTGATAGGATATCCATGTTCTCTGCTAGGAATGCTTCTGCCAAACATGCATATTTTTTGAAAGTGTATGTTCTATGATTAACAAATGCACATTTATAGGTATTTATATGTATGAATTTATATGTATAGGTATAGGTATGAATTTGCACTGATGTTTTACTAATATGTGCTGTTTTTCAGAAGTGGTATTATTCCTCGAAGAAGATTCATAACATAATTTTGAAACATGTTGGATATTCCTCTCTGCAGTGTTCCTTATTGGAAACCACAAGTAAAGGGAGCAGCAAGTAGACTGGGACTACCACTTTCTGCTTTAAAATAGTTTGTCCAATGTCTGCAATTTTTATTCGTTCAGTGTGCCATGTTTACAATATTTCAATGATGTGTTGTATTCTCAACATGAGAGATTTTTTAAACAATTTTCTGTAAATAAATACGATCTTTTGCATAAATCCATGTATATTTTTTATTGCCCATAAAATCCCACTTTTTGAGGTTATCTACATATTACCAAGGGACAGAGGCAATTTACATGTGTGGCTTCATGAATCACAATAATTATCAATAATAGCATCCCAGTCTTCTGCGGTGGAAGTGGATATAAACACAAAAGGCCTACAAAGGCAATTCTGGGTGTGTAGGCATAATATGGTCACCCTTCGGCATCTTTATCAACCGCCATGACTCTAAATTAGACTCTAAAGTTGCATTGTGCAACAATCATCTTGAGGCTGTGGAAATGGAAAGTCAAGAGGGAGACATGGTACAGGTGTCTGCAGTGTAGCTTACGGGAGGAAACATAAGTGATCAAGTGAATGTGTCCAATCTTTTCTCTCATATTTCTCTTTCATGCCTATGGCAGCCTTTTTCAACCGTTGTACCCCAGAAGAACCCCTAAAAAAATTTGCAGGTCTCAGGGAGCTCTTCTTAAAACCAAATTCATTGGGGGTCAATGACAAAAATGCTTTTAACATTGATGGTCAATAGAAAACATGCATCCCTTACAGTGATAGTCAGAATGCCACCGTTACAGACAGCTAAAAGACCATTTGTGTTTTGTCGAGTGGCATTGGTCCTGGAACTGCTGTATGCAGACGCCACCAAATGGGAGGACAATCAGCCACAGCTCAAGGAAACCTTAGCAACCTCTGGAGAAACCCTAGAGTTCCATGGAACCCTGGTTGAGAATAGATGGCCTATGGACACATTGAGAAAATGTTCTAGTAACAAGAAATCACATGGATCTATTTTTGGTTCTATATAGAAAAGGGTGATGGCGCAATGGGAAAAGACCTAAATGAAGATTAACTGAACCTTCCTATTTTTAGACAGAATTGTGTTTGAATCTTCACCTTGGAGAATACAGATCTGCAGAAGAACAGCCACTAACAATATTAAACTTTCTAAGGAAAAGTGTTAAGATGGAATAGAAAAAAGAGCACCAGCCGCCACTGGCATCAACAGGCCCTGATAGCTCTGCTTGAGGATTATAAGATAAAAACATTAGGAGAGATTTACTGAATCTGGAGCACTCAGAATCTGGGGCAGCTGTGCACGGTAGCCAATCAGCTTCTAACTTCAGCTTGATCAATTAAGCTTTGACATTAAAACCTGGAAGCTGATTGGTTTCTATGCAGAGCTGCAACAAATTTTGCACTCTCCAAGTTTAATAAATAAACTCAACTATCTATATTAGCAGAAGTCAGAATTGTTAAACCATCTTTTGTAGGTTGAAAAATCAAGTCAATTTTAGAACTTTTGATACCTACCAGAAGCAAGTGAATAACACAAATACTAAATTCCTCTTCCATTTACATTTTTTAAATCTTTATTGCAGCCTGACTGTGCCCAACATTGCAGCTTCACTGCGCCCCACATTGCAGCCTTACCATGCCCCACATTGCAGCCTCACTATGCCCCATTGCAGCCTTACCATGCCCCACATTGCAGCCTTACAGTGCAGCCTTACATTGCCTCCATTGCAGCCTTGCAGTGCCGCCATTGCAGCCTTGCCAGGGCGAGAGGGGACCGGCGTGGCCGGATCGTGACTGGAGTTAGAAAAGAGCCGAGCGGTAAAACACACTGTAACAGCTGACATTGACACTGTCTCCACTCTGTTCACTCTCACACAGCCCCGCCTCCTCCTAACCCCTCACCTGTAATAGACAGAACGCATCTCAGCATTGGACCCATGTTCTGTCTATTACAGGCGCGGGGTCAGGAGGAGGCAGGGCTGTGTGAGAGTGAGCAGAGCGGAGACAGTTTCAATGTAAGCTGTTACAGTGTGTTTTACTGCTCAGTGATCCCGTGGCTCTCCTCTAACGCCATTCACTCTTCCACGGGGAGAACGGCTCCCAGTCAAACCTGCCCGCCGGCGATGCTCTGCCCCACTCCCAAGCAGCCCAGCTCCTCGCCAGCCCTCATTTTCCACTCGCAAGTAGAGTAGGCGAGTGGAAAATTTGAGGGCTGCCATATATCATTCTGCTCGCTGCACTCTTTATGCTGAGATGTTTGCAACATCCTCCTTACCACTGCTCTCTGTACTCTGTCCAATGACGCGGGCGCTGGGGGGGTGGGGCCGAGTCCCGCTTTCTGTGTGAATGCATGCAGAAGCAGGCCTCGGGGGTGTGCCCACACGGGTGCCCACCAAGGAGAGTGCTTCTCCAAAGTGGACACCTGTTGTGGGAAGGATCTACCAGTGCCGCCGGTGGAACCCAGAAAATGAGGATCGGGGCCACTCTGTGCAAAATGAACTGCAGAGTGAAGGTAAGTATGACATGTTTGTTTTTTTGGGGGGTTTTTTCTAAACAAGGGTTTACAAACTTTATATATTGTATGTAATATTATTCTTTCAATGAGATTGTATGTTATTATTATTTTTTGTATCCATATCCTCTTTTATATCCTTGAGTAGGGATGAGGCTTGGTTCAAGGAAAATCCTATAGGTTCAGTATTCATGGTCCTGGCTAATTTTTGTGCAGGGGAAATACTTTTAAACCATAATGCACCAAATTGCCCTTGAACTATAGTCAGCAGGCTTAGGGGTGCCAATAGGAGGGTTTTTGGAGAAGCTGGCCCCATCACTTTAAAAGGAGGATGGCACAGAGCAGCCATAGAGTCAGTGAACTGGAAACTGTTGTAGGGAAACCTGAAAAACTGGATAGGAAGAGGTTAGGTTCAGTTAGGAGTCAGAATTTTAATTACGATGCTAGCTTTGGAAAATAAACCCCTTTGCTGCCTTTTGGTTCCTATTAGTGGAGGCTTTTTTTTCTCTCATTTTTATTTTGTGGTTGATTTGAAGTCAGTGGTCAATTTTAGCTGCCGTCCCACCCATAACAGGGTTTTTTTGTTTTGTTTTTTTGCTGCAAGGCTTTTTAATTCTTAATTATATAAATTATCAACTTGGCCAACAGACAGGACAGTTTCACATTAGTGAGAACAAGGACAGCCTTAGGTACACGGGCGGACTGTTCGCCCAACTTTGTTCGTCAAACAGTTTCGGCAAACAGTCCGCTCAAAATTAGCATGGACGGACATGGCCACACACGGCACTTTTTGAGCGGACTGTTTCAGCGAACTGTTTGCCAAACAGTTCGCTCAACTTTTGAAATGAACGGACTCGCCCACGTAAGGCGGAGGCAAATCCGCCCATTTCGAGCGCGTGTACAGGTAGGCGGGGCCCGCGAAGGAGACGTCGCGGGCTCCGCCGCCTGGAATGGACTTAAAGGGGAACCCCAACGCTGAAAAAAATCGGCGTGGGGTCCCCCCAAAGTCCACAACAGACCCTTGTCCGAGCACGCTACCCGGCCGGCCAGGAAAGGGGGGCGAGCGAGCGCGCCCCCCCTCCTGAGCCGTACCAGGCCCACCCCAAAGCACCTTGTCCCCATGTTGATGAGGACAAGGGCCTCTTCCCGACAACCCTGGCCGTTGGTTGTCGGGGTCTGCGGGCGGGGGGCTTATCGGAATCCGGGAGCCCCCTTTAAGAAGGGGGCCCCCGGATACCGGCCCCCCACCCTATGTGAATGAGTATGGGGTACAATGTACCCCTACCCATTCACCTGTGAAATAAAGTACAAAAAAAACACAACACAGGGAAAAAATATTTTATTGCACAGCTCCGGGGGTCTTCCGTCTTCGGGGGTCTTCTCGCCGGACTCCTCCGCTATCTTCGTGTAGCTCTTTTGCTAGCGGAGGAGTCCGGCTTTCTTCCTCCCCGCCGCCGGCCTCTTCTCCCGACTTCGGGGGTCTTGTCCCCCTCTTCGGTTCTTCTGCCGGGCCACCGCGCCTTCTTGTAGCTCTTTTGCAGGCGGTGGCCCGGTCTTCTGTCGCCGCTGCCTTCCGTTCTTCTGTCGCCGCCTTCGGTTCTTCTGCCGGGCCACCGCGCCTTCTTGTAGCTCTTTTACAGGCGGTGGCCCGGTCTTCTGTCGCCGCTGTCGCTGTCGCCGTCGCCGCCTTCCGTTCTTGTTCTTCTTCTTGTTCTTCTTCTTCTTCTCCAGGAGATGTTGACACGTCGCTCTCTCCGGCCGGAATGCCAGAGCCGCGCTGTGCGGTCACTTATATAGTGACAATGGGGCGGTGTCACATGGTATATGTCACATGGGTTGGTCACATGGGTTGATGTCACATGGGGACTATGACATCGTAAGGGGGCGGGGTCACCATGTGACCAACCCATGTGACATATACCATGTGACCCCGCCCCATTGTCACTATATAAGTGACCGCACAGCGCGGCTCTGGCATTCCGGCCGGAGAGAGCGACGTGTCAACATCTCCTGGAGAAGAAGAAGAAGAACAAGAAGAAGAAGAAGAAGAAGAACGGAAGGCGGCGACGGCGACAGCGACAGCGGCGACAGAAGACCGGGCCACCGCCTGTAAAAGAGCTACAAGAAGGCGCGGTGGCCCGGCAGAAGAACCGAAGGCGGCGACAGAAGAACGGAAGGCAGCGGCGACAGAAGACCGGGCCACCGCCTGCAAAAGAGCTACAAGAAGGCGCGGTGGCCCGGCAGAAGAACCGAAGAGGGGGACAAGACCCCCGAAGTCGGGAGAAGAGGCCGGCGGCGGGGAGGAAGAAAGCCGGACTCCTCCGCTAGCAAAAGAGCTACACGAAGATAGCGGAGGAGTCCGGCGAGAAGACCCCCGAAGACGGAAGACCCCCGGAGCTGTGCAATAAAATATTTTTTCCCTGTGTTGTGTTTTTTTTTGTACTTTATTTCACAGGTGAATGGGTAGGGGTACATTGTACCCCATACTCATTCACATAGGGTGGGGGGCCGGTATCCGGGGGCCCCCTTCTTAAAGGGGGCTCCCGGATTCCGATAAGCCCCCCGCCCGCAGACCCCGACAACCAACGGCCAGGGTTGTCGGGAAGAGGCCCTTGTCCTCATCAACATGGGGACAAGGTGCTTTGGGGTGGGGGGGCCGCGCGGCCCCCCCTTCCCCAAGGCACCCCCCCATGTTGAGGGCACGCGGCCTGGTACGGCTCAGGAGGGGGGGCGCGCTCGCTCGCCCCCCTTTCCTGGCCGGCCGGGTAGCGTGCTCGGACAAGGGTCTGTTGTGGACTTTGGGGGAACCCCCACGCCGATTTTTTTCGGCGTTGGGGTTCCCCTTTAAGCCCATTCCAGGCGGCGGAGCCCGCGACGTCTCCGTCGTGGGCCCCGCCTACCTTCACACGCGCTCGAAATGAGCAGACTTTCCTCCGAGCGGGAACAGTTTGCTCATTTCGAAAGTAGCCTACACACGGGCGGACTGTTCGCTCAAACACAGTTTCAGCGGACAGTTTTTCGGAATTTCCGAAAGACTTTGTCCGTCAAACTGTCCGCTGAAACTGTCCGCTGAAAGCCCACACACGAGCGGACTGTCCGCCCAAACACTGTTCAGCGGACAAGGTTGGGCGAACAGTCCGCCCGTGTGTACGCGGCCTTAGTAAACTACTGGCTAATTTCTATCTGCACTTTAAAGCTGGTCTATTACCATTTGATGAATAGTATGGGTCACTGCTATGTCTACCTGAAAAAATACCTTTCCCTGACAGACTCCATGGCAGCCTACGTCTGGGTTGACCCCGCCTCCACTCCAATGCTATAGGACCCCATTCAAATAAAAGAGCACTCACCACTCCACACGGTTTTCCTTTTTTTGTCCTCCTCCATTTGGACCTACACTTGCTGTTCGGTTGGATTTCGGATTTCTCTCTTTGCATACCTATGCGGTGCAAGCTCAGTACCCAGCCATGGGCGGGCGAGTAGCTTTGAGGCTGGACGGTCCCCTGTATGAGGGTGGTTGCCTCGGTATGCCCCGGACGAACGTTCAGGAGGAATCACTACGGCTGGCAAGGTCTGAAGAGTTTTTTCTTTCTCCATGGCAGTCATATATTTGTATATGTTTGTGGCTATTACCTGGGATTTGTTTATTCCCCCTGTATGGTGGCTGGAGCGCTTTGCGTTCCAGGTCGCCGCATTGTCTTCCGCGTTCTGGACGCGCCTGCGCAGTAGCCTCTTTCGATATGGAGGCTTGGTGTGCGTGTGCGCAGTTTGACCAAGCTAAAGCAGCCGCACAGGTGCAATTTGGCCATCCCTCTACTACGCAAGTGCGAGGTGAGGGGGCGGTGATGTCATGGGCGGGGATTTTAAAAAACAGACTGCTGCCTCAGTCTCACTGGGTATGTCAGTGCATCGGAAGCAGCAAGCCTGTTTTCTCCAGCCCCAGTCTTCAAAGGTGAGCATCGTTACTATGGATAATTAGATGCAGTGTGTGCATGTTGGAATACATGTACTTAAAAAAAAAACAAAGAAAAGAGAAAATATATAATATATATTTAATGAATTCTTTCTAAATATTATTAAGTGAGATATATTTATGTGCTTTCCCTTGGGACCTCATCTTTTCTTTGCAGACTATCTTGTATCGTGACGCTATTCATCCTAAAATTATGGACAAATCACCGCCTTTAAGTGGCCAGACCTTACGCACTAGGTATGTGCTGATAAGGAGAGGGGTGGAATTAACAGTCGCATTTGTTTGCGTTTTCTTTTTGATGCCATTTTTTTCCCCCTTTCCTGTCTTGTCTTAGCACTTTCAGGTTGGATCCTCAGGATAAAGACCTTGCCAGGCCACATCACCATTCGTCTAGATCCAGAAGGGAATCCCCGCATGGATCTCATCATCAGAGGAGAAGTTCACATTCCTCCTCCAGACACCGCTCTCACCGCCATGATAGTCGCTCTGATCGCAGAGCCTGCTGGGGATGTGGGACTCGAGTCCCGGATGGCAAATCGCTGTGTAATCAATGCTATGCCCAGGCGGTTGGAGAAAAAGAATCAGAAAGCCAGCGTATGGAATCCCTGGTGAAACGTGTGGTGCAGCAGTCTCTGAGAGACATGGACACCTCTCACACGCTAAGTCAATCTACTTCCTTGTCTGGCACTCAGGCTGATGAGGCCCGTGATGATCCAGGCACTTCCCAGCTTTATGCAGCATCTGATGCGACTTCGGAAAACGAGTTCCTAGGTGAGGAAGATATCGGGGGTTTCGACTTTTCTATGGTCTCCCCTCTGATTAAGGCAGTTAAGGAAGCCCTTAATTTGGAAGACTCATCTACTCCTCCAGCCAAGCAGAAGAAATTCTTCAAATAGCTGGGGAAGGAACGTCCAAACTTTCCTTTTCTTACTGAACTCAAAGATATTTTTGAGGAAGAGTGGAGTAAAGTGGACAGGAAGTCCTCTATGACTAATAAAACTTCCAGGTTGTATCCCTTCAAATTAGAAGATGTAAAGCATCTGGAAAATGCCCCCCTTGTGGATGCGGCTTTGATGCGTTTGGCCAAACACGTTGCCCTCCCATTGGAGGATTCAGTGTCCTTTAAGGAAGGCCTGGAGAGGAAAATTGACCAAGGCCTTAAGAAGATTTATGGTCTGGCTGGGATGGCCTGCAAACCTGCCCTGGCACTAGCATCTATGTCTAAGGCCATGGAAGCTTGGTCTGAAAATGTAGAATCCTTCCTTAAGGGCGTTTCCGAGGATCTGGCTAAGAATTCAGCAGCAGCAGAACTGAAGCTGGCGGCAGTCTTTCCGGGGGATGCGTCCATTGATCTAATCCGTCTGTTGGCACGCGTGATGCTGTCTTCGGTTACGGCTAAGCGGGCCTTGTGGTTACGTTCCTGGCTAGCGGACCCGGTTTCTAAGCAGGCGTAGTGTAAGATCCCCTTCGCGGGCTCTACGTTATTTGGTAACCAGTTAGATGACGCCATTACACGTGCTACAGGTGGCAAGTCTGGCTTCCTTCCCCAGGACAGAAGAATTTTAGGTCGGAAGAGACCACAGTATAAAAAACGCAGCCCAGAGCGGACAAGGGACGCACGTTCCTACAAACCGGGTCGGGACTTCAGAAGGAATTGGTACAGAGGTCAGACTTCCTTTCGTAAGCCCAGCAAGAACCAGTCATCCAGTGGCCGCGAGCAGGCTAAGTCTTTCTGAGGTTTTACTGGGTAGTCAGAACGGTCTCGGTGGGCCACAGATGGACCTTCTCCAGCTCCCTTCCTCCCAGATTCGTGCCCACCCTCCTCCCTCGCTCGGAGGAACAAAGTCAAGTACTGTCTTCTTATGTGGATCTGCTGAAGGCTCAAGGAGCGGTAATTCAGGTGCCAAAGGAAGAGTGGTTTCAAGGAGTCTATTCTCCTCTTTTCCTGGTTCGAAAGAAAAGCGGTTCCTGGTGCCCAGTGATAGATCTCACCTATCTAAACAAATACATAGAGTATGGGAAATTCAAGATGGAAACTCTTTCGGCCATTCAACAAGCCGTACAGACGGGAGACTGGTTGATTTCGATCGACTTAAAGGACGCCTATTTCCATGTCCCGGTAGAAAAGGATTTTCAAAAATTCCTAAGATTTCATGTAGGTCAAGACCATCTCCAATTTATTTGCCTCCCCTTCGGGTTGACGACCTCTCCCCGAGTTTTTTCAAAGGTCCTCCTGGCTGTAGTGGCCTTTATCAGGTTAAAAGGTATTCGACTGTACCATTACCTGGACGACCTGCTGGTTCTGTCCCAAAGCAGAGAACAACTGCTGAAGCACCGGGAACAAGTAATCTCTTCTCTGTCCAGCTTCGGGTGGCTTCTAAATCTGGCAAAAAGTCATCTAGAGCCGGTCCAACGGCTAATATATCTAGGAGCCCAATTCGACACTCTGCAGAGTACTATCTCTCTCCTGGACGAAAAAATACCGACAATACGAGAAAGAGTCTCTCGGGCCCTATACACTCAGCACCTAAAAGCTTCTCAGTGTCTCAAGATCATTGGTAAGATGGTCTCGACAGCCCTGATGGTGAAATGGGCTTTGTGGAGGCTTCGCCCCTTCCAAGCAGGTTTTCTCAAGCAGTGGAAGTCAGGGGACAAAAATCAGAGTATTCGTATAACCTCAACCATGAGAGAGAGCCTCTTTTGGTGGCTACAGCGCAAGAATCTGCTGAACTGTCATTCCATCATCCCCATCTCCTGGGCCACGGTCACGACCGACGCCAGTGGGACAGGTTGGGGGCTCTCTACGGATCAAATCTTGCACAAGGCAAGTGGGACGCTGATCTCCCCTTACCAGGGTCGAATGTCCTGGAACTTCGGGCAGCCTGGTGTGCTCTCCAGCAATTCTCTCACCTTCTGAAGGGGAAGTCAGTGTTATTACGGATGGACAACACCACGGCAGTGTCCTACGTGAAAAGGCAGGGGGGTACTCGGAGCTCTACTCTTTTACGGGAGGTCGAACCCATCCTATCATGGGCACAGAAAAACCTGATGAACATCTCAGCGGTCTTTGTGCCAGGAGTTCAGAACTCTCAGGCGGATTTTCTATCCCGGTCTCTACTGGACAACAACGAATGGTCTCTTTATGTTCAAACCATCAAGTGGATCCTGTCATTAGGGGTCAGTCCAGAAGTGGATCTTTTTGCCTCTCCCTGCAATTTCAAAATAAAGAAATTTTACATGCGAAGTCATTGCAGTCAGGCCTGCGGGACGGACGCTCTGACGGACCAGTGGAGGTTCAGGAGGGCATATGCTTTCCCTCCACTTCCCATGATCCTCAGATTCCTTCAGAGGCTCCGAGTGGAAGCAGTAGAAGTTGTGATAATAGCTCCCTATTGGCCCAACAGGCCTTGGTTTCCCCTCCTGGTCCAACTCAGTGTTCGAGATCTCATACCTCTCCCTCTCAGGCCGGACCTTCTTTCTCAGGGTACAGTTCTGCACCCTTGCCCAGCAGTTCTGAGACTGATGGTCTGGTTCTTGAGAGGAAGAGGCTGGAATCCATTGGTTGTGCATCAAGTGTGATTTCCACTCTGATGAGTGCAAGGAGATCAAGTACAAACAAAGTGTATGGCAGAATCTGGGACAAATTTGTTAAGTTCTGCTCTTCTTCTAATAGACCTTTTGAACATCCAGGAGTACAGGACATTCTTAGCTTCTTGCAGTCCGGCCTTGATCTTCCTTTATCGGTAAGCTCCCTCAGGGTGCAGGTGTCGGCTCTATCGGCTTTCTCAGGTACATCTTGGGCAGTGCATCCACTGATTCGTCAGTTCTTCCGGGGAGCTTCAAGACTCAAACCCCAAAGAAAGCCTAGATTCCCCAAGTGGGATCTTCCTCTGGTCCTGGACTCAATCTCCGGTCTAAGTATGACGGGGCCATCCCCGCTCTCTATTAAGGATTTCTCAGCAAAAGTTGTTTTCTTAGTTGCAGTCACCTCAGCCAAAAGGGTTTCGGAAATTGGATCCTTGGGCTTCAAAGAGCCTTTTTTGACGTTCTTTCCGGACCGAGTAGTCCTTATTCCCATGTTGGGATCTAATCCAAAGGTTACTTCTGTGTTTCACCAGAACCAGGAAATCGTCTTGCCTACTTTTAGGACTTCAGATTCTAATGACGTTCACCCTTTGGATGTTGGAGAAGCCTTGAAAGAATATCTTCTTATCACTTCCCCCTTCAGACGCTCGGAGCATCTCTTTATCCTACCTTCAGGTAGCAACAAGGGCAAGAAAGCTTCAACTAGGACGCTGGCCAGCTGGATTGTAAGAACTATACAACGGGCATATAGGGCGAAGGGCTTGGCTCCTCCAGAGGCAGTGACGGCTCACTCTACCAGGGGAATGGCAGCCTCATGGGCAGCGGCTCGGCATGTGGCTCCTGACACAATCTGCAAGGCGGCCTCTTGGTCTTCTATTAATACGTTCATGTCACATTACTGTGTTGAGCCTGCTTCTCTATCCTCTGTAAATTTTGGTTTAAAGATTTTATCGGTTGATAAAGCAAATTAAATGTTTTCTGTTTAAAGCATACCCACCCGTGTGGTCGGCTAGTTATTTCCCACACGTAGGCTGCCATGGAGTCTGTCAGGGAAAAAGGAAAATTTATTGTCAAATACTTACCTTAATTTTCCTTTCCTGATGGACTCCATGGCAGACGGAGTTCCCACCCATAAGTCTTATGAGGAGGCTAGTTACGGAACACCGTGTGGAGTGGTGAGTGCTCTTTTATTTGAATGGGGTCCTATAGCATTGGAGTGGAGGCGGGGTCAACCCACACGTAGGCTGCCATGGAGTCCATCAGGAAAGGAAAATTACGGTAAGTATTTGACAATACATTTTCCTTTTTTTTTTCAAAATGCAATCAAAGTAGATTGACGTGCTGCTGTATGCAAGCCAAGCTACTTTAATTGGAAAATAAAAATTCAACAGCCAAATTGGCACTGCTAGTGTATATTCTCTGTGAGACTGTCTGTGAAAATCATACTGTTATTTAACATCAGGTACAGCTTTAAGGTATCTCTTAAAGCACATTATTTAAAGGATTTGCATATTTCCAATCTCTCAAAGTCACATGAATGGCCAAACTCCTTGTTTAATGATATAATTTCTTTCTTTTTTTTTGCATTGGTAAAATGCATGTCCCCCCATTTTTTGTTTTACAATAGTTTGTCTATTAGTCCTAAAAATAGTGAAAATTTAAGAAATGTCCCCCTTTCCCTATATATTTTAGTAGGAGTTTGGGCTCTCTAAATTTCGAACAAAATAAACCAAACCCTTGATTAATCAAAACTGCTCACATTAGTCTATCATTACCTTTGAGCCTTGCCCAAGTCAAAGCCAGCATGTGAAAAACATAATACGGCTTAGAATTTTTAATTTTTTTTCCCATCACACTATGATTTTCTTTATACAAAATGGTAGCATGTCAAGATGCAAAGTTTGTGTGTTTTTTTGTGTTTAGTTTGATGTCACATGTGTCGTTTTACTAGAATGTTCAAATTAAAAATACTTTTTTTTTTAACATCAAAAAAGTTGGAAGTCTTGTATTCTAGCTTTTCATTTCGGTAATATCTTTAAAATTCTCAAATTTTAGAAATATATATAGTGGTAATGAATAGAGTGGTTCATTTTAGGGTTTGAATTATTTTTATTAATTTAAAAAAAGTACACATTGGTACAGCACACTAGAAAACAAGACACCATTCATAAAAGAAAAAAAAACCTATAACAAACATATAAAAAATGTATATATTCTAAGACCATGTCCGCATATCATAGCAGCCATATTTATACCCCAGAGAGGAGGGAAGAGACGACAAGAGAGGTGGAATCTCCCCACATATAAATATAAATAATCTGATTGATCTTCTCAAAGATGGGTCCATTAGCTGCCAAAACCAATATATCTAATCCCAGTTTCTCGCATCCCCCTCCCCCATTTTTTAGGAGATAATGTAAAAAAAATCTATGAGATCTAGATTTGTAAGCATTCTCCTTGAAGATAAATACAAGATTCTTTATTCAGCATACTGTAGATGTCTCGTTGCCTGTTACATTTGACTGTAGAAGTTCTCCCTCCTTAGTGTTCCTCAGACTGAATGACAGGTCTTGATATGAAGAGCAGGTGTCCTCACTCCTCGCCCCTCCTGAATTTCTGGGAAACTGAAAGTAATAACACAATTGCTGGATCTCCACACTATGCACATGTTCCCAAAAATGTCCGGCATAAAGGCCTTGTTCCCGATTCTTCTATGGCAGACGTGTAAGTATACAGTATTGAGCTCTTTATTATAATAGCGAATATTAAAATGTTCTTTTTAAAGGCAGGACCACAAAAAGATCCTGAGCATGTGAGGTCCTACTGCCATCTACCGTGAAATTCATGTGAGTGTTCGTTCAGAGTGTTTGCACAACGGGGTGAATTGCACCCATTCAACAAAGACTAGGGACAACGGATATGACTATTCTGGGAATTTTGCTTTTTCTCTCGCTACACCCGACTTACAAGTTTTTTACATTTTCAGTTTCAATATTTTTGTTATATTTTCAAGAAAGACACCGTCCTTACTTAATATCAGATACAACATGCAAGCAGAATAAGCCCTCTGTAGAGTTGTCCAAAGAGTAAATGGTCATTTACTGCTTAATCATGGACCAACATCCAAGATATAGTAATTTCAAGGATACTCTACTTCATATGTTCAACTCAGAATTATATGATGGTTGTATCAATACTGTTTAATATTAATGCATAACAGAGCTAAAATAAATAGATGAATGTACAAAGCAGCCTTGACAAGAGAGTGATAACTGTATACCATGTTCACAGAGGGAGGAAAACAACTTTAGTACAATGTTAGAGAGAAGAGGCAGGGGGGTAAAAAAAAAAGAGTAGAAAAGAAGATAATAGATGCGGTACCGGCACAAGCAGTGGTGGTACCATTACCCTCGCATACGGGTGTACAGGGAGAGAATATGACTAGCCCTAAGAAGATTGGGAACCGGGATCATAGTGTGCCCCCCTAGTGCAAGAAAGGTAGCTAGGACAAGCATTTTATGAGTGGGGTAATGGTACCCAAGGTTCTTAGATCTTGTGCTTATCATCTAGGATACCAATAAGCCTTTCATTGACCATACACCCTGTTTTTAACTTGAACAAATGGGATAAGTTGTTTCTACCATTTCCCTGCTATTGTTAACTTTGTTGCAAGCAAACGTAGCAACCTCCTAGATAGGTGCTAGGTTAGGTCAATTTAGTTACTAACTCACTGTAATTAGTTAATCAGTTGCAATGTGATTACTTTGGTATGTTCTATGTTCTTCTGGCTGCAGGGTTGACTGTTTTCCTCTGTCTCTCTGGAGGGTTCTGAATTATAGTAGGTAGGGCAAGCCAAATCAGCAGCTGAATGTTTATGCAGCCCTGGCCAATTCTTGGGGAGAGGTGCCCAGATGGTGGCTGGGAGGGAGCATAAATGGTCTGGGCCTTGTCCTTGAGGAGGAGTTCCCAGTTTGGGGGGCTGCTGCCCTTCTGGACAGACCTGCCCTGTGTCTGCTGCTCATCGAGGTCTCACCTGGGCTAGCTGGGGGATCAATTCTGTTGAAATTCACTGGAGCCGACTGAGGAACGTGCTATGTGGATCTGGTCTGAAAGATATTGGAATGAGGCATCCAATTTTTCCATGCCATTAGTTAGTACAGATCAGTGTGAGAATCCCATTGACCGTGTGCTGCTACTATCCCTCATGTACTTGAGTCAGTGTTGCTGAAAGGAGACATTGTACTTAGTGCCCTAATATAGCTCAGCCTTGTGCTAATAGAGTAGAGAATGGTTATGACCCCTGTAAGGTTATTTATTTATTTTTTGTTGTTTTGCTGAGTCTTGTCAGGGAGTTTTCACTTCCTGTCCTACAGACACATCACGAAGTAAGAGGAGGTCTTTCCAATTTAAATGGATGTCTCCAAGTGTCCTGATTGGAAGATATCTTTTTACCTCTTGTTCCAGTGACAACTTAAAAAGTTTGGGTTTCCCATTTTCTCTACTAGAGAAAAAGGTCACCAGGACCAGTAGTGACTCCCAACGAGATGGTGACAGAAATCTCACAGGGGTCCTGACCCTTCCACATGCTAGCCAAAACTGAACAAAAGGTTCAGACTTTACATACATTATAATTTGTATACTTTTTTTCTTTCACTCTCCCCAGAAGCACATACTATTTTTCCTTGATCTCGAATGCATTTTATGAGTATTACTTTTTACTTAATCTTACCTGTTGATGTATCTCAATAGATTCAGCTTTGGATGTAATCGCTCCATCCCAACAAAGGGCCTTTGTCACCAACGACAGCGTCCTCAACTGCATCTTCTCAGTGGATCGACAACTGGATTTAAACTTTTTGGCCATATTGTGGAGTTTCCAAGAAAAAGTCATCGTAAAATATGACAACAAAGACTTCTCCATCCAAGATCCCAGGATGTCCCTCAATATGGAATCCCTGGGGGACGGAGATGCATCACTACACATATCCAACGTGGCCATCTCTGATAGGGGCATCTACAAGTGTTCCATTATCTACAGCCCTGAAAGCATGGAGAAGGAGATTATATTTGAAGTTTTAGGTAAGAGCACCTACTAAATAACAATGACAAAATGTTGAGTTAAACATTGCTTTCACATTTAACTTTTTAGGAACAAAAAAAACTGCTGTACAATTGACAACAAGAATCAAGTAGATCTGATCTCTAACTTGACATTTACTGTAGTTTGCTAAAGAACTTTGCATCATAAGCAATTGCCATTTTTTTCCACAAAATACTTTTTTCACTTTTTTCATTTTAGTGCTGCTGATCTCTGTCCAGCCTTTTAAAGCCATTTCCTGTCTACATGCACTCGCTCTAGCATCAGCTGCACACCATTGCTCTGTTCTGGCTTCCCATGGGCAGATAGACAATTTTTAGCCAGGGGGGACAAGTACAACCCAAAGCCAATGATGCAATTACTCAGCCCCCCCTCCCACTCTCCCTCTTCTCTGCCCCTCCTGACCCCCATCCCAGGCTGAAGTTCCACTCACAGGGTAGGTCAGACTGGATAGAACCTGCTGCACCCACTCTAGGTTCCCAAACTGGCCAGGAAGGGTGGCCATGGGCTGCAGGGGGGGAATGGGGTGGCTTGGTTGGGGCTGGCTGGGGGAGGAGAGCTTCAGGTGGGACACAGAGCTGGTCTCTGCTCAGACACAATATACACCATCCATACCAGGGGGTTTAGCTTGCGCTCTGTCCTCGCCCTCATCTCGCACTCGGTAGGACATCAGTGGAGACTTTTTACTCCTCTTCACCAGGACACCTTTAGGCATGTTTGCGGTGGAAGCGGTGCAGGGGGCGATTGCCCCATGCCCCCCAGCCCAGTCCACTCCTGTGGCTTCCTGATAGTGGCAAAGGTGGACAATGCCTAAGCCCAGCTGCTTGTCATCTCCACCAATTGAGCATGTGACAGGGTGACAACACAAGAAGACAATGGAGGGATAGTTGTCACCCCAAAAAAAGTAAGTGGCTGAACAAAGAGCTGGTAGGATCACCAGGTACTAGTTCAATGAAAAATATATATGAAAAGCTTATATTTATTATGTTATTCTTAGGGCAAGTTTCCAGATGGTGACCATGCGTATTACAGCGGCCATGTGTAGTCCCCATCAGACTGCATTGCAAGATCACCATGTAATATTTATACATTTTTTGCCTGCATATCAATGGTCATCAGGACAATTAGTGGGAGTAAATCTCCCTAATGAGGAGACAAAGGCAGCATTAACTTTTTCCTACTCCTTCAAGTTGGCTTCCACAATCCCATGGGTTCCCAACATTCCCTGGATTCTGAACACACTCAGGAGATGTGGAGAAACTGATCCCCTCTATTTTCCTACTGCAGTCGCTAAATGCCCCGATGGAGGGAGAGGAGAAAAGCAGGCTTTCAGGGGCTGCAGGAGGAAAATGGAGGGAATAAGGTTCTCTTAGACATGTGCGATTCTTTTGTACGAAAAGAAAATTCGTACGAATTTCCGGAAATTCGTACATTCATACGAATCCGAAATACAAATTTTTATGCATACGAATTCCGTACAAAATACGAAAATTTTGTTTACGAATTTCGGATCCAAATTCCTAACAAAAATTCGTAATTGTTACGAAAAAGTCAGCACAGCACGGGATGGTGGGAACCCCTCATAATGATAAATTCATCATAACGAAAATTCGTAATTGTTACAAAAAATTAAAGAACCTAAAAGTTAAAAACCCAGGAAGTCAGCACAGCACAGGGATGGTGGGAGCCCCTCATAATGATAAATTCATCATGACAAACTTTTGTTATTTTAATGAAAAGCTTACGAATCTAACGAAAATTCGTATTTCAAAACAAATTTTTTGACGCCGCCCATGTCTAGTCTCACTATATGTCACCCCTTCTATCCTGGTGTAAAGGGGGGGTCGCACGGTCCCCCTGGAGCATGAGGGCAAGTCGCAATTGTGACCTCAGTAGGTACACCCCTGCTCCAAGCCACTGTTTGCTCTCTGTCTAATCATTTGGGTGATTTCCCGCTATTACATATGTGGGGACCTACTGTCTTCTAGTGTTAGCTGCTAATATCACAGTGTTATGTAAAATTCTATGTAGTGCAAACCCCCCCCCGACACACACACACACACACACACAATTTCCAGGGGCCTTGTGGTAACCTCCAGAGAGAGAGGGCCGACATTCCTCCACAGGGTGCTGGTTACTAGGCATGGTGGGTGGTTTTTCAAGGTAGAGAGATGGGCACCAGTCACTTTTATGCTGAACAGAGAGAAGTTTATTTCTCACAAGAGGAAAAATGTGGGAGAGAGGGGTAGGGCACAGGACACCATTAGTCAAATACAGCAGCAAACTAGCAGACTCCTTAGACGAATATGTAGAAAAGGGTAGAGAGCAATGCAGGAAAAGATCCTTTAAGCTGGAACCAGAACTCTGTACTTTGCAGCATAAGCTATCTCCTATAGCAACTGAAAAGAACTCACATGAAGGTGCAGGAATTGTGTGGATGATTCCGTCCTTTCCTTCATGCCTCCTGGTAATGAGCAGGCTCTCCCTTGCAGAACCATAAGCACATGGTCAGGCCTACCCAGTAGGAGCTGTTCCTCACACACCCACCCACCCAGACTGCTAGGTGGAGAAGACAAGGATCACCTGACCATCTCTAAATAAATACCTTCTTCCAGCATCCATAGTGGCCAGTCTGATTGGCTGAGAAAAGTATGTTTATTCTTAACCTGAATTCACTGTAGCTCATAACAGTGCCACCTATTGACAAAAGGGAGAAACCACAGCTAAGACAGGCTTAGGAAGAAACCAATTTGATCAATAAAGACGGCAAATTAGCCAGGGCAGCTACCACCCAGCACAGATAATTTTAATTGTAGCCCTGATTAAGACAAGGGTGCTACATAAACATGCACTTCCTGCCCCTGGTTTATTGGCTTTGAAACCCTGGTAAGAGGAAGTGGAGATAGAGAGACAGTCTAATGCCGCGTACACACAATCTGACTTTGACGGACTAGGTCCAGTGGATCGGAATACGTCGAACAATTCGATCGTGTGTGGGCTCCAGCAGACTTTTCTTTCCCAAAAGTCAGACGGACCTAGAAATAAAACATGTTTCAAATCTTTCCAATGGACTCGAGTCCGGTTGAAAAATCCACTCGTCTGTGTGCTAGTCCGATGGCCGAAAACTGACACTAGGGCAGCTATTGGCTACTAGCTATGAACTTCCTTATTCTAGTCCAGTCGTATATCATCACGTTAGAATCCGTTGAACTTTTGGAGAGATAGTTTGTGTCCGTTCGTTTGAAAGTCCGGCGGACCTCTGCTGCAAAGTCCGTTGGATAGTCCGCCGGACCTAGTCCGTCGAAAAGTCCGATATTGTATATGTGGCATCAGCCACGTCTTGTCCATGCTGCTAATCCCCAAGCCAGAAGAGACTATTATAAACTACTAGGGAGGGACGAAAGCACAGAATAGATAGGCTAACTTTGAGTTCCAGTGCCATACCACAGTTCTTGCCGGTGAAAGGGACCATTCCAGGCTGGTCGGACAAAAGTTGGAGGCTACCCCTGTGATTGCTGATCTTGTCTTCAAGTCACCAACAGAAAGACAGATGCCCTATCATCCTCAAGGGCCCCTCTAAATGAACTTTGCGGCAACATTCATCTAGAGCATGGGTCTTCAAACCATGGCCCTCCAGTTGTTCAGGAACTACAATTCCCATCATGCCGAGTCATGTCTGTGAATGTCAGAGTTTTACAATGCCTCATGGGATGTGTAGTTTGGCAACAGCTGGAGGGCCGCAGTTTGAGGATCCCTAATCTAGAGGTATCTCTATTGATAAGAACTGTATAGATACCCAGGTATATGTGCACAATTCCACCAGGACTCCTATCGAGCCTTTTGATAATAAAACTCTTTCGTGCATTGGATGCATGTACTACTATTAATCTCTTCATATATAAAGCTTGTATTATTTCTATGCTTATATGCATCTATGTGCTTATGATTAATGTTATATACTGGTTGCAGGAATTATTTGATTGAATTACTTATTAATTTTCCAGAAAGGGAACCCCCTCTATTCACAGAGGCCCTGTCCTGAGGCACTGCCAAAGTTACTTTCAAACCCACTCTTCTAAGCCCTTGTACACACGGTCGGAGAATCCGTCGGAATGTGTCCTATCAGACCGTGTCGTCAGATAATCCGACTGTGTGTGGTATGCATTGGACTGATTCTGTCGGAATATCCGTCGGACCCAATTTTCCAACATGTTGGAAATATTTCCCGACCAACTGGGCCGATCGGACATACTCCGATCATGTGTAGAGAATTTTGATCGGACCAAGTGCCACGCATGCTCAGATCAAATTCCTACATCAAAGCTATTGGCTACTAGCCTGAATGTAGTCCCATCGTAACGAAATTACATCATCACGTTCTGAAAGATCCAATTTTTCGCCAACTTTGTCCGACCGTGTGTATGCAACAGTTTCGGACAAGATCCGACGGACAAAATCCGACGGGCAAAATCCGACGGAGTTGGTTGTGGAAATCTCCGACCATGTGTACAGGGGCTAAGACTCTGGTTCTCTTATTTACCTACAGGTTTAGTGCAATATCCTGTTGGGGGGGGGGGGGCATTTTTCATAACCCCCCAACAGAGGGCTACATAAATATAATGAATATATACCACTTCATGATCTGTATCTATGTTCCCCACAGCCAGACCTCTATTATCAATACTTAGTACGAAGGTCCACAGAAATACAGAGAACACCTTGACCTGTAAGGCCACAGGATTCTTTCCTCCGGATATCTGGATTACTTGGTACAGAAAGGGCAAGGTCCTGGGAAATCAGTTAATGGGAAAACCACAAATGTATAACGATGGAGCGTACCAGGCGAACAGCACCATGACAATCACACCAACCAATGATGACCTGAACCAGACCTTCTCCTGTAAAGTCCAACATGACTCTCTACAAGAACCTCTGCAGAAGGACTTCCAGCTCATCTATGAAGGTATAAATAATCATCCACTCCTTGTTTCAAACATTTTTAAAAATGTTACCAGTATTTAACCCAAAAGCAAACATTTATTATATTGCGGCTTGCCAATTCTTTCTCAGACTTTCTTCTATTATCATCTCATGATCTAGCTGGCATTCCTGTTGCTTTTCAAAAGATCAAGTTGTCCTGCAAATGCATCACTTACAATAATCAGCTTTAATTAAAGCGGAGTTCCACCCACATCTTTGATTATTTTTTTTTAATTACTACTTAATCTTGCATAATGCATATTAAGCTATTCTTATTCTTGTCATTAATGCTGCTTTTATTATATATTTATCTTAAAAAAATACCTTAGATTTTTCCTTCTTGTGGACTCCCATCTTGCTTGTGGGCAGGAGAAGCCCACAAGCATATTCTTCCAGGATACGGCGCTGCTGTATTCCCAGCATGCACCGCCCGTTCTTGCGCATGCGCAGTAACAGCACGTACCGGTGCAGTACAGGTTGCCATCACAACGGGCGGCGTCATTGGAAGTGCCCACCCCGTTGTTATGGCAACCTAGCCCTCGGTGCTGCCCACTGACTCCTGGGAAATGATGACATATCTCCCAGGAGCAGTAGCGATCGGAGGAGCCAAGGGAAGTACATATTCGCCAGCACACCATGGATCGACAATTTTTCGTCCAAAAGGTTTACTGGAAAGAATCACATCACAAAAGAAAGTGCAGCGTTTCAGAGCCGCGCAGGACCCCTTCATCAGGCATGTGATGACGAAGGGGAGGACCGCGCAGGACCCCTTCTTTAATTAAAGCTGGGGTCAAAATATTCCAAAGGTAACCCTGGTGTATTAGTGTTTAGGTAGGATATTGGGTAGTTCACCAGTGGGGGGGGGGTTGTTCTCTGGTGTTCCTGCCCCATCCAAGTCATGTAATCCCCTATATGGAGGATGTGTTAAGTCAGTTAAGAAGACTCTTTCCTTTAATCAATATCTTATTTTACAGATATAGAAACATCATCTAATGTGGTCACTGTGGTCATCATGGTCTGTATTGTTCTGGCTTTGATAATCATAGTTGGAATCGGAATTTTTTTGTGGATGCGAAAATACAGAAGAAAAGGTAATACTTGTTAAAACTCTGTAAATTACTGAACTTTCAGGTATGAAAAATATATCAATATAATGTATAATGTCCTTATTGAATGTGTAATGCTGCCAAAGGCAAATTGTTCTTTAACCACTTCCTGTCCGCACTATAGCCGAAAGATGGCTGCAGCGCAGACCTAATTTCCCAGGAGGGAAATGAGGTCCTCCCGTGCTCAAGTGGGAGATTGTATTTAGTCAGACCTCTTGTGATGCGCTCCTCCCCACTGGCCCCTCCTGATTTTATGTCTCCTCATCCCCCCCCCCCCCCAGTCTCTTGCATACTTGCTCTGTGTGTCCTGCTGAATCCCCCCCTCCTCTATCTTCAGTGCCATATGATCAGAGAACCCAGAGGAGGAGCACAGCTATTCTGCTCACAGAACATGTAGGGAGAGAGGTGAGTTGAGGGAGGAACATCAGTTTGGGGTGGTAAGCTGAGGACAATACCAGGCAAAGTTTAATGCCAGGAGGGAAGTTTATGTGCAAATATGTGAAGGGTTGGAATAGCAGCGAGTGTTGGAGCCCTGCAGAGTTTGCAGCCCCCCAAGCTAACATACATCTCCTAAGCAGGAACACATCACTATCTCCCTAAGCAGTCTGAAGTGTCATTTTTTATTTTTTTGATGGGGGAGTGGATCTTGGGTGGGAGTTCCCACACTTTTTTCCCCAGGACTTGACCCCTGGATGTGACTTATTGTAATTTAGAATCTCCCTTTAACTAAAGGGTCCCCAGATCCTGCCCCCCCCCCCCCCCCATGTGAATGAGTATAAGGTTCAAAGCCTACTCATCCACAAAAAATAGCCAAAGTAAATAAAAAACAATGGCCAGTTTTTGGCTATTTTGTTGGTAAATGAGTAGGAGTAGACTCTAAACAACTTGATCTCCTTCTCGTAGGAAAATACTTTTTAGCTCCAGGCCCAAGTTTATTTTTATACACTCTCAGCCACCACCTGGGCACATCTCCCCAAAGATTGGCCATGGCTGCATAAATATGCAGCTACTGAATTGACTCTTCCAGAAGGTTTCCTTTCAGACAGGGGAAAGCAGTAAACGCTGCAGCCAGTGAAATCCACAAAAGACCAGAATAATCGCACACAGCTCAATTGACTACGGTGAGCCAAGAACTAAATTTACCCAACCTAGCACCTATCTGGGAGGGTGCTACATATATTTCATTGCAGTTTGTTTGAGAATTTTTGAAAAATGGTGCATAATAAGAATGACATTTGCAACATTAGAATGCAGAGATGTGGGGCAGACATGACTAGGTGATGGCCAAGTTTACTTATCATAACAATAATTGGTCCCTAAAGTGTAAGTCATCTTGCATGTGCTTACAGCCTTGCTTGTTATGTGTAATTTTGTGCACAATTGTAAAGCTTGAAAGCATGATAAGAGCTGATGTGTTCTCGATCTGGAGATATTAACTGAGAGCATTTGTAGTCAATGCATTTTCAGATATGGAAACTTTCACATTATTGGACATTGAAGGTCCTACCAAGCTGATAGCTGGAGAAGAAACATCTCTATACTGTAGATCTGCCAATTGCCCAGAGAACACGAGTGTGACTTGGCTGGAGAAGAGAGGAGGACAAGTCTATGAGATCCCAGAGTCCCATGGAGGATATAAGGAGGAAGAGGAGAGACAGATGGACACACAGTATGGGGTCATATCATGCAGAGACGGACCAAACTACACATCTTCACTGAAGTTCAGACCCAGTGTGGTCCAACACAAAGATGTGACCTTCATCTGTAGATATAGCTGTGGGGAAAAGAAGAAAGAGAAAACATTTCACTGCAGAGCTATTTATGGTGAGGCGTGCCTATTAATACATCCATGGCTTTTGTACACTGTTGGACATTAATGGTGGAATAGTTTTAAAACAAGATAATTAGCATCCAATCACCAATGCCCTGTCCTTTTTAATGGAGTAGAGTCAGGAATTACATTTAGTGTACTGAAGGAGAGATTTAAGCAGACCATAGATGGTTTGAATCTCAGCCAGCTCAGCAGGGACCAACTGAGATTCAATCTATCTATGGGTAGGCTGATTGTACCCAAGTCGATCCATTAATTGACCTGGGTACAGCCAGCAGGTTCAATTTTTAACATGCAATTTTTGCAAGTGGCTATAGCCACTAGCAGTAATCACTATGTTCTTTCAGTAGGGTTGGCTCTCATCACAATGTTATATTAGGAGCAGCGACTGTGTCTGTGAAGCCGCTGCATCCCAGGTGACACAGATCGCTTGTGCATCTCCATGAGGGTAAACATTGCCATCATAGGGGGTATGCATGACCACGGAGCAGACACAGGTGGCGATGAGGAGTCTGGGATGGGCTGGATTCTTGAAGATCTTTCAGGTGGGCGGCTTCAAAAATGGGCGGATCATCCATGGTTTTACCCTCACCTGGCCGTCCATCCCAACTGTAAAATAACAGCCAAAGAGGGCTGTTTTTGTGCTGCAGCCACAATACTTTGCTTTGTGGCTCCGGTATTTTTAATTTGCATTTTTTTTGGGCTGCAGAGTGTGAAAAGCGGCACTGCTTGCCAAACTTGCCCATTGAATTCAATGGGGCTGCGCCAAAACCGTGTGCATCGCATGCAATTGCGGCATTGTAGCAATTATAGTGGTAAATTAGGCAGTGAGGAGGTGATATGACGCTTCCTCACCTCCTATCTCTGAAGAGCACTACCAGTGTAAAAGAGCCCAAAGGCACAAGTCGAAAGAACCCAATGTGCCTGCATGACAGCAGAAGTGAAATCCCGTAGCCCTCGTACACACGGTCGGACATTCCGACAACCAAATCCGTCTGATTTTTTACGACGGATTTTGTCCGAAACTGTTGCATACACACGGTCGGACAAAGTTGTCGAAAACTCAGATCGTTCAGAACGTGATGATGTTATTTGGTTACAACGGGGCTACGTTCACGCTAGTAGCCAATAGCTTTGGTGTAGGAATTTGATCTGAGCATGCGTGGCATTTTGTTCGATCGGAATTCTCTACACATGATCGGACAAAGTCTGATCGGATCATGTTGTTGGAAAATTTTACCGATAAGTTGGAAAATTTGGTCCGTCAGATACTTTGACGGAAACAGTCCGATGGAGACCACACAGAGTAGGATTATAAGACAAAACGGTCCGATCGGACACATTCCGTCGGAATCTCTGACCGTGTGTACAAGGGGCTTAGGTGCAGAGTCTAAGGCGCCATCCTGTCTTTACCATAGCTCCTGATGGTGTCGATAGATTTAGCAGCAGGCAATGTTCAGGTTGAGGCTGCCCAACTCTCGTAGGCAGCTACTGGGATGTAGGTTGCTGGAACTTCTTTTATCATGGGGTACTCATTCACTTGAAATGGCGGTATCTGGGTGCCCCTTATTATTAAAAGGGGCTTCCAGATTCCGATAAGCCCCTGCTCGCAGACCCCCACATCCACTGGGCAAGGTTTGTGGGAAGGAGGCCTTTGTCCTCATCGACATGAGGACAAGGTGCTTTGGTGGAGAAGAAGTTCCCCCTAGCAAGGCACCCTGCAGTGTTGGGGGCATGTGGCCTGGTATGGTACATTAAGGGTGCTGCACACTTGTCCACCCCCTTTCCCAGCCAACCAATTTGCGTGATTAAGGGTCCAGTATGGATTTCCTGGGGGAACCTTTTTTTTGCATTGGTATAAGTCCCCAGGGTAGGTTCTAAGCTATTTAACACCTCCTTGCCTATTATCAGAGAAAATAGAATTGTTTCATTTGAAAGACAGCCCCCATTGATTTCAATAGGGTTCAGGTTTGGCATCCAAACCCCTCTGAAGTTCACTGAACTCTGCTCGAACCACACTCAGGGCAGTTTAGATGAAAACCAGTCAGGGTGTCTGCCAGGTAGATATACTACAGTATAGTATATCTAGTAGTAAGTGGCCCCATTCAACTGGATGTGTTCTGTAATGCTAAAGGCATTTTGTAGCTACTGCAAGACACTTTTTCAGTTCTCAAATGGCTACAGAAAACATTCTCTACTCAACATTAGACTTTATTCAGTTATGAAATGACTACCTTTTGTTGTTTGATTTACTTTTATAGCACAAAATCAAAGTTATAGGTATTTTGCATTCTTCATGTCACTAATAATTACTCATACTTTATATGTTTGTATTTATTACTTTTCAGCCAAGCCTCAACTCTTACAGCCAGTATCACAAAGTCTGATTGTCTCAGGGGAGTTGAAGTATTTGGTCACTCTAGAGAAATTTTATCCCAGAAATATCACACTTGGGTGGACACGTGGAGTTGGGGAGCCTCAACAAACCTTATCATCCACAGAGACATTCACCAATAATTTTGATGGGACCTATAGTGTCTGCAGTGAGGTGAGAGTTCCTGAGGAGCTCCTGAAGGATCCAGAATTCAGAGTACGAGTGAGCTGGGAACATGAATCTCTAGACACACTGAGGTATAAGGATCTATCTATCAGAGACCCAGGTGAGCTACATGAGGTTGTTTGTCATCAAACATTTAGACCCATCAGCTAGAATCCATTTGAAAATCACAAGTGCTCTTAGCCCTTGTACACACGGTTGGACATTCCGACGGAATGTGTCCGATCGGACCGTTTTGTCGAATATTCCCACTGTGTGTGGTGTACATCAGACTGTTTCCATCGGAGTATCCAACGGACCAAGTTTTCCAACTTGTTGGTAAAATTTTCAAACAAAATGCTCCGATCGGACATACTCAGATCATGTGTAGAGAATTCCGATCGAACAAAGTGCCACGCATGCTCAGATCAAATTCCTACACCAAAGCTATTGACTACTAGCGTGAACGTAGTCCCGTCGTAACAAAATAACGTGGTCACGTCGGATTTTCCGACAACTTTGTCCGGCCGTGTGTACACAACAGTTTCGGACAAAATCCAACGGATTTGGTTGTCGGAATCTCCAAACGTGTGTACAAGGGCTAAGAGGGAGCTTCCTGTTTAGTCAATAGACAGTAATATAAAATACCAAGCAATCTACAGCCCTGTGATAAATATATCAAACAAATAATAGCATCTAATTCTTCTGTGGTGGATGTGGCAGAAAAGATTAAAGCGCCTACATACACAATTCTGGATGCTCAGGCAGGATATGGTTACCATTAGGCACCTACAGTATACCCGCCGCTGAAACTCTTAACTAGACTTTAAAGTCATATTGTGCAACCCTCATCTTTAGACTATGGAAAAGAAAAGTCATTGGTAAAGATGAGCTTAAGGTTTGGTCCAAACCTTGGCTGTTCGGGCATTCAAATATTTATCCGTTCTGTATCAGCTGAACGTCGTATATCCCCTTCTAGACCAGGCCTTTTCTGACACTTTGTTCACATTAAAAAATTAGCATTTTTTTGCTGGAAATTTACTTAGAACCCCCAAACATTATATACACTGTATATTTTTTAAGTAGAAGCCATAGAGAATAAAATGGTGACCTTTGCAATTTCATATGTCACACGGTATTTGCACAGCGGTTTTTAAAAGCGACTTATTTGGACAAAATAGATTGAATTTTAATGCAAAAAACCTAATATATAACCCAATTTTTTGGTGGACTATAAAAGATGATGTTATGCCAAGTAAATAGATAACAAACATATCACACTTTAATACTGCGCATGCTCGTGGAATGGTGACAACTATGATATTTAAAAATCTACATAGGCAACCATTTTTACAGGTTACCAGTTTAGAGTTGCAAAGGAGGTCTAGCACTAGAATTATTGCTCTCGCTATAATATTCACAGTGATACCTCACATGTGTGATGCAAAAAGCCTTGAAAGCATAAGACTAAAAAAAATCCATTGATCTCATGTGATTACAAGTGAGGAAAAGGCTTGTCATTTCTGGTCTCCTACACCACGGGTCTCCAAACTTTCTAAGCAAATGGCCAGTTTACTGTCCTTCAGGCCTTAAGGGGGCTGGACTGTGCCCAGTGGGAGTAGAAAGTGCTCTGGCATCAGTACCACATCATTGGTTTAATGAAAGGTGTAGGGTCCCATTGTTGGTATCAATGGGAAGAGTAGGGGAAATGATGCCCCATCACTAGTGTCAGTTGGTGGAATAGTGCCACAAGAGCCAGATGAGAGCAAAAAAAGGGCCACATCCAACCCATGGGCCACAGTTTGAAGACCACTGTCCTGGTCAATGGAGGTGATAAGAGACAATCCAGTCTTTAATCATCTTTATTGTAAGCAGGTGCTACCGCTGGATCGGATGCCAGGCTCCCTGCAGGAATGGGTGAGCTGGAGAGGCACCAGAGAGGCACCGGAGGGCGGGGGGATGGGGGGGACCCCTTCCGCCAATTGTATAAGCAATCCATCAGCTAATTAGCCCCCAGGATTGCTTTTTCTTTACAAAGCATTGCTAGCTGAAACTTTTGTGTTAAAACAAGGAGGATAAAGGGGAAGCGCCACCTCAGTGTAGATATTAAAAAATGCTATATTAGCACAGGGATAAAGAACACTTCCAGTATAAAAAATGTTTCAGGCTCATCAAGACCAAGGGTGATGGGGCCTTCTAGAGGCCTGTAGAAGGAGCTGGAGCACAAGCACGTAGTCTATTCTCTGCTTGCGTAGCCCGGCCGTCTCCCGTTCCGGTGATGTCATTTCTAGCCGCATCCCGGCCACGTTCCATGCTGGTTCTGGTTCCTGCTTCCTGGTGGCCACAGGGCGCATGGAGGACCATCCATCCATCTACACACAGCCTGGGAAATTACAGGGAACCCGCAAGGATGCTGAGGCTTGACGCCTCCATCACCCTTGGTCTTGATGAACCTGAAACATTTTTTATCCTGTAATGCCGCGTACACACGACTGGACTTCCCAGCCACTAGGTCCAACAGAATCAGACCGTCAGACAATCCGATCGTGTGTGGGCTAATCCGATCGTTTTTCATTTAAAAATTCTGGTGGACCTAGAAATAGAACATCAAATCTGTCCGAAGGAACTTAATTTCTATCGGGAAAACCATTCGTCTGTATGCTAGTCCGATGGACCAAATACGACGCAAGGGAAGCTATTGGCTACTGGCTATTGAACTTCCTTTTTTAGTCCCATCTTACGTCATCACGTTCAAAACTAACGGCCTTTACAAACGGACTTAGTCCGTTCGTGTGTGGCCAAGTCCGTTTGTTCAGAAAGTCTGTCGGAACTCCGCTGAAAGTCTGTCGGGAAGACTGTCGGACCTAGTCTGCCGGAAAGTCCGGTCGTGTGTACACGGCATAAGAGTTCTTTATCCCTGTGCTAATAAAGCATGTTTTAAAGCGGAAGTAAACCCATCCATAAAACAGTTTCATTTCCGGCACATGCTGGAAATGTAACACTCCCATTGGTTGTGCTCTCAACTAAACTGTCAAATCATCGAATGGCTGGTGTCATAACTGATCACATGTGCAGCATCATGACAGTTGTAGATTAAACAGAGGGAATGATGGCAGCTTCCTTGGCTGAAGACGATAGGAGGATTTACTTACACTTTAATCTCTACACTGAGGTGGCGCTTCCATTTTTCTCCCCCTTACGGTGCTTAACCACCTTCAGACCGGACCATTTTGCTGGTAAATGACCAGAGGTCTTTTTACAATTTGGCACTGCGCTGCTTTAACTGGTAATTGCGCGGTCATGCAATGTTGTACCCAAACAACATTTGCGTCCTTTTCTTCCCACAAATAGAGCTTTCTTTTGATGGTATTTGATTGCCTCTGCGATTTTTATTTTTTGCGATATAAACGTAAAAAGACCGCAAATTTTGAAAAAAAATGATATTTTCTACTTTTTGTTATTAGAAAAATCCAATAAACTCAATTTTAGTCATACATTTAGGCCAAAATGTATTCAGCCACATGTCTTTGGTAAAAAAAAAGTCAATAATTGTATATTTATTGGTTTGCGCAAAAGTTGTCACATCTACAAACTAAGGTACGTTTTCTGGAATTTACGCAGCTTTTAGTTTACGACTGCCTATCTCATTTCTTGAGGTGCTAAAATGGCAGGGCAGTACAAAACCCCCCCCCCAAATGACCCCATTTTGGAAAGTAGACCCCCTAAGGAAATTGATAAGAGGCATGTTGAGCCCATTGAATATTTTATTTTTTTGCCTCAAGCGATTGAATAATGACAAAAAATAATTTTTTTTTTTTTTTTACACAAAGTTGTCACTAAATGATATATTGCTCACACATGCTATGGGCATATGTGAAATGACACCCCAAAATAAATTCTGCTGCTTCTCCTGAGTACGGGGATACCACATATGTGGGACTTTTTGGGAGCCTAGCCGCGTACGGGGCCCCGAAAACCAAGCACCGCCTTCAGGCTTTCTAAGGGCGTAAATTTTTGATTTCACTTCTCACTACCTATTACAGTTTTGAAGGCCATAAAATGCAAAGATGGCACAAAACCCCCACAAATGACCCCATTTTAGAAAGTAGACACCCCAAGCTATTTGCTGAGAGGCATTTTGAGTCCATGGAATATTTAATATTTTGCCACAAGTTGCGGGAAAATTACAAACTTTAATTTTTTTTTATTTTTTTTTCACAAAGTTGTCACTAAATGATATATTGCTCACACATGCTATAGGCATATGTGAAATGACACCCCAAAATAAATTCTGCTGCTTCTCCTGAGTACGGGGATACCACATATGTGGGACTTTTTGGGAGCCTAGCCGCGTACGGGGCCCCGAAAACCAAGCACCGCCTTCAGGCTTTCTAAGGGCGTAAATTTTTGATTTCACTTCTCACTACCTATTACAGTTTTGAAGGCCATAAAATACAAAGATGGCACAAAACCCCCACAAATGACCCCATTTTAGAAAGTAGACACCCCAAGCTATTTGCTGAGAGGCATTTTGAGTCCATGGAATATTTTATATTTTGCCACAAGTTGCGGGAAAATTACAAACTTTAATTTTTTTTTATTTTTTTTTCACAAAGTTGTCACTAAATGATATATTGCTCACACATGCTATAGGCATATGTGAAATGACACCCCAAAATAAATTCTGCTGCTTCTCCTGAGTACGGGGATACCACATATGTGGGACTTTTTGGGAGCCTAGCCATGTACGGGGCCCCGAAATCCAAGAACCGCCTTCAGGTTTTCTAAGGGCGTAAATATTTTACTTCACTCCTCACTACCTATTACAGTTTTGAAGGCCATAAAATGCCAAGATGGCACAAAACCCCCACAAATGACCCCATTTTAGAAAGTAGACACCCCAAGCTATTTGCTGAGAGGCATGTTGAGTCCATGGAATATTTTATATTTTGCCACAAGTTGCGGGAAAATGACAAACTTTTTTTTTTTTTTTTTTCACAAAGTTGTCACTAAATGATATATTGCTCACGCATGCCATAGGCATATGTGAAATGACACCCCAAAATAAATTCTGCTGCTTCTCCTGAGTACGGGGATACCACATATGTGGGACTTTTTGGGAGCCTAGCCGCGTACGGGGCCCCGAAAACCAAGCACCGCCTTCAGGCTTTCTAAGGGCGTTACAGTTTTGAAGGCCATAAAATGCCAAGATAGCACAAACCCCCCCCAAATGACCCCATTTTGGAAAGTAGACACCCCTAAATTTAGGGGTACACTAGTGAGACTAGGTAATAAATGGCGGGTGCCCTGAAACTATAAAAAAAATAACTAACCAACCAGCGTCACCTGTAACAGTTATATGGTGATCACTGGTGAAAGGGTTAACTAGGGGGCAATCAGGGGGCTTTATGCGGTAGTATATGGGGGTCCCTGGCGCTATAAAAAGCTGCGGCGAACCTAAATACCTACCTGCCTAACTAGCGTCACCTGTGACACTAATACAGTGATCAGAAAAACGATCGCTTATTAGGCTGGGTTCACACTGGAGCGATGTGGGAACGCCACGAATGCGCGGCGGGTTCCCGCATCACATGCCTCCCGGCGGCAGTTCACACTGCCCTATGCGAACTGCTGGGAGTGTCAGTGAAATGTTAATGACACCCCCAGATCAGTTCGCATATCGCAGTGCGATCTGCAAACTCGGATCGCATGGTGTGAACACCCATGCGATCCGATTCTGCTGCGGACCAAAAAAAGGGTCCCGTGCGAGTTTGCGGCGGGTGCGGCGGGTGCGACACGAATTCAGCCATACTATCTGTATGGCTGAACTCGAATCGCACAGAGATCGGATGTGATTTGCACTGCAGTGCGGTGCGAATCACATCCGTTCTCATAAACCGCTGCAATGTGAACCCAGCCTTAGTGACACTGGGGTTAAACCTTTATTGGGGGGGTTAGGGGGGTACCTTAGAACTAAAGGGGGCTAACCCTAACTGCCCTAACAGTTATTACAGTCACAAATGACACCAATGCAAAAAAAAAAAAAAAAAAGCAATTGGTGTCACTGTGACTGGGGGGGCAGGGGTAATTGGGGGGGTGATCGGGGGGTAAAGGGGGGGTGTGAGTGTGCCTGGCATGTTCTACTGTGTAGTGTAGTGCTTGTGCAACTCACCGATGCTCTCTCCTCGGTGCCGGAACGAAAAATACCGACACGGAGGAGAGAATACATCACTTCCTCTCCTGTGTTTACATTACAGGAGAGGAAGTGATGTCACGGGACATTTTCATTCGTCGGGAGCGATCGCGAGGGGGTGGCCATGAATGAATGGCCGTCCCCTCGTCCGGGATCGCTCCCGAACGAATACCGACCGCCGCAGGCACCGGGCGGGGGCCGGCAAGGACGTACATGTAAGCCCTTATGCCTGCCCGTGCCATTCTGTCGACGTACATCGTCGTGCGGCGGTCGGCAAGTGGTTAAGCAAACCAAATGTCACCCTGGTTGGGTTCACATCCGCTTTAACATCTGAACATTTGAATCATAGTTGCATTTATAGGCACTTAGTGTACATCTATGTGTGTTCATGTGTGCCACTATACAAACAAAGCAGACCACTTGTAAAGACTATGGGGGTTATTTACTAAAGGTAAATCCACTTTGCACGACAAGTGCAAACTACAAGTGCAAAGTGCACTTGAAATTGCACTGAAAGTGCACTTGGAAGTGCAGTCACTGTAGATCTGAGGGGGACATGCAAGGAAAATAAAAAACAGCATTTTAGCTTGCACATGATTGGATGATAAAATCAGCAGAGCTTCCCCTCATTTCAGATCAACCCCTCAAGATTTACAGCGACTGCACTTCCAAGTGCACTTGTAGTGCAAAGTGGATTTGCCTTTCATAAATAACCCCCTTTGTGTAGGTCAGAATTAGGAGGTCGACTAAAACTGGATAATTGCTTCTAGTCAACTTCCCGAGCTGCCAAGATTTATATATACTGATATACTGCTTCTTGGAGATGTGGGAGATTAAATCTGAACCCTAATGATACACTTTTTTTTGTTTTCTAGAATACCCATGGACCCCTGTGATGGAAGAGATACAGACACCCAATATATTCCATGTCACCCTAGTCACCCTGCAGTGTCATATCTCCAAGTATTTCCCCGACGCCATCACTGTGACATGGCTGAGAAAAAGCAAGAATCAGGATATATGTGAGGAAACTGATAACATGGTTAGCAATACAATAACCCCCAGGAAAGGAGATAACGCATACAGCTGTACAGCCAGTCTGACCATCATGCCCACACTGAGTGCCCACCAGGGGGCAGAATACATCTGTAGGGTGAATCACCCCTCTCTGGAGAGACCCATCGAGAGAAGAACTGAACGTCTTATTATAAAGGGTGAGTGTATTATTTAAATAGATCACACATTAGAGAGATTCCGTAAAAAAACCCTGTCACCATCTTAAAAAACTGCAGGTAAGAGCACATAAACAAACAAAAAAAATTTCTTGCAGTGTTTTTCATTTCCATAAGCAATGTCTTTTTGGTTTGCAATGTGCCTTTGAACTTGCTAGCAAATCTGACAACTTCAGGAAGAGACAATTCTTTAGCTAAGCATCTTCCCCTTGCATGTTATAGCCCTCTCCTCTTCTGGGAGTGTCTAATCATTGTCTATGCAGGCCCAGCTCCTCCACCCCTCCCCCAGCTTTTCTACCTTCTATGCAGTAACTTGGGGAGAAGTGTAGGAAATATTTTACTTGAATGACAGAGCCTGCTAGATGGTGGTTCCCAGCAGCAGTCTTGAATTTTCGATATCTACACAAGGGAGGCATTTACAGGTATATATCATGCATACGTGAATACGTGCATTTAACATATCATGAATATGTTAAATGCACATACAGTAAAATCTTATGGCAAGGTTGTTGCTGTTGAAATGTGTGGTCTAGTGACAGGATCTCTTTAGCAAATTTATCGGCTTGGAGATTAGGCAAATTTGCTGGAAGAAGCATACTTTTACAAATCTGAATTGTCTTGTGTTTGATGAATAGGCCTTTGGAATGTCCTTGCCAGTTTTATTAAAACCTTCCATGGTTGTACATGCTCAAGTCCACTCTCTAGGTGGCCTGCGGTGACCAAGTGAAGTAGTCTTCGGACACCCTGTATTTATGGGTGCCCTGTGTCATCAAGGACATAATTGTCCACATTTTCACTTATAATGCCCTGTACACACGGTCGGACATTCCAACGACAAAATCCGTCAGATTTTTTCCGACGTATTTTGGCCCAAACTTGTCTTGCATACACACGGGCGCACAAAGTTGTCGGAAAATCTGATCGCTCAGAACGCAGTGACGTACAACGCGTACAATGGGAATATAAAGAGGGCAGTAGCCAATAGATTTTGTCTCGTAATTTATTCTGAGCATGCGTGCCACTTTGTCTGTCGGAATTGTCTACACACGATCGGAATTTAAAGATCGGATTTTGTTGTCGGAAAATTTTAGATTGTGCTCTCAAACTTTGTGTGTCCGAAATTCCGACTGAAAAAGTCTGATGGAGCCAACACACGATCGGATTTTCCGACAACACGATCCGATCACACATTTTCCGTCGCAAAGTCCGTCCGTGTGTACAGGGCATAAGTCCAAATATAGACAATTAAATGACTGATGATGCAAATCCCCAAAAAGGCCGCTCGCCACACCAGCTTAGTAAATAAAATTATTCTATAGTCAGTTCTAGGGGCGGCCCGTCCATTAACCACTTTAAGACCGGACCATTTTGCTGGTAAATGACCAGAGGTCTTTTTACACTTTGGCACTGCGCTGCTTTAACTGGTAATTGCGCGGTCATGCAATGTTGTACCCAAACAAAATTTGCGTCCTTTTCTTCCCACAAATAGAGCTTTCTTTTGATGGTATTTGATTGCCTCTGCGATTTTTATTTTTTGCGATATAAACGTAAAAAGACCGCAAATTTTGAAAAAAAATGATATTTTCTACTTTTTGTTATTAGAAAAATCCAATAAACTCAATTTTAGTCATACATTTAGGCCAAAATGTATTCAGCCACATGTCTTTGGTAAAAAAAAAGTCAATAATTGTATATTTATTGGTTTGCGCAAAAGTTGTCACATCTACAAACTAAGGTACGTTTTCTGGAATTTACGCAGCTTTTAGTTTACGACTGCCTATCTCATTTCTTGAGGTGCTAAAATGGCAGGGCAGTACAAAACCCCCCCAAATGACCCCATTTTGGAAAGTAGACCCCCTAAGGAAATTGATAAGAGGCATGTTGAGCCCATTGAATATTTTATTTTTTTGCCTCAAGCGATTGAATAATGACAAAAAAAAAATTTTTTTTTTTTTTTTACACAAAGTTGTCACTAAATGATATATTGCTCACACATGCTATGGGCGTATGTGAAATGACACCCCAAAATAAATTCTGCTGCTTCTCCTGAGTACGGGGATACCACATATGTGGGACTTTTTGGGAGCCTAGCCGCGTACGGGGCCCCGAAAACCAAGCACCGCCTTCAGGCTTTCTAAGGGCGTAAATTTTTGAGTTCACTTCTCACTACCTATTACAGTTTTGAAGGCCATAAAATGCCAAGATGGCACAAAACCCCCACAAATGACCCCATTTTAGAAAGTAGACACCCCAAGCTATTTGCTGAGAGGCATGTTGAGTTCATGGAATATTTTATATTTTGCCACAAGTTGCGGGAAAATTACAAACTTTTTTTTTTTTTTTTTTTTTTTCACAAAGTTGTCACTAAATGATATATTGCTCACACATGCCATGGGCATATGTGAAATGACACCCCAAAATAAATTCTGCTGCTTCTCCTGAGTACGGGGATACCACATATGTGGGACTTTTTGGGAGCCTAGCCGCGTACGGGGCCCCGAAAACCAAGCACCGCCTTCAGGCTTTCTAAGGGCGTAAATATTTGACTTCACTCCTCACTACCTATTACAGTTTTGAAGGCCATAAAATGCCAAGATGGCACAAAACCCCCACAAATGACCCCATTTTAGAAAGTAGACACCCCAAGCTATTTGCTGAGAGGCATGTTGAGTCCATGGAATATTTTATATTTTGCCACAAGTTGCGGGAAAATTACAAACTTTTTTTTTTTTTTTTTTTTTCACAAAGTTGTCACTAAATGATATATTGCTCACGCATGCCATGGGCATATGTGAAATGACACCCCAAAATAAATTCTGCTGCTTCTCCTGAGTACGGGGATACCACATATGTGGGACTTTTTGGGAGCCTAGCCGCGTACGGGGCCCCGAAAACCAAGCACCGCCTTCAGGCTTTCTAAGGGCGTTACAGTTTTGAAGGCCATAAAATGCCAAGATGGCACAAACCCCCCCCAAATGACCCCATTTTGGAAAGTAGACACCCCTAAATTTAGGGGTACACTAGTGAGACTAGGTAATAAATGGCGGGTGCCCTGAAACTATAAAAAAATAACTAACCAACCAGCGTCACCTGTAACAGTTATATGGTGATCACTGGTGAAAGGGTTAACTAGGGGGCAATCAGGGGGCTTTATGCGGTAGTATATGGGGGTCCCTGGCGCTATAAAAAGCTGCGGCGAACCTAAATACCTACTTGCCTAACTAGCGTCACCTGTGACACTAATACAGCGATCAGAAAAACGATCGCTTATTAGGCTGGGTTCACACTGGAGCGATGCGGGAACGCCACGAATGCGCGGCGGGTTCCCGCATCGCATGCCTCCCGGCGGCAGTTCACACTGCCCTATGCGAACTGCTGGGAGTGTCAGTGAAATGTTACTGACACCCCCAGATCAGTTCGCATATCGCAGTGCGATCTGAAAACTCGGATCGCATGGTGTGAACACCCATGCGATCCGATTCTGCTGCGGGCCAAAAAAAGGGTCCCGTGCGAATTTGCGGTGGGTGCGGCGGGTGTGGCGGGTGCGGCGAATGGCTGAACTCGAATCGCACAGAGATCGGATGTGATTTGCACTGCAGTGCGGTGCGAATCACATCCGTTCTCAAACCGCTGCAATCTGAACCCAGCCTTAGTGACACTGGCGACGGGGGGTGATCACGGGGTTAAACCTTTATTGGGGGGGTTAGGGGGGTACCTTAGAACTAAAGGGGGCTAACCCTAACTGCCCTAACAGTTATTAGTCACAAATGACACCCGCCGGGTGATCAGGGGGTTAAACCTTTATTAGGTAATAAATGGCGGGTGCCCTGAAACTATAAAAAAATAACTAACCAACCAGCGTCACCTGTAACAGTTATATGGTGATCACTGGTGAAAGGGTTAACTAGGGGGCAATCAGGGGGCTTTATGCGGTAGTATATGGGGGTCCCTGGCGCTATAAAAAGCTGCGGCGAACCTAAATACCTACCTGCCTAACTAGCGTCACCTGTGACACTAATACGGCGATCAGAAAAATGATCGCTTATTAGGCTGGGTTCACACTGGAGCGATGCGGAAACGCCGCGAATCCGTGGCGGGTTCCCGCATCGCATGCCTCCCGGCGGCAGTTCACACTGCCCTATGCGAACTGCTGGGAGTGTCAGTGAAATGTTACTGACACCCCCAGATCAGTTCGCATATCGCAGTGCGATCTGCAAACTCGGATCGCATGGTGTGAACACCCATGCGATCCGATTCTGCTGCGGGCCAAAAAAAGGGTCCCGTGCGAATTTGCGGCGGGTGCGGCGGGTGTGGCGGGTGCGGCGGGTGCGGCGAATGGCTGAACTCGAATCGCACAGAGATCGGATGTGATTTGCACTGCAGTGCGGTGCGAATCACATTCGTTCTCATAAACCGCTGCAATGTGAACCCAGCCTTAGTGACACTGGCGACGGGGGGTGATCACGGGGTTAAACCTTTATTGGGGGGGTTAGGGGGGTACATTAGAACTAAAGGGGGCTAACTCTAACTGCCCTAACAGTTATTACAGTCACAAATGACACCAATGCAAAAAAAAAAAAAAAAAAAAAAAAAATGACATTGGTGTCACTGTGACTGGGGGGCAGGGGTAATTGGGGGGGTGATCGGGGGGTAAAGGGGGGGTGTGAGTGTGCCTGGCATGTTCTACTGTGTGTGTAGAGTGTTGGTGCAACTCACCGATCCGCTCTCCTCCGTGTCGGAACGGAAAATACCGACACGGAGGAGAGAATACATCACTTCCTCTCCTGTGTTTACATTACAGGAGAGGAAGTGATGTCACGGGGGATTTCCATTCGTCGAGAGCGATCGCGAGGGGGTGGCCATGAATGAATGGCCGTCCCCTCATCCCTGATCTCTCCCGAACGAATGCCGACCGCCGCAGGCACCGGGGGGGGGCCCGATCGGGCCCCCCACCCGCGGGCAGGCATGGACTTATATATACGCCAATATGCCTGCCCGTGCCATTCTGCCGACGTATATCGTCGTGCGGCGGTCGGCAAGTGGTTAAGGGCACACAGGCGGCGCCCCCTCTCCAGCCAACCCCTCTATGACTAATGGATAGATTCATGTATAGAGGTCGACCGATATGGGTTTTTCTCTGGTCGATGCCGATATTTAGAAATCATGGCGGCCGATAGCCGATATATGATGCCGATTTTTTTGGGCCGATATGTTAGGCCGATTTTATTTTATTTATTTATTTATTTTTAATCCCCCTTGATCTAACACACCTTTCCCACTGGGGCGTTTTAAGGCGCTTTTGGGCTAAAAATAGCGCCTGTAAAGTGCCTGTAAAATGGCTCCCCTGCAGTCTGTGTGAAAGACAGAGTGCTTTCACACTGAGGCGATGCGCTGGCAGGATCTTAAAAAAAAGTCCTGCAAGCAGCACGTTTGGAGTGGTGTATACCGTTCCTCCACCACTCCTGCCCATTGATATGAATGGGCACCACTGCCGAAGCGCATGCAATGCGATTTGGCAGCGGTGCTTCATGGGCGCATTTAACCTCTTCCTTGGCCGCTAGCTGGGTTATATGTGCCCCACTAGCAGCCAAATAGCACCGCTAAAATGATGGTAAAGAGCCGCTAAAACTTGCGTTTTACCATCAACGCCTGCCCGCTCCAGTGTGAAAGCGGCCTTCATAAGTGATACAGAAAATTTCTTACACTTAAACATTTATTAAACAAAACAAACCTCCAATCAGTTTACTTGTATGTATGATTTAGATAAAAAAAAAAAAAAAAAAAAAATATATATATATATATTAAATAAAAACAGGTAGTCAAAACTTTTGGACAAAAAAAAAAAAAAATGGGCTAACTTTACTGTTTTTATTTTATTTTTATTTTTTAAATGGTGTATTTTTTTCCCAAAAAAATGCATTTGAAAGACCTCTGTGCAAATGTCGTGTGACATAAAATATTGCAACAACCGCTATTTTATTCCCTAGGATCTCTGCTAAAAAAATATATATCATTTTTGGGGGGGTCTAAGTGATTTTCTGGCAGAAAATACAGGATTTTTTACTTGTAAGCAACAAGTGTCAGAAAAGATTTAGTCTTTAAATGGTTAAACTGAGAACTTCTACACACAGAGATGACTTAATTCATTCAAGTGTAAACATTGTATCTTTCTGTTCTTTTCTTGGCAGCCTGCCCAGAGAGGAGGAAAGGGTTGCTATGACGACTCAGTCAACTTAGACCATTCTATACAGAATTATTATTTTAAAGATACACACTCCACAAAACCCTTTACCTAGTGTATCGTCACAGCGCTACGGATAACCCAATGTTTTATACCTTAGCGGCCACTTACCATAGACTGTCAAATATATAAAGGTGCATACAAAAATAGTGTTAAAACTCCAAATAACTAATTAGTTGCACGTGGCGCTATTACCTATGTACCTTTCAGTAGACGTGCCCTCACCTCCTCAGTGATCCTATCTCAGATCATAAATTGTGTGATCAATAACAAATTATACAAGTATTTATCACTCAGTGAATACCCAAATTTACATTTAGATTACATATACAGTGACAAATATAAATAAATGTGAATATAGTCCATCCACCAAACAATATTTGAAAATATCCAGATTACAGAAAGTCTTTCTATAAATGCGTGAAAAAAGTATCCAGTGTTCAGATTCCTTTTTACAAGTAACTCCTTCACCACACCATCCGTGATTTATGCTCCCCCCTTCGTGAAAACACTCACCGACTGCTAAGCCTTACACTCTCGTGTGAGGCTCAAGGGCTTTCAAAAAATCTCTCAAGATGAAATTCAGACCCCAGCACATCCGATTGGAGCTTCTCCACTTGCGCACTTCATTGTATATATATATACCTCAAGGAGAAATCACAGAGGGAGACCCCAATAGTGTAATACTGCAATCACTCTTTAATGTTTTAAAAAATCTCACTCCTTATGCACTCACATGAACTTAAAAAAGCAAAATCACTTCAAAAGAGTAAAAAGACTCGCTTCACAACTTCACTCCACAGTACTATTCTGAATACGTAGGGGCATTGGTGGTCACGGCGGACTCATTAGATGCGGTACTGAATCGCTTAATCTCACCCCTCCTCGTGCGTCCCGCCTGGTCCCACACAGCAGGTCTGTTCGAAAAAGGGCGCCTTCAAGTCAAACGATTCAGTCCTCTTAGTCCTGTGCCTCCTTCCCAGCTCCGTGTATGTCAGCTCAATATTCACCAGATAGCCACGCCCCCGACATGTTTCGTCATATCAGACTTAATCATGGGATTCATGAGATTAAGCGATTCAGTACCGCATCTAATGAGTCCGCCGTGACCACCAATGCCCCTACGTATTCAGAATAGTATTGTGGAGTGGAGTTGTGAAGCGAGTCTTTTTACTCTTTTGAAGTGATTTTGCTTTTTTAAGTTCATGTGAGTGCATAAGGAGTGAGATTTTTTAAAACATTAAAGAGTGATTGCAGTATTACACTATTGGGGTCTCCCTCTGTGATTTCTCCTTGAGGTATATATATATACAATGAAGTGCGCAAGTGGAGAAGCTCCAATCGGATGTGCTGGGGTCTGAATTTCATCTTGAGAGATTTTTTGAAAGCCCTTGAGCCTCACACGAGAGTGTAAGGCTTAGCAGTCGGTGAGTGTTTTCACGAAGGGGGGAGCATAAATCACGGATGGTGTGGTGAAGGAGTTACTTGTAAAAAGGAATCTGAACACTGGATACTTTTTTCACGCATTTATAGAAAGACTTTCTGTAATCTGGATATTTTCAAATATTGTTTGGTGGATGGACTATATTCACATTTATTTATATTTGTCACTGTATATGTAATCTAAATGTAAATTTGGGTATTCACTGAGTGATAAATACTTGTATAATTTGTTATTGATCACACAATTTATGATCTGAGATAGGATCACTGAGGAGGTGAGGGCACGTCTACTGAAAGGTACATAGGTAATAGCGCCACGTGCAACTAATTAGTTATTTGGAGTTTTAACACTATTTTTGTATGCACCTTTATATATTTGACATTCTATACAGAAGTCATTTCAAAGTCCAGCTGTAGTTCTAAATCAACTTTTTATCAGCACAAATCGGCCGATGCCGATTATTTAAAAAACGGCAAATATCGGCCGATATATCGGCCGGCCGATATATCGGTCGACCTCTATTCATGTATAGCATGAATCTATCTATGGCTGCCGCTGTCACCCCCTATTCAGGTGTCCGGCCCCTTTTCGGATGGCAGGTGCCTGAATTCCAGCGGTGGGGGGGGGGGGGGGTTGAAGCACCTGATTAGAGCCGTAGGCTCTAATAGGCTTCAAAAAAGGTGGACTTGGAGCGCAGAGCATTGTGCTCGCAGTCTACCCAGATGTGTTAGTAAAGCAAATGAATATTTGCTTTTCTCATTGGACAGGGCAGTCAGCAGTAAGGTACATATTACTGATGACTCATGGTCCAGCAAGCATGAGCAGGGACCTTACCTTTCCTTCACAGCACACTGGGTAACTCTGCTAGCAGCTAGGAAGGATGCAGGGTTCAGTATTGTTTGAGCTTGTTCCGCCACCACACCTCCAAAATGCTAGTGGTGATTCTGCCACAGCTCTCTCCTCCATCCTCTCCTCTCTTCTTCCTCTATGGCCTCTTCTGCAGATTTGTCCTCTGAACCAGCAGGGCTCCATAAGCGTTCAAGGGGCTACGTAAGCAGTCAGGCAAAAAGATCCCAATGCAGTGCTTGAGTTGGTCTGCTTAGGGGACAGGAGCCACACTGGGGCAGAGATTCTGTCAGCTCTGCAGGGCTAGGCTCACCACACCAGCTTCAGCCAGGAATGGTTGTATGTGACAATGGCACCAACCTTCACTCCAGCCTCCGACAGGGACACTTGACCCATGTTTCTTGTTTGGTACACGTCTTGAATTTGGTGGTGCAGCAGTTCTTGAACAGGTACCCAGGCTTACAGGATCTCCTGAGGCAGGCCAGAAAAGTCTGTGGTCATTTCTGCCGGTCATACAATGCCAGTGCTTGGCTGGCTGACCTTCAAAGGGTATACAACCTGCCCACCAACCGCCTCATTTGTGTCATGTCCACCAGATGGGACTCAACATTGGCAATGCTGCAGCAGCTGCACATGCAGTAGAGGGCCATCAATGAGTACCTGTGCGGGTATGGTACGAGGACAGGGTCAGGGGAGATTGGCTTCTTTTTGCCATGCTAGTGGCTACTGATCAAGGATGCATGCACTGTCCTTTCACCATTTGAGGAGGCCACAAGGATGGTAAGCAGCAACAATGCATGCATCAGTGGCACTGTCCCTTTAGTCTTCCTGTTGGAGCACACGCTTTGTGGAATAATGGATGGGGCACTTGAGGCAGAACAGCGGGAGGAAGAGAAGAACTTCCTTACCTCTCAAGGCCCCCTTTATCCAGATAGCATTCCTGCGGGCCCGCCAAACACACAGGAAGAAGAGTCGGAGGAGGAGGATTGTGAGCATGGATGTGGAGGATAACACTCAGCTGTCTTCAAGGGATGGTTTTCAGTCCCCATAAACCCAAGGAGTTGTACGTATGGCCTTCCTGATTCTGCAAAGTCTGCGATCTGGTATCAAGGAGAGGGATCATTACTGGCTGGCAACCCTTCTTTATCCACGTTACAAGGGTAAGGTTGTAGAACTCATCCTGCTTTTGCAGAGGGAGCAGAGGATGAAACATCTTCAGGAGCCTTGAAGAAATGTTTGTGCAATGCATTCCCCGACCCTGGGAGGTTACAATTCCCTGGTGCTCGACTTGTTGCTGAGGCTTCGTTCAGCCAGAGGAAGAGCAGTGGAGAAGGTGGCTGGCTGACCGATGCTTTTAAAAAAATTTGAGTCCTTAGCGCCAAGGTCTGTTCGGTTCAATCAACCATCACCAGCCTCTGCATTACATGGTGTAGGAATATCTAGGAGCAAGAGCAGACTTGGAGACCTTTCCAACAGAGCATCCACTTGGTTGCTGGGTTTTGAGTATGGACCACTGGTTCAGAACTTGCTCAATTGAGCTACTGGCCTGTCCTGCATCCAGCATTCTTTCTGAACGCACATTCAGTGCTGCAGGAGAGTTTGTAATGGATCATAGAGTGTGCCTGTCCACAGACTTCGTTGATAGGCTCACATTCATAAAAATTAATCAGTCTTGGATCAGCAGTTATCAAGCACCTGATGCTGATGTAACTGATTGAATTTTTTATGTATGTGGGATCCCTTGAAGACTGCTTATGCTAACTATCCTATTTTTGGTTTAGGGCACCACCACCACCCGAAGGCCCAATTTTTCTGCCCCTGTTTAACAGGGGCATGTAATTAAAGTTTTTGATCTAATATTTCACAGAAGGGCCCGTTCCTGCACCCAACAAGAATATCTGTGAGGGGTTATAGTGTTGTGGCACCACCACCACCCAAGCCCCAATTTTTCTTCCCCTGTTTAACAGGGGCATGTAATTACAATTTTTGATATAATATTTCAATGCAGGTCCCGTTCCTGCGCCCAACATGAGTATCTGTGAGGGGTTTCAGTGTTGTGGCACCACCAACGCCACCACCAAAGGCCCAATTTTTCTGACCCTGTTTAATAGGGACGTGTAATTATAATTCTTGATATAATATTTCACAGCAGGGCCCGTGCCTGCACTCATACACAGTGTTCTGGTACCACCACCACCAAAAGCCCAATTTGTCTGCCCCTGTTTAACAGCTGCATGTAATTACAATCTAATATTTCACAGAAGGGCCCGTTCCTGCACCCAACAAGAATATCTGTGAGGGGTTATAGTGTTGTGGCACCACCACCACCCAAGCCCCAATTTTTCTTCCCCTGTTTAACAGGGGCATGTAATTATAATTTTTGATATAGTATTTCACAGCAGGGCCCGTTCCTGCACTCATCAAGAGTAGCTGTGAGAGCTTACAGTGTTCTGGTACCACCAACACCTAAGGCCCAATTTTCTGCAGAGTGTATAGGGCAGGCAGTATAGTATATATACTGCTGTTCAGAGTATATAGTGCCTGTATATAATGCCTTTAATTTGGGTGCAGGGTTCCCCTTAATATCCATACCAGACCCAAAGGGCCTGGTAATGTACTAGGAGGGGGACCCATGCCATTTTTTTTCAATGATTTTCATCTATACTGCCGAGACCCGACAATAAATTACAGCTGCGTTTATAAATGACTTTTTTGCATTGATACATGTCCCCTGGGGCAGGACCCGGGTCCCCAAACACTTTTTATGGCAATAACTTTCATATAAGCCTTTAAAATTAGCACTTTTGTTTTTTTCACATTTGTGTCCCATAGATTTTAACGGTGTTCGCGTGTTCTAACACATTTTTTGCCTGTTCACATGTTCTGCTGCAAACCGAACGGGGGGTGTTTGGCTCATCTCTAATAGGGATGAGCTTCGTGTTCGAGTCGAACGCATGTTCGACTCGAACATCGGTCGTTAGTGCGTTCGCCGAATTCCGAACGTTTGGGCCGTTCGCGGCAAAATTCGTGTGGCCCACAATGCACTGCGATGGCGCAATGCATTGCTGTCTCACGATTGGCCAAGCATGCACTGTGACCCCGCATGCTTGGCCAATCGCAGCGCCAGTAGCGAGGAGAGCAATGGTTGGCCACAGGCATCCTGCCTGTGGCCAATCATAGCTCAGACTGTGTAGTGCACGCCCCACACTATATAAAGCCGCCTTTCAGGCGGCCTCGTGTAGTGTTTGTTAGCATCTGAAGCAGTGGGTGTTCTGTGTACCTTCAACACAGTTACACACCAATCGTTTTTGGCTGATTTACTATTTTGCTCTTGTGTAGTGGTTACTGTCTGTGCCCTGACCGCAGTATACACCACTATATTCACCTCACCTATATAGCTAGTGATCTAGCTTTAATAATAGAGCTTGCAGTCAGTAGTGTTAGTGCGTGCTGTCTGCGTGCTCTGTACCCAGTACATACCACTATATACACCTACATAGCTGTTCTCTATTTGAGCCCGATTGTCATTTGCTGGAGTTATTGGAAGTTGTGTGTGCCTCCAGCACAGCACAGTATACATCTGTATATACCCCTTTAACTCTGCTGTTTTCTTGTTATTGTCTGTGTGCCCTGACCGCAGTATACACCGTGATATTCACCTCACCTATATAGCTAGTGGTCCATCTTTAACAATAGAGCTTGCAGTCAGTAGTGTCACTCAGGAGATAGTGCGTGCTGTGTGCCTGCTCTGTACCCAGTACATACCGCTATTATCCACCTACATAGCTGTTCTCTATTTGGACCCGATTGACATCTGCTGGAGTTATTGGAAGTTGTGTGTGCTTCCAGCACAGCACAGTATACATCTGTATATACCCCTTTAACTCTGCTGTTCTATAAAAAAGCCATCTGCAGGAGTTAGTGGGTGTTGTGTGCCTCCAGCACAATATAAACTACCCAACTACTGTTTTACCCAACTCCCTTCAGGCCATTACCATGTCTGGAAGGCCAGCAAGGAGAGGCAGACAGGCGCGAGCCGATAAAAGAGGGCAAGCAGGCTCTGTGTCTAGAGACAACAGTGCTGGTCGTGGACGCGGTGCATTGTCATCAGCACGTGGCCATGGGACATGCTTGTCCTTCTTTTCTGCAGCTGGACATGTTGAACCGCAACATGCCAACGACTTGGTAGAGTGGATGACCAAGCCCTCTTCATCCTCCTCATCCTCTCTCACCCAGTCTCAGGGTAGTAGAAAAGCAGCTGCCAACACATCGTCGTCCCTCCTCTCAATGTCATCATCAGTGACTCCTTCCCTAGACCCACCACGTCCTCCTGAGGAGTCTCCTGAACTCTTTGAGCACAGTGTTGGGTACATGCTCCAGGAGGATGCCCAGTGTTTGGTGGGCTCTGATGATGACACTCAGATAGAGGAAGGCAGTAGCGTGAGCACAGAGAGAGGGGATGCTCAAGAAGGACAGCAATCTGGCAGTCATGTTCCACAAGCTGCAGCATACTGCCAGGTTTGCTACAGCGATGAAGAGGGAGGGGATGATGAGGGCACTGACTCCACGTGGGTGCCTGGAAGGAGGGAGGAGGAGGAGGAGGAGGAGGAGGAGGAGGCACATGTCCAACGAGGCAGGATGCCCTCCGGGGGCCAGCTTAGGGGCAGCACACCGACTGAATCACACCGCAGAGCTCCGCCTGCGCAGAGCGCTTCCTCTGCGCGTTATTCTAAAAGTTCTTTGGTGTGGGCCTTTTTTGAGACGAGTGCATCAGATCGCACCGCTGCTATTTGCAACATATGTCTCAAGCGTATCTCACGTGGCCAAAACATCAGCCGCTTGGGCACCACATGCTTGACCAGACATATGTTGACCTGCCATGCAGCTCGTTGGCAAGCATACCTCAAAGACCCACACCAAAGAACAAAGCGGACCTCTCCTTGCTCCTCATCAGCTGGCATCTCCAACCCCACTAGACCTTCAGTCCTCTCTGAAACCTGCTCTGAGAGGAATGAAGGTGTAGAATTAGGTGTGTCACAGCCAAGTGCTTCCGGGAACTCTGCTAGTGGTACATCCATGTCCGATTATAGCAGACAAATGTCCCTGCCCCAGCTGCTGGACCGGCGGAAGAAATTTACTCCCAGCCATCCACATGCCCAGCGGTTGAATGCTAGCTTGGCTAAATTGCTAGCACTTCAACTGCTGCCTTTTCAGTTGGTAGACTCGGCCCCCTTCCGTGAGTTTGTACAATGTGCGGTTCCTCAGTGGCAGGTCCCCAAACGCCACTTTTTCTCACGGAAGGCAATTCCGGCTCTCTACCGGCATGTGGAAGGCAATGTCCTTGCCTCGCTGGACAGGGCGGTCAGTGGTAAGGTGCATATTACCGCTGACTCATGGTCCAGCAGGCATGGACAGGGACGTTACCTGTCTTTCACGGCCCATTGGGTCACTCTTCTGGCTGCTGGGAAGGATGCAGGACAAGGTGCAGTAGTATTGGAGGTTGTTCCGCCACCACGCCTCCAAAATGCTACTATTGGTTGTGACACACCTCTCTCCTCCACCCCCTCCTCTTCTTCTTCCTCCATGGCCTCTTCCAGTGCTCTGTCCTCAGAACCAGCGGTGCTCCGTAGGCGTTGCAGGGGCTACGCAAGTATGCAGGCAAAACGATGCCATGCCGTGCTTGCGCTGGTTTGTTTGGGGGACAGGAGCCACACTGGGGCGGATGTTTTGTCAGCTCTGCAGGGGCAGGCCGAGAGGTGGTTGACGCCACGCCAGCTTAAGCCAGGAATGGTGGTTTGCGACAATGGCACCAACCTCCTCTCCGCCCTCCGACAGGGACAACTGACCCATGTGCCCTGTGTAGCTCACGTCCTTAACCTGGTGGTGCAGCGGTTCTTGGGCAGGTACCCCGGCTTACAGGATGTCCTGAAACAGGCCAGGAGAGTCTGTGTGCATTTCCGCCGATCATTTAATGCCTGTGCTCGGCTGGCTGAGCTCCAAAAGGAGTTGAACCTGCCCAAGAACCGCCTTATATGTGACATGCCCACCAGATGGAACTCAACATTGGCCATGCTGCAGCGGCTGCACACGCAGCAGAGGGCCATCAATGAGTACCTGTGCGACTACGGCACCAGGACAGGGTCAGGAGAGCTTGGTTTTTTCTCACCACGCCAGTGGGGCATGATCAGGGATGCATGCACTGTCCTGTCACCGTTTGAGGAGGCCACAAGGATGGTGAGCAGTGACAGTGCATGCATCAGTGACACTATACCTCTTGTCCACCTCTTGGAGCATACGCTGCGTGGAATAATGGACAGGGCACTTGAGGCAGAACAGAGGCAGGAAGAGGAGGACTTCCTTGCCTCTCAAGGCCCCCTTTATCCAGACAGTGTTCCTGCTGTGCCACCCATCACACAGGAAGAGGGTGAGGAGGAGGAAGAGGAGGAGGAGGATGATTGTGTCAGCATGGAGGTGGAGGCTGGCACTCAGCATCAGCAGCAGCAGTCTTATAGGGATGATTTACAGTCCCAAGAAACATGTGGACTTGTACGTGGCTGGGAGGAGGTAGCTGCGGATCATGTTGTCCTTAGTGACCCAGAGGACTCCGGACCGAATGCCTCAGCTAACCTACGCTGCATGGCCTCCCTGATCCTGCAAAGCCTGCAGAAGGATCCTCGTATTCTTCGGATCAAGGAGAGGGACCATTACTGGCTGGCCACTCTCCTTGATCCACGGTACAAGGGTAAGGTTGCCGACCTTATCTTGCCATCGCAGAGGGAGCAGAGGATGAGATATCTCCGGGAGGCCTTGCAGAAAGCTCTGTGCAACGCGTTCCCAGAGACTGGGAGGTCACAAACTCCTGGTCCTGGACAACGTGTTGCTGAGGCATCAGTCAGAAGGAGCGGTGGAGAAGGTGGCCGTCTGACTGATGCTTTCAGACAATTTTTTAGTCCGCAGCCCCAAGGTATGATTGGTTCCAGCACCCATCGCCAGCGTCTAATTTACATGGTGCAGGAATACCTAGGGGCAAGGTCAGACTTGGACACCTTTCCCACTGAAAATCCTCTGGTCTTGAGGATGGATCACTGGCCAGAGCTTGCACAGTATGCAATTGAGCTACTGGCCTGTCCTGCATCCAGCGTTCTTTCGGAACGCACCTTCAGTGCTGCTGGTGGCTTCGTTACCGATCACAGGGTGCGCCTGTCCACCGAATCAGTTGATCGACTGACCTTCATCAAGATGAATCAGTCTTGGATCACCCACAGCTACCAAGCACCTGAAGCTGATGTAACCGAATAATTTTTTTTGAAATACCACATCCCTTCAAGACTGCCTATGCTGAGTGACTGTCCTGTTATGTTGATTGTCTATCCTCTTCCTCCTCCGCTGATATGTTGGAAGAACATTTTTGGTTCTGGGTGATGCCAGCAGCCCAATTTTTCTGCCCCTGTTTAACAGGGGCGTTTAAGTACAATTTTTGATGCAATGCTTTGCAGCAGGGCTAATTCCTGCAATAAAACTAGAGTATATGGCAGAGGTTGCAGTGTGATGGCACCAGTGCCTAAAGCCCCGTACACACGAGCGGACTTTTCAACATCCAAAGTCCGTCAGACCGAGTCCGTCAGACTATCCGATCGTGTGTGGGCTGCAACGGACTTTAGCTTCGCAAAAGTCTGACGGACTTTAGAAATGAAGCATGCTTCAAATTTTCCCGACGGAACTCCGCCGGACCCGGTCCCCTTCGAAAAATCCGCTCGTGTGTATGCTACTCCGACGGACTAAAACCGACGCTAGGGCAGCTATTGGCTACTGGCTATGAACTTCCTTATTCGAATCCAGTCGTACGTCATCACGTTCGACTCCGTCGGAGTTTGGTGTGATGGTGTGTGTCCAAGTCCGTTCGGTCGAAAAGTCCGCCAGAACTCCGCCAGAACTCCGTTGGAACTCCGGCGGAACTCCTTTGGAGGTCTGTCGGACATAAGTCCTCTCGTGTGTACGGGGCTTAAGGCCCAATTTTTCTGCCCCTGTTTAAAAGGGGCGTTTAAGTACAATTTTTGATGCAATGCTTTGCAGCAGGGCTAATTCCTGCAATAAAACTAGAGTATATGGCAGAGGTTGCAGTGTGATGGCACCAGTGCCTAAGGCCCAATTTTTCTGCCCCTGTTTAAAAGGGGCGTTTAAGTACAATTTTTGATGCAATGCTTTGCAGCAGGGCTAATTCCTGCAATAAAACTAGAGTATATGGCAGAGGTTGCAGTGTGATGGCACCAGTGCCTAAGGCCCAATTTTTCTGCCCCTGTTTAACAGGGGCGTTTAAGTACAATTTTTGATGCAATGCTTTGCAGCAGGGCTAATTCCTGCAAAAAAACTAGAGTGTATGGCAGAGGTTGCAGTGTGATGGCACCAGTGCCTAAGGCCCAATTTTTCTGCCCCTGTTTAACAGGGGCGTTTAAGTACAATTTTTGATGCAATGCTTTGCAGCAGGGCTAATTCCTGCAAAAAAACTAGAGTGTATGGCAGAGGTTGCAGTGTGATGGCACCAGTGCCTAAGGCCCAATTTTTCTGCCCCTGTTTAACAGGGGCGTTTAAGTACAATTTTTGATGCAATGCTTTGCAGCAGGGCTAATTCCTGCAAAAAAACTAGAGTGTATGGCAGAGGTTGCAGTGTGATGGCACCAGTGCCTAAGGCCCAATTTTTCTGCCCCTGTTTAACAGGGGCGTTTAAGTACAATTTTTGATGCAATGCTTTGCAGCAGGGCTAATTCCTGCAAAAAAACTAGAGTGTATGGCAGAGGTTGCAGTGTGATGGCACCAGTGCCTAAGGCCCAATTTTTCTGCCCCTGTTTAACAGGGGCGTTTAAGTACAATTTTTGATGCAATGCTTTGCAGCAGGGCTAATTCCTGCAAAAAAACTAGAGTGTATGGCAGAGGTTGCAGTGTGATGGCACCAGTGCCTAAGGCCCAATTTTTCTGCCCCTGTTTAACAGGGGCGTTTAAGTACAATTTTTGATGCAATGCTTTGCAGCAGGGCTAATTCCTGCAAAAAAACTAGAGTGTATGGCAGAGGTTGCAGTGTGATGGCACCAGTGCCTAAGGCCCAATTTTTCTGCCCCTGTTTAACAGGGGCGTTTAAGTACAATTTTTGATGCAATGCTTTGCAGCAGGGCTAATTCCTGCAATAAAACTAGAGTGTATGGCAGAGGTTGCAGTGTGATGGCACCAGTGCCTAAGGCCCAATTTTTCTGCCCCTGTTTAACAGGGACATGTAATTACAATTCTTGATATAATATTTCACAGGAGGGCCCCTTCCTGTGCCCACCCAGAGTAACTGTGAGGACTTATAGTGTTGTGGCACCAGCACCACAACCACCAAAGGTCAATTTTTCTACCACTGTTCAACAATGGCATGTAATTACAATTCTTGATATAATCGTTCACAGCAGGGCGCTCCAGCGCCCACCAAGAGTCACTTTGAGGGCTTACAATGTTGTTGCAAAACCAACACCTTGTTCCGCCATTTCTGCAGAGCATATAGGGCAGGCCCCTACTTTCAAACATCCAACTTACAAACATCTCCTACTTGCAAACGGAAGGAGACAACAGCAAGTGAGATGAAAAAAGATGGACGACAAAACAAATTATACAGGGGTGATAACCCTTCCCTATGTTTTCCAAAAAGCTTAAAAATATTTTTTTTGACTGGAGCTACACTTTAAAAATGTACCAGTTGAAAATTACAAACAGATTCAACTTAACACAACAAACCTACACAGTCCCAGTCTTGTTTGCACCGCCTGTAAACTGCTGTTCTGAGTATATAGGGCCTGGGGGCCACACGCATTTCCTTTTTTTAATATGGGTACAGGGTTCCCCTTAATATGCGTACAAGACCCAAATAGGCTGGTAATGGGCAGGGAGGGCTACCCATGCCATTTTTCTGAATGATTTTCAACCATATTGCAGGAACCAGATATAACATTAAAACCGCAAGCAGTTTTAAATGGTGTTATTTCCGCTTAATGTCATTTTGTGCAGGGACTGTTCTAAACACGGGAAACACGTGGCACTTCACAGGCATACTACAGACACCCACCAGGCACCATATTTAAAGGAATATTTCACTTTTTTTTTTTCACTTTAATCGTCATTAAAATCAGTGCTCCCGCCAAAACGGTAGTTTTTAAAACTTTTTTTTGCAGTGACCCATGTCCCCTGAGGCAGGAGGCAGGTCGCCAAACCCTTTTTAGGACACTATCTTGCATATTAGCCGTTAAAATTAGCACTTTCCAATTCGAACGTTCGAGTCCCATAGACTTCAATGGGGTTCTAACGTTCGTACCGAACGCGGGGGTCGTTCGCAAGTTCTGGTGCGAACCGAACCGGGGGGTGTTCGGCTCATCCCTAATCTCTAGTTACCGCCTTGAGTTACAGAGGTAGTCTGTACATGCTTCATGTTCTAGGGTTACAATAATGCTCCTTCATAGGCACAGTACAGTAGAGAGGCAGCATTGTCACCCTGGAAGAGGAAGTGTGTTACTGGCAGGATCACCAGGTAAAAATAAAATCAAAGAAATAAGAGAAAAAAATAATTATTGCAGCTGCCATATATAAGGTTTGGTAAATTGCAATATATTCCATTTTTTTTATTCTTGGGTTTTGATATTCCATAAGACTCTGTTTGTGTGTTTCAGCTAAACCCCAGATGGTGGAGCCCATAATGATTACTAAGTATTACACTCGTGTTCACTTCACTCTCAAACTAATTAAGTTTTACCCGGAAAATATTGAAATAGAATGGACATGTGAACATGAAGATAAAACGTCCGAAATATCATGCACCAACGATTTTAGAAGATGTGAAGATCTTACACACGATGGAACCAGTATTTGCCCAATTCCAATGAAAGTGTTTAGTGATCTGCAGTTCAAAATCTCTGTAACATGGAAACATGAATCTATTGATGAGCCCGAGACCAGAACACTGACTATGAGAGGTAAGGAGGAAAATATATCAAAGAGCATAAATATAGTAATGCAGGAATATGGAGACCATCGTTCTAGAGGACAATAAAACCAAATATGTGAAAATAATATTTATTTCAACACCTTTGCACCGAGCCTCAAACAAATATGTAGCTTCTGGGCAGCCGGGCCTTGGTGCGAGTGGCTGCAAATTTGAGCATACTAGCGCCCACAGTGCTGTGCCGAGAGCGTGCGCCCTGCGTGCTCAGGGTACAGTGACCGGTGGCTCACAGAAAGCTCCCGATCAGGAGTTTTCTGAACATGTGATTGTCGTGCCAGACAATCATGGCAGTCACATGGTCACAAGCCCTGCCCCCTGGCTTTCCTATCTCCTTAAAGGGCCAAGGGGTAAATTAAATGAAACCATCTACCGTGTCCTTCTCCCCACACAGAATTTGTAATGAGGGGGCAAAGTTCGTGTTCCATTAGCAGCTTTCCTGAGCACTGCTCCTGGAGAGTGACAGTGTCTGTCCAGGAAGTGATGTCATTAGGGACGGGCTCAGGCGTGTTTGGATCGTAGTCCCAGCCCAGCTGAGCAATCCCACCGGAAAGCCGTCACTGCATACCACCAATCATGGGTAGTAAAGCATTTCCTGGCCCGTAGCTGCACATACACACATTGCCTATGATTGCAGTGACGGCTTCCTGGTGGGATTTCTCAGGTGGGTTGTGACTATGATCCAAACATGCCTGAGCCCATCCCTAGAAGTCATACATGTAATTTCCGGGCCTGTGCTCTGGAGGGAGGCTCAGAAGATGGATGTCCGTTGAGCTCCTGCCATTTTTCCCAGTGACACCCGCCATGACCGCAGGTGGGATAACAGAGCCCGTTAAACATGGTGGTGCGGGGAGGGGAGTTGCATGGGGGGGCACATTGTGGCAGTTATGGAAGTGATCATTGGCTTCATAGCTGCTTGTATCACTTTCACATTGAAAGCCAACAGTCAGCTTTACTAAAGTCAACCTGCTCCCGGCCGGTATAGTGGTTGGGAGTGTGTTAAAAAACACATGGCTAAAGCAAGGTTAAAAATACAAATGACCCCCATGCTGGCGCCATAAGCAGATTTATGCTGGCGCCAGCCCTGACTATACATACCTCATTCCTCGCTCCCCGGCAGTCAACATTCTTCACCCTCCCGGGTGGACCCACAGCATCCTCACATACATTGATAGAATTCCTGCGATTGACTGAGCGGTAAAGCCAATTGGCTTCAAGGGAACGGTCATGCAGCTGGGAGGAAGCCTACAGGAGTGAAAAATAAGGCAAGTATAGTTGCTTTATGGAATGTAATCTAATGTGGATAAATTATAAGCACCTCATCCCTTAGTTTTGTAGGACAATGTTAGATTGAATGGGGCTATATCAGTGCAATAGGATAACCAAGCCAAATGATAGAATTTAAAAAAATAGATTTTTATTGACAACAATCTAAAATCACATATTCACATAAAAGAACATATGCTCATAACCCTTATATTATGGTCTGTATTTAGTGTTTCGGGGTATAGATGTAGATCCCGACATGTTTCACCCTATTATTGGGCTTCCTCAGAGGATGCAATCTGCTTAGGGTCCCAGATTTCTGCAATGTCACTTTAAATGTGTAGACAATGGATTGTGCAATAAGAATAAAGTGCCAAATTAACGTCAGAGCTGTGGGTGGCCACAAGAGGCAGGGAAGGACCAGTATAGAGAGAGTAACACAGGGAACAATAAAGTGTGACCTGGTGTACCCCGTGGCGCACCTCCATCCCTATTGAACATACAAATACAGAAATGTTTGCCCTTGGGACTTGAAACGGGGTATTAATGAAATAAAAAAACGGATTTATTCGTTCACACAAGATCTACAGTAGTCACAAACAGATGTCAGGTATAAGAACAGATTCGCAATGTTGTACACATAATATTGCAGTAAAATACGATTTTCCATGACAAAGGTCCAAAATAAGTGCAGCAGAACCTTGGATTATGAGTATAGTTACATAGATACATAATAGGTGAGGTTGAAAAAAGACACAAGTCCATTAAGTCTTGTGATTTGTGTGATTTTATGTCAGTATTACATTGTATATCTCTGTATGTTGTGGTCGTTCTGTTGCTTATCTAATCGTTTTATGAAACTCTCAATGCCCCCCGCTGAGACCACCGCCTGTGGAAGGGAATTCCACATCCTTGTCTCTCTTACAGTAAAGAACACTCTACATAGTTTAAGGTTAAACCACTTTTCTATTTTTAATGAGTGCCCACTAGTCTTGTTAAACTCCCTTTTTGCGAAAAAGTTTTCTCCCTATTGTGGGGTCACCAGTACGGTATTTGTACATTGAAATCATATCTCTCAGGCGTCTCTTCTCCAGAGAGAATAAGTTCAGTGCTCACAACCTTTCCTTGTAACTAATGTCCTCCAGACCCTTTATTGGCTTTGTTGCCCTTCTTTGTACTCTCTCCATTTACAGTACATCCTTCCTGAGGACTGGTGCCCAGAACTGGACAGCATACTCCAGGTGCGGCCGGACCAGAGTCTTGTAGACCGGGAGAATTATCGTTTTATCTCTGGAGTTGATCCCCTTTTTAATGCCAATATTCTGTTTGCTTGGTTAGCAGCAGCTTGGCATTGCATACCATTGCGGAGCCTATCATCTACTAGGACCCCCAGGTCCTTTTCCATCCTAGATAAATCCATTCCAGGAGAATGCCTGTGATCCAAAGCACTCACATATCAAAGCGAGTTTCCCCATAGAAGTCAATGGAAACAAAGATAATTTGTTCCACAGTGACTTTTATTGCATGCAATACCGCATGTGGCCAGAGGTGGAGGGGGCGCCGGAGTGACTTAGAAATACTCAGGGAGCACGGGAAACCCTCAGAAACACTGGGGAACTGAGTATTTACGCGTGGCTCTGAGTATTTCCGAACAGCTCCGAGTGTCACCCGCACCTCTGGCCAAATGCAGTACTGCACACAACAGAGGCTTGAATCCTGCTCGTTTTGCGAGACAACACTCGCAAACTGAGTCAGGATTTAAAATAATAATAATAGCTTGCATTGTGAAACGCTCATTTTAGCCTCGTTACTCACAATTCAAGGTTCCACTGTACAAGAATGCATCCTGGTGACCCGACATGTTTCGTTAACACCTGTTCACTTCCTCGGGGCTGATATTTATGAGGTAAAAAAAGTATAAGGGAGAAGGTACACATTCTTGTAATTATTTTGGACCTTTGTCATGGAAAATAAAATTTTACTGCAATATTATGTGTACAACTTTATGAATCTGTTCATATACCAGACATCTGTTTGTGGCTACTGTAGATCTTGTGTGAAGGAATAAATCAATTGTTTTCTAGTTCATGAATACCAGCGGCATGATTCATTTAAAGTCCCAAGGGCAAAAATGCCTGTATATGTAATGCCCTGTACACACGGTCAGATTTTTTTCCGACGATTTTGTCCAAAACTTGTCTAGCATACAGACGGTAACACAAAGTTGTTGGAAAATCGTTCTGAACGCGGTGACGTAGAACGCTTACGACTGGACTATAAACGGGCCAATAGCTTTCGTCTCGTAATTCATTCTGAGAATGCGTGGCACTTTATCCGTGGGAATTGTCTACACACGATATGAATTTAAACGATCGGATTTTGTTGTCGGAAAACTTTAGATCCTGCTCTCAAACTTTGTGTGTCGGAAATTCCGAAGGAAAAAGTCAGATGGAGCCCACACATGAACGGATTTTCCGACATCATGATCCGATTGCATATTTTCCGTCAGAAAGTCAGACCATGTGTACAGGGACACAGAGGTAGGGATCCACAGCACCAATCGCTAACCTACCGAGTCGATTTCCTGTGGTGTGTCTATTCCTCACGTGTCTCCGGCTTCATATGTTCCCCAAAATGGCCATTTAACCCTTGCAGGTCTGGGGAACCTTAATTCAGGAGTTCCCTTTTAAAATGAATAGTAAGTTTGTATGTGGTACTACCTTGTTGTCACATGCTTTACAGTAGCATTCAAAAGAAAGCTTCCTATGGGAATGAAGCGATCCCATCTGTACGTTCTGCATGGAATACTTCCAACATTACTTTTTAGAGAATCCGACCCCTTGTGAAATATAAATTGACACTGAAGAAATGGCTGCACTCCAAGATCCATCAAAATTCTTATTTACCCACTTCCATACCGGGCCTATTCTGGCACTCTTCTCCTACATGTAAAAATAATCATTTTTTTTGCTATAAAATTACTAAGAACCTACCCAAACATTATATATTTTTTTTAGCAGACACCCTAAGGAATAAAATGGCGGTCATTGCAACTTTATATCATGCACTGTAGTTGCGCAATAATTTTTCAAACGTGTTTTTTTTTTTTTAAAACTGTTTCATGATTTAAAAAAATAACAAAACAGTAAAGTTAGCCCAATTTTTTTATATATTGTGAAAGATGATGTTACGCTGAGTAAATAGATACCCAACACGCTTTAAAATTGCGCACACTCATGGAATGACGCCAAACTTCAGTACTTAAAAATCTTCATTATTTTTACATTCTTTTGTAACATTTTATCATTTTTTTGCTCACTTTTATTCCTATTACAAGGAATGTAAACATCCCTTGTAATACCGGTAGTCAATAAGACCCCACATCTTTCCTCCAGGCTGGAAACCATGAGATCGTAAAAAAAAAAATCCACAATCTCATGCTTACCAGCTGCGATCGCGGCTTTGTTTACAACCGCAGCTCCAATGTGACGTCATAACGTCGTGCCCGGGCCTCCGACGGTCATAGAGATGACTGGTGACCACATGGTCATCGGAAATCTCTATGCTCGTCATCTGGTGGAGATTCTTTCTCCGGGTCCCTGATGGCATGGGAAAGCCCAGAGAAGCACCGGATGGTGGTGGGAGGGGGGGGGGGAACCACCGCTATGATCATTCTTATGGTGCACAGAATCGCCAGCTGAAAACAAGGATATCTGGATGATGCCTGTAGCTGCACCCATCATTCAGATATTCCCACTGAAAGTCCAGGACGTGATATGACGCCCTTCGGCGGGAAGTGGTTAATAAACGAACATCCCAAGTGTTAGAAACATCTCAAATGGTAGACGCGTTTCACACATTAACAGGTGCACTTATTCATCAGGTAGTGAATAAATGCACCCGTTAGTGTGTGAAACGCGTCTACCATTTGAGATGTTTGTAACACTTGGGATGTTCGTTTATTAAATAAGAATTTTGTTGGATCTTGGAGTGCAGCCATTTCTTCAGTGTTGATCGTATGCGGAGGCGAGCCGAGGCGGGCACCCGTGATGTCATTAGGCTTCCTGTCTCCCCTGGAGCAGCGAGTCCTTTTTTGAAATATGAATGGACCTGCATGTCTCTTGTAAATAATTTTGCATTGCAGATCTGCCCTGGCATCCACAAGTCGGAGACATCATAGTTCCACACCTGAAAGAAGATAAATGCGCCTGTCTGACCTGTGATATCTCCGGATATTTCCCAGATCATCTGAAAGTGATCTGGTTTAAGAAGGAACCCGGAACAGACTCACCTCCCATTGTAACGGAGCTACCTAAAGATGATTATAAAGTCTCTGATACGAAGGAACCAAAAGATAAGACCTTCTCCAATAAGTCATCTCTGACGTTCACCCCATCACTCCTCAGAGACCAGGGGGCCGAGTTCATCTGTAGAGTGGAACATCCCAGCCTGGAGCACCCAATAGAGAGAAGAACGGGTCCTATAGTAATCGATACATAATAGGACTGTCATCATGTAACAGTTCAGTGCCAGTTCACACATGTGCAATGGGAATTCGCAGTAAATTCCACACCGCATCCAAATCGCACCCAGTTCATGGGAACCTCTGCCGGTGGTTAATTTAATGCCTCCCTTAAAGCTGCTTACAAAATGCAGTGCGATTTGCAGAACCGGATAGCATGGGTGTGAACCCTCATGAGATCTTTTTCTGGTGCAGCCAAAAAAAAAAAGTGTCCTGTAAGATTTTGGTGCGATTTGAGCCATACAGCCATCAAAAATCTCACTGCTGAAGAATCGCAAGTGATTTGAACAGGAATGTGGTGCGATTCCTGTTCAAAATCTCATGCGGTTCCCACACCACATAGTGTAAACCAGCACTCACTGGTGACGTTTTACATTGAGGCTACACCTTTCACTGTGTATTTATGTTAATAAAAAAAGCGAGTTTAAGACTTATATGGTGTAACACTGAGCTCATATAGAAAGGTCTTTCTTCTACACTCCTTTGGAGCTTTTTGGGGCTAGCCAAGTCTACAATGAAGTCACAGCGTAGACCAGTGATGGTGAACCTTGGCATCCCAGATGTCTTGGAACTACATTTCACATGATGCTCAGCTACACTGCAGACTGCATGAGCATCATGGGAAATTTAAGTCCAAAACATCTGGGGTGCCAAGGCTTGCCATCACTGGCACAGAGGATCAGTAGCTGCCTGGTTTCCTAGAAGACATCCACAGGCCCTGCAGCTCTGTTTGAAGGTCACAAGATACATCGACCATATAAGCATAAGTGAGAATCTTTAAAGCATATGTGAACCCTCACCTTGTAATACAAACTATTCAGTTTCAAATAGAAATGAAAGGTAAAATATTTGTGTATAGATATAAAAGAAAAAAATATATTTTTTTAAAATAAGTAATCACATTCCCTCTGTTCTCAGCTGCATAAGAGCTGGGGGTAGGAGAACCAGCAGCAAATTAATGGCTGTGGGGGGGGGGGGGGGGGGGGGCTCATGTCATGACAAGTCTGATCATTGGAGGAGAGAATTCCCAGCATAGCCAGCAAACTAACCACACTGCTCTGATGCCTAGTGTTGTCAGTTTGTCTTATGCTGCGTACACACGACCAGACTTTTCAAGGGACTAAGTCCGACAGACTTTCGACGGAGTTCTGACGGACTTTCTGAATGAACGGACTTGGCCACACACAATCACACCAAAGTCCGACGGATTTGAACGTGATGACGTACGACTGGATTAGAATAAGGAAGTTCATAGCCAGTAGCCAATACCGTGTTTCCCCGAAAGTAAGACAGTGTCTTACTTTCTTTTTATCCCCAAAAGCCCCACTATGTCTTACTTTCGGGGTATGTCTTATATTGGAAAAAAATTGTCGAATTTTTTGTTTTAACCATAAAATTAACATCCTATGCCTGGCACCCCCCCCCCCCCCCACCTTAAAATGTAAAAACACCTCACTACAAGTCCCAGCAAGCAAGGCTGCACTGCATTACAGAGGACTACAATTCCCAGAATGCAAGGCTGCACTATGGAGGACTACAAGTCCAAGCATACAAAGCTGCTATGCTCAGCAGAGGAGAACTGTAAGCCCACACAGCCCGGTATGTTGGGACTTGTAGTCCTCCTCAGATGCATCTTGCGGTTACATACCGGTAATACCGTAAGAGTTGCAGAGAATCTCTTCACACCCCCCCTCCCCCTCCCCCTCCTTGGTCTCTCTCTGTATCAGCACTGACCTGTACCGGGAGGACACAGAGCCAGTGACACCTGTCGTCAGTGATCCGGGACCTGGCGCAATAATCCCCTTCTCTGTGGTTGCGTCGCGCCGTTCTGATCAGTCTCGGGCAGCAGCTGTCACTCACAGCCGAGCAGAGTGAAGCCACCTCCCCATCCTCTTGTATGGCTACACAGTGCTGTGTATGGAGGAGGAGGAGGAGGGGGAGGCGGCTTCAGTGAAGCCGCCTCCCCCTCCTTCTCCTTTATGGACAGCACTGTGTAGCCATACAAGAGGAGGGGGAGGCGGCTTCACTCTGCTCGGCTGTGAGTAACAGCTGCTGCCCGAGACTGATCAGAACGGCGCTGTCTCTTCAGTCGGAGGGGGAGGGCGCTGGCCTGGCACCCCCCCCAGGGTGTGGCACCCTGTGCGGCCTGCACCCCCCGTCCCACTCTTAGTACGCCACTGGAGGCAGCAATACCCCCGTGTTTCCCCGAAAGTAAGACATACGTCTTACTTTCGGGGTACGGCTTATATTAGCCGACCCCTCTGAAACTCCCGATACGTCTTACAATCGGGGGTGTCTTACTTTCGGGGAAACACGGTAGCTGCCCTAGTGTCGGTTTTTGTCCGTCGGACTAGCACACACACGAGCGGATTTCTCAGTAGGAACTGGGTCCTGCAGAGTTCTGTCTGAAAAATTTGAAGCATGTTCCATTTCTAAAGTCTGTCAGACTTTTGCAAATCAAAAGTCCGCTGCAGCCCACACACCTTCGAATGGTCTGCCGGAATCATTCTGTCAGACTTTTGATGTTGAAAAGTCTGGTCGTGTGTACGGGGCATAAGGAAAAACAGGTATTCCACACAAAGGAAGCAATACAAGTAGAACAGAATACATTCTCATAAAAGTACATGGTTCAGCAGGCACATATCAGGGATATGAAATGTTGGCTTTACATTTTCGTTAAACCATCTTGTGGTAGAGTGGAAAATCAGGATCCAGAGCACCTGCTTAGGGTTATGGTGGTTCTCAGACCTGAAAGGTGTAGTTCTGGTGTCTACCAGCGGGTGTCTCCTACCGGCCAGGAATTAGTCTGCACCTGGTTGTTGGGAAGGTATTTAGCCCCTCCTTTAGCTTTCCATAGTGCCTCAGTGTTTTTCCCTGTGCGCCAAATATCCTGATCTGGTTTCTGTATCTGTTCCCTTAATCTCATTGCCTCTACTTGTTCCCACTGTACTTTTTTTTTTATAAATCAGATATTCTTTTATTTGAAAAAAAGAAGGTTTTATACACATGTAATTCTATCAGTAACCAGTCCTGGCACATTTGGCTCTACTGATGCCCAATAGATACATGTGAATGTTCCAGACCCACTTACTTGGTGATAAATGTCCCAGGCACATTCCTTCTCAGGGTGAAAGTCCTTTTTCCGGGTGGTGGTGGATTAATTAAGGGTGCCAGCAGGGGCGGACTGACCAATCGGGCTCTCGGGCACTGCCCGAGGGCCCCGTACCACCAAGGGGCCCCATCAGGGTTGCCAGCCTAAATAAAACCAGGGACAGTATGTAAAAATCTGTGTTTTTGTTTTTTTAAATCCCAAGATTATAGCTGCCCCGCCTCTCCAGTACCTTTTCAGTGTGTGTATGTGTATTCAGTTTGTGTATACTGCGTGTGTATATTGTGTGTCTGTGTGTGTATACTGTATGTGTGTTTGTTTATACTGTGTGGCCCCATAATCTCCTATTGCCTGGGGGCCCCATAATTTCTTATTGCCCGAGGGCCCCATAAGTTTCTCCTATTGCCCGGGAGGCCCCATAATCTCCTATTGCCCGGGGGCCCCATGAGTTGTCAGTCCGCCCCTGGGTGCCAGTCACTTTGAATACATTTTAGATGTTTTAATAATAAACATGCATGAAGAGTGGGAAGGAGGGCGGAGGGAACACAGGATACCTGAGGGTTCCATTAGCAATACACAGTCTCTGGTCTCATACATGGTCTTCTCACTAATATCAATCCTTATGTAGCAGAACTCTGCAGGATGGAATACATCTCATAAATGTGACTCCTTGTCAATTGAGGTTCCTGTGTATTCTCAGTCTTTGGATACAAGGCAGGACAGCAGTGGCAAGGTTCACGTGGTGCTTCCCAGCCCGGTCGGTCACTCACCATCCCTGTGGTAGGACAACCGAAGCTTTGCTTCCCCAACAGCCAGTAGCACTTTATCTCAGCCAGTAGCTTAGGGACACCTCCCATGGCAGGAGATCCCTCAACACTCCATAGCTCTAGGGCCTAAGGCCTGAGGCCTAAATAAGTGGATCACACAGACATCCCCTCAGAGGAAATCCCTGAAGGGAAAGAGATAGAGCAAGAAGTGACTTAGATACTCAATAGCTCTCCCAGGATGCACAGCAAGCTCCCTAGACCTGCTGATTGGCCTGGTATTAAATATCCATAATGTGCAGTAATATCTCTAGCACACCCTGCTGGAGAACACTCACACTTTCCTTCAGATTTGCCAAAACCATGTAACCAGGCCTGTAATCTGCCTAAAAAAGAATCTCATGTACTTTTTTGAGCTTCAGGCGTTTTGCTTCAGGTAACAGAACGCTCAGGCCGCGTACACACGCGGGGACTGTTCACTCAACTTTGTCCGCTGAACAGTGTTTCAGCGGACAGTCCGCCCGTGTGTGGGCTTTCAGCGGACAGTTTCAGCGAACAGTCTGCTGAACAAGGTTTTTCGGAATTTCCGAAAAACTGTCCGCTGAAACCTTGTTTCAGCGAACAGTCCCCTCGTGTGTAGGCTTGTTCGTCAAACAAAGTTCCGCGCATGCTCAGAAAGAATTTATACGCCGAAGGTTGCATTGCAGTGTATAGGACGTCGTTTTCTAGTCCCGTCGTACGTGCCGTTCACGTCATCGCGCACGGTTTCAGCAACTGTTCGTTCGTCGTGTGTGGCCATGTCCGTCCATGCTAATTTTGAGCGGACTGTCCGCTGAAACTGTTTGACGAACAAAGTTGAGCGAACAGTCCCCGCGTGTGTACGCGGCCTCAGATGTGAACAGAGGCCATTCAAATGAATGGGATTTTGCTTGTTGGGCCGCATACACACGATCGGACATTCCGTCAACAAATTCCATGGGATTTTTTCAGACGAATGTTGGCTCAAACTTGGCTTTGCATACACACAGTCTCACAATGTTGTCAGAAATTTCAAACGTCAAGAACGAGGTGACGTACGATGAGTTGAGAAAATTGAAGTTCAATAGCCAGTGCGGCTCTTCTGTTTGATTCCGAGTATGCGTTGAACTTTGTGAGGCGGAATTGCGTACACGCGATCAGAATTTCCGACAACAGATTTTGTTGTTGGAAAATTTGAGATCCAGATCTCAAATTTTGGGTGTTGGAAATTCCGATGGAAAATGTCCGATGGAGCCGACACACGGTCAGAATTTCTAACAAAAAGCTCCCATCAAACATTTTCCATTGGAAAATCCGACCGTGTATAAGCCCTTGTACACATGGTCGGACATTCTGACAACAAAATCCGTCGGATTTTTTCTGACGGATTTTGTCCGAAACTGGTGTTGCATACACAAGGTCGGACAAAGTTGTTGGAAAATCTGATCGTTCGTAACGCGATGACGTTATTAAGTTACGACGGGACTACGTTCAGGCTAGTAGCCAATAGCTTTGGTCTAGGAATTTGATCTGAGCATGCGTGGCACTTTGTTTGATTGGAATTCTCTACACATGATCGGACAAAGTCCTATCGGATCATGTTGTCAGAAAATTTTATATCCAGCTCTCAAACCTTGTTGGTCGGACATTCCGACGGAAAAAGTCAGATGGAGCCCACACATGGTCGGATTATCCAACAACACGGTCCGATCGGACATTTTCCGTCGGAATGTCCGACCGTGTGTACAAGGGCTAAGAGTGTACAGCCAGCACACAGCTCAGCTGACTAATGCCATATACACAGGGCCGGACTTTTCGACAGCAAATGTCAGGCGGAACAAATCCATCGGACAATTCAATCGTGTGTGGGCTTCATCGGACCTCTGCTGTCGAAAAATCAGACGGACTTTAGATTTAGAACATGTTTCAATGTTTCAAATCTTTCTGACGGACTTTAGTCTGGTCGAAAAATCTGTTCGTCTGTATGCTAGTCCAATGGACGAAAACTGACGCTAGGGCAGCTATTGACTATGAACTTCCTTATTCTAGTCCGGTCGTACGTCATTACGGTCGAATCCGTTGGACTTTGGTGTGATTGTGTGTGTCCAAGTCCTTTCGTTCGGAAAGTCCGTCAGAAGTCCGCCAAAAGTCAGTCGGACTTAGTCTGCCGGAAAGTCCGGTCGTGTGTACGCGGCATAACACTACACTAACAGATTACAATACGAAGCAGAAAAAGAATTTAGGAGATCACTACATCCCTACACATATAAACAAGTAAACAAAATAAACATAACCCCGAAATACATAACAAAACAAAAATGCATACAAGATAGATAGCACAGAAAAAAAAGCACATATATATATATATATATATATATATATATATATATATATATACATATATACATACACATATACAAACAAAACAGTAAGTGAATAGTATATAACCTGCCAGCAAAAAAAACAACATTACATACAGGCCCCACGTTTAATAAACAAAATAATTCAGCTATGCTTGAAAGGACCTGTAACAGAACTCGGTTCTGGGCTCATATGGAGGTGACCAAATGAAATCAAAGTTCTTTAATGAATCTCTCAGAAAAAAAAATGTGTATCTCTTAAGAAATGCACTTATTAATATCGAATATCCAATCAGAAATGGACAGAGGATAAGGGGAAGTCCACATAAGAGCAATTTGCCACAAATAGCCACACAAGAGTGATCCGCTTTGGTGGCTTACGCAACACAAACTCAACATGACCCAATAAACATGTGAGAGGATCCACTGGAAGGTTCCCGTTTAAACTAATAAAGAATATCAGGGACCTCGAATTACCACATCTAGGACATAGCCCAGATTGGCTGTGATAGCTGATAGCACACAACAATTCCTTTTAGTTTACATCTTATGGAGAATGAATGAAAATGAGAATGAAAATCTGGGTTAACCTATGCGAAGAGGAGAGTAAAACATGGCAGAGTGTCCGAAGAAATATCTTGAGTTGGTCCCTTATATTGCTCCAACCCGGCAACGTCATCAGTAGGGATGAGCTTCGTGTTCGAGTCGAACGTACGTTCGACTCGAACATTGGCTGTTCGTGCGTTCGGCGAATTCCGAACGTTTTGGCCGTTCGCGTCAAAATTCGAGTGACGCGCGCGCGGACCACAATGCACTGCGTTGGCGCAGTGCATTGCTGTCCGATGATTGGCCAAGCATGCACTGTGACCCCGCATGCTTGGCCAATCGCAGCGCCGGCAGCGAGGAGAGCCATGATTGGCCACAGGCATCCTGCCTGTGGCCAATCATAGCTCAGACTGTGTAGTGCACGCCCCACACTATATAAGGCCGCCTTTAAGGCGGCCTCCTGTAGTGTGTTACTTTGCATCTGAAGCAGTGGGTGTTCTGTGTACCTTCAACACAGTACACACCAATCGTTTTTGGCTGATTTCCTATCTTGCTGCTGTGTAGTGGTTGTTGTCTGTGCCCTGACTGCAGTATACACCACTATATTCACCTCACCTATATAGCTAGTGATCTAGCTTTAACCACTTAACAACTGCCCATTGCCGATTAACGGCTTCAGGGCGGTTGTTTAACTCAGAGAGGCCGTTAATTAACGGCCTCCCAGAATTCTGCTCTCGCGTGCCCCGAGGTGTGCGCACTCGAGAGCATCCGTGACCGCCGGGTCCATAGGACCCGGCGCATCACGGTAAACGGCCGCTCATAGCGGCCGTTTACCACGTGATTGCTCCGTCAAATGACGGAGTGATCACTTGGAAACAAACCGGCGTCATGTTATGACGCCTGTTCCTCCCTCCCCTTTCTGTACCGATCGGTACAGCGGAGGGGAAAGAGATCGGTGTCAGCAGCGATGTGGGCTGCATCTGCAGTGCCCACATCGCTGCTCACCGAATTTAACCCCTCAATTCCCTGCCAATACTCTGCAATACCAGTGCATACTCTGCAGTACCCTGCCATTACTCTGCAGTACCCCGCCATTACTCTGCAGTACCCCGCCATTACTCTGCAGTGCAGTACCCCGCCATTACTCTGCAGTGCAGTACCCTGCCATTACTCTGCAGTACCCCGCCATTACTCTGCAGTACCCCGCCATTACTCTGCAGTGCAGTACCCCGCCATTACTCTGCAGTGCAGTACCCCGCCATTACTCTGCAGTGCAGTACCCTGCCATTACTCTGCAGTGCAGTACCCTGCCATTACTCTGCAGTGCAGTACCCTGCCATTACTCTGCAGTACCCTGCCATTACTCTTCAGTACCCCCCATTACTCTGCAGTACCCCCCAATACTCTGCAGTACCCTGCCATTACTCTGCAGTACCCCGCCATTACTCTGCAGTACCCCCCATTACTCTGCAGTAACCCCCATTACTCTGCAGTACCCCCCATTACTCTGCAGTACCCGCCATTACTCTGCAGTACCCCCAATACTCTGCAGTACCCTGCTATTACTCTGTAGTACCCCGCCAATACCCCGCCAATACTCTGTAATACCCTGCCATAAATTGCCATACCCAGCCATACTCAGAGATACCCAGCCATACTCGGTGATACCCTGAAGTACCCAGCCATAGACGCCCCCACCCCTCACCGCCCTCTGGTGCTTCTACCAACTCGCCAGTACGATCAAAGCCAGAATCTTTTTTTTAATTTTTTATTTCAGGCTTCCCAGCCTAGAGGTGAGATGTGGGGTCATATTGACCCCCCAGATTTCACTGTAAAGAGGACCTGTCATCCCATATTCCTATTACAAGGGATGTTTACATTTCTTGTAATAGGAATAAAAGTGATCAAAAATATATTTTTGGGAAAAAAAATGTCAAACTAAAATAAAGTAAAATGAACAATAAAAAAATAAAATAAAAATTAAAGCGCCCATGTCCCCATGTGCTCGCATGTGCCACACATGTGAGGTATCGCCGAGAATGTTAGAGCGAGAGCAATAATTCTAGTCCTAGACCTCCTCTGCAACTCAAAACATGTAACCAGTAAAAAAATATTTAAAGCGTCGCCTATGGGGATTTTTTAAGTAGCGACGTTTGGCGCCATTCCACGGGCATGTGCAATTTTGAAGAGTGACATGTTTGATATCTATTTACTCAGCATAACTTCATCTTTCACTTTATGCAAACATTGGGCTAACAAGTGGTTAATAATAGAGCTTGCAGTCAGTAGTGTTAGGAGATGTGCGTGCTGTCTGCGTGCTCTGTACCCAGTACATACCGCTATAATATAGGGCAGGCCCCTACTTTCAAACATCCAACTTACAAACATCTCCTACTTGCAAACGCAAGGAGACAGCAGCAAGTGAGATGAAAAAAGATGGACGACAAAACAAAATTATACAGGGGTGATAACCCTTCCCTATGTTTTCCAAAAAGCTTAAAGATATTTTTTTTGACTGGAGCTACACTTTAAAAATGTACCGGTTGAAAATGACAAACAGATTCAACTTAACACAACAAACCTACACAGTCCCTGTCTTGTTTGCACCGCCTGTATACTGCTGTTCTGAGTATATAGGGCCTGGGGGCCACACGCATTTCCTTTTTTTAATATGGGTACAGGGTTCCCCTTAATATGTGTACAAGACCCAAATAGGCTGGTAATGGGCAGGGAGGGCTACCCATGCCATGTTTCTCAATGATTTTCAACCATATTGCAGGAACCAGATATAACATTAAAACCGCAAGCAGTTTTAAATGGTGTTATTTCCGTTTAATGTCATTTTGTGCAGGGACTGTTCTAAACACGGGAAACACGTGGCACTTCACAGGCATACTACAGACACCCCCCAGGCACCATATTTAAAGGAATATTTCACTTTTTTTTTTTCACTTTAATCGTCATTAAAATCAGTGCTCCCGCCAAAACGGTAGTTTTTAAAACTTTTTTTTGCAGTGACCCATGTCCCCTGAGGCAGGAGGCAGATCGCCAAACCCTTTTTAGCACACTATCTTGCATATTAGCCGTTAAAATTAGCACTTTCCAATTCGAACGTTCGAGTCCCATAGACTTCAATGGGGTTCTAACGTTCGTACCGAACGCGGGGGTCGTTCGCAAGTTCTGGTGCGAACCGAACCGGGGGGTGTTCGGCTCATCCCTAGTCATCAGCCAGCTGCCAGACTGGCCAAGTGAGCCGGGTTGGAACAATATAAGGGACCAACTCAAGATATTTCTTCGGACACTCTGCCATGTTTTACTCTCCTCTTCGCATAGGTTAACCCAGATTTTCATTCTCATTTTCATTCATTCTCCATAGGCCAATCCATCAGCCGATACGGTTTAGGAGATATTTACCTGAAGACAGCCACCGCTGTCTATGGCGCATGCCGCGTGTGTCGGCTCCCGTGCGCATGCGCGGGAGTGACGTCATCGCTGCTCCGGTGAATCACAGCTCCGAAGCAGCGAGACCCACCAAGAAGATGGACGCTCGGAACTAAAGGGGACAGCGGTGACTTCGCTGGCTCCTGTGTCAGGTAAGTGACACATAATGGACTACTATGCGATGCATAGTAGTCCATTATGCTTTACCTTTGCAGGGAATCAAAGAGGAAGTAAACTCATCAGGGTTTACTTCCTCTTTAAACGTCTCCACAACTTTATCTCTGACCTGTCTGGTGTGTTCCTTGGCCTTCGTGATGCTGTTTGTTCACTATGGTTCTCTAACAAATCTTTGAAGGCTTCATAGTATTTATACTGAGATTAGATTACACACAGGTGGACTCTATTTACTAATTAGGTGACTTCTGAAGGCAATTGGTTCTACTAGATTTTAGGTGGGGAGTATCAGAGTAAAGGGGGCTTAATACAAATGCACTCCACACTTTTCACATATTTATATGTAAAAAAACTCGGAAAAACATTCATCATTTTCCTTCCACTTCACAATTATGTTCCACTTTGTGTTGGTCTATCACAGTGGTCTCCAAACTGCGGCCCTGGGGCCAAATGCGGCCCTTTGCATTTCTTTATCCGGCCCTTGGGACACTACTCCGGGACACTACTCCATCCACTGATATGACACTATTCTTCCAACTGACACCAACAATGAAGCAGAATATCTCCCACTGACAACCAATAATTGGGGCACTACTCCTCTCCCAAATACCAAATGTGGCGATGTTTACTCCAACTGATGCCAGGAAAATTTCCGCTACCACTGGTCATAGTCCGGCCCCCCTAAAGTCTGAAGGACAATAAAGTGGCCCTTTGTTTAGAAGGTTTGGAGACCCCTGGACTCGATGCATTTACATTTTTGGTTGTAACATGACAAAATGTGGAAAATTTCAAGGGGTGTGAATACTTTTTCAAGGCACTGTATTTCAACAGAAGAAGTCACCCTGCAGATGTAGACGTTACAGGGTGGAGACAAACCATTTACTATTGACAGGGGTGCTTAAAATGATCAGTTCAATTTATTTACATAAAACCTTCATCACAAAAGAAAAAAACAACTGCTGTAATTGATTATAAAGTGAGAGCTGGAGCTTGGCTTCAATTTGTTAGTGTACCTAAATCTGCTAATACACCTAACACCCCTCCCCCTCCCAGACTGACAATGCTGCTGTCCAGAGGTGCCCCCTGTGCTCCTTCATCCAGAGTGGGGACACGCTAATACAGGAGGTGTGTTACTGGCCAGATTAGAAGGGGAAAACAGAGGGGGGAAAAAGCCTAAAATAAGAAAACGAATGCAGCCACCACATCTAAAGATTGATAAGCTGCAATATTTTATATTTTTGATGTTGGGTTTAATACTGCTGTAAGATGAGTGCAATGGATGCACCTTGTATAAAATCTTCATTTTCCAAAATAAATACTGTATACTTACCTATACTACACTACACTACACTACATACCTATACTATAATACTTCATGTATATCTTGTAAACACATCAATATAACATGTTGCTCCACCAGGTGAGCACTGTTAAATCTGAACTCCAGGCACAATTAAAGACATGCATTAATGTAGATTTGTAATGATAAAACCTTCATTACATTTTTTTTATTTTTATGATTTTTTAAATGCAAGCAGTGTAAGTAAAAGCATTTTTTTCAGGTATCTGCTTCTTGCACTCCCTATGCAACAGAACTCATACTGGGAGAGGCAGCACAAGGAGCTAATCAGTTGTGCTGATGTTCTTAGGTGCTAACATGGGGCATGCTGATAGGAGGAGAGAACAGAGTAGCAGAGAGATGAGATCATCAGTCTGTTGTGTCTGTTCAGTTACAGGCTGGGGGAGGGACAACACCTGTAAGTGTTACTAAACTGCAGGCCTCTTGTACTCATCGGTCTGTGCCATAGCTCCCAACTGTCCCTGATTTGGAGCAATGTCCCTCAGTCCCTCATTTGTCCTTTATTTTGGTCTGATCTATTTAGTTGTATATAAAGTGCACTTTTTATCTTTCATAAAGTGTTTCCCAGTGCTAAATCTTACATCCAATTTCTAAATTGCTGCTTTTTTTAAATTTTAAAAGCCATAATAAAGGAATAGGAGTGGCAACAAAAAAATCCTTGTGGATCTAATTAACCTTTTTTGGGCTAATTCTCCTTTAAGGGGGTGTGGCAGGGGGTGTGTCCTATGCCTACATACATTTGCTAGTAGGTGTCCCTCATTGTACAAATGCAGCAATTTAGAATTTGGATGAAAGGTTTAGCTCTGGGAAACACAAAGATAAAAAGTGCATTTTATATACAACTATATGGATCAGACCAAAATGAGGGACAAATGAGGAGGAATGAGGGACAGAGGGACATTGCTCCAAATCAGGGACAGTCCCTCCAAATCCGGGACAGTTTGGAGCTATGGCTATGCAATTAGCGGACCTCCAGCTGTTGCAGAACTACAAGTCCCATCAGGCACAGCAAGACCCTGACAGCCACAAGAATGACACCCAGAAGCGGAGGCATGATGGGACTTTTGCAACAGCTGGAGGTCCTCTAATTGCATATCCATGCGAGTGTTTCTATATAAATATTTCATCTGAGTATTTAGCGGTTTGCCTGGAATTCAGCTTTAGGCCGGGTTCACACCGCTGCGATGCGGGAACGCCGCGAATCCGCGGAGTTTTCCCGCATCGCACACCTCCCGCCGGCAGTTCACACTGCCCTATGCGGACGGCTGGGAGTGTCAATGTTATGTTAATGACACCCCCAGATCCGCCCGCATATCGCAGTGCGATCTGCCGACTCGCACAGGAATGGGATCGCATGGTGTGAACCCCCCATGCGATCCGATTCTGTTGCGGACCAAAAAAAGGGTCCCGTGCGAGTTTGCTGCGGGAGCGATGCGAATTCAGCCATACTATCTGTATGGCTGAACTTGCATCGCTACGGAGATCGGATGTGATTTGCGGTGCGAATCACATCCGGATCTCCCCCCGCAGCAGTGTGAACCCAGCCTTAAAGCAGAACTCCAGCCAGGATGAACATTAAAATGAATAGCCCATTAAAAGATTAAAATATCAAAATCAGATTTTGCTGCAGTATTCAGCTGCAGCCCAATGATTTCCCTTGCAGTTTTATGCCACTAAATTCCCTCAGTCAGATACCAGCATCATTCTACCCACTTCCTCTGAGCCCAGGTCATCCTAGATTCACCCCCAGCCTGTGGTTGGACAGTAAAAGGAGAAGCAGTCATTAGCTCATCTCTCTGTCATTCGGCTGTCCGTATGCTTCTTGTCAGCATATGAACTGATTGTCTCCTTGTGCTGCTTCTGATTCTCCCATTCTGAGTTCTGCTGTACATGGATTTTAAGAGGCTAATACTAGGTCACATTCAGGTACTTGCACTGTTTCCATTTTAAAAATACATTTATAAATGTATTAATAATTACAACACTGCATTCACTTGTGTCTATTATATCTGCCTGGACTCTAGCTTTCAAGCCTTAAACAAAAGGCAACCATATTATAATCAGAAGAGCAAATGATCCGGGGCTTCCCACAACATCACCCAACAAAGGCGAGCCAATGTGCAATTCATTTACTTCCTGAATCCATACTTTTCCTAAGCGCTCGGATATCAGTATTCTAGTCGGTGTGTCTGCTATGCTTATGTAGGAATCTGCTGCCCTCTACTGTCATGCGGTGTACACATGACTTTCCAGCAGACCAGGTCCGGCGGAATCAGTCCATCAGACAATCCGATCATGCGTGGGCTAATCTGATCATTTTTCGCTATAAAAATCTGACGGACCTAGAAATAGAACATATTTCAAATCTGTCTGATGAACTCAATCCCTGTCGGGAAAACCGTTCGTCTGTATGCTGGTCCGACGGGCCAAATACAACACAAGGGCAGCTATTGGCTACTGGCTATTGAACTTCCTTGTTTAGTCCCGTCTTACGTCATCACGTTCAAAACGAACAGACTTTCGAACGGACTAAGTGTGTGGCCAAGTCCGTTCGTTCAGAAGTCCATCTGAACTCCACTGAAAAGTCAGTCGGGAAGACCATTGGACCTAGTCTGCCGGAAAGTCCGGTCGTGTGTATGCGGCATTAGAGTCAGTAAGAGAACTCATTAGTATGGCCTGCAATACCCCCCCTCCCATTGATCCTCCTCGAAATTGCCCACATCATCCTCCCACCTGGGTACAGCTCTGGATGGGAAGCCGTCCACGAATGCAGACAATAACACAGAGTAAGCCCTGGAGATGAATTCCTTAACCACTTGCCGACCACTGCACGCCAATATGCTTCAGCATAATGGCAGTGGTGGGCAAATGGGCGTACCTGCACGTCCCCTTTAATTGGCGTGGTTAGTGAACGCATGCACCTGCCACATATAGCGCGACCATGCCCACGGGACCTGCAGACTTGATGTCCACCAGTGTCCCGGCGATCATGTCGCAGAGCCTCAGAACGAGGAGATGTAAACAAGGCATTTCCCCGTTCTGCCTAGTGACATGACAGAGATTACCGTTCTTGGCCACGCCCCTATTTTACACTCCTGACAAAGCTCTTGTTTGAGTGAAACATGCAGGGTCTTTTATCTGAGAACCCTTTTTTGGAATTACATTTTGGGTTTAAACATGGTTTATTGGGAAAGGTGATTCGAATACTCCTAGATATATGGTGGTTTTCAAATAGTAACTCAGTTCAGTTGTATGAAGGGATTATAGCAAATAGAGAGGTTTATTTAGCTACTGAGCTTTCTTTGTGATCCATTGTTAGGTACGTTCATCACCAAGTGGTTATTTTTTATAAAGGCTTTACATTATGCCACATACAGTGTATATCAAGGCAAATAAAGAGTTGACATTGTTTGAATCAATTGGGTAGAGATGTACCTCTTTTTCCTTGGCTTTGAGATCAAGAGACCTTCACTTTGATCTCATAGAATCCCCCCCCCCCCCCCCCAAGCTGCACAAAGTGACTTTACTGTATTACGGTGGGTACGTTTTTTTTCTTTTTGATAACTACTGACCACCAATATCATATGTTTATCTGGAGTAAAAAAAAAGCACATACACAGTTATTTATACATTTTATAAAAAGTCCTTAATAGGTTATATTTTATACCTATGGCTTTTTGTGCGTAGGGAAATGCACCCTTGTTCTGCAGTAGAAGATACTTGCCACAAAGGCATACGTTATGTAGATTCCTCAAGGCTTGTGTTGGCAGATTTTTCCATGTTACTAATATCAAAACAGAAGAGACAATTATTGCCAGATAACTAGGACTGCATTCCAGGCTGGTTGGGTAAAAGCTGGAGGGTCTCTTCGGCACCACAGATCATGTCTTCAGGTCTCCAATACAAAGATGTTGCATCGTCCTCAGGGTCCCTTGCAATGGGTCTTTGTGCTGCAATATTCATCTGAAGGTAGCTCTATAAATAACTATATATATCAGGGTACAGTATATGGGCACAATTCCACCAGGCCCATTGCTGATATAATCTGGTTGTACATTAGATGTACACACTGTTTTTAATCTCTTCCTAGATAAAGCTTGTGTTATTTCTATACTGCTGTGCATCTATATACTTATGGTATGGTTAATGTTTTATGCTGGTTGCAATAGTTCCTCTGCTTCCAACTACTTTGATCAGATTAGTGGTTAATTTCCCAGGAAGGGAATCCCCTCTGTTCACAGTGGCCCTGTATTGGCTGGAGGCACTGCCAGCCTTATTACCAATCCCACTCTTCCACTTAGTTCTGGTTCTCCTATTTATAGGTTTGGTGCAATTCCCATTTTGTGGACGGCATTCCTCATAACCCCCCAAAAGAGGACCACACTTATTAGATGGAGTAGCACTGGATAGAACGTTATTAATAGGAAGCTTCTATGGTATTAATGCTCCAATGTAGAGAGATCCACCAACGGCTTTTGCATGTTATAAGGATGACTCTATGGGCAAATACACCCAATTAATTAGCTGATTTCACCAGTGTGGTCCAACTGATCTTGATTGTTGGGTATGACGATGAGTGAAATCTTCATGGTTTATAGTATCACCAGACTCTTCTCTGCTCAGCCACATTGTGACATGAAGGATAATCCTGGAGGTTCAGCATCTATAGATAATGAGGCACCTCAGAAAAATCTATTATCTCAAAGCCATCCAGTTCTTCAGCATTTAACTCTCCTGTGGGTGGTAAGTGAAGATCTGTGGAAGTCCCAGGATTATGTCTAATGTCACCAGGTTTCTCCTCCATATTAGCCTCCTGTGGCGGAGGATGCTGATGTTGGTAATCCACCATATTAAGCTCTTCCTGTGTAGATAGTTGAACCGGCTCTTCAGTTGTATGAAGTTGATCCACTTTAGCGTACTCCTGATGCTGTACAGTTTGTGGCTGTGGTGCTGGAACAACAAAGTTACCCAATAAAGTCATCTAAAAAACAGAATCAGTACCTATAACATGAAACAAAAATATGCACTTTGAACTTTTCCATGTAAGGAACACAATAATTATTTTTCAAACTGGACATAAACTGTTGGGGTCAGCCAGCATTTGCCATAATGTGCAAGTATGCGCCACCCATTCTGAAGGTAAACCAAATTGTGAGAGGAAGGGGAAGCAAGAATGTATTGTGGAGGGGGAGGAGATGGGGCAACGGGCTAGATCAGTGATGGTGAACCTTGGCACCCCAGATGTTTTGCAAGTACATTTCCCATGACGCTCAACTACACTGCAGAGTACATGATGGGAAATGTAGTTTCAAAACATCTGGAGTGCCAAGGTTCGCCATCACTGGGCTAGATTGTGGAGGAAAGATAGAAAGAGGAGGCAATGAGACAATAATACACAATTGTCAGGTGGGTGAGAAGATGTGTTTTGCAGAGGTAAGTAGGAAGGCAGCAAGACTGGATTGTGGAGTAGATGGAAAGACGAGAATGTTCCTATGAATAGACCCTGGAGGACGGAGAGAAAGCAGCAAGACTGGATTGTTAATGAAATGGAAAGAAGAGGCAGTGAGACTACATTGGGGTGGAAGCAGAAAGAGGAGCCGTCAAGACTGGATTGTTAATGAAATGGAAAGAAGAGGCAGTGAGACCACACTGGGGTGGAAGCAGAAAGAGGAGACGTCAAGACTGGATTGAGGAGTTGAGGGAGAGAGGAGGCAGTTCCTAGGAATAGACCTTGGAGGAGGGAGCAAGAGGAGGCAGAGAGAAGGCAGCAAGACTGGATTGTGGAGTAGACGGAAAGACGAGAATGTTCCTATGAATGGACCCTGGAGGACGGAGAGAAAGGGGTGGCAGTGAGAAAGCAGTAAAACTGGATTGTGTAGGAAATAAAGAGAGGAGGCATTGAGACCACACTGGGGTTAAAGCAGAAAGAGGAGGCAGCAAGACTGGATTGTAGAGGAGAAGGAGAAAGGAGGCAGCTCCTAAGAATAGACCCTGGAGGACGGAGAGAAAGGGGTGGCAGTGAGAGAGCAGTAAAACTGGATTGTGTAGGAAATGAAAAGAGGAGGCAGGGAGACCACACAGGGGTAAAAGCAGAAAGAGGAGGCAGGGAGACCACACGGGGGTAAAAGCAGAAAGAGGAGGCAGCAAGACTGGATTGTAGAGGAGAGGAAGAAAGGAGGCAGCTCCTAAGAATAGATCCTGGAGGCATAGAGAGGAGGCAGTGAGACTACATTCGGGAGGATGCAGAAAGAGAAGGCAGGAGGACTAGAGTGTGGCGAAGATAGGGGAAAGAGAGTGTTCCTAAGAATAGACCCCAGAGGAGGGCGAGATAGAGGAGGCAATGAGAAGGCAGCAAGACTGGATTGTTAATGAAATGGAAGGAAGAGGCAGTGAGACTACTCTGGGCTTGAAGCAGAAAGAGGAGACGTCAAGACTGGATTGAGGAGTTGAGGGAGAGAGGAGGCAGTTCCTAGGAATAGATCCAGGAGGAGGGAGCGAGAGGAGGCAGAGAAAAGGCAGCAAGACTGGATTGTGGAGTAGACGGAAAGACGAGAATGTTCCTATGAATGGACCCTGGAGGACAGAGAGAAAGGGGTGGCAGTGAGAAAGCAGCAAAACTGGATTGTGAAGGAAATGAAGAGAGGAGGCAGTGAGAACACACTGGGGTAAAAGCAGAAAGAGGAGGCAGCAAGACTGGATTGTAGAGGAGAGGGGGAGAGAGGAGGCAGCTCCTAAGAATAGAACCTGGAGGAGGGAGCGAGAGGAGGCAGAGAGAAGACAGCAAGACTGGATTGTGAAGAATATGGAGAGAGGAGGCAGTGAGACCACACGGGAGTGGAAACAGAAAGAGGAGGCAGCAAGACTGGATTGTGGAGGAGAGAAAGTGAGGAGGCAGCTCCTAAGACTAGACCCTGGAGGAGGAAGAGAGAGGAGGCAGTGAGAGCACATTGGGAACGATGCAAAAAAAGGAGGCAGCAGGACTGGATTGTGAATGAGAGAAGAGAGGAGACTGCTTCTAAGAACAGACCTTGGATGAGGGAGAGAGAGGAAGAAAAAAGAGGAGGCATTGAAACCACATTGGGGAAGATGCAGAAAGAAAAGGCAGCAAGACTGAAGCATGAAGGAGAGGGAGAGAGGAGGCTGGAGGAGGAAGAGAGAGGAGGCAGCGAGAGATTATTGGGGAGAATGCAAAAAGAGGAGGCAGCTAAATTGAAGTGTGGAGGGGAAGACAATGCTCTAAGCCCCTGTACACACGGTCGGAGAATCCGTCGGAATGTGTCCTATTGGACCGTGTTGTCGGATAATCCGACTGTGTGTGGTATGCATCGGACTGATTCTGTCAGAATATCCGTCGGACCAAATTTTCCAACATGTTGGAAATATTTTCCGACAAACTGGTCCGATCGGACATACATGCCACGCATGCTCAGATCAAATTCCTACAACAAAGCTATTGGCTACTAGCATGAACGTAGTCCCGTCATAACGAAATAACGTCATCACGTTCTGAATGATCGGATTTTCCAACAACTTGGTCCGACCGTGTGTATGCAACAGTTTCGGACACAATCCGTCGGACAAAATCCAACGGATTTGGTTGGCAGAATGTCCAACCGTGTGTACAAGGGCTTAGAAGAATAGCATGAATCTATCCATGGCCATGGCTGCCATTCAGGCATCCACTCCTTTTCCGACACCGGACACTGGAATTTCAGCGGCGGGGGTGTTTTTTTTGAAGCACCTGATTAGAGCCATAGTCTCTAATCGACTTCAAAAAAGGTGCAGAGCATTGTGCTGAGTCCAGCCAGATGTGTTAGAAAAGCAAATAAATATTTGCTTTTCTAACACTGAACCGCCTCTCCGGTAGCGTGGGTCTGATACCCGTCACCTGATTGGCTGAAGGCAGAGGCGAGCCTATTGGATGCCTAGCGGAACAAGAGAAGAGACGCAGGGAAGCATGGAGGACCTGCTGCTCGTCCCACACAGCTCGCCGCCGTCACCCACTGCCTGACCCGCCACCAAGATGGGGTAAATGCTGGGCATATGGTAGGTGCATGGGGGCTGCATTTGATGGGTACAGTGGCTGTATATGATGAGCACAGTGGCTGCATTTGATGGGCACAGTGGCTGCATTTGATGGGCACAGTGGCTGCATTTGATGGGCACAGTGGCTGCATTTGATGGGCACAGTGGCTGCATAAAACTGCTAAACCAGCATTTACTTAAAATAGAGACAGATAATTACACATTAAGACAAAGCACACAGCAGTGGTGGCTGATGGTCAATTTTCTTGGGGGGGAGGCCCGCAGCCCCCCCCCCAGCCAAGGAAGCCAACCCCCTAGGGCCAACCCTGATCGCACCCTTTTTGAAGCCAATAAGAGCCTTGAATCACATGCTTCTATAAAAAAACAAAAAAAATACAAAAAAGAAACAAAAGCATTGGAGTCCATGCTTCTGGCGTCCTGTATGTAGATTAAGGATGGGGTGCATATATTAGGGGGGTGGCACCCCCTAATGGACGGGCCGCCACTGACACACAGTATAGATGCCACACCGGCAACCATTTGGTGGGGGGCGTAATGACGTCGACAGTCAAGCCCCTCCCTACCCTACCCTCTCTACTTTGTGTCAATCCATATCATCAGTGGAACAGGAGCATCAGATAGACAGTTTAGGGTTGATTGGCTGTATATGGATATATTTACTGGTTTCCTTTGAGCCTTCGAACCTGTATAACTGTCTGTACATATTTTTATATATTTAATCCATCAAAAATACATTTTTTTTACACCTTACTATGTTTAAAAGCCTATATTTCCCAAAGACTGATGTATATCTTGAGACATACAGTATATTTTTACAAAGCAAAACAATCACGTACCTGATTTGCTTCTTCTATAGCACCAGATTCCCAGAACAGTTATTAGACAGACAAAAATAGCGCCACCTATTCCCAAATACAGCCCAATGTTGATGTCTTCTGAAAATAAAGAAATGCAAGAGATAAAACAATAATAAAATCTAGAAACCCAAGTGGTATGTTTATGTAAAGATGGAAGTTAGTACCTCTAGAGTGCAAGTCTAGGAGTAGAGTACTTCCCAAATTTTGGCAAAAAAGGAAAATCCCATCCAGTTTCTTCTTTCTGGACTCATAATCAGGATCACATATACCATACATTTCTATAGCATACAACATATAGTGACTAGGGATGAGCCGAACACCCCCCGGTTCGGTTCGCACCAGAACTTTCGAACGGAGCCCACGTTCGTTACGAACGTTAGAACCCCATTGAAGTCTATGGGACTCGAACGTTCGAAATAGAAAGTGCTAATTTTAACGGCTAATATGCAAGATACTGTCCTAAAAAGGGTTTGGGGACCTGGCTCCTGCCCCAGGGGACATGGGTCAAAGCCTAAAATGTTTTTAAAAATGGCCGTTTTGGCTGGAGCACTGATTTTACTGACGATTAAAGTGAAAAAAAGTGAAATATTCCTTTAAATATGGTGCTTGGGGGGTGTCTGTAGTATGCCTGTGAAGTGCCACGTGTTTCCCGTGTTTAGAACAGTCCCTGCACAAAATGACATTAAACGGAAATAACACCATTTAAAACTGCTTGCGGTTTTAATGTTATATCTGGTTCCTGCAATATGGTAGAAAATCATTCAGAAAAATGGCATGGGTAGCCCTCCCTGCCCATTACCAGCCTATTTGGGTCTTGTACGCATATTAAGGGGAACCCTGTACCCATATTAAAAAAAGGAAATGCGTGTGGCCCCCAGGCCCTATATACTCAGAACAGCAGTATACAGGCGGTGCAAACAAGACAGGGACTGTGTAGGTTTGTTGTGTTAAGTTGAATCTGTTTGTAATTTTCAACTGGTACATTTTTAAAGTGTAGCTCCAGTCAAAAAAACTATTTTTAAGCTTTTTGGAAAACATAGGGAAGGGTTATCACCCCTGTATAATTTGTTTTGTCGTCCATCTTTTTTCATCTCACTTGCTGCTGTCTCCTTGCGTTTGCAAGTAGGAGATGTTTGTAAGTTGGATGTTTGAAAGTAGGGGCCTGCCCTATATGCTCTGCAGAAATGGCGGAACAAGGTGTTGGTTTTGCCACAACATTGTAAGCCCTCAAAGTGACTCTTGGTGGGCGCTGGAGCGCCCTGCTGTGAACGATTATATCAAGAATTGTAATTACATGCCATTGTTGAACAGTGGTAGAAAAATTGACCTTTGGTAGTTGTGGTGCTGGTGCCACAACACTATAAGTCCTCACCGTTACTCTGGGTGGGCACAGGAAGGGGCCCTCCTGTGAAATATTATATCAAGAATTGTAATTACATGTCCCTGTTAAACAGGGGCAGAAAAATTTGGCCTTAGGCACTGCTGCTGGTGCCACCACACTGCAACCTCTTCCATATACTCTAGTTTTTTTGCTGGAATTAGCCCTGCTGCAAAGCATTGCATCAAAAATTGTACTTAAACGCCCCTGTTAAACAGGGGCCGAAAAATTGGGCCTTAGGCACTGGTGCTGGTGCCACCACACTGCAACCTCTTCCATATACTCTAGTTTTATTGCAGGAATTAGCCCTGCTGCAAAGCATTGCATCAAAAATTGTAATTAAACGCCCCTGTTAAACAGGGGCAGAAAAATTGGGCTGCTGGCATCACCCAGAACCAAAATGTTCTTCCAACATATCAGCGGAGGAGGAAGAGGATAGACAATCAACATAACAGGACAGTCACTCAGCATCAGCATAGGCAGTCTTGAAGGGATGTGGTATTTCAAAAAAAATTATTCGGTTACATCAGCTTCAGGTGCTTGGTAGCTGTGGGTGATCCAAGACTGATTCATCTTGATGAAGGTGGACAGGCGCACCCTGTGATCGGTAACAAAGCCACCAGCAGCACTGAAGGTGCGTTCCGAAAGAACGCTGGATGCAGGACAGGCCAGTAGCTCAATTGCATACTGTGCAAACTCTGGCCAGTGATCCATCCTCAAGACCCAGTAAGCCAGAGGATTTTCGGTGGGAAAGGTGTCCAAGTCTGACCTTGCCCCTAGGTATTCCTGCACCATGTAAATCAGACGCTGGCGATGGTTGCTGGAACCAATCATACCTTGGGGCTGCGGACTAAAAAATTGTCTGAAAGCATCAGTCAGACGGCCACCTTCTCCACCGCTCCTTCTGACCGATGCCTCAGCAACACGTTGTCCAGGACCAGGAGTTTGTAACCTCCCAGTCTCTGGGAACGCGTTGCACAGAGCTTTCTGCAAGGCCTCCTGGAGATGTCTCATCCTCTGCTCCCTCTGCGATGGCAAGATAAGGTCGGCAACCTTACCCTTGTACCGTGGATCAAGGAGAGTGGCCAGCCAGTAATGGTCCCTCTCCTTGATCCGAAGAATACGAGGATCCTTCCGCAGGCTTTGCAGGATCAGGGAGGCCATGCAGCGTAGGTTAGCTGAGGCATTCGGTCCGGAGTCCTCTGGGTCACTAAGGACAACATGATCCGCAGCTACCTCCTCCCAGCCTTGTACAAGTTCACGTGTTTCTTGGGACTGTAAATCATCCCTATAAGACTGCTGCTGCTGCTGCTGATGCTGAGTGCCAGCCTCCACCTCCATGCTGACACAATCATCCTCCTCCTCCTCTTCCTCCTCCTCATCCTCTTCCTGTGTGATGGGTGGCACAGCAGGAACACTGTCTGGATAAAGGGGGCCTTGAGAGGCAAGGAAGTCCTCCTCTTCCTGCCTCTGTTCTGCCCCAAGTGCCCTGTCCATTATTCCACGCAGCGTATGCTCCAAGAGGTGGACAAGAGGTACAGTGTCACTGATGCATGCACTGTCACTGCTCACCATCCTTGTGGCCTCCTCAAACGGTGACAGGACAGTGCATGCATCCCTGATCATGCCCCACTGGCGTGGTGAGAAAAAACCAAGCTCCCCTGACCCTGTCCTGGTGCCGTAGTCGCACAGGTACTCATTGATGGCCCTCTGCTGCATGTGCAGCCGCTGCAGCATGGCCAATGTTGAGTTCCATCTGGTGGGCATGTCACATATAAGGCGGTTCTTGGGCAGGTTCAACTCCTTTTGGAGCTCAGCCAGCCGAGCACAGGCATTAAATGATTGGCGGAAATGCACACAGACTTTCCTGGCCTGCTTCAGGACATCCTGTAAGCCGGGGTACCTGCCCAAGAACCGCTGCACCACCAGGTTAAGGACGTGAGCTACACAGGGCACATGGGTCAGTTGTCCCTGTCGGAGGGCGGAGAGGAGGTTGGTGCCATTGTCGCAAACCACCATTCCTGGCTTAAGCTGGCGTGGCGTCAACCACCTCTCGGCCTGCCCCTGCAGAGCTGACAAAACATCCGCCCCAGTGTGGCTCCTGTCCCCCAAACAAACCAGCGCAAGCACGGCATGGCATCGTTTTGCCTGCGTACTTGCGTAGCCCCTGCAACGCCTACGGAGCACCGCTGGTTCTGAGGACAGAGCACTGGAAGAGGCCATGGAGGAAGAAGAAGAGGAGGGGGTGGAGGAGAGAGGTGTGTCACAACCAATAGTAGCATTTTGGAGGCGTGGTGGCGGAACAACCTCCAACACTACTGCACCTTGTCCTGCATCCTTCCCAGCAGCCAGAAGAGTGACCCAATGGGCCGTGAAAGACAGGTAACGTCCCTGTCCATGCCTGCTGGACCATGAGTCAGCGGTAGTATGCACCTTATCGCTGACCGCCCTGTCCAGCCAGGCAAGGACATTGCCTCCCACATGCCGGTAGAGAGCCGGAATCGCCTTCCGTGAGAAAAAGTGGCGTTTGGGGACCTGCCACTGAGGAACCGCACATTGTACAAACTCACGGAAGGGGGCCGAGTCTACCAACTGAAAAGGCAGCAGTTGAAGTGCTAGCAATTTAGCCAAGCTAGCATTCAACCGCTGGGCATGTGGATGGCTGGGAGTAAACTTCTTCCGCCGGTCCAGCAGCTGGGGCAGGGACATTTGCCTGCTATAATCGGATGTGGGTGTACCGCTAGCAGAGTTCCTGGAAGCACTTGGCTGTGACACACCTAATTCTACACCTTCATTCCTCTCAGAGCAGGTTTCAGAGAGGACTGAAGGTCTAGTGGGGTTGGAGATGCCAGCTGATGAGGAGCAAGGAGAGGTCCGCTTTGTTCTTTGGTGTGGGTCTTTGAGGTACGCTAGCCAACGAGTTGCATGGCAGGTCAACATATGTCTGGTCAAGCATGTGGTGCCCAAGCGGCTGATGTTTTGGCCACGTGAGATACGCTTGAGACATATGTTGCAAATAGCAGCGGTGCGATCTGATGCACTCGTCTCAAAAAAGGCCCACACCAAAGAACTTTTAGAATAACGCGCAGAGGCAGCGCTCTGCACAGGCGGAGCTCTGCGGTGTGATTCAGTCGGTGTGCTGCCCCTAAGCTGGCCCCCGGAGGGCATCCTGCCTCGTTGGACATGTGCCTCCTCCTCCTCCTCCCTCCTTCCAGGCACCCACGTGGAGTCAGTGCCCTCATCATCCCCTCCCTCTTCATCGCTGTAGCAAACCTGGCAGTATGCTGCAGCTTGTGGAACATGACTGCCAGATTGCTGTCCTTCTTGAGCATCCCCTCTCTCTGCGCTCACGCTACTGCCTTCCTCTAGCTGAGTGTCATCATCAGAGCCCACCAAACACTGGGCATCCTCCTGGAGCATGTACCCAACACTGTGCTCAAAGAGTTCAGGAGACTCCTCAAGAGGACGTGGTGGGTCTAGGGAAGGAGTCACTGATGATGACATTGAGAGGAGGGAAGACGATGCGTTGGCAGCTGCTTTGCGACTACCCTGAGACTGGGTGAGAGAGGATGAGGAGGATGAAGAGGGCTTGGTCATCCACTCTACCAAGTCGTTGGCATGTTGCGGTTCAACATGTTCAGCTGCCGAAAAGAAGGACAAGCATGTCCCATGGCCACGTGCTGATGACAATGCACCGCGTCCACGACCAGCACTGTTGTCTCTAGACACAGAGCCTGCTTGCCCTCTTTTATCGGCTCGCGCCTGTCTGCCTCTCCTTGCTGGCCTTCCAGACATGGTAATGGCCTGAAGGGAGTTGGGTAAAACAGCAGTTGGGTAGTTTATATTGTGCTGGAGGCACACACAACTTCCAATAACTCCTGCAGATGGCAATTGGGCTCAAATAGAGAACAGCTATGTAGGTGGATTATAGCGGTATGTACTGGGTACAGAGAACGCACTATCTCCTAACACTACTGACTGCAAGCTCTATTATTAAAGATATATAAATATAGTGAAGTGAATAGTGAATATAGTGGTGTATACTGCGGTCAGGGCACAGACAATAACCACTACACAACAGCAAGATAGGAAATCAGCCAAAAACGATCGGTGTGTACTGTGTTGAAGGTACACAGAACACCCACTGCTTCAGATGCTAACACACTACACGAGGCCGCCTCAATGGCGGCCTTATATAGTGTGGGGCGTGCACTACACAGCCTCAGCTATGATTGGCCACAGGCATCCTGCCTGTGGCCAATCATGGCTCTCCTCGCTGCTGGCGCTGCGATTGGCCAAGCATGCGGGGTCACAGTGCATGCTTGGCCAATCATGAGCCAGCAATGCACTGCGCCATCGCAGTGCATTGTGGGCCGTGAGCGCCATGCGAATTTTGACGCGAACGGACCAAGTGTTCGGATTTCGCCGAACGGACGAACAGCCAATGTTCGAGTCGAACATATGTTCGACTCGAACACGAAGCTCATCCCTAATAGTGACCACATAAAATAATCATCAATCATACTTCTGATGTCTAGTTGGAAATCCACCCTTTTCGGCTCTGGCAGGGAGGCGTGTTGGACTCTACAAGAGAAGATCCGTTCCCGGTCCTCATCGGATGGTGTAATTATTACGGTGCTCTTCACGCTAAATGTCCAATCGTCATTTGGTGTGATTTCACCCATTTCCGAGTTTTGTAGACGTTGATCACCTCTGAGCCATGTAACCCTGATATCCGGGGGGAAGAATTCGGTGGCTGTGCAGGTCATGGTGCTTGCTTTACTCTCAGTGACAACTTTATTTGTTATCAGGACTTTTGGTGAAGCTATTGAGAAGAAAATATCATCAGTTTTTAAGTTACGTCTATAAACAGAACACATTTTATAAGCCCATAAATGAAAACCTGACAAAAATCCTCTAACGCTCCAACAGTAAAAACAAAAAAATAAATAGTTTTGGTTACACTTCGTTATTACATTCATGGCATGAAAGATTGAAGTGTCCTACAAGGTGAGATGGGTTCCAGTTTTTTCATTTTTGTTCAAAAAGTACAAACCCTTTTACATTTTGGGTAGCTCCATACAAACCAAAGGAGATCCAAATAATGTAAATCCTAAAATGACCTAAGCTCAAAACGCACTTTTAAAGCGGGAGTCCACCGGGACTCCGCGTTTTTTTTTTTTTTTTTTTAAAAGCCAGCAGCTACAAATACTGCAGCTGCTGACTTTTAAATAGTGACACTTACCTGTCCAGCGCGCCCGCGATGTCGGCACCCGAAGCCGATCGCTCGCTCGGCTGCCGGGTCCCGCCGCCATCTTGGGTATGGGAATCAGGAAATGGAGCCTTTCGGCTTCATTTCCCGGTTCCCTACTGCGCATGCGCGAGCCGCGCGGCGCAATCCGGACGGTCCCCGCTGCCTCTGGGAGCTGTGTGTTTCCCAGCAGGCAGCGGGGCACTTGCTGAAGGGGGCGGGGCATTGCGGAACGGGGGCGTAACCTACGCTTGTTCCGCAGACAGCTAGCCCGGAAGTGGGTGCAGTTACCTGGATTATCCAGGTAACTGCACCCCCCTCCCCCCTGAAAGGTGCCGATTGTGGCGCCGGAGGGGGGGAGGGATCAGATGAGCGGAGGTCCATTTTAGGGTGGACCTCCGCTTTGCCCCCAGAAAAGACCACACAATACAAAGGGGTAGAAACCTGAGATAAATCCTGTGAAATGCGTAGAGGAAATTGATACGGCCAAGATAAAGGAAAATACCTACTATGTGGGACTTACTGCCTTATATGCATAATTGTTTACTACCGTGTTTCCCCCGAAAATAACACCTACCCCATAAATAAGACCTACCATTATTTTCCAGGAGGGCTGCAATAAAAGCCCCACCCTGAATATAAGCCTTAGTTTAAAATGCTTGTAAAATCCTATAATCCACTCTATTACAGTAGTATATAATGTACAATGTGTTTGTTTCTGTAATTGCGGGGAAAAGAGCTCCGATGGGTCACAGAAGAGCAGAACGACGCTATAATGAAGGTATTTGGCACAATTATATTACAGAAACACACACATTGTACATTATGAGGTTGATTTACTAAAGGCAAATCCACTTTGCACTGCAGGTGCACTTGGAAGTAAAGTCACTGTAAATCCGAGGGGGACATGCAAGGAAAATAAAAAGGAGCATTTTAGCTTGCACATGATTGGATGATAAAATCGGCAGAGCTTCCCTTCATTTCAGATCTACCCCTAAGCCCTTGTACACACGGTTGGACATTCTGACAACCAAATCCGTTGGATTTTGTCCGAAACTGTTGCATACACACGGTTGGACAAAGTTGTCGGAAAATCCGATGGTACGTAACGTGACAACGTTATTTCGTTACGACGGGACTACGTTCAGGCTAGTAGCCAATAGCTTTGGTCTAGGATTTTGATCTGAGCATGCGTGGCACTTTGTCTGATCTGAATTCTCTACACATGATCGGACAAAGTCCGATCGGATCACGTTGTCGGAAAGTTTTATAGCCCAGCTCTAAAACTTTGTCCGTCGGATATTCTGACGGAAACAGTCCGATGGAGCCCACACACAGTCGGATTATCCGACAACACGGTCCGATCGGAAATTTTCCGTCTGAATGTCCGGCCGTGTGTACAAAGGCTTAGATGTAGAGCGACTGCACTTCCAAGTGCACTAGCAGTGCAAAGTGGATTTGCCTCCTGTAAACAACCCTGTATACACTACTTTAATAGAGTGGATTATAGGATTTACAAGCATTTTAACTTGGTTCACACTGGGGGGATTCCTGCCAGGCAGTAAGAGAGAGGGGGAGAGAAGACAGCATAATACATGGTAAGACCTACCCCAAAAATAAGCCCTACCGTGTCTTTTGTCAAAATGAATATAAAAGACCCGGGCTTATTATTGGGGAAACGCGGTAGTAACAAAGGTGTTCTCGTTCAATTCACCAAAGAGGGTTTGTCTATGCAGAAATGAAGTCCTGTGTATTTTAGTTTGATATGTTTTCTAGTGGCCAATTTTAACTTATTTGTACATATAAACCATGCAGGGTTGTTTCTCCCCCTTTATTTATTTTTTTATTGCATTGTGTGGTCTTTCTTTGATTGTGTTCCAATGTCACATTTTCAGGGTATATTTAAAGTGGTTGTAAAGGCTCAAGGTTTTTTTCCCTACATTATATGCATGAAAGTAAAAAAACCTTCACTATGCAGCTCTCCTCCCCAAATACTTACTTAAGCCTGATCCCGATCTAGCAAAGTGAACAAGAGCAGCTGCTGCCCCGGCTCTCAGCCTCCACATTGTCTCAGAGAGAGAGCATTGGGAGCCATTGGCTCCTGCCAGGACCATCTTTAATATTGATTGGACCCTGGGCAAAACATTTTCTTGCCCCCCCCCCGCATGCTATTTCACTCTCCACTTGCTCTGAGACATACAATAAATAGCAGCTAGACTTAAAATCAGTTTACTGTATCAGATCAGACAGCAATTGCGATTGGTTACCATCGGTTACAACATATCATTACTGCTCACTGACTAGTTGCTAGAGGCTACAGCACACATTACGGCTCACTGATTAGTTGCTAGAGGTTACAGCAAATGGTTTCTGCTTAATTGGTTGCTAGAGATTACTGTACAGTAATACTGCTCACTGATGGGTTGCTAGAGGTTAAAGCACACCAACTCCTCACTGCAGGGGGGCATGATCTACATATGAATGCCGCCTTTATTTACATATCAATACCACTGGCCACCGTTTATTTACATGTAAGCACAGGGTCTGCAGGTGAGTCATCTGTGCACAACAATAAGGCAGAGCTGGGCAGCATTAATACCAGCAGTTCACACTGAGATATTGGGACACAGCACATGACTAATAACTTCAAAATACAAGGGAATTTAAACTGGGATAGTTGGCAAGTATGAGGCAGCTGATTTGGGCCCCACAACAATGACAGGGCCCTGGCTCCTGCTGCTGTCAATCACAGCAGCTGCTCTTGTGAACATTGCTGGATCGGGATCTGGCACAGGTAGTTAGAGAGGGCTGGGGGGATGGGGGGAGAGCTGCATAGCAGAGCTGTATTTGTCTATGAACACGGCCAATGGGGCTCAGGAGCGAGCTAGGGGGGTACTCAAAAGGGAAAGGAGAAAGAAGCACTGATGGGGGACCCTAGAAGAAGAGGATCAGGGCTGTTCTGTGCAAATCCACTGCACAAAGCAGGTAAGTATATGTTTGTTATTTTTTGAATTTGAGCCTTTATTATCACTTTAAACATTTACATAGCACATTTAAAGCAACTTTAATTTGTTTGTGTTAAGACTATATAGTCCAATTTAACATATACTCTACACCAGCCTTTCTCAACTGTTGGAGGAACCTTTAAAGTAACTGTTTTGTCTGAGGAAACCCTACTAATAATTACTATATTTGCAGTGCAGGGTACATTAGCAAGAACAATGGGTTGAGATATAAGGAAAAAAAGAATAAAGACTATGGTGTATTTGATATATTTGACACCTTGATTCTATTTTACAAAAGTATTCTCAGTAATAATAATGAATTTAAGCAAATACTAAGAATAGCCAGAAAAGTAAAACAGATAGTAAAATGTATGCATCCTCTCAGATTGTTTCTCAGTTGAGCAATGTCAACTTATGCCGTGTACACACGACCGGACTTTTTGACAACAAAGTTCCAACGGACAATTCGATCGTGTGTGGGCTCCATCGGACCTTTTTCTTGCCAAAAATCCGGTGGACTTTAGAAATAGAACATGTGTGTGCTGGTCCGACGGACAAAAAACAACGCTAAACGGGCAGCTATTGGCTACTGGCTATGAACTTCCCTATTCTAGTCTGGTCGTACGTCATCACGTTCGAATCCATCGGACTTTGGTGTGATTGTGTGTGGCCAAGTCCGTTCATTCGGAAAGTCCGCCGGAACTCCGCCACGATTGGAAAACGTCAGTTCGAAACTTTTTCCGTTGGAAATTCCGATGATAAAAGTCCGATAGAGCCCACACGCGATCGGATTTTCTGACAACATAAACTGATCGGACTTTTTCAGTCGGAATTTCGGACCGTGTGTATGGGGCATACGTTTACTAGTTAGTTTGTGTGATGCAGGACCCTATCTTGTGGAGGTCTTTGTCAATCTGCTGGTGCTTACATGCCTACTTTATACATATTAGGTAGCACTTCCATTATGGTTATTATTACCCATTATCTGGAGCTGGGTATCCTTCTCCTTCCTCTCCATGTTGTACTTCACAGAACATGTATAGGTCCCATCATCAAAGATTGATACATTAGATATATATAGAGAAGCATCTCCACCTCTTGCGGCCTGGTCATTGAAGGACATCCGAGGCTGCAGACTGAGGCCTCCATTGTCATATGTCAGGATTTCTTTACTCTTGAAGTACCATTTTATAATAAAGAATGAAGGTCCCGCAGAAGGGTTATCCACTGAGAAGGTGCAACCAAGAACAACATTAGAGCCTCTGAATGTCCGCTGAGTAGGAGAAATGTAAAGTTCCATCGCTGCACCTAGGAGGAGAGCGAGACGGAGAAGTATTGCAGATTACACATAACATTCTAATATTTGTATCTGTATCTATAGTGTTTTCCTTGTAAGTTAAAAAAATAAAAATGAGATGGGAATGAAGGACACCTACCAGCAAAAGCATGCAGGCATAGGACACACACCCCTGCCACGCCCCTTAAAGGAGAATTGTACAGAAAAAAAAAAAAAACATGATTGGTTAAACCCACAAGTGCTTTTTTTCCCACCACTATTCCTTTATATTGGCTTTTAGAATTTTCAAATGCAGCAATTTAGAAATCAGATGAAAGGTTTAGCGCTGGGAAACATTTTTTGATAGATAAAAATTGCATTTTATATACAACTATATAGATCAGACCAAAATGAGGAACAAATGAGGAGGAATGAAGGGCAGAGGTACTTGACTGGCCTGCACCTGATAGAACACCTTTGGTATGAATTATAGTGGAAATTGTGAGCCAGGCCTTCTCATCCAACAACAGTGCCTGACCTTACAAATGCTCTTCTGGAAGAATGGTCAAACATTCCCATAGACACACTCCTAAACCTTGTGGACGGCCTTCCCAGAAGAGGTGAAGCTGTTATAGCTGCAAATGGTGGGCCAACTCAATATTGAACCCTACAGACCAATGCCCCATACACACGGTCAGATTTTCCGGCGGAAAATGTTCGATGTGAGCTTTTTGTTCCGACCATGTGTAGACTCCATCGGACGTTTTCCATCAGAATTTCAGACACACAAAATTTAAGATCAAAATACCCCAAATAATAAAAACACACGTCCCCCACATATGTCCCACTAAAATCATATGTGCCAATGATTATCTGCACACATCTGTACATGATCATTTGCGTACATCTGTCCGTGATCACACAAACCAATTATTATACACTTAACGGAGTTCGTTTTTACCAAAGACATGTAGCAGAATACATTTTGGCTTAAATTTATGACAAAATTCGATTTTTTGGGGATTTCTTTTAAAATAGAAAGAAGAAAATATTGTTTTTTTCCCTCAAATTTCCGCTCTTTTTTCACTTATATCGCAAAAAATAAAAAACAGAGTCGTGAATAAATACCACCAAATAAAGCTCTATTTGCGCGAACAAAATGATAAAAATGTAATTTGGGTACAGCGTAGCATGACCGCGCAATTGTCATTGAAAGTGCGACAGTGCTGAAAGCTGAAAATTGGGCTGGGAAGGAAGGGGGTAAAAGTGCCCGGTATGGATGTGGTTAAATATGATGGCAAAGTGTTCTGATCTATTGGCATCCCATATAAACCTTTCCCCAACCAAGTTATATCCCCCCAATAAACAAAAACAAAGCAAATAATGACTGTTCATTGTCTCGGATCTGATATATGGAGGTCTGGCAGAGGGGTGATATGCACAGCTCCCAACTGTCCCTGATTTGGAGCAATGTCCCTCTGTCCCTCTTTCCTCCTCATTTGTCCCTCATTGTGGTCTGATCCATAGGGTTGTATATAAAAATGAAGTTTTTTTTTTTAAAAAGTGTTTCCCAGTGCTAAACCTTTCATCCAAATTCTAAATTGCTGCATTTGTACATTTTAAGAGCCAATATAAAGGAATAATAGTGGTAAAAAAAAGTCCTCGTAATTTAATTAACGTTTTTTTGGGGTTAATTCTCCACCACTTAAGGACCGCCTCACGCTGATGTACGCCGGCAGAATGGCACAGCTGGGCACAAGCATGTACCTGTACGTGATTCTTTAAGTGCCCAGCCGTGGGTTGGGAGTGTGCCACCGGCGGCGTGCTCCCGACCCAGTCCTGAGCTCCGTGACCATGGCCGCGGGACCAGCGGACCCGATCGTCGCTGGTATCCTGTGATCGAGAAATAGAGCAGAAGAACGAGGAGAGGTCTGTGTAAACAAACCTCTCCCCGTGCTTCCCTGTGTGGCTGTCACCGATTGTCTGTTCCCTTTTATAGGGAAAGACGATCAGTGACGTCACATGCCAGACCACGCCCCCACATTAAAAAAACACATAACGTCACACATAACACCTACACTGCCCCCTAGTGGTTAACTCCTTCACTGCCAGTGTCATTTACACAAGAATCAGTGCATTTAAATAGCACTGATTGCTGTATAAATGACAATGGTCCCAAAAATGTGTAAAAAATGTCCGATGTGTCTGCCATAATGTCGCAGTCACAATAAAAATCGCTGATCGCCACCATTACTAGTAAAAAAATATATATTAATAAAAATGCTATAAAACAATCCCCTATTTTGTAAACGCTATAACTTTTGCGCAAACCAATCAATAATCGCTAATTGCGTTTTTTTTTACCAAAAATATGTAGAAGAATACGTATCGGCCTAAACTGAGGGAAAAAAATGTTTTTCTATACATTTTTTGGGGATATTTATTAGAGCAAAAAGTACAAAATATTGAATTTTTTTCAAAATTGTCGCTCTATTTTTGTTTATAGCGCAAAAAATAAAAACCGCAGAGGTGATCAAATACCACCAAAAGAAAGATCTATTTGTGGGAAAAAAAGGACGCCAATTTTGTTTGGGAGGCACGTCGCACGACTGCGCAATTGTCAGTTAAAGCGACGCAGTGCTGAATCGCAAAAAGGGGCCTGGTCCTTTGGCTGGAGAATGGTTCGGGGCTGAAGTGGTTAAGGGGGTATGGCGGAGGGGAGCGTCCGGTGTCTACATACGTTTGCTAGTAGGTGTCCCTCATTCCCATCTCAAAATGTTGGGAGGTGTGTGAGATGGTGGATGTTTAGTAACTAGTGGTAACACACCGCTACATATACAACTATATAGATCAGACCAAAATAAGGGACAAATGAGGGACAAATGAGGGACATTTCTACAAATCTAGGACAGTTGGGAGCTATGTATATTACAGTACAGTCAGGCTTATACAGCCCTGATATCCACAAGCAAAACAGGCAATCAGAGACCTTTACTATATATTATATGTAATCTCTGCAGCTACATGAACACCCTCCACCCTTTCCTACGTGTCCAATGTAAATAATAACGACTACTTACAGGTCTGGCCTAGCAGGAGAAGCAGCGGAATTCCCGGAAAATCCATAACTGCAGCATGGAGACGTTGTAAGAGGCGGGGGATGGGACAACTCTGACAGTCTACTTTCACTTTCCTAACGGAAGAGCTGAACATCTGGCACGCTTCCCAACTGGATGAGGCTGCCAGAAACTTTGTAGGCGAAACACACACCACCCAAGTTGTTCCTGAATTCTTTCATTCTTCTGTTCAGCACACAGGGGATTTCCAACACTTTGGAACCTATTATAACAACATTTGCATTGACATCGGTCCAGAAAATGTGCAAGTATTCTGCATTCTGTGTGACCTGGGCGAATAGGAATGCTCTTTAGGATATTTTCTCTTCTGAACGTATGTTCTTTTATTATGGGCAGTAGTAAAATATTGCATTATGGACACTAGATGGAGCTAAAGAGCATAGGAAATACACATGTCTTTGGCTCAAGAGATGCAATGTAACAATTCTAGAGAGCAATATACAGTAAGACATTAGATTGTGAGCATAATTCGTTCCGGAAACATGCTTGTATATCAAAGCAAATTTCCCTATAAGAAATAATGGAAACTCAAATGATTCGTTCCACAATCATTTATTCATAAGTCTTTCAGTTTATAGTCCATATAAAAAGATTATAGCGATGTGATGGGTTGTGTAACCATAAAATGTCCATCCACAAATGGAAGCCTCCACAAGGGGATTAGACACTAGAGCAATGAAGGTGAGCCTTGGCACCCCAGATGTTTTGGAACTACATTTCCCATGATGCTGAACCACACTGCAGAGTGCCAGGGCATCATGGGAAATGTAATTCCAAAACATCTGTTGTGTCGAGGTTCGCCATCACTGCACTAGAGTATAAAAGAGAAGAGAGCGCCTCTAAGTGTAGCAATATGGTTACATTTAATGAAGGTACAAAATTTAGAAACTGGTATGGTTGCTGATTAGAAGAGGTACATCTAATGCCGCGTACACACGATCGGAATTCTCATCGGAAAAAGCTCTGATGGTTTTCCCAGCGGTATTCAGACGGAATTCCGCTCAAGCTGTCTTTCATACACACGGTCACACCAAATTCTGATCATTTATAACGCGGTGATGTACAACACGTACGATGGGACTAGAAAAGGAAGTTCAATAGCCAGTAGCCAATAGCTTCCATCTTGTAGTTGAATCTGAGCATGCCTGATTTTTGGCGTGTCGGAATTGTATACACGCAATCGGCGGGAAAATTGAGAACATGCTATCAAATTTTTGGCTGGTGGAAATTCGGACAGCTAAATTCCAATGGAGAATACACACGGTCGCATTTTCCGATGAAAAGCTCTCATCGGTCTTTTTCTGGCCGGAATTCCGATCGTGTGTACGCGGCATCAGTATGCAGGCATCCGGGGTAAAGCTGTCCACATATATACCAGCTAACTTTTTGAGACGGAATGAGGGACACCTAACAGAAAAAAGTATGCAGGAATAGGACACACCCCCTGTCACGCCCCCTTAAAGGAGAATTTTACAAAAAAAAAAAACATGATTGGTAAAACCCACATGTGCTTTTTTACCACTACTATTCCTTTATATTGGCATTTGGAATTTACAAATGCAGCAATTTAGAAATCAGATGAAAGGTTTAGTGCTGGAAAACACTTTTTGAAAGATAAAAAGTGCATTTTATTTACAACTATATAGATCAGACCAAAATGAGGGACCAATGAGGAGGAATGAGGGACATTGCTCCAAATCAGGGACAGTCCCTCGAAATCAGGGACAGTTGGGAGCTATGCACATAGATCATCCCCCACTCCGCCGCCTCTCACTGCTGTCAGTCTGCAATCCTGACCGGGAAGACTACCCTGCAGTAGAGCGATCTGAAAGAGAGGCTTGAACCGCTCATGCAACGCATTGGGGAAGGGATGGCGTTGATGGCGGTGTTGAGGACCCTCTATGTGGACAGCTTTACCCCGGATACCTGCATACTTAGATGTGCCTGTTTTAATCATCAACCATGTGAGTTGCTAAATGTTGGACCTTCATTAAATGTAACCATATTGCTACACTTATGCCACGTACACACGATGGGACTATCCTGCGGACTTAATCCGGCAGACAAGCCACCGGACTTTGCAGCTAAGGTCCACCGGACTTTGCGAATGAGCGGACCTTCCCACACATGACTGGAACCAACCTGTACGTGGCTTTCTTCTGAAGAGTCCTCCCCTGGATATCGTCACTGGGTCTCTGCCAAACCAGAAACGGCACCCAACCACCTCACCGCGGCGATATATGGGCGTGGTTTACTTAAAATAGTGGGTGTGGCTTACATGGGGTGTGGCTCAAAGGGGTGTGGTTAGTGTCTGAGATGAATGCGGGATGGAGAGGGAAAGGTTAAGGGAAAGGGGGGTAGGGTGAAGGGATGGAGGGACAGCAGCCCCCCGATCCTAGACCACAATAGCAATATGTGTTTTCCAGAGTTTGACAATCAGCAGATAAAGATACTCCAAATACCTGGTGTTGGCGCTTCAATCCCGGCGCCATGATTGTTATGGTGTCAGGATGATTGAAGCGCATTATTTCTATTATTACATTGTAATATGAAATGAAATCATTCAACTCACCATAATGCAGAATCAGTGGGAGCCATGAGCACATCATTAGTCACGTTGCCTGCCACCAGATGCCATCAGGTGTCCCAATCGGAGTCTGTCCTTACATCAGGTGCCCCATCAGAGGTACCTTCCTCACATCTGTACCCATCAGCGGAGCCCCTCCTTACATCTGGTGCCCCTCTGACATCCACAGACCGCCCCCCCCCCCACATCCACCGACCGCCCCCCCCCACATCCTGCACAGACCTGCCCCCACATACTCCACAGACCTGCCCCCATATACTCCACAGACCTGCCCCCACATCTCCAGACTGGCCCCCGACATCCACAGACTGGCCCCCGACATCCACAGACTGGCCCCCGACATACCACTGGCCCCCGACATACCACTGGCCCCCAACATCCACAGACTGGCCCCGACATACCTCTGGCCCCCGACATCCACAGACTGGCCCCCACATCCACAGACTGGCCCCCGACATACCACTGGCCCTTCACATCCACAGACTGGCCCCCGACATCCACAGACTGGCCCCCGACATACCACTGGCCCCCGACATACCACTGGCCCCCGACATCCACAGACTGACCCCCGACATCCACAGACTGACCCCCGACATACCACTGGCCCTCCACATCCACAGACTGGCCCCCACATCCACAAACTGGCCCCCGACATCCACACACTGGCCCCCGACATACCACTGGCCCCCGACATACCACTGGCCCCCACATTCACATACTGGCCCCCGACATACCACTGGCCCCTACATTCACAGACTGGCCCCCACATTCACAGACTGGCCCCCGACATCCACAGACTGGCCCCCGACATCCACAGACTGGCCCCCGACATAGCACTGGCCCCCACATTCACAGACTGGCCCCCGACATTATCATACCATGACTGGTCCCCGACATCCGACTGGCCCCCGCCCCGACATCCACAGTGACAGACTGGCCCCCGACATGCCACCGTTGCTGCGCGGCGACATTTAACTGTGGCGCCGCCCACTGCACTTTACACACACACACACACACACTGGCAGCGGGGGTGGGCAGCGCCACAGGTACTCTATTGTACACCAACTTCTGGTCTTCTTAAAAATGGCGGCTGGCGGAGACATTGTCTCTGCCGGCCGCGGACCTCTAGCGGCCGGCGGCAAAAAACGGGAAATTCAATTTCCCGGGACAAACCGAATTTCCCAGGACATTTCCCAGGACAAAATTAATTCGGGACAAATGTCCTAATCCCAGGAATGTCCAGGCTGAACATCTCATAGACTGATGCTGAAGTCCAAATTTAGACAATTGTACCCAAACCAAACTGCAGTTTAGGTGTACCCTGAACTTTGAAAAATACATAGAGCGTGCTCTTCAGGAGCCGCCGCTACACGTACAAAAAAAAAAGATTGGTTAAACCCACAAGTGTTTTTTTTTTTACCACTACTATTCCTTTATATTGGCTTTTGGAATTTACAAATGCAGCAATGTAGAAATCAGATGAAAGGTTTAGCACTGGGTAACACTTTTTGATAGATAAAAAGTGCATTTTATATGCAACTATATAGATCAGACCAAAATGAGGGACAAATGAGGAGGAATGAGGGACAGAGGGACAAATCAGGGACAGTTGGGAGCTATTGTGTGCCAATAATGGGAAGGTTCTTTGCTGCAGAACTGTACCAGTGGAATTCCCCAAGTGTAATAAATGTTAATAGTTACACTTCAGTGTGTTTGCAGCGCGCAGATCTGCTCTCACCTCCTCCCATCAGGGCCGGATTAACATAGGGGCTGATGGAGCTGCAGCACCAAGCCCCTGCCTTAAAATAGGCCCACCCAGCCAGCAGCATAAGCCCGATTTTTTTTTTTTTCCTGTCCATAAACTTCTATGGGACAGGAGAAGTGTGTGTAAATGTAGGGGTGTCTGGCTGCATCTGTGTTTGCTCACTGTGGTTATTACAATGTCACAGTGCACAGTTCCCCCCCTACACAAATGGGAGAGGCTGAGTCGGCTCTGCCTTTCCCCTCCCCCTCTGTGAAGTCTATGCAGTGAAGGAGCCGTGTGGGTGGGAAACACCGGCAGATAGAAGGTGAACAGGATATCTCTGAGTGAGGAGCCTCCAGGGACCGTCCACATGTGAGCTCAGTGACTGGTTTCTTATATCCCTTTCCCTCGTTTTTAACTTTTTTCTCCAGCAGTAGCTGTTAGAACTGCAGCCAAAGTGTTTAGAATTGTGTCATCAGCCTGTGGCAGTGCTTGGTGGCCCCTTGTGCTTTTAGGTGGTTCACACTGATTTGCTGTGTTTTGGCCCATTGCTGGTGTATCCACAGTTTTCCTGCGTTTTACCCCCAGTCCTATAGATTTCTATTAGGTTGTTTGTTTTTTCTGCATTTTCTGAAAGCGCACCAAAATTCCTGCATGCTGCATCTTTGGCACACTGTCAGAAAATGCAGCAAAAACCTGCAACCTGATATAAATCAATAGGACTGCAGCTAAAACTGCAGATACATGAGCAGTGCAGCCAACTGCAGCACACCAGTGTGAGCCCAAAAGCTTGCACACACAACCCTGTACAACTTGGTCTAAACAAAAGTCCTGGCATACAGCCATACCATCCCAGCTCAGGAGGGGTGGGGGCTCCAGGGATTTGATTGACTATGCAGGCCCTGTCTCTTCTATCCAATTGGGGAGAGTCTTGGAGGCAGTGGCAGGCTGCTGGTGGTAAGTGGCACACTGTATCTGGTGACAGGCTGTGGGTGGCGAGTGGCACACTGTATCTGGTTGCATGCTGGTGGCAAGTGGCACACTGTATCTGGTGGCAGGCTGCTGATGGCAAGTAGCACACTATCTTGTGGAAGGCTGCTGGTTGCACACTGCTGCTGGTGGCAAGTAGCACACTATCTGGTGGAAGGCTGCTGATGGCACACTGCTGGTGGCAAGTGGCACACTGTATCTGGTGGCACACTGCTGGTGGCAAGTGGCACACTGTATCTGGTGACAGGCTGCTGGTGGTAAGTGGCACACTGTATCTGGTGACATTCTGCTGGTGGCAAGTGGCACATGCTGCTGGTGGCAAGTGGCACACTGTATCTGATGGCAGGCTGCTTGTGGCAAATGGCACACTGTATCTGATGGCAGGCTGCTTGTGGCAAATGGCACACTGTATCTGGTGGCATGTTGCTTGTGTCAAGTGGTACACTGTATCTGGCATGCTGCTTGTGGCAAGTGGCATGCTGCTTGTGGCAAGTGGCACACTGTATCTGGTGGTACACTGCTGCTGGTGGCAGGCTGCTGATGGCAAGTAGCACACTGTATCTGGTGGCAGGCTGCTGATGGCAAGTAGCACACTGTATCTGGTGGCAGGCTGCTTGTGGCAAGTAGCACACTGTATCTGGTGGCAGGCTGCTTGTGGCAAGTGGCACACTGTATCTGGTGGAAGGCGGCTTGTGGCAAGTGGCACACTGTATCTGGTGGAAGGCGGCTTGTGGCAAGTGGCACACTGTATCTGGTGGAAGGCTGCTTGTGGCAAGTGGCACACTGTATCTGGTGACATGCTGCTGGTGGCAAGTGTCACACTGTATCTGGCATGCTGCTGGTGGCAAGTGTCACACTGTATCTGGCATGCTGCTTGTGGCAAGTGGCACACTATATCTGGCAGGCTGCTTGTGGCAAGTGGCACACTGTAACTGGTGGCAGGCTGCTTGTGGCAAGTGGCACACTGTAACTGGTGGCAGGCTGCTTGTGGCAAGTGGCACACTGTAACTGGTGGCAGGCTGCTTGTGGCAAGTGGCACACTGTAACTGGTGGCAGGCTGCTGTTGGCAAGTGGCACACTGTATCTGGTGGCATGCTGCTGGTAGCAAGGGGCACACTATCTGGCATGCTGCTTGTGACAAGTGGCACACTGTAACTGGTGGCAGGCTGCTGTTGGCAAGTGGCACACTGTATCTGGTGGCATGCTGCTGGTAGCAAGTGGCACACTATCTGGCATGCTGCTTGTGACAAGTGGCACACCGTATCTGGTGGCATGCTGCTGGTGGCAAGTGGCATGCTGCTGGTGGCAAGTGGCACACTGCTTGTGACAAGTGGTACACTGTATCTGGTGGCAGACTGCTGGTGGCAAGTGGCACACTTAAAGAGGGATTCCGCCCAAAAAAAAATATTAAAAGCCAGCAGCTATAAATACTACAGCTGCTGACTTTTAATAAATGGACACTCACCTGTCCCGGGTTCCAGCGATGCCGAGGCCGATCGACCGCTCGTGCCTCGGCTGCTGCCGCCACCATTCTAGGTGAGGGAATCAGGAAGTAAAGCGAATCGGCTTCACTTCCCGGTTCCCTACTGCGCGAGCTGCGCCGCGCAATAGGAAATCTCCGCGCTGTCACTGGGACCCGTGTGTGTCCCAGCAGACAGCGCGGCAGGGCAGGAAATGGCGTAGACTCCCGTGGGAGTCTATGCCCGGAAGTGGGTGAAAATACCCCCCTCCCCCCTGAAAGGTGTCAATTGTGACACCGGATGGGGGGGGGGGTTCCGATCAGCGGAGGTTCCACTTTAGGGTGGAATCCCGCTTTAATCTGGTGGCATGCTGCTGGTAGCAAGTGGCACACTATCTGGCATGCTGCTTGTGACAAGTGGCACACCGTATCTGGTGTCAGGTTGCTAGTGGCAAGTGGCACACTGTATCTGGTGGCAAGTGGCACACTGTATCTGGTGGCAGGCTGCTAGTGGCACTGTATCTGGTGGCACACTGTATCTGGTGGCAAGTGGCACACTGTATCTGGTGGCAGGCTGCCAGTGGCACACTGTATCTGGTGACAGGCTGCTGGTGGCAAGTGGCACACTGTATCTGGTGGCATGCTGGTGGCAAGTGGCACACTGTATCTGGTGGCAGGCTGCGGGTGGCATCTGGCAGCAGGCAATGGTGGCAAGCGACACACTGCATCTGGTGGGAAGTGACAAGCTCAGGTTCCCACTGATAATGCATCATGGTGAGTTGAACTATTTCACTATATATTACAATGTAGTAATAGAAATAATGGAATTTGATCATCCCGATGCCATATCAAGCATAGCGTCAGGATGATTTTAAGTGCTAAGTGCCATTTGCCTGAAAAATCACCCCCCGCCACCTATTTCCCCATCAACCCGAGACTACATCCCCCCTCTTTTTTTTTTTGGAAAGGGGGGGATCTCCCTGAATGGCAGTTTGGAAATGTGGTCTCCTATGTTGCTGCTGTTGAGAGACCGCATAGCAGGTGGTATTGGGGGTGTTCCTGCTGCTCAAAGGCTGCACGGCCGATATTACTGGTGAAAGTATATTTAATTTGTTTTAGCAAAACATTTTTGCATTTTCATTTTGTTTCCGTAAAAAAGGCCCACCAAAATCCTCAGCACCAGGCCCATGATGCTGTTAATCTGGCCCTGCCTCCCATGTGGGTAGGATATAATTGTATAACTAGAGGAAGGGGCCGTCTATGGGGACAGGATCTGGCAGAAGACCAGCAGATAATACAAAGGCAACACAGCCTCAGCTTTGTGCTGTACGAAGAATGTCTGTATGAGTCTTTACTAGCAGGGCCTAAAGAGTGGAATGAATGTGAAGGTCGGTATGGAATAAAGAATTTGAATTAATAATAATAATGTTTTATAACTTGATGAACTGATAGTTACATTAGTCTGGAGAATGGGAGAAGGTAGCTAACAAGTGATATGTGCAGGTCACACTGCTCTGCCGGGACGGCGGTTGGGTCCACACTGGGCAATCACAGATGTCACATGTGATTCGAACCGCATGACGCTGCACAGATCACATGCCATGTCTGTGTGATGCAAATTCAGCCTTACAAACTGTATGGCTGAAATTGCATCGTATTTGCATCGAGAATGGTGCCGGACCCTTTTTTTTTGTACAAAAATGATAAATTTGTTAAAAAATATATTGCATGTAAAAGATTCTTTTCTTGCATAGAATGTATTTTATACATATTTTAAGAAAAAAATATATTTTTCAAATTATATTTTATCAAATAAGGTTTTTCTTTGTTCGCCTTCAAAATCCCGCTGTACTCTTGAGGGTCCTTAAAGGACCCTTTTTTGGTCCGCACTGGAATCAGATCGGATGGGTGTTCACATCCATCCGATCCGCTTCCTGCACTGCGATCTGCGAACCGAACTGGGGGTGTCATTAACTTCACATTGACACCAACCAGGTTTTTTGCAGAATACAGAAATCTATTTATGTAGTGAGTATGAATAGCGTTTTTTTTTTATGATGTGGGTTTAATAGCACTTTAGTCACTTCAGCTCCGGGAAGGTTTACCCCTCCCTTCCTGACCAGGCCATTTTTTGCAATACGGCTTTAACTGACAATTGCACGGTCGTGCAATCCCGTACCCAAATAAAATTTATGTCCTTTTTCTTCCCACAAATTGAGCTTTATTTTGGTGGTATTTGATCACCTCTACAGTTTTTTTTTTTGTTTTTTTTTTGCGCTATAAACCAAAAAAGACTGCCAATTTAGAAAAAAAAAAAACAATATTTTTTACTTCCTGCTATAAAACACATCCAATAAAAGAAAAAAATTGAATTTCTTCATCAATGTAGGTCAATATGTATTCTGCTACATATGTTTGGAAAAAAATCCCAATAAGCGTATATAGATTGGTTTTTGTGCAAAAGTTATAGCGTCTACAAACTACAGGATATTTTTATTTATTTATTTTGTTACTAGTAACGGTGGCGATCAGCAATTTTTAGCGGGACTGGCACATTGCGGCGAACACTAACTGACACTTTTTGGGGTCCAGTGACATTATTACAGTGATCAGTGCTAACAATATGCATGGTTACTGTACTAATGACACTGGCAGGGAAGGGGTTAACATCAGGGGCGATAAAAGGGTTAAGTGTGTCCCTAGGGGGTGCATTCTAACAGTGTGGGGGATGCTTTCACTAAAGAAAAACAGATCCGTGTTTCTGCTTAGCAGAAATACAAGATCTCTATTTTCCCCTCTGGCAGAACAGCCTTTCTGCCTCTCCTCAGAACGATCGGCAGGTCCCGGTGGACATCGCATTCGCCAGACTCGCTGATTGGCTCTCGCTTTGTCCAATCACACCCCAGATGATTTCCAATAGGGCAAAACGTGTCCGATGACGCTCGTGAGCCGTTGCAGTCTCTTTCCTGATGCAACTTTGTATTTTATATGCGCTTATCAAGCCGACTTGTGTAATGCCCTGTACACACATTCGGACATTCCGACGACAAAATCCATCTGATTTTTTCAGATGGATCTTGGGCCAAACTTATCTTGCATACACACGGTCGCACAAAATCCGATCGTTCAGAACGCGGTGACGCAGAACACGTACAACGGGATTATAACGAGGGCAATAGCCAATAGCTTTTGTCTCGTAATTTATCCTGAGCATGCGTGACACTTTTTCCGTCGGCATTGTCTACACACGATCGTAATTTAAACGATTGGATTTTGTTGCCGGAAAATTTTAGATCCTGCTCTCAAACTTTGTGTGTCGGAAATTCCGACGGAAAAAGTCCGATGGAGCCCACACACAGTCAGGTTTTCCGACAACAAGATCCAATCGCACATTTTCCTTCGGAAAGTCCGACCGTGTGTACAGGGCATAAGTGTACATCTGTTTTTACAATAAAACACTTTTGTACAGTTTTACACTATGTGTGGCCGTTTATTCCCTACATACATGTTCGGGAGCGCCCTTCCTTTATGATGTTTGCTGTTTGTTGGGAATTTGTTTGATTAAAGTGGAACCTCCTCATTCAAACATTGTCGGGGTGTATACAGACTATCCATCTGATACAGCAAGACAAGGTTGAGGTGTTACTTCACATATGCTTGGTTGACCCATTATAAACCAGTATACAAGTCCATCATTTAAATTCAATATTTGTACATACAGTATAAAAGGGACTTTCTCCCATGGCAGGCGCCTGGTTGGCACAAGTTAATGGTCTCCTTTTTGGGCCAACCTTACCCCTTACCTTTCCCTCACTCTGGGGCACCAGTTTTTCTTACTAGGTGCCTCCTAAGGGGTGACTTCTCTGACACTCTGCTCTTGGTGTAGAATGTCTTATTAAATAGTGAGGCCCGGAGTGAATGGACTAGGAGGGAAGTAATGGAGGGCCGGGCATGACAGGGATGTTTAATAGAACTAAAGGGTTAAGCTGCAAGGGGATTAGCCTTAGGGGGAGGAGCTGGTGGTGAGTGTGGGGACAGGGGAGGATCCCTATAAGAGGTGGAGTGGGCGGAGCAAAGTCCAGTTCGACGGAGGGGACAGAGAGAGGAGGCAGTTTTTTCACTGCTCCTCTGGAAGATGGCGGCCGACGAGACCATGCTGGCGGGCCTGCGGCGGCCAGCGGAAGAACACGGACCGGAGTGGCTGCGGGAGCAGCGAGGAGGCCTGGCGGGGACATCGGGACCGGACCTGAGGAGGGGTGAGCACTTGCAATGCGTGCGGAGGTCACGGCCTCCGGCGCATTTTTTCATCTGGACCGGACCCTCTGCCACCTCGGGTAGTCAGCAGCCCTGGGGAGGATGGATCGCTCCCCCCAGCCGAACGGACACAGGGGGACTCAGGGGGCCCGGAGCGGCCTTCACGGCGTGGCCCGGGGGGGGGGGGTGGGGCGGGTGAGTCACGCGGCCGGCGTGCGGCTTAGGAGCCAGTGGGGGGGGATGCTGCAGCAGGACACAGCGTGGGGTGAGGGATGGCTGCTCGGGCTGGCTCTCACAGGGATTCAGCGGCCCGGAGCAGGGGGACAGCCAGTAAGCCTGGGCAGGTTCGTGGTCCGCCTGCAGGCTGCTCCACCCGGATGGATGTGAGGAGCGCCCGATGGTCCACCGTCCCAGGGGCTGGCAGGGTTGGCTCACTTCGCCAGGCTGTCACGGGGGAATCAGCCGGGGGCGCGGACTCACCTATGCGGGTGGTGGATTCGGCTTCCGGGGTCTCTTCCCCCGGGGGGCTTGCACCCCCGCCACCATGGGTCCAGGAGAACCGGTCCGAGGGGGAGTTGTCGGATGCAGAGGAGTTACCCATTCCAGGGGGAGATGTCACCGGTCCGGCTGTGAGGAGCGTTCCGGGTCAGCCAGGTGAGTCCCCTGATGCGTTGTTATGTCTAAGGCATTGCAGGGTTCGTTGGGGGGTGGTGCGGGCGGGCGCGGGGGGGCCAGTGACGCCTGGGGTTTGGGACGCGGGGTGGCGGGGGTTCCTGCGGCGGCGGTGCCAGGTGGTGCGGGATCGGCGGGACAGGGGCAGTTGCGGGCCTTGGCGGGGCATTTTGACCGGGGGGCAGGCCTAGCCGTCGTTGGCGACCCCATGGGTGGCTCCCCCGGCGGGGGGCCTCGGGGTGGCCTTTGATACCCCGGGGTGTACGGCGCCGGTGGCACCTTTGGTGCCGTCTACAGAGGGGGGGCGGGGCATCGGGGGTTGACGCGGGCAAACAAGATTCGGTGGCGCGGTCGGACATGGTTCGGTTGGCCGACGCGGCGCGGTGTGCGGGGTATGTATGCTTCGAGGGGCCGCTGGGGGAAGCGGCGGTATCGGCTGATACCGCGCACTTTTCCAATTGGCGCCGGGCGCTTGCCATTTTGGCTGGCGTCATTGGGGGGAAGAGCCCCGAGCATTGCTTGGCGCTTTTTCTGTTATATGGAGGCGATCGGGGAGGCCCGTCGGGTTTATGGGGGTGGCGTGGCTCCGGTACGATGAGCAGTTCCGGCAGCGCAAGGCGGTGCGGTCGGAATTGCGCTGGGACCACAAGGACATCAGCCTCTGGATGAGGCTTCTGTCGTTGGCGGGGGGCCCCATCTCAGTTTCTTCGGGGGGGGGGGGCAGGAGTGCGCTTACCTTGGGGCTGCCGGCCGGAACAAAGTGGGGGGGTTTGCTGGCAGTACACCGTGGGGGCCTGCAAGTTCGGAGGAGCGTGCACGTTCAAGCACGGGTGTTCCGGTTGCGGCGGGACTCACATGTGGTCTCGGTGCTGCCGGAAGGGGAAGCGAGTCGGGTATGCTGCGCCGGAGGGGGACGACGCCGGTGATGCTGGCAAGGATGCCCCCCCCCCCCCCTTTTCTAAGTTGGTATCCGGACGGGGCGGCGGCGCGTTTGCTGGTGGCGGGGTTTCGGGATGGCTTCAGGATTCCGTGTTCGCTGCCTGAGGTGCCGCGGGTTGCGGAAAACTTGTAGTCCACATTGGAACATCCGTGGGTGGCGGATGACAAGCCGCGGAAGGAGGTGGCGTGGGGGCGCATGGGGGGGGGGCATTTGGGGATAAGCCGTGGCCCGACTTGGTGGTTTCCCCATTGGGGGTGGTCCTCAAGAAGGAGCCAGGGCAGTTTCGGCTTATTCCTCACCTGTCTTTTTTCCTATCGGGGGCTCCGTGCGTGATTTCAGTGACCCTGAGGTGTGCACGGTGTCCTACGCTTCGTTTGACGCTGCGGTACGGTGGGTGCGGCGTTAGGGCCGGGGGGCGCTGATGGCCGAGACCGATGTGGAATCGGCGTTCCGGCTGCTTCCGGTTCATCCGGATAGCTTTCGGCTGTTGGGGTGCCACTGGCGTGACAAGTATTTAGTGGCTATGTGCCTATCGATGGGTTGCTCGACCTCGTGTGCGTACTGTGCGACGTTTAGCTCCTTTTTGGAATGGGTGGTGAGGGACGCTTCGGGTCTGGAGTCAGTTGTCCACTATTTGGCTGACTCCCTATGTGTGGGCCCGCCTGCCTCCGCTGTGTGTGCGATTTTCTGTCTACGTTGCAGCACATCGCGGGCAGGTTTGGGGTTCACTGGGCGGACGATAAGAGGGAGGGCCCGACGTCGGAACTGAGTTTCCTGGGGATCGTGATCGACTCCCGGGGGATGGAGTGCCGGCTGCTGGAGGACGAGTTGGTGGAGCTTCAGCGGGTAGTTAAGGATATTCGGGGCCGGCGCAAGGTACAGTTGTGGATGTTAGTCGCTCTTGGGTCAGCTGCACTTCGCATGTAGGGTCATTCCCGTGGGAAGGATTTTCTGCCGGCGGCTGTCGGCAGCTACGGCGGGCGTCAGCGTTCCCACCCATTTTGTGCGGTTGGGAAGGGAGCACCGGATGGATTTGCGGGTTTGGCACAGGTTTTTTGGGCTCATACAATGGGAGGGCCAGGTGGATGGCGGGCCCGGTCGGCAATTTTGACTTGGCTTTGGTCACGGCCGCGGCCGGTTATACGGGGTACGGGGCGTTTTTCAGGGGCAAGTGGTGCGCGGAGCCGTGGCCGGAGGCTTGGAGAACGGCGGGGTTTTTGGGCAATCTGGTTCTGTTGGAACTGTTTCCGGTGGTGTTGGCTTTGGAACTGTGGGGGGAGGAGTGTAGGAATCTGAAGTTGCGCATTCATTGCGACAGCATGGGGGTTGTGCAGGTGGTGAACCGGGTGTCGGCTTCATCCCCTCGAGGGATACGGTTGATGCGGCAGTTGGTCCTTCGTTGGTTACAGTTGAATGTTTTTGCTTACGCTGTGTACATACCGGGTGTGGAACTCGAGTGGGCTGACTCCGTCTCGTTTTCAGTGGGACAGGTTCAGGGAGCGGGCTCCGGCGCGGAAGCGGAAGCGGCCCGTTGCCCGGAGTGGATTTGGGGGTTGCCATTGGAGTCGCCGCCGGATGGATCCGGCAGTCTGTGAGTGCGCCCACCTGGGCGGCCTATTCCAAGGTTGGTCTGCAAGGTCAGGTCTGGTTCGGGAGGCTGGGGTACGTGATCGAGGCTCCGATTGGCGGTTGTTGGTGCTTTAATTTGTGGCCCGGAATATGGAACGGGGGGTGTTGGTTTCTGCGCTCGGTCGGCATATGGCGGTTTTGACGTTTTTTGTTTGAGCTGTTGCGGGTGGTAGCCTGGACTTAGGATTTTTTGGGTTCGTCAGGCGCTGAAGGGTTGTGGGAGGCAACACGGGACGAGGGATACGCGGAGGCAGGTTACGTTTGCCATCTTGCAGGCGATCTGTGCTCAGCTGGAGCGGGTGTGCTCTTTGGAATATGAGACGCGGCTGTTCACAGCGGCGTTTTCTTTGGCCGTCTATGGGGCGTTTAGGATTGGGGAGTTGGTTGGCCCGTCCAAGAAGGTGGCAGGGGGTTTGTTGGCTGGGGAGGTTCGAGTTGCAGTTGATCGGATGGGGCTCTGGCTCCGCAGGTCCAAAAGGGATCGGCTGGGCAAAGGGGGTTCTGGTGTCCCTGTTTGCGTTGCCGGGTTCCAGAGTGTGCCCGGTGGTGGCAGTGCGGGTTTTTTCGGGCAGTGAGACGGGGGGGGGGGGGCCCTTTCCTGTGACATGAGGGTGGGTCCTTTTTTGTCTAAGTACCAATTTGTTTCGGTGTTTCGGAAGTGCTTGCGGGCGGTGGGGTTGGTTGCGAGGGATTTTGCGTCCCATTCGTTCCGGATAGGGGCTGCCACGGAGGCGGCCCGGTGCGGTTTGGAGGAGGCGGCAGAGCGCCGGATAGGGAGAGGGGAGTCTCGGCGTTTTCGTTCTTATGTTAGGCCACCGTTGGTGGTTTGATGGTCTATATAAAAAAAAAAAAAAAATAAAAACAAAAAAAAACTTTACATGACACAGGAATAATAAAAACGTAACGAGCAGACATTATGTTCTTAGGGTTGCACGCCTGCACAAATCTTTTGGGCTTCCTCTGGGTTTGGGGGGCTGGCGTGGTTGTTGTCCTGTCGGGGTGGATGCCGTGTTACTGGGTGGGGGCTGTTTACGCTGTTGATTTTTCTTTTCAGATGGAGGTCCGGCTCGCCTCGTCTGGATCGTGGGGCACTCCTACGTATGTTGGGGGGCCAGGAGAGGTGATCAACGGCCCGAGGGCAGGCAACTTGGGATTTCCCGGAGGGAGGCATGCTTGCAGTGGTCGGGTATCCCTGGAATGCGGTGGGGACGGTTGATGGAGGAGATTGAGAGACATGTGTCTCGGGACGGTCCCCCGGCGGTGCTGGTAATCCATGCGGGGGGGAACGACCTGGGGGTACGGAGGGTTAGAGATTTGATTGCGGACGGCAAGTCCGATTTCATGCGGCTGCGCTTCCGTTTGCCGGGTACTGTACTGGTCAGGCACTGTGGCGAGGACGGCCTGGCGCTGGGCTCGTTCGGTGGCGAGCATCCATAGGACCCTTATGGGGGTCAATAAGGTGGTGGGGAGGTTTGTGGCCCAACAGGGTGGGATCGTGGTTCGCCACTGCGAACTGGAAGGTTATGTGGGCATGTACCTGAGACTGGATGGGGTTCACTTGTCGGATGGGGGGATTGACTTGTGGTCATTGGGGTTGCAGGAGGATATCCACATGGCCTTGGGGGTGTGGGGTGGCCCTCAAGGGTAAGGGAGTCACCCTTTTGGGCTGTGGCGGTTGTGTCTGGTGGTCTTTGACGGTTGGCGGTAAATCAGAAGTCATCTGATATGGGGTGGGGGGCCCATTGCTAGGATGGGTCCCTCCGGTGTATTCCTGAACGTTGGAGGGAATACCGTTATGGTTGTCACTGCGGAGGTTGTCTCCGAGCGGTCACAGCTGGAGGCCTGGAAAAGTTACAAGTGGGTACCGCAGTGATTGGTTGGTTGGTAAAGTTGGTTGGTAAAGTTATGGGTCACCGTCAGAGATCACCAGACCGGCCATGTTAGCTATATGCTATTCGTTACCAGTTGTGGGTTATGGTTATATGGATATGGTTATATTTATGGTTATATTTATACTGTTTGGTTATTTATATATAGATATAGATATATTTATATATATTTTGATTGGAGTATTTGAGTATCGTAATAAAGGCTGTTATGGCCATTTTACTCCAAAGCAAGGTGTGGTCTCTTACTTTATGGGTTGATAATGGGGTGGAGGTTGGAGTGGAATGGGTAACAGGTAAAAAAGGGACCTTTAGACTACCCTGGTCAAGTTACATTTGTTACAGGAATTTAGCTCTATCTACTGAACTGCAAATGCACCCCTGAGAAAGTGGACATTGCTCCAAGAAATGGGTTGGATAGAAACGATCATGTGTACAATTATGCAATGGGCCACTGCTTATGTTTCTAAACAGAAGAATTTGAGAAGATTGAAACATTTCTCTCTTCTACATATACACCATATCTGTTCATGTGTTGGTGTTAGTACAGTATGTGCATACGAAAAATATCCCCCTATATACATCTTTATGAAGGGGGTATATACTTCAGGAGTGAATTATTGTCTCTGTATTCCCAATACAAGTGGGAATAAACTTGTTCAGACCAGTTACCTTATCTCTCTTTCTCTCTGCTCTTTCCGCCTATCAAAATGTCAATTTCCCTGCAATACATCTGATAGGCTCCTAGTGTTCCCCAAGAACATACATTTAAAGAGGAAGTAAACCCTGATGAGTTTACTTCCTCTTTCATTCCCTGCAAAGGTAAAGCATAATGAACTACTATGCATCGCATAGTAGCCCATTATGTGTCACTTACCTGACACAGGAGCCAGCGAAGTCGCCGCTGTCCCCTGTAGTCCGCCGCATCCATCTTGTTGGTGGGGTCTCGCAGCTCCGCCGCTGTCATTCGGCGAAGCCGCGATGACGTCACTCCGCGCATGCGCACGGGAGCCGACACGCGCGGCAGCTCCATTCTTGGAAATGCCGCGCTCAGTGCGCCTGCGCGCCGCTGTTTACGGCGCATGCGCCGTAGATAGCGGTGCCCGTTTTCGGGCAAATATCTCCTAAACCATATAGGTTTAGGAGATATTGCTTGGACCTACAGGTAAGCCTTAATCTAGGCTTACCTGTAGGTCAAAGTGGTTTGTAAGGGTTTACAACCACTTTAATATATTGAGGCTTACTAGTCCTTAGATGAGGTGATGGCATATGATGGTTTCTCACCTTTATTTTCACCTCATAAATTTGAAAATTACACACTTTATGCCCCTTGGAGGTGCACCTACCCTTCCACTGTATCTATGGAGGAAGCCTTAGTTGACTTCAGGCAAATCAGCCCTTGTTCATCACCACTACGTGGGAAATGGGGAGATTTGTAGTTTACAGAAGGAAGATAATAACTCTCTGAGAGTGACCAGGACACCGAACTTCTGGAAACATCAGTGGGTATTTTTTGTACTTGCCGAAAATGTTCTCAGTGTGAAAAAGGAAAATGAATACAGCCATCACATCTAAGGACTAGTAAACTGTAGACATGTGCACACTGAAATATTTTGTTTCGGAATTTAGTTTTCGGACGAAAAATACATTTATTTAGTTACTCCCTAAATTCGTTTTTACAGGCGTGCCCCACTTTTAAGTACACAATGGGGTTTATTTACTAAAGCTGGAAAGGGCAAAATCAGGCTCACATCTGCATAGAAACCAATCAGCTTCCAGGTTTTATTACCAAAGCTTATTTGAAGCTGGGGTTAGAAGCTCATTGGTTTCTATGCAGAAGTGAGCCTGATTTTGCACTTTCCAGCATTAGTAAATAAACCCTATTGTGTACGTCAAAGTGGGGTATGCCTGTATTTATTTAGTTTAGTTAAAAAATGCATTTGTCTGAAAATCCAAAATAATTAAGGTTGAATCTGTCATTGAAGGCTGATGGTGTCTGTCGAAAGTTCGAAGAAGATTCGACGGAGCGGCAAAACTGTACGACGTGGCAATCTTACATTTTCGGGTCAAATGTTCCGCCTACTAGCTATATTAGAATTCTAATGTTGTATGACACTAGTAATAAATATATTTATTAATTATTATTACTAGTCAACCAACATAGCCTATGGGCGGAGCATTAGACCATAAATGTCCGCTCGCGGCGACTGCATCTTCGAATCTTCATGTCGAATCTTTTCTCTCTGTGTCGAATAAACTTGGACTAATAGAGTTAGGTTAGGCACATTCAACCTTTTTTGCTATTGTCTCTATAATGTTGAATCTTTTCTCTCTATGTCAAATCTTTTCTCTTTATGTAGAATAATTTTGGACTAATAGAGTTAGATTAGGACCATTCAACCTTTTTTGCTATTGTCTCTCTATGTCGAATCTTTTGTCTCTATGTCGAATCTTTTGTCTCTATGTCGAATAATTTTGAACTAATAGAGTTAGGTTAGGCACATTCGACCTTTTTTGCTATTGTCTCTATAATGTTGACTCTTTTCTCTCTATGTCGAATCTTTTCTCTCTATGTAGAATAATCTTGGACTAATAGAGCTAAGGTTAGGCACATTTGACCACAATTTCGATGGACACAGATCACTATTGTCAGTGTCATGTCAAATCTCCTATCCATATTGAACTGTTGTCACAATGAAAACATAAATAAAGCATTTGTTTATGTCAGATCTTTCGGTTTTCGGATTGTGCACGTTCGTTATCTTTTGTTAAAACGATAACGAAAATTGAAATTCGGACGAAAATGCATTCACACGAAAATGAATGCACATGTCTAGTAAACTGCACTATACAACATTTTTGTTCTTGGGTTTAGTTATCATTTAAGGTTTGTGTTCTGATCCAATGTTGGAGCTAGTGTATGGTGAAAAGGTTTTCATTTTCGGAAGCTCTCCAAGCTAAGAATTTGTAACCATGGTCTGCCTATTTTTTCATTATTTAGTCCCAGACATGATGTTGCAACCATGATAGAGGAAGAAAAAGAGACCAATGAAGACTCATGGCAATGGAACTGTGTGACATTCATCCTATAAAAAGATGAGGGTAACAGTGAGGGACGTCTTGGTGACAGCTCTGGAGAACTTGAAGAAGGATGGATTCAAAAAGTTCCAGGCCAAGTTACATGACACTGATATCAAACAGTTGTATAGAAAGATCCCAAGGAGCCAACTAGAAGACAAGGACCAGAGCGATGTGGCTGATCTTATCAGAACCTACTACAAGGATGTCTACGGGGTTGAGGTGACATTGGCAGTCCTTGATGCCATCAATGAGAAACTGGTGGCAGAAGAACTTCGCCAAGACTTAAAAAAAGGTGAGAAATAAGACAACATTTAAAGTCTTTTTTTTTTGTATAGTGTTGAAATCCTTATCAAGTTGTAATTGTTGTCTGTGTTCTCCATTGGGGAGATTCACCTTTTATGTTTGTCCTTGTGACTGTTGTCACTGAGAGAAAAAGTGATAATGATAAAAATTTTATAAGTAGTCACCCAAAGATAAGAGTGGATTATAAAAAACGGCAGCTGTAAAAACGTCCAGTGTGCATGAGGCCTAAAAATGACTTCCTTGGGCATCATCCCAAAAATATCAAAGCAAATCCAAACATGTATAGATGGGACTTTACATATGCCATTGGAAGTCCAACACACATGACATTTATAGGTAATAAAATACATTTTATTCCATTCCACATAAAATAGTTAGACGTAGATACCACAATATAAATTTAAGACAAAAGGTCAGATAATGATCACAACAGAGTAAGTAGGTTCCAACACTCTGATTGCCAAGATGATATGGATTGGTCTCCACATTTCTTGGGACAACTTGCTTTCTCAGGACCATATACTGTACATCAAGATCATAAAATGATTCCAATCAAGAGTATAATAAACATACTAAAACATAAAAAAAAGGAAATCTAAAAAGAAAAATATGCAATATGTATACAATTATGACACGTACATCATATAATAATGTCCTCATCAGTGAAAAAAAACAAAAAAAACCCACATAATATAATATTTTCCTTACCCCTCTGAAACACAAGGACCACCCACACTCTCCAGGGGGGAATATAAGTTGTTGCCTATATTTTTTTGCTGATAAGGAACAAGATTTTTATTGTTACATTTTAAATAAGATTAAAAGATTATCCTGCACATGATAGTATCATCCAATGTATTTCTTACAACATAGTCCACTTTTTCAAGGATTCATATGTAGTTCAAACAATAAATAGTAATAGTAAGCTAATGTCCGCCGGACAATCCGCTCGTTTGTGGGCTCCGGCTGACTTTTTTTTACCCAAAAGTCCGGCGGACTAAGAAAGTAGTTTTGCACCAAAATATGTTCGCCGGACTCTCAGTCCGGCGGACAATACGGCCGCGTGTGCGCTAGTCCGCCGTACTTTTGAAATTAATGGACTTTTCCCGCACGGAGAAAAGTCAGTTCATTTTGCGCTAGCCGGGACCAGCGAAGGAAGCGTCGCTGGCCCCGTCACCTGGTATGGAGTTAAAGGGGAAGCCCTACGTGGAAAAAACGGCGTGGGGATCCCCCCCCGAGGTCCATATCAGACCCTTATCCGAGCACGCAACCCGGCCGGTCAGGAAAGAGAGCGGGGACGAGCGAGCACCCCCCTCCTGAGCAGTACCAGGCCGCGTGCCCTCAACATGGGGGGGTGCTTTGGGGAAGGGGGGCCACGCGGCCCACCCCAAAGCACCTTGTCCCCATGTTGATGAGAACAAGGGCCTCTTCTCGACAACCCTGGCTGTTGGTTGTCCGGGTCTGCGGGCGGGGGGGCTTATCAGAATCTGTGAGCCCCCTTTTATAAGGGGTCCCCAGGCCCCCTACCCTATGTGAATGAGTATGGGGTACAATGTACCCCTACCCATTCACCTGTGAAAATAAAATAAAAAAACACAACACACAAGGGTTAAAATAGTTTATTGCACAGCTCCGGGGGTCTTCTTCCGTCTTTGGGGGTCTTCTCGTGGGACTCCTCCGCTATCTTCTGCTCTTTTGCTAGCTCTTTTATTAGCGGAGGAGCCCGGCTTTCTTCTTTGTCGCCACCCTCTTCTTCCGACTTCGGGGGTCTTGTCCCCCTCTTCGGTTCTTCTTGCCAGGCCTCCGCACCTTCTTCTAGCTCTTTTACAAACGGTGGCCCGGTCTTCTGTCGTCGCTGTCTTCTGGCCTTCTGTTCTTCCGGGAAAAGTCGGGCAGGTCCGCTCGTTCGGAAAGGCGGACTTTACGGCGGTTTGTCCGCCAGACTAAGTCCACCCGATAGTCTGATCGTGTGTACGCGGCATAAGTGGGTGTTGTGTGCCTCCAGCGCAGTATACACCGGTATCTAACCTTTATTGCTGGTGTTCTCTAATACAGACATCTGCAGGAGTTAGTGGGTGTTGTGTGCCTCCAGCACAGCACAGTATACACCTGTATCTACCCTTTATTGTTGGTGTTCTCTAATACAGGCATCTGCAGGAGTTAGTGGGTGTTGTGTGCCTCCAGCACAGCACAGTATACACCTGTATCTACTCTTTATTGCTGGTGTTCTCTAATACAGGCATCTGCAGGAGTTAAAGTGAGTGTTGTGTGCCTCCAGCACAGCATACACCTGAAGATACCCCTTATTGCTGGTGTTGTCTGTTGCATATCTTGCATATTAGCCTTTAAAATTAGCACTTTTGATTTCGAACGTTCGAGCCCCATAGACTTTAATAGGGTTCTAAAGTTTGTACGAATTTTCAGTTCCGTTCGAATGTTCTGGTGCATCCCTACTCTTAACCAATAAACATTTAAAAATTACCTCTCAGTCATATGAACTTTTGTACTCTGCACTCACTTAAAGTGGAGGGCCACCCTGAAAAAAAAAATTCCATTAAAAATTAGAAAAAAATCTGAAAAAAAAATATTTTTTTTACTTACCAGAAATGCCTGTTGCTAGGCACATCATCCTAATCTGCCTCTTCCTCCTCTGCGGAGATTTTCTTTCTTCTCTCCTCCGTGCGTTTTCTTCTGGGTAATGGGTCACGCTGTTTTCTGGGAACTGTGTGTCCCAGAACACAGCGCGCCCCATTTACAAAGCGCTGTGCGACTCGTGCATGCGCAGTAGGAAACGGGCAAGGCTCCACTGCCTGTTTCCCTTAGCCAAAATGGTGGCGCCAGGACCCGAGACCGAAGGACGGGTCAGCCTCGGGCGGCCGACATCGCGGGCGCCCTGGACAGGTAAGTGTGCTTATTAAAAGTCAGCAGCTACAGTGTTTGCAGCTGCTGACTTTTAATTTTTTTTTTTTAAACCGGCCCTCCTCTTTAATACCCCTCCCAGAGTTTGCCACCTGCTGAGCATTACTTTTGGCGCTATCTGAAAATTAACAGCCTGACATTGGAACAAGGTCTATCTATTACGTATTCGTTCCTCTGAAGGAGGCCTCACTGTGTATCCATCAAAACCAAGCCTCGCTTCTCTTTGGTCCAGTGTTATCACATGCACACACATCATACAGATCTGCAATAATTGGATTGAACCGGTATGTGAACTTTTGTCCTTTATACTAATTATCTGAGACTTTTTCATTTAATTTGATTTTGTTGTGAGGTTGAGTCAAAATTGATACTGAATATACAAATTAGAGCTCATTATAGAGACTGATTAACAACTCCTCACAGATTGATACATAGAACAGATACAATCTATATTTTTTATTATAATTGATTAGTCTTCTGCATATCATAAATATCCCCCATTTTCTCTTTTTTATGCTATAAGTGCTAAAAATATTGATTACCACCATTTTTATAGTTTAGTAAATTGAACCTTATACGCAATAGAGCTCCAAAGGTCTAAGCAACAAAGAAAGTTGACCTTCAAGTCGGAAACTACTGATCCAAATACTTTATTCTGATTTCTGAGTAACGTTTTAAGATCAATACCAGAGGATCAATATGACAGCTAGGGAACTGGCATGTTCAGAAGGAGGGGGTCAAGAAAAGTTAGATACTGTAAAACGAAACATAGGCTCTATTTAACATTTGTTGGTTGCTTTGATGGCTTATCTAATTTTTTTAAATATTTGATTTCCAGTAGATCGATTTGTAAGGATGGGTGAAATAGAGGAAGAAAAAACTGCAGCCCCTACAGGTGAGCAGGAGGTGTGTGCTAAAAGGGTGTAAGAAAGAAGAATGGAAGTTTTTTTAAAGCTTTGGATAGATCGGTGAATGATTAGAACTTGTGTTCTATAACCCCTTGCCGCCGAGCGTACGCACATGTGCATACTCAGCTCTCGGGGGTTATAGCGGGATGATGCCCGCAGGTGCAGGCATCATCCCGGTACTGTTTTTTAGAGCCGGCGATCGGCCTTCCAGCCATAACAACCGATGCGGCAAAAAGCCGCCGCCTCCCACCGCTCTTACTGGGGCTTCTGTTCCATCGGGAGCCCCGTTCAACAAACAGCCACTTCTAATGGCTAGGGACAGACTAGAATGAAGCTGTAAGCAGCGTCATTCCAGCCTCCTAATCGTAAACACGGAAGTAACGTCATGACGTCACTTCCTGTTTACTGGGCTGCCAATGGCGCTGGTTTTAAAAAAAATACAGTATTCAGAATCGCCGAAAACAGAAATCTGAATATTTTGAAGTGCAAAGGAGGGATTTGGAGTCTTTTAGACCCCCGATCCCTCCATAAAGAGTACCTGTCACCACCTATTACTGTCTCAATGGATGTTTACATTCCTTGTGACAGCAATAAAAGTGATCATATTTATATATTTTTTTTAAACAATTTATTATTTTAAAATAAATAAGAAAATTTTTTTACATTTTAAAGCTCCCTGTTGCAGCGAGGTCACGCAGCAAAGAAAACGCATACGGAAGTCGCGCCCGCATATGTAAACGGTGTTCAAATCACACATGTGAGGTATCGCCGCGATCATCAGAGCGAGAGTAATAATTCTAGCACTAGACCTCCTCTGTAACTCTAACCTGGTAACCGGAAACAAAATTTAAAGCGTTGCCTATGGAGATTTTTAGGTACTGTAGTTTGACACCATTCCACGAGTGCGTGCAATTATAAAGCGTGACATGTTTCGTATCTATTTACTCGGCGTAACATCATCTTTCACATTATACAAAAAAATTGGGCTAACTTTACTGTTTCGTTTTTTTTTTAAATTCATGAAAATGTCCCTTTTCCAAAAAAGTTACGTTGAAAGCACAGCTGCACAAATACCGTGTGACATAATGTATTGCAACAATCGCCATTTTGTTCTCTAGATTCTCTGCTAAAAAAATATATATAATGTTTGGGGGTTCCAAGTAATTTTCTAGCAAAAAATACGGATTTTAACTTGTAAACACCAAATGTCAAAAATAGGCTTAGTCATGAAAGGGATAGTGTGCGTTGCGGTGACCTTCATTTTCCAATGAATGCACCTGTGTGGTAGTTTGCCACAATGCACAATATAGTGCATCAAATTACAAAAATAATTTGTAATTGATGTCATCCCGTGCACGAGCGGCCTGCGTGCCCCCTGAGGGGCGCGCGGCGCGCTCTATGATCGGTGAGTCTATGAGACTCGCCTGATCACAGATCCGAGCAAGGGGTCGATTCCGACCCCTTACCACATGATCAGCTGTCAGCCAATGACAGCTAATCATGTGATACAACGGAGCCGGTAATCGGCTACTATTCCTCCTTGCACTGACAGCGCGAGGAGGAAAAAAAAGAGCCGATCACTGATGTCCCGATCATGGTCAGCCCTGCCAGTGCCCACCTGCCCCCCGCCAGTGCCACCTCATTAATAAATAAGTGCCCCCCGTCAGTGCCACCCAGCAATGCCCACAGTGCCACCCAGCAGTGCCCACAATCTGCCTCAACAATGGTGCTGCACCCCAGTGCCACATATCCATGCCCATCAGTGTCATCTACCAGTGCCCATCAGTGCCGCCCATCAGTGCCCAGCAGTGCCACCTATCAGAGCCACCTATCAGTGCCACCTATCAGTGCCCATCAGTCCCATCTATCAGTGATACCTATCAGTGCCCCTTAGTGCCACCCATCCATGCCACCCATCCGTGCCATCTTATCTGTGCCCATCTTTGCCCATCAGTGCCGCCTTATCTGTGCCCATCAGTACTCCCTTATCTGTGCCTATCGGTGCCACCTTATCTGTTCCTATTAGTGCCGCCTTAACTATGCCTATCAGTGCCCACCAGTGCAGCCTATCAGTGCCCACCAATGCAGCCTATCAGTGCCCACCAGTGCAGCCTTTCAGTGCCGCCTCATCAGCGCACTTCAATGAAGGAGAAAAATTACCTGTTTGCAAAATTTTATAACAAACTATTAAACATGATTTTTTTATTATTTTTTATTTTGCATTTCTTTTTGTTTGTTTAGCAAAAAATAAAACTCCCAGCTGTAATTAAATACCACCAAAAGAAAGCTCTATTTGTGGGAAAAAAATGATAAAAATTTCATTTGAGTACAGTGTTGTATGACCGCGCAATTGTCATTCAAAGTGCGACAGCGCTGAAAGCTGAAAATTGGTCTGGGCAGGAGGGGGGTTTAAGTGCCCAGTAAGCAAGTGGTTAATTATATCTTTAACCACTTCAGCCCCGGAAGGATTTACCTCCTTCCTGACCAGAGCACTTTTTGCGATTCGGCACTGCGTCGCTTTAACTGAAAATTGTGCGGTCTTGCGACGTGGCTCCCAAACAAAATTGGTGTCCTTTTTTTCTCACAAATAGAGCTTTCTTTTGGTGGTATTTGATCACCTCTGCGTTTTTTATTTTTTGCGCTATAAACAAAAAAAAGCGACAATTTTGAAAAAAAAACAAAACAATATTTTATACTTTTTGTTATAATAAATATCCCCCAAAAATATATAAAAAAAAACATTTTTTTCCTCAGTTTAGGCCGATATGTATTCTACATATTTTTGGTAAAAAAAAAAAAATCACAATAATTGTATATTGATTGGTTTGCACAAAACTTATAGCGTCTACAAAATAGGGGATAGTTTTATGGCATTTTTATTATTCATTTTTTTTATTAGTAATGGCGGCAATCTGCGATTTTTATCGTGACTGCAACATTATGGTGGACACATCGGACACTTTTGACACTATTTTGGGACCATTGTCATTTATACAGCGATCAGTGCTATAAAAATGCACTGATTACTGTGTAAATGACACTGGCGGGGAAGGGATTAAACACTAGGGGGCGATCAAGGGGGTAAGTGTCTCCTAGGGAGTGATTCTAACTGTGGGGGGATGGGCTTCCACTCTCATGACAGCGATCACTGCTCCCGATGACAGGGAGCAGTATATCCCCCCTGTCATGTCACTAGGCAGAACGGGAAAATGCCTTGTTTACAAAGGCATCTCCCCATTCTGCCGCCCTGTGACACAATCGCGGACACCCAGCGGAAATCAAGTCTGCAGGACCCGTGGTCACAGAGCACCCAATGCCACATCTTAAAGGGGACGTATCTTTACGCCCTTTTGCTCACCCGTGCCATTCTGTCGAAGTATATCAGTGTGCGGCGGTAGGGAAGGGGTTAATCAGTTTAATTTATAGCATCTATAAATCAAGTAATAATAATCATATTGCACTCTGCAGTGAAGTTGAGCATCATGGGAAATGTAGTTCCAAAACATCTGGGGTGCCAAGGTTAGCCATCACTGCTATAGGGTATTCAAATATAGAAAGGAACGAGGAAGAGAAGGGGGATTGGGAAGAGAGAGGGGGCATAAGGAATGCACAAAAAAAAGTGATAGACTGATTGTCAGGTCTTGATACACCAGGCGGTCCAAGGTAGTGATGTGCTGAGACCTCGGCGGAGTCTCTGCTTTATTGAAAGAGCCATTGAGGGTATGAATCAGAATGTGTGGGACTTCCCAGTATAAGTTTATAGGTAATCTAAAATGAATGGCCAACTAAGACATTGAATGAATCAGAGTCTCTGTATGCCACCTAGCTTGTCCAAGTTTAACGGCTTTGTCAGGGACATTCTTGCTAGTGGAAACCAGGGTCGTCACGAGCATAATGTCTGGTAGCCCATTCATTTTTAATAGGCTGCCTTAACACTACTCATGCTAATGTGCCCCATAAAATACAGTGGAACCTTGGTTAACGAGTAACGTGGTTAACGAGTGTTTTGAAAGACGAGCAACTTTTTTTTTTTTTTATTATGACTATAATGAGCAGAATTCAAGCTAATGGGGTGTGCAGTACTGCATTTGGTCAGAGGTGCGGGGACGCCAGTGACACTCAAAACAGTTCGGAACCATTTGGAAATACTCAGAATCACTCGGAAATACTCGGAAACACTTGGAACTCCGTTCCCGAGTGTTTCTGAGCCTGTCCGAGGCTTTCCGAGTTCAGCCGAGCTGTCCCCGAGTATTTCCGAGGCTCTCCGGTACCCTCCTCCCACCTCTGGCCACATGCGGTATTGCATGCAATAGAAGTCAATGCGGAACGAATTCTCTTTGTTTCCATTGACTTCTATGGGGAAACTCGCTTTGATATGCGAGTGCTTTGGATTAAATTCTCCTGTAATGGATTATGCTCGTGATCCAAGGTTCCAATGTATCTCAACATTTTTAAATAGAATTTATGTAAGTAAATTTTCAACTTCTCCAACTTAGATCCTCCAATCACGAGGGGGTCATTTGCTCGGCACTGCGGCCATTCACAGAAGGTCTTGTATTTTATTTATTTTTTTCAATAAATACGAGGCATTCTTTGATTGGAAGAGATAGAAATTATGACATCACTGCCTGATCTCTCCTCCTTGTCCGATCAGAGAACGCCTCGTATTCATTGAAAAAAATAATATACAAGGTATTCTGTGAAAAGCAGCAATGTTCAACGGGCGGGGAGGAGGGGTCTTATAGTTCACAGAAGATAGCTGGGATAGTTTAAGATTTTAGTTGAGCTTACAAGAAGTTGCAAGGACATGGAATTTTTAGCAGGATTAAAGCGGTAGTAAACCCCTGAAAAAACAAAACAAAAAAAACCCCTGCAAGACAACAGCATAATGTGCTAGTATTCATCACATGCTAGCACATTATGAAATACTTACCTAAGAACTAAGCCCCACAGTGGTGCCTGGTCACCACTGAGGGGGCCTAAATGTTCCCCTGGCGTTCCGTCTGGGTTTGCGGGCTTCGGCGCTGTGAGTGGCTGGATCCGCGATGACGTCACTCCCGCGCATGCGTGCGTGAGCCCTTTGTTCCAGAAGTTCCGTCACAATACGGTGGACCTTCATATTATTATTTATTATTATTCAGGATTTATATAGCGCCAGCAATTTACGCAGCACTTTACAATATATATCGCATGTGCCGCTGACGTCAGAGGCTGCATGTAGGGTGAATATCTCTTAAACCAGGGGTAGGCAACCTGGGGCCCTCCAGCTGTTGTGGAACTACATTTCCCATGTGGCATTTCAAGGCTGGCAGTTACAATTACTCCCAGAGGCATGATGGGACTTGTAGTTCTGCAACAGCTGGAGGGCCCCAGGTTGCCTACCCCTGTCCTAAACTGTGCAGGTTTAGGAGATATTAACCACTTATGAACGGCCTCACGCCGATGTACGTCGGCAGAATGGCACGGCTGGGTACAAGCACGTACCTGTACATTGCTTTTTAAGTGCCCAGTCCTGAGCTCCGTGACCGTGGTCGTTGAACCAGCGGACCCGATCGCCACTGGTGTCCCTGCGATCGGGTCACAGAGCTGAAGAACGAGGAGAGGTCTGTGTAAACAAACCTCTCCCCGTGCTTCCCTGTGTGGCTGTCACCAATCGTCTGTTCCCTTTTATAGGGAAAGACGATCAGTGACATCACATGCCAGGCCACGCCTCCATACAATAAAAAATCACATAACGTCACACATAACACCTACACTGCCCCCTAGTGGTTAACTCCTTCACTGCCAGTGTCATTTACACAGGAATCAGTGCATTTAAAGTGGAAGTAAACCCATCGATTTAAACAGTTAAAAAAAAAAAAAGCATGCCGGGAATGCTAACTGCACATTGGCTGTGCTCTCAGCCAAACTATCAAACTATCCAATGGCTGGTGTCATAACATGTGCAGCACCATAGCAGTTGAAGATTAAACAGGGGCAAAGATGGCAGCTTCCTTGGCAAAAACGATAGGGGAGTTTACTTTAAATAGCACTGATTGCTGTATAAATGACAATGGTCCCAAAAATGTGTCAAAAATGTCCGATGTGTCCGCCATAATGTCGCAGTCACAATAAAAATCGCAGATCGCCGCCATTACTAGTAAAAAAAAAATATTAATAAAAATGCTATAAAACTATCCCCTATTTTGTAAACGCTATAACTTTTACGCAAACCAATCAATAATCGCTAATTGTGATTTTTTTTTACCAAGAATACGTATCGGCCTAAACTAAGGAAAAAAAAAATTTTTTAATATATTTTTGGGGGATATTTATTATAGCAAAAAAGTAAAAAATATTGCATTTTTTTCAAAATTGTCGCTCTATTTTCGTTTATAGAGCAAAAAATCAAAACCGCAGAGGTGATCAAATACCACCAAAAGAAAGCTCTATTTGTGGAAAAAAAAAGGACGCCAATTTTGTTTGGGAGCCATGTCGCATGACCGCGCAATTGTCAGTTAAAGCGACGCAGTGCTGAATCACAAAAAGGGGGTTGGTCCTTTGGCTGCAAATTGGTCCGGGGCTTAAGTGGTTAATTTTACCTCCAGGTAAGTCCTATTATAGGCTTACCTGTAGGTAAAAATAAGAAAGTTGGCTTTAGAACCGCTTTAACAGGTATTTCTGTACAGAAAAAATATATATTAAGACTATAAAAAAAGAAAACGAATGCAGCCATCACATCTCAGGACTGGTAAGTTGCAATATATTACATTTTAAGTTTTTGGGTTTAGATAGACTTTTCAGGAATTTATGCCATCTTGGCACAGCCAATCAGGATAGGCGAAAAGCCCATATCCAAAAGAAGAGGGGGCAAAGATGATGGAGCTCCCAGATGTCGCATCACTAGAGGGGTGGTGATTTCTTTAGAGAAGAACGGAATGTTTCTTTGCTCTGATTTTCATACATCATTAAATAATATTTGAACTTTCTCTATGGTTACCTTTTCAGGCCGACCAGTGATAAGAAGCCTGTGTGATTCTGGCGAGCTGAGATACTCCCTGACTCTGGAGGGGTTTTATCCGGGATATCTTCACTTCCAATGGACCTGTGGAGAGAACAAGGATGCTGACATTTTATCATCCCGAGATTGCTACATAGAAAATAATCATCTATTCACCGTCTGCAGTGAGGTCATCATTCCGCAGACTGTCCTCAGAAGTCCCGGATCCACAGTGCTGGTCAGCTGGGAACATGAATACACCAATAGCACCGGACATGAAAAGCTTTGTATCCGAGATGACAAAGGTGAGAGAAGAGTCACACCATCCTGTACATCCCGGGCCCCCAACCCGCATCCTGGGGGCCATAGACTTTTTACATGATGGTATAAATGTACCCTCAATGTGCAGCCCCCTGGCCCTTATAGACAATATTGGCTTCTAATAGGAAAATGGTTTGGTTTAGTTTATTCTTCCTCTTTATGTGCTCTCCATCCGTTTTCTATTTTTTATTTATTTTTTCACAGATTTGTGAAGGGGCTGTAATAGCAAGGATCTTTATCAGTCTCATGTAACACGTCTGCAGTCTATGACCGTCTCCTAAAGTACATCTCCAGTCTCCTGCAACACCTATAGCATGTTTGCAGTCTCTGACCTTCTCTTATAGAAGGTATGCCTTCTCTGACCTGGTGTTCCGCCCCACCAAAAAATAAATAAATTAAAAGCCACATTCTGCAGCTGACAGCTCTTAACAATAGGACACTTACCTGTCATGGAACCCAGTGATGTTGGGACCGCAGCTGATGTTTCCATCAGCTGTCGGGTGCTGCCGCAGCCATTGCGGGTAAGGGCACCTGGCAGTGTAGCCTTATGGCTTCACACCGGGAACCCTACTGCTCATGCGCAGGGCCCGCTCTTCTGTCCTATTGGTCTGGCGACAAGGAGAGGAGGAGGGATCCCCACAGTGATGTCACGGGCCGTGGCCCGGACTCCCAGAAATGGGAACAGGATACCCGTCAAAGACCGAAAGGTGCCAATTGTGGCACCAGAGGGGGAGAGGAGAAAAATGAGCGGAAGTTGACCATCTCCTGTATCCTGTCTGCCATCTCTGATCACATCCTGTGTCATGTCTGCAGTCTCTGACCACCTCTTGTATCATGTCTGCAGTCTCTGACCACCTCTTGTATCATGTCTGCAGTCTCTGACCACCTCTTGTATCATGTCTGCAGTCTCTGATCACATCCTGTATCATGTCTGCAGTCTCTGACCAGCTCTTGTATCATGTCTGCAGTCTTTGATCACATCCTGTATCATGTCTGCAGTCTCTGACCACCTCCTGTATCATGTCTGCAGTCTCTGACCACTTCCTGTATCGTGTCTGCAGTCTCTGACTATCTCCTGTATCATGTCTGCAGTCTCTGATCACATCCTGTATCATGTCCGCAGTCTCTGATCAAATCCTGTATCATGTCTGCAGTCTCTGACCACCTCCTGTAGCATTTCTGCAGTCTCTGACTGTCTCTTGTAGCATTCCCCATAATCTATGCCCATGTTCTGTTGCATCTCTGCAGTCTCTAGAAGCTTTTGGTAGCATTACATTTACTAAATATTATGTGTGGACCTTTAGTGGTGGTAGAGGCCACACATCACGAGATAAACATTCGCACTGATATCGTGCAGAATATAAAACTGGGACTCCTCGCCAATGACAGCTGATCATGGAATTAAACAGAAGCCGATTTTTGGCTTTTTTTCTCCTCACTTTTAGCGTGAGGAGAATAGAAGAAAGCCAGTTATCGGCTTCTGTTACAGGGATATTGGTCCCAATCTGCGCCCACCAGTGCTGCCAACTAGTGTCCTCCAGTGCCATATCAGTGCCCATCAGTGCTGCCAATCAGTGCCTCATTATCAGTGTCACCTATCAGTGCTGCCTATTAGCGCCGCCTCTCATTGCCCATCAGTGCCACCTCTCAGTGCCCATCAGTGCCACCTATAAGTGCAGCCTCATCAGCGCACATCAGTGAAGCAGAAAAATTACCTGTTTGTAAAATTTTAAAACAAAACTATGAAAAATGTTTTTTTGTTTCTTTAGCAAAAAAAAATAAAAAATCCCAATGGTGATTAAATACCACCAAAAGAAAGTTTTATCTGTGTCAAAAAAATTATACAAATTTTATATGTGTACAGTGTTGTATGACCGCACAATTGTCATTCAAAGTGTGACAGCGCTGAAAACTGAAAATTGGTCTGGGCATAAAGGGGGTGAAAGTGCCCAGTAAGCAAGAGGTTAAATATATTTATTGTGTGTGTTGGATGCAGTAGATACATGGGTCATATAGCCAGCTAGAAATGGCTAGTGCTGGCTTACTTTTTGTACAGTTACTATTGGTTTATTTTAAGGCTTATCATGTTTATTCTGTGGGTGTGATATGTTTATATCATATTGATTTGTCTCTGATAGATTTCCCTTGGCGTCCAGCTGTAGAAGAAGTACAAGTACCCCACTTATTTCATGACACCCCCATCACCCTGCAGTGTGACATCTCGGGGTATTACCCAGATGATATCTCTGTGACCTGGCTGAGAAGGAACAAGGAGACCCGGGAGTTGTGCGAAGATTCTGCCTCCATCCAAAAAACGTCATCAAATAAAAACACAGATAATACATACAGCTGTACTGCAAGGCTGACAATAACACCTGCATTGAGAGTCCACCAGGGGGCAGAGTACATATGCAGAGTGCAGCATCCTTCTTTGCAGGGAGCCATTGAAAAAAGCACAGGGCGGCTCAGTCTGATGGGTGAGTATTACATACCAGCAGTAATAAAAGATATCTCCATTCTAAAGTTTAACCCCTTGGCGCCGTTTCCCCCCCCCCCTGGGGCCGCATATTTGCATTTCTCCCTTTGTCTCACCGCGATCTCCGGGCACCATACTATACTAACGACCGGGACCCAGAACTTGTTTGCTGGGATAGCCTCTGATTGGCTATCAGAGGCTATACTACTATACTATATGACATACTATACTAACAACTGGGACCCAGAACTCGATCGCTGGGATAGCCTCTGACTGGCTATCACAGTGATCAGTTACTGTGAAGCCCAACCCTGTGGTTTCTGTCTCTGTGAATGGACGAGAGAGATACTGTACATTGTATCCATCTCTGTCTTTGCAGAGGTAGAAAAAAAAATCTATCTATCTCTATATCTATCTCTCTATCTCTATATCTATCTATCTCTCTATCTCTATATCTATCTATCTATCTATCTATCTATCTATCTATCTATCTATCTATCTATCTATCTATCTCTATATCTATCTATCTCTCTATCTCTATATCTATCTATCTCTCTATCTCTATATCTATCTATCTCTCTATCTCTATATCTATCTATCTCTCTATCTCTATATCTATCTATCTCTCTATCTCTATATCTATCTATCTATCTCTCTATCTATCTATCTCTCTATCTCTCTATCTCTATATCTCTATATCTCTATATCTATCTATCTCTCTATCTCTCTATCTCTATCTCTCTATATCTCTCTATCTCTATATCTATCTATCTCTCTATCTCTATCTATCTCTCTATCTCTATCTATCTCTCTATCTCTATCTATCTCTCTATCTCTATCTATCTCTCTATCTCTATCTCTATCTCTATCTCTATCTCTCTCTATAAAACTGTATATATATTATAATAATTATTACATAGTTAGTCAGGTTGAAGAAAGAGACAAGTCCATCTAGTTCAACCAAACAAAAAAAAATAAAAAATATATATATATATATATATATATATATATATATATATATATATATATATATATATATATATATATATATATAAAATATAATATCATACAATCCCATATACCCACAGTTGATCCAGAGGAAGGAGAAAGACCCCAATGATCCAATTTGTTACAGCAGGGGAAGAAAATCCTTCCTGATCCCCTGAGAGGCAATTGAATATTCCCTGGATCAACTTTACCTATAAATATTGGTACCCAGTTATATTATGTACATTTAGGAAAGAATCCAGGCCTTTATTAAAGCAATCTACTGAGCTGGCCAGAACCACCTCTGGCAGGAGTCTATTCCACATTTTCACAGATCTTACTGTAAAGAAACCTTTCCCTATTTGGAGATGAAATCTCTTTTCCTCTAGACGTAATGAGTGCCCCCTTGTCCTCTGTGTTGATCGTAAAGTGAATAACTCAATACCAAGTTCACTATATGGACCCCTTATGTATATATACATGGTGTTCATATCCCCTCTTCTCAAGAGTGAATACATTTAGTTCCTCTGATCTCTCCTCATAGCTGAGCTCCTCCATGCCTCTTATCAGTTTGGTTGCCCTTCTCTGCACCTTCTCCAGTTCCCCGATATCCTTTTTGAGAACTGGAGCCCAAAACTGAACTGCATATTCCAGATGAGGTCTTACTAATGATTTGTAAAGGGGGGCAAAATGATATCTCTCTCTCTCTCTCTCTGGAGTCCATACCTCTCTTATACAAGAAAGGACATTGCTTTTTTAAAGGATTAAAAAAAAATACCTCAAGGTTTGATCTAGGTCAATGTCAGGGTTAGTGTTTGGGCCAAGGTAAGGGCCAAAGGTCATTTTTTTTAATTAGTGTCAGTGTGTTTTAAGGTAGGATTAAAAAAAAAGCAAAATGCGCACTATTGTTTTTGGGCTGTACTACGGGTACAAACAACAACTAAGGCCGCGTACACACGCGCGGACTGTTCGCCCAACTTTGTCCGTCCAACAGTTTCGGCAAACAGTCCGCTCAAACTTAGCATGGACGGACATGGCCACACACGACGGACGAACAGTTTGCTGAAACCGTGCGCGATGACGTGAACGGCACGTACGACGGGACGAAAAATACGACGTCCTATACACTGCATTATAGCTTTCGGCGTGAAAATCCTTTCTGAGCATGCGCGCAACTTTGTTTGACGAACAAGCCTACACACGAGCGGACTGTTCACTGAAACAAGGTTTCAGCGGACAGTTTTACGGAAATTCCTGAAAAACCTTGTCCGTCCAACTGTCCGCTGAAAGCCCACACACGAGCGGACTGTCCGCCCAAACACTGTTCAGCGGACAAAGTTGGACGAACAGTCCGCCCGTGTGTACGCGGCCTTACCTACACATATGTGGTATCACAACTATGTTGGTGTCCCTTGTCAATTTTACATTGTATTTTTTTAAATGTAACTGCCTACTCCCAAACTATCAACACATAGCCAAGTATTATTCTACACAATTTTTTATTGTGAATTAAAAAAAAAGAAAACAAATAAAATTAGACATGCTATCTGCCAATAGAACTTAACCAAAAAGTGCATTCTATGCCTCCAAAAATATAGAAAATATACCAAATCGAATCATTATTCAACCAAAAAAAAAAATGTCAAGGCAGTAACTCCAAGGCCAATAATAAATAACACGTTATCTCCTCCGATTCCGCAACATGTCATTCAGAAGCAAACTGAAAAGCGCTAAATGAAAAACATGAAAAGAAAAGTGTAAATCAACACTCAAACTTCTACTAACACGAAATTAATTAGCAGAAGGAGCCCAAAGGGTGGCGCTAAAGAGCTGAAAAACCACGTAGTATGTCTAGTACGTCACTACGTTTGTAATTGTTGGCCAACATTTGTGTTACCATGTGCATGCAAGACAAGTTGGAGCCAACAACCGTCCAACAAAATTCCACGGGTTTGTTGGCAGAAAGTCCAGTCGTGTGTATGAGGCATTACTCTAATATCACGCACACACAGTCAGATTTTCCGAAGGAAAATGTTCGATGGGAGCCCTTTGTCTGAAATTCTGACCGTGTATAGGCTCCATCGGACATTTTCCATCGGAATTTCCGACACACAAAATTTGAGATCTGGATCTCAAATTTTCCGACAACAAAATCAGTTGTTGGAAATTCTGATGGTGTGTACCCAATTCCGACACACAAAGTTCCACGCATGCTCAGAATCAAGCAGAAGAGCCGCACTGGCTATTGGACTTCAATTTTCTCGGCTCACCGTACGTCACCGCGTTCTTGACGTTCGGAATTTCCGACAACATTGTGTGACCGTGTATGTACGAGACAAGTTTGAACCAACATCCGTCAGAAAAAATGGATTTTGTTTGTCGGAAAAAAATGGATTTTGTTTGTCGGAATGTCCGATCAATGTCCGATCGTGTGTACGCGGCATAACTCTAATCTAACTATGCTGCATAAATCTACATCATATTGACAGAATGTAAAAAAAAAGTATCATAATTAGTTTTGATATTCTGCTTCCTGTGTTACATTATCCAGGAAAACCTCAGATGGATCCCATACAGATGACATTGGTGGATACTATTTTCATTCAGTTTTGCTTGACTCTCAAGAAATTTTATCCAAAAGACATCAAGATAAAATGGTACCGTGAGGAGCCACAGCCCAGAAAAGCAGTCCGGCAGGGAACCAAACACACAGAAACAATCACAGAAGAGGAGGATCTGACATTTTGTGTCACTAGTGAATGTCAGGTTTGGGGTCCCAGCTTCGCAGATCCTCAGTATAAATTGTACGTCACTTGGGAACATTCATCTTTGGATGGGCCTGAGACCAGAACCTTGTCTGTAAGAGGTAAGCCTATCTTTACAGGTGACAAAATCCCTATCACAGTTAAAGTGTAACTCCACTTTTGTTTGGGGGGAAAAAATAATCCCCTCTGTGTAATCAATGTACATTGGAGTGATGCTATCAAACTTTATTAGCCCTTGTACACACGGTCGGACATTCCGATGGAAAATGTCCGATCGGACCATGTTGTCGGATAATCTGACCGCGTGTGGGCTCCAACGGACTGTTTCCATCGGAATATCTGACCGACAAAGTTTTAGAGCTGGGCTATAAAATTTTCCGACAACATGATCCGATCCGTTTGTAGAGAATTTCCGATCGGACAAAGTGCCACGCATGCTCGGATCAAATTCCTAGACCAAAGCTATTGGCTACTAGCCTGAACGTAGTCCCCTCGTAACGAAATAACGTCATTACGTTACGAACAATCTGATTTTCCGACAACTTTGTCCGGCCGTGTGTATGCAACACCAGTTTTGGACAAAATCCGACGGATTTTGTTGTCGGAATGTCCGACCGTGTGTACAATGGCTTAGAGTTCTACCTAACCTTTCACACTGAATTTGAATGGAAGGGGCTGGTTTATTATGATCACCTGGTGCACTCTAAGTGTACTGGTGAGAAAAGCTGCACTGTTGGCATCCCTTTAGAAGTATTTAAAGGATAAAGTTAACATTTTAAAAAAAATAATAATAAATGCACATTTTTTTGCAGGTAAAAAAATGTGCATTTATTTTATATTTTGTATTATTAGGAGCCTGTAAAGCATTGGACCCACGATCAACAGATCACAGGTGCAATCTTAGGCTTCTGCATATTGTCAGTGTAGCTATCTACCTGTACCACATACGGACAGGAAGTTGCTGAATGACAGGAAGCATCAATGAAATACCTAGAGTGCTCACCAGGCTCCCTGGTAGTTCATTGAGAACTAAAAGATATCAGCCACAATGGTAGTTGTAGTTCTCCCATTCACAGAACTCAATGAATGACATGGCCGGGTGGCTGAAGCTCAGCACAGCTGTTTTTTTTTTTTAATTGTGAGAATGGGTGTGGGGAGAAGATCCCTGACACACTGTCACAATGGGGGCTGCTCTTTTGGTAACATGTTACACCCTGAATACGGGTGTAACATGTAACATGTTATGAAAGCTGAACTTATCTTAACCCTTGGAGTATCGAACCAAAACTGAAAAACCTATTGCAGGGGATGCCTAAAATGTGACTCGTATCTTAGTGCAGACTTCTGGGAAAATCACAAAAGCAGGAAATAACATTCCTGGGGAAGTTATGTACACAAATAAAACAACAATATTTGTCACGCTAGGCACTCCACGGCAGGAGCGGGGACACCTCTAGAGGAGAGTCAACATAGCCATACACAATAATAAGGAATGTATTTAAAGAGGAAGTAAACCCTTATGAGTTTACTTCTTTTTTTCCCTGCAAAGGCAAAGCATAATGGACTACTATGCATCGCATAGTAGCCCATTATGTGTCACTTACCTGACACAGGAGCCAGCGAAGTCGCGCTGTCCCCTGTAGTCCGCCGCATCCATCTTGCTGGTGGCGTCTTGCAGCTCCGCCGCTGTCATTCGGCGAAGCCGCGATGACGTCACTCCCGTGCATGCGCACGGGAGTCGACAAATGCGGCAGCTCCATTCTTGGAACTGCCGCATTCAGTGCGCCTGCGTGCCGCTGTCTACGGCGCATGCGCCGTAGACAGCGGTGCCCGTTTTCGGGCAAATATCTCCTAAACCATATAGGTTTAGGAGATATTGCTTGGACCTACAGGTAAGCCTTAATCTAGGCTTACCTGTAGGTCAAAGTGGTTTGTAAGGGTTTACAACCACTTTAAAACATTAAAAGCAGTAATAAATATTAGTGGGGATTGGGAAAATTAAATAAGGAAAGAGGTTACTGGTTGTGTAGGTTTAGATGAATGGATTAAGGTAGTCCAAGAACAAAGTCCATGTGTCATGGGTAGTAACCCAGGAAATCATGACGATCTGTAGGTTAACACTTGAAGGCAGCATGCTGAAGAAAAGAAGTGACTCTGGATATAGAAACAATAAAAAAACAGAAAGCAGCACCAATCTAAGTGTAGCAATTAAAAAGGCCAGATTTATTCATAAAGGATTACAGTCACTAGACAGCGGTGGTAAATGGGCACATCGAGATCAGCAACCAGGGTGTTCCAGAGGTCCAGAACGGCTTCAATACAGCACGGGCTCATCATTCTCTGTGGCGCCGGTGGCGCAAAAGTTGCCTGAGGAAGGAGCACGCATGCTCCGAACATGTGCATGGTTCTGCAGCCGCCCACCAACAACCGCCTGACCAGAGACGTCCTGCTGACGATTTCCTCCTGCCCCCTTCACATCTAGCCTGGGACACCGGCACCACCGAGTGTGATGAGACCGCACTGTATTGAAGCCATTCTGGACCTCCTGAACACCCTGGTTGCTGAATGGCTTCAATACAGCGCAGTCTCATCATACTCTGTGGCGCAAAGGTTGCCTGAGAAAGGAGCATGCATGTTCTGAACGTGTGCATGGTTCTGTAGCCACCCATCAACAACCACCTGACCAGAGACGTCCTGCTGATGATTTCCTCCTGTGCCCTTCACATCTAGCCTGGGACACCGGCGCCACAGAGTATGATGAGACCGCGCTGTATTGAAGCCATTCAGAAACCAAGGTATTCCGGAGGTCCAGAATGTCTTTAATACAGCACAGTCTCATCACACTCAGTGGCGCCAGTGTCCCAGGCTAGATGTGAAGGACGCAGGAAGAAATCGTCAGCAGGACGTCTCTGGTCAGGTGGCGGTTGTTGGTTGGGAGCGGCTGCAGAACCAGGCACACGTTCGGAGCATGTGTGCTCCTTCCTTAGGCAACCTTTGTGCCACAGAGTATGATGAGACTGCGCTGTATTGAAGCCATTCAGCAACCACGGTGTTCAGGAGGTCCAGAATGGCTTCAATACAGTGCGGTCTCATTACACTCGGTGGCACCGGTGTCCCAGGCTAGATGTGAAGGGTGCAGGAGGAAATCGTCCACAGGACGTCTCTGGTCAGGCAGTTGTTGGTGGGTGGCTGCAGAACCATGCACACGTTCAGAACATGCGTTGCCCCATCCTCAGGCAATCTTTGCGCCACTGGCGCCACCGAGTGTGATGAGACCGCGCTGTATAGAAGCCGTTTTGGACCTCTGGAACACCCTGGTTGCTGATCTCGATGTGCCCATTTACCACCGCTGTCTAGTGACTGTAATCCTTTATGAATAAATCTGGCCTTTTTAATTGCTACACTTACATTGGCGCTGCTTTCTTTTCTTTTATGTACCCCAACAGGTTGCCGTATTGAAATAAAGTTTAGAGAGAATAACAGTGGCTGCAGAATGAAACATTAAATTACAATATGGCTTGTGCAGCAATTGTATATGCTACATTATTTTTTTTATTTGATATATTGTTTCCACAAAAGTGAATTTATTCTTTAGAATAAGTTAAATGCATAATCAGTGTGCACTATTTTTTATTTCTTTGTAGATTTTCCCTGGCATCCCATTTTAGGAAAAATAAATGTCCCACTTTTGGAAGATAACCAAAAATCCATGCTGAAATGCCACATCACCGGTTATTTCCCTAATGTTATAACTGTGGCTTGGTTTAGGAGCGAAAGAGGTGTGTTGTCTGCGGCTCCGGTCTCTAGTAATATGGCTGTAGAGATTCTACCACACAAGGATGTAAAGACCACGTTTGGCTGCACTGCAATTTTATATTTTACCCCAACTATAAGAGAAGACCAGGGGTCAGAGTTCATTTGCAGAGTGGAGCACCCCAGCCTGGAGCGGCCAATAGAAATAAGTACAGGACCTCTGGAAATATGTAAGTTTTTTTTGCACTTCATAGACTTGTAGTTTATCATTTACACAAAACAAATTTACAAAACAAAATTCTGAGATTGAAATAAAAAATTCTGAGATTAAAAGCCAAACTCCGAATTTTGCCTTTTGATCTCAGAATACTTTTACAAAGTAATATTTGGTTTGCATAGCATTTAGTGCACAAAATGGAGTAAAAAATGGGCCTCTTTCTGAGATTTGTAGTTTACAAGTTAAAAACTGTTTTTTTTTGTTTTTTTTGCTAGAAAATGACTTAGAACCCCCAAACATTGTATATTTTTCTCTAACACCCTAGAGCAGTGATGGCGAACCTTGGCACCCCAGATGTTTTGGAACTACATTTCCCATGATGCTCCTGCACTCTGCAGTGTAGTGGAGCATCCTGGGAAATGTAGTCCCAAAACATCTGGGGTGCCAAGGTTCGCCATCACTGCCCTAGAGAATAAAATGGCGGTCACTGCAATACTTTCTGTCACACCGTATTTGCGCAGCGGTCTTACAAGCGCATTTTTTTGGAAAAAATACACTTTTTGGAATGAAAAAATAAGACAACAGTAATGTTAAATTGTGAAAGATAATGTTACGCCGAGTAAATTGATACCCAACATGTCACGCTTCAAAATTGCGCCCGCTCGTGGAAAGGCGACAAACTTTTACCCTTAAAAATCTCCATAGGCGACGTTTAAAAAATTCCACAGGCTGCATGTTTTGAGTTACACAGGCACTACTCACATATACGTTCGCTTCTGCACATAAGCTCGGCGGGACGGGGTGCGTATAAAATGATTTTTTTTTCCTTATTTTACCTTTTATTTTTTTATTTTTACACTGCTCTTTTTGTAGCACTATCTACCAAAAGGTAGGTGCTAGTAAGGGTTGTTTTACTAGGTTTGTTCAGCACAGGTAAATTTAGGCAGGCCTATGCTACAAGCTAGGCCTGTCTGTTTTGATCTGGGGGCTGGGAGTGTTTAGAGTATCAGTGGGTGTGTTCACCTGTACTCCAGTTCTGAGGTGCCTCCCCTGCTTCCAGGGAGAATGTTCTGGAAGAGGAGGCTGGGCCTAGAGCTGGAGTGGCAAGCAGCACATGTGGGAGTTCTGACCAATCCTTGACATTGGCAGGGGCGGGCCTCCTATATATGCTGAGGTCACATGTCACTGGGGAGGAGACGTCAACTGGGTGACATGAGGAATGTAGTGCTAGACAGCCGCAGGAGCACACCCCCATCTGCTATTTAAGAAAACTTTTATTTTGGGGGTTTAGATAAGCTTTAATACTCAGGCTTAATATATGAGCATTGCAATAAGGGGGGGGGGGGGGGGGTGGAACTGCAGGAGGAGGCGGGGGAGACCTGTGAAGGAACTTTGCCTTTACATGGTCATTGGCAATGCCTCTGTCACCGCAAGTTCGGTGGCAGGGAACTCCTGGAGCAGAGAAGAGACTCTGGGGATGTTTGTGTCAAATCAGTTTGGCCGGGGAACACATGATTTGCAAGCTGGAATGGCTGGGAGCAGTAGTCCATTTCCTAGAACATAGGCTTTAACCTACTAGGCCTCCAGGGAGAGGTTCTGCAGGCCTCGGGCCTAGTAGCAGCGAGTCACCAGAGCCAGTAGAGGGGTTTATTCAGAGTGAGTTCTTCATACCCATTAGAAGAGGATGTGTTATATCCAAATGTAATTACAAGTTGTGCAGGAGGAAACCAAGTGTGCAAGAAGAAGCAAGTTTGGGAAGGTGGTGAAGAGAACTAAGACCATTACTTTTACTGGGTCAAAAGTGATGTTTCTGTCCCTCACACGGTGATGGATGGAGAACTCTTAGCCCACGTACACACGGTCGGAGATTTCCACAACCAAATCCGTCGGATTCTGCCCGTCGGATTTTGTCCGTCAGGTCTTGTCCGAAACTGTTGCATACACACGGTCGGACAAAGTTGGCGAAAAATCCAATCTTTCAGAACATGATGACGTAATTTCGTTACGATGGGACTACGTTCAGGCTAGTAGCCAATAGCTTTGATGTAGGAATTTGATCTGAGCATGCGTGGCACTTGGTCCGATCAAAATGCTCTACACATGATCGGATTAGGTCCGACCGGCCCAGTTGGTCGGGAAATATTTCCAACATCTTGGAAAATTGGGTCCGACGGAGATTCGGACGGAATCAGTCCGATGCATACCACACACAGTCGGATTATCCGACGACACGGTCCGATAGGACACATTCCGACGGATTCTCCGACCGTGTGTGCAAGGCCTTAGTAATAGCAGTCTGCATGGAGATGCAGGAAGCAATAGTCTGCATAGGAGATGCAGGAAGCAATAGTCTGCATAGGAGATGCAGGAAGCAATAGTCTGCATAGGAGATGCAGGAAGCAATAGTCTGCATAGGAGATGCAGAGGGAGTAACAGTCTGCAGGGAGCTGCAGGAGAAGATTTCAGTCAAGTGTTCACATTCAATCTCCAGGCTCTAAATACGATCAAAGTATATTGAAAACTGTAAATAAATTAAATAATTAATTCTATGGGCAGCCCATATCCCAATCCCTATCCAAGTTGTACCCCCAATAAAACAACAAAACAAAGCTCGAAAATGACTGTCTCTGGAAAGGATGCATGAAGTCTGGCAGTAGTTCTAACTACATTTAAAAATAAATAAATTGTGTAACGTTTATTCCTATCACAAGAAATGTAAAGATCCCTTGAAACAGAAAAAAAAAGCATGACAGGGCCTCTTAAATATGAGATCTGGGGGGTCAAAAAGACCTCACATCTCATATATACACTAAAATGCAATAAAAAAGAAAGGCCCTTTAAAGAGGAAGTAAACCCTGATGGGTTTTACTTCCTCTTTTGCTCGCTGCTGCAGCCTGAAAATGAAAAGCATAATAGGCTAGTATGCATCGCATACTAGCCCATTATGTGCCACTTATCTGAAAAAGAATCCAGCAATGCCCCCTGTGTGGGCAGTGTCCATCTTCTGGCCCCTCTTCCTTTCCGGGCCGCGGACTCTGTTATTCGCCAGAGCCGCGTGACATCACTCCCGCGCATGCGCACGGGAGCCGCGACTAACGGTACAGGCTAAAGAACAAAAATATTACAGCGCACACATGCAAAACTAACATTTACCTCCAGCAAGGCTTTTTAAAAAACACCTTTTCAAAAAACATTATCAAAAAATATGGGGATTTGGCCACACCATATTGCCAGGGCCGGATTAACATAGGGGCTATTGGAGCTGCAGCTCCAGGCCCCTTTCTCAAGATAGGCCCATTTGCCCAAAAAAAAAAAAAAAAAAAGATTGACTTCGAGGATTGTAGCTCGGCGATCAGGAGTCACAGAGACCCCACATTTGGGAGGTATGTAGCTAAAGACCCACTCCAGCACTGGTTAAAATATGGGGCTGCCATTATCTATGGTTCCGGAGATACAGGGCTCCTTGTACAGCCTGTCAGAAGCTACATACAGAGCGGTCAGTATAAATACAAGCTGGAACACTCTGCAGCAGACTGAGAGGATGACCTCACAGAGCTTATCATAATTATTTGTATATTACTTATGATAATTAACCCCTTGCCACCCAGGCCCATTCTGAGACTTCTCTCCTACATGTAAAAGTCATCATTTTTTTATGCTAGAAAATTACTCAGAACCCTCAAGCATTATATATTGTTTTAGCAGACACCCTATGGAATAAAATGGTGGTCTTTGCAACTTTTTATGTTACATGATATTTGCGCAGCAATTTTTCAAACTTTTTTTTTTGGAAAGAAACAGTTTCATTCATTAAAAAAACCCACTAAAGTTAGCACTATTAATTGTTGTGTACTAAGCGATACTTTAAATTTTTTTACAGGTTACACGTTTAGAGTTACAGAGGAGGTCTAGTGCTAGAATTATTGCTCTCGTTCTAACGATCGTGGCGTATGTAACCTGTGTGTATCTGGCTCTGATACTAACCAGTACCTACCCAGGGACTGACTAGTATCTCTCCCCAGCCTGTCCCCACACACCCTCTCACCCGCTGACCTGTGAATGGGGCGATCACTCCTGCAGTGTTATTGTGTTCTGCCAGTGAATACAATGATTAGTGTTGCTATCTATAGCTGGCAGCACTGATTGTTTTGGGGAAAACCTGACAGGCTGGTTGTACTCAAGTCGGTTAATAGGTTGACTTGTTTAAAACCAGCTAGCCCATACATAGATCGACTATGGCTGGTCTCTGCTTAATTGGTGTAATTTCAATCCATGTATGGCCCGATTAACCACTACACAGTCCCTAAACAGCCTTTCACAAACCTTTACATTTTTCCTTCCCAGATTACTTCATCCTCCTCTCCTATACATAGTGACCACTGTCATACTCTCCACACTTCTCTCCTATACATAGTGCCCACTGTCATACTCTCCACACTTCTCTCCTATACATAGTGCCCACTGTCATACCCTCCACACTCCTCTCCTGTACATACTACTCACTGTCATACCCTCCATACTCCTCTCCTATACATAGTGCCCACTGTCATACCCTCCACACTTCTCTCCTATACATAGTGCCCACTGTCATACCCTCCACACTCCTCTCCTGTACATAGTACTCACTGTCATACCCTCCATACTCCTCTCCTATACATAGTGCCCAGCGTCCTACCCTCCCTCCACACCCCTCTCCTGTAATTACTGCTTACTGTCCTACTCTCCACACTTCTCTCCTGTACATAGTGCCCACTGTCATACCCTCCACACTCCTGTACATATTGCTCACTGTTATACCCTCCACACTGTTCTCTTATACATAGTGCCCAATGTCATACCCTCTACACTCCTCTGCTGTGCATACTGCCCACTGTCATACCCCTCACACTCCTCTCCTGTACATAGTGCCCACTGTCATACCCTCCACACTCCTGTACATATTGCTCACTGTCATACCCTCCACACTCTTCTCTTATACATAGTGCCCAATGTCATACTCTCTACACTCCTCTGCCGTGCATACTGCCCACTGTCATACCCCTCACACTCCTCTCCTGTACATAGTGCCTTCTGCCATATTCTCTGCACTCCTCATGTACATAGTGCCCACTGTTAGACCCTCCACATTCCTCTCCCTCACCTGCACATACTTCCCACTTTTATACCATCCATACTCCTCCCCTATGCCTCTTACCCACAAAAACTGTTCTTTAAAATTATACTGAATATCCTCAATGTTACCAGCTCTAGAAAGGGCATTTTTGTCAGTTCAACTAAAGGAAATCTCACAGTCCTCATATTTGTTCTGCCCCATTATTAGTAATAATTTAATTTTGTAATTACTATTGTGATGTATAGAGGAACATAGGGGATGTCAGCTACTCTAAATATAGCAATTGTAAAAAAGCGTCCCTGAAAATATTTTTGAAATGTTGACAACTATGCACTTAGGCACTGCCCAAGGGCCACAGGGTCAGTAGGGGGCCCCATGAGAGGCTCATGATATTAAAGCGGTAGTAAACTTTTCTAACATTGCTACTTTTTAGAGGCCCTGGGGTAGGTTATGCCATAATGTACAAGTATGCCCAGCATATTAGCACATTAGGGTACACTTAAATTGTCAGACTGAGCCCTCCAGTGCTGTGCTGTGATCAACCCGGCGGGGCCTGGGCACTAACATCTTCACCCCGGTTTCTGTGCCTTCAGTCACTTGCCTTGGCCAGGCTGCATTGATGTCATTCCCACACATGCTCACATCCTCTTTCTCTCACCCCCCCCCCCCCCTTTCTCTCTCATCCTCGATCCCTTACCCCTCACACCTCTTTCATCCCCTTTCTCTCTCTCTCATCCTCCCTCTCTCTCTTTAATTTAATTTGTTATAACAAAAAAATGTTTGCATTTTTATTTACTTATTGTTTATAAAAGGCCCTACCAAAATCCTCAGCACCAGGCCCATGATGTTCTTAATCTGGCCCTGCATATTGCTATATGGTGCTTAAGCCCACTTACTGCGACAAAGTACCCCATGATTAATGGGTCCTACACTATCCATAGACTGGGAGATCACTTCTCTGAACCATGGGAGCCATACACTCCTCTATATGGGAGAACATGAGGTCTCCACCATGACACAGGTTGTCACTAATGAAAGGTACTTACTGAGGGAGTGGGGTGCTCCACCCAACAGGATTTGGTCAGAATCCATACAATAGACAAACAAGATATTTGGGGGGCACACCCTAAAAAAATGCATAAAGATGGTGCTGCCATAAGACCATACAACAGAGCAAAAATATTACAGCGCACACGTGCAAAACTAACATTTACCTCCAGCAAGGCTTTTTAAAAACACCTAGACCAGTGATGGCGAACCTTGGCACCCCAGATGTTTTGGAACTACATTTCCCATGATGCTCCACTACGATGTAGAGTGCAGGAGCATCATGGGAAATGTAGTTCCAAAACATCTGGGGTGCCAAGGTTCGCCATCACTGGCCTAGACATTTTCAAAAAACATTATGAAAAAATATGGGGATTTGGTCACACCATATTGCTATATGATGCTTAAGCCCACTTACTGCGACAAAGTACCCCATGATTAGTGGGTCCTACACTATCCATAGACTAGGAGATCCTGCTTCTCTGAACCATGGGAGCCATACACTCCTCTATATGGGAGGAACGGTACAGGCTAGGGAAGAAACGGCACTTCGTTTAGTTTCTTCCCCGTGCATGCGCCGTAGGACTTTTTTGCGGACTCCAAGTGAAATATCTCCTAAACGGCGCACGTTTAGGAGATATTTCCACTACCTATAGGATAGGCTTACCTGTAGGTAGAAGTCCAAAAAGTGGGTTTACAACCACTTTAAGAGCTATGGGCGGAGGTGACTTTTTGACGTCACTTTCGCACTGCAATGACATGGACACGGGTGGGGACCCCTTCACTCGTCTCCATGTCAGGACAGGAGAAGAATGCGATTACTTCCGCCGCTGACGACAGCTCCGGTAAGCGGCAGAGGACACTGGAGCGAGGTGGGAGTGGGGGTCCCTCTCCTGTCGCCGATAAAAGTGATCTTGCTGCGAATCTGCAGAGACCACTTTTATCTTGAAGAAGACCGCCCGCTGAAGAAGAGAATACCGGGGTTATGGCAGCTAGCTGCTGCTATAACAATATCCTCTTTCAAAAATACCAACGTATAATGGCGGTGGGCGGTCCGGATGTTGTTAAGGAATTTATTTAAATTAACATGTTTATGCATTTATCTTGAAAACAGAATTCTATTGCATTACACAGCAATCGCATACAATTACAGTGTGACATTATTTTTACCAGCGCAAAGTTTCTTAACCAAGTCATCAATGACAACAGAATTATGGTTTCCCTTGCCTGTCAGTGAAGGAAATAAACATATGAATGGTTTGTTACAGTCACTGACATGCTATGCACTGACCTTGTCCTTCCTGCAGAACATACCATTTGGCTCTCATGCTCAAAAATTTACAGTCATTTTTTTTCCCGTCTAGATAAGAAGCAGATGGGAATTTGCAATGCAATAACTTTGTTACACATCTGGAATTTTTAAAAAGTAAAAGAATTTATATACTAGTAATTTAAATTATTACGACATCTGGAGGGATTTACTAAAACTAGAGCTCTCAGAATCTTAGCTGTGCATGTTAGTCAATCAGCTGCTAACTTTAGCTTGTTCAAGTAACCACTTCATGCCCAGACGATTTTACCTCCTTCCTGACCAGAGCACTTTTTGCGATTCGGCACTGCGTCGCTTTAACTGACAATTGCGCGGCCGTGTGACGTGGCTCCCAAACAAAATTGACTTCCTTTTTTTCCTACAAATAGAGCTTTCTTTTGGTGGTATTTGATCACCTCTGCGGTTTTTATTTGTTGCGCTATAAACAAAAAAAGAGTGACAATTTTAAAAAAGAAAAACACTTTTTTTTTACTTTTCGCTATAATAAATATCGCCCAAAAATATATAAAAAAACTATTTTTTTCCTCAGTTTAGGCCGATTCGTATTCTTCTACATATTTTTGGTAAAAAAAAAAAAAAAAATTGCAATTAGCGATTATTGATTGGTTTGCACAAAAGTTATAGCGTTTACAAAATAGGGGATCGTTTTTTGGCATTTCTATTCATTTTGTTTTTTTTTTAAACGGCAGCGATCAGCTTTTGGTGGCGATCAGATTTTTATTGTGACTGAAACATTATGGCAGACACATCAAACATTTTTGACACATTTTTGGGACCATTGGCATTTATACAGCAATCAGTGCAATACAAATGCACTGATTCCTGTGCAAATGACACTAGCAGTGAAGGGGTTAACCACTAGGGGGCAGTGTAGGGGTTAAGTGTGTCCTAGTGGCGTGTTTCTAACGGTGGGGGGCGTGGCTACGTGTGACACATCACTGATCTCTGCTCTGATCACAGGGAGCAGAGATCAGTGACACTGTCACTAGGCAGAACGGGGAGATGCTTGTTTACATTAGCATCTCCCTGTTCTTCCTCCCCGTGAGGCGATCGCGGGTATCCCCGCGGCGATTGAGTCTGCGGGACCCGTGACTTGACTCACGGAGATTGCACTGGCCGCCCCTTAAAGGGCAACGTACAGGTATGTGATTCTGCCTGTACGAGCCCTTCTGTCGAAGTATATCGGCGTGAGGTGGTCGGCAAGCGGTTACGTTTTGAAAATAAAACCTGGAAGTGGATTGGTTTCTATGCTGGGCTGCACCAGATTTTGCACACTCCAGTTTTAGTACATCTCCCCCATACTGTATAGTGAACTAGTAGTAGCAGTAACAATTTTTTAAGGACTGGCTAAATCCATGACTGTAATTCTTTTAAGAGAATTGATCATTGTATTTATAATAAATCTCTTAATTTCCTTATAGTATGCTCCAAACCCCTCTAAATGATGGACTCTTTGAAGATAGATGGATTGTATTTTCTGCTCCCACCTTACAAAACTTTAAGCACGGATGTTTTTCCCTAAGTGAAGACATGATATATGCAGAAGATATCTGCATACCCAATACATATTTTTCCTAATGTACACTAAATGGACAAAACTATGTGATCTCCCTTCAAATGATCTATTTCAGGTGTCTCCAGTGAACGGTACTGGTAATACTGCAGCATACAAATCATTTTAGACAATTGTGTTCTTCCAACTTTGTGGTAACAGTTTGGTGAATGCCCCTTTCTGTTCCAGTATGCCTGTGCCCCTGTGTACAAAGTCAACTCCATGGTTTCATGAGTTTGGTGTGGAGGACCTCGAGTATCCTGCTGCACAGAGCCCTGACCTCAACCCTACTGAAGACCTCTAGGATTAATTGGATTGTGAGCCAGGTCTTCTTATACAACATCTGTACCTGACCTCACAAATTGACACAAATTCCCACAGACACCCTCTAAATATGTTGTAGATCATTTTGTTCTTTCACCCTTGTGGTAACAGTTTGGTAAATGCCCCTTTCTGTTCCATGTTCCGGTATGACCGTACCCCTGTGTACAAAGCCAAACTCCATAAAGACATTGTGTGTTAAGTTTGGTGTGGAGGAACTCAAGTGTCCTATACAGAGCCCTGACCTCATTTCTACTGAACACTTTTCGATTGAGTTGGAAGGCCAGTTGTGAACACTAGGTCTTATTGTACAGCGCCACAAATGTTCATTTGGCTGAATAGGCAATAAAACACTCCAAATTCTTGTAGAAATCCTTTACAGAAGAGTGGAAGTCATTATTATTATTATTATACACAATTTATATAGCGCCAACTGTTTACGTAGCGCTTTACAATGTATAGGGGGAACAACACAATTACAGTACAGTTCAATACAAAAGGTACAGGAGGGCCTTGCTCGTAGAGCTTACATTCTAAAGGGAGGGGGTGGTGGTGCAAAAGGTAATAGCTTCAGAGAATGATTTGATGAGAGTGGCTCAGGGACAGTTAGGTGGGTGTGGGATAGACTTCCCGAATAAATGAGTTTTCAGGGATCTCCTAAAGGTGGACAGGGTAGGGGCTGATCGGATATACTGGGGCAGGGAGTTCCAGAGGATGGGAGAGGCTCTGGAGAAGTCTTGAAGGTGAGAATGAGAGGAGGTAACAAGGGAGCTAGAGAGCAGGAGGTTCTGGGAGGAGCGGAGGGGACGATTTGAGCAATATCTGCAGATGAGGTTGGTGATATAGATGGGGGCGATGTTGTGTAAGGCCTTGTATGTTATGGTTAGCATTTAGAATTTTACACGGTGGGGTAGGGGGAGCCAGTGAAGGGATTGGCAGAGAGGAGCAGCAGTCATGGATCAGCTGGTGAAGTGTATTAGTCTAGCAGCAGAATTCATAATTGACTGAAGGGGGGAGGAGCCGGCGTAAGGGTCGGCCATTAAGGAGAGAGTTGCAGTAGTCAAGGTGGGAAATAATCAAGGATTGAATAGTTGCTTTGTGGTGTCATTAGTCAGGAAGGGTCGAATTCTGGTGATGTTGTGGAGGTGAAGGCGGCGGGATTTAGCCAGTGATTGGATATGGGGGCTGAAGGAGAGGTCAGAGTCAAGGATTACACCCAGGACCCTGGCATGTGTGGAGGGGCCAATGGTTGTGTTGTATATTAATGGTGAAGTCACGGGGGGGGGGGGGGACTGTGAAGGAGGAAATATAAGAAGCTCAGTTTTAGAAAGATTGAGTTTGAGAAAGTGGTGTGACATCCATACCGATATGTCATTCAGTAAGTTTGAGACCCGTGAGGAGATTATAGCTACAAAGGGAGGCCAAATCCATACTAATAGCCATGGTTTTGGAATAGGATATTCAATGTGTACATATAGGTAAAATAATCAGGTTTTCACAAACTTTTAGCCATATTGGTGATATTTCTGTATGGATTGTTTTTGCAATTGCATAAAATACAATTTCCATAACATTAAACATCACGGAATTAAAACCTTGCACGTACAAAGTGGAAATAAATAAAGTAAAAATAAGACATTATGCACACTGCTGCCATATAGTCAAAAATGGTTTCTCTAGAATTCAAGTGATTCCATACCTGTCAATGTAACAGGATTTCCTAAAAAACATACTAAAATCTCCCAATAAAAAAGTGTGTGGCCTTATATAACTATGTGTGGTCTGGTTATTTATTAGGTTCTTCTGATTGCTGATATAAAGGTCCAACACTGCTAATTTTACCTGTCTGTACAATGGCAGATGCTCCACTAGAAGGGACAGTACAACGAAAAAATAAATAAAAAAAAGTATATTTGCATATTAATCAAGTCACTTTATTTTACCTGAATATCAATTAAAAATACTTTAGATAGGATCCAAAGTTTATAGCCCGCAGATTTCAATTAATTCTTCAATTAGGCTATCGGGTCCCAATGAACCACAATCTCACTTTAGGGGTACATAGAGGGGTACATAAAGGCAACACCACTGTGCAGTGCACTACTTCAGGAAATTACCCCTTTTTCTTAAATAAAATGTTATAAGTTGTAATTATTACTATAACATTATAATGATAGGACTTTTATATCCTCAAGTACAATGCAAGGCTAATAGCAAGGCATCTATGATAAGCTGCAGTAACTCAGCAGACTTGGCATAAAGGTGCTTGTAAACTAATCCATCATGTCCTGCTAGCTGAGCTTACTTCCAGGGACATTCCCTCAGCTCCCTCTGTATAACTGCTCACACCACCATCTTCCAGGCAGACGTGATCTCGAGGATCAGGCACATCCCCACTCAAGCAGCAGAAGCCAGGAGGCTCCTGCACACTCAAGCAGAAGCCTGCAGGAGAAAGGCCAGAAAACTGCTGGGGGAGGTACAGGGAGCGGAGAGTCCAGTGGTGCCGATGTCTGTGCAATGGGCAGAGTGGGCAGCCGTGGACCCTGCAAGGACCACCATGGACATCAGTGTCAGTGTACAGACACCTTGCCCCCTAGTGGTGTGCATCTTCACTGGTCTCACGATTCAGTTTGATTGCGATTATCCTTTCCACGATTCGATTTGATTCGATTTCGTGATGCATCACTATGCATCACAATTACAGTGCATGGTTAAAAACTTTTTATCTGAAAATTCAAGCAGATGGATGATGGGATCAGGCAGACGGATGGTGGGATCGGAGGCAGACGGATGGTGGGATCAGAGGCAGAGGGATGGTGGGATCAGAGGCAGAGGGATGGTGGGATCAGAGGCAGACGGATGGTGGGATCGAAGGCAAACGGATGGTGGCATCAGAGGCAGAGGGATAGAGGGTATTAGGCAGATGGAGGGTGGTATCAGAGGCAGAGGGGTGTTGGGATCGAGGGCAGAGGGATCCAGCAGATGGATGGTGGGAACAGAGGCAGACGGATGGTGGGATCGGAGGCAGGCGGATGGTGGGATCGGAGGCAGATGGATTAGGCAGACGGATGGTGGGATTGGAGGCAGAGGGGTGATAGGATCGAAGGCAGATGGATCAGGCAGACGGATGGTGGGATCGGAGGCAGATGGATTAGGCAGACGGATGGTGGGATCGGAGGCAGATGGATCAGGCAGATGGATGGTGGGATCAGAGGCAGACGGATGGTGGGATCGGAGGCAGGCGGATGGTGGGATCGGAGGCAGATGGATTAGGCAGACGGATGGTGGGATTGGAGGCAGAGGGGTGATAGGATCGGAGGCAGATGGATCAGGCAGACGGATGGTGGGATCGGAGGCAGATGGATCAGGCAGATGGATGGTGGGATCAGAGGCAGACGGGTGGTGGGATCGGAGGCAGGCGGATGGTGGGATCGGAGGCAGATGGATTAGGCAGATGGATGGTGGGATTGGAGGCAGAGGGGTGATAGGATCGAAGGCAGATGGATCAGGCAGACGGATGGTGGGATCGGAGGCAGATGGATCAGGCAGACGGATGGTGGGATCGGAGGCAGACGGATGGTGGGATCGGAGGCAGACGGAGACGGATGGTGGGATCGGAGGCAGACGGATGGTGGGAACCGAGGCAGATGGATGGTGGGATCAGGTAGATGGATGGTGGGATCAGTGACACTGGCACTCAGGGCACAGGCATTCACATAGTAGAAAAACACACTGCTGCCAGGAGGACAGATGTGATGGACAAACAGAATACAGTGAACTTCACAGATCTCTCAGTGCTGAGAGTTCAGCTCTTCCCTGTTGCAGATTCCAGCACTCTAGGAGTTAACATAGTGGAATGTGTGAATGGGAAGGCAGAGCTGAACTCTCCCATGGGGTCAGTACAAGTTGTATGCAGAGCACACTTATACTCTATGTACTCTGCTCACTACTGTTAAACAAACTGTGCCTTATCAAATTACCTCTTATTGTACATTAAAGAGGAAGTAAACCCTCTCTAAAAAAAAAAAAAACAACAACAAAAAAACACCCTGCAAGACAAAGGCATAATGAGCTAGTATGAATAGCATAGCTCATTATGAATTACTTACCTGAGATCGAAGCCCCTGCAACGGTCCTTGGTCACCTCCTCTGTCGCCCCGCCATGATACCCGGAGTGACTTCCATGTATCGCGTCTCTGGCGCTGTGACTGGCCGGAGCCGCAATGACGTCACTCCCGCACATGCGCGCAGGAGCCATCAGTGACGGCACGATCCCATTCATTAAACGGCACACTCAGTGCGCCTGCGCCGTTGTCTGCGACACGCTTGCGTCATAAGTATCGGTGCCGTCTTTCTTGCAAATATCTCCTTAACCGTGTAGGTTTTGGAGATATTCCTTGCACCTACAGGTAAGCCTTAATCTAGGCTTAACTGTAGGTCAAAGTGGTCTGTAAGGGGTACCAACCACTTTAAGTGCCCCTCTGTAAATGCCTTTTAAAAAATATGTAGCTATTTAACCACTTCAATACCGGGTACATATACACCTTCCTGCCCAGGCCAATTTTCAGTTTTCAGCGCTGTCGCAAATTGAATGACAATTGCGCAGTCATACAACACTGTACCCAAACACATTTTTTATCATTTTGTTCCCACAAATAGAGCTTAATTTTGTTGGTATTTGAGCACCTCTGTGGTTTTTATTTTTTGCACAACAAATAAAAAAAAGGCCGAAAATTTTGAAAAAAAACAAGGTTTTTCTTTATTTTTGTTAACATTTTTTGTAAATAAGTACATTTCCTTCTTCAATGAAGGGCACTGATATGGCTGCACTGATGGGAACTGATAAGGCGGCACTGATGGGCACCGATGAGGTGCCACCAATGAGGTGGCACTGATGGGCACTGATAGGTGGCATTGATGGGCACTCATAGGCGGCACTGAAGGGCACATGTAGGCGGCACTGATGGGTACTTATGGGTGGCACTGATGGGTACTTATGGGTGGCACTGATAGGTGTCACTGATGGACACTGATGTGTGGCACTGCTGGGAATCACTGATGTCACATGTTATATAATGGTGCCAGTCAGCACCCATCTGTGGGGACTGATTGGCACATATTGGGCATAATATGCACATGTGGATGGCCATGGGGTTCATACCTGGCCATCCACATGTTGCCCCCTTCCCTGGTGGTCCTGGTGGCTTCCCTGGTGGTCTAGTGTGGGCATCCAAGGGGGGACTGTGCGGATAAACAATCAGCGCAGCCCCCTGTCAGGAGAGCCGCCGATCGGCTCTCCTCTACATGCGTCTGCCAGGCGCGAGTGAAGAAAAGCCGATCAATGGCTTTTCCTGTTGACATCATGATCAGCCTCCGTCGGAGGCTCTTTACCAAGATCGGCATATCGGTGTGTCAGACTGACACGCCGCACCACCGATCGCCGCGATGACGCCCAGTCAGGATAACTGAACCACCGCCCGGCTGTCATTTTGCTATAGGCCGGGCGGGAAGTGGTTAAATACCGCATATTTCAGACTGTTCCTTGGCGCAAATGTAGCTCAGACCCGGCTGGCCACTTGCTGCTCTCCTCTCGGCTCACATCAGCGGAGGATTCTCAGCCACGCCCACTGTAGCTGTTAGATGGAGAGAGGAGAGCTGTGCACTGGGCAGTCACGTGAGCGCCGGGGAACAGTCTGAAATATGCTTTATATCGCTACATATTTTTAAAAAAAGTATGTACATTTGAACAGTGGGGCACTTAATGTATTATAACAGGGGATTTGTTAAGACACAGTTATTTTTTAAACATGTGGAGTATGATGGGGGCGCTTCTCCCAGGAGGGGTGGGGCAACCCAGGATGACGTTACCCGGAAATCGATTATCCCGGTCGCAGCATCGATGCCGCATCGTGGACACCCGAATCCCGATTGCTATGATTATATTCAACACCCCTACTGCCCATCGCACTGGGCTCTTTTCCAGTGGGGCCGCACATTTGCATATCTCCCAGCAAAGAGACTGGGGTCTCACTGAGAGTCCAGGACCCTGTACTGGCAATCAAGACCCGGAACTCCCGATTGCGGGTCACCTGATTGCTGTGATAGCCTCTGATAGGCTATCACAGTATTCAGTCACTGTGAAGCCCACCCCTGTGTTTTTTATTTCTGTGAATAGAGGAGAGAGATAAATTGGGGTTTACTAAAGGCAAATAGACTGTACACGGAAGAGAGCATCTGCTAAATTACTAAGCTCTGGAGCAACTGCTCTTGCACAGTGCAACAGTCTATTTGCCTTTAGTAAGGCCCCTTTCACACTGGGGAGGTGCAGGCGTCGGCCGGTAAAGCGGCGCTATTTTTAATGGCGTTTTAGCGACGGTCTACGAAGAAGGGTTAAAATCGCCCGCAAAGCCCCGCTGCAGCGGCGCTTTGCCGGCGGTATAGCCGCACTGTCCCATTGATTTCAATGGGTAGGAGCGGTTTATTCCTTTCAACGCTCCAAAGATGCGGCTAGCAGGACTTTTTTCACCGTCCTGCTAGCGCACCGCTCCAGTGTGAAAGCGGCCATTTTTTTCAGCCGCTACACAGGCGCTATTTTTAGCGCTGTAGTGCCTGAAAACCACCCCAGTGTGAAATGGGCCTAAAGCAGAGTGTGTGTAAAACAAAAAAAATTACAATAATTACAAACAAAAATAAAAAAAATACAAAAAAAAAAAACTTAGATCACGGGGTCAAAGGTCATGGTCAGTATTTCTTTTGGACAGGATGTTTTCTTTAAATCAGTATCAGTGTGTTTTAGGAAGAAATAAAAAAAAAAAAGAAAATGTGCACTATTGTGTCAGGGCTGTACTACGGGTATAAACAAAAAAATAACATACACATAGGGTGTATCACTGCAATAGTCAGGAGCAGGAGAATTTATATTGGGTTGTTTGGTGAAAGGTTATGGTAGTAGCAAGAAATATACAGCTAACTTTAAAAAAACATTTTTTTTACTATTTTGGGCCTATTTTTCTTTGATAAACAAAAAATCATAAAGGTATCCATTACCATTTACCACCAATTTGTCCTGGAAAAAAAAAAGCGGTATAATCCACCTGGACACCTGGAAGTAGTTCTGATGATATGTACAGTTTTACACATGTCAAAGTTGCAAAATTGTGCTTAGGCGTTAAGATTTGTTTTACCCTTAGGCACGAAGGGGTTAAAGTTCATGTAAAGCTACATCTCTATCTAAGACGGCCTTGTCTACAGGTGACAACGCTACTTTGCGATTTTACTACAGAACCAACAGCTGTCACCCTGTTATAGCAAGAGGAAAGTTAAAAGATCTACTGAAAGACTTAACAGATAATAAAACTACGTTACGGTGGACTCAGAAAAACAAAAACTGCCGTGGTAATGCTAGTGACAGAAGGCTCCATATAAAATATGTTATTTTTTTTATTTTACCCCGAGTTCCACTTTAATTTCTAAAATTGTATAACATTTTTTTTCTGGCATGAAGTAGCTGTGGCCTCCATTAGAAATAATACAGCTTTAAGATGTATTTAAAGCGGTTCTTCACCCTAAAGGGAAAGTTCCGCTAATCTGATCCCTCCCCCCCTCCGGTACCACAATCGGCACCTTTCAGGGGGGAGGGGGGTGCAGTTACCTGGATAATCCAGGTATCTGCACCCACTTCCGGACAGACCACCGCAGACCCCCGCAGACGATTCCTCCCCCCCCCCCCCCCCGTTGTGTTCTGGGAAACACACAGTTCCCAGGACACAGCGGGGGACCAGAAGAGACGTGCAGCACGACTCGCGCATGCGCAGTAGGGAACCGGGCAGTGAAGCCGCAATGCTTCATTTCCCGATTCCCTGACAGAGGATGGTGGCGGGGGCAGCAGCGAGACGAGCGATTGCTCGTCATCTGCCGCCGACATCGCTGGACCCTGGGACAGGTAAGTGTGATTTTATTAAAAGTCAGCAGCTGCAATATTAGTAGCTGCTGGCTTTTAATTTTTTTTTTTTTACGTGCAGAACCACTTTAATTGTATTACTTGAGATTGTTATAATTGCAATAAACATTTGAAACTGAAACTACCTTGTGATAGTTCATTCTGAGTCTCGGGACATCGGGGTAAAGTACACTGCTATGTCGCAAAGCTTCAGCTCGGCAGACATGACTATTTTCGGAATAATTCTTCTCCTCTCTCTCTACACCAGACTTGTAAGTGGTTGTCCATTAACTGAGTTCTGCGAAGGAATAGGCACCTTCATTAAATCGTAGGGTTGATATCTTAGAATTACATGAAGATGAGCTTGGTCTTCTACCTAATATATGGGAAGGGGGGGGGGGGGGGTGCAACAGTCCTTAATCATTTATCTTCCAATGGTAATACAAATGGTATGGAAGGCTTTCCCCAATTTTATCCTGGGTGTCTTCACAACTCCCAGAGCAGTTCCAAGCATGAGTAGGAAAACTGTATGGCTGAAATTCAGAGACATTGACCCTAATTTACTAAAGAAGTAGTGCAAGTTCCCTTTCAAAGTGAGTTTTCATATATTTTAGTGAATAAGGTGAAACATAGTGAACATCTACATTGCAAATGTAGAACCCTCTAGAATAGGTTACTATAGAGGCTCAGGTAAATCTAGTTTTTCTTGGCTCCCCTGTATACATTAAGAGCAGTATGTGATTATTTTTGGCTGCTTTGGGTCTCACTGGCTGTAGGCTCGACTACTTCCTCTGCTTTCTAGTGGATTTTGGAAGGTAGTGAACTGGAAAGGGCACACCGTTGGTCTGAATAATTATGTGGTCTCTGCAGGCCTTTTTTTCAGCAGGAACTAGGGGGAACTTCCACCATTTGTGGCTCAGGTCTTCTGCTCACCACTATCACTTGGTAACACTGAAGTCCAGCTTCTACATTTACAAGTGATAGCTTATCTCCCAGTATCTCCCACAGGTCAGATCTCCTGTGCAGATCCCATTAAGTGCTGGACAGGGACAAGGGAGATACGGAACAGGTGCCCAGGGTTCAGTGCAGTCATGGGCAGAGAGGGTGTGCGGTAGGCTGCACCCTCTGTGGGCTCCATTTTGTCCCTGGTGACCAGTTTTTGATGCTCCTACTGCATGATCTCCCTTGCAAGTGACTATAGTATAGTATGCTGGGAGGTACTACAGCCAGATAGGTGTTTCAGATTAATATTGCAACAAAGGTAAGGCATGTGACAGATGGTGGAGCTTTTAAGGAGGGGGGAGAAGATGAGGGCACTGGAGGGAGGGGGTTTTATGCAAAGGAAAGAGCTACTATTTGATGCCATTTGGCAGGTATGTGTTTGTGGCGGACATGGTTGAGTTCTCAGCCAATCTCTGGGGGAGAATGCTCAAAAAATTGCTTGGGAAGCAGCAGGGTACTTGTCCAGGAAGATCCCAGCCTGAAGGGCTGCTGCCCTCCTAGGCAGTGGAGCTGAAGTATGCAGGAGTTCATCAAGGTCCCAGCTCCGTGGTAGCTGGGTGGGGAGAAACTGGAAAAATTTGGAGTCAAATCAAGGCGGTTCACTAGGGAATAGGATACACAAAGAATACCCAATCATGTGCTAGTTACATTTTTTTTTTTTTTGAAACAGGATTTTTTTGGCTTACACATGATCAGATGATTGTAGCCAGAATATCTTCACTGCATTCACTAAGCTAAGTAAAAAAATTCCCTTTGAAATGAGAAAAATCACTTTGCTAACGAGAATATGCTTTGCAGTGGATTTCATAGTTAAATAAAAATTTTAGCACGCTTAAAGTGGTTGTAAACCCTTACAACCAACTTTGACCTATAGGTAAGCCTAGATTAAGGCTTACCTGTAGGTCCAAGAAATATCTCCTAAACCTACACAGTTTATGAGATATTTGCCGAAAGACAGGCACCGCTGTCTACGGCGCCGTAGACAGCGGCGCGCAGGTGCACTGAGCGTGCCGCTGTCAACGGTGATATGCCGCGAGTGGCGGCTCCTGTGCGCATGCGCGGGAGTGACGGCTTCGCCGAATGACAGCAGCGGAGCAGCGAGACCCACCGAGAAGATGGATGCTCCGGACTACAGGGGACAGCGGTGACTTCGCTGGCTCCTGTGTCAGGTAAGAGACACATAATGGACTACTATGCAATGCATAGTAGCCCATTATGCTTTACCTTTGCAGGGAATCAAAGAGGAAGTAAACCCATTACGGTTTACTTCCTCTTTAACCTATATTAACCACCTATACTTTAATAAAACAAAAATCCATTCACATCAAAAATCAAAGAATTGTAAACAAAACTATTGAAATAGTTTAATAATCATCATTTTTTTTATATGAATGCATTTCTGTTTATGTATTAAAGTATAGGGGATTAATAGAGGTTAAGCACGCAAAAAATATACCTTTCTGTCATTCAATGCCTGTGCATTGAAAAAACACAAACACAGTACAATTAAACCATTTTGCAGATATCTAATAACTGACCATAAATTTCACTTTGTTTTGCCTCATTCATGAAGATAAGGGAAAATTCACTTTAACTTCCACGTTACCCAATAAACCCAATAGACTGTAGAAGAATTACAGAATGAGCATCAGTCCATGTCCGAGGACAGAGAAAGACATATGCTTCCAGATACATGTATCCAGTGAAGAGTACTGGTAATACCGTACCATACAAAGACAGTTTAGACAATTATGTTTTTTGCAATTGTTTGGTGAAGACCCTTTTCTGTTCCAACATGACTGTGCCCCTGTGTACAAAGCCAACTCCATAAAAACATGGTTTGATGATTTTGGTGTGAAAGAACGTGAGTGGTCTGCAAAGAGACCTGACCTCAACCCTACTGAACACCTTTGGTATGAATTGGAACACCAATTGTGAGCCAAGTCTTCTCAGCCAACGTCAGTACCTGACCTCACAAATGTTCTTTTGTCTGAATGGGCACAAATTTCCACAGACATCCTCTAAGATCTTGTGGAAGGCCTTCCCAGAAGAGTGGAGGCGGGATAGCTGCAAAATGGGGCCCACAACAATAGACATATTTTTATGGCTATGTTCTCGGAAAAGGCTAACCCTGACTTTTTGTCCTGCTGAAAAGCAACATGAAGAAAAGAAAAAAACTTTGCCCACAGTGAAACAGACAGACATAGTAAACCAGTAGAGGGTCCTATTGGGTTATGTACTCCATCCAAACCAAAGTTAAATGTTTGTGCTTTAATTCAATGTGTTTTTTTTTTTTTTACAGTTTCTTTATTGGAGGTGACAGCCCCTGCCGCTCAAACAGCTATATTATTCCAGTCTTTTATTTTGCCATGTACCTTCCATATGGATACTCTTTCTGCGAACCAGCAATACCTATCAATAATCTGGTACTTTGGAGGAAAAGAGCTGCTGAAAACAGACAACAAGGAGAAAGTGATCACAAAGGGGGTGTCTTTCGATGAGAAGGCGGCCATAAAGGGTAATGCATCGCTGACCATTCACAACGTAACCATTGCCAACCACCGGACTTACAAATGTTTAGTCATCCACAGCCCATACCAACAGTTTAGGGAGATCCAGCTGACTGTTTATGGTAAGAACAGACAGGATTTTTAGTTATTTATTTATTACAGGTAATTATATAGCACTGTCAATTTACGTAGCTGTTCCTCTCGGTTTCTTGAGTCACCATATGTAGCGCTAACCCTATAGGGGCTGCTAGTATTAATTTGGTTCTTCCCCAAAAGTGCAGAAGCAGCCTGTCTACCCAAGCACCAGTCCATTCATTCTAGCTCCAATAAACAGTCTAGGGGTTGTCTTTTTATACTTGAAACAGAGAGAGCAAAATTATTTTCCACTGATTTTCCACCTGAAGCCAGTACCAGACTACACATTTTGCCATCTTCCCTACCACAAATCTTTCAAAATTAGATAAACTGTACACGGGTCTCAAAGTAAATGGGTTTTGTCTAAGCCCTTGTACACACGGTCGGACATTCTGACAACCAAATCCCTTGGATTTTGTCCGACGGATTTTGTCCGAAACTGTTGCATACACACAGTCGGACAAAGTTGTCGGAAAATCTGATCGTTCAGAACGTGATGACGTAATTTCGGTACGATGGGACTATGTTCAGGCTAGTAGCCAATAGCTTTGGTCTCGGAATTTGATCTGAGCATGCGTGGCACTTTGTCCGATCGGAATTCTCTAAACACAATCGGACAAAGTCCGATTGGATCATGTTGTTGGAAAATTTTATAGCCCAGCTGGAAAACTTGGTCCGTTGGATATTCCGACGGAAACAGTCGGATGGAGCCCACACATGGTCGGATTATCCAACAACACGGTCCTATCGGACATTGTCCATCGGAATGTCCGACCGTGTTTACAAGGGCTAACAGGTATTTTGTGTAATGCTGCCTAGAGATCAGGGTTCACAATACTTGCTAAACTCTTCTCAGCATATGAGTTCCTCCATAACCAATTCAACTTCAATAACAATATCTGTGTTACCTACAGCCAGACCTCTACTCTCCATCCTCAGCAAGAGCATCCAGAGAAATAAAGAGAATGCCCTGACCTGTATGGCCATCGGGTTCTTCCCTCCTGATATCAGGATAACGTGGTACAGAGATGGAGAAGTCTTGAAGAATCAGTTTATGGGAAAACTTAATAAATACAAAGATAGAACCTACCAAGTGAAGAGCTCCACGATAATCACACTAAGTGATGATGATCAGAATAAAACGTTTACATGTACAATTCAACATGTTTCCCTACCAGAAGCTATACAGGAGGACTTCCAGGTTATCTATGAAGGTATAAATTATTATTAGCTCTTTGATATATTTATGTAACAATGTAAACATGGAGGATGTCTGACTTTTCCCTTTAATCACTTCTCATTTAACTTTCATAGAAACATCATCTACTGAGCCCATAGTTGTTGGTGTTGTCCTCCTGGCTTTGATAGCAACTGCGATTGGTATCTTTTTCTGGAATCAAACTTACAGGGGAGCAGGTGAGACAAACAATTGATTATCTTTTTATATCCTGGAACAGTAATTTACTATAACTTATACTAAATACAAAGACCTGGACTGTGGCAGCCATACCCAAAGAAGACGAGCAGAAGGCAAAAGACTAGTCACCATTTTTGTCTCCTTCAGCTGAACTCTTCCAAGTTACTGACCAGTCATGCAATGTTCTGCACTGTGTCTCTGTATGGAGGTGACCACCTTGGTAGAAGCAGGGCTTTGCTTCCTCATGTCAAAGCTGCCCCCCGATAACTGGTGGATTGAAGAATGATGAGTTAATGATGAAGGCAAATAGATAAAGCAAAAGCGGGGGGATCCTTGCACTGCCAGTCACCAATTACAGCTTCCTCTTCATTAAGGAGTACAGAGAGCAGCACTGTAGTGGTGGCATCACCAAATCTCATTCTAAACCTCCTGAAACCAGCAGTAATGTCATTTATAAAATGAATACTTTGAATAGCTTTCGAATGGCAACAAATAATTTGCTTTAAAGCCTTAGTTCTTATACTGCAGAAATTAAGGAGACCTGCAGGTGATGTATGACACAGTTAGCCAGATTAGGAACCACGGCTGCATATATGATTATCATATAGGCTCCATCTCATAATTGCATAATTATTTAATTTCCCCTTACTGACTAAATTTACTAAAGCAATATAACCCAAAACTTTGAATAGTAGACATCATAACGTCCCACTAGCATGGACATATGTGGGATAGGAAGCCGCTCAAAACTGATCAAGTGCTGACACAGTGCTTCAGATGTGTATATGGCTGTCTATGGCCTCAGCCAGCACTGCTCCGGCCATGCCCCTTAATATGTTTTGCCCCACCTACCAGGGCTTGGTCACAGAGGACTTCTAGAAACTTGGAGAAGATTCTAGAAGAATGGGAATGGAGGTGAGGAGGAACTGCCTGGAGTATGCATGGGGGCTCTTATTAATCCCAAAGAGATGGTTTGGCAGGGGGCTGGCCCCATTAAATACTTAGGGACAGCCCAGCAGGGGCAGTGAAGTTTGGGTGGAAGCTGTAGATGGAGTGCTAGGAAGCTATTGGAGACCCTTGAGGGTAGCCCCCTAGTCTGGGGGGTGACCTTGGGTCTGGGAGCTCTAACGCAGGAGGGATCCCCTGATAACCCAAGGGGGAGCCCTTCCAGTGGCATGGGAGCAGGTGTGAGGACAGCGGGAGCCAGTGAGCACATCTGGGAGACCTCCAGGGAGGAAGACAGCCGGCTGGTTGGTGAGTGAGACAGTCAGGAGAACTGAGAGACAGCCCGAGAGGACTGGGTGAGAGCAATCTGAGATGGATGCAGAGTCAGTTGGGGAGGACTGCGGAAGTTTAGCCAGGAGTCTCAGTGAAAGGGGCAGATGCAGCCAGGTGGGCTGACAGTGCCTGAAGTGGTGGTGCTGGGATCAGTAGCCACAGAAAAGTCAGCTGGGCACTAGGACTTTTTCTACACACCAAAGGGGCCCGCGGTCTTTGCATGTAAAGGGCTTTTGCTGGATCTGTCTGGTCAGATCCCCCAAACAGTATTCCAGCTGGGCCTGAGTGTTCTGCAAGCAAGTGCAGGAGACAGAGGAAGGGTGTAAATAAGGACGATATATAGTTGTGTCCCTGAAGAGATCTTTTGCTGAAAAAGTCAAGTGGGTATCCCATTATATCCCTATCCCTATCCAAGTTTATTCCCCTCTATAAAACAAAAAAAACTGGACTGTTCCTCTGACTCAAGTGTGCTGTGAAGATGCGGTGTGCCTGGCTGGGCAAGGTGGGGGATCGCTTTCTATGTGCGGCTCCTTGGGGGGTGCACCACACTAAAAAGTACTCAGTATCTCATCCACAGATGAAACTGACAGGGCAAGCAGTACAACAGGGAAACAAAAGAACCCACCCAAAAAAATTGCAAATAAATGTGCTAGAAACAAAATAAAAATATACATATAACAACTTATACTAAACACTCATACTGCTCAAAAGAGTAATAATCTGCAAATTTTTGGGGGCACATGCGCGGTGCGATGAGGAACAGCAGCTCTCCTTAACAACTCCGCCGATCATGGAGTTTAAAGCTCAATTCGCAGGGCCATATACCACACGGGACACCCGAATTTCATCTGCACCCCTGCAGGTTACCCTTGTGCATGCCGTCAGGTAGAAAGGCAAGCGGTCGCCAGTCACAGGACTCCCTAACAAACTACTTACTTCGGACTAAAGACAAGCACAAGATGTCCCAAGATGGCGCCCGTCCCGCTCCTCAGGCATCCCCTGTTGCCCCATGTGCTTCACCAGAGAAAACCACTGTACAGCAAGAAAGTGAGTACCCTTCTAAACTTACTAAGGCAGACCTTGATGCCAGTTTATCTGCAATCTATGACAATTTAGCTAACAAGATTCAGAGTGACTTTCACAAAACAACCAGCACACTAAACCAGGAGAGAGCTTCCCTGGGAGGACACTCAGACATATTAGGGACTAAACATGACAAATGACCCCTTGCACACAATGATTTAAGGAAGGATTTTGAGCTGTTGGCAGATAATTACTACTATCTTCAAGCTCAAGTAGAAGACTTGGACAACAGGAATTGCAGGAACAATTTAAGATTCAGCGGAATTCCAGAATCAGTTACAGAATTGATGCCTGTTGCTTCCAAACTTTTCCAATCTCTCCTTCCTGATAATCCTCCATCATCATTCACGTGTGACAGGAACCCCCTGCTGATAAATCGCCAAGAGATATCATGCTATGCATGAAGGATTTTTTTACAAATGAGAATATCTTGAGAGCAGGGGCGTTTCTAGGTGGCAAGAAGACCAGGGGCTTCAGCCCAAAGTCAAAGGCCGGCATGGAAGGGGGAGCTGCGGCTCGAGGGTTTTTTGGCTGGGCGGTGGGGTTGTGTGGTGGGGGGTAAGTTCACTTGCTGGTTGCTGCCTGGCTTACCGGTGCCCATCAATGCTGACCACTAAATTTACCTGCCTGCCACAGTGACCTACCTCCCTGACACATACACTGACCTACATGACATACACTGACATACACTGACATACACACACTGACCTACTTGACATACACTGATATACACACACTGACCTACCTACCTGTTATACACGCACTGACCTACCTACCTGACATACACTGACATACACTCAGTGACCTACCTACTTGACACGCACTAACCTACCTGACATACATACACTGACCTACCTACCTGACATACATACACTGACCTACCTGACATAGATACACTGATGTACCTACCTAACATACACTGACCTACCTGCGTGACATACATACACTGACCTACCTAACATACACTGACCTACCTAACATACACGGACCTGCCTATCTGACATACTTACACTGACCTACCTAACATACCCTGACCTACCTACCTGACATACACTTACCTACCTACCTGACATACACTTACCTACCTGACATACATACACTTTCCTACCTAACATACACTGACCTACCTACCTGACATACACTGACCTACATACACTGACGGTAGTAACACACATTGACCTACCACACTGTTCAGTGACGGGTCTGCTGGACCCTCACTGAACCCCAAATATACGTCAAATCTCTGCGGTTGAGTTTATGACTTTACATTTTGGACTGGTTAGTTAGCTATCTATCTCTCTCAAGTCCGACGACAATTTTGCTTATTTATAATATCCTTGTTACTCATGTGCTCCTGAAGAAGCGTGCCCTTACGCGCAACATGTAGAGCGAACATTTTCTCAAATTGGATTCACACTCTGACTCTGACCACTCCATGTATACATCCCGAATTGAAAATACCATCACTGATACTCCAACTACTGTGCCATTGGGTGTACAATCTATGTTGGAAGTGCTGTCAGAATCCATGTGTGGGTCATAGAATAACAAATAATGTTTTTAATAAATGTTATGTATTAATAATATTTTTTAACCAATTTTTCTATAAATAAAATACCCTAATTATTTTTACATGGTGTACCCGTGTGCCTTAAAAAGTACACTTTTCTAGTCTCTAGTCTTTTTATATTTTTTACAAGTTTATCTTATATATGAAGGTCAACCACAGTCAGTTTACAGTTAAGATGACTATATTTGATGATGTTATATACAGGTGACAGAATATACTATCTCATGGGGGAAATTTGATTTTTCTCCTTCACATGTCATATAATAACAGTAATGATGACATTAATGATGAAAATAATCTCTCCACGCCATTTTGCTTGTGTTCTTTGCCTGGGGAGTTGTGAACTTCACCTATCACCCTACTATTATCACTATTATCACTGTCCCACATTACCTATTCAATGGGGCTTAGAGTGATATCTCACAATGCCCAGGGCATTAACTTACCTCAAAAAAGAAAAAAAAAAGCATTCCGTCATTACAAAAGATTTGGCTGACGTAATTTTGTTACAAGAAACTCACTTTGCAACAGACAAGCACCCCAATTTTTTTGACAAGCATTACAATCAATTTTATTACACAACATATAAATACCAAATCCAGGGGCGCAGCAATTTTTATAAAGAATTTGTGGTTTTTGAAACCCACAGTGTAATCAAAGACCCAGACAGTCGTTATTTGATTTTAAAAGGTTCAGTAAAAGGACGCTTTTTTACAAAATACTTTGACACCTAAGGCCGCGTACACACGCGGGGACTGTTCGCTCAACTTTGTCCGCTGAACAGTGTTTCGGCAGACAGTCCGCTCGTGTGTGGGCTTCAGCGGACAGTTTCAGCGGACAGTCTGACGAACAAAGTTTTTCGGAAATTCCGAAAAACTGTCCGCTGAAACTTGGTTTGAGCGGACAGTCCGCCCGTGTGTAGGCTTGTTCGTCAAACTAAGTCCCGCGCATGCTCAGAAAGAATTGCTGAGGTTGCATTGCAGTGTATAGGACGTCGTTTTCTAGTCCCGTCGTACGTGCCGTTCACGTCATCGCGCACGGTTTCAGCGGACTGTTCATTCGTCGTGTGTGGGCAAGTCCGTCCATGCTAATTTTGAGCGGACTGTCCGCTGAAACTGTTTGACGAACAAAGTTGAGCGAACAGTCCCCGCGTGTGTACGCGGCCTTAGACAAATTCCACTCCCCACACTTAATAGTAGGGGGCGATTTCAACCTAGCAGCACTAGATAGGAGCAGAGTAGTCCCATCCTCTAAAGCATTCCCCAAATCATTAAATCGTACACTATACATTCATCAACCGGTAGATACATGGAGAGCACACAATGTAGGTATCAAAGCTTACACATTTTACTTTCACCCACATGATAGCTTCGCACGGCTGGACTATAATTTTTTTTTGGCCCCAGTCCTCCTAGCCAATTCCTCAAAAGCAGAGATCTACCCATGTCCCTGGTCAGACCACCACATAGTCTCCTTCAACACATCACATACAGGCCTAGCAGCCACAACACATCAATGGCGAATAAATGATTCCCTTCTAACTGACCAAATGATCACTCAACAACTCTCATCTCACCTTGAACAATATTTCACACAAAATACAGCCCCAGTCATGCCACCCACAACTTTATGGATGGCACACAAGGCAGTTATGAGAGGCCATTTGATCAATATAGCTGATATAAGATCTCTCACCAAAGAACTAGATCGCTTATACTATGGAAACAATCAAAATCCCTCTTGTGATCTCTTTAACGAAATTCAAGAAAAACGCACAGCCTACACACGATCGGAATTGATGTAGGCACGAGCCTACACACGGTCACATCAAATTCCGATCGTTTATAACGCGTTGACATACAACACATACGACGTGACTAGAAAAAGGAAGTTCAATAGCCAGTAGCCAATAGCTTCCGTCTCGTAGTTGAATCTGAGCATGCGTGATTTTTGGCGTGTCAGAATTGCATACACACGATCGGAATTACCGATAGAAAGTTTTTCCGTTGGGAAAATTGAGAACATGCTATCAATTTTTGGCTGGCGGAAATTCGGACAGCTAAATTCTGATGGATCATGCACATGGTCGCATTTTTCGATGAAAAGCTCTCATCTGTCTTTTTCTGTCCGGAATTCCAATCGTGGGTACGCGGCATTAGACACGTTACTTACATCAGACATGGAAAAAGCCCTTAGATGGTCTAAAGCTAGATTCTTTCTATATAGCAATTCATACTCTACTATGTTTAATCAAACTACAAAACCTCCCCACACCTATAAATTAAGAAATTCATAAGGTAAATTAATATCCCATCCCAAAGGAGTTATGAACATATTTTTTGACTTTAATAAAAAACTTCTCTCCACTCCTCAATCATCACCTAAGCAATCCTCACTACATGATATTATACTCCCCACTCTTTCTAACCAACCAACAGAAACCTTTAACGCCCCATATTCAGACATACAGTGGTGTGAAAAAGTGTTTGCCCCCTTCCTCATTTCCTGTTCCTTTGCATGTTTGTCACACTTAAGTGTTTCGGAACATCAAACCAATTTAAACAATATTCAAGGACAACACAAGTAAACACAAAATGCAATTTGTAAATGAAGGTGTTTATTATTAAAGGTGAAAAAAAATCCAATCCATTATGGCCCTGTGTGAAAAAGTTATTGCCCCCCTTGTTAAAACATACTATAACTGTGGTTGTCCACACCTGAGTTCAATTTCTCTAGCCACACCCAGGCCTGATTATTGCCACACCTGTTCACAATCAAGGCATCACTTAAATAGGAGCTGCTTGACACAGTAAGGTCCACCAGAAGATCCTTAAAAGCTACACATCATGCCGAGACCCAAAGAAATTCAGGAACAATTGAGAAAGAAAGTAATTGAGATCTATCAGTCTGGAAAGGGTTATAAAGCCATTTCCAAAGCTTTGGGAATCCAGCGAACCACAGTGAGAGCCATTATCCACAAATGGCGAAGACATGGAACAGTGGTGAACCTTCCCAGGAGTGGCCGGCCGCCCAAAATTACCCCAAGAGCGCAGCGACGACTCATCCAAGAGGTCACAAAAGACCCCACAACAACGTCCAAGGAACTGCAGGCCTCACTTGCCTCAGTTAAGGTCAGCGTTCATGCCTCCACCATCAGGAAAAGACTGGGCAAAAATGGCCTGCATGGCAGAGTTCCAAGGAGAAAACCACTGCTGAGCAAAAAGAACATCAAAGCTCGTCTCAATTTCTCCACAACACATCTTGATGATCCCCAAGACTTTTGGGACAACATTCTGTGGACTGATGAGACAAAAGTGGAACTCTTTGGAAGGTGTGTATCCAAGTATATCTGGCGTAGAAGGAACACTGCATTTCATAAAAAGAACATTATACCAACAGTAAAATATGGTGGTGGTAGTGTGATGGTCTGGGGCTGTTTTGCTGCTTCAGGACCTGGAAGACTTGCCGTGATAAAAGGAACTATGAATTCTGCTGTCTACCAAGAGATCCTGAAGGAGAATGTCCGACCATCTGTTCGTGTACTCAAGCTGAAACGAACTTGGGTTCTGCAGCAGGACAATGATCCTAAACACACCAGCAAGTCCACCACCGAATGGCTGAAGAAAAACAAAATGAAGACTTTGGAGTGGCCTAGCCAAAGTCCTGACCTGAATCCTATTGAGATGTTGTGGTATGACCTTAAAAAGGCCGTTCATGCTCGAAAACCCTCCAATGTAACTGAATTAGGACAATTCTGCAAAGATGAGTGGGCCAAAATTCCTCCAGGACGCTGTAAAAGCCTCATTGCACGTTATCGCAAACGCTTGGTTGCAGTTGTTGCTGCTAAGGGTGGCCCAACCAGTTATTAGGTTTAGGGGGCAATCACTTTTTCACACAGGGCCATAAAGGTTTGGATTTTTTTTCACCTTTAATAATAAACACCTTCATTTACAAAATGCATTTTGTGTTTACTTGTGTTGTCCTTGACTATTGTTTAAATTGGTTTGATGTTCCGAAACACTTAAGTGTGACAAACATGCAAAGGAACAGGAAATGAGGAAGGGGGCAAACACTTTTTCACACCACTGTAGAAATCAATAGAATTATAGGCTCTTTAAAATCCTCTACAGCTCCAGGCCCTGATGGTTACTCCACATCTTATTATAAAAAATTTGTTTCCACATTAACCCCTCACCTTACAAAATTATACAACCATATCCTACAAGGAAACCATTTCCCATCAGAAAATGCTCCTAGCAAACATGTCCCTTCTACCTAAACCAAATAAATATCATTCCATTCCACAAAATTATTGCCCAATTTCAGTCATTGACAATGATCTAAAAATATTTGGCCTCATGCTAGCTGATAGACTAGCTTCAGTTATTTCCCCATTAATTGATCCAGATCAAACAGGATTCGCTCCAAATAGACAAATAATGCCGCGTAACGACCGGTTTTCCAGTCGGAATAAACTGAAGGTTTTTCCGACGGAGTTCCGACGGAGTTACGCTGAAACTGTCTTGCGTACACACGATCACACCAAAGTCCGATCATCAAGAACACGGTGACGTACAACACGTACGACCGGACTACAAAAAGGAAGTTCAATAGCCTCCGCCTCGTACTAGCTTCAGAGCATGCATTGTTTTTGGTCCGTCAGAACAGCATACAGACGAGTGGTTTTCCCGATAGGAATTTGTTCAGATGGAAATATCTAAAACATGTTCTATTTCTAGGTCCGTCAGAATTTTCGAAAAAAAAAGTCTGATGAGGCATACACACGAATATACTATGAAAAGCTTCCGTCTGACTTTTTCTGTCGGACATTACTCTCGTGTGCGGCATAAAAGATAACATAAGATTAACTACAAAAATCATCCAAGACTCTAATCTACACTCCACTTTAACACTCCTACTCAGTCTTGATATTCACAAAGCCTTCAACAGCGTTATCTGGTCATACCTAGACACATTACTCCCACAATATGGTATAAACAGTGAATTAATACATGGTTTCAAAGCCCTTTACCATGACCCACAAACACGCATCAAACTCTCCGGCAGGGGCGGATCCAGGGGGGGGGCAACGGGTCAATTGCCCCCTCCGAGAATACCGCCAGCTAATGACAGCACGGCCGGTTCCGCGGGTCCAATCGCAGCCGGTTCCGCGGGTACCCGCGGCCGGTTCCGCGGGTCCAATCGCGGCCGGTTCCGCGGGTACCCGCGGGCCGGTTCCGCGGGTCCAATCGCGGCCGGTTCCGCGGGCCGGTTCCGCTGGTCCAATCGCGGCCGGTTCCGAGGGTACCCGCGGCCGGTTCCGCGGGTCCAATCGCGGTCGGTTCCGCGGGTACCCGCGCGGCCGGTTCCGCGGGTACCCGCGCTGAGTGGACGGGTGAGGGGGGGGGGCAGCTGGGCGGCTTAGGAGGGCTGCTGGCCAATCAGGAAGCCAGCAGGCAGGGGAGCAGGGAGATGACATCATCTCTCACTGCCCTGCATCCCTCCAGTTCCACCCTCACTGTGTAGGAAGCTGTGTGCAGCAGAGAGATTGCATCATCTCTCTGCTGCCTATCTTCACTCTGGGACCCAACAAAAGACCACCAGTAGGTGACAATCCGCAGTGTGTGGCAGGCTACGTGGCAAGTGGCAATCCGCAATGTGTGGCAGACTACGTGGCAAGTGGCAATCCGCAATGTGTGGCAGACTACGTGGCAAGTGGCAATCCACAATGTGTGGCAGGTGACGTGGCAAGTGACAATCCGCAATGTGTGGCAGGTGACGTGGCAAGTGACAATCCGCAATGTGTGGCAGACTACGTGGCAAGTGGCAATCCGCAATGTGTGGCAGGTGACGTGGCAAGTGACAATCCGCAATGTGTGGCAGGCAACGTGGCAAGTGACAATCCGCAATGTGTGGCAGGTGACGTGGCAAGTGACAATCCGCAATGTGTGGCAGACTACGTGGCAAGTGGCAATCCGCAATGTGTGGCAGGTGACGTGGCAAGTGACAATCCGCAATGTGTGGCAGGCTACGTGGCAAGTGGCAATCCGCAATGTGTGGCAGGCAACGTGGCAAGTGACAATCCGCAATGTGTGGCAGGTGACGTGGCAAGTGACAATCCGCAATGTGTGGCAGACTACGTGGCAAGTGGCAATCCGCAATGTGTGGCAGGTGACGTGGCAAGTGACAATCCGCAATGTGTGGCAGGCTACGTGGCAAGTGGCAATCCGCAATGTGTGGCAGGCAACGTGGCAAGTGACAATCCGCAATGTGTGGCAGGTGACGTGGCAAGTGGCAATCCACAATGTGTGGCAGGCAACGTGGCAAGTGACAATCCGCAATGTGTGGCAGGTGACGTGGCAAGTGACAATCCCCAATGTGTGGCAGGTGACGTGGCAAGTGGCAATCCGCAATGTGGGTCAGGCAACGTGGCAAGTGACAATCCGCAATGTGTGGCAGGTGACGTGGCAAGTGGCAATCCGCAATGTGTGGCAGGCTACGTGGCAATCCACATCTGGTGGCAGGCGACGTGGCAAGTGACAATCCGCAATGTGTGGCAGGTGACGTGGCAAGTCACAATCCGCAATGTGTGGCAGGTGACGTGGCAAGTGGCAATCTGCAATGTGTGGCAGGCTACGTGGCAAGTGACAATCCGCAATGTGTGGCAGGTGACGTGGCAAGTGACAATCCGCATTTGGTGACAAGTGACGTGGCAAGTGACAATCCACATTTGGTGGCAGGCGACATGGCAAGTGACATCCTCAGGGCTCCCACTGATTCTGCAATATGGTGAGTTGAACCATTTAATTTTATATTACAATGTATTAATAGAAATAATGCGCTTCAATCATCCTGACACCATAACAACCATGGTGCCGTAATGATTGAAGCGCCAATACCAGCCATTTCCCATATAAATTGCCCCCCAAAAAACATATTTTATAGCAGTGCCCCTCCCGAGATTAGACTCTGGATCCGCCCCTGCTCTCCGGTAATAATTCAGACTTTTTCCTATTAAGCAGGGGCACCAGGCAAGGGTGCCCACTGTCCCCACTCCTCTTTGCCTTGGCAATAGAGCCCCTTGCCTGTGTGATCCGAAATAGCACAGATATCAAAGGATGCACTAAAGGATCCAAAGAATTCAAACTAAGCCCTTTTTCTAACCAAACCTCTTATCTCCCTACCAAATCTGACAAAAACTTTAGACATATTTCCCGATCTGACAAGTTTAATCGTAAAATTAGATAAATTAGCAGCCCTACCCATCAATAATCCACCAGCATTAATATCAGCACATAAAGATAGATTTCCATTCAATTGGCGCACTGATTCATTCAGATACCTAGGAATCCATATCACTCCCTCATACAAAACCTTTTTTCATGTTTTTCAATTACCCACCATTATTTAACAACATCAAACACTTAATACTTAAATACTTAAATTATGGTCATCATATCAAATTTAATTCATGGGAAGAATCGTAGCTATGAAAATGGTTATACTACCCAAACTTTTTTTTTTTTTCAGATCACTTCCTCTTTTAATACCCAAAAACACATTAGATTCACTCCAAAGAGAAATCAACAAGTTTGGCAAAACAAAAAACCCAGGATTCGCTACTCCTTGATGTTTAGGCCCAAACTAAAAGGAGGTCTAAGTTTCCCAAACTTATGACTATATTACTTGTCAGCTAGATTCACCCAATTAGCACAATGGTATGCCCCCTTCACTCAAATCCCCTGGCTCTTATTCAAAGAACAATCTGTCCTTCCTTACCACCTACAAGGTCTACTTTGGACCAAGTCTATCTTACCACAAAAAATAAGACCATTAAAAACAATTGTAACACATACCTTACAACTGTGGAATAGACACAATAACAAATGTAACATGTCTTCAGACATCCCTCCCCTAGCATCCTTCCAAGGGGACCCCCACTTCACTGCCTTAGACAATAACCAAAACTCATTAACCATTTGGCAACTTCACAACCTAACAGACTTAAAATCACTTACCCATAACAATGAATTTCTCTCTTTCAATGAGCTACAAGCAAAATATAACCTTGCACTTACAGAACATGAAAATTACACAAAGATTAAACAGTTCTACCAAAAATATTATCCACTTACTCTCCATACCCCCTTTTCACAATTTGAACAGATTTGCATTTCCTCCCCACGAGATAAAGGATTCATTTCCATACATTATAAAAGCCTAAACAAATTCAATATGCCAGAAAAATCACACCCTACGCTACAATAGCAGCGCCTAGAGGCGATTCAGTTTGCATTGTGCGCTATACAAGTATTTCATTCATTCATTCATTCACAACGGGAATCCGACCTAAACTTATCATTCTCACTTGAATAATGGGATACTATATTCGAACATTTACACAAATGCACCAAAACAACCTCTATCAGAGAATCGGCCACTAAACTACTTTATAGATGGTGTCTTACCCCTGACAAAATCAAATCATTTTACCCATCAACATCCCCCCGCCCCCTCTGTTTCAGGGGCTGCCCCACACAAGGGACACTATTACATACATTTTGGGACTGTACCCATCTAACAAATATATGACACAAGGCAAGTCTTATGATAGAACGAATTTCAGGTAGAAAAATTCCACTAACATCTCAAATATGTCTATTATTCACCCCCCATACAAGATATATCAATAGCCAGTTCCAGATTAATTCACTTTATTCAGCTCTATTCACTGGACCATAGCTTTCAACTGGCGCTTATCTAACATGCCATGGCCGCAGGTACCGTATGGTAAATACTAAATTATCAGAACAGATACACCATACGACACAATGCATATCTACAAAAAGAAATGGACTCCATGGGAAACTTCACTACTGGTTTGATGTTTACTACTGTTTTATCTAAACACTTCTAAAAACTATACTCACAAATATATTGTGTACTTATGGTACTATCAAATAGTTGTCTTTTCCCATATGATTTATCACATGCTGATGTATAATCAAAAACTGCTTCCTCACCTGTACCTTCTTTCCCACTGTATATACCATGTATCATGACCTTATCCTTAATAAAAACCATTTGTAAACAAAAAAAAATAATCTGCAAATTTGCAATGCTAGATCAAAACTAACAAAAAAAATAAAAAAAAAATAATAATATATATCATTGAAACACAGAAAATAAAATTTTTGAAACACAATACAGAGAAGGAGGGGGATGATGTCACTCATAAAAATAAGGGACAACTCACTCAATATTTGGTCCCATGAGTCTTCTGGTTTGCATCTGGAAAATCCAGAATATTTTATTTTACAGAGGAATCTGAATAAAAATCACCTCCTGTCTTTGGGCATCTTACTCCCTCAATAGCCTAGTTACGGATAGCTGCAGGATCACCCCCATGACATTTGTTAAAATGCTTAGCAATATTCAAATGTTTTTTTTCAGTATCATACAAATGGTAATGGGGGTGATCCAGCAGCCTTCTTTTTTTTCTTTTTTTACCATGTAACGTGGTAAAGTTTGCCCTTTATATTGTGTTAATAATGATGTATGTGTAACTTGTATGCAGTATGTATGCATTTCATCCATGTATCTATCTGTTTGCCTGGTTACATTTCTGTATAATGTACCAATTACGGAAAGCGTTAATATGAATTTTATGCTACAGCTACTTTTACTTTAATGGAGATCGATGGACCTTCCAAGCTGGTTGCTGGAGAAGAAACATCTCTATACTGTAAAGCCACCAAATGCCCAGAGAACACGAGTGTGACTTGGCTGGAGAAGAGAGAAGGACAAGTCTATGAGATCCCAGAGTCCCATGGAGGAGATAAGGAGGAAGAGGAGAGACTGATGGACACACAGTATGGGGTCATATCATGCAGAGACGGACCAAACTACACATCTTTACTGAAGTTCAGACCCAACGTGACCAATCACAAAGATGTGACCTTCATCTGTAGATATAGCTGTGGAAAATGGAGGCAAGAGAAAACATTCCACTGCAGAGCTATTTGTGGTGAGCAGTTTCTATGAAGGTGTATATAAGGTAGAACTTTTTGTCTTTAGTTTTGGATAGAGTAAAGCTGGGTACACACTTTCAGTTATTTTTGTTTTAAGTAGCTGGTAGAAAGAAAAATAAAACTGACCGATTGCTGCATCAACTCAAGCAATGTTGATGCAGTGATCTCTACCGTTGAGACATTGAATTCTGACAGCGGGGACACCAACCCCCCCCCCCCCACCACTAAGCACTGATCAGAGCTCACAGCCATTGGCTGATCGAATACTGGTTTTCCAGCATGCCCATTCGACAGAAGCCAGTCATTAGACCAACTTCTGTAGAACAGATAGCTGTACACAAAGACCAAAGCTGTACACATGGATTTTCGCCCAGTGTGTATCGGGCTGAAAGTTATATGGTTAATAAGGTTGAAAAAAGACATACATCCATTTAGTTCAAACAATAAAACAAAATAAAAAAAATAGAAAACCTAAAAAATAAAAATAAATAGAAAACCTCCATGTACAGAACCGTATACTCACAGTATATTCAGAGGAAGGCAAAAGAAACCCTATGAAGTATTATTCAATTTCACTCCTACTGGGTAGAAAAAAATATCCTTTCTAAGCCCCTGATGACAATTCCCAGGATCAACAATCCCTGGTGTTATTATCTATGAATGCTAATATCCATTTATATTTTGTACTTTTAGGATCCAGATCCTTTTTAAAACAATCTACCAAGTTGGTCAGAACTAATTCTTGAGCCTGGGTTCACACTATTGCAAATTGGATGTGGGTTTCCCCGCATACAATTCACATGTCAGGAGATTATGACCGTCTCTCTATGGAACCGTTCTACACATCTCCGGAGCGGCTCCAGTGCGAATTACACAGGAGTCCTCTGCGTCTTCTGGTCCCTTTCAGGTCCGAATTCAGCCAAATATTTGTGCTGAAATCGAACCTGAAATGGTGAACAGGGACGCACTGGAACCCTGCTGTGAGCTACTCCTTGCTGCAGTGTGAACCCAGCCTTAGGGAATCTATTCCATATTTTTACAGTGAAGAAGCCTCTTGCATGATTTACGTGGCTCTGTGGCTCTGTGGGGAAAATTCACCTGCTATCCTGGTTACAACCTAAATTGATTGATAATTGATTCTACAAATTATCTGTTGCCAATAATTTATGGCATAGTCTGTAATAGGCATAATAAAAGTTTTAATGCTATGTGGAAAACTTTTAAGCAAAATAGGCACCTCTGAAGACTTTGAAGTTTTAGCAAAGGCTTGAGAGTGTATGTATTGGGCTCAAATATATGGTGGTATTTTCAATATTGCCACCAAAGTTTAGCCAACACTTTAAGATCAGGACTAATACAGATTTTAAAAATACATTTTCATTTCATGTGTCCAACCAGTAGGTGGTGCTCCAGGGTCCTTTTTCACGTATTTACCAGACTTATTGTAACTGCTCTGCTGAAAAAAAAACTGTTTACAGACCATAATATTTGACATTGAAAAATGTCAAATATTTACTCTGCTTTGGCATTCCACATTCATCCATCACTTTGGTAATGATTTTATTAATGTCATTGAAAGCCCCCAACTGCTGACAGTAGCTAGTGACAGTGGGGATGGCTCACATTTAATAATCTTTCCAATTGTGTCATTTAACGATTTGATTCCAGTGTCCAAGGGATGTGCTGGCTTCTGATTGGCCACAGCGGGAATAATTAGAGATCATTAGATGAGCCTCCAACTGTCACCAGTGGATGATTTTAAAAATATCAGTAAGTGATTGGGTAAACGGGAACTCTGATACATAGTAAAGTTTCAAAATGTTATTGAACTTTAGCCAACTACTTTCCTTAACCAAGTAAGCATTAGAAAAAGGACAGCACTGTCAATCTTTAATCAAACTGATTTTCCAAGTGATAGAACTTTGAATTTGTAATTAGATTTTATTCCATGGTAACAGTTATCTTCACAATCATTTAAATTTTTATGCATTGCTCTTCAGCAAAGCTTCAGATGTTACAGCCAATATCAAGAACTCTAACTGGCTCTGGGGAGTTGAAGTATTCAATCACTCTGGAGAAATTTTATCCCCGAGACATCACACTTAGATGGACACATGGAGTGGGGGAGCCGCACCAAGCCTTACCATCCACAGAGACATTCACAGATATTCCTGATGGGACCTATAGTGTCTGCAGTGAAGTCACAATTTCCGAGGAGCTCCTGAAGGATCCAGAATTCAGAGTACAAGTGAGCTGGGAGCATGAATCTCTGGACACTCTGGGCTATAAGGATCTATCTATCAGAGACTCAGGTGAGTTACATGAGGTTCTTTGGAAAATAACAACAAATATATACAGCTAAAAGCAATATTCATTACTAAAAAACAAAACAAAAAAACCCCCAAAGAACAAAACAAGCTTTTCCAGCTGCTAAAAGGTTAGTTCACCCAAAAGTGATATTTAGTTATAAATGCAGCCTGGTGGTCTAAGTCAGCCCCTGGCCTTTTATACATCTTGGATATTCCCAACAGTGAGACCTTCTTCCCAACTCTATTCCCGACCACCTTGGTGTGCCTAACCAACTTCATAAACCTCTGATCAACACAACGGGCAATAAAAACATTTTTAAATAGTTTGTCTTCTCCTTTGGGGTCAGTGGGTGGAGCTCCCTTAAAGTGGAAGTAAACCCTTCTATCATTTTCAGTCAAGGAAGCTGCCATCTTGGCCTCTAATGATTCTTCAACTGCCATAATGCTGCACATGTGATCAGTTATGAAACCAGCCATTGGCTGGTTTGAAAGTTTGGTTGAGAGCACAACCAATGTGAAAGTTAGCATTTCCGGCATGCCGGGAATGTAAGTGTTTTTTGAAACTGGGTTTACTCCCGCTTTAACTTTTCATATTTTCCAGAGACTTGTTAACGTTTCTGTTGTAACAGGTATATTTAGACCCCTCTGTTTAGTGTGTCCCTTAACGGCCCATACACACAATCAGAAAATCCTACCAAAAATATGGCTTTCACAGTGTTTGTATGGTAATCTGATTGGTAGTACTGAGCTTTTGAGAGCCGATCTGATATTATCCGATCGGACAAGCAGGAAAATTCTTCTCGTACGATACCCCCGTTTTACGAATTTAGTTTGACCAGTATAGTTGCCAAATACAAGACAAATACACTACAACACATTACATCACTTCCAAATTTTGGTGGTCCGGTTTCATCCGATCTCCCCATAGAGGAGAGCCGGGATCTGACAGGTCAGTCTCTGCACAATGAGCGGAGACGGAGCTGTCACCTGCCTGCTCAGCTGGGATCAGCACAACGATCCCCTAGAGAGCAAGCAGAGTCTGTCAAAACGGACGTACCCTGTGTGAAAGGGGCCTTAGTAAACTCTTCAGGTTCGACATTAGATTAGCATGCAAAAAAGAAACCGATGATCATTTGTCCAATAATCTCACTGTCTGTACCAGGCATAACTCTAGTCTTTGAGAGCCCCCATGCTGGAGCATATATAGCAAAGGATAAATTGAGGGCAGACTTGCCTGGATTTCTCCATAAAGGACACATTGGAAGTCTTCAGCTGCCATTGCACTGTGCTTGGCATTAGGGATGAGCCGAACACCCCCCGGTTCGGTTCGCAGCAGAACATGCGAACAAGAAAAAAATTAGTTTGAACACGCGAACACCATTAAAGTCTATGGGACACGAACATGAATAATCAAAAGTGCAAATTTTAAAGGCTTATATGCAAGTTATTGTCATAAAAAGAGGACAGGACCACTCGGTGACCCCGCCCCCCGACGCACAGGGACTTCCCTATGGCTTTCCCTGTGGTGTCAAATGGGGGGCGGGGTTACTCATTTACGTAAACAGGTGACCCCACCTCCCTCTGACACCACGGGCAAAGCCATAGGGAAGTCCCCATGCGTCAGAGGGGAGTGGGGCCAACCGGTGATCCTGCCGTCAGTTATATAAGAGCTGTCACAAGAACAGAAGCGCCACACAGCGGGAGATTCCTATTGAGGCAGATCGTTCGGGGAAGCGGGGAAGGAGAAGCCAGAGGAAGATGACGGAGGAGAAGACCGGAGGAAGAAGCAGAGGACCAGAGGAAGAAGCAGAGGAAGATAGAGGAAGAAGCGGGGGAAGAACTAGATGGAAGAAGAAGAAAACCAAAGGAAGACCAGAAGAAGATGGAAGAAGAATCGGGGAAAGAAGAAGACATTAATAAAGGAATTGTCAAAAACCGGCTATTATCTTTTTTAACATTTTTGACACTTTTTTGTGAAATGGTAGGGGTACATTTGTACCCCATTACCAATTCACATGGGGGGTGGGATCTGGGGGTCCCCTTGCAACTAGCGGGCAAGGGTTGTGGGGATGTAGCTCTTGTCCCCATCAACATGGGAACATGGTACTTTGGGGGCTACCTCAAAGCACCCTCTCCATGTTGAGGGCATGTGGCCTGGTATGGTTCAGGAGGCTCTTTTCCTGCGGGCTGCCAGGTTGCGTGCTCGGATAAGCGCCTGGTATGGATTTTTGGGGGGACTCTCATGCAACTTTTTTTAAAATTTTGAGCGGGGTAATATCGGGTCTGGTATGGATTTTGAGGGGGACCCCTACGCCATTTTAAAAAAAAATTGGCGTAGGGTTCCCCTTAATATCCATACCAGACTTGAAGGAACTGGGATGGAATTTGGTGGGGATCCCTACGCATTTTTTTTTTACATTTTGGTTCGGGGTTTCCCTTAATAATATTCATACCACCCCCAAAATGCCAGGAGCGACAATTCATTATAGCTGCGAGTACTTTTAAATTACTCTTTTTTTTCCTAGAAATGTCATTTTGCTATCGGACTGTTCTAAACATGGGAAACATGCTCCCCTTCACTGGCATGCTATATACACCCCCCAGGTATGAAATTTAAAAGAATATTTCATTCTTATTTTTTCACTTTAAGCAATATTAAAATCACTGCCCCCGAAAAAACTGACGTTTTTAAAACTTTTTTTTGCGTTGATAAATGCCCCCTAGGGCAGGACCCAGGTCCCCAAACACTTTTTATAACATTAACTTGCATATTAACCATTAAAATTAGCACTTTTGATTTCTCCAATAGACTTTTAAAGGGTGTTCCATGGCTTTCAAATTTGGCGCAAACACCCCAAATTGTTCGCTATTTTGCGAACGGGCGAAGAGCCAATGTTCGACCTGAACATAAAGCTCATCCCTACTTGGCATCTCCAGGTATACCCACCTTCAATTTATCCATTGCTATATATGCTCCAACATTGAGCCTCTCATAGACTAGATTGAGGGACCACCAGGGCCGTGACAAGTGGTGGGCAGAAAGGAGAAGCGCCCTGGGCGCAGTAGTACATGAAGGGTAAAGGGCACACTGGACCCGCTCTGTTCTGAATCTGCCTCACTGACATTAGTGAAGGTAGTATCACTGCTGTCAGACAGAGCAGGGAACTTGATAGCTGCTGGAAGGAGGAGACTCCCAGATAGCAAGGATAATTGGCCACAAATTTGTGGCAGTGTCAGAAGTGCACACAGGGTGGGCACACCTTAATCGCCTAATGTGCATTAGCATGAGTGGCTGACCCCTCTTGCAGCATTGCTGGATTCCCTTCTCTCCTGAAGCACTAGTAGGAGGAGAAACCGCCGCAACCTAGATGGGGTAAGTGCGGGGCTGGTGACCAACCTGGGTGGGGGGGGGGGGGTGTAGGCTGGATTGCTTGTCTATTAAGACCCCTAATAATTCACCTAAGAGCCCCCCCCCCCCACCCTCCAAGAAGCACTGTGAAAAAAAATTGCAATAAATAAAAAAAGTAAAGATAATTCAAAATGTAAAATATAATACAAAAAAATGAAGGGCTCATTTACATGGGTTCTCTGTGTGTGTATGCCTACTTATATACATCCATACACACACACATGTGCATTTGAACTTTGGGATTGCACACCGTAATGCAATAGGCTGTGAGCATGGGCAGTGTTGAATTGTATATTTTGTTAACTTGCTGCACATTTTCACTGGCAAGTTGCACACTAGCAGAACACTTGAAGCTCCAATTTGCAGCAAGTTTGCATGAGAAGTCTCTAGCAAGAGCAAAGTTGCAGTGGTGAGTCTGCAGCAAGAACTCTGCAAGTCTACAGCATGAAAATTCAGCCACAGTGACCCCCTTTGGTGGAAGGACTATTGCACAACATAATTGAAGCAGAACTTGCAGCAGACTTGCGGTATGTTTGCAAATAAATTTGATCTGGAGTCATTCAATGCGGACTTGCTGCAATTGTGCAACAAAATTGTGAAGCCTGGCAAGTCTAGCAATAGCTTAGCACGTCATTTTCAAACTTGCAGCACAATTACTTTCTATATGGGCTGCTCTCTTTTCCCTCCAATAGCAACCTGTGAGCAGAATAAAAGAGGATAGCCACTGAAAACACATCCTTCTGTGTATAGAGTGCTGGGGAGTGAGGGTAGAGCGTCCTTCTGTCCGTTTCCACAGAGCAAAAAAAAAAGTAGCCTTTTGCCAATAACCCACCAGCTCTCCGCATGTTAGGCTCCTGCTAACCTTTACCCCTGTGGAGGCACAAAGCTGCCTGAGCCAGAATAGCAGCATTCCAGGCATTAATAGCACGGAGGAATCCAGCCGAGCCACCACCCGCTATTGTTGTTATTGAAAGGAGAGAGGAAGCAGCTTCAATGTCCTGCAGCCAAGTAATATATGGTCAATGGTATTTCAGAGGAGAGCTTGCTTCTTATAGACTGATAGCATGCACTGTATTTTGGAAAGGGGGGATGGGTTGGAATGGGGGGCTGGGGGCAGTGTCGGGACAAGGTCACCCAGCGCCCAGGGCAAAGATGCCAAACTGCGCCCCCCTTTCCCTTAGGGTTAGGGTCAGGGTGCCCCCTACCCCTGCAATAAACCATTGCGCCAGGGGCACCCGTCCCTCCTGCCCACCCCTTGTCCCGGCCCTGGCTGGGGGGGGTCTGACAGAGATATGTGTTACACAGAGAGATGGAAAAAAACTACATGTAGCACTAACCCCCGAAGGAGCTGCTGAATTTTTCTGGGCTTACCAATTATCTCCTCCAGCTTGCACTCGTTGTCCTTGTCTAGGGGTTCCCAGGGTTGATATTCCAGTAATTGTAGAGACCGACACTTGAATTCCTTGTTAGGATTTTTATTTTGCATAAAACAGTTGAACAAACTCAGTCTCTAATTGGGAATAGAGGGTATAAGGATAAAGTTTAGCTCAGGTGATCGGAACCACTGACTTCAATAAAAGTCTCTCTATCTACACAATCCAGGGAACAGCCACTCGCAACTGGATTCTTTAACTGTTGGATAAATCCTTAAAGTGGGAGTTCCACCAAATACTGCAGCTGCTGACTTTTAAAATAAGGACACTTACCCGCCCAGCGTGCCTGCGATGTCTCGATCGGCTCTCGGGTGCTGCCGCCACCATCTTCGGTATGGGGATCAGGAAGTGGAGCCTTGCGGCTTCACTTCCCGGTTCCCTACTGTGCATGCCCGAGTCGCGCTACGCAATAAGGATGGTCCCCGCTGTCTCTAGGATCCGTGTGTTTCCCAGCAGACAGCGGGTGACGCGCAGGAAGTTGCGTAAATATCCACATATTTTGAGGATATCTATGCCGGAAGTGGGTGCAAATACCTGTACTATACAGGTATCTGCACCCCCCTCCCTCTTGAAAGGTGCCAATTGTGGCGCTGGAGGGGGGGAGGGTTCCAATGAGCAGAAGTTCCACTTTAGGGTGGAGCTCCGCTTTAAGTTTGGGTTTAGCAGCCAACAGGCAATTCTGGCTTTTCAAAGTCTCTCACACAGACTTGGTTGGAAACTTGGAAACTTAGTTACAACTGGAAGGGTAGAACTAGGAACTTTTCTTACTGTACCAGAATCTTTCAGCCGGTCCAGGGATACCGTAAGAATTGTGGATTCAATCAATGTCCATGGCAGCTCAGCTTCCAGGCTCTTACCGAGCAGCCAGCCTTGTGGATGGCTCGCTTACTGAAGAGTCCTCCCCTGGTCATGTGTAGAGTTGCTGGGCCTCTCCAAACCCGAGATGGCACCGAAACACCTTAGAATCCTCCTTCCAGTTACTGCGCCTCGAACTAGCCAGTTCTGAGGCTCGGAAACGGATGTATCTGCACCCCAGGTCATGAGGCCCCCGGGTGCTTGTCATAAGGACCAGGACCACAGAGTCAGCAGGAGAGGGCAGGAGATTGTTGATGCAGAGCGAGCAGTGAGAGATGATGTCATCTTGCTGCTCCCCGCTGCACCTCCGACATTGAAGAGGCTCGGCTGTGAGGGCAGAAGAACAATGATGCAGGGTGGGCGGAGAGCGGGGAGAGATGATGTCATCTCTGCTTGCCCACCCACTCGCTCGCTTCTCTCATACGCCTGCCTGGCTCTCTCATGCAGCCCACCCATTGCACCCATGGCCCAGTGGTTAGGCAGGGACCCCTGCAGAAGAGACTTGGTGCTATGGGTCCCAGATTTAGGGATATAGCCCCAGGAGCAACTCCCCTAGTAACGCCATTGGTGACAGTGCATATTTTTAGCACTGTATTGGTGTCAATGGTTCCCAAAAAAGTGTCAAAATTGTCAGTTAGATGTTTGATTTGTCCGCCGCAATATCGCAGTCCCTCTATAAGTCACTGATCGCCGCCATTACTAGTAAGAAATAAATAAATAAATACAAATTCCAAAAATATATCCCATAGTTTGTAGAAACTATAACCATATACACTATCAATATATCAATATAATCAATATATGCTTACTGGGATTTAAAAAAACAAAAAACTGTAGCAGAATACATATTGCCCTAAATTGATGAAGAAATTCGATTTTTTAAGTTTTTTATTGGATATGTTTTAGAGTAAAAAATATTGTTTTTTTTCCCCAAAATGTTGCTCTTTTTTTGTTTATAGCTCAAAAAATAAAAATGGCAGAGGTGATCAAATACCACTAAAAGAAAGCTCCATTTGTGAGAAAAAAGGACAATTTTATTTGGATACAGCATCTCACGATCGCGCAATTGTCAATTAAAGTAACACAGTGCCGTATTGGATTATGGTGCGGGGTTGTTTTCAGGGGTTGTTTTTCCGGGCCTCTTAGTTCCAGAGAAGTGAATTCTTAAGGCATCATCATACCAAGACATTTTGGACAATTTCATGCTCCCGACTTTGTGAGAACAATCTGAGGGCGGCCCCTTCCTGTTCCAACATGACTGCACACCAGTGCACAAAGCAAGCTCCATAAAGACATAGATGAGCGAGTTTAGGGTGGAGAAACATGACTGGCCTGCAGAGAGTCCTGATCTCAACCCAATAGAACACATTTGGGGTGAATTAGAGCGGAGACTGTAAGCCAGGCCTTCTCATCCAACATCAGTGCCTGACCTCAGAAATGTGCCTGTGGAAGAATGGTCAAACATTCCCATAGACACACTCCTAAGCCTTGTGGACGGCCTTCCCAGAAGAGATGAAGCTATTTATAGCTGTAAAGGTTGGGTCAAACTTGAACCCTACAGACTAAGACTGAGGTGCCATTAAAGGTCATATGGGTGTGAAGGCAGGTGTCCCAATACTTTTGGTAATATAGTACAATAAACGTGAATGCTGCTATATGACCTTATTTGATGAGCAACATCTAATCCCAGCTGGTGCATTTTATAAATGAATTCTCATCTATCAACCCTCTTTATTCGAAGCGATTCTCTGAACCTATAATGGTGAGCTCTCTGTTTAAATCTAATAGCAAATGGCAGAGATCTGTGTATATATATATATATATATATATATATATATATATATATATATATATATATATATATATACACATATATATGGAAGTATTTTGGTGAAACCTTTACCTTTTTAGTCTGCCAGGTAACATCTGATTCCGGACTGTTTATTTATGTATGAAAATGTTGTCATTTTTTAACTTTGTAGATGGGTGGTGGTAATCATTTAGTGAGTTTTTTTATACTGTCTAACGCTCTGTAATAATATTTGTAGTTGGGAAGATACTGAAGAGATTAATAAAAGACCACATAGACGAGTTCTTGCAGGAAAAAAATATTTTAAGCAACAGACAGCATGGACTCATGAAAGTTGTCAAACTTGATTTCTTTTTATGAGGAGCTAAAACCTTGGACAGAGGGGTAGCAGTCGACGTGGTATACTTGGATTTTGCAAAGGCATTTTACACAGTTCCCCACACACGGCTCATGTGTAAGGTAAAGTCTACAGGCTTGGAAATATCAGTTTGTAAATGGATAGAAAACTGGCTAAAAACCTAATTCAGAGAACTATGGGTTTGGGCTTTTTTCCCCATTCATTCTTACCTAGGTGGATGTTGCATCTCTACACTGAGGACCAAGCGATCGGACATCGCCGATGACTCGGTTCTCACAGATCCCCAAACAGAGAGCTGCTGATTGTCAATCAGCATCTCTCTGCTCTGCTCCACCATGCTCACTGGAGCTCTGAGCTGTGGAGGGGCGAGGAGCGGCTCGCTGAGAGGCTGAGGTGGGTATCAGTCCAGGCACCTGGCGGATCCAGACTCCCAGAGTTGGGATGACGATGTTCCTGGACTAATATCTGTGACGTCAGCAGAGGACGGACTTCAATTCACTCTGCTGAAAATGGGTCACAGGAGTGCAAAACGAATTACACTCCTGTGACCCATAGGAGAAGCCCAGCCAAATGAGCTCAGGCTGGACTTCTCCTTTAATAATTCTTACCCTGAATGGTCTAAGGTTATCAGTGGTGTAGCCCAAGGTTCAGTGCTGGGACCCTTACTTTTTAATATCTTTATAAATGATATTGGGTCTGGGATCAAAAGTAAAATTTCTGTCTTTGCAGATGACATCAAGCTATGCAGTGCAATAACGTCCTTACAGGATGTCTCCAATTTACAAGCCGACCTCAATGCTCTGTCTAATTGGGCGACTATGTGGCAGATGAGGTTTAATGCTGAGAAATGTAAAGTTCTGCACTTGGGGGCTAATAATATGCATGCATCATACATACTAGGGGGAGTACAACTGGGGGAATCCATAGTGGAGAAGGATCTGGGGGTTTTGGTAGATCATAAGCTCAATAATAACATGCAATGCCAAGCTGCGGTTTCAAGTGAGCAAAGTCCTTTCTTGTATTAGGAGAGGTATGGACTCCAGAGAGAGAGATATCATTTTGCCCCCCTGTACAAATCATTAGTAAGATCTCATTTGGAATATGAAGTTCAGTTTTGGGTACCAGTTCTCAAAGGATATCAGGGAACTGGAGAAAGTGCAGAGAAGGGCAACCAAACTGATAAGAGGCATGGAGGAGCTCAGCTATGAGGAAATATTAGAGGAATTCAATTTATTCACTCTTGAGAAGAGGAGATTAAGGGGGGATATGATCAGGGGCAGACTAACAACTTATGGGGCCCCTGGGCAATAGGAGATTATGGGGCCACACAGTATACACAAATACACACACAGTATACAATCACACAGTATACACAGACATGTTTTCTATTGGCTGAAAGGTACTGGAGAGTCACAAAATATTTTCGAATGCGGTTGAAATAATGTCGAATCATGTTGAAATAATTTCGAATGTGGCCGATTTTTCGAATTCGGTAGAAAACTAAACGAAATCCGAAAACGAATTTAAGGAAGTTAACGAATATAACTAAACGAAATTAATGAATTAACGAATTAAAAACGAAACGAAACTAAACAAATTTTTTCCTTTTGCACATGTCTACTGGAGAGGTGGGGCAGCTATAATCTCAGGATTTTTAGACCAAAAGGATGTCAGTAAGGGACATTTCAGAGACAGATATAAAAAAAAAACACACATTTTTACATACTGTCCCTGGTTTTACTGAGGCTGGCAACCCTGATGGGGCCCCCTAGTGGCATGGGCCCTTCGGGCAGTGCCCGAGTGGCCAAATGGTCAGTCCACCCCTGGATATGATCAACATCTACACATATGAACTTGGTGTTGAGTTATTCACTTTGCACTCATCACAGAGGACATGGGGGCACTCTTTTGTCTAGAGGAAAAGAGATTTAATCTCCAAATACGGAAAGGTTTCTTAACAGTAAGAGCTGTGAAAATGTGGAATGGAATAGCCTCCATCCAGAGGTGGTTCTGGCCAACTCAGTAGATTTCTTTAAGAAAGGCCTGGATTCTTTCCTAAATGTACATAATATACCTGGGTGACATTTATAGGTAAAGTTGATTTAGTGAATATCTGATTGCCTCTCGGGGGATCAGGAAGGCATTTTTTTCTCCTGCTGTAGCAAATTGGACCATGCTTTGCTGGGGTTTTTCACCTTCCTCTGGATTGTCTGTGGGTATAGGATTGTGTATATGGAATTGTATTATTTTTTTTATTTTTTTATGGTTGAAGTAGATGGATGTGTGTCTTTTTCAACCTGACTAACATATATTTTTGAAGTCAAACCAATAGTATTACCTATAGTGTCTACTTTTTATGGAAGCCTTCCCAGTGTTTCTTTCTATAGTTTTGTGTCTGGGTACGGTAATCAACCCCATACTGGTGGTATAGTGGACTAGGCAACTTATTGGTTCTCTTTAGTATGGAAGTCCTGCGGATATTCCCTATTCCTTTGTATTATTTTCTATTGATATGATAGTTTGCAATAACCTTTGTATATGCAAAAAGAACATGGAAAGGAAAATAATTTCCTTAATTTAAGCACATTTTCATGCTATATAGACTTTACAATTTCAATATACCACCGTGTAGAGAGTTGGGAGACACAGTATAAACGTTCTTTCTTTTTATTTTGTAGAAAACCCATGGAGCCCAGCAATAGAAGAGATACAGACACCCAACTTATTCCATGACACCCCGGTCACCCTGCAGTGTCATATCACCAAGTATTTCCCTAACGTGGTCACAGTGACCTGGCTGAGAAGAAGCCGGGATGAGGAGTTATATGAGGAGACTGATAATATGGTTACCAGTATAATAACCCCCAGGAGAGAGGCTGATAACACATACAGCTGTACAGCCAGTCTGACTATTGTCCCCACATTGAGCGTCCACCAGGGGGCAGAATACATCTGTAGGGTGAATCACCCCTCTCTGGAGAGACCCATCGAGGGAAGAACTGGAAAACTTGTTGTAAAGTGAGTGTTTATATCATGTCCACAAATAATGCTTTACAGTCATTGCCTGCTCTCAAGGAGTTTACAATCTAAGGTCCCATCTCACTTGCTAGGGCCAATTTAAACAGGAGCTAAATGACCTGCTAGGCCAGCGTGTCTTTGGAGTACCCAGAAGAAACCCAAGCAAGCACAGGGAGAAGATGCAAACTCCATGTAGATAGTGTCCTGGTTGAGATTCAAAATGAATGACCCCAGTGCTGCAGGACAAAAGTGCTAACCAATAAGTCATTGTGTTTTTATTGTACTTTCAGCATGGACAAAACAGGATAAATGTGTATGTACAGCAGAGATGTACTGAATGTTTTATTTTTATGATTTTACCCAAACATTCATTTACTGGTAGAAGAAGAAGCCCATAAATGAATATAAAGAGTATGCTAGGGTTAACTCACTGTCATTGGCCACTGTGATGGACTATCTGGCATCCAACCTGGGTGCCCCCACCAAGATACAGCTTCCTCCGGTCTGGAACCAGGAATCAGGTATTATATCTGAATATTGCTCCCAAGAACTAGACGACACTGGCTTAGGGGCAAACTGGCACTGACTTTATTCTAAATTCACACAGAGTATATACCACACAAGATCAAGTAAGAGCTTGATCACATTATTCTAAACAATGTATACTGTAAACATTAACCACTAGCCGACCAGCGCATGGCGATGTACATCGGCACAATGGCTCGGCTGGGCAAATGAGCGTACAGGTATGTCCGCTTTAAATCACGGCATTGTGGGCTCCGTGAACGTGCCCGAGGGTCCCGCGGACTTGATGTCTGCCGGGGGCCTGCAATCGTGTCACGGAGCAGAAGAATGGGGAGATGCCTTTGTAAACAAGGCATTTCCCCATTTTGCCTAGTGACTTGACTCAGATCTACTGCTCCCTGCCATCAGGAGCAGTGATTGCTGTCATGTGAGTGATAGCCCATCCCCCCACAGTTAGGACACCTGCCTAGGACACACTTAACCCCTTGATCGTCCCCTAGTGTTTAACCCCTTCCCTGCCAGTGTCATTTACACAGTAATCAGTGCATTTTTATAGCACTGATCGCTGTATAAATGACAATGGTCCCAAAATGGTGTCAAAAGTGTCCCACATAACGTCGCAGTCATGATAAAAATCGCAGATCGCTGCCATTACTAATAACATAAAAAAAGATTTAAAAAAATTATAATAAAAATGCCATACATCTATCTCCTATTTTGTAGACGCTATAACTTTTGCGCAAACCAATCAATATACCCTTATTGCAATTTTTTAACCAAAAATATGTAGAAGAATACATATTGGCCTAAACTGAGAAATAAATGTGTTGTTTTATATATTTTTTTGGGGATATTTATTATAGCAAAAAGTAAAAAAAATTGTCGCTATTTTTTGGTGTATAGCGCAAAAAATAAAAAAACGCAGAGGTGATCAAATACCACCAAAAGAAAGCTCTATTTGTGGGAAAAAAAGGAAGTAAATTTTGTTTGGGTGCAATGTCGCGCGACCGCGCTATTGTCAGTTACAGCAACACAGTGCCGTATCGCAAAAAGTGCTCTGGTCAGGAAGGGGGGTAAATCCTTCCGGGGCAGAAGTGGTTAATATCATTAGCACATCTAGGGTACAGCCAACAGCTAACAGTGACCTATTTAGCAGTAAACTAATCAACAGCCAGGCACCGCACCCAGACAGTTTGGCACCAGTATTCAGGATTACCCAGTACTGTCCAAATCTCATTAACTAGCTTTCTTTTCACATACACTATATCTTCTCACTACCATCATGGCTCCCTTGACTATTAAATGTGGTAATGTCATCTTGCATTATATAGCAGGACATCTTCCTGAATGCATGTAGCTCCCTCAAATACCAGGGCCCATAGTCAGTAGTCAAGAGTTTACCCTGCAGTGCCCTCCAAAAGCACCTGTCCCGGTTGAGTCCATCACAGCCACAAATTTGGGGAGATGAACCAATTCCGGACCGACGCACGCCGATATACATCCTTACTTTGACGGGGGATATCGGTATGGCAGCAGCTAGCTGCCATAACCCTGGTTTCCTCTTGTTCGGTGACTGGCCTGCTTCAAGATAAAAGTGGTCTCTCCGATGACCTCCGCTTACCGGAGCCATCGGCAATGGCGGAGGTGATCGGGTCCTTCTCCTGGCTAGACATGGAGACGAGTGAGGGGAAGATGGCTCCCACCTGTCTCCATGACATTACAGGACGGAAGCAACGTCAAAGCGTAATTTCCACCCATAGCTCAAAAAAAAAATGTAATTACTATTTTTTTTATTGCATTTTAGTGTAAATACAAGATCTGAGATAATTTTGACCCCCCAGATCTCATATTTAAGAGGTCATGTCATGCTTTTTTCTATTACAAGGGATGTTTACATTCCTTATTAGGGATGAGCCGAACACCCCCCGGTTCGGTTCGCACCAGAACTTGCGAACGACCCCCGCGTTCGGTACGAACGTTAGAACCCCATTGAAGTCTATGGGACTCGAACGTTCGAATTGGAAAGTGCTCATTTTAACGGCTAATATGCAAGATAGTGTCCTAAAAAGGGTTTGGCGACCTGCCTCCTGCCTCAGGGGACATGGGTCACTGCAAAAAAAAGTTTTAAAAACTACCGTTTTGGCGGGAGCACTGATTTTAATGACGATTAAAGTGAAAAAAAAAAAGTGAAATATTCCTTTAAATATGGTGCCTGCGGGGTGTCTGTAGTATGCCTGTGAAGTGCCACGTGTTTCCCGTGTTTAGAACAGTCCCTGCACAAAATGACATTAAACGGAAATAACACCATTTAAAACTGCTTGCGGTTTTAATGTTATATCTGGTTCCTGCAATATGGTTGAAAATCATTGAGAAAAATGGCATGGGTAGCCCTCCCTGCCCATTACCAGCCTATTTGGGTCTTGTACGCATATTAAGGGGAACCCCGTACCCATATTAAAAAAAGGAAATGCGTGTGGCCCCCAGGCCCTATATACTCAGAACAGCAGTATACAGGCGGTGCAAACAAGACAGGGACTGTGTAGGTTTGTTGTGTTAAGTTGAATCTGTTTGTCATTTTCAACCGGTACATTTTTAAAGTGTAGCTCCAGTCAAAAAAACTATCTTTAAGCTTTTTGGAAAACATAGGGAAGGGTTATCACCCCTGTATAATTTGTTTTGTCGTCCATCTTTTTTCATCTCACTTGCTGCTGTCTCCTTGCGTTTGCAAGTAGGAGATGTTTGTAAGTTGGATGTTTGAAAGTAGGGGCCTGCCCTATATTATAGCGGTATGTACTGGGTACAGAGCACGCAGACAACACGCACTCCTAACACTACTGACTGCAAGCTCTATTATTAACCACTTGTTAGCCCAATGTTTGCATAAAGTGAAAGATGAAGTTATGCTGAGTAAATAGATATCAAACATGTCACTCTTCAAAATTGCACATGCCCGTGGAATGGCGCCAAACGTCGCTACTTAAAAAATCCCCATAGGCGACGCTTTAAATATTTTTTTACTGGTTACATGTTTTGAGTTGCAGAGGAGGTCTAGGACTAGAATTATTGCTCTCGCTCTAACATTCTCGGTGATACCTCACATGTGTGGCACATGCGAGCACATGGGGACATGGGCGCTTTCATTTTTATTTTATTTTTTTATTGTTCATTTTACTTTATTTATTTTAGTTTGACATTTTTTTTCCCAAAAATATATTTTTGATCACTTTTATTCCTATTACAAGAAATGTAAACATCCCTTGTAATAGGAATATGGGGTGACAGGTCCTCTTTACAGTGAAATCTGGGGGGTCAATATGACCCCACATCTCACCTCTAGGCTGGGAAGCCTGAAATAAAAAATAAAAAAAAGATTCTGGCTTTGATCGTACTGGCGAGTTGGTAGAAGCACCGGAGGGCGGTGAGGGGTGGGGGGCGTCTATGGCTGGGTATTTCAGGGTATCACCGAGTATGGCTGGGTATCTCTGAGTATGGCTGGGTATGGCAATTTATGGCAGGGTATTACAGAGTATTGGCGGGGTATTGGCGGGGTACTACAGAGTAATAGCAGGGTACTGCACTGCAGAGTAATGGCAGGGTACTGCACTGCAGAGTAATGGCGGGGTACTGCACTGCAGAGTAATGGCGGGGTACTGCACTGCAGAGTAATGGCGGGGTACTGCAGAGTAATGGCAGGGTACTGCACTGCAGAGTAATGGCGGGGTACTGCACTGCAGAGTAATGGCGGGGTACTGCAGAGTAATGGCGGGGTACTGCAGAGTAATGGCAGGGTACTGCAGAGTATGCACTGGTATTGCAGTGTATTGGCAGGGAATTGAGGGGTTAAATTCGGTGAGCAGCGATGTGGGCACTGCAGATGCAGCCCACATCGCTGCTGACACCGATCTCTTTCCCCTCCGCTGTACCGATCGGTACAGAAAGGGGAGGTAGGAACAGGCGTCATAACATGACGCCGGTTTGTTTCCAAGTGATCACTCCGTCATTTGACGGAGCAATCACGTGGTAAACGGCCGCTATGAGCGGCCATTTACCGTGATGCGCCAGGTCCTATGGACCCGGCGGTCACGGATGCTCTCGAGTGCGCACACCTCGGGGCACGCGAGAGCAGAATTCTGGGAGGCCGTTAATTAACGGCCTCTCTGAGTTAAACAACCGCCCTGAAGCCGTTAATCGGCAATGGGCAGTTGTTAAGTGGTTAAAGCTAGATCACTAGCTATATAGGTGAGGTGAATATAGTGGTGTATACTGCAGTCAGGGCACAGACAACAACCACTACACAGCAGCAAGATAGGAAATCAGCCAAAAACGATTGGTGTGTACTGTGTTGAAGGTACACAGAACACCCACTGCTTCAGATGCAAAGTAACACACTACAGGAGGCCGCCTTAAAGGCGGCCTTATATAGTGTGGGGCGTGCACTACACAGCCTGAGCTATGATTGGCCACAGGCAGGATGCCTGTGGCCAATCATGGCTCTCCTCGCTGCCGGCGCTGCGATTGGCCAAGCATGCGGGGTCACAGTGCATGCTTGGCCAATCATCGGGCAGCAATGCACTGCGCCAACGCAGTGCATTGTGGTCCGCACGCGCGTCACTCGAATTTTGACGCGAACGGCCAAAACGTTCGGAATTCGCCGAACGGCCGAACGGCCGAACGGCCAATGTTCGAGTCGAACGTGCGTTCGACTCGAACACGAAGCTCATCCCTATTCCTTATATAGAAATAAAACACAATTTTTAAAAACAGTGTAAAAATAAAAAATAAAAGGTAAAATAAATAATAAAATATATATATTTTTTTTATTATTTTTTTTTTTTTAAACGCACCCCGTCGCGCCAAGCTCGCATGCAGAAGAAAACGCATACGTGAGTAGCACCTGTATATGAAAAGCCCTAGAACTCCTCTGTAACTGAAAACATGCAACCTGTAGAATTTTTTTAAACGTTGCCTATGGAGGTTTTTAAGGGTGAAAGTTTGTCGCCATTCCACGAGCGGGCGCAATTTTGAAGCGTGACATGTTGGGTATCAATTTACTCGGCGTAAGATTATCTTTCACAATATTAAAAAAAAATTGCGCTAACTTTCCTGTTGTCTTATTTTTTTAATTCAAAACAGTGTTTTTTTCTAAAAAAGTGCACTTGTAAGACCGCTGCGCAAATTCATGGCTGTATCAGGGGGTGCAGATTTCAGTTGCGCCCCCACCTCACCCCCCCCCCCCACACAGCATAATTAAAATCCAATCCCCTTATCTATTATTTCTTTAATTCTAGCATTTCTTCCCCTTTGCAAAAGAAAACAGAATCCCAAAAAAAGAAAAGTTGTGGATGAAGGAAGATTGTTTAAGGAAAATGAGACAGATAACTGCTTTTTAGTCACGTCAAATGCTGAGGCGCTCTGCTTAATTTGTAGGGAATGTGTGACAGTTTTCAAATACTACAATTTGAAAAGGCATTATATGCAAAAACACATGTAGCACTGACCCCCGAAGGGGCTGCTGATTTGAATTGGGCCTGCACTCTACTGAGAAACCCCCCTTCTGAATGACTCTGTCCCCTTGGCACAGCTGTGGTGCAATAATAATACAGTACAGTGTAAACAGTATAATGTACCTGTGTCTATCCCTCAGGATCCTCTGGCTCCACCTGGTGGAGAGAGACAGTAAACCACACACTTGTACTCTTAAACAGGAATACTTTTGGGGGGCGTGGCCTGGCTATGGAGGAGTAAGGACGCGGCGTGCCTGAGCTCCGTCCGGTCCGCGGGATAAACAGCAGCTAAAGGGGTGACGATTCCCCCGTTTCTCACCCAGGGTATGCCACAACGACGCCGGACATCCTCCCAGCCCCAGAAAATGTCTCAGCTCGGGCAGGGCTCGCTGGACTCGTTCCTCGCCGACACTCCCCGTCAGCAGAGGGGGAAATCCAAGATGGCGCCGGAACGGACGGCCTCGCAGCAGCAGCAGCAGCAGCACGAGGCTCAGCTCACACCGCCAGCGCTGTCTCCTATTCCCTCTCCCAGGGAGGTAAGCGAATCCATCCCTCCTGCATCCCCCCACTCCATCTCCTCTCAGGATCAGGGCACGGAGATAGCTGACCTGGCTAGGGATAAGGACATAAGGAAGCATCTATGGTCCCTCCCCACTAAGGAAGATTTGAAGCATTTTACCAGCAGGATTGAACGGGCTTTCAAGCAGGACATTGAGCAACTAAAGACAGACACCACTGAGCTGGGACACAGGGTGGAGACCCTAGAGCAGAAATTTGACGATACTGTGCCCGCTATCGCTCAGCTCAGAGAGCAGTCCCTGACCCACGGCCATCAGATTGAAGCCCTTCTCTGCCAATTAGACGATATGGAAAACCGCAGCAGACGGGCGAACATCCGCATACGCGGCTTACCGGAGGCCACGGCACCCAAGGACATTATACCAACGCTGCAGGGGGTGTTCAGAGAAATTCTAAGCCTCCCTCCCTCAACACCGATTGAAATAGATAGGGCCCACAGGGCTCTTAAACCCCCATCTGAGGACCCAGGCAACCCCAGGGACATCATTTTCAAACTCCATAAATACACCTTGAAAGAGCGAATTATGCAAAAGATGCGCAACAGACCGGTCTTTGACTTTGATGGAGCCCAGCTGTCCTTTTACCAGGACCTCTCCAGGCGTACTCTCATGCAACGGCGGGCTGTCCGCCCACTCCTGGCGGCGATTCAAGCAGCGGGCCTCACCTATCGCTGGGGCTTTCCGTTTAGCCTCCAGGCGTCCAAAAATGGCCGTTGGGCCGTGCTGCGAACCAAGGATGACCTCCCCCGCTTCCTTCACATCTTGGAGCTTGGCCCTGTGGACTTTCCAGATTGGCGCAACATTCCGGATATCCCACTTCCACAGCTGCCGCAACCATGGATCCAGGCGACAGGTGGGAATCGCCCCTGGGGGCGCAAAAGGCAGACGGATGGACCTTCTCCGGGCACCTCTGCCCTTGGGGACGGACTATAGTGTCGCAGAACTCATGGCCGAACTGTTGCCTCTTAAACGGACCGAGCTAGCCCACCTTTTTCTAACGGGCACCGAAACCTTGTGAAGGGACCCAGAGGCACAAAGCTGTAAGCTTGGACGTATCTCAAGGTTGTTATTGCATCTGACTACCTCTGAGTTCTTCTTCAGCATTGAGTTGGGATTTCCGCTGAGTGTTGGACTGGGAGCCCACTTTGTCACCTACTGTTTGGATGCCGTCTCCCTTTGCTACCCCCCCTCCTTTCTGCTCTTATATCCCCAGACGTCAGGTTTTTTTTTTCTCTTTTTTTGCACTATAGGGGAGCACAAGTTATAGTTCTTTGTTCTTACACCCTGTTCATTTGGACTCTTGGACCGGGCGGGGCGCTGGTCCCCGTGTCCCCTTGGTGGTTGTCTACGTTCCCCACTTAGGCCCCACCTAATTTGGTGTTTGTCCCGACTGGGACCTCTAGCTAACGCCCGGGAGGTGGATGCTCCCCCTCTCTCCCTGGGCGGGCTGTTTAGTTAATTTACTGTACCGTGTTCCAGGCCCGCTAGACGGGGCCTGGCAATTGTTTACCTCCCTTCCCCCCCCCCTTCCCCTTCCTTTTCCCCTCTGAGAGTCACCTCCGCCCCCTTTCTCTTTACCCTTCCTCAGTGCCCTTCCCTTCCCCTCCTCTCCACTTTCCTCGTTCCCCATCCTGTCCCCCCTACTTCCCCTACCTACATCAGTGTCTCTCACGGCACTTCAGCCAACTAACGGTTTGTTGCTTTGTTCTTTAGGTTACCTTTCTCATATACAGGGGAACTTGGTGTGGATCAGACCGGTTGAGCGTCAGCGACTTCAGGTATGTCGTCACTAAAGATACTGTCCTACAACGTTAGGGGGCTCTGCTCTCCACAAAAGCGCAGCAAGCTATGGCTCGAATTGAAACGTCTCGGGGCCCAGGTAGTGTTCTTGCAAGAGACTCACTTTAGACAGCCAGCACCTCCTAGGGTCCCCGTGCATCTTTACAATCAGTGGTTCTTTAGCAACTCCCCAGTAGCGAAATCGCGAGGCACTGCCATCGCATTCCACAAATCCTGCCCTTTCCGGCCCTCAGAGAGCTCTGTGGATCCACAAGGCCGGTATGTCTTTGTGAAGGGGACTTTGGCCAATGCAAAATTCACGTTTGCAACTCTCTACGCACCCAATACCCAGCAACTTTCCTTCATAGATGTGGTATTAGATAAGCTGATGGAGTTTAGGGAGGGTCACCTAATACTTGGGGGCGATTTTAATGTTAGCCCGGACCCTCTACTGGATACATCTCATGGCCGGCCTACGCACTCCCAGGCCTTCCTCAGGCATTTTCGTAGATCGTTACAAAATAGTTTCCTTATAGACACATGGAGGGCGCTGCGCGCATTAGATAGGGACTATAGCTTCTACTCGAGGGTACACGATGTATACACACGCATTGATCTCATGTGTGTGGACCACGGTACCCTGGAGCTGTTGCGGTCAGCTGAAATAGGGAATATCACCATATCGGATCACGCCCCCATTCTGGCTGTGATCCGAGTTCCCGATGGGTCACCAAGGGCTTGGTCATGGCGTCTTAATGAAAATCTTCTGGATGATGCCTCAGTGGTGGCCAAGGTTTCCGAAACAATCACACACTACTTTGCAGAGAATGCATCTGGGGAGGTGGCGGAGGGAGCGGTGTGGGAGGGTCATAAGGCAGTACTTAGGGGGGAACTGATCTCCCTGGGCTCTAGACTCAAAAGGGAGAGACAGATAGATTTTCAGAGGGTCCTGTCAGCTTTGCAACAGGAAGAACTTAAACATAAACGCCAGGGGGATGCTGAGGCCCGTAAGCGACTATTAGAGCTGAGGGAGTTATTCTCACGCCTCCTTGACCGTCGTGCCCACAGACAACTACGCTACTTATCCCATAAATACTACGAACACGGCAACAAGTGCGGCAGACTGTTGGCTGGGGCCCTTAGGCAGCGTAGACTAGCCTCACATGTACACAGGCTTCGTTCCCCGGACGGTATGATCTCCTTACACTCTTCAAAGATCGCATCTATTTTTAGAGATTATTATGCTAACTTGTACCACCTGGACGGGGGTATCTCCCAGACGGCACAGACTGCCAGACAACGACTCATCGGAGACTATCTTGCCTCGGCAGGACTCCCCTCCCTGACGTTAGAGCAGCAGACGGAACTTAAATCACCCATTTCCCCACAGGAGGTGATGGGGACGGTGAGGGCCTTGCCTAGTGGGAAGAGTCCTGGCCCGGATGGATACACTAAAGCGTATTATGCCAAATTTCTTCCCCTGCTACAGAATCACATGTGCAGGTACTTTAATTCCTTTGCTACAGGCCAAACAATCCCACCTGAAGCCTTGTTGGCTCATATCACCGTGCTGCCCAAGGAAGGCAAGGACCCTGCCCTCCCGCAAAGCTACCGCCCTATATCGCTACTTAATGTGGATATAAAAATTTTCTCAAAAATTATGGCAAACCGACTTAAGTATATCATTCCCTCTATCATCCATCCCGATCAGACAGGGTTTATCTCTGGTAGGGAGGCCAGAGATAATTCCATCCGGGCCATACAGCTCATTCACTGGGCACGTCTCCACAATGCCTCCACTCCATACCTCATCCTGTCCACAGATGCCGAAAAGGCCTTTGACAGGATAGATTGGTCTTACCTGAAGGCGGTTTTAGAGACATTGGGTCTGGGTACCCGTATGCTGCACTGGATCATGGCCCTGTATACTTCCCCCAGTGCGCAAGTTAAGGTTAACGGCCATCTGTCTCCGGGATTCCCTATTCGGAACGGCACCAGGCAGGGATGCCCCCTGTCTCCCCTCCTGTTCGCTTTGGCTATGGAGCCCCTGCTCAGAACAGTGAGGGCGAGTAGGGATATTACTGGGGTGCAGGTGGGGATCACGGAGCACAAACTTTCAGCGTATGCTGATGACGTGCTTTTCCACCTGACCAACCCCCTCATCTCACTCCCTAACCTTATGAAGGAACTTGACATTTTTGGACAAATATCCAACTTCAAGATTAATTACGCTAAATCTGAAGTCCTGCCGATTACTATCCCGGAGACAGTGGCCGTTGGCTTACAGCAGGCTTTCCCATTCCACTGGGCCAAGGCTTCCATTAAATACCTAGGGATCCAGCTCACGGACCAATTTGATACACTGTACTCCGCTAATTTCCCTTCCCTGCTGAGCACAGTGCGTAGAGACTTGCAGAACTGGAACAAAGCCTCCTTCACATGGCTAGGCAAAGTAAATATACTTAAGATGAATATCCTCCCCAGAGTGCTTTTCTACCTGCAGATGCTTCCTGTTCCCCTCCCCAGAGGCTTTTTCTCGCAACTCCAAAGCCTCATGATAGGGTTCATATGGCATAACAAAAAACCTAGGCTTGCCATGTCCGTGCTGCAGAGATCTAAGGAGAGGGGCGGGCTGGGCCTCCCAGACATTCGTCGTTACTACAGGGCTATTGCGCTTCAACATATGCTGAATTGGCGCCACCACTCTGCCACCAAACTGTGGGTCCCTTTGGAAAAAACCCTGGCGGGTCGCGACCTCGCATATGCCCCTTGGCTTCCGCGGGAACATAGGGGACTTTCACGGACAACTTCGCCGCTGACCACCCATGCCCTCAGGGTATGGGATCGGTCAAATGCCATGTATGCCCTGGCGCCCCCGGGGTCTCCATTGGCTCCTCTAGGAGGGTTCAGGTGGTTTCCCCCTGGAGAGCAGGTAGCCTTTTTTGGGACTTGGGCCGCTGACGGCAACTATAGCTGTGGCAAATTTATAGACAAGGGTAAGCTGATACCCCTAGATGCCTTGAGGGATAGATACGGACGCTTTCCAATGGACTGGTGGAGATACAAGCAGCTTCACCACTTCACCACAAACCTGGGCGCTACGTTAAGAGACATAGAATCTCTTACGTCGCTTGAAAAGGTGTTTATGGCAGAGGAGCCCACTCCCCACTTAGTTTCTGAACTTTACCGGCTTCTGGGGGCAGTTTCTGGCCCCATCCGACCAGTTTTTATGAGGGAGTGGGAACGTGATCTGGGGGTCGATTTTACACCAAGCCAACGATCGCTAGTGTGCCGATTGGCACACTCCAGCTCCGTTGATTCCCGGACACAGGAAACCAACTACAAACTTTTGACTCGTTGGTATCGGGTGCCGGCAGCGTTGGCCCGCATCTACCCCTCGGTCACGGACCTTTGTTGGCGGGGTTGTGGCCAGAAAGGCGCTCTCTTACATATTTGGTGGGATTGCCCTGTAATACACACATTTTGGGTCGACATTCACGCCTTTATTAAAAATGCACTGCAGATCGAGATCCCTTTCACCCCATCGCTCTTTCTCCTGCACCTCCCCGCCCCTCCTCTGAGCCGCTATACGAAGAGTGTACTCCCCCACCTCTTAAATGCCGCTAAGCGTCTAGTACCTATATACTGGAAACGCTCACAGACTCCTACCATTACTGAGTGGCTCAAGAGGGTGGAAGATATTAGGGAGGCGGAGGAGTGGGTGGCGCGGTGCAGGGACAGAAGTGACCGTTTCGGTAGGATCTGGGCCTTGTGGCAGCGGCATACTGCTGGCACGGGCCCTATGCCATCTAGCTTGGATGTTGCGCTGTTGGAGCTAGCAGAGCCTTCACTGAAGCTGAAGAGGCCAGTGAGCGGTGACGTACATACCTGAACATGACTTTTTGCCGAGCCAATCGCAGTGTGATGACCTGTATCCTCCCTTCCTCTTGCAGAGTCTCAGGGTCCTGGGGGGGGTGATTTGCCCCCAGGGGCGACGCAGCCTCTGTGGCCCAGTTGATGGGGCCCACGCCTTCGGCCGCTGTCTCCTGGGCATTCTGACGGGCGACCGGTGCCGTGGGAGACTTGGGCGGGGTTCCGGGTGATGCTCCCCCCCCTGACGGAGTTATGCTGGAGGCTTGAGGCCCCACTCCGGGGGGGGGGGCGTTGGCCGGGGCCCTGCTGAGGGCCGTGGGCGTTTTGCCCCAATTCGGGTATTGACAGCTGGTGGGGGGTGTGTGCCTTGAGCTGGGCCTCTGATGGGGGTCCCCCCTTGATGTGAATCGCACTGGAAGGGCCTGTGTTTGTTTTTTCCCTTCCCCCCTCAAATGTTTTATCCTGTTATAGGGTTACTGTTTTTCCCCTTCTGTCTTGATTTTCCCTGATGTTTGGCACAATGTTAGATCTGTTTAACGTGGTCAATTACTCAGGATAGTGATACATTGTCGATTGTATTGTGCACTATATGTTTTGTTATGTTCTACAGAAACGAAAATAAAAATAAAGATTATATAAAAAAAAAAAACAGGAATACTTTTACTGAAAATATAGTAAATAGGTGGTTACAGAGTTTGCACTGTCGTTCCAACGTAGAACGTCAGCACAACATAAGTCAACAGGCAAATACAATAAATGACATGCAAGTATGTTACTATCTAGACCTGGGAGCTCCCCTTATTTAAAGTCTACGTGAGGCCTCACTTAATGTATTTCTTCCTTATCTTCTTTCTTCGCTAGCTTAAATAGTTCCTTAAATAATTGTAACCCAAAGGGGTAAGTAGAGAAAGTTAACTAAGTTAGAACACTCCAGGTATAACTCCAGAAACTTGTAATCACACTTAGGTACTAAAGTGAAACGGGCCTCGAGCCTATTAAGTGTAAGTTGCTCAATTACGCTTCCGTGAAACAACAGGTTCCAGCGAGGCCTATTAGTAAGTCTAAGTACATGTAATGGATTAAACAGTGGGCCGCAACCCACTCACCAATTGGATCAGAGTTCTGAGTGATGGCTTGAGTCCAACAACTGCAGCTTGCTTCTGCTGACTAGGCCAGATGCTCCGTGTCACTCCACCGACTGGATCCGGCTCTCCGCTGCGCCAACAAGCGTCTCCGATCCCTGTCGATCTGATCACCAGCTCTTGGCTCCGTCAAGTCACCCAGCAAACAGTCCGGTGCACTCCGCGGTGACTATCTACCAATGGTTCCAAGAATCTTACACACAGTTCCGCACAGGCCGGCAACGTGGTTCCAAGAGACCAAATATGGCCGCTGCAGTCCCTTTTATACCCTACTCAGCATGCACTGCATATCATAGTGTTCATGGGTAGGTCACACAGACTCCTGGGTAGATGAGGTCAAATGACCAAAGTAAACACAGTCACTTCCTGTTATCTTTCCAACACCATAGAAAGGAAAATAACTAAAGTCCATTTCCAGTTTTGGTCACTAGATGGCATCCAATATTAGTGCATAACATTGTCCATAGATTTACATTGTACTTCACATTAATTGCATTAATACACAATTATATCCCTGCTACACATATATATATAGATGAATGATTTAACTGATAGCGCTTGCTCCACCAAAAAAAAATACTTCATAGTTTCATAGTTTCATAGTTAGTAAGGTTGAATAAAGACCCCAGTCCATCCAGTTCAACCTGATTGAGTGTCTACAACTGTCCCCATCCCTATATTGCACACTCACACCAGTCCCTACCCTCAAGGAGTCCACAATCCTAGGTCCCCATTCATATACTAGGGCCAATTTTGGACAGAAGCCAATTAACCTACCTGCATGTCTTTTGATTGTGGGAGGAAACCGGAGTACCCGGAGGAAACCCACGCAGGCACAGGGAGAACATGCAAACTCCAGGCAGGCAGTGTCGTGGTTGGGATTTGAACCAGCGACCCTTCTTACTGCTAGGTGAAAGTGCTAACCACTACACCACTGTGCTGCCCACTAATACTTATTACCTATTTGTCTGTAACACGACCTAAAAAATTACTATAACCAATGTGAAAATGATAAAAGCCACAGCAAAACAGTAGCATACAAGTGTGATAGTGACCAATCAATGACAAAGTGACAAAGTGCAAAAAAAAAAACAGTTTCGTGCATAACAGTCTCTTTTTTAAGTTTTGTAAAGTGCTGTCATTCTTCGTTCCCAAAATTATGACACCGTGTCCACCACGTGAAACATTTTAAACACTCCACACTCACCAGATAATGTCGACTCCCCTACCTTACAGTAAGGAAAGTCTGCTGGGCTTGTGGTCTTTTATGGGGGGACCTGTCCCACTAAGGTGTCCTCCTAAAGCTCTCACTGATGCAGCATACCTCTGATTATGGTTTATGAACTCTGCAACCATTTAGGCAGGTATGTAGGCAGGTGCTTTTGAGAACGTCCCACTTTAATGATGAAACGCGTCAAGTTGACTCTGCCGTGTGTCACTTCTGGCCCAGAGTGTGAAAAACATGCCAGTTACATACTTGCCTAAATGGTTGCGGAGCTCATGAACCACCATCAAGGTCCCCATAGTTTCAAAACCTATAACTGTCCTTTGCAGCAAGTAGCATTGGAAGGCAAGGCATATCTAACAAAAGCCAAGGAAAAATTCTTCAAATGCCCATCAAATGCAGCCACTTGTGCTCATCATCTGCAGCCACTTGTGCACATTTTATGCAGCCACTTGTGCCCCATCAAATGCAGCCACTCGTGCCCATCGAATACCACCAGTTGTGCCCATCTAATGCCACTACTGTGGCCCCCCGCCAGCCCGCTGTCTGTCCAGCACTTACCCCATCTTAGTGGCGGTTCAGGCAGTGGGTGACGGCGGTGAGCTGCGGGACGGCTCCTGTATCCTCCATGCTTCCCCGTCCTCTGTTGTTCCATTTTGATAGGCGTCAGACCGCCTCTGCCTTCAGCCAACCAGAAGATGGGTATTAGACCCACGCTACCTGATTGGCAGAGAGGCAGTTCAGTGTTAAAAAAGCAAATATTAATTTGCTTTTCTAACACATCTGGGTGGACTGTAAACACAATGCTCTGTACTCACAGTCCACCTTTTTTGAAGTTTATAAGAGCCTATGGCTCTAATCAGGTGCTTCAAAAAACACCCCCGCCACTGGAATTCAGGCGCCTGGTGTCCAAAAAGGGTGGCCATGCAATGCATGAATCTAACTGTTATATCCTCTGTGTTGTGAGAGACACAAGACTCTGGTCTGGAACAATGGAAGTTTATTTCCAGTACTCAGTCTACACTGCAAAATGCATCTCAGGACAGTACATCTTATTATGCTGCTTACATGTGTCCAAGATGGCTACTTTACCCCTTGACCCTTGGCATCACTCCTGGGTGGAGCCAGCCTTAAAGTGACAGTACATGTGGAACCCTTCAGGTATAACACCTTCCATCCATCCTTAAAAAACAAAAAAACAAAAAAACAAAAACAAAACGAGAAAAGGCACAAAACATTAACTAATAACTGTCCAATAACAGTCCTCCAAACACAGGAGATGCACAGGACTTTTCCTGCATCCAGATGTGAGAGGAAGATTCCAGGGACAGTTGCGGGGATACAATGTCATTGGATCACTTTCGGCGGCCCCGTCGAAAGTCTCGTAACCGGTCTTGAAGCTGAAACCGGTCAGGAGGGCGACAGTGTCGTTGAGGACGGGCACCCATCAACTCGGGATCGGAGGAAACAGGGTCGACTGGAATGGGCACTGGCGGTGCCAAGAAGGGATCCCCCAGCTCAGTGGGTAAACCAACCTCCGGACCAGGGCTGGAGGGCTCTGTTGGAGCTGAGTTCAAAAGATCAGAGTCCCCCCAATCATCAGTTCGCATGCATCCTGATCCGCTGGGAGCAGTTCCTTGCAACACTGGTGGTTCAGCCGGCGTCAGGGATTCATGCAGTTGAAAACGAGGGCGCAGTTGGTCCGCATGCCTTCTGCAAATGGAACCATCTTCCAGGCAGACCCTATACATCTTGGGTCCCAAAGTCTCTGCAATGACAGCAGGAAGCCAACGGATGTTGGAAGTCCCATAAGATCGGGCCCATACCTTTTGTTGGGCTGTGAATCGGGGGATCTCATGGTGTTTGACCATCTTGTCTTGGGACTGCAGTACATGTTCCTGGACTGTTTGTGGGCGGAGCATGTCCAAAACAGTCCATGGCTGCCGACCCAGAAGGAGTTCTGCTGGAGTTTTCCCGGTGGTTGCATGTGGTGTGTTTCTGTAAGCAGAAAGGAAGGAGTCCAGCTGCTGGGGTGACAGGGACTGCTGTTTACTTGTAGCCACTGTAGCTTTGAAATAGCGTTTAAAAGTCTGCACAAACCGCTCTGCTTGACCATTTGTAGCTGGGTGGTAAGGTGCGGTCAACTTGTGCTTGATGTTGTGGGCAGTCAAGAAACGCTGAAACTCCTGACTGGTGAATTGTGCACCGTTGTCTGTGACGATTTCTCTGGGGTATCCAAATGTAGCAGCGAGATGTAACAGTATGGAAACTATTGCCTTAGTTGTTGGCTGAGTAACAGGAATGACCTCAGGCCACTTTGAATGGGCGTCCACTATGATCAAGAAGGTGTGTCCTCTGATCGGACCTGCAAAGTCCAAGTGTAGTCGAAACCAAGGAACCGTGGGCCAAGTCCAGGGCTGGACGCACCCTCGAGGAGGGTCTCTTGCAGTTTGTGCACATCCAGCACAAGCATTCACATATGTTGTGATATCCGAGTCTAAGTTTGGCCACCACACATAGCCTCGGGCCTTTTGTTTCATACGTGTGCCCCCGGGATGACCAGTATGTAGCAAGTCCAGAATGTGTCTCCGGAGGGTCTGTGGAATGATCACTCGGTCTCCCCATAAAACACAGTTACCAGCCACAGTTAATTCCATACGCCTACGGAAATAAGGTTCATAATCCTGTGTGACGGTTGCAGGCCAACCGGACCGTACCCAGGAGAGTATTGTTTTCAGAAAGGTATCCTTGGCTGTATGGGCTGCTATCTCCCCAGAAGACAAGAAGGACAGGCTGGTGTAACGACAACTCTTGACCGGTGGAGAGGAGTCCATTGACCTCCCTGTCAGTCGGGACATTGCGTCCGCATTAGCATTGGCATCATGACCGCGATACTGGATTTTATAACTGTACGCTCCCAAGAACAGGGCATAGCGTTGGAGGCGGGCCGCAGTAGCCTGAGAGATGCCTTTGTCAGGGCTAAAGATCTGAAGGAGTGGTTTATGGTCTGTCAGTATGGTGAATTCCCTACCATACAGGTAAAGATGAAACTTCTTAATTGCCCATATCAGCGCAAGAGCCTCTTTGTCAATGTGAGAGTAATTGCTTTCTGCTTTTGTCAAAGACCTGGAGGCAAATGCCACTGGTTTTTCTGACCCATCAGGTAAGATGTGAGACAGTACAGCCCCCAGACCATAGGGTGAGGCATCACAAGCCAAGGTCAGAGGCTTCTGGAGGTCATAGTGAACAAGCATGCGTGACGCCAACAGCTTCCGCTTAGAGACTTCAAAAGCGCGTTGGCATGCAGCCGACCAGTCCCATCTGGAGTGTTTCTCCAAAAGCTTGTTCAACGGAAACAAGGTGTGTGCCAGATCTGGCAGAAATTTGTGGTAATAGTTCAGCAAGCCAAGGTATGATCGCAGCTGCTGGACATTGATTGGGGCAGGAGCTTTGACTAAGGCATCAACCTTGGCTTCTGTGGTGTGTATACCGTCTGCATCCACAAGGTGGCCACAAAACTCCAATTTCGGCACCATGAATTGGCATTTTGCTAAGTTCACTTTCAGACCCTGCTCTTGGAGTCTTTCCAACACAAGCTCCACATTTTGCTTGTGTTCCTGGTCCGTCCATCCCGTGATGAGCATGTCATCTAACAGGCACTGAGTGAAAGGAATGTCCGCCAAAATCTCATCCATCTTCCGTTGCCAAATGGCTGGGGCAGAGGCTACACCAAACACCATCCGATTGTACTCATACAGTCCCTTGTGGGTGTTGATGGTCAGAAACTTGCGGGAAGAAGGATGGACCTCAAACTGTAAATATGCTTGTTTGAGATCAAGCTTGGTGAACTTTTGACCCCCTGCAAGAGAGGCAAAAATGTCATCTACTCTGGGTAGAGGATACTGGTCTATTTCCAGTTGGGAGTTCAGTGCCATGCGGAAATCGCCACAAATGCGCAAGTCCCCATTCGCTTTCTTCACTGGTACAACAGGTGATGCCCACTCGCTGTGCTCTACCTTTTGAGATGACACCTTGTTCCTCCAGCCGACTTAGTTCTGCTTCCACTCCTGCTCGGAGTGCGAAAGGTACTGTCCGAGCTTTGAAGAACTTAGGCTGGGCGTTGGGTTTCAGCTTGAGTCTCACACAGTCATGCTTTATTTTCCCCAACTGGTCATCAAAGATCTTTGGGAACCGCTGCTTCAGGGACACCACCCATCCCTCATTATCTCCTAATGGAATTGTCACAGTGTTACAGGGATTTATGGCGATGTCTGGCATACCAAAGTGAGCAATCCAGTCTCTCCCAAAGAGAGGGGGTCCCCCATTCTCTAGTATATATAATGGCAGTCTCTTTGTCTGACCCTTGTACAATACCTGCACTTTTGCATAACCCAGTGGGTGGAGTGTCTGCTTTGAGTATGTCTGCAGTTTGATTGGCGTTGGACGGACAGTTGTTCGGGTCTGAAGTTGTCTCCATTGTTTCTGAGTGATAACTGAAACTGCTGCTCCTGTGTCTACATCCATCTTTAGTTTCTTTCCCTCAATGGTTACCTCTACAGTCATTGCAGAGGGTGCTGAATGCATATGATGTATGTCTAAACTGTGGAGCACTTCCTCATCCTCTGACTCAGATGATGATGTATATCTTCCCACCATATAGGTCTTTGTCTTGGGGTTCAGAGGTTGTTTATCTCGCACCTTCTTGCTCCGGCAAACTCGTTTCAGATGTCCTGTTTTACCACAGTTATGACAGGTCTGATCCTTAAACCTGCAGACTTTGTGATCATGGTCTGTATTCCCACAACGGTAGCAAGCTGACCCCCGGCTTGGTGGAGGTCTGTATTTCCAGTTTGCAACTGTGGGCTTGACTGCTGTTCTGAAAACTTCTTGTTTCACCTCTTCTCTTCTGCCCTGGGGGTTCAATTCCTCTGTATCTTTCACAGCCATTTCCATCATTGAAGCTATATCAATTGCCTTTGCAAGGGTAAGGTCTTTCTCTGCTAACAGTCTCTTTTGGCTAGAGTCACAATTCAGTCCCATGACAAACTTATCTCTCAGTGCAGTAGGTAGGTACTCCCCAAAAGAACAGGTAGAGGCTAGTCTGCGAAGGGCGAGCACATAAGCTTTCATTTCTTCACCCGGCTGCTGCTGCCTCTGATAAAAACGAAATCTTTCTGCAATCTCTAGTGGTTTAGGCTGGAAGTAACCCTCTAACAGTGTCAGGAGCTCTGCCAATTTCTTAGTTGCTGGTTTTACAGGAAAAAGGAGATCCCTGAGAGTGTCATATGTCTGAGCACCGACCACTGTCACAAATACTGCTACTTGCCTTTCACCTGGGATGCCATTTGCACTGAAATACTGTTCCAGTCTCTCCACCCAGGAACTCCAGGATGTCTGTTCTCCATCAAATTCACTTAATGTCCCGATCAATGACATTTTCCTGCTGGGATCTGTGATTGCTTTTATCCAGGTAACAATCCACAATGTCTTTGTCTCTCTCTCAGACTGATAGACACTTTGTAAATCCCATCCTCGTCGCCACTGTTATATCCTCTGTGTTGTGAGAGACACAAGACTCTGGTCTGGAACAATGGAAGTTTATTTCCAGTACTCAGTCTACACTGCAAAATGCATCTCAGGACAGTACATCTTATTATGCTGCTTACATGTGTCCAAGATGGCTACTATACCCCTTGACCCTTGGCATCACCTTAAAGTGACAGTACATGTGGAACCCTTCAGGTATAACACTAACCATTCCTCATAGAGGGCGTGGCTGGAGAGAGGGGACAGTGCCCCCGATCAGACCCATGTGGCATTTAGTGGCATAAATGTCCTAATTTTGAAGAGGAATATCGTTGTTATGACAGCAGCTAGCTGCCATAATCCCAGTATCCTCTTCTTCAGCCGGCAGTCCGGTTTCTAAAAATAGTGGTCTCTGTGGCGGATTCACAGCGCAATAATTTTTATCGGTGGTAGGAGAGAGCCACCCCCCCCCTCCCGTCGCTCTCCAGTGCCCTCTGCCACTTACCAGAGCCGTTGGTAGTGGCGGAGGTGATCGGATCCTTATCGGTGTTCGGTATGAGAGAGTGGAAGATGGCCCGCACCCGTCTCCATACCTTAGCAGGGCGGAAGCGATGTCAAAACGTCAATTCCACCCACAGCTCTTAAAGGGCCATTTTTATTTTTATTGCATTTTAGTGTAAATATGAGATGTGAGGTCTTTTTGACCCCCAGATCTCATATTTAGGAGGTCCTGTCATGTTTTTGATCATGCCATGCTATGGGATGTTTACATTCCTTGTAATAGGAATAAAAGTGACAAATTTTTTTGTTAAAAGAACAGTGTAAAAAAAAAAAAAAGGTAAAATAAATAAGAAAAAAAAAAGTTGCGCCCCGTCCCGCCGAGCTCGCGTGCAGAAGCGAACGCATACGCGAGTAGCGTCCGCATATGAAAACGGTGTTCAAACCACACATGTGAGGTATCACCATGATTGGTAGAGCAAGAGCAATAATTCTAGCCCTAGACCTCCTCTGTAAGAGTTTGTTGCCGTTCCACGAATGGGCGCAATTTTGAAGCGTAACATGATGGGTGTCAATTTACTCTTTCACAATATATAAAAAATTGGGCTAACTTTACTGTTGTCTTATTTTTTAATTCAAAAAGGTATATTTTTTTCACAAAAAAGTGCGCTTGTAAGACCGCTGCGCAAATATGATGTGACAGAAGGTATGGCTCGGCTGTGGTTAAATTCTGGAAATGAATTAAGATAAAAAGGAATGGTTAAGCAAAATGTAAGTTTGAGGCCAAGCAGATTGGTTGTGCTTTGAGCAGTTAAGATTATGCAAAACAGAAAGTGAAAGGAGTTTCTATGTCTGGATATACTCCAGAAAAAGTTTTACGCCCTACATAAAGTCCAGATTTTTTTAAATAAATGTTCATTCCTCAAGCTTCAACTACAACTAACAGCGACACGGGGCCACAACTTTACCAAAGACAGAAACAAGCAACATAATGAATGGAGGAATTGATTGGCTTTTCTATCTTCTGTGCTCCACAGGTCAGTTACTTTTCAGATCTTTCTTTTTTTTTTAATGCAAATCAGCTGGTTATACTTCATTGTTAAATAAAGGGTAATACTTCTCACTTGTGTAGTGTTAACCCCTGAAAGGGCCACTGATTTGTGTCCCCGGTTGTTTCCCCACTAGTGTAGTGGCAGCCAGGCAAAAGGCAACATTCACTCCTTTGGACCCTGTCTTAAGCCTGGTACACACGATCGCATTGTTGGCCAACAGAGCGTCAGACTTTTGCATGTGCCAGGATCTTGTCTTGCATACTAACGGCACACAATTGTCGGAAAACACAACGATGGTAATGATGTACTACGTGGAATTTCAGCTCTTGAGTGCCACCCTTTGGGCCCCTTCCTAATGTCGTGTTTGGTGAGCATTTATCCCGAGCATGCGTGTTTGTACTTTGGAATTTTGTGGGATGGACTTGTGTACAGACGATATGAAAATTTGACAACAGACTGTTGTCTGCTGAAAATGTACTAGCCTACCATCCAACATTTGTTGGCGGAAAGCTGGACAATAATTGTCTGATGGAGCGTACTAACAGTCTGGTTTTAGGACAACGGTCTGTCATCGCACAATTCCATGCTGAAAATCCAATCGTGTGTATGAGGCTTAAGTTGTCTCTAATATGTGTATGTATGAATGTGAGTTAGGGGCCTTAGATTGTAAGCTCCTTGAGGGCAAGGACTGATGCTAAAGGGGTGTTCCGGCCGCAATGTGTTTTTTTTAAAGTCAGCAGCTACAATCACTATAGCTGCTGACTTTTAATAGGGACACTTACCTGTCTAGCGAGCCCATGATGTCGGCCACCCAAGGCCGATCCGTCCACTGGATCGGCTGTCGGCGCCACCATCTTAATGAAGGAAAACAGGCAGTGGAGCCTTGTGGCTTCACTTCCCGTTTCCTACTGCACATGCTCGAGTCGTGCGGTGCTTTGTGAATGGCCCTGTTGTGTTCTGGGACACATGTCCCAGAAGGCAACGGAGGCCGCTCGCGGAAGAGGAGGAAACGCAGCGGAATAGGAAGAGACAGATTAGGAAGACTGCCTAGCAACAGGGGTTTCTGGTAAGTTACATTTTTTTTTTCAATTTTTTTTTCACATTTTTTTGTAGCGCCCATAAACTTGCAGAGCGGCCTTGACTGAATGGGCTTACCGGTTACCTCCTCCTGGCCTGCTCTTCCATGTTTAGGGGTTCCTAGGGTTGATACCCAATGACTTAAACGCTGACACGAATAAAGTCCTTTTTAAAAGGTTTTATTTTGCAGTAGTAACATCCAATAACACAGTCTCTCATGGGAACAGAGGGAACGGGTGAAGAACTCAGGCACCTTGAACTGCAGGTCTATCAAAGTCTCTAATTCCACCCAGAGAGTAGCCACTCGCAGTTGGGTACTTCAAGGCTGAACAGATCTCTAGCCAGAGATCATGGCAGTCAGCACGTTGACTCAAACTTGAAACAATCCTATGAACATGGACAAGTTGTAACTAAGGGTGAACAGGAACCTTTTCCTTCAGTACCTGGAACGTTCTCTGTCTCCTCAATGGTACTGGAAAAGCGTGAATTTGTCAATCTCCTTCCCAACTCAGTAACCAGGCACTTCTCAGGATGCCACTTCCCGCTGTGGCGTCTCTCAATGCCGAGAGCACACCCGGACACTTTGAATCCTCCCTCAGTTACTGCGCCTCGGACCAGCCGGGTCCGAAACTTGGGAACAGACGGATCCCAAGACCAGACGGGTCTATTGGGGGCCTCTAACAGGATCATGTTGCGGGATGTCGAACACCCCGTGACCAGGACCCCTCACGGGGCTACCCCGGTCCTGGAACCAGAACAGACCACACGGGCCTCACTAACTCCTCTCCCTTAAACACATGACCCACACATCTTAAGTACCCCTTCCCAGATGCCCCAGCGGGGCCCGGCACTCCCACTGATTGGTTCCGAGAAGGTTGATACTCAAAACGTCCAACCAGGCCTGGTTCTGGCCTGTCATGTGCACCTCACTGCTCACATGACCAGGCAGAACTTCTAACACAGCCCAGCCAGACTGATGCCAAGGCCAACCTATGTAATTAACCCTCAGAACCCCTACTGTTCTGAAGCAAAAACTACATTTACATGCGTGTGACACTTTGTCCAAAATGCCATCCGCTACATTTTTAAGAATATTAATGCTATTTTAAGGGTGCTCCTCCGCTTTAATGTACAATATATATGTACATTGTTGGCAGTATATAAGTACCTGTAATAAATAAATCATCGGTTGAATGGACATTAGGCTATATTTACAATACTAGGATAAGGATCTTTATTTTTAGCCATGTAACTTTACATTTTCATATTTCATTGTAATCTGAAACTAACATTTGTTATCTATGATAATCCTTAGGGTTAGGACGTTACCTGAGGACTGATGGTTGCTGTCCTATTACCTGACTAATTAAATACAAATCACAAGCCCCAATGGTAAAGTGACAAGCCCACGTGGCACTGCCATACACATTCCCCTCCCCCGCTTTATGCCTGCTCTTTGAGCTCCAGCTCCAATAAAGTGAACAGGGAGTTCTGTTCTGCAACTCACCAGCTGCAATGATTTTTTTTACCTATTTTTCTCTTCTTTAAGCTCTACCCAGGGTTTAATACCAAGAAGTCCAGAGACAAATTAGGGACATGACTGCAGTCCGCTGGCAGGTCAAAATTGAGGGCTTGTCCAGATGTGTACTAAGGGCTTAGTTTACTACAATGTGGAGAAAGGTTACAGAAGGTTTAGGTATAGGTGGAGCCCAATGGATCATGGGTTCTTATACAATTTGGATATTCCCACAGTGAGATCTTCCTGCCATATCTTCTGACAATTTTGGAATTTGGGGTGATGGGAACTTCTCATAAAGTGCAGAGTAGGTTTGCAGAGCTGAGAATAGCACAGGGATGTTGGGAATCCCAACTAATGGGCACAGCGGGTGTACAGACCCGAGAACTGAGCACAGGGATGATAGGAACCCTTTATAATGGGCACAGTAGGTTTACAGACCTGGGAGCTCAGCACAGGGATGGTGAGACCCCTCATAATGGGCACAGTGGGTGTACAGACCTGGGAGCTCAGCACAGGGATGGTGAGACCCCTCATAATGGGCACAGTGGGTGTACAGACCTGGGGACTCAGCACAGGGATGGTAGGAACCCCTCATAATGGGCACAGTAGGTGTACAGACCTGGGAGCTCAGCACAGGGATGGTAGGAACCCTTCATAATGGGCACAGTAGGTGTACAGACCTAGGAACTCAGCACAGGGATGGTGAGACCCCTCATAATGGGCACAGCGGGTGTACAGACCTGGGAACTCAGCACAGGGATGGTAAGAACCCTTCATAATGGGCACAGTAGGTGTACAGACCTGGGAACTCAGCACAGGGATGGTGGGAACCCCTCATAATGGGCACAGCAGGTGAACAGAACAGGGATTGTTGGATCCCCTCATAATGGGCACAGCAGGTGTACAGCCCAGGGAACTCAGCACAGGGATTGTGGGAGCCAGGGGCTGATTAGCAACTTTTGGCCCCGGGGGCAAGTACAACCCATAAGCTCGAACCCCTTCCCACTAAAACTCTTTTCCATGCCTCCTCCTGACCCAACTGTTATGGTCAGAACCTGGGTTTAGTTGCTTTATACACTGTACTTCTATGCCACAGTCTATTTACCTATGAACATCTCCTAATTACTGTGCCACAATAATTAGGAGAGAGAGAGATAGAGGGGGAGAGAGAGGGGAAAGAGAGGGGGAGAGAGAGAGGGGAGAGGTAAGAGAAAAAAGAGGGAAGGGAGAGGTAGAGAGAGAGAGAGAGAGAGAGAGAGAGAGGAAGGGGGAGAGAGAGAGAGATGTAGGGGAAAGGGAGGGGGGAGACAGAGATAGTAGTGGGGGGAGAGAGAGGGAGGGTAGAGGGAGAGGGAGGGGGAGGGGGAGAGGGAGGGGGAGAGGAGAGAGAGGAAGGGGAGAGAGAGGGGGAGAGAGAAGGGGGAGAGAGAGGCAGGGGGAGAGAGAGAAGGGGGGAGAGAGAGAGGGGGAGAGAGAAGGGGGAGAGAGAAGGGGGAGAGAGAGGGGAAAGAGAGGGGGAGAGAGAGAGGGGAGAGGTAAGAGAAAAAAGAGGGAAGGGAGAGGTAGAGAGAGAGAGAGAGAGGGAGGGGGAGAGAGAGAGATGTAGGGGAAAGGGAGGGGGGAGACAGAGATCGTAGTGGGGGGAGAGAGAGGGAGGGTAGAGGGAGGGGGAGAGGAGAGAGAGGAAGGGGAGAGAGAAGGGGGGAGAGAAGGGGGAGAGAGGGAGGGGAGAGAGAGGGAGGGGAGAAAGAGAGGGAGGGGGAGAGAGAAGGGGGAGAGAGGGAGGGGGAGAGAGAGGGAGGGGTAGAGAGAGAGGGAGGGGGAGATAGGGAGGGGAGAGAGAGTGGGGGAAGAGAGAGGGAGGGAAATAGAGGGAGGGGGAGAGAAGGAGGGGGGGAGAGGGAGGGGAGAGAGAGGCAGGGAGGGGAGAGAGAAAGGGAGGGGATAGAGAAAGGGAGGGGATAGAGAAAGGGAGGGGATAGAGAAAGGGAGGGGGAGAGAAAGAGGGAAGGGGGAGAGAAAGAGGGAGGGGGGAGAGAAAGAGGGAGGGGGGAGAGAGGGGGAGGGGGGAGAGAGGAGGGACACAGATGGAGGGGGAGAGAGAGGGGGAGGGAGGGGAGAGGGATGGGGGAGAGAGAGGGAGGGGAAACAGGGGAGAGGGAAGGGAGAGAGAGAGAGGGGGAGAGAGGGAGGGGAGAGAGTGGGGGAGAGAGAGAGAGGGAGAGGGAGAGGAGAGAGGGAGGGGGAGAGAGAGAGATGGAGGCGAGAGAGAGGGGGAGAAAGGGGGCAGGGGAGAGAGATGGAGGAGAGAGCAAGGGGGAGAGAGAGAGAGAGGGAGAAGAGAGTGAGGGAGAGAGAGAGGGAGAGGAGAGAGAGGGGGAGAGAGGGAGGGGAGAGAGCGGGGGGAGGGAGAGCGAGGGGGGAGAGAGCGGGGGAGGGAGAGAGAGGGGAGAGGGAGGGGAGAGGGGGAGGGGAGAGAGGGAGGAGGAGAGAGGGGGGAGAGAAAGGGGGGATAGAAAGGGGGAAGGGGAGAGAGAGAGAGGAGAGAGCGAGGGAGAGAGGGGAAAGAGAGGGGGGAGCAGACAGAGAGAGAGAGAGGAGAGGAAAGAGAAAGGGGGAAGAGAGAAAAAGAGGGAGGAGAGAGGTAGAGAGAGAATGAGAAAGAGGGAGAGGGGGAGCGAGAGAGGGAGGGGAGAGAGATAGAGAGGGGGTAGATAGACATGGAGAAAAGACAGAAAGAGGCAATGAGAGAGTGAGGGAAAGAGAGGCGAAAGCAAGATAGGGAGAGAGGAGAGACTCTATGGCACTACAAATCTCAGCATAGCAGGCTCCTCAGCTCCCTGCACACAGCACAAGGAGATGTCCAATGCAGCGCTGGGTCACTACAGCCTGTCAGTCTTCCCCTCCTACAGAAACACAATTACACTCCAGTCTGTATCACTGAAAGTATTCACACCCCTGGAAATGTTCCACATTTTGTCATGCTACAACCAAAGACATATATGTAATTATGTGCCACTTTTGTGGGTCTATCACATAAAATCCCAATAAAATACATTTACGTTTTTAGTTGTAACATGACAAAATGTGGAACATTTCAAGGGGTGTGAATACTTTTTCAAGGCACTATATGTGGTGCTTTTACTAAGCGATCTTGTTGTTTTCTCCTTGCTTTGCAGGGAATAAACAAAAAACAGCAAGAGCGCCTGTCAGTGTAGAGTGCTCTGTGCTGTTTACCAACACAGAGCTCTCTTCAGTAAATCACTGAGCCAATCAGCGGGTCGCATCAATCAATTATTGGCCAGGACCTGTTGATCACAGCACGCACCAGTGTGAAAGCCCTCATGGAGCAAGATGGATAAAAAGAGTTCCATGCAGTCAAAAATTCTGAAACTCTATCCTTTTAAGGAAGAGGATGTGAAACCCCTAGAGTCAGCTCTGCTGGTGGATGCAGCACTCATACGTTTGGTGAGATATTTAACTCTTTCTTTGGAAGATACTATATCTTTTAAAGATCCTTTGGAAAGGCGGATGGATTCGGACTTGAAAAGGATTTACCTGACATCTGGAATGGCATGCAAGCCAGTGCTTGCAATGGCAGCAGTCTCTAAAGCCATAGAATCCTGGGCTGACAATGTTGAAGAATTCTTGAGGGGCATTTCTATTGAAACAGCTAAAGATTCTCCTATCCAAGAAATCAGAATGGCGTCTGCCTTTCTGGGGGAGGCATCTATTGATGTAATTCGCTTGATGTCTCGGGATATGTTGGCGGCTGTTTCAGCACGCCGTGTGTTATGGCTCCGTCCATGGCTGGCGGATCCAGTATCTAAACAGGCTTGGTGCCGTATCCACTTTGAGGGGATGTCATGAAATGGTCCACCCGTTGGTGGCGCTGTTGATCTCTTGGATTGCAGTACCAGTGTTCACCAGCGGGTGTCTTCTAACACCCAGGGCCTGTAATAAGAGGACATACCTCCTGGTGGCACTATTGGATCCCTGGACTGTAGTACCAGCGCTCACCAACGGGTGTACTCCGGCAGTGTGGAGCAGACAGCACCTGCAGCGATCAGCTGTTACGTGAGGGTAATCAGTAGTCTTATAAAGACCCAGCAAGCCCTAACATGCTTGTCTCAGTATCACACTCTCTCCTTTGGACCTGAACCTTTGGACCTGAACCTTTGGACCTGAACCTTTGGACCTGAACCTTTGGACCTGAACCTTTGGACCTGAACCTTTGGACCTGAACCTTTGGACCTGAACCTTTGGACCTGAACCTTTGGACCTGAACCTTTGGACCTGAACTTTGTATTTACCTGACCTGTCCCTTCCTGATTCTTAGCCCATCCTGGACCCGTCCCTCTTGTCTCCTGCTACCTTGATCCCTGCTCTGCAGCCCATCCATCCGTCCTTACACTTCTACTGTTTCCCCGGTGTTTGACCTCGGCCTGGCTTCCGTTGACGTCACTGGTAGTTTCCATTTATTATATATATATTACTTGTTCTGGTTGGTAGTGCACTGTTTGTTTTCATTTTCCTTTTTATTTATAATAAACACGTTATTACTTCATTCACATGCGTTTGGGTTCCTTCTGTGCAGTCCACACAGTCTGGTCTAATCATTCCCTGACAGTATACTGAGACCATTCCTGACCAGACGTGGCTGCATTGAGGAACCATCCTAACCTGTTAGTCTGCCAATATGGATTTCAATGAAATCATGTATTATTCTCTGCTGGCAGAAGAGAATGGTGAATATTGTCGCCAGCTTCTAAAGAGGTGGTCTAGTGACCGGCTGATGGAGACCGTCCGATCAGCCCATTCCCTGGTGGATCAGGGCTACATGTCATTTGGGGATGTTCAGCCCTTAATCCAATTATGTGCAGAGCTAGTACTGACATGTAATTCCAAAGTAAGTGGTGATTTTTCTCCCCCCTTCAATTTGAGCCAAGTTGTATCTTTGGTATGGTTGTTAGAGGATGACCCAGCCTATTTCATGGAATGTTATTCCCCTTGTCCTCAGCAGGTGTTGTCTGATTGCATCCATTCAGTGCAATCTCTGGTTAGTCAGGCTGTGTGTGAATCAGTGTTTGTTCAACCTGTGCTACAGGCATGGTCAGATCTCCTGCATTTAGCTAAACCACAACCTTCCAGCCCTGTCGTTAACCACCTGCCTTCCCAAGTATCTATCTCCTCATTGCCTATGGCAACCTCAGCTACAGCCCAGTCTACTCCACTTCCTACCAAATACTACTATCCTGTCACCAAGTGTAGCACCTATCCTGCCTGCAACCCACCTGCCTCTTCTCCTCCACCTGTAACAGTCCCACAAACCCCTCCTCCTGCTACTGTTCCTTGGTCTTCCTTCTGCCCAGATACTTTGTTTTCTCACAGCCCTGCACCTACATACAAAGCTGCAGCGGCTAAGTCAAAAAAGAAACGAAAATTCTTTCCGACCCACACAATCATGCCAGTAACCCAACCCGCCTCCGCACTAACCAACCCGGTCCAGCCTGCATGCATGCCAGTTGTATCCGGTGGCCCACCTAAGCCTGTTGTAACAGCTTGCCAGCCTGTTGTTCCAGCTTGCCAGCCTGATGTCCCAGCTTGCCAGCCTGATGTCCCAGCTTGCCAGCCTGATGTCCCAGCTTGCCAGCCTGTTCCAGCTTGCCAGCCTGTTGTTCCAGCTTGCCAGCCTGATGTCCCAGCTTGCCAGCCTGATGTCCTAGCTTGCCAGCCTGATGTCCTAGCTTGCCAGCCTGTTGTCCCAGCTTGCCAGCCTGTTGTCCCAGCTTGCCAGCCTGTTGTCCCAGCTTGCCAGCCTGTTGTCCCAGCTTGCCAGCCTGTTGTCCCAGCTTGCCAGCCTGATGTCCCAGCCTGCCAGCCAGAAGTTCCAGCCTGCCAGCCAGAAGTTCCAGCCTGCCAGCCAGAAGTTCCAGCCTGCCAGCCAGAAGTTCCAGCCTGCCAGCCAGAAGTTCCAGCCTGCCAGCCAGAAGTTCCAGCCTGCCAGCCAGAAGTTCCAGCCTGCCAGCCAGAAGTTCCAGCCTGCCAGCCAGAAGTTCCAGCCTGCCAGCCAGAAGTTCCAGCCTGCCAGCCAGAAGTTCCAGCCTGCCAGCCAGAAGTTCCAGCCTGCCAGCCAGAAGTTCCAGCCTGCCAGCCAGAAGTTCCAGCCTGCCAGCCAGAAGTTCCAGCCTGCCAGCCAGAAGTTCCAGCCTGCCAGCCAGAAGTTCCAGCCTGCCAGCCAGAAGTTCCAGCTTGCCAGTCAGAAGTTCCAGCTTGCCAGTCAGAAGTTCCAGCTTGCCAGTCAGAAGTTCCAGCTTGCCAGTCAGAAGTTCCAGCTTGCCAGTCAGAAGTTCCAGCTTGCCAGTCAGAAGTTCCAGCTTGCCAGTCAGAAGTTCCAGCTTGCCAGTCAGAAGTTCCAGCTTGCCAGTCAGAAGTTCCAGCTTGCCAGTCAGAAGTTCCAGCTTGCCAGTCAGAAGTTTCCCAGCCAGAAGTTTCCCAGCCAGAAGTTTCCCAGCCAGAAGTTTCCCAGCCAGAAGTTTCCCAGCCTGAAGTTTCCCAGCCTGAAGTTTCCCAGCCTGAAGTTTCCCAGCCTGAAGTTTCCCAGCCTGAAGTTTCCCAGCCTGAAGTTTCCCAGCCTGAAGTTTCCCAGCCTGAAGTTTCCCAGCCTGAAGTTTCCCAGCCTGAAGTTTCCCAGCCTGAAGTTTCCCAGCCTGAAGTTTCCCAGCCTGAAGTTTCCCAGCCTGAAGTTTCCCAGCCTGAAGTTTCCCAGCCTGAAGTTTCCCAGCCTGAAGTTTCCCAGCCTGAAGTTTCCCAGCCTGAAGTTTCCCAGCCTGAAGTTTCCCAGCCTGAAGTTTCCCAGCCTGAAGTTTCCCAGCCTGAAGTTTCCCAGCCTGAAGTTTCCCAGCCTGAAGTTTCCCAGCCTGAAGTTTCCCAGCCTGAAGTTTCCCAGCCTGAAGTTTCCCAGCCTGAAGTTTCCCAGCCTGAAGTTTCCCAGCCTGAAGTTTCCCAGCCTGAAGCTCCAGTTTCGGTTGTTCCAGTTTCCCAGCCGGATGCTCCAGTTTCGGTTGTTCCAGTTTCCCAGCCGGATGCTCCAGTTTCGGTTGTTCCAGTTTCCCAGCCGGATGCTCCAGTTTCGGTTGTTCCAGTTTCCCAGCCGGATGCTCCAGTTTCGGTTGTTCCAGTTTCCCAGCCGGATGCTCCAGTTTCGGTTGTTCCAGTTTCCCAGCCGGATGCTCCAGTTTCGGTTGTTCCAGTTTCCCAGCCGGATGCTCCAGTTTCGGATGCTCCAGTTTCGGTTGTTTCAGTTTCCCAGCCGGATGTTTCAGTTTCCCAGCCGGATGTTTCAGTTTCCCAGCCGGATGTTTCAGTTTCCCAGTCTGCGGAGTCGGGGCCCGCTACCCAGTCTGCGGAGTCGGGGCCCGCTACCCAGTCTGCGGAGTCGGGGCCCGCTACCCAGTCTGCGGAGTCGGGGCCCGCTACCCAGTCTGCGGAGTCGGGGCCCGCTACCCAGTCTGCGGAGTCGGGGCCCGCTACCCAGTCTGCGGAGTCGGGGCCCGCTACCCAGTCTGCGGAGTCGGGGCCCGCTACCCAGTCTGCGGAGTCGGGGCCCGCTACCCAGTCTGCGGAGTCGGGGCCCGCTACCCAGTCTGCGGAGTCGGGGCCCGCTACCCAGTCTGCGGAGTCGGGGCCCGCTACCCAGTCTGCGGAGTCGGGGCCCGCTACCCAGTCTGCGGAGTCGGGGCCCGCTACCCAGTCTGCGGAGTCGGGGCCCGCTACCCAGTCTTCTGAATCAGTGTCCATTAATTGGCCTGTTAAGCTTGTGCCCGTTATTTGGCTTGCCGGACCAGTGCCTGGTGTCCAGCTCACTGAGCCGGGGCCCGTCACTCAGCCTGCTGGGCCGGGGCCCATTACTCAGCTTGCTGAGCCAGTGCCTGTAATCCAGCTTGCCCTTGCAGTACTTGCTGTTCGGCCTAAGGACCCAGAGATCGCTGCCCAGCTCAAAGACCCAGAGCCTTTGCCCGCTGTCTGCCCTGATGTGCCCTGTACCCAGCTTGACGTGCCCTCATCCATGGTGTGGTTTGAGGTCATTAACTGTGGACAATTACACCTAGCTGGAGCGTCCGGAGGCCGCTCCTTTGAGGGGGGGTACTGTCATGAAATGGTCCACCCGTTGGTGGCGCTGTTGATCTCTTGGATTGCAGTACCAGTGTTCACCAGCGGGTGTCTTCTAACACCCAGGGCCTGTAATAAGAGGACATACCTCCTGGTGGCACTATTGGATCCCTGGACTGTAGTACCAGCGCTCACCAACGGGTGTACTCCGGCAGTGTGGAGCAGACAGCACCTGCAGCGATCAGCTGTTACGTGAGGGTAATCAGTAGTCTTATAAAGACCCAGCAAGCCCTAACATGCTTGTCTCAGTATCACACTCTCTCCTTTGGACCTGAACCTTTGGACCTGAACCTTTGGACCTGAACTTTGTATTTACCTGACCTGTCCCTTCCTGATTCTTAGCCCATCCTGGACCCGTCCCTCTTGTCTCCTGCTACCTTGATCCCTGCTCTGCAGCCCATCCATCCGTCCTTACACTTCTACTGTTTCCCCGGTGTTTGACCTCGGCCTGGCTTCCGTTGACGTCACTGGTAGTTTCCATTTATTATATATATATTACTTGTTCTGGTTGGTAGTGCACTGTTTGTTTTCATTTTCCTTTTTATTTATAATAAACACGTTATTACTTCATTCACATGCGTTTGGGTTCCTTCTGTGCAGTCCACACAGTCTGGTCTAATCATTCCCTGACAGGGGACATCTTTGTTTGGCAATAAGCTCGATAGTGCCATATCCTGGGCCACGGGTGAGAAATCTGCGTTTCTCCCTCAGGACAGATATCTTCAGAACCAAAAACGTCCATTTCCAAGGAGGCAGAACTCTGATCGCACCAGGGAAGAGTGCAGCTATAGGCCTGGCCGGGAGTTCTCAAGATCATGGAAGTCTAGGCAGTCTTCCTTCAAAAAGACCTCAAAATGTGGTTCGTCTGGCAACCAGGATTCTGCTAAATCCTTTTGAAATTGGGCCAGCTCAAACATGTCAGGTGGGGGCTTGTCTTTTCCACTTCAGGCATGTTTGGGCAGCCTCAATTCGGGATTATTGGACCATCAAAACAGTATCCTCAGGTCACAAATGGGTTTTCGTCAACACCCCAAGATTAAGATTTGTTCCCACAACTCTTCCAGGATCAGAAGAGAAAAAACAAGTCCTATTGACCTACATGAACTGTTTACTGGATCAAGGCACAGCCGTACCCGTTCCAGAAGACGAACGTCGCAAAGGCATGTATTCCCCTCTGTTTATGATTCAGAAGAAAAACGGCACGTGGAGGCCGGTGATAGATTTGACCCATCTCAATTCCTTTATTCGCAAGGAAAAATTTAAAATGGAATCTCTGCTTACGATTCAGCAGTCAGTGCATCTGGGAGACTGGTTGATATCAATCGATTTGAAGGATGCATACTTCCACGTTCCCGTGGCAAAGGACTTTCAGCAGTTTCTCCGCTTTGCGGTAGGCAAACAACATCTACAGTTTACATGTCTTCCCTTTGGGTTAGCAACGTCTCAGCGGGTCTTCTCCAAGGTTCTATTAGCCGTGATGGCCCTTCTCCGAGTCAAAGGTGTTCGTCTCCACCACTATCTCAACGACTTGCTTCTGCTATCCCAGAACAGAGATCAGCTCTTAGAGCACAAAAATCTAGTTATCTCCACCCTGCAAGATTTTGGGTGGCTTCTGAATCTAGAGAAGAGCCATCTAGATCCAACACAATCCCTCGTCTTTTTAGGGGCTAAGTTCAACACGGTGGAAGGCACTATCTCCCTTCCAGAAGAGAAGGGTGGAGTAATACGAGACAGGATCCATGCAGCCCTTGCGTCGTCTCACCTTTCTGCTCTCCAATGCCTGAAGGTGATTGGCACAATGACAGCTACTATCCCCATGGTGAAGTGAGTCCAGTGGCACACTCGTCCCTTTCAGAAGGGGTTTCTGCAGCAGTGGGATTCATCCAGCCAGACACTGCGCATACTCCTCACCCCAGCCATAAGGACGTCTCTTCTTTGGTGGCTTCAAGGAAGAATCTGCGCAATCACCATTCGATCATTCCCATCTCATGGGTCACGGTAACATCAGATGCCAGCAATTGAGGATGGGGCACTCATTGCCTTTCAGATGTGGCTCAGGGCAAGTGGACATTCCCGTCGCAAAGGGTTGTCTCCAACGTTCTGGAGTTGAGGGCAGCCTTCCAGGCGCTCCTGTCGTTTCACCATCTAGTAGCGAATTCTTCGGTAATGCTAAAGTTCGACAATACAACTGTGGTGGCTTATATAAGGAAGCAAGGTGGAACTCGCAGCTGGTCTCTATTAAGTGGAGCCGATAATGAACTGGGCTCAGAAGAACTTGTCCAACATCTCTGCGGTTTACATCCCAGGGATCCGGAATATTCAGGCGGACTTCCTATCGCGTGTCGAGATGGACAACAACGAGTGGTCCATCCACAGAGAAGTATTCGAGTGGCTTCTGACCTTGGGAGTGTCTCCAGAGGTTAATCTGTTCGCTTCCCCGTGCAATCAAAAGATGCCCAAATATTACTTGAGGTTCAGGGATCCTCAGACATTTGGGATAGATCTCACAGATCGTTGGAGGTTTCAGAAAGCTTATGCCTTCCCTCCAGTTCCGGTGATTCTGCAATTCCTTCGGAGGCTCAGAACAGAGAAGGTAGAGATCATTGCAGTGATTCCATTCTGGCCCAACAGGCCTTGGTTCCCTCTGTTGCTGCTCCTCAGCTATCAAGATCCGGTTCCCCTGCCTCTCAGGCCGGATCTACTATCCCAAGGCACAATGTTACATCCGTGCCCGTCGTGTCTACACCTCAGGGTGTGGTTCTTGAGAGGGAAAGGCTAGAAGCCCTTGGTTGTCCGGAAGAAGCTATTCCAACCCTTCTTAGTGCCAGATGGAAGAGTACAAATAGGGTATACGAACTGTAGAGGGTCAGCCTGGGGCAGGGTTAAGAGGGGGTTAATCAAAGAAGGCAGGTACTTCCCCTTCAGACCTACTTATTATGAGGTGTGCTGAAAGTGTCAGTGTGGAGCTGTTGTGTAAGAGAGAAAGAGACACAGCAGCACGCTGTGTGGAAATGTCCATTTCTGGATCATGTACCTGTTGGGTGAGCTTAAACCACAAAAAGACTATAGCTCTGTTTGGAGCCATGAACTGTTACCTCTAAGCCCTTGTACACACGGTCCGAGATTCTGACGGAATGTGTCCTATCGGACTGTTTTGTTGGATATTCCGACTGTGTGTGGTCTCCATCGGACTGTTTCCGTGAGGCCGCGTACACACGGGCGGACTGTTCGCCCAACTTTGTCCGCTGAACAGTGTTTGGGCGGACAGTCCGCTCGTGTGTGGGCTTTCAGCGGACAGTTTCAGCGGACAGTTTGACGAACAAGGTTTTTCGGAAATTCCGTAAAACTGTCCGCTGAAACCTTGTTTGAGCGAACAGTCCGCCCGTGTGTAGGCTTGTTTGTCAAACTAAGTTCCGCGCATGCTCAGAAAGGATTTACACGCCGAAAGTTATAATGCAGTGTATAGGACGTCGTATTTTTCGTCCCGTCGTACGTGCCGTTCACGTCATCGCGCACGGTTTCAGCAAACTGTTCGTTCGTCGTGTGTGGGCATGTCCGTCCATGCTAATTTTGAGCGGACTGTTTGCCGAAACTGTTTGACGGACAAAGTTGGGCGAACAGTCCCCGCATGTGTACGCGGCCTCAGAATATCCAACGGACCAACTTTTCCAACTTGCCGGTAAAATTTTCGGACAAAATGCTCCGATCGGACATGTGTAGCCTACTCTGACGGACAAAGTGCCACGCATGCCCAGATCAAATTCCTAGACCAAAGCTATTGGCTACTAGCCTGAACGTAGTCCCGTTGTAACGAAATAACGTCATCACGTTATGTACAATCGGATTTTCCGACAACTTTGTCCGACCGTGTGTATGCAACATCACTTCCGGACCTCTTCCGGAATTAATCCGTCAGAATTACTCCGACGGATTTGGTTGTCCGAATCTCTGACCGTGTGTATAAGGGCTAAGCCTGTGTGCTGATGAACTTTGAGCTGTGTGCACATTCATATGATAAGACAAGTCTGTCTGGTCTTATGTTTTTTTTCCTGTTTTGCTGAATAAAAGCCACTTTAATTTTACTGGACTGCCTCTGAGCCAGCTCTTCACCCCTCTGATCCCCTACAGAACGTATATGGTCCAGATTTTCTGTCCACATGTCCTCCAGAGAAAATTCTTGCAACTCTCCAGCAGTTCAAGATATATTGAGCTTTCTTCAATCAGGTCTTGATTTATCCTTGGCAATCAGCTCATTGAGAGTACAAGTATCAGCCATCTCAGCTTTCACGGGAGTTTCGTGGGCGAATCATGCGCTAGTACAACAATTCTTTAAGGGAGTCATCAGGCTTAGACCTCAGAGAAGACCAAGGTTCCCTAAATGGGACCTTCCTTTAGTGCTGGACTTTCTTTCAAATCTTGGAAAAGATCCTGTTGAGCCTTTATCCGTGAGAGACCTCACTCTCAAGACTATTTTCTTGGTGGTTATAACTTCATCCAAGAGAGTTTCAGAGATTAGGAATCTAGGTTCGAAGAAGCCTTTTCTGACCTTTTTGCCGGACAGAGTAGTATTGATTCCCATGTTAGGGTCAAACTCCAAAGTAACCTCAGTCTTCCATGAGAATCAAGAGATTGTGCTCCCTACTTTCAAAACATCAGATAATCAGGATGTTCATCCTCTGGACGTAGGCCACACACTAAAACAATATTTGGAAGGGACGGCTCCGTGTAGACAAACACATTTTCTCTCTGTCCTTCTTCATGGCAAAAACAATGGAATGCGAGCTTCGGTCAGATCTATCTCTTCTTGGATTGTTCAGACCATCCAGAGGTCATACAGAGCAAAGGGCTTGGCTCCTCCTGAGGCAGTGACGGCTCATTCGACCCGAAGTATCTCAACCTCGTGGGCATCTTCACGGCACGTCGCGTCTGAAATTATTTGTAAAGCAGCGTCTTGGTCTTCAATCAATACATTTGTTTCCCATTATTGTGTAGAGCCAGCTGCTCTGTCTTCTGTTAATTTTGGTTTACAAGTTTTGTCGGTTGACAATGTTAAATACATTTTAGTTTTCTTTGCTCAACATTTTGCCCACCCGGGTGTGTTTTGGCGAGTTATTTCCCACACGTATGCTGCCATGGAGCCTGTCAGGAAAACAGAAAATTTATATCAGATACTTACCGTAATTTTCCTTTCCTGATAGGCTCCATGGCAGCAGGAGTTCCCTCCCAAATGTTGGAGTAGGCTAGTTACAGAACATGGTTAGCAGCCAGGAGCAAAGATTTATGGGAGTTGGGTCCTATTGGGTAATTATGAAGGCGGGGCTAACCCACATGTATGCTGCCATGGAGCCTATCAGGAAAGGAAAATTACGGTAAGTATTTGATATAAATTTTCCATTTTCCCAAAAAAACACGTTTGAAAAATTGCTGTGCAAATACAGTGTAACATAAAAAGTTGCATATACTGTAAATATATGTTTTAGCTTTATTTAAAAATGACCTTTTCAACAGCAGAAGATTCTCATTCTCCCTCTTAATTGTATGAGAAAAACATGGGATTGTGGGGAAATCGTATACACATAAACACATGTATTTTCCTTCTAGTTAAAGTGGTTGTAAACCCATTACAACCACTGTAACCTACAGGTAAGTCTAGATTAAGGCTTACTTGTAGGTGCAAGAAATATCTCCCAAACCTAAAAGGTTTAGGAGATATTTGCAGGAATAGCAGCACTGATGTCTATGGCGCATGCGCCTTAGACATCGGGTGCAGGCATACTGAGCGTGCCATTAGTGGTGGCACCAGCGTGCATCCACGGGAGTGACGTCATCGAGGCTTTGGCTAGTCACAGCGCCGGAGCCGCTATACCCAGAAGTCACTCCGGGATAGATAGCGGCATCGGAGGAGGCAAATGAGGGCCGATGCCGTGGTTCCGATCTCAGGTAAGTAATTCATAATGAGCTAGTATGCTATGCATACTAGCTCATTATGCCTTTGCCTTGCAGGGTGTTTTTTTTTAAGAGGCTTTACTTCCTCTTTAAGAGGGCTGGGCTGGAATGGAGAATTTGTTTTTTAGACACATGCCCCCTTCTATGACACTGCAGAGGCGTGCCTCCACTGCAGCATTTTTTTTGGACAGCTTGGACCAATGGTACTTTACCATTGGTCCAAGACTCCAAGCTGTCCATTGAGCTCAGTGCCGAGCTACGACTCTCGAATCTTGATCGTTTTTTTGTCATATTTTTTTAATGTTCATAGCACATGAGGCTCTACCTCACCGGCATCCCCTGACTGCACATCAGTGCCCAAAAGTCATCGACTAAAAGTCCCAGCATGAACCCCTAAGATCTAAGAATGTGACTTCCCCCAAAATAGAAGGATTACAAGTCCGAGCATGGACCCATGAGATTTAAGGGGTCACATCCTTAGATCTCAGGGGTTCATCTAGGGTTGCCACCTGTCCGGGATTCACACGGACAGTTCGGGTTTGGAATCATGCATCCAGGTTTCAGACTGCCTGAAACCCGGACACATGATCCAGACTGGACTATGGCTTCCCAGCAGGGTTACTGGTTTCAGTTGTCTAAGCTCAGAGTGTCTGTTACACCCTGCCCAAAGCCAGTACTAACAATCCCCCCAAACACACAGACAGGAGAGGAGAGAGGGCTCGATCTGCACCTCTTGCTCACGCCCCTACCCCTCTGTGTCTGTCCACACTCCAATCCCTGGCGCTGTGCCTCAGAAAAGGAACATTGGGGCTGGAAATTTGAAGTCCGGCAGCCTCAGATACATCTAGATGAGAGGTGCTGACTGCCAAGGGGTGAGTGAGCTCACCATCCATCAATGTCTGTGATTGAAGTCTCCTCCTTCTCGCTCCTGCCTCTGAGTGAGTACACTAAGGTAAATCAGGGTTCTCAGAGCACCCCTTACATCAGAGTTCCCCTTTACACCAGAGGCCAATGTGTTCCCCCTTACATCAGAGTCCTCTCCATACATCAGAGTTCTCAGTGTTACCCCATAAATCAGGGTTCCCAGAGGATCCCTTATGTTTGAGTCCCCAGGGTTCCCCCCTACATCAGAGTCTACAGAGTCCCCCCTTACAGTGAAAGGGAACTCTGGGAGTTCAGATGTAAAAGGGGAACTCTGTGGACTCTGATGTAAAGGGGGACTCTTGTTATTAACTTCATATGATTAGAAATGTTATTTAATAGCAAAATATATGTAGAGTTTATATTATATAAAAAAAAATAAAAAAAAATTAAAAATTGCTGTGAGCTGCTAAAGTGTTCGGGTTTGACTTGAAGAAAAGGTGGCAACCCTAGGTTCATGCTGGACTTGTAATCCTTCACTTGTTGGAGGATAGGGACACATCTTCCTCAGCTTTGAGGAATTCATACTGGAACCTGTAGTCCTTCAATTTTGGGGGGTCGCACCCCCCAAAAGTGTAGGACTACAGGTTCCAGCATGAACCCCCTGAGATTAAAGGATGTAAACCCCTCCTCCCATCTCTCTGTGAGTGTCATCTGTCCTCCGCTTCCAGCAAATGCTCCCTCATGACACACACCTGGTGTTTCAATCTATCCATGGCACCCGGCCTCACCTCAGGCAGGTCGACTCGAGAGTTCCTCTAATCCTGGCACTTCCATTCCCTCAGGCTCTGAGCATGCCGCAGAAACCAGAGAAGGAGGGAGGAGGTGAGGAGATGAAAAGCACCAGGAGTGGAGGAGGAGGATGTTAAACTCCCCTCTGAGCTGAATGCTGGGTGATGTCACTGGTTGCTAGACGCCAGGCGGCAGGCATTCCTAGCAACCAGTGCAGGAAGTAGCTGCTAGCTGTGGAAGAAACAAGTCTCAGCCGACCGGTGTTCTGTCAAAAGAGCCAATTTGTCAAAATCTCCAATTACATCACTTCCAGTGACTCTCCAGCAGTAATATTTGCAGATTTCAACGACTTGAGTATTTTCACAGTACGGTACACAATATAATGAGTGGACATTGTTAATCCCACCGCTAGTAACCAACAACATGGCCGCCTCCAAGGTGGCAATAACTTTTTTTTACTTCTTAGCCGGTGTTCTGAGAAAACAGCCAGCTCGTCCTGTACCGTAGTGTATATGCTGCCGGTGTTCTGAGAAAACAGCCAGCTCAGCATGTACCGTAGTGTATACGCTGTTGGTGTTCTGAGAAAACAGCCAAGTCATCAAAATCTGCAATTACTGCTGCTGGAGAATTACCAGGAGTGACATAATTAGAGATTTTGACCAGTTTGTTTTTTTCACAGAACACCGGAAGAGCTGCTGCTGTGACAGCCTTTTCTGTGGACATCGGATCAGCATGGGGGGGAAATTGTTTATCTACACAGACACATATTGTATAGGGCAGTTTTTCCATCCTTGGTGAGGCTACACAGCTTGGCGACACTGCCCGGCATGCGGGGGTCCTCTGTTGATGCCCCCCCAGGGCTTCACTTTGGACATCCTTTACCCTGTGGAACTTGCCCCCGTGCAGGTTTCTTCCTGTTTGTGCCTCACTGTGCATGACTGGTTGAAATTAATATGACCAGGTGTATATTACCCCACACCACAGACAGCTACAGTGATGTTGTCGTAGCTGTGGGGAGAAGGCACCACGGGATATATGAGGTGGAGATATGTGAAACATAGGATTCTCTAGTTTCAAACAAATCTCTCTTACTTGCTCCATGCCTTTTATTTATGCCTCCATCCTTGGGTGGAACATATTGCAGTCTATAACAATGAGTCCTGCTCACCTCCTCTCTTATGCTCCCTTTTCCTATATACATACAGATGAATATACAACACTCCATTGTATTACCCATCCAGACTTAAAGAAGAGCTCCACGTAAAAAAAAAAAAATATTAAAAGCCAGCAACTACAAATCCAGCGATGTCGGCAGCCGAAGCCGATCAATCGCTTGGCTCTTGGCAGCTGAGGGAATCAGGAAGTGAGGCGTTGCTTCTTTGCTTCCCGGTTTTCTACTGCGCATGCGTGAGTCGCGCTGCGCATCCTACCTGGTCCCCGCTATCTCCTGGGTCCTGTGTTTTTCCCAGGAGATAGTGGGGGGAGGGGGGGGGGGGTAGTAGGGCGTGACTCCCACGGGAGTCTATTCCCAGAAGTGAGTGCAAATACCCTTATACAGGTATCTGCACCCCTCTCCCCCCTGAAAGGTGCCAAATGTGACACCGGAGGGGGGGAGGGTTCCAAAAAGAGGAGGTTCCATTTTTATGTGAACCTCCGTTTCATCTGATTGCTGCCCAGATTTTGTCTGGAGCTCACTCCTATGCCTAGTTTCCTTGCAGCTGTGAAAGTGGTCGCCTCTCTGCTTTCTTCACTCTTCCTGCATGCCCTCTTACCCTGCTTTACCATCTGGGTCTACCATGGTCACCATCTTATGTATTGGAGCAAAGACCATCAGATCCCTGGTTGTCTGTATCAATGATTTTGGTCATTTTTGTAAGGAGCAATCTTTTTGCTGTGTGTTTTTCATTCCATGTGTCAAGATATGCTTATCTTTCTTTTTTCTTTCCTTTGATATTTTTGATATATTGATATGCCAGTTTACCATGCTACTAATGTATAATATACTTATAGACTACTCATGACACAATATGACATAATCCTCTGAAGAAGGATCCGAAACATGTCAGACGTCATTGTTAGTATGTCTACACGGTAGCCCAGTATTGTACACAGGGCAGCTTAGTTCCATACTGATGTATTATTTGGGTCCACTGTTATTTGATACATTTTATATGTAACTTCTAACCATTGCTTATGCAATTTTTATTTATGTTGACAAATAAAGTTTACATTTTTTTATTATACTACCTGGTCTGCCTATAAAATCCGGAGGGGTTATACCATGCCTTGAGCACCAATTTTTTTTCTTCTGCTGCTCAAGAGTCCCAACTTTGTCTGCCAACATTTTATTTTTATTTTTCCATCATTTACTGTCCAGTGGGATAAAATGGGGACTATTATAGCAAGTTAGGACTGTCTTTATATAGTGTTGCTAGGTAAATGCAGTCTAGGTCTGTTAATTATACAATACGGCAGGTGTTTAACCATAACTCCCAGAGTAGCAGTATTATCCTATTGATTGTAAAAGTACACTTGCTAATAGGGGTGCAATGGATCGTCACCAATCCGTGATCCAAACGGGTCACCCCCTTTCGGTTCAGCACAAGCTGCGATCCCCGGATCGCTCCGCGGTCTCGGCCTTAAGAAAGGCTGCGGCTTCAGCCTACTTCTTAAGTGGCGGCCATCTTGGTGCACCCGTCTGTGTTTACAATGTGATTGCTCTGTCGGAGCAATGACTTGTAAACAAATTGGCGTCATGATGATGCCGGTTCCTCTCCCCTCTATGTACAGATCTGTACAGTGGAGGGGAAAGATCAGATGGAAGCAGCGCTGTGGGCTGCATCTGTAGTGCCCACAGTGCTGCTCTGTGACAAGTGCAGTCACAGCCATCCCTCTATACCCTGCCAATACTATGTAATACCCTGCCAATACTCTGCAATACCCTGCCAATACTCTGCAATACCCTGCCAATACCCTGCAATACCCTGACAATACTCTGAAATACCCTGACAACACTCTGAAATACCCTGCAATACCATGCCAATACTCTACAATACCCTGCCAATACTCTACAATACCCTGCCAATACTCTGCAATACCCTGCCAATACCCTGCCATACCCAGTCATACCCTGCAATACTCGGTAATACCCAGCCATACTCGGCGATACCCAGCCGTACCCAGACATCATGCTCAGCCAATATTACAGTGGGGGAGATGATGTGAATATTACAGTGGGGACTATATGGTGGTGGAATTTTCATAGGTTTTTGCAAATTCAATTATTTGCTGATCCGAAAAATTATCCGATCCATGACTCTGATCCGAGGAACGATCCGATTTGTGATTTTTTTTTTGATCTGTTGCACCTCTACTTGCTAATCCTATTTTCTTTTAGGCTATGCTTGGCCTGATTAAATTATTTGAATTGCCTCAAGTTAAGCTAGCTAAGTGGTTTGTGAGTGAGGTGTGTCATCTTCAGGTGTGCAGACAAGTTACAAAACAATTCAGTGGCTCCCCTCGGGGTATCGCTACAGTTTTAATTTGTACATTTTCTTATTTTCTTCTGTGTACTCTAGAGTTAACACCCTGATGTTTAGGCAGGGGTTCTGTTAAATTTAGTTGCCAGGCCGTAGTTGCCTTGGCCAATTGTTAGGAGGTCAAATTATATCACCCTAATTCTGGAATTGCGGCACTTCTCTCTTCTGTCACTAGATGGCCGGGTACCTGGTGACATTAGATAAGGCAAGGGCATTGCAAGGACAGAGTAGGAATGACTGGGATGTCTCAGCCAATGGGCAGGGATTTTCTTGGATCCCTTCACCTGCTGGGGGAGCCTATTTATTTGGGTGATCAGGGTTCTGTGACACCTGGGTGGCTGTCTGTGTTGTGCTGCCCCAGGCTGCTAGGCCAGAGCCTGAGGCTTACCCTGGGAACATCTGGCTGTTAGGCTGTCTGAGGGGCCTATCCAGAAAGAAGAGAGCAGCGTAGGGTTGGGTCTGTGGCTTGCAGTACAACCAGAAGTGACAGTTCTGTCGGCTGGAGAACCTGTCTTGGTGTAGGTAGAGGGGAAGCTGTCACCACTAAGGGACCATCCACCTTGTTACCAGGGACCGCAGTGAGTAGCTGAAGCAAGTACCAGAGCAGTATTCTCACTAACTGGGGACGGTGACAAATTGGGAAATTCTCAGCAGGTGTCAAGCCAGGGACCCAGCCAGTGGAGCTGACACTTGCAGGGCAGTCTTGTGTGCCAAGCCAGGGACGCTTGAGAAGTTTCTGTGAGTGCCAAGCCAGGGACCCAGCAGGGACGTGGGAATGACGCTTGAGGAAGATACTGTGTGCTAAGATTGGAAGAACTCAGGGGATCCAGTGGCAGTGGATCAGCAAGTTTAGTAAGAGAGACTGGGAGCTCAGTTGAGTGAAGATCTACAAGAGGAGATTGTAGAAGAAGGAAAGAAGTTTGTTACAAAATAAGTTGTTACAAGACTGTTGCCATAGGAGACAGCGATCCTACTTGCGCAGATGTGGTGTCTAGCTGGAAGCCTTTCCCAACATAGCTGTCTACCTATAGAGATCTCGGAGTCTGCCAATTAACATTGCAACTACTAAAGGGTGTCCTTGCCCTAATCCTCTCTACTGCTGTTCTGTTTAAGAGACAATAAATCTCTTTGCATTCAAGAAGTGTCTGGCGCCCATTAATCTACCTTACTTATCTGTGCTCATCAGCCACCTACTGGGCTACCCTCCCCAGGGATTTACTGAAGTCCCACAAACATTCAGACTGCTTATTTGACTTTCCAGCCCACTCTTATTCAAGGACTCTCTACAATACAGGGGGAATCAAACTGGTCCACTGGTTACAGAGGAGACAAAAAAAACTAAATTTGCCAAACATCCTAGCAACCTAACAAAGAGGGTGCTAGATCTTTATTGTGTATACCAAAGAGTATTATTATCATCATTATTCAGTGTATCCCTTTATCTCTGCATGCATATTACTTACTTTTTTTGATGACAATATACTAAGTTTATTTCACTAATTCATTTGGTGTATGAGTTCTTTGAAATAGCATTACTGCTGGGTACTTAGTGTTGCTGCCATTGGTTTCTTGTGATGCTGTGGGTTTGTGTACTTAGCCTGGTGTGTCAGAAGAGCTAAGGTCTTTGAAAAGGTTGAGGTCAAGAACAGAGGACCCATGTTAACCAGCAGCTCCACAAACCCTTTCACTTATCCCTTAACGGGCAACATGAGAGAATTAATGTAACATTAACACGGCATCTCCATCTTCCACCCAACTTCCCCCACTGGAATGGCCATCTCTATTTATGGGGTTGTCTCAGTCCCCTGCCAGCCCACTACTGGGGATTGGCCGAGGCCCCATAAATATTCAAGGCAACTCCTCCTAACCCCAACCCTCTAGTTCTAGAAGGTTCTCCAACCTTCCAGACCAAGGGGAGGCACCAGATAGCTGCAGTGATGAGTCACCCAGCCCTGAACGCTAATGAAGCCTGAGCCAATTAAGACTCACAAATTTACAGTTGGAGTCAGAGTATGGTTTGCCTGCTCTAATTCTAGCACACATATCAGAGGGTGCTACACCAAATATCTATTCATGCAAGGAAATAGCTCTATTTCTCTGAGATATAATTGGATATTTTACGGGATCACCTGACCTCACTTTACTGTAGTATAAATGTAATTATTATCTCATGCAGGAGCTGCTCTACAGATGACGGGACCTTCTACATATGAAGCCAGAGTTGGATCCATTGCCCACATTCCCTGCACCTTCACCGCAGATACACTTCCTGCAGATCCCAGATATTTTGCCGTTGTTTGGCATTTCGAAGGAAAACGTATCCTAAGCTATGATAACATTGTGATACCAACTGATCCCAGATATTCATTAAATATAGATGGAGCATTGAATGGAATCGCTGATCTGACCATCTCTAATACATTTCTATCAGATGGTGGAATCTACACATGTTCAGTGACTAATAGCCCTATACAAAGGGAGAAGGAGATCAAAGTGGAAATTTCAGGTAAAGAAATTCAGATTTTTTGTATTTTATTGCAGGAATAGTTATCCTCTGCTCCTTGCTTACAGAACTAAAATATTTTCACCAGCTTTGTTCTCTCTATGCAAACAGCAAGCTAAAATGATCCTGCATTTATATTTCACTTCATAATTACAGATCTGCCACTGAGGCCTCATGGACATTGGGCATTTTTTTTTTTTTTTTCAAATATAACATTTTATTCATTTAGCTCAGGGGAGGCAAAATGGAATAAAGAAGGATCCTGAATGGTAATGGACGTCCAACAGTTGCATATACAAGTGAACCTGCATCACATACCCATCTATGAGCAGAATAGTGACACTTCATAAGATAAAATGAACATGTTCCATAGTCTACATTTTAGAATGCTTTTCACGTTTATTTTGTGCTGTGAGGATTAAAGTGGGAGTCCGCCGTTTTTTTGTTTTTTTTTAAAAAGCCAGCAGCTACAAATACTGCAGCTGCTGACTTTTAAAATAATGACACTTACCCACCTAGCGCGCCCGCAATGTCGGCACCCGAAGCCGATCTCTCGATCGTCTCTCGGGTGCTGCCACCGCCATCTTGGGTATGGGAATCAGGAAGTGGAGCCTTTCGGGTTCATTTCCCGGTTCCCTACTGCGCATGCGCGAGTCGTGCTGCGCAATAAGGATGGTCCACGCTGTCTCTGGGATCCGTGTGTTTCCCAGCAGGCAGCGGGGGACCTTCGGAAAGGGGCGTAGATTCTGCGGAAAGGGGCGTAGCTTCTGCAGAATCTACGCCGGAAGTGGGTGCAGATACCTGTACTGTACAGGTACCTGCACCCCCCTCCCCCCTGAAAGGTGCCAATTGTGGCGCCGGAGGGGGGGGAGGGTTCCAATGAGTGGAAGGTCCACTTTAGGGTGGACCTCCTCTTTAAATCTTCTAATTTATTGATATCTTCTACCTTGTGCAACCAGGTCCCAATAGAGGGAGGTGCCTGTTGCTTCCAGAATAGGGGAATGCAAGCTTTGGCAGCATTCAATAAATGTTGCATGATTGATTTTTGGAGTAAAAAGAAGGCCGGATCATTGGGAATATTATAGTCCGTTAATTTTTGGGTTATGTTTAGCTTAGGGCAAGACCAAAAGATATAAAGGAGCAATCCTCTGTCTGTTTACCATTTGCAAAAGCTATCTGTGGTGGTCGAGTAGTATTTGTTTAACTATTGTGGTGTATAGTACCATCTAGTCAGGATTTTATCATTTGTTTACTGTATTTTCATACAAATCGACGACTTTAACAGCTTGCCAACCACCTCACGCGTATATAGTGTAGCAGAGTGGCACGTACAGGCAAACAAAGGTACCTGTACATTGTCCTTTAAGAGGCGGCCTGCAGGCGTGCACACCCGCGGCAAGCTCAGTGAGTCGGATTGCGGGTCCTGCAGACTCAATGTCCGCGGGGATACCCGCGATTGTCTCACGGAGAGGAAGAACGGTCAGATGCTAATGTAAACATGCATCTCCCATTCTGCCTAGTGACAGTGTCCGGGAGCGGTGATCAGTGACATGCCACATGTAGCCACGCACCCCAGAGTTAGAATCACTCCTTAGGACACACTTAACTGCCCCCTAGTGGTTAACCCCTTCGCTGCCAGTGTCATTTACACAGGAATCAGTGCATTTGTATAGCACTGTTTGCTGTATAAATGACAATGGTCCCAAAAATGTGTCAAAAATGTCCGATGCGTCCACCATAATGTCACAGTCATGATAAAAATCGCTGATTGCCGCCATTACTAATAAAAAAAAACAAATATTAATAAAAATGCCATAAAACTATCTCCTATTTTGTAAACCCTATAACTTTTGTGCAAACCAATCAATAAACGCTTATTGCCTTTTTTTTTTTACCAAAAATATGTAGAAGAATACCTATCAGCCTAAACTGAGGAAAAAAATGTTTTTTATATATTTTTGGGGATATTTATTATAGCAAAATGTAACAAATAATGAGCTTTTTTCAAAATTGTCGTTCTTTTTTTGTTTATAGCACAAAAAATAAAAACGCAGGGGTGATCAAATACCACCAAAAGAAAGCTCTATTTGTGGGAAAAAAGGGACGTCAATTTTGTTTGGGAGCCACATCACACGACTGCGCAATTGTCAGTTAAAGCGACACAGTGTCTAACCACAAAAAGTGCTCTGGTCTTTGACCAGCAAAATGGTCCGGGATTTAAGTGGTTAAGGAAAATCTAAGAATATTTTGTTGTTCCACTACTGAAAAGGAACAATTTATGTCAGCCTCCCATTTCTGTAGGAAAGACAGTTGTGGTTGTTCAGGAGGAGAATTGAGAAAAAATACGTTTTGGATAACACTTGTGTCAGAGTTCCATCATCCATACAGTAGTCTTCAAAGGTCGTCAAGGTCCGATTAAATTGGATAGGATTTGCTGAGGAGTGTAGAAAGTGATGTAGCCATATCGCGCTCCAAAAAAGGAGCTGGAAATGACCATTCTCACACATCAAGGTCTGGAGGGAAGGCCATTGGTTTCCATCTAGAAAACGTTTGTGACCCCGTCTGAGGGAGTGTCTGGAATTCAGACCGTCCAAGTCCAGGAGGAAATGCTAGGTTGCCCAAGATAGGGATCAGAGGGGATTCTCTGGTGGAGAGCAAAGCTCAGAAGCTAGCCTTGGAACAGAGACAAAGTGTGGTGCTAATTAGGGGATGAGATTTCAATGTGGTAGGCAAACAGGCAAAGGACCACACAGTTCCCTTCAAAAGGATAACAGTCTGGGTCTGCACCAATTGTGCCCAGATTTTATGTTCATTGTGCCGACTCCAGTCAAAGATTCGGCACAGATGTACTACCAGATAGTAATTCCTTACATCTGGAAGAGCCAAGCCCCTGTAATGTTTGGGTAACGTAAGGCATCGTCTGGGTAGAGTAGGTTTTGAATGTGCTCAGATGAATTTGCCAAAAAGTGACTGTACTTGTTTGAAATAATGTGATGCAATCTGTATCGGTAGGGCTTGAAACAAGTAGAGACATTTTGGAAGTATACACATTTTAAGAAGGTTGCTCCTTCCAAACCAGGAATGCATTCCTTTATGCCAACTCTCCAGTAGGACAGGAGTCATGGTCAGTAAGGGTGGGAATTTAAGTTTGTACCCACGGGTAGGGATGAGCTTGGTGTTCAAGTCGAATGCATGTTCGACTCGAACACCGGCTGCTCGCCCGTTTGGCGAAGCCAGAACTCTGTGGGGCGTTCGCGCCAAATTCGTGTGGCGCTCACGGTCCACAATACACTGTGCCATCGCAGTGCATTGCTGGCTCATGATTGGCCAAGCATGCACTGTGACCCGCATGCTTGGCCAATCACAGCGCCGGCAGCGAGGAGAGCCATAATTGACCACAGGTAGGATGCCTGTGGCCAATTATAGCTCAGGGGGTTTAGTACATGCCCCACACTATATAAGGTTGCCAGCGCGGCGGCCTTGTGTAGTGTATTCCGGCGTCTGCAGGAGTTAGTGGGTGTTGTGTTGTGGGTGTTGTGTGTCCAGCGCAGTATACACCTGTATCTACCCTTTATTGCTGTTGTTCTTTAATACAGCCATCTGCAGGAGTTAGTGGGTGTTGTATGCCTCCAGCGCAGTATACACCTGTATCTACCCTTTATTGCTGGTGTTCTATAATAAAGGCATCTGCAGGAGTTAGTGGGTGTTGTGTGCCTCCAGCACAGCACAGTATACACCTGTATCTACCCTTTATTACTGGTGTTCTCTAATACAGCCATCTGCAGGAGTTAGTGGGTGTTGTGTGCCTCCAGCGCAGTATACACCTGTATCTAGCCTTTATTGCTGGTGTTCTATAATAAAGGCATCTGCAGGAGTTAGTGGGTGTTGTGTGCCTCCAGAACAGCACAGTATACACCTGTATCTACCCTTTACAGTATACAACTGTATCTACCCTTTATTGCTGGTGTTCTCTCATACAGGCAACTGCAGTAGTTAGTGGGTGTTGTGTGCCTACAGCACAGTATACACCTGTATCCCCCCTGTATTGCTGGTGTTCTCTAATACAGCCATCTGCAGGAGTTAGTGGGTGTTGTGTACCTCCAGCACAATATACACTACCCAATTGCTGGTTTTACCATCTCCCTGCAGGCCATTACTATGTCTGTAAGGCCAACAAGAAGAGGCAGACAGTCATGAGCCAATAAAAGAGGGAAAGCAGGCTCTGTGTGTAGAGACAACAGTGCTGGTTGTGGACGTGGTGCATAATCATCAGCACGTGGCCATGGGACACACTTGTCCTCATTTTCGGCAGCTGGACGCGCTGAGCCGCATAATGCGAAGACTTGGTAGAGTGGATGACCAAGCCCTCTTCATCCTCTCTCACCCAGGCTCAGGGTACTAGCAAAGCAGCTGCCAACGCATCCTCTTCCCTCGTCTCAATGTCATCATCAGTCACACCTTCCCTAGACCCACCATGTCCTCCTGAGGAGTCCCCCGAACTGTTGAGCACAGTGTTGGGTACATGCTCTCGGAGGATGTCCAGTGTTTTAAAGGCTCTGATGATGATACCCAGCTAGAGTTAGGCAGTAGCATGAGCGCAGAGAGAGGGGATGCTCAAGAAGGACAGCAATCTGGCAGTCATGTTCCACCAGCTGTAGTATACTGCCAGGTTTGCTCCAGTGATGAAGAGTGAGGGGATGATGAGGTCACTGACTCCACGTGGGTGCCTGATAGGAGAGAGGAGGAGGAGGCACATCTCCAATGAGGCAGGATGCCCTCCGGGGGCCAGCTTAGGGGCAGCACTCCGACTGAAACACCGCAGAGCTCTGCCTGTGCAGGGCGCTGCCTCTGCGCGTTATTCCAAAAGTTATTTGGTGTGGGCCTTTTTTGAGACGAGTGCATCAGATCGCACCTCTGCTATTTGCAACATATATCTCAAGCGTATCTCACGTGGCCAAAACATCAGCTGCTTGGGCACCACATGCTTGACCAGACATATGTTGACCTGCCATGCAGTACCTTAAAGACCCACACCAAAGAACAAAGCGGACTTCTACTCGCTCCTCATCAGCTGGGATCTCCAACCCCACTAGACCTTCAGTCCTCTCTGAAACCTGCACTGAGAGGAATGAAGGTGTAGAATTAGGTGTTTCACAGCCAAGTGCTTGCGGGCACTCTGCTAGCGGCACACACACACGTCCGATTGCAGCAGGCAAATTTCCCTGCCCCAGCCATCCACATGCCCAGCGGTTGAATGCTAGCTTGGCTAAATTGCTAGCACTTCAACTGCTGCCTTTTCAGTTGGTAGACTCGACTCCCTTCCGTGAGTTTGTACAATGTGCGGTTCCTCAGTGGCAGGTCCCTAAACACCACGGAAGGTGATTCTGGCTCTCTACTGGCATGTGGAAGGCAATGTCCTTGCCTCGCTGGACAGGGCTGTCAGCAGTAAGGTGCATATTGCAATGCTACTACTGGTTGTGACACACCTCTCTCCTCCACCCCCTTCTCTTCTTCTTCCTCCATGGCCTCTGCCATTGCTCTGTCCTCAGAACCAGCAGTGCTCTGTAGGCGTTCAAGGGGCTATGCAAGTACGCAGGCAAAAAGATGCCATGCCGTGCTTGCGCTGGTTTGTTTGGGGGACAGGAGCCACACTGGGGCAGATATTTTGATAGCTCTGCAGGGGCAGGCCGAGAGGTGGTTGACGCCATGCCAGCTTAAGCCAAGAATGATGGTTTGCGACAATGGCACCAACCTCCTCTCCGCCCTCCGACAGGGACAACTGACCCATGTGCCCTGTGAGCAGTGACAGTGCATGCATCAGTGACACTGTACCTCTTGTCCACCTGTTGGAGCATAGACTGCGTGTAATAATGGACAGGGCACTTGAGGCACAACAGAAGCAGAAAGAGGAGGACTTTCTTGCCTCTCAAGGCCCCCTTTATTCAGACAGTGTTCCTGCTGTCTCACCCATCACACAGGAAGAGGAGGAGGAGGAGGAGAAGGATTGTGTCAGCATGGAGGTGGAGCCTGCCACTCAACATCAGCAGCAGTAGTCTTTTAGGGATGATTTACAGTCCCAAGACTTCTACGTGGCTGGGAGGAGGTGGCTGCGGATCATGTTGTCCTTAGTGACCCAGAGGACTCCGGACCGAATGCCTCAGCTAAGCTACGCTGCATGGCCTCCCTGATCCTGCAAGCCTGCGGAAGGATCCTCATATTCTTCGGATCAAGGAGAGGGACCATTACTGGATGGCCACTCTCCTTGATCCACGGTACAAGGGTAAGGTTGCAGACCTTATCTTGCCGTCGCACAGGGAGCAGAGGATGAGACATCTCCGGGAGGCCTTGCAGAAAGGTCTGTGCAATGCGTTCCGAGAGAGTTCCAAACTCCAGGTCAACATGTTGTTGAGGCTTCGGTCAGTCACAGAAGGAGCGGTGGAGAAGGTGGCTGTCTGACCGATGCGGTCAGACAATTTTTTAGTCCACAGCCCCAAGGTATGATCGGTTCCAGCAACCATCGCCAGCGTCTGATTTACATGGTGCAGGAATACTTAGGGGCAAGGTCAGACTTGGACACCTTTCCCACCAAAAATCCTCTGGCTTACTGGGTCTTGAAGATGGATCACTGAGCAGAGCTTGCACAGTATGCAATTGAGCTACTGGCCTGTCCTGCATGCAGTGTTCTTTCGGAACACACCTTCAGTGCTGCTGGTGGCTTTGTAACCCGATCACAGGGTGCGCCACTGACTCGGTTCATAAAGATGAATCAGTCTTGTATCACCACCAGCTACCAAGCACCTGAAGCTGATGTAACCGAATAATTTTTTTTGAAATATCACATCCCTTCAAGACTGCCTATACTGATCCTGAGTGACTGGCCTGTTATGTTGACTGACTATTCTCTTCCTCCTTAATGATCTCACTGATATCTCAGAAGAACATTTTTGGTTCTGGGTGATGCCACCAGCCCAATTTTTCATTCCCTATTTAACAGGGGTGTGTAATTACAATTTTTGATGCAACGCTTTGCAGCAGGGTTCATTCCTGCACTCCAAATAGAGTATATGGGAGAGGTTGCAGTGTCATGGCACCAGCACCAGTGCCTAAGGCCCAATTTTCACAGCCCCTGTTTAACAGGGGCATGTAATTACAATTCTTGATATAATATTTCACAGCAGGGCCCGTTCCTGAGCCCACAGAGAGTAACTGTGAGGACTTATAGTGTTGTGGCATCAGCACCACCACCACAACCACCAAAGGCCCAATTTTTCTACCACTGTTCAACAATGGCATGTAATTACAATTCTTAATATAATCGTTCACAGCAGAGGGCTCCAGCACCCACCAAGAGTCACTTTGAGGGCTTACAGTGTTGTGGCAACAATAACACCTTAGGCCCCCATTTCTGCAGAGCATATAGGGCAGGCCCCTACTTTCAAACATCCAACTTACAAATGTCTCCTACTTGCAAATGGAAGGCGAAAACAGGAAGTGAGATGAAAAAAGACGGACGGCAAAACAAATTATACAGGGCTGATAACCCTTCCCATGTTTTCCAAAAAGCTTAAAAATAGATTTTTTGACTGGAGCTACACTTTCAAAATGTACCAGTTCAAAATTACAAACAGATTCTACTTAACACAATAATCCTACACAGTCCCTGTCTTGTTTGCACCGCCTGGATACTGCTGTTATGACTACATAGGGCCTGGGGGCCCTACGCCTTTCCTTTTTTTAGTTTGGGTACGGGGTTCCCCTTAATATCCGTACAAGACCCAAAGGGGCTGGTAATGGGCAGGGGGAGCTACCCATGCCATTTTTCTCAATGATTTTCATCCATATTTCCGGAACCAGATATTACATTAAAACCGCAAGCAGTTTTAAATGACTTTTTTTCCATTAACTGTCATTTTGTGCAGGGACTGTTGTAAACACGGGAAACACGTGCCACTGCACAGGTATACTATAGACACCCCCGAGGCACGATATTTAAAGGAATATTTAACTTTTTTTTCACTTTATTCGTGATCAGTGCTCCTGAAAAAAACTGCAGTTTTTAAAAACAATTTTGGCATTCACCCATGTCCCCTGGGGCAGGAGCCAGGTCCCCAAACCCTTTTTAGGACAATATCTTGCATATTAGCCATTAAAATTAGCACTTTAGATTTTGAATGTTCGAGTCCCATAGACTTTAATAGGGTTCTAAAGTTCACACAAAGTTTAGGTCTGTTCGCAGGTTCTGGTGCGAACCTAACCGGGGGGTGTTCGGCTCATCCTTAGTGGTAAGTTTGTGATCTCTGACTGATTTGGATAACAAGTTCCCACACTTGTTGCTGGACTCATAACTGAGCTTGTGGCAAAATTGAAGTGCCGCTTTAGCTCTGTAATGCAATAAATCCACTGTTTGCCGCTGGAGGGACCATAGTTCATCCTCTATAGAGGAAGTACGTGTTTATTTATGCTGGGGCTCTACCACATGGATTTTGTTAAGGAGCATAGTTAATCAGTACTCCTCTGATTACTGTCTTGTGGGCTTTCCACAGTATACCTGGGTCACAGTCTGGTTGGTGGTTGACGGAAAAGTAGTTCTTCAATTTGTTGGTGACATCTGTTAGAACTTCTGGGGTCTGTGGAAGACTTTTGTTTAACCTCCAAAATGGGTTTTGGTGGTTGGAACCATCGAGAGTGAGTACCGTATTGAGACAGGAGCATGATCTGACCACGTGATATTCCCTATGCCAGATTCACTTACTGATTGTAACTGCTGATGAGGGACCATAAAGTCATCAATTATTGAGTATACTTTGTGTGGGGAGGAATAGAAGATATAGTCTTTTTCTCCAGAGTATTGTAATCTCCAGACATCACTAGTTGGGCTCTGTGCAAATATTGTGTTATTCGTCTATGAATGCCAGCATGGACAGAGGATAGGCCCGACGATGTGTCTGCTGAGGGCAGTAAAGGAATATTGAAGTCGCCACCCAAGATCAATTGGCCTTCAGAGAATTCTATAAGCAAATCAAGTATACAATGGATAAAAACATCCTGGTGATTGTTGGGGACGTAAATAGTTGCCAGCGTCACTCGTGAGTTACCAATATATCCATTGAGAAACACATAATGGCCGTTGCTATCTATCAAAATATCATTGCAAGTCCAGGGTAGTTTACTAGAGAGAAGTATAGAAACCCCTTTAAATTTAGTGGCATCATTAGTAGCATGGTAGGACAGAGGGTAGAATCTATCTTTAAGGCATGGAGGTCTACCTGCTCTAAAGTGGGTATTTTGAATAAATGCTACATCAGCATGAGTCCTTTTTAGGTAATTGAGAAACATACGCTGTTTTTCGGCTTAACACAAACCTTTCATGTTCAGCGAGACAATCTTGATGGAGTCCATCGCTATTGTAGTCCGGAAGAGTGGGGGGGGGGGGGGGGTACAGAAAGTACCAAAAAAGGAAGAAAGAAAGAAAAATAGAGAAAAGAAAAGTATAAGAAACTATATGTGCTTCAACCTCAGTGGGGGAGGGGGTGGATTAGTCCAAGAGGAGCCAACCCTTGCCCACCCAGTCACTCCATCAGGAACAACAAGTAACAGTATGAAAGTATAAAAAAACAACATTGTTATAGGGAATAAACATGTATAACATCTAGTAATATCTGGCGGTCACATTTTATGGTTTCCCGGACTCTCCATCACAGGGAAGATGATTCCTGGAATTGCACAATATAGGAAGCAGTTTGCCACTATCTGGTCTAACTACCATAAATCAGGCTATTTTCACTAGGCCATGATCATTCCTCACTGCCTACTGACAATATAGTGCACCCCGTTGTTAGCATGGAGAAGAGGGGATCATCCCAACCATGCAGGGGGTAACCCACACGGAGATACTCCCTCGCACATTTGGAGTGGCTCATCACCCACCCCCCCTCAGGTTACGTACAGGGGGTGAGAGGAAGGACAAGAGATCTTCTTAGAAGGGTTGCATAAAAATGCATTCAGTACAGCAATACAACAAATACCCCTGATCGGTATAGTAATGGAAACAGCAGGTGGCAGTAGAGACTGAAGCACCAGATGGGGCAACAAGCATTAGCACCGGAGTAGAAGAGTAATATCTCAGGCTATCTTAGAAGAATAAGTACTGTATTTATTGATTTACACCCGATTGAAAATCGGTGCAAATAGCGTGTGCGTGTTATACTCCAGTACTTAAATTTTAGCTGCCTGGGAGGGGACAGGGAGGGGTGGGACGAGCGCCGTCAGATTACATACAGTGAGAATCTCCTGTTTACATGGCATATGGGAATTGATTCCTCTTAGGGGATTTTAAAGGGAAAACAACTACTCTTATATTATGCTAAAGTAAACAATGTTTATTATAGATAATTATTTTGTGTTTTTACATAGGTAAACAAGACCTACATTGCAAAAGAGAAAGGGAAAGATGGGTACATATAAAATATACAGGATGCAATGATCACAAACATGGAATACAAAATCAAAGATACACAGTTATATATTCCGACGTGTTTCGAGTATTGACTCTTCTTCAGGGTATAGAGATCAGCATATTAACATATATCTATAATTTGTAAAGAAAAACAATATAAGAAAAAACATTTTCAGAAAAAAGAAGATTAATAGAACAATGAGAAAGAATCTCATATATATTTTAGTAGTGGGTTGAGAAATATAATGACCATATAATGTATCTTGAAACCATCATGTATAGTTGCATCCAAAATAAAAAATTCCCAGCCAATGGGCGTTGAGTGCGGAGCAGTGACCTTGCTTATCCCTTTGCCCTCTTTTCAAAGGCTGTTTCCTTTTTTATTTTCGATGCAACTATACATGATGTTTTCAAATACATTATATGGTCAGTATATGTCTCAACCCACTACTAAAATATGTATGAGATGATTCTTTCTCATTGTTCTATTATGCTGTTTTTTTTTTTTTCTGAAAATGTTTTTTCTTAAATTGTTTTTCTTTTCAAATTATAGATATAAATTAATATGCTGATCTCTATTCCCTGAAGAAGAGTCAATACTCGAAACGCGTTGAAATATATAACTGTGTATCTTTGATTTTGTATTCCATGGTTGTGATCATTGCATCCAGTATATTTTATATGTACCCATCTTTCCCTTTCTCTTTTGCAATGTAGGTCTTACCCATGTAAAAACACAAAATAATTATCTATAATAAACATTGTTTACTTTAGCATAATATAAGAGTAGTTGTTTTCCCTTTAAAATCCCCTAAGAGGAATCAATTCCCATTAATCTGTCTGCGCTCGTCCCGCCCCCCTCCCTGTCCCCTCTAGGCTACAGATGGGCATCGATCAGGCTGTACTGATAGCAATGGTGAAGCCACTGCATTGAAGGCAATGGCGAGACTGCTGCATTGAAGGCAATGGTGAGGCTGCTACACTGAAGGCAATGGTGAGGCTGCAGCATTGAAGGCAATGGTGAGGCTGCTGCATTGAAGGTAATGGTGAGGCTGCTGCATTGATGGTAATGGTGAGGCTGCTGCATTGATTATGTATGGTTTTATCACCATCATCCTACAAAATTGCAGATGTACTTATATACAACTCTAACGTGCCAATGCCTAAGAGTGTGTCCAGAAAATATCCTCCTCCTATGGAAGACCTAGAGCACCCACTAAACAACATCGAATGTATAAGCAAAAAGTAGCCAAAGGACACAGTGAAAAATGTATTGGTAATTTGTTCTACATTTCAGGGTGGCGATACATATCCTAAGATATTTTTGAAACGCGTTGGATGTCCCTTTCCCTATTCAGACAGTCATTGTAACCCATGTGTTGTGCAGTGTTATATGATATTGGGTATCACCACCGTTGAACCAATGTGTGCTATTATGTAGTGTTGCCCTTAAATTTATGTTTTTTAAACAATTTGAACCTCACGGAGTTATTTTTTAAACATGATAAATAAAAAAGGTATATTATTATTATTATTATTTATATTTTTTTATAAAACCATTTGGTGGTATACTTTAGTTGCTGTTTAAAAGTCCTAAAAAAAGAGGAACTGTTGTTTACTAGATTATGATTATTAGGATGATGGCAACCGTTGTCCACGGCTGATTGAACACTCATACTGTATTTTAAGTAATATAAGAGAATACATTTTTTGTTCCTGTTTCAACAGCAGCTCAATATGTTGTAATTTCCTTCAATTTCAGGAACATTAATCAGGGCAAATAAAGTGAATCTCATAGGCATCAATGGAAACCTTCTCTACTCCATGTTTAAAAAAAATAAAAATAAAGTTTAGGCTTTAGATACATTGTAAATAATCATACCCCCCCCCCCCCCCCCCCCCCCACTCAAAAAAAAAAAAACATGGCTCGATTTAAGGCTGACGTTTGAGCAAATATTGTCTACATACAAAGGTCAAGTGTATTTTTATTGATTCTTGGGTGTGCTTTGTGAATTTCTTCCAGATCTGTGCAGCTTTTTTTTTCCTTGCACAGTGGGGCATGGATTAATTGCTTATTTTTTTCTAGGGGAGAGGAAAGCAGACAAATACCTACCTGATCCCCAACCCCCCCCCCCACCGGTCCGGCAGCTCTGTGCTCCAGTGGTCTTGAAAATGGACTGCTTCATACACAGGAACAGTCCACCGCTGGACTGTGGGGGAGCATGGTTTTTCCGGAGGTTTGGCAGACCAAGTGAGTAGAAAGTGCTCACGCCTAGAAAAAATTAGCAGTTGACCCATGTAGTACGGGCACTGCCCGGGTACAGCAGTTGAGCTTTAAAAATTACAATTAAAAAGGAACTGCAGTCTGCTCATATAATTTGTAATAAAAACATCTTTGCCATTCTGAAGCTTCCCTTCAACCACTTTGCATATTATTTTATATATACTGTGATTCTGTACTTGCCAAATATGCTGCAGAAATCTCCCTTCACTGAGTCTGGCAGCAGCCATTTCAACTGTGGGCAGCTGAAGCTGCTGCCTTTTCACTTCCTGGATTTACACAGACACACAGAGGCACACCTCCAGCTCTGCCACTCTCATTGGCCCTCTTATGACTCATCTCGCCTCCCTTCCTGGCAAACTCTCACAAGAGTGAATGCGCAAATTTTACAGTATGTCATAAGTGGGCTGTATAAGGTATTTACTGGCAGGAAAAACATTTTTACTATCCAAAGTTAAAACAACAAGGGCAGAAGACTTAATAGATGCAAATAGGAAAAAAAAAATCACTGAAGGTCTGCTTTAGGTTACACAAGTTCACTTTACCTTACTGTAAGTATACTGTACATGAAAGCTTGATTGATTTCTATCTCATGCAGGTGGTGCTCTACAGATGACGGGACCTTCTACATATGAAGCCAGAGTTGGATCCATTGCCCACATTCCCTGCACCTTCACCGCAGATACACTTCCTGCAGATCCCCGATATTTTACAGTTTTTTGGTATTTAGAAGGAAAACATATTCTAAATTATGATAAGACTGTGACATCAACTAATCCCAGATATTCACTGGATAAGGATCGAGCATTACATGGAATTGCTGATTTAACCATATTGAACACATTGCTATCAGATGGTGGAATCTACACATGTTTAGTCAACTACAGTTCTTTCCTATTGGATAAAAAGATCCGCATGAACGTTTCAGGTACAGAAATTCAGATTTGATTTGTTATTATGGGGAATTTTTACGGGGGGTGTAAGAGAATGCTTTAAGACCTCTGACTCCTGCATACCCATGGTATTCCTACGGCTTTCAATTACTATAATCTATAATGACAGGAAACCAATCATATTGTCCTTTAGTGCCGGTGTGAACTATGCTAGGTCACACTCCCAATATCATCTGGGAGCCCAAGAAAGGGCAGGGATACACACTGGAGCTAAGATAGGCTATAGATCAGGTAAACAGAATTCTCCAGGTAACTTGACCATTACGGCCTAGCATCTCTTCAAGTATGAAAAAAACCCCAGAAAGGTCCCCGGAAAAATTAAACTTTGTGGAACCTTGGAGGTTCTCACAACCGGGGGTGTAACCTCAAACAGTTATAGGTGAGGAGCTCCCAGCTCCGTCGTCCAGAGGGACATCCATCCAAAGGAGAGTTCCCACAGGGGAATAAAAAAAAAAAAGATCTCAGAACTGCCTCTCAAAGGGGGTCCTCCTTCTTTGCTCTACTTAGAGCAACCATTGATCCAAAGAGGGCAGCCTGGACTAGTCAGGGTGGGTCTTTTGGTGGATCCAGCTGAGGTCGCGGAGAAATCCATAGGTGCTACCTGCGATATCAACTTTGGTTGCAGGAAGAGCTTCTCGCCATCCTGGATGTTAGAGAATGCATGAGTTTTTCCGTGGAAGGTGAACTTCACAGCGAATGGGAATATCCAGCGATATTTAATCTCCTGCTGGGATAGTACGAACAGCAGTGGTTTGAGAGATCTTCTCTTCTGGATAGTGGAGGGAGCCAGATCAGAAAATTTTTATTTGGTGACCCTGGTACTATAGGTTTGGCTTTGCTTGTGACTGCCTCATGACCTCCTCTTTAATTGCATAAAAGTGAGGTTTGGCGGTTATGTCTCTCGGTGAGCAATCCTTCCTAGGGGGTCCCAAGGCCCGGTGCGTCCCTGTCAAGCCGAAGGAGATGAGACTGCACTTGTGGGATAAGCTGTGAGATAATATCCCATGCAGTGGGGGGATGTCGGTGATATTCTCCCGGAGACCACGGATTTGTACCTGGACCTATTCTCGAGGTCATCAATCCGAGCAATGGTTGTGTCCAGTTGTTCTTGCAGGATTTTGATATGTGCTTCATTCGGGTTGGTTCTGGCCACCGCGTTATCCATTTCGTTCTCTATGGCTTCAATTCTGATCCCCAGATTGGCAAAGTCAGATTTAATGTTATTTGTTATTTGGGTCACAGTATTAGATAGGCCTCTGTCCAAAAGGTCGGAGAATTTAGAAAAGAGGTCAGCTTTGAGTGCCGATATGTCCTGTATGGAATAGCTGGGAGATCTAGACCCCTGAAGATGGGGTGTCCCGCAGGAGAAAGAGAGTAATCCTCCATGTGTTGGCTCAGCAGCGACTCAGTGGAGGCTGGGGATGGAGCCTGAGGTAAATGGGGGCTGTGTGAGGGCTTCTGGGAATGGTGTGGACCACCTTGGGTTGCTTGAGAGTAGGTCAAGATTGCTGGGGCTATTACTTGCCTGGAGTCCTGAAGCCTGTCTGTGTGGGCCGAGTGTGTCTGTAATGTGGTGGTGGCGGCCATCTTGGTACACCAGTGCTCCTCTGCGCTATCGAATTGCGGTCCCAGGTCCCATCTGACGGGGGACCGGGCATCTGAGGGCATTCTCTACTGTTCCCAGGGCTCCGACCGTGTGGCGTGGTGAGCCTCTGGGGGTTATAGCGTGCTCTGTGCTGCTCTGTGGTCCGCGGTGGAGTTGAGCTCTCGGCTCAGGCGGCCATGTCGGAGCTTTCGCCAATGCGCTCTCTGGAAGAGGGGTTTCATCTCTATCATGTCTTTTTGCATCTGGAGCATCAGCTTTTCCAGTTCAGAATTACTCTTTGACAACTTTTGGATGGTTGGGCTACTTGCTTGTGGTGGGGACCAAGATATTGTGTCGACGGTCGTTGTCAGGATATCTGGTTCCCGAGGGCACTGTAAGACATTGTACTGAAACTTTTTCCCTTTCATCGAATTGCTGGGCTGAGCTTTATTTATTCCCTTTCCATCTCTATATTAGTGGCTTCATTCGTTTTCTCTATGAGCCCCTCATCTGGAATGGAAGGATCGCCTAAATACTGCTTTAATTGGAACTTGATGTGGTCACTTCTCAGTCCAGTACCCACTGCCCTTAGGAATATCTTTTGTATCAGCTTAGCCCCGAAGTATTCATCTGAGTCTTCAGAGTCTTCTCCTTGTGAGCCAAACAGGCAGTGCTTCAACTCAATAGCTCTGAACAGGAAATTCTAATGAGTTTCCTTACTATTCTGTGAGATGTTTATCAGTTGTTGGTTCAGTTCTGAAGCATTTTCCTCCTTGTAATGGCTTTTTTGAATTCTCCTAAGTTGCACTAGGTTTAGTCCATTCTTCTTTTCCAGCACACATCTGAGACTTAGGCCGGGACTAATGGCTGTTACCACAGCTTCCACAATCTCAAACTCGAGATACACTTTTTGTAGTCCCATGTTGATCTGGTGCTTAAGGATTGTATAGGACAGCTTGTCTTTCTTTTCCTTTTCACCTATCTGACCAGCAATCTTAAAGTCCTTCCTGATTGTCACATCTGGCAAGTTACCATGGTGAAGTCTCTGATTAACTGGAATAGGTTCCTGTTTTGGATGACTGTCACTCGAGTCCTTGCTTTTAGTTCTTTTATCTGTTCCTTGATCGTTCCTGGAACTTCTCCTGCATAGTTTGGTATTGTCATTTAAATAGGCTAATTGCTGTTCCGGTTGGGGGTCTTTCTTACTGATGTTTAGTGCTTCAGCATTGTCCCTGTTCTTTGCTAGCTCACAGATGAATCTCTTAGTTGCTTGGAGAAATTGTGTCACTGCTTCTTCACTTTCAGCCTCGACCAGTTCATCTATCATCTCATTGACTATCCGCATGTAGTGGCGCCGGGTCTTTCCTTTTACCATACTTGCTTTGGGGGCCTTGATAAACTGGCAAGTCTAAATGAGATCACCGACTGTCATGTGAATCAGGTGCCCACTGATTTTGTTTTGCAACTTTTTTTATAGCCATCTGTGTAAGATTCCCATACAGCAACAGTTAATACCTTAATCTTCTCTCAGCTTTGCCATGGACAGCATAACTGCTCTTTTCCACTTCTGTGACCTTTTTTGTTTTCTTCACCCAGCCCCACGTTGGGCGCCAATTTTGTTGCACATATGCTGAAAGTATGTTCAATAATTCCAATGTGCGAAGGGAGCGGGCCGGGTAAAACCAGAAATGTTTTTATTGAAACATTTCTGCAATGACATAAAGCATGTCCTTCAGTCTGATAGACAGGATAGCAACTGCTATTCTGTTCATACATAATAATACACATCTATATCTTTAATCATAATATTCTCATATACTGGAATAACGTCCTCATGGAAAATTTTAAACAACTGCACCTGTTCCACTATGTTATTTAATCAAACAGCGGCAAAATTAGCCTTTAATGATCACAGGGATGTAAATTTAATTAATTTCGCCCTGTTTATAGCCCTAAATATGCTCCCTCTTACCTGCAATGACATAAAGCATGACCTACAGTCTGATAAACAGGATAGCAACTGCTATTCTGTTCCCACCAGAAACAAAGGTCTGTCTTTTTGATTCCACCCGCTATATAAGCAGTGTTCCATTATATTGTGCTCTTCATCATTCATTACTTTCTCTAAGAACTATAATCCTGGACTGCTGGAACTGGAAATGTGATACATATTATTATTTTTTTTATTTTTTTTATGGGGTACCTGATTTTGACACCCCTTACACTGGAGTGGCAGGAGTAGAATTTAGTGGAACCGAACTGTATTTTTCTCCTGCAGCAGCTAAAATTCAGCTTCTCCTCCTCTCCTTCTTGCTGATATTCAGCTGGCACAGGAGGAAAATATAGGGGATTGGCACCAATGTTTGCCACCCCGCCACCCCTCCTGTCCCTATTCCTTTTTCTGCTGCCCAGGTCCCCCTGCATGCTCCCTTACCCCCTCCCACCATTGTTTCAGGATGGAGAGAGAGGAAGAGGCTGGTAAATATGTCACACACACATATGTGTTGGAGCTTTGAGGTGCACACCCTAATGCAATAGGCTGCACACATGGAAGGAGAGCCAAACTAAAAGTTAAGAGTCCAAATTAATTTATTGACATCGTGTTAAAAGACAGACAGCGAGTTTTGGGGGTCAAAGGAACTCTCCCTTCACCAAGGCTTAAAGTGTTACTAAACCCAGGAGCCTGCATTCATTATATCTGGTCTCCCACAGTACACAGAACATGGAAATGCAATTATTTTAATAAATACAAACTGCTAAATACCTTTTCTCATCAGCATCATATAGCAGTCTTGTGACTTATATCAGTTCCCGGTCAAAGCTTGTAGGAGGCATTTTCATTCTCTTCTGATTGTCCTATGAGAATGCAGGACTCCTGACCCTCTGTCTGGACAGTGCTTATTGGCCCCATGCTGATCACATGCACTCTCCCAAGAAAGGGGGAGTTTCTTTGATTCCTGAAATGCTTTGACTGTCTTTTATTTTTCCCAATAAAAGTTTTATTGGGCAAATGTCAAATTACAGTAACAGAAACCACAGTATATCTGTATAGTTAACAAGCAAACTTTGTATGCCAAACAAGAGAACCAATCTTAAGCACAAACACTGAATATCACGTAATTGAGTAGACATCTCGTTCGGTGCACTACAAGGTCATTGTGTAACAAACCTAAGTCGATCAACACAGTAACCAACATAAAAGTGGAGCTGGCGTTATACATGTGGGTTGGATAGTTAGTAAGAGGGTGGGGGAGAGTAAATATTCTCTAGACAGAGGTAAGTAGAAAGGGGATAGAAGAAAAGTAGGAAAAACAGTAAGAAAAGAGCAAAAAAAAGAATACGTAACAGGAGGATCTTCACTGAGAATCGTCAACTCGCTTTTGTTGGACCGCTATCAGGAATAAGCATAGCTAGTAATTATTACTCCACCAGGGGTGAGTAGCCAATCCTCCAGTAGACAAGCTGTCAAAGGCATCAGAATATTTAAACTGAACCCATGGGGACCAAGTTTTATGAAATGTATTTGCTGTTTCATTGGCTATAGCAAGCGTTTCTTCCATTGCAAAAATGTAGTTGACTGAGTTCACCCATTCTCTGATTGTTGGGGTTGATGTTAGTTTCCAATATCTAGGGATCAGGGATTTTGAAGCCATAAGGAGATATTTTGTCAGAGATATGCAGGAGGCAGCAAGCCAGTGTAAGTTTCATTTTTGTGTTCGTAATATGTAAAATTAACTCACATATCTTTCCCCAAATACGAGATATGCGGGGACAACTCTACCAAATATGTAGCATGTCTCCTTTAGCTTCCCCACATTTCCAGCAAAGGGCTGTTAGCGCTGGGTACCACCTCTTCACTTTATCCGGTGTGGCGTACCATTGTGAATGTAGTTTATATGAATTTTCTTGCAACCTAGTGCTGACTGAGCACTTATGGGCCAAGATACATGCATTTTGCCATTGCGTATCAGTAAAATGTGTTTGAAGTGCTGTTTCCCATTGGTCCCTGAACCTGGCTGAATCTGTATTATCAAGCTGCTGGAGACATGCATACATAAGTGAGGTTGTTTTCTCAATGGGTTCGCTCTTGAAGCACAGTGATTCAAAGGGGGTAAGGTCCCTCAGCACCTCCTTCTTTCTTGTGGGGGCAAGCAAGTAGTGGCATGCTTGTCTATAATTCCAAAAAGGAAGTTTCCAGGGTGAGAGGCCAACCAGCAGACTATCATAAGGGAGGACCTGCTCTGCCTGTACAAAGTGTGAGGCTAGAAGGGGTGAGTTATCAGAGCAAAAGTCTTCGAGCCCATTCCCGGGGTAAAATCTGGGTTGTGCATAAGGGGAGTTAAGGGCCCAGGGGAAGTAGCAATCTGATGACATGTGACTGTCTTGTGGAAAGCCTTCAGCATGGCTTTAATGAGTGGGTGTTATGAAAATACCAAAGGACATTTTGCCCATAGTATCTATGGAGTGAATTTTAATGGGGTCTTTGAGACACTCTCCTCCAGAGATACCCAATCCTTATTTCCAGCAAGATAATGCCAGTGTATAATTCTGGCCAAATGCGTGGCCTAATAATAAAGCTTGAAATTTGGGAAACCCATCCCATCAGCTGCCTTTGGCTTCATTAGTAAGCGAAGGCTGATGTGTGGCTTTTTGTGGGCCCATAAGAACTTTCAGAGGATAAATTGTAGCTGCTTAAAGAAATTGGCCGGAATTTTCGACAGGCAATGTATGGAAAAGATAAAGTAGCCTTGGGAGTATGATCATCTTTATTATGGCGGCTCTTTCGAACCAGGAGAAAAATTTGAGGGACCATTTAGATAAGTCTAATTCGATCAGGCGTGTCATGGGTTTAAAGTTCTGCGAGAAGATGTTGCTAAGCTGGGGGATAAGCCGAATCCCTAAGTACTTAAGCGATCCTGTAACCCATTTAAAAGAGTTGTTTGCTTGCGCCTGTGTCATCACATCTATTGGGAGCGTAAGGTTCATAGCTTCTGACTTGGTGTAATTGATCATAAGATGTGAGACATAACCGTAGATAGAAAAAGCATGTAATAGATTGGGGATTGACGTGTGTTGGTGTGTTAGAAAAAATAAGTTGTCAGCATAGTTTTGTATGTTTTCGATCCAACTTGGAAACCCATGATTGAAGGAGTTTTGTTAATGGTACAAATGAATGGTTCCAGGGATAATATAAATAGGAGGGGGATAAAGGGCACCCCTGTCATGTTCCGTTCCTAATAAGTACCGGTTCAGACAGGGTTCCATTAATTTTTAGTTGTGCTGTTGGGTTCTGAAACAGAGAGGAAATCCAGGAAAGCATACGAGGCCTTAGGCCTATGTGTGCACATGTGGCTAATAAATAGTCCCAAGCGACCCTATCGAAGGCTTTCTCCGCTTCCGTAGACAGGAGAAAGCCCTCGAAGCTGGAGCTGTGACAATGGTGAATCAAGTTTAGGGCTCTGGTCACATTATCCCTGGATTCCCTCCCTGGCATAAACCCAGCTTGGTCTGGTCCTATTAGTTGTGGTAGGAAGATACGTAAGCGAATCGCTATTTTTTTGGCGAGTATTTTCAAATCTAGATTAAGAAGGGAAATGGGCCTATAACTAGTGCAATCCGTAGGGTCTTTGCCCGGCTTAGGGAGTACCATAATGTGTGCCCCTAGAAACATGTTTGGGATTTGGCGAGGTTCCATAAGACAATTAAGCACTCTCAAGAGTGGGGTTTCTATTATGTTTGAAAATACCTTATAATAGTGGGCCGTAAACCCATCTAGCCAGGACTCTTACCCGATTTTAAAGTTCTTGATTGTAGCCAGCAGTTCCTCTGAAGAAATCGGACTCTTCTGGGAAAGTGTAGGCATACCACTTTGTACCAAATAATCCTGGATAATTTGACCTCTGTCCCCCTATAGCTCCCCTGGTTTGTGTTGATATGTGATATCCTAGAGTTTGGAGTAATACTGGTAGAAACTTTCAGCTATTTTGTGTGTTCGATTAGTCAGGGGGCCTTCTACGGATTTTATCGCCAGGATGTTGTTAATTAAAGAGGCTTCTTTTAGAGCTCTGGCCAAAAACTTCCCTCCCTTGTCCCCATGCTCATAGTAAATTCTCTTTTTTAGGAAAAGAGCATGTTTGCTTTTTACCTCCAGAATATCTTGAAGTTCTTGTCGTGTCAGTAATAGTTCCTGTCCCCTAAGGGTATCTAAAGACATTTTATGTTGGGCCTTGAGGCATGCTATTTTAGACGCCAATGTCTTAATCTGCTTCTCTGCTTCCCTCTTGCGGAAAGCTCCCGCTCTAATGAATTCTCCCCTCATTACGCACTTGTGTGCTTTCCATATTGTTAGGGGCGAAAGGTCTTCTGAGCTGTTTTCACTGAAATAGTTGCACAATGCGTCAGTTAACTTAGACAGTAGCTCAGTGTCCGTTAACAAAGCAGAGTCCAACCTCCACATGCAAGGTTTGGGTCGCAGATCTGGACAAGCCATTCGAACGTGAAATGGGCGCGTGGTCGGAAAAAGTTTGTATGCCTATGTGTGCCTCATGTACGTCTAAGGCCGCGTACACACGGGCGGACTGTTCGCCCAACCTTGTCCGCTGAACAGTGTTTGGGCGGACAGTCCGCTCGTGTGTGGGCTTTCAGCGGACAGTTTCAGCGGACAGTTGGACGGACAAAGTCTTTCGGAAATTCCGAAAAACTGTCCGCTGAAACTGTGTTTGAGCGAACAGTCCGCCCGTGTGTGGGCCTGTCCGCTGTACTTTCGAAATGAGCGGACTGTTCCCGCTCGGAAAGTCCGCCCATTTCGAGTGCGTCTCCAGGTAGGCGGGGCCCGCGAAGGAGACGTCGCGGGCTCCGCCGCCTGGAATGGGCTTAAAGGGGAACCCCAACGCCGAAAAAAATCGGCGTGGGGGTTCCCCCCAAGTCCACACCAGACCCTTGTCCGAGCACGCTACCCGGCCGGCCAGGAAAGGGGGGCGAGCGAGTGCGCCCCCCCTCCTGAGCCGTACCAGGCCGCGTGCCCTCAACATGGGGGGCGCCTTGGGGAAGGGGGGGCAGCGCGGCCCCCCACCCCAAAGCACCTTGTCCCCATGTTGATGAGGACAAGGGCCTCTTCCCGACAACCCTGGCCGTTGGTTGTCGGGGTCTGCGGGCGGGGGGCTTATCGGAATCCGGGAGCCCCCTTTAAGAAGGGGGCCCCCGGATACCGGCCCCCCACCCTATGTGAATGAGTATGGGGTACAATGTACCCCTACCCATTCACCTGTGAAATAAAGTACAAATAAAAACACAACACAGGGGAAAAAAAATATTTTATTGCACAGCCGGGGGTCTTCCGTCTTCGGGGGTCTTCTCGCCGGACTCCTCCGCTATGTGTGTGTAGCTCTTTTGCTAGCGGAGGAGTCCGGCTTTCTTCCTCCCCGCCGCCGGCCTCTTCTCCCGACTTCGGGGGTCTTGTCCCCCTCTTCGGTTCTTCTGCCGGGCCACCGCGCCTGGTCCGGTGGCCCGGTCTTCTGTCGCCGTCTTCCGTTCTTCTGTCGCCGCCTTCGGTTCTTCTGCCGGGCCACCGCGCCTTCTTGTAGCTCTTTTACAGGCGGTGGCCCGGTCTTCTGTCGCCGCCGACTTCCGTTCGTGTTCTTCTTGTTCTTCTTGTTCTTCTCCAGGAGATGTTGACACGTCGCTCCCTCCGGCCGGAATGCCAGAGCCGCGCTGTGCGGTCACTTATATAGTGACAATGGGGCGGGGTCACATGGTATATGTCACATGGGTTGGTCACATGGTGACCCCGCCCCCTTACGATGTCATAGTCCCCATGTGACATCAACCCATGTGACCAACCCATGTGACATATACCATGTGACACCGCCCCATTGTCACTATATAAGTGGCAGCGGAGCGTGTCCCTGGCATTCCGGCCGGAGAGCTCGTCGAGTCAACATCTCCAGGAGAAGAAGAAGAAGAAGAAGAACAAGAAGAACAAGAACGGAAGGCGGCGGCGGCGGCGGCGGCGGCGACAGAAGACCGGGCCACCGCCTGTAAAAGAGCTACAAGAAGGCGCGGTGGCCCGGCAGAAGAACCGAAGGCGGCGACAGAAGACCGGGCCACCGGACCAGGCGCGGTGGCCCGGCAGAAGAACCGAAGAGGGGGACAAGACCCCCGAAGTCGGGAGAAGAGGCCGGCGGCGGGGAGGAAGAAAGCCGGACTCCTCCGCTAGCAAAAGAGCTACACACACATAGCGGAGGAGTCCGGCGAGAAGACCCCCGAAGACGGAAGACCCCCGGCTGTGCAATAAAATATTTTTTTTCCCCTGTGTTGTGTTTTTATTTGTACTTTATTTCACAGGTGAATGGGTAGGGGTACATTGTACCCCATACTCATTCACATAGGGTGGGGGGCCGGTATCCGGGGGCCCCCTTCTTAAAGGGGGCTCCCGGATTCCGATAAGCCCCCCGCCCGCAGACCCCGACAACCAACGGCCAGGGTTGTCGGGAAGAGGCCCTTGTCCTCATCAACATGGGGACAAGGTGCTTTGGGGTGGGGGGGCCGCGCGGCCCCCCCTTCCCCAAGGCACCCCCCATGTTGAGGGCACGCGGCCTGGTACGGCTCAGGAGGGGGGGCGCGCTCGCTCGCCCCCCTTTCCTGGCCGGCCGGGTAGCGTGCTCGAACAAGGGTCTGGTGTGGATTTTTTTCGGCGTTGGGGTTCCCCTTTAAGCCCATTCCAGGCGGCGGAGCCCGCGACGTCTCCTTCGCGGGCCCCGCCTACCTGTACACGCGCTCGAAATGGGCGGATTTGCCTCCTCCTTACGTGGGCGAGTCCGTTCATTTCAAAAGTTGAGCGAACTGTTTGCCCAACCTTGTTCGTCAAACAGTCCGCTCGTGTGTGGGCAAGTCCGCTCATGCAAATTTTGAGCGGACTGTTTGCCCAAACTGTTTGACGAACAAGGTTGGGCGAACAGTCCGCGTGTGTGTACGCGGCCTAATAAATCTTTCTGCGTGACAAAAATATAATCAATTAGTACTTCTTATTCCAATCGCACACATTCCTGGATGCGCTCTCGGATTTGGGTGCTGTAGCAACAACCAGCTGGATACTGGTTCAAGTCACAATGAAGATATTTGCCCGCACACCATGGAACGACACAAATAGCGATTGTGATTTATTGCATGATCACAACACAAAGATAGTGCTACCACTCTGAATGAGTTCCCTCCTGCCATCTTCCCATCTTTGTGTTGTGATCATGCAATAAATCAACCGTTTGGACGCTATTTGTGTCGTTCCATGGTGTGCTGGCACAAAAATATAATCAATACGTGTGTATTTATCGTGGGGTGCTGAGTATCAGGTAAAGTCCTTACCTGTTGGGTGTAGTGTTCGCCATGAGTCTATCAATGTCAAGGAGTACAGAAGATTTTTAATACATTTCAGGGTGCTATAGGCCATACTTGATTTAGCCGTGGATGTATCTTGTGCAGGGTTGAGTGGTATATTGAAGTCTCCTCCTAACAAGATACACCCTGTGGCAAAACTTTTTAGCAATTCAATAAGATGCCTGCAAAAGGTTATGTGCGCATTATTTGGGAAAAAGACATTGGCTAGAGTTAGTGGGGTGGTTCCCCAAGTCCCTTTTAGAAAAAAATATCTACCCTCAGGGTCTGATAGCTGCTGGGTGACCTCAAAGCCTGCTGTTTTATGTAGTAGGATTGTGATCCCCTTCATTTTGTCCGAGAGGTTCGTGGCATGAAATGCCTGCGGGAAATCTTTGTGTAGTAGATTGGGAATTTTGTTGCTCTGGAAATGTGTTTCCTGTAAATAGACAAACATAGATTTTACCTTGTTAGGTTCCCAGAGTTAAGATGTGCGTTTCTCTGGGATATTCAGTCCACGGACGTTATGTGAGATCAGGGTTGGTCCGAAACCCAGCGATGAATAAGCTATGTTTCGTGCTAGCTGTTCCCTCCGGACGATCTCCTGATCTGTAAGTCCTTGTACACACGGTCGGAGATTCCGACAACCAAATCCGTCAGAGTAATTCCGACTGATTAATTCCGGAAGAGGTCCGGAAGTGATGTTGCATACACATGGTCGGACTAAGTTGTCGGAAAATCCGATTGTACATAACATGATGACGTTATTTCGTTAGGACGGGACTACGTTCAGGCTAGTAGCCAATAGCTTTGGTCTAGGAATTTGATCTGAGCATGCGTGGCACTTTGTCCGTCGGAGTAGGCTACACATGATCAGAGTATGTCCGATAGGAGCATTTTGTCAGAAAATTTTACCAGCAAGTTGGAAAACTTGGTCCGTCGGATATTCCGACGGAAACAGTCCGGTGCAGACCACACACAGTCAGAATACCCGACAAAACGGTCCTATAGGAAACATTCTGTCGGAATCTCCGACCGTGTGTACAAGGGCTAAGAGGGAGAGAGAGGAAGAGGGACAGAGAAAGGGGGAGAGACCAAGAAAGAAGAAAAGACAAGAAAGGGGTAAAAGGTAAGGTGTGGGAGGGGTAAAAAGGACTGCCCAAGGTACGGGGCCGTATGCCAGAGAAAAGGTTTCAAAGAACTGCCTGCAGATGTCAAATCTGCAAGCTTTGGAATAATTTGAGGGCAGCACCTGTGCCGCAACCAGCAACACAACTATGCCAACTCGTGGGGTAGGTGGGAGGAACTCCGCTGAAGGGATAGTTATTCAGATCTAAACTATAAATAGTTCTCTGAAAACACTTAAGCAGTTGAATAAAGTTTTAAATATAAGAGCTATCATCTGGGGAGACCCGTCGCCCTATGTTCTCTGCTTTCATAAGCACACTTGTTTTTGGCCTCACTATAGAAATAAGATCTTAGAAACATTCACTACTATAACCTCTAAGGGAGAAGACACAAGCTGCAACAATCTAGGGTACAGACAAGACAAACAGTTCAATCAGCATTAGCGACTGTAGGCTTCGAAGGATTGCCATAATAAATACTTGCTTGCAAGAGGCAAATAAGTCCACATTTGTGAAACATGATAATCAACCTTTGAACATGTAGATATGAAAAATAATTTACAGTAAGCTGAGTGCCCAACGTAACTAGCGTCCTCCTGGGAGAGTCCTCCCCTGTTCCAGGAGAGAAAGCAAAAACTAAGTCTCTATGTGCAAGTCTCACCTGGCCTTGGTGTTTACCATGGAGGTGGGGGAAGAAGGAAAAAATAAATAAAAAAAAACCACAACACAACCCTCCCCCTCCCCCAAAGCTAATTGTTCATCAGCATCTAAAGTGGTGAGTTATCCTTAAAGGTGAGGCTCCTCAAACTATCCATGGAGGCAGATACTTCCATTGCCCGATGGGATCTGCAAGTCAAGCTCGAGCAAAATAAAATAAAAAACGAGTCAAAGTTATCCAGGAACGCAGAAGGAATAATACCTTAACTGTGCAATGCTTAGAATTAAAGTTTGCGGAATGTATCATCCCTGGATGTTAATAGAACACCCTGTGTCCTAACTGTTAATGGAACCAAAACATCCAACTCAGTGAAGAAGGGGAGGGCATGACCAGTCACAGTGGGTTGAGCAGCCCCGTCAGGTGTGGGCACAATTCTTTGGGTGTCTAGCAGAGAGTGATGGGCGACCCCCGTTTAGATTTCCCTGTTTTCCGACCCTACTTTTCTTCAATGGAGGCTTAGCCAGTGATGATCGGGGTGTACTGACAGAGCTACAGTCCGGCGGGGGGATCTTGAACTCCGCGTATCAGTCTGGTAAGTCCATGCAAGGGATTAGTGATGGCCGAACGGTTCGCCCGGCGGTCGTTTCGCCGCGAATTTCGGTTGTTCGCGGTCCGCTCGTTCGCTCGCCTTTTGCCGTCGTTCGCCCCGGCGGACTTACGTGTTTAATGTGTAAAAGAACTTTGACCTATGATGACACGTCTATCATGGGGTACAGGACAGCCAATTGAGACATGACAGCACATGGACACTTGGACATTCCCCCTAACCTATAAATACACCCGATCCGGTGGCCATTTTACATTCTTTCTTCTGTCACTATAGGGAAAGGTTGCTGTGTGGAGTAGGGAGAGATAAATCGCTAGCTATTTGGTACACAAAAGTTCTTTTCAGGACTGGTATAGGTGTTAGGTGTATATAGGTTTGCTGTGCTACTGATTCTTGCAGCAGCCTGAGTGTCTTTTGTCAGTTTAGAGAAAGGGAAAGGACAGTGTGTGCTACAGGGAGAGTCAGTTTAGTCGTCATCATCATCATCATCATTAGCTGTTACTATCAGGTCCACAAAAGAGCTATTCCAGTAACCACTAATTGTTCCAGGCTCCTCTTTTTTGCCACTTTGTATAGGGACAGGAAGGAAGCAGTGTGTCAGGCAGTGAGGGTCAGTTTAAAGACTTGCTGTTACTATTAGTTCCACAAAGGTTCTTTTCAGGACTGGTATCAGTGGTATGGTAATAGGCGTGTACACGTATAATATTCTTTCTTCCAAATATAGAAAGAATATTATACTTGACTGCTGCCCTTCTGCTGCAGTCTGCTAATCATTCACAACTCACTTGTTCCACAAAGCTCTTTATCAGGACTGGTAACTTGGTCTGTGTAGGGTGCTACAGTACATAGGGTTGAGTGAGGTACAGTCTGCTGTTCTGTAAGGACCGCTATCGGTCCACAATAGATAGGGTTGAGGTGCACCACTGCTGACCGCTGCCCTATACTGCAGCAGTCCTTCATTGGTATAGGGACTGAAGTACAGTCTGCTAATCACTAACACACAACCTGCTTGGTCCACAAAAGTTCTTATAAGGACTGGTAACTTGGTCTAGGGTGCCCAAAAAAGCACACCGTACTATATGCCCCTACCCTCCTCTTTGAAGAGGTTGAGCGGTGTCATATTTCTACTGGGGCTGCTTATGATATCCCTGTGCTGTGCTGACTTCCTCCTGGGGGTTCTTATTATGAGGGGATCACACCATCCCTGTGCTGTGCTGACTTCCTCCTGGGGGTTCTTATTATGAGGGGATCACACCATCCCTGTGCTGTGCTGAGTTTCTCCTGGGCCTGCTTATTATGAGGGGATCACACCATCCCTGTGCTGTGCTGACTTCCTCCTGGGGGTTCTTATTATGAGGGGATCACACCATCCCTGTGCTGTGCTGAGTTTCTCCTGGGCCTGCTTACTATGAGGGGATCACACCATCCCTGTGCTGTGCTGACTTCCTCCTGGGGGTTCTTATTATGAGGGGATCACACCATCCCTGTGCTGTGCTGAGTTTCTCCTGGGCCTGCTTATTATGAGGGGATCACACCATCCCTGTGCTGTGCTGACTTCCTCCTGGGGGTTCTTATTATGAGGGGATCACACCATCCCTGTGCTGTGCTGAGTTTCTCCTGGGCCTGCTTATTATGAGGGGATCACACCATCCCTGTGCTGTGCTGACTTACTCCTGTGGCTGCTTACGGTGCTGCTGTCAGTGCTGTATATCACGGTGCTGGTGTGAGTGCTTAATGTCACGGTGCTGCTGTCAGTGCTGTATATCACGGTGCTGATGTCAGTGCTTAATGTCATGCTTCTGATGTCAGTACTCTCTATCACGGTGTTGCTGTCAATGCTGTATGTCACGGTGCTGGTGTTAATGCTTTATGTCACGCTGCTGATGTCAGTACTCTCTATCACGGTGCTGCTGTCAGTGCTGTATATCACTGTGCTGATGTCAGTGCTGTATGTCACGCTTCTGATGTCAGTGCTCTCTATCACGGTGCTGCTGTCAGTGCTGTATATCATGGTGCTGATGTCAGTGCTGTATGTCACGCTGCTTATGTCAGTGCTCTCTATCACGGTGCTGCTGTCAGTGCTGTATATCACGGTGCTGATGTCAGTGCTGTATGTCACGCTTCTGATGTCAGTGCCCTCTATCACGGTGCTGCTGTCAGTGCTGTATATCACGGTGCTGATGTCAGTGCTTAATGTCACGCTTCTGATGTCAGTACTCTCTATCACGGTGTTGCTGTCAATGCTGTATGTCACGGTGCTGGTGTTAATGCTTTATGTCACGCTGCTGATGTCAGTGCCCTCTATCACGGTGCTGTTGTCAGATGCCTCTATCACGGTGCATGTGTCATTGCTGTATGTCACGCTGCTGGTGATCAGCTCCTGCACCCTCTTCTTTGCCTACCCTGGTCCCTGACCTTCCCTCTCCTCCATTGCCTTCATGCGCTCCACAGTCCTGAATTGTCAGAACAATTTCCTATATAAAAAAAGAATTCTTGTAGTTATCGATCCCAAATTCACCTCATACATGTGTTATGTCATTGGCCATGTGGTGGGACTATGTTTGCCCTGCTAATAATTACCTCGTGGCTGCAAATTTGACCTAAAGGTTGGCGAAGTTCGCCTCCCATTGAAGTCAATGGGGCCCGCAGCGAACGTTCGGTTTCGCGAACGGTCGGCCTCGTTCGCGTTCCACGTTCGCGAAACGTCCCGTCGGAAGTTCGTCCATCACTACAAGGGATGTTCAAGCCTGCACAAAATTCGGGAAGTTCATCCGGCATTAGTAGCACGAGTTGCTTCCCTTTCAGCGTGGCTTGCGGTGCAAAAAGGGAAACACCATTTGTAGACAATTCCCTTCTCTCTGAGCACCTCTAGCAGTGGATGCATTGACCTTCTGTTTTGCAGGATAATGGGAGACAAGTCCACCTGCTCTCACCTATCCATCAGAATGCATGTGCCTCCACTGTGGGGACACTTAGTTAGTGTTAGGTACCACAGATATTGGGGTGCCTTGACGGGTCTCTGTGGCTTACGCATGCACTTGCAAATGTGTGCAGACTAAACCCCTGCTTTTAACGCATACTGTTAGACAGGTTATTTGGTGGTCTGTGGGCTGGTGGTAAGAAAAGCTTGGTTTTTCCTCGGTTTATCCTTGGGTTTGTTTGTATATAATGGGAGACAAGTCCTGAAATAATGTGAGCTCGCTGTCATTAAAAAGGATTTGGTCGTTTTTGTGAGCTTGGTTTAAAATCTCTTCCTTCAGAGGGAAGCTCTGGAGGCAGCATATGATATCCCTGGGTGGCGCTGGATCTGAGGGTTTCGCTCTCAGGGCCCTGTGAGCTCGCACAAAGTCAATAGGAGTATCTGCTGTATTTTCTAGCAAGTTGTTGAAGATCGAACCTAAGGCAGAGAGTATTTGATCAGGGCTGACTGTCTCTGGGACTCCCCTTGCACTAATGTTACTCCTTCTACCTCTGTTATCGAGGTCCTCTAAATGCCTGTTGATGTCTATCAAATGTGCTGAGTGAGAGGTGGCCGTGGCTTCCAGTCTGCATATGGCTCCGTCTCTCCTGCTCTTGGCCCTTTCCTGGGTAGTCATTTTTTCATTTAAGGATAACAGGTCAGCCTTCAGGTCTGTGATCTCTGTAAAAAGCGTGTTATTGATGTCTGTGACAATAGATGTCATGTCGCCCAGTGTAAGGGGATGATTAGGGTTTCCCAGCCCGCTTACCAGATCCTCCGCCATTGACTGAGAGCCATCACTCAGCTCTTCCTTGTCTCCTCATGCCTGCGCCATCTTGAGCCGCATGCTGCGGCTCGAGCGGGCCTGGTTAGAAAAGATGTCCTGTATGCTGTGGGTGCGGGAAGAAGCTGTTTGTCGGGGTGCTTGTGTCCCGATGTTGTGTCTCACCAGTCTGCTCATATTTAGGCGTGAATGAGGCCAAAGAAGAGGCTATCGGGCTTTGGGTCTCCAGGAGCTCCGTGCTCAGGCAGCCATTCCCTTCACGCGCCAGGCCACCATCCCCTTTGACTGTCTTTTAACACAATATCGATAAATTAATTCGGAATATTTTATCTTTCGATCTAGAGCGCCTTCCATATATGTATGAATGTATAAAAACGCCATCTTGAATAAGGGCAGATTCATGTAGCATTTACTTTCTAGAATCCCTCTGCCCTTAGCTCAGGCGCGCATGTTTACTTAGATGAAAAAGCCCTTCGCCCACTCCTCCAGATGAAAGAAAAGAAAATACTGATGAAGACGCCTTTGATGTATGGCATAATTTTGGATCTTTCTACTCCTTACCCCTTTCCCGTAGGCTCTCTGCAGTAGTCAAGAAATCCCCATAAACTTCAGTGGAACCGTATGCTTTCAAAAACTGGCAAGAAGACCTGACTTACACATTACACTTACCTCCTCCAGGGCTGCAGTAGGATGGTTCCTTCTTTCTGAATCAGGTTTAAAACAGAAGTATGTTTTTTTTTTTTTTTTTTTTTTTTTATCATACTTACCTAGGTGGATGCAGCATCTGTCCCCTTCTAGCTCTAACACTGAGAACAGAGTGATCAGACATTACCAATCGCTCGGTTCTCACAGCTCCCTCAGCAGAGGGCTGGTCACTGTCAGTCACTGACTCTCTGTTCTTCCCCGACCTGCCACACTCATTGGAGCGCTGAGCTGCAGGGGGTCGGGAGTGGCCTGCTCAGGTTCTGCTCAGCTTGCTGAGAGGCTGGTAAGTCCTGACCATATGGTCTCGATCCTTCGCGAGCCTGGATCGGCTCTGTGACATTAGCTGACAGCAGGCTTCAGCCCGCTGTCTGCAGAGAATGGGTCACAGGAGTGCAAAATGAACTGTACCCCTGTGATCCACAGGAGAAGTACAACCAAACGAGCTTCTCTTTCAATGTCCCTGATTATTCCTATTGTTCACAGATGTATTCTTTTAACTAGTTGTGGATCAAAACATTCTTAGCTATCTAAAGTACAACTTCATTAACCATCCCTATGTCCTCTACAGCCCAACCTCGACTCTTCATACTCGGCAAGAGTGTCCAGAGAAATAGAGAGAACAACCTGACCTGTATGGCCAGTGGATTCTTCCCTAATAATATTCATGTCACATGGTATAAAGATAGAGAAGTCCTGAAGAATCAGTCCATGGGAGAACCACTCCAATATGACAATGGAACCTACCAAGTGAACAGCACTGTGACAATCACACCGATCGATGATGACCAGAACAAAACGTTCTCCTGCAGAATCCAACATGTATCCCTAGAAGAACCTCTACGGGAGGACTTCCACATCACCTATCAAGGTGCGAATAATCAGGAATTCCAATCAGATACTCTTTATGTAATAATGTATATCCCCCATGTATGTGTTAGTAATGAGCTCCACCTTCTTAAAGATTTAATTCAATTAATAATTATTGTTATTAATTATTATTTATTATAATAATTCAATTATCATTGTCTTTTATTTCTCCAGAGTCCTCATCTCATGTGCTCATGATTATCGGTATTGTCATAGCAGTGATGGTGATAATTGGGATAATTGCAGCTGTCATTTGGTGGGGAAGAAAACTCTGTAGAAAAGGTAACCTACACACATTGAGCTCTTTTAATAAAATAATCATCAGTCTGAAATAATATATCAGTGTAAATTCCAGTTTGAAATGATTTTTGACTTTTTTCATGGGCTTATTCCAACTCCTCTTTAACCCCTTAAGTGTTGCCTCCCTGCGTCCTTTTAACCACTTCAGCCCCGGAAAGGATTTACCTCCTTCCTGGCGATACGGCACTGCATCGCTTTAACTGACAATTGCGCGGCCGTCCGGCATAGCTCCCAAACAAAATTGATGTCACTTTTTTCCTCACAATTAGAGCTTTATTTTGGTGGTATTTGATCACCCCTGCACTTTTTATTTTTTGCGATATAAACAAAAATAGAGAGTAAATTTTGAAGAAAAAACGCATTATTTACTTTTTGCTATAATAAACATCCCCCAAAAATATATAAAAAAAATGTTTTTCCTCAGTTTAGGCCTATACGTATTCTTCTATATATTTTTGGTAAAAAAAAAATCACAAGCATTTATTGATTGGTTTGCGCAAAAGTTATAGCGCCTACAAAATAGGGGATAGTTTTATGGCATTTTTTTTATATATTTTTTTTTTCTAGTAATGGCGGTGATCAGCGATTTTTATCATGACTGTGACATTATTGCGGACACATCAGACAATTTTGACACATTTTTGGGACCACTGGCATTAATACAGCGATCAGTGCTATAAAATTGCATTAATTACTGTCATTGGCACTAAAGGGGTTAACCACTAGGGGGCGGGGGAGGGGTTAAGTGTGTTCTGGGGGAGTTTCTAACTGTCTGGGGGATGGGCTAGCAGTGACACGACACTGATCGCTGCCCCCAATGACAGGGAGCAGATGATCGGTGTCCTGTCACTAGGCAGAATTCTTCAGCTCCGTGACACGATTGCAGGCATCCCTGTGGCGATCGAGTCCGCAGGTCCCGCGGGCATGGTCACGGAGCTCGGGGCAGGCAAGGGCACGGCGGGAAATTCAAAGTAACGTATGGGTATGTTACTTTGGCCAGCCCTGCCATTCTGTTGACGTATATGTGCTGACAGCGGTCGGCAAGTGGTTAAGTAGGCTTTATTGTCCAGGAGGCGGCAATGCATCAATATCATGTGAGTTAAACAGGTGGGGGAAGTATATCAGAGGAAAGTAACATATAAACAAAATGTCAAAAATGTGTTCACCATATCCCATGTTAAAGTGGTTGCAAACTAAAGACATGAAATATGAACAAAGCATATCCCTCTATATTGTGTACTTGTCTGAATCCAGAGCACTAAGTGTCATTTCTATCTGCTGCTTCCTTCCTCTTCCTCTGCTATCAACATGAGTCACTTCTGCCAAGTTTTCCTGACACCAAGAGAAAAATGGTGACAGGGTAGAGAGCTCCAACAAATTGATAGCCTCAGCTCTGTTCCTGTGTGCTGTGTGGAGGGGGGTGTGTCCATCCCCTCCAATCAGATCTCAGAGCTCTCCTCACTGAGCTCTCCAGTGTGTAACTTCAGCTCTCTGCCCCTTTTTTCAGAGTTCTCAGACAAATGGCAGTGAGCCCTGGTTCACATTGGAGCGATTTGGCATGCTATTTGACATGCCAATTGCCGGCAATGGCACCGTCCGAATCAGTGCAACACTGCACTGATTCCCAAAAGTAGTGTCTGTACTACTTTTGGTAACTTCGGGGTGTGATTCCCATTGACATCTGTGCAACAACCCTGAAATAGCCCCCCGAAGTTGGGACTGACATGCGGGAATGAAATTGTGCGAGTTCAGCTGAACTCGCACAATTTAATTCCCAATGTCAGTGTGAACCAGGGCTGAATAAGAGTAATATCTTGACTTTGAATGGATGTAGAGAAGACTGCAGATAAACAGGTAGAACTTATGTAGGTGGATTTGTTTTATCTCTGTGTATCACCTGAGGGCGAGGCCAGTCACTTCACTTATTCATAAAGAGGAAGAAAGGGATATTTGGTTGAAAGTAGGGTCAGATAAACCATACTTAACCACCTAAGGACCACCTCACGCCGATGTACGTCGGCAGAATGGCACGGCTAAATAGACATGTCAGACGAATTTTCATTATTCGGACATTCGGATGCATCCGAATTACCGAATTACAATGCTAACGAATTCAAACGAAATTCGAATCAAATTTGAAAAATGACATTTTGCGACCCGACTTTGGGGCCATGTATCTCGGGGCCACTTATAGCTAGAAACCCCAAATTGGTATGCAAACACGGTAGAACTAGCACTACAACATGTCCAAATTTGGGGTTTCTAGCACCAAGTGACGGGTCGCAAAATGTCATTCTCTGCTGCAGAAAAGTGCTTGACATTTTGTGACCCGATTTGTGGCCCCATAACTCGAGGTCACTTGGAGCTAGAAACCCCAAATTTGGACATGTTGTAGTGCTAGTTCTACCGTGTTTGCATACCAATTTGGGGTTTCTAGCTATAAGTGGCCCCGAGATACGTGGCCACAAATTCGGGTCGCAAAATGTCATTCTCTTCTGCAGAAAAGTAATATAAATGAATTAAGATGTGTGTGCTTTTTCAAATAGAATAAATTTGAATTTCGAATAGTATGAATTCTTTAATTCGATTTTTAATTAATTAATTTTAAATTTGGAAAGAAAAGATTATAATAAAATAGAAAATAGACTAGAAAAATTATATAACAGAACAGAATATATTATGTTTTATTCTGTTCTATTGTTTTTCTAGTCTATTCTTTTATAGCGAAGGACGAACTTCAGACGGGACGTTTTGCGAACGCGGCCGATAGTTCGTGAACCGGAACGTTCGTGGCGGGCCCCATTGACTTCAATGGGAGGCGAACTTTGCAAACCTATAGGTCAAATTTGCAGCCACAAAATAATTATTAGCTGTGCAAACATAGTCCCACCACATGGCCAATGACATAACACATGTATGAGGTGAATCTGGGATCGACAACTACAAGCATTCTTTTTTTATATGGGAAATTGTTGTGACAATTCAGGACTGTGGAGCGCATGAAGGCAATGGAGGAGACGGAAGGTCAGGGACCAGGGTAGGCAAAGAAGAGGGTGCAGGAGATGATCACCAGCAGCGTGACATACAGCAATGACACCTGCACCGTGATAGAGTCATCTGACAACAGCACCGTGATAGAGAGCACTGACATCAGCAGCGTGACATACAGCAATGACACCAGCACCGTGATATACAGCACTGACAGCAGCACCGTGATAGAGAGCACTGACATCAGCAGCGTGACATACAGCAATGACACCAGCACCGTGATATACAACACTGACAGCAGCACAGTGACAGAGAGCACTGACATCAGCACCGTGATATACAGCACTGACACCTGCACCGTAAGCAGCCCCAGGAGGAAGTCAGCATAGCACAGGGATGGTGGGAGCCCCTCATAATAAGCAGCCCCAGGAGTAAGTCAGCACAGCACAGGGATGGTGTGAGCCCCTCATAATAAGCAGCCCCAGGAGTAAATCAGCACAGCACAGGGATGGTGTGAGCCCCTCATAATAAGCAGCCCCAGGAGTAAATCAGCATAGCACAGGGATGGTGTGAGCCCCTCATAATAAGCAGCCCCAGGAGTAAATCAGCATAGCACAGGGATGGTGTGAGCCGCTCATAATAAGCAGCCCCAGGAGTAAGTCAGCACAGCACAGGGATGGTGTGAGCCCCTCATAATAAGCAGCCCCAGGAGTAAATCAGCACAGCACAGGGATGGTGTGAGCCCCTCATAATAAGCAGCCCCAGGAGTAAGTCAGCACAGCACAGGGATGGTGTGAGCCCCTCATAATAAGCAGTCCCAGGAGTAAATCCGCATAGCACAGGGATGGTGTGAGCCCCTCATAATAAGCAGCCCCAGGAGTAAGTCAGCACAGCACAGGGATGGTGTGAGCCCCTCATAATAAGCAGCCCCAGGAGTAAGTCAGCACAGCACAGGGATGGTGTGAGCCCCTCATAATAAGCAGCCCCAGGAGTAAGTCAGCACAGCACAGGGATGGTGTGAGCCCCTCATAATAAGCAGCCCCAGTAGTAAATCAGCATAGCACGGGGATGGTGTGAGCCCCTCATAATAAGCAGCCCCAGGAGTAAGTCAGCACAGCACAGGGATGGTGTGAGCCCCTCATAATAAGCAGCCCCAGGAGTAAGTCAGCACAGCACAGGGATGGTGTGAGCCCCTCATAATAAGCAGCCCCAGGAGTAAATCAGCATAGCACAGGGATGGTGTGAGCCCCTCATAATAAGCAACCCCAGGAGTAAGTCAGCACAGCACAGGGATGGTGTGAGCCCCTCATAATAAGCAGCCCCAGGAGTAAGTCAGCACAGCACAGGGATGGTGTGAGCCCCTCATAATAAGCACTGACTGATTAGCAGACTGTACGTCAGTCCCTATACTGCTGAAGGACTGCTGCAGTATAGGGAAGCGGTCAGCAGTAGTGCACCTCAACCCTATGTATTGTGGACCGATACCAGTCCTTACAGAATAGCAGACTGTACCTCACTCAACCCTATGTACTGTAGCACCCTAGACAGACCAAGTTACCAGTCCTGATAAAGAGCTTTGTGGAACAAGTGAGTTGTGACTGATTAGCAGACTGCAGCAGAAGGGCAGCAGTCAAGTATAATATTCTTTCTATATTTGGAAGAAAGAATATTATACTTGTACAAGCCTATTACCATACCACTGATACCAGTCCTGAAAAGAACCTTTGTGGAACTAATAGTAACAGCTACTGTTTAAACTGACCCTCACTGCCTGACACACTGCTTCCTGCCTGTCCCTATATGAACTGGCAAAACAGAGGCTACTGGAACAATAACTCGTTACTGGGATAGCACTTTTGTGGACCTGATAGTAACAGCTAATGATGATGATGACTAATCTGGCTGTCCCTACAATAGCAGCACACAGCGCCCTGTCCCTTTCTCTAAACTGACAAAAGACACTCAGGCTGCTGCAACAATCAGTAGCACAGCAAACCTATATACACCTAACACCTATACCAGTCCTGAAAAGAACTTTTGTGTACCAAATAGCTAGCGTTTTATCTCTCCCTACTCCACACAGCAACCTTTCCCTATAGTGACAGAAGAAAGAATGTAAAATGGCCGCCGGATCGGGTGTATTTATAGGTTAGGGGGAATGTCCAAGTGTCCATGTGCTGTCATGTCTCAATTGGCTGTCCTGTACCCCATGATGGATGTGTTATCAGGTCAAAGTTCCTTTACACAGCAAAAACATGGAAGTCTGCCGGGCGAACGGCGCCAATAGTCCGCCGAATTGGCGGACCGCGAACAGCTGAAATTCGCCGCGAAACGACCGCCGGGCGAACTGTTCGGCCATCACTATTCTTTTATATTCTATTAAAATCTTTTCTATTAAAATCAAAATCATTATACACTAAATTCGAATTTCGGAAGATGGTGGTTTTATTATATATATATATATTTCTTAACGACATTCGAATTTCGTATAGAATGAATTCGAATTTGAATAGAAAAGATTAAAATGGAAATAGAGAATAGACTAGAAAAACAATAGAACAGAATAGAATATAGATACTATATATTTCATTTTTTATTTCTTTTGCAGATTACTATTTGTTTCCATAAGAGCTCCTGCAGACTATTAGCATCTATTAAAATTTTTTGCAGATCTCCTGCAGACTATTAGTATCTATTTTGTTTTCTAACCAGATCTCCTGCAGACCATTAGCATAAATTTTTTTTAGCAGATCTCCTGTAGACTATTAACAGCCATTTCACTTCTTTTTTTGCAGATCTCCTGCAGACTGTTAGAATCATTTAAATTCTTTTTTTTGGAGATTACTATTTATTTCCACCAGATTTCCTGCAGTATAATAAACATATATTTCATTGTTTTCAGATAAATGGCTGTTCTAATGCAAGAAAATAAAAATAAAAATGAAATAGATGCTAATAGTCTGCAGGAGATCTGCAAAAAAATAAACTGGATGTTAATATACTGCAGGAGATCTGATGGAAATAAATAGTAATCTGCAAAAAAAAAGAAAAATGAAATTGATTCTAAAATTGATCTTAATAGTCTGCAGGAGATCTACAAAAAAAGAAGTGAAATGGCTGTTAATAGTCTACATGAGATCTGCTAAAAAAGAAATAGATGCTAATAGTCTGCAGGAGATCTGCAAAAAAAAATGAAATAGATGCTAATAGTCTGCAGGAGATCTGGTGAAAAAACGAAATAGATACTAATAGTCTGCCGGAGATCTGCAAAAAAATGAAATAGATGCTAATAGTCTGCAGGAGATCTTATTAAAACAAATGTTAATCTGCAAAAAAAATAAAAAATGAAATAGATAGTATCTATATTCTATTCTGGTCTATTGTTCTAGTCTATTCTCTATTTCTATTCTAATCTTTTCTATTCAAATTCGAATTCATTCTATACAAAATTCAAATGTCAGAAATATATATATATATATAAAAAAACATCTTCCGAAATTCAAATTTAGTATATACAGTGCCTTGCGAAAGTATTCACACACATGGGACACAATTGTGAAGTGGAACGAAATCTATTGGATAATTTAAACTTTTTTAGCAAATAAAAAACTGAAAAGTGGTGCGTGCAAAATTATTCGGCCCCTTTACTTTCAGTGCAGCAAACTCACTCCAGAAGTTCAGCGAGGATCTCTGAATGATCCAATGTTGTCCTAAATGACTTATGGTGATAAATAGAATCCACCTGTGTGTAATCAAGTCCCTGTATAAATGCACCTGCTCTGTGATAGTCTCAGGGTTCTGTTGAAAGCGCAGAGAGCATCATGAAGACCAAGGAACACACCAGGCAGGTCCATAATACTGTTGTGGAGAAGTTTAACTAGTTGCTGACCGCCGGCCGTCAAATGACGGCCAGGCGGCAAACCTATTGTGGCGGGAGGCCGTCATATGACGTCCTCCCGTTTAAACAGGGAATGCACGTGATCGTGCGCACGCACCCCTGCTTCTTCGGTGGCGGTGTGTCACGGAGACACCGCTCGCAACCGAAGGGGGTGAACAGCCATTGGTTATGGCTGTTTACCACGTGATCGATCACTAAAATGTAAACAAACCGCGGTAATGAGATGTTATCGAGTTCTCCTCCTCACACACCGATCGTGTGTAAGGAGGAGATTGCGGTAACATCTCGTTACCGCCTACAGTACACATGAAGCACACTGATTGCCCCCCCCATAAAGAGGACCTGTCACCACCCCTCATAGTACCTGTCAATCACAGTCCATCAGAGTACCTGTCACAGCCCATCAGAGTATTTGAGTACCTGTCACAGCCCATCAGAGTACCCCAGTACCTGTCAGCCCATCAGAGTACCCGAGTGCCTGTCACAGCCCATCAGAGTACCCGAGTACCTGTCACAGCCCATCAGAGTACCCGAGTACCTGTCCCAGCCCATCAGAGTACCCGAGTACCTGTCCCAGTTCATCTGAGTACCCGAATACCTGTCACGGCCCATCAGAGTACCCGAGTACCTGTCACGGCCCATCAGAGTACCCGAGTACCTGTCACGGCACATCCGAGTACCCGAGTACCTGTCATGGTCCATCAGGGTACCCGAGTACCTGTCACAGTCCATCAGAGTACCCGAGTACCTGTCACGGTCCATCAGGGTACTCGAGTACCTGTCACAGTCCATCATGGTACCCGAGTATCTGTCACGGTCCATCAGAGTACCCAAGTACCTGTCACAGCCCATCAAAGTACCCGAGTACCTGTCACAGCCCATCAAAGTACCCGAGTACCTGTCACAGCCCATCAAAGTACCCGAGTACCTGTCACAGCCCATCAAAGTACCTGAGTACTTGTCACGGTTCATCCGAGTACCCAAGTACCTGTCACAGCCCATCTGCGTATCCGAGTACCTGTCCCAGTCCATCTGAGTACCCGAGTACCTGTCCCAGTCCATCTGAGTACCCGAGTACCTGTCCCAGTCCATCTGAGTACCCGAGTACCTATCACAGTTCATCTGAGTACCCGAGTACCTTTCACAGTTCATCTGAGTACCTGTCACAGTTCATCTGAGTACCTGAGTACCTGTCACAGTCCATATGAGTACCTGTCACCGCCCTTCAGAGTACCCGAGTACCTGTCACCAGGCCATCAGAGTACCCGAGTACCTGTCACCAGGCCATCAGAGTACCCGAGTACCTGTCACCAGGCCATCAGAGTACCCGAGTACCTGTCACCAGGCCATCAGAATACCCGAGTACCTGTCACCAGGCCATCAGAGTACCCGAGTACCTGTCACCAGGCCATCAGAGTACCCAAGTACCTGCCACCAGGCCATCAGAGTAACCGAGTACCTGTCACCAGGCCATCAGAGTACCAGAGTACCTATCTCCAGCCCATCAGAGTACCCGAGTATCTATTTGCAGCCCATGTCTCATAGAATATACATTGGGGGTGTTTGCTTTCCAAAATGGGGTCATTTTGTGGGAAATTTCACTGTCCTGGTAGTCCAGGACCTTCAAAAATGTGATGGGTAGGAATGAAATGAGATGTGTCATTTATGCTCCTAGAACGCCTGAACGTACTACTTCAATGTTCGGCCTCTCTATGTAACCACGCTGTGTAAAAGTCCTACACATGTGGTATCACCATACTTGGGAAGAGTAGCAGAATGTATTTTGGGGTGTCATTTTTGCTATGTACATGCTATGTGTTAGAAATATCTTATAAATTGACAATTTTGTGTAAAAAAAAAATGCGTTTTAATTTTTTTCCACATATTCCAAAAACTTCTGGAAAAAAATTAACTGTTCAAAAGACTCATTATGTGATCACAGATTATACGTTGGGGTGTTTGCTTTCCAAAATGGGGTCATTTCATGGGAAATTCCATTGTCCTGGTACTGCAGGGCCTTCAAAAGTGTAATAGGTGGTTGAGAAACGAGATGCGTAATTTTTGCTCGTAGAACGTCTGAAGGTACTACATCAATGTTGGTGCTCTGTATGTGGCCGGGCTGTGTGAAAGTCTCACACATGTGGTATTGCCGTACTCGGGAAGAGTAGCAGAATGTATTTTGGGGTGTAATTTGTTGTATGCATATGCTGTGTGTGAGAAATAACCTGATAATATGACAATTTTGTAAAAAAAAATAATAATAAAAAAAAAATCTTCATTTTGCAAAGAATTGCGGGAAAAAATTACAACTTAGAAAAACTCACCATGCTACTTACTTAACCACTTCCCACCCGGCCAATGCATATATACGGCCGGGTGGGAGCCGTCTACTCCTGATAGGACGTTCAGGAACGTCATTCAGGAGTAGCGCGATCGCGCGCGCGCGTGCCCGCGCAGCGGCGCGATCCCGATGTGCTCGTGTCACCCGGACACGGCACATCTCAGATCGGCAGGAGGGCTCTGTGATTGGCCCTCCTGATCACATGACGGCCGTGTCCAATCACGGCCGTCATGTGATGTAAACAAACAGCCGGTTGCTAGGCAATCGGCTCTCCTCTCCTCACACGGAAGTCACCGCTGAGGAGAGGAGAGCAGATCGCTGCAGCCGGCTGATGATCAGTGAGTATGGGCTGCTTTTTACAGCTTTTTACTCACTGATCATCAGTGTAGTGTAAACACACAACACACCACACAGTACAAACACAGTCCCCACATATGTCCCCAAAACACACATGTCCCCAAAACATACATGTCCCCAAATAATAAAAACACATGTCCCTAATAATAAAAACATGTCCCCCACATATGTCCCACTAAAATCACATGTCCCAATGATTATCTGCACACATATGTACGTGATCACCTGCACACATATGTACATGATCATTTGCATACATATGTCCGTGATCACACAAACCAATTATTATACACTTAACTGAATTTTTTTTACCAAAAACATGTAGCAGAATACATTTTGGCTTAAATTTATGACAAAATTTGATTTTATTGGATTTCTTTTCAAATAGAAAAAAGAAAATATTGTTTTTTTTCCAAATTTCCGCTTTTTTTGCGCTTATATCGCAAAAAAATAAAACGGAGTCGTGAATAAATAACACCAAAATAAAGCTCTATTTGTGCGAACAAAATGATAACAATTTCATTTGGGTACAGTGTAGCATGACCGCGCAATTGTCACTGAAAGCGCTAGAGCGCTGAAAGCTGAAAATTGGGCTGGGAAGGAAGGGGGTGAAAGTGCCCTGTATTGTAGTGGTTAATACCTTGGGATGTCTACTTTGTAAAAAGGGGTCATTTGGGGGGTATTTGTATTTTCCTGACTTGTTAGTGTCTCAAGAAATGAGATACACCTGATGTACTGAAGGCCTGATCAGATGTGATCAATTTTCAGCAATTGGCACCATAGTTTGTAGACTCTATAACTTTCACAAAGACCAAATAATATACACTATTGTGGGTTATTTTTTCCGAAGATAGGTAACAGTATAAATTTTGGCCAAAATTTATGAAGAAAAATTACTAATTAGCAAAAATGTATGACAGAAACAAAGAAAAAGGCATTTTTTTCACAAAATGTACGTTTTATTTTATTTATAGCACAAAAAATAAAAAACCCACTAGTGATTAAATACCACTAAAAGAAAGCTCTATTTGTGTGGAAAAAAGGACGCAAGTTTCATATGGGTACAGTGTTGGATGACTGAGTCATTCAAACTGTGAGAGCGCTGTAAGCTGAAAATTGGTCTGGTCAGGAAGGGGGTGTAAGTGCACTGTATTGATGTGGTTAAAGCCGGATTTGGATACAAAAAGATTTCCCAAGCTTTAAACATCCCAAGGAGCACTGTGCAAGCGATCATTTTGAAATGAAAGGAGTATCAGACCACTGCAAATCTACCAAGACCTGGCCGTCCCTCTAAACTTTCAGCTCAGACAAGGAGAAGACTGATCAGAGATGCAGCCAAGAGGCCCATGATCACTCTGGATGAACTGCAGAGAACTACAGCTGAGGTGGGAGAGTCTGTCCATAGGACAACAATCAGTCGTACACTGCACAAATCTGGCCTTTATAGAAGAGTGGCAAGAAGAAAGCCATTTCTCAAAGATATCCATAAAAAGTCTCGTCTAAAGTTTGCCACAAGCCACCTGGGAGACACACCAAACATGTGGAAGAAGGTGCTCTGGTCAGATGAAACCAAAATCGAACTTTTTGCCCACAATGCAAAACGATATGTTTGGCGTAAAAGCAACACAGCTCATCACCCTCAACACACCATCCCCACTGTCAAACATGGTGGTGGCAGCATCATGGTTTGGGCCTGCTTTTCTTCAGCAGGGACAGGGAAGATGGTTAAAATTGAGGGGAAGATGGATGCAGCCAAATACAGGACCATTCTGGATGAAAACCTGTTGGAGTCTGCAAAAGACCTGAAACTGGGACGGAGATTTATCTTCCAACAAGACAATGATCCCAAACATACAGCAAAATCTACAAAGGAATGGTTCACAAATAAACGTATCCAGGTGTTAGAATGGCCAAGTCAAAGTCTAGACCTGAATCCAATCGAGAATCTGTGGAAAGAGCTGAAAACTGCTGTTCACAAACGCTCTCCATCCAACCTCACTGAGCTCGAGCTGTTTTGCAAGGAAGAATGGGCAAGAATTTCAGTCTCTCGATGTGCAAAACTGATAGAGACATACCCCAAGCGACTTGCAGCTGTAATCGCAGTAAAAGGTGGCTCTACAAAGTATTAACGCAAGGGGCCGAATAATTTTGCACGCCCCACTTTTCATTTTTTTATTAGTTAAAAAAGTTTCAAAAATCCAATAGATTTCGTTCCACTTCACAATTGTGTCCCACTTGTTGGTGATTCTTCACAAAAAATAAAAATGTTATATCTTTATGTTTGAAGCCTGAAATGTGGCAAAAGGTTGAAAAGTTCAAGGGGGCCGAATACTTTCGCAAGGCACTGTAATGATTTTGAATTTTAATAGAAAAGATTTTAATAGAATATAAAAGAATAGACTAGAAAAACAATAGAACAGAACAGAATAAAATATAATATATTCTATTCTGTTCTGTTCTATCGTTTTTCTAGTCTATTTTCTATTTTATTATAATCTTTTCTATCCAAATTTAAAATGAATTCATTTAAAAATTTGAATTCATACTATTCGAAATTCAAATTTATTCTATTCAAATTTGAATTTCAGAAGATGGTTGTATATTCTTTCTATTTTATTCTATTAAATAATTTTTTTTCTATTCTGTTCTAATCTTTTCGATTTGAATTAGAAATTTTGGAAGATGGTTAGTTACTTATACTTATATACATCTGTCACATCAACTTTTCGTACTTGCAGTGTACCAGTGCAAAAAAAACACACACATCTTATTTCATTTTTATTTATGGTATCAATGAAGTTGTCAGCATGCCTGATTGAAGAATTCACAGATGTCGATAGCAAGGCAAGTGCATATGCTGTATATCATTGTCCACTTGCCACAAGTTGTGTATTGTATTTGTCCACTTGCCACGCCACCTGCCACAAGTTGTGTATTGTCTACTTGCCACGTCACCTGCCACAAGTTCAGACCTAAATCCAATTGAGAATCTTTGGCAAGACTTGAAAATTGCTGTTCACAGACGCTCTCCAGCTTGATCTATTTAGAAAAGAAGAATAGGAAAAGATTTCTCTCTCTAGATGTGTAAAGCTGGTAGAGACATCCCCAAAAAGACTTGAATCATTTATCATTTTCCTTCACAATTATGTGCCACTTTGTGTTGGTCTATCACATAAAATCACAATAAAATACATTTATGTTTTTGGTTGTAACATGATAAAATGTAGAAAATTTCAAGCGGTATGAATACTTTTTCAAGGCACTCTATATAGAGAAAGATGTTCCTTACATAAACTTCCAATATGAAGCCACTCCTATCCTAAATGAATAGCCAAAGTATGCTTTAGGGTTCAGACCCCGTTTGGCCAAAAAAAGGGGGTGGCAATGGAGTATGCATTTAGCTGCAGAGAGGCGAGTGCTAGGAAAAGGCAACACAGGACCATCCCAGGGTTTGACAAATGTAGCACTAACGAGCTGGTATAAAACCAACACCAGGCACCACGCCTTGCCAGGCTCCAAGAACCTGATAACAGTGTCGCCCCCCGATTGCTGCGTCTTGCGAGCATGCAGATATAACAGAAAAGGCCAGGGTGCCAAAAGCAGTTGATTAGCCAAAAGTAAGCGAGACCCTGGGCCAGAAGCGTGACTTCCCTGGCCTCAGGAACCACAAAATGCCAGCTATAGCACTGCCTTGAGCACCAAGCTAGTAACCAACGCAAAAGAAGAGCTGAGAGCATGTCAGATATGTCACAAAAAATATGACCTACAAAGGAAAGTCTGCTGAGTACAGCAGGAGGTCTGCTCTACTGGATCCATGAGGACGGCTTAAAAAGAAAGTGCAAAAAAAAGAAAACCTGACGGGTCATCCAACAACATGAAATGCTGAGACTCAGCTCGATACGCCCCGAAAGTGCTGTGGGCCAATACGAGCTGGAAGAGGCAAAAAACAGAAAAGCAAATAGGAACTGGATGTTAACCATGAGGACTAGGAAACCTAGACCGGAAAGCCTGGAAAACATGCCAAGCAGTGTCATGATCCTTTCTGGCATTCAAAATAAAACCTAATGATCAAGGCTGCTGCGTCAGCCAAATGGAAACCCAATCCATGCCAAAACTGGAACTGAAGAGAAGGTGTGACACCAACACCTGCATCCGAGACCTGGGCCTACTGATACCAGTTTAGGCCCCAAGAGGGTTCTGGGATCCACTTAAGCCCCTGAGCCAGTAGAAGCTGCTGGAGCTGCAATAGAGGGACTTACCAATCGCTCCATACCATTGCGCAACTCCTGGCTGGACGCGACTAGGAAATTAAAGGTAGTGTGGAAATGACACACAACTGGGTCAGGAACATAACTTGCGAGAGAAATGTGAGCAGACTGAGAAACCTGTGACAAGAATGTAAGCTGTGAAGGCTAGCTGATAAAAACGTTAGCAGCATAAGAACCGAGGCTGCAAGAAAAACGCCACCTGCATAAGAAACACAGGTTGCACAAGAACATGAATTGATGAACAACAAGAGAAACCTTTAGCAAGGCTGTGGTCATCTTGGAGGTGTGTTTGGGGTGGTTATGTTGGAATACTGCCCTGCGGCCCAGTCTCCGAAGGGAGGGGGATCATTCTCTGCTTCAGTATGTCACAGTACATGTTGGCATTCATGGTTCCCTCAATGATCTGTAGCTCCCCAGTGCCGGCAGCACTCATGCAGCCCCAGACCATGACACTCCCACCACCATGCTTGACTGTAGGCAAGACACACTTGTCTTTGTACTCCTCACCTGGTTGCCGCCACACACGCTTGACACCATCTCAACCAAATAAGTTTATCTTGGTCACATCAGACCACATGGTTCCAGTAATCCATGTCCTTAGTCTGCTTGTCTTCAGCAAACTGTTTGTGGGCTTTTTTGTGCATCATCTTTAGAAGAGGCTTCCTTCTGGGATGACATCCATACAGACCAATTTGATGCAGTTTGTGGCGTATGGTCTGAGCACTGACAGGCTGACCCTCCCACCCCTTCAACCTCTGCAGCAATGCTGGCAACACGCATACGTCTATTTCCCAAAGACAACCGCTGGATATGTGCGCTCAACTTCTTTGGTGGACCATGGCGAGGCCTGTTCTGAGTGGAACCTGTCCTGTTAAACGGCTGTATGGTCTTGGCCACTGGGCTGAAGCTCAGTTTCAGGAGCTTGGTAATCTTCTTATAGCCTAGGCCATCTTTATGTAGAGCAACAACTCTTTTTTTCAGATCCTCAGAGAGTTCTTTGCCATGTTGAACTTTCAGTGACCAGTATGAGAGAGCGAGAGCGATAACACCAAATTTAACACACCTGCTCCCCATTCATACCTCAGACCTTGTAACACTAACAAGTCACATGACACTGGGGAGGGAAAATGGCTAATTGGGACCAATTTGGACATTTTCACTTAGGGGTGTACTCACTTTTGTTGCCAGTGGTTTAGACATTAATGGATGTGTTGAATTATTTTGATGGGGCAGAAAATTTCCAGTTATACAAGCTGTACACTCAATACTTTACATGGTAGCAAAGTGTCATTTCTTCAGTGTTGACACATGAAAAGATAGAAGATATTTACAAAAATGTGAGGGGTGTACTCACTTTTGTGAGATACTGTATGTGCCCTAGTGTTGACCTGCAATTATCCAGTGTGGGAAAATTGTAGGTTGCTGCAGAAAGTAAGAATGAGCCCTAATAGTCTATGAAAGTTCAACGGGTTTTCTCATTTTAGAGGGGATATACACTTTTTTTTTCGTCTAATAGATGATTGCAGATTTCTTCACCTTATATTCCAACCCAGTATTTACATCATAAAAAAAAAAGATTTTTGTATAGTCATTTTTTATAGGCACAACCATACCATGAACCATAATATGTAGGTGGTACTGATCATATAAATGCATGTGATGATGTAAGATTTTCAATTCTTAAATGAATTTATATTGTTTGAATGTTGCAGTGTATTTTTGTTGTGTGTTATTCCATACACTGACATTGAGTATGAACTTCTACAGCAAAGCTGCCTGATCCAGAAATTGTAGAAATAATGGTACCAGAACTGATGGAAGGAGAACCTGCCACCCTGAAGTGCAGAATCAAAAATTATGTGGAGAGTTTACACAGAATGGAAGGGTATCAAATGCCAGAAAAGAAATCAGTAAACACATATAACAACTTACCTGTAGAAAGAGACAAAACATCTGATGACCAAAACACCTACATAGCAACCCTAGAATTGCAACCTGTCCAGATGGCAGATGGTGGATCAGAATACGAGTTCAGAGTACAATTTCGAGGTGCACGGGTTCCCATAAAGAAAAGTACAGGCCCAATACAAGTCAAAGGTGAGAAAAACCAACATATTTTTTATAGAAACCTTGTTGTATTTGTAAAGAAACACCATGCAGAAGTAACATTTGGGTCATTATAAAACAATTTTGCCTTAATAAAACTTATGCCCCATACACGGTCAGAAATTCCGACAGAAAAAGTCGGATTATGTTGTCGGAAAATCCGATCGTGTGTGGGCTCTATTGGACTTTTTCTGTCGGAGATTTCCAAAGGTAAAAGTTTGAGAGCTAGATCTAAAATTTTCCCGAAAACAAAATCCGATCTGACTTTTTCCGATCGTGTGTAGAGAATTCCGACGCACAAAGTGCCACGCATGCTCAGAAAAAAAATTGGAGATGGAAGCTATTGGCTACTGGCCTCTACGTAGTCCCATCGTACGTTACAAACGTCACCTCGTTCCGAATGATCGGATTTTCCGACAACTTTGTGCGACCGTGTGTATGCAAGACTAGTTTCAGCCAAAATATGTCGGAAAAAATCCGACAGATTTTGTGGTGGGAATGTCCAACCGTGTGTATGGGGCATTAATGTGACCCTGTCACCACAGGGTCACTTACAGCACACACAAAAAAGCTGCCCAGTAAAGGAAGAGGCACTATAATGAACTTTTAGAGAGCGTGTTCCTTGAAATACCACTGCTTCCCCACTCACCAGTCACAGCAGGCATGCATTTGAATGGTGAGGTGGGTTGAATACCTACTCCCCCACGAGTAGAGGTCGATCGATATGTCGGCTGATTTTGGGCATTTTTAAATTACTGTATTTATTGGAGTATAACACTCACTTTTTCACCATGAAAATCGGGTGCAAATAGCGTGTGCGTGTTATACGCCAATACAAAAATTCAAGTTTTTTCCTGAAACTTCCCTCTTAAAATGAATGTGCGTGTTATACACCTGTGCGTGTTATACGCCGATAAATACGGTAATTGTGCTGATAAAAAAGGCAGGTTTAAAACTTCAGCGCGCCTTGCATATAACTTCTGTAAGGCCCCTTTCCCAGTGAGGCGCAGCGTCAGCGGTAAAACATGCTATTTTTAGTGGTGCTTTACCGCCAATTTTGCTGCGCTATTCGGCCGCTAGCGTGGTGCTTTTACTCCCCCCCAGTGGGCGAGAGAGGGTGAAAACCACTGCAAAGTGCTGCTGCAGCAGCGCTATGCCGGCGGTATAGCTGCTCTGCCCCATTGATTTCAATGGGCAGAGCGGTGAAGGAGCAGTGAATGCACCACTCCTTCACAGCTCCAAAGATGCTGCTAGCAGGACTCTTTTTTCCTTCCTGCCAGCGCAGTACTCCAGTGTGAAAGCCCTCAGGTCCAACCAAAGGGGTACCACCAGCAAGGTCTACCTAATAAAGTGGCCGCGGAGTGTAATTTGGGTTTAGTTTGGGATGATAACTGTATGGGGTTAATAACTGCAATGACATGACATCAATGAATGTTTTTTTCTTCATATTCCTGTCAAAGAAAAACAATCTGCAGATAAAGCCAGCGGAAGCGATAAACGTGAAAGTTTAGAGTGGCCACCTTTACTTCCACCTCTACCTCCGCCAAAGAAAAGTAAAGTAACATTACATGGGACAGGGGACATGATAGTGGACATTACATGGGACATTACATGAGACAGGGGACATTACATGGGGCAGGGGACATTACATGGGACAGAGAACCTTACATGGGACAAGGGACATTACATGGGACATTACATGGGACATTACATGGGACATTACATGGGACAGGGGACATTACATGGGACAAGGGCCATGACAGGGGACATTACATGGACAGAGAACATTACCTGGGACAAGAGGTATGACAGGGGACATTACATGGGACATTACATGAGACAGGAGACATTACATGGGACATTTCATGGGGCAGAGGACATTACATGGGCCAAGGGACATGATAGGAGACATTACATGGGACAGGGAACATTACATGGGACAAGGGACATGACAAGGGGACATGACAGGGGACAGAGAACATTACATGGGACAAGGGGCATGACAGGGGACATTACATGGGACATTACATGAGACAGGGGACATTACATGGGACATTACATGGGACAGGGGACATTACATGGGACAAGGGACATGATAGGAGACATTACATGGGACAGGGGACATTACATGGGACAAGGGACATGATGGGGGACATTACATGGGACAGGGAACATTACATGGGACAGGGGACATGACAGGGGACATGATAGTGGACATTTCATGGGACAGGGGACGTTACATGGGACATGAAAGGGGACATAACATGGGACAGAGAACATTACATGGGACAAGGAACATGACAGGGGACATTACATGGGACAGGGGACATTACATGGGACAGGGGACTTTACATGGGACAGGGGACATGACAGGAGACATTACATGGGACAGGGGACATGACAGGAGACATTACATGGGACAGGGAACATTACATAGGACAAGGGACATGACAGGGAACATTACATGGGACAAGGGACATGACAGGGGACATTACATGAGACAGGGGAAATTACATGGGACAGGGGACATGATAGTGGACATTACATGGGACAGGGGATATTACATGCGACAGGGGACATGATAGTGGACATTACATGGAACATGAGACCTTACATGGGACAGGGGACATGATAGTGGACATTACATGGGACATTACATGGGACAGGGGACATTACATAGGACAGAGAACCTTACATGGGACAAGGGACATTACATGGGACATTACATGAGACATGGGACATTACATGGGACAGGGGACATTACATAGGACAGAGAACCTTACATGGGACAAGGGACATTACATGAGACATGGGACATTACATGGGACAAGGGCCATAACAGGGGACATTACATGGGACAGAGAACATTACATGGGACAAGGGGCATGACAGGGGACACTACATGGGACATTACATGAGACAGGGGACATTACATGGGACAAGGGACATGGCAGGGGACATTACATGGGACAGGGGACATTACATGGGACAAGGGACGTGACAGGGAACATTACATGGGACAGGGAACATTACATGGGACAAGGGACATGACAGGGGAGATTACACGAGACAGGGGACATGATAGTGGACATTACATGGGACAGGGGACATTATATAGGACAAGGGAGATTACATGGAACATTACATGGGATAAGGGACATGACAAGGGACATTACATGGGACAGGGGACATTACATGGCACATTACATGGGGCAGAGCACATTACATGGAACAGGGCACATGACAGGGGACATTACATGGGACAGAGAACATTACATGGGACAAGGGACATGACAGGGGACATTACTTGGGACAGGGGACATTACATGGCACATTACATGGGGCAGAGCACATTAGATGGGGCAGGGCACATGACAGGGGACATTACATGGGGCAGAGCACATTACATGGGACAACGGACATGACAGGGGTCATTACTTGGGACAGGGGACATTACATGGGACAGGGGACATTACATGGGACATTACATGGGGCAGAGCACATTAGATGGGGCAGGGCACATGGCAGGGGACATTACATGGGACAGGGCACATTTCATGACAGGGGACATTACATGTAACATGGAACATGACAGGGCACATGACAGGGGACATTACATGGGACAGAAGACATGACAGGGGACATTACATGGGACAGGGCACATTACATGACATGGGACAGGGCACATTACAGGAGAAGGAACATTACATGGGACAGGGGACATGACAGGGCACATGACAGGGGACATTACATGGGACAGGGCACATGACAGGGGACAATACATAGTGCAGAGCACATTACATGGAACAGGACACATGAGATAGGGGACATTACATGGGACAGGGGACATGATAGTGGACATTACATGGGACAGAGGACATTACATGGGACAAGGGACATGACGGGGACATTACATGGGACAGGGGACATTACATGGGACAAGGGACATTACATGGGACATTACATCGGACAGGGGACATTACATGGGACAGAGAACATTACATGGGACAAGGGACATGAAAGGGGACATTACTTGGGACAGGGGACATTACATGGGACAGGGGACATTACATGGCACATTACATGGGGCAGAGCACATTAGATGGGGCAGGGCATATTACATGACAGGGGACATTACATTTAACATGGGACATGACAGGGCACATTACATGGGACAAAAGACATGACAGGGGACATTACATGGGACAGGGGACATTACATGGGACAAGGCACATTACAGGACAAGGTACATTACATGGGACAGGGGACATGACAGGGGACATTACATGGGACAGGGCACATTACATGAGACAGGGCACATGACAGGGGACATTACATGGGACAGGGCACATGACAGGGGACATTACATGGGGCGGGGCACATTACATGGAACATGGGACATGACAGTGCACATGACAGGGGACATGACTCTGATTCCCCTAGCAAAAATCTTGTGGGACCAATTGCCTTCAGAAATCACCCAATTAGTATATAGAGTACACCTGTGTGTAATTTAATCTCAGTATAAATACAGCTGTTCTGTGAAGCCCTCAGGGATTTGTTAGAGACACTTAGTGAACAAACAGCATCACGAGAGCCAAGGAACACACCAGACAGGTCAGGGATAAAGTTGTGGAGAAGTTTCCATTGGAATATTCGATGGACCAAGTTTGAGAGCTTGGCTATAAAACTTTCCAACAACATGATCCGATCGGACTTTGTCCGATCATGTGTAGAGAATTCCGATCGGACAAAATGCCACGCATTCTCATATGAAATTCCTAGACCAAAGCTATTGGCTACTAGCCTGAATGTAGTCCCCTCATAACGAAATAATGTCATCACGTTCTGAACGATCGGATTTTCCGACAACTTTGTCTGACTGTGTGTATACAGATTTTGTTGTCGGAATGTCCAACCGTGTGTACAAGGGCTTAGAGTCTGCAAAAGACTTGAGACTGGGGCTGAGTTCACTTTCAAACAGGACAGCGACCCTAAACATGCAGTCAGAGCTACAATGGAATGGTTTAGATCAAAGCATATTCATGTGTAGATTGGCCCAGTCAAAGTTCAGACCTAAATCCCATTGAGAATCTTTGGCAAGACTTGAAAATTGCTGTTCACAGACGCTCTCCAGCTTGAGCTATTTAGAAAAGAAGAATAGGAAAAGATTTCTCTCTCTAGATGTGTAAAGCTGGTAGAGACATCCCCAAAAAGACTTGAATCATTTATCATTTTCCTTCACAATTATGTGCCACTTTGTGTTGGTCTATCACATAAAATCACAATAAAATACATTTATGTTTTTGGTTGTAACATGATAAAATGTTGAAAATTTCAAGCGGTATGAATACTTTTTCAAGGCACTCTATATAGAGAAAGATGTTCCTTACATAAACTTCCAATATGAAGCCACTCCTATCCTAAATGAATAGCCAAAGTATGCTTTAGGGTTCAGACCCCGTTTGGCCAAAAAAAGGGGGTGGCAATGGAGTATGCATTTAGCTGCAGAGAGGCGAGTGCTAGGAAAAGGCAACAGAGGACCATCCCAGGGTTTGACAAATGTAGCACTAACGAGCTGGTATAAAACCAACACCAGGCACCATGCCTTGCCAGGCTCCAAGAACCTGATAACAGTGTCGCCCCCTGATTGCTGCGTCTTGCGAGCATGCAGATATAACAGAAAAGGCCAGGGTGCCAAAAGCAGTTGATTAGCCAAAAGTAAGCGAGACCCTGGGCCAGAAGCGCGACTTCCCTGGCCTCAGGAACCACAAAATGCCAGCTATAGCACTGCCTTGAGCACCAAGCTAGTAACCAACGCAAAAGGAGAGCTGAGAGCATGTCAGATATGTCACAAAAAATATGACCTACAAAGGAAAGTCTGCTGAGTACAGCAGGAGGTCTGCTCTACTGGATCCATGAGGACGGCTTAAAAAGAAAGTGCAAAAAAAAGAAAACCTGACGGGTCATCCAACAACATGAAATGCTGAGACTCAGCTCGATACGCCCCGAAAGTGCTGTGGGCCAATACGAGCTGGAAGAGGCAAAAAACAGAAAAGCAAATAGGAACTGGATGTTAACCATGAGGACTAGGAAACCTAGACCGGAATGCCTGGAAAACATGCCAAGCAGTGTCATGATCCTTTCTGGCATTCAAAATAAAACCTAATGATCAAGGCTGCTGCGTCAGCCAAATGGAAACCCAATCCATGCCAAAACTGGAACTGAAGAGAAGGTGTGACACCAACACCTGCATCCGAGACCTGGGCCTACTGATACCAGTTTAGGCCCCAAGAGGGTTCTGGGATCCACTTAAGCCCCTGAGCCAGTAGAAGCTGCTGGAGCTGCAATAGAGGGACTTACCAATCGCTCCATACCATTGTGCAACTCCTGGCTGGACGCGACTAGGAAATTAAAGGTAGTGTGGAAATGACACACAACTGGGTCAGGAACATAACTTGAGAATGTGAGCAGACTGAGAAACCTGTGACAAGAATGTAAGCTGTGAAGGCTAGCTGATAAAAACTTAAGCAGCATAAGAACCAAGGCTGCAAGAAAAACGCCACCTGCATAAGAAACACAGGTTGCACAAGAACATGAATTGATGAACAACAAGAGAAACCTTTAGCAAGGCTGTGGTCATCTTGGAGGTGTGTTTGGGGTGGTTATGTTGGAATACTGCCCTGCGGCCCAGTCTCCGAAGGGAGGGGGATCATGCTCTGCTTCAGTATGTCACAGTACATGTTGGCATTCATGGTTCCCTCAATGATCTGTAGCTCCCCAGTGCCGGCAGCACTCATGCAGCCCCAGACCATGACACTCCCACCACCATGCTTGACTGTAGGCAAGACACACTTGTCTTTGTACTCCTCACCTGGTTGCCGCCACACACGCTTGACACCATCTCAACCAAATAAGTTTATCTTGGTCACATCAGACCACATGGTTCCAGTAATCCATGTCCTTAGTCTGCTTGTCTTCAGCAAACTGTTTGTGGGCTTTTTTGTGCATCATCTTTAGAAGAGGCTTCCTTCTGGGATGACATCCATACAGACCAATTTGATGCAGTTTGCGGCGTATGGTCTGAGCACTGACAGGCTGACCCCCCCACCCCTTCAACCTCTGCAGCAATGCTGGCAACACTCATACATCTATTTCCCAAAGACAACCGCTGGATATGTGCGCTCAACTTCTTTGGTGGACCATGGTGAGGCCTGTTCTGAGTGGAACCTGTCCTGTTAAACGGCTGTATGGTCTTGGCCACTGGGCTGAAGCTCAGTTTCAGGAGCTTGGTAATCTTCTTATAGCCTAGGCCATCTTTATGTAGAGGAACAATTCTTTTTTTCAGATCCTCAGAGAGTTCTTTGCCATGTTGAACTTTCAGTGACCAGTATGAGAGAGTGAGAGCGTTAACACCAAATTTAACACACCTGCTCCCCATTCACACCTCAGCCCTTGTAACACTAACAAGTCACATGACACCGGGGAGGGAAAATGGCTAATTGGGACCAATTTGGACATTTTCACTTAGGGGTGTACTCACTTTTGTTGCCAGTGGTTTAGACATTAATGGCTGTGTTGAATTATTTTGATGGGGCAGAAAATTTCCAGTTATACAAGCTGTACACTCAATACTTTACATGGTAGCAAAGTGTCATTTCTTCAGTGTTGACACATGAAAAGATAGAAGATATTTACAAAAATGTGAGGGGTGTACTCACTTTTGTGAGATACTGTATGTGCCCTAGTGTTGACCTGCAATTATCCAGTGTGGGAAAATTGTAGGTTGCTGCAGAAAGTAAGAATGAGCCCTAATAGTGTATGAAAGTTCAACAGGTTTTCTCATGACCAGGGTAGTCTAAAGGTCCCTCTTTTACCTGTTACCCATTCCACTCCAACCCCCACCCCTTTTACCACAACCATGAATGATGAGACCACACCTTGCTTTGGAGTAAAATGGCCATAACAGCCTTTATTACCATTACTCAAACACTCCAATCAAAATATATATCTCAATATATAAATAGCCAAATATATATGTATAACCATAACCAACATCAGGTATAACGAATAGCATATAAATAACATGCCCGGTCTGGTGATCTCTGACGGTGACCCATAACTTTACCAAACAACCAACTCACTGCGGTACCCACTTCCACTTAACCAGGCCTCCAGCTGTGACCGCTCGGAGACAACTTCCGACAGTGATAACCATAAAGGTATTCCATCCAACGTTTAGGAATACACCGGAGGGACCCATAATAGCAATGGGCCCCCCACCCCTTATCAGATGACCTCTGATTTACCGCCAACCGTCAAAGACCACCAGACAAACACCGCCAACATCCAGTTCCATCTGCACCGCTGTCATGACATCCGATCCTTGCCACCTGAAATAGAACACAAACAACAACCAAAATACCCCAGCAACCTAACAATAGGGAGGGAGGGTGGGAAAACTGCCTCCTCTCTCTGTCCCTTCCTTCGCACTGCCCGTTGCTCCGCCCCTTCCTCCTTTTAAAGCGCTCCTCCCCTTCCATTAACATTTTCCACTTGCTCCTCCCCACAGCCTCTCTCTCTGCACCTTAACCCCTTAGACCTTATCCAACCCTGTCATGCCCGGCCCTTCCTTACTTCCCTTTCAGTCCATCCACTGCGGGCCTCCCTTGACCAGGGTAGTCTAAAGGTCCCTCTTTTACCTGTTACCCATTCCACTCCAACCCCCACCCCTTTTACCACAACCATGAATGATGAGACCACACCTTGCTTTGGAGTAAAATGGCCATAACAGCCTTTATTACCATTACTCAAACACTCCAATCAAAATATATATCTCAATATATAAATAGCCAAATATATATGTATAACCATAACCAACATCAGGTATAACGAATAGCATATAAATAACATGCCCGGTCTGGTGATCTCTGACGGTGACCCATAACTTTACCAAACAACCAACTCACTGCGGTACCCACTTCCACTTAACCAGGCCTCCAGCTGTGACCGCTCGGAGACAACTTCCGACAGTGATAACCATAAAGGTATTCCATCCAACGTTCAGGAATACACCGGAGGGACCCATAATAGCAATGGGCCCCCCACCCCTTATCAGATGACCTCTGATTTACCGCCAACCGTCAAAGACCACCAGACAAACACCGCCACAGCCCGAAAGGGTGACTCCCTTACCCTTAAGGGCCACCCCACACCCGCAAGGCCTTAGAATACCGGCTTGCAATCCCAAGGACCACCCATCAATCCCTACCTCGGCTAAGTGCACCCCATTCCGTCCAACGCACATACCCCATTGCATGGCAGCTCCCGGTGCCGAACCACGAACCCGCTATGCCGGGCCACAAACCACTCCACCACCTTGTGTACCCTAATACGGGTCCAATTGATGCCCCTGACCAAACGAGCCCAGCGCCATACCGTCCTGGCTACAATGTCTGATCAGCCCACCACTGTACCCGCAACACATGACGCTCAACCTCCCCGAACAAACGTTCCCACTTCACCCCCGGGATCCCCAACCCTCGCAAGCAAGCCTCACTCCGAGAAACCCCGATTTGCCTGCCCCCAGGTCGTTGGTCTCCTCTCCTAGCCCCCAAACACACGTAGGAGTGCCCCACGATCCAGACAAGGCGAGCCGTACCTCCATCTGAAAAGAAAACCAACAGCATAAAACCAGCCGTCAACTACCACCATTGCACCCACCTTAACAGGAAAACAGCCACACCACCCTGCACATATGTAAATAACTTCCACTTGCGTTGTGCATGTGTGTCCACTTATTTTTTATTTATTTATTTTATTTTTTTTTTCATTTCATTTTTTTTTATTTATTTTTTTAATAGAAACCCACTCAAACCACCGCCAACTGAGGCCTAACATACGTACGAAACCACCAAGATTCCCATCTCCCAATCCGGCGAACTGCCATCTCGTCCAGCCCACACCGGGCAGCCTCAGTGACCGCCCGATGCGGTAGGAGTGCGACGCAAAGCCTCTGCTATCCAAACCCACCTCCCGCAAACACTTCCGGAACACCGAAACTAATGGGTACCTGAACAAAAAGGACCCTTCCTCATACCGCAGGAAAGGCCCCCCCCCCCCGTCACACTTCTCAAAAGTCCCGAACCGCTGCCACGGGGCAAACCCTGGAACCAGGTAACACAAACCGGGACACCAGCACCCCCTTCCCCTGCTGGTCCGTTTTGGACCTGCGCAGCCAGAGCCCCACCCGGTCCCGTCCAAACGCACCATGCCGTCAAACAGACCCCCAGTCACCCTCTCGGTCGGGCTCACCAATTCCCCGATCCGAAACGCCCCATAAAAGCCAAAGAAAACGCTGCTGTGAACAGCCGCGCCTCGTAACCTGAAGAGCAAACAAACCCCAGCCGATAACAGATTGCCGGCAGGTTCGTGAACGTGACCGGCCTCCGCGCATCCCTCGTCCTGTCCTGCTCGCGATAACCTTTCCACACCCGTCGCACCCAGAAATCTTATTTTTTTTTTTTATTATTATTATTTTTTTTATTATCATCCACCCACAACAAGCTAAACAAGAACGTCAAACACGCCAGTTTCCGGCCACTCGAGGAAACCGACACCCCTTGCTCCCCATTTCTGGCCAGAAAGTAGAGCACAAACAGCCGCCTACCGCGTCCCCGATCACCGACCCCTGCCCCCGAACCAGACCCAACCATTTGGCCCCAACCATGAAGAAGGCCGCCCACGTGGACGCGCTCACCAACTGCCTGAGCCATCCCGCAGCCACCTAATCCACCCCGGGCAAGGGACCCCTCCCGCTTCTGCGCCTGGAGCAAGCTCCCTGAATCTTTCCCACTGAAAATGAGACAGGGAGTCAGCCAGCTCAATTGCCACGCCCGAGATGTGTACAGAAAAGAAAAACATGCAACTGTAAACAACGAAAAACGAACTGCCGCATCAGCCGTGTAACCGGAGGGGAAGTAACTGACATGCGGTTAACCACCTGCCCAACACCCATGTCGTCGTAATTAATGCGCAACTTCAAACCCCTACACTCCTCCCCCCACAGCTCCAACGCTAACACCACCGGAAATAGTGTCCACAGAACCAGATTCCCCAGGAAACCCACTGTCTCCCATGTCTCCGGCCAAGGCCCCGTGCTCCACTTGCCCCTGAAAAATGCCCCGTACCCGGTAGAACCCGCCCCATCTGTGGCCAAGGCCATGTCAAAGTTGCTAACCGGGCCCGCCATCCAATTGTCCTACCATTGTAGGAAGCCAAGAACTCATGCCAAACCCGCAAGTCCTCCCTATGGCCCCTACACCAGGCGCACAAAGTGCGTCAGAACGCTGACCCCCACCGTAGCCGCCGACAGCCGCCCGCGGAAAATTCATCCCATGGGAATGATCCTACCAGCGAAGCGCAGCTTACCCAGGATTGACTGCAACATCCGCAACTGAACCTTATTTCCGCGCCAGTGGCACCCCAACAGCCAAAAGCTCCCATGAGGAACAGGGAGCAGCCGGAACGCCGATTCCACATCGGCCTTGGCCATCAGCGCCCCTTGACCATACCGCCGCACCTACCGGACTGCCGCGCCGAACGCCGTGTAGGACACCGTGCACACCGCCGGGTCAATAAAACCGATTACTGAGCCCCCTTTTCGGAAACGACAGGTGATGGATGAGTCAAAACTTCCCCACTTGCGGCTCGGGGACCACCCCCAATGGGAAAACCACCAAGTCGGGCCAAGGCCTTCCCCAAACTGCCCCCCGCGTCCGCAACCCCCCTTTGTAGCCTGTCAGCAACCACCCCCGGATGCTGCAATGCCGACTTCAACTTCTTCGCCACCAGCGGCACCGCTGGCAGCGACAGGTAATCCCGAAGCCACCCACGTAGAAAAGGAAGCATCCACGCCCGTAGCACCGGCGTCCTCCCGTTTTTGAGCAGCATCCCCGACTCGATCCCCTATCCGGAAGCACCGAGACAGCATGTTTGCACCACCGCAGCCGGAACACTCACGCCGGAACCCGCACGCCCCCCGAACTGGCATGCTCCCTCGTCGAACCGCCCCCAGACCCCCCATTCCGTTCCGGCCGGCTGTCCAGCCTACGACAGAAGCCTCATCCCGAAGCTGATGTCCCAGCGGTCCCAGCGCAACTCCGGCCGCACTGCTATGCGCCGCCGGAATTGCCCATCATACCGGGGCCACCACCCCCCCATACACCCTATGGGCCGTCCCGATCGCAGCCATAGGGCAGAACAGCGCCAAGCAATGCTCGGGGCTCCACTCCCAAACGACGCTCGCCAGAATGGCAAATGCCCGTAACCAATTAGTAAATTGCGCGGTAGCAAACCACCGCTTGTCCTCATCCTCCTGCGGGGAATCATCGGGCCCGACCCCGTCCAATCTAAACTTCACCAAATGGGAGAAGCGAGAAAGCCTCCCCTTACTCCCCTTTCCTGAGCCCTACCCGCACCTCCTGCGTCCAGGGGGCCCCCAGCGGCCCCACGAAACACCCGTACACCACCCACCATGCCGCGTCGGCGACCCGATCGATATCCGACCGTACAGCCGCTGCCGTTTTTTCGCTTTATTCTATATTCCAATATTTTCGCGTCCACTACTGGAGCCCCCACCGCCCCTCCCCCACTGGAGTCGGCACAGAAGGTGCCAATGGCGTCGCACCCCCTATGCCCCCAGGAACCCCCCAAGCACCCCGGCCAGGGGAGCCCCCCACGGGGCCACCGGCGGCGGCCGCGCCAGCCCCCAGTCAAACCGCCCCACCACGGCCCGCAGCCCATCCAGCAAATCCTGCATCCGTGCGGCAGATTCAGCACCCTCGCTGCCCAGTCCCGCCGCCTGAACCCCCCCCACGCTGAGGCCCGCCCAACATGCACCACTGGCCTCCCCGTGCCTGCCCGTACCACCCCCAACAGACCCCGCAATGCCGCAGACAATAAGAAAGCATCTTGTGACTCACCTGGCTGTCCAGGAACCCCCCCCACAGCCGGACTGGTGACATCCCCTGCTGGATCCGGTACCTCCTCTTCCGGAATCTCTTCTTCGGACCAATCCTCCTGTCCCCAGGTAGGCGGGGGGTGTAAGCCCCCCGGGGGAAGAGACCACGGAGGCCGATGCCACAACCCGCATTGGTGCCGCCACCCCTCCGGCCAAGACCTCCCCTGCAGACTGGCGATGCGGACCAGACCTGTCAGCCCCTGGGGAAGCAGACACCCGGGCTCCCCTGCTGGCCTTCTGTGTGGAGCAGCCTGCAGGTGGTCCCCGCTCCTGACCAGGCTGAAGTGCTGTCCCCCTGCCCCTGGCCGCCTGATCCCTGGTAGAGCCAGCCCGAGCAGCCATCCCTCCTGCAGAACTGGGCCCTGCTGCAGAGTCCCCCCCTCCCCCACCCTCATTCTACAAAGAAGCTCCCCCGCCTCGTGGCATGCCGCCCCACCCCCCGACACAGGCCGGCGGCGTGATGACCGCCCGAGGCCCGCTAAGTCCACCCGAGTCCCCCTCGCCGGGGGGAGCGATCGGTCTTCCCCAGGGCTCCGCACTAAACGAGGTGGCCGAGTAGCAGGCCCAGGTAAAAAGTGCGCCGAAGGCCGCGACCTCCGCGTGCGCTGCAGGCTCTCACCCCTCCTGTAGTCCGGTCCCACCGCAACCGCCAGCCACCCGAGATGCTCCTTCAGCCAGACCGGCCCTCGTTCCTCCGTCCGTCCGTCGCCTCAGCCCCGCCAGGAGTGTTGCAAGGTCCGCCATCACAGAGGAGCAGTGGTGTAAAACTGCCTCCTCTCTCTGTCCCTTCCTTCGCACTGCCCGTTGCTCCGCCCCTTCCTCCTTTTAAAGCGCTCCTCCCCTTCCATTAACATTTTCCACTTGCTCCTCCCCCACAGCCTCTCTCTCTGCACCTTAACCCCTTAGACCTTATCCAACCCTGTCATGCCCGGCCCTTCCTTACTTCCCTTTCAGTCCATCCACTGCGGGCCTCCCTTTTTAGAGGGGATATACACTTTTTTTTCCGTCTAATAGATGATTGCAGATTTCTTCACCTTATATTCCAACCCAGTATTTACATCATAAAAAAAAAGATTTTTGTATAGTCATTTTTTATAGGCACAACCATACCATGAACCATAATATGTAGGTGGTACTGATCATATAAATGCATGTGAAGATTTTCAATTCTTAAATGAATTTATATTGTTTGAATGTTGCAGTGTATTTTTGTTGTGTGTTATTCCATACACTGACATTGAGTATGAACTTCTACAGCAAAGCTGCCTGATCCAGAAATTGTAGAAATAATGGTACCAGAACTGATGGAAGGAGAACCTGCCACCCTGAAGTGCAGAATCAAAAATTATGTGGAGAGTTTACACAGAATGGAAGGGTATCAAATGATAAAAAATAATCCAGTAAATACATATAACAACTTACCTGTAGAAAGAGACAAAACATCTGATGACCAAAACACCTACATAGCAACCCTAGAATTGCAACCTGTCCAGATGGCAGATGATGGACCAGAATACGAGTTCAGAGTACAATTTCGAGGTGCACGGGTTCCCATAAAGAAAAGTACAGGCCCAATACAAGTCAAAGGTGAGAAAAACCAACATATTTTTATAGAAACCTTGTTGTATTTGTAAAGAAACACCATGCAGAAGTAACATTTGGGTCATTATAAAACAATTTTGCCTTAATAAAACTTATGCCCCATACACGGTCAGAAATTCCGACAGAAAAAGTCGGATTATGTTGTCGGAAAATCCGATCGTGTGTGGGCTCTATATTTTCCGTCTGAGATTTCCAAAAGTAAAACTTTGAGAGCTAGATCTAAAATTTTCCCGAAAACAAAATCCGATCTGACTTTTTCCGATCGTGTGTAGAGAATTCCGACGCACAAAGTGCCACGCATTCTCAGGAAAAAATTGCAGATGTAAGCTATTGGCTACTGGCCTCTACGTAGTCCCGTCGTACGTTACGAACGTCACCTCGTTCCGAACTATCTGATTTTCCAACAACTTTGTGCGACCGTGTGTATGCAAGACTAGTTTCAGCCAAAATACGTCGGAAAAAATCTGACAGATTTTGTGGTCGGAATGTCCAACCGTGTGTATGGGGCATTAATGTGACCCTGTCACCACAGGGTCACTTACAGCACACACAAAAAAGCTGCCCAGTAAAGGAAGAGGCACTATAATGAACTTTTAGAGAGCGTGTTCCTTGAAATACCACTGCTTCCCCACTCACCAGTCACAGCAGGCATGCATTTGAATGGTGAGGTGGGTTGAATACCTACTCCCCCACGAGTAGAGGTCGATCGATATGTCGGCTGATTTTGGGCATTTTTAAATTACTGTATTTATTGGCGTATAACACTCACTTTTTCATCATGAAAATCAGGTGCAAATAGCCTGTGCATGTTATACGCCAATACAAAATTTCAATTTTTTTCCTGAAACTTCCCTCTTAAAATGAATGTGCGTGTTATACACCTGTGCGTGTTATACGCCGATAAATACGGTAATTGTGCTGATAAAAAAGGCAGGTTTAAAACTTCAGCGCGACTTGCATATAACTTCTGTAAGGCCCATTTCCCAGTGAGGCGCAGCGTCGGCGGTAAAACGTGCTATTTTTAGTGGTGCTTTACCGCCAATTTTGCTGCGCTATTCGGCCGCTAGCGTGGTGCTTTTACTCCCCCCCAGTGGGTGAGAGAGGGTGAAAAACACTGCAAAGCGCTGCTGCAGCAGCGCTATGCCGGCGGTATAGCTGCGCTGCCCCATTGATTTCAATGGGCAGAGCGGTGAAGGAGCAGTGAATGCACCACTCCTTCACAGCTCCAAAGATGCTGCTAGCAGGACTCTTTTTTCCTTCCTGCCAGTGCAGCACTCCAGTGTGAAAGCCCTCAGGGCTATCACATTGGAGAGACAGCAACGGCTCTTTCAGGGAGCTTTGCAGGTTCTATTTTTAGTGCTGTAGCGCCTGCAAAGCGCCTCAGTGTGAAAGGGGTCTAATAGAAGTCAATGAAAGTTGCCTGAATTCTTCCATGGAGACTTGTCTCTCCAGGAAGCCTGCCAAGTCTGAGAAATGAGAAAAGAAGCAAAGAGATACAATGTTTCTACTTATCAATGGACTGAACTAGGTGTGTAGGAGGTTTAAGACTAAATTTTTTCTGACACTTGTTGCATACAAGGAAAAATCCTGTATTTCCTGCTAGAAAATCTTCCAAATGCAATATTTTTGGAAAAATACACTTTAATGAATTTAAAAAAAAAAACTAAACGGTAAAGTTAGTCCATTTTTTTTGGTCCAAAAGTTTTGATTACCTGTTTTTGTGTATTTCATATTTAAGATGTTTTTTTTTTTTTTTTTTTAATCTAAATTATACATACAAGTGAATTGATTGGAGGTTTGTTTTGTTTAATAAAAGTTTAAATGTAAGACATTTTCTGTATCACAGCCCGACTTCAGCGCAGCTTTAAAATTACTTCTTTAATAGAAGTCAATGCAAGCCACTCTGAAGTCGCCCCCAAGTAGTGCAGGAACCTTTTTCTAATTCGGAATAACCTGAGTCGCTCCAATTAGAATGGTTCCATTGCACCGAATGGACCGTGACTTGTTGCCTTAGGCCGCGTACACACGGGCGGATTGTCTGCCCAACTAAGTTCGTCAGACAATCCGACAGACAGTCCGTTCAACTTTTGAATGAACGGACTTGCCCACACACGCACTTTTTGAGCGGACTAATACGGCGGACTAAGTCCGCCATACAATCCGCCCAACTTTTGAAATGAACGGACTCGCCCACACACGCGGAGGAAAGTCCGCTCATTTCGAGTGCGTCTCCAGGTAGGCGGGGCCCGCGACGGAGACGTCGCGGGCCCCGCCGCCTGGTATGGACTTAAAGGGGAACACCAACGCCGAAAAAAAAATCGGCGTGGGGGTTCCCCCAAAGTCCACAACAGACCCTTGTTCGAGCACGCTACCCGGCCGGCCAGGAAAGGGGGGCGAGCGAGCGCCCCCCCCCCCCCGCCCTGAGCCGTACCAGGCCGCGTGCCCTCAACATGGGGGGGTGCCTTGGGGAAGGGGGGGGCCGCGCGGCCCCCCCACCCCAAAGCACCTTGTCCCCATGTTGATGAGGACAAGGGCCTCTTCCCGACAACCCTGGCCGTTGGTTGTCGGGGTCTGCGGGCGGGGAGCTTATCGGAATCTGGGAGCCGCCTTTAATAAGGGGGCCCCCGGATACCGGCCCCCCACCCTATGTGAATGAGTATGGGGTACAATGTACCCCTACCCATTCACCTGTAAAATAAAAGTACCAAAAAAAACACAACACACGAGATAAAATATTTTATTGCACAGCTCCGGGGGTCTTCCGTCTTCGGGGGTCTTCTCGCCAGACTCCTCCGCTATCTTCTTGTAGCTCTTTTGCTAGCGGAGGAGTCCGGCTTTCTTCCTCCCCGCCGCCGGCCTCTTCTTCCGACTTCGGGGGTCTTGTCCCCCTCTTCGGTTCTTCTGCCGGGCCACTGCGCCTTCTTATAGCTCTTTTAGAGGCGGTGGCCTGGTCTTCTGTCGCCGCTGTCGCTGTCGCCGCCGCCTTCCGTTCTTCTTCTTCTTCTTCTTCTTCTTCTTCTCCAGGAGATGTTGCCTCGACGATCTCTCCGGCCGGAATGCCAGAGCCGCGCTGCGCGGCCACTTATATAGTGACAATGGGGCGGTGTCACATGGTATATGTCACATGGGTTGGTGTCACATGGTGACCCCGCCCCCTTACGATGTCATAGTCCCCATGTGACATCAACCCATGTGACCAACCCATGTGACATATACCATGTGACACCGCCCCATTGTCACTATATAAGTGGCCGTCGTGGGCCCCGCCTACCTGGATACCCGCTCGAAATGAGCGGACTTTTCTCCGGGCGGGAAAAGTCTGCTTATTTCAAAAGTTGGGCGGACTGGGACACACACGGGCGGATTGTCCGCGGATTGTCCGCCCAAATGCGAGTTCAGCGGACAGTCTTTCCAACATTCCGAAAGACTTAGTTAGCCAGACTGTCCGCTGAAAAAGTCCGCTGAAGCCCACACACGAGCGGACTGTCCGCTCAAATGTGTTTCAGCGGACTAAGTTGGACAGACAATCCGCCCGTGTGTACGCGGCCTTAGTGTGAACTGAGACTCAATCTTTTTTTTATTGGTGGAGGGCTGCTCAAAAAAAAAAAAAAAAGCCTAAAAATGTTCCTAAAAATTGGAGGACAAATTTTTAATTTTTTTTTAACTTATCAGAAATGCCTGTTGCTAGGCAGATCATTCTAATCTGCCTCTTCCTATTCCGCAGTGATCTTCAGTCTTCTCCTCCTCACGTCTTCTTCTAGTGAATGGAGCGCGGTGTATTCTGGCAACTGTGTGTGTCCCAGAACACAGCGAGCTCCCATTCACAAAGGGCTGCGCAATTTGCACATACGCAGTAGGAAATGGGCATTGAAGCCGCAAAGGCTCCACTGCCTGTTTCCCTTAGTTGGAATGGTGGCCCTGGGACTCGAGAGCCGAGGGATGGTCGGCCTCGGGGTAAACGACATGGCAGGCACCCAGGACAGGTAAGTGCCCTTATTAAAAGTCAGCAGCTACAGTGTTTGTAGCTGCTGACTTTAAAAAAAAAAAAATTCCTGGCTGGCCCTCCCCTTTAATAAAGAAAGACAATCTACAAGAGATTCATTATACAAAGATACTGTAATGATTTTCTTGTGGTGAAATGGTCATTTTAAGCCAAGTGTCTCTAAACTTTCTAAACAAAGTACCAATTTACTGTCCTTCAAACTTTAGGATGATCGGACTGTGGCCAGTGGCAATAGAAAATTGTCCCAGCAACAGTTGGAGTGGACAATGTCTCAAGCTTTGGGCAAGTGGGAGTAAAAAAAATATATACAGTTGTAGTGCCCTGAGGTTTAGTCAGGGGGCTCCTCACATATTTACTTGCCAAAGGTAGTTATCTTGGTCAATTGATAGAGATATATTGATATCTCCCTAAGCTTGGCCTTGTTGCACCTTTCTCTTCTACCAATAGGGGGCCGGGTACTTGGTGGTATTAGATACGAAAAGGGCAACCCAAGGTCAGGTTATGGGTATGTCCCAGCCAATGGGCAGAGGTTTTCTTTAAGTCCTTGGCATGCTGGGAGAGCCTATATATTCGGTAGAGGTCAGGTAATCCGTGTTCTGGACCACCCGGACCACCGTTTGGGTGAACGTGTGTTGTCAGCCCCCAGCTGCCAAATCAGAGATTGGGCCTATCCTGGGGGAATCTGGCTGGCAGGTGGTGTAAGGGCCTATCCATAAGTAAGAGGGCAGTGCAGGGTTGGGACTGTGATGGTTCTGCCAACTGGAAAACCTGTCAGTGGTTGGAGGTAGAAGGGAGGCTGTCAACATGAAGGGACCAAATCGTCTTTACCAGGGACCACAGTGAGTAACTGAAGCACTGGCTGTCCCTCCTCTGTACAGGCTGCCACGTGGCCTCAGGTGGTCGCCCCGGGGGCCTGAATCTGAGTAGAGCTGCAATTCAGATGTCCTGCAGAGCTTACTGGAAGGATCTGTTTCTGCTTACTGCAGACCTGTGTCATGGGCCTTGTCCTGTGAGGGCCACCCCTTCAGCTAGTAGTCAGTGGACGGGCGGTGTCAACCAAAGAGGATGCTACTGAGTGTCCTGAAGATAAAACTATTCAAGTCTGCTGCCAGAGCAAGCAAAGGACTTATTCCCCCATACCAGTGCAGTGAAAAACAATCGGAAAACAAAACCAGTGGAAATCATCCTGAACATTCAGAGTGACTCCTTCCCCTAAACAGAGGTATCATGGCTTTATCAACTTAAAGCGGAGTTCCACCCGCAATTTATTTATTTTTTTTAAAGCCAGCAGCTACAAACACTGTAGCTGCTAACTTTTAATAAGGACACTTACCTGTCCAGGGAGCCCGCAATATCGGCCACCCGAGGACGATCCGTTCATCAGATTAGGTTCAGGCGCCGCCATTCTAATTAAGGGAAACAGGCAGTGGAGCCTTGCGGCTTCACTGCCCTTTTCATACTGGGCATGCGCGAGTCACGCAGTGCTTTGTGAATGGCTGGCTGTCTTCTGGGACAAACGTTCAGATGGTCAGGTCAGAATTTGGTGTAAACAACATGAAAGCATGGATCCATCCTGCCTTGTATCAGCGGTTCAGGCCGGTGGTGGTGGTGTAATGGTGTGAGGGATATTTTCTTGGTACACTTTGGGCCACTTAGTACCAATTGAGCATGGTTTAATCACCACGGCCTACCTGAGTATTGTTGCTGACCATGTCCATCCCTTTATGATTACAGTGTACCCATCTTCTGATGGCTCCTTCCAGCAGGATAAGACACCATGTCACAAAGCTCCAATCATCTCACCACTGGACAATGAGGTCCCTGTACTCCAATGACCTCCACACTCACCACATCTCATCCCATAGAGCACCTTTGGGATGTGGTGGAATGGAAGATTGGCATCATGGATGTGCAGCCGACAAATATGCAGCAACTGCGTGATGTTATCATGTCACTATGGAGCAAAATCTCTGAGGAATGTTTCCAGCAACTTGTTAAATCTATGCCACAAAAAATAAAGGCAATAAGGGGTCCAACCAAAGGGGTACCACCAGCAAGGTCTACCTAATAAAGTGGCCGCGGAGTGTAATTTGGGTTTAGTTTGGGATGATAACTGTATGGGGTTAATAACTGCAATGACAGTATATACATTTATTTGTTTTGCATGCCTTAATTTATGTTTTTTTCTTCATATTCCTGTCAAAGAAAAACAATCTGCAGATAAAGACAGCGGAAGCGATAAACGTGAAAATTTAGAGTGGGCGCCTTTACTTCCATCTCTACCTCCGCCAAAGAAAGGTAAAGTAACATTACATGGGACAGGGGACATGATAGTGGACATTACATGGGACAGAGAACATTACCTGGGACAAGGGACATGACAGGGGACATTACATGGGCCAAGGGACATGATAGGAGACATTACATGGGACAAGGGACATTACATGGGACAAGAAACATGACAGGAGACATTACATGGGACAGGGAACATTACATGGGACAAGGGACATGACAGGGGACATTACATGGGACAGGGAACATTACATGGGACAAGAAACATGACAGGAGACATTACATGGGACAGGGAACATTACATGGGACAAGGGACATGACAGGGGACATTACATGGGACAAGGGACATGACAGGGGACATTACATGGGACAGGGGACATGATAGTGGACATTACATGGGATAGAGGACATTACATGGGACAGGGGACATGATAGTGGACATTACATGGGACATTACATGGGACAGGGGACATTACATGGGCCAGAGAACATTACATGGGACAAGGGGCATGACAGGGAACATTACATGGGACATTACATGAGACAGGGGACATTACATGGGACATTACATGGGACAGGGGCCATTACATGGGACAAGGGACATGATAGGGGACATTACATGGGACAGGGAACATGACAAGGGACATGACAGGGGACATTGCATGGGACAGGGGATATGACAGGGGACATTACATGAGACAGGGGACATTACATGGGACAGGGGACATTACATAGTGGGCATGCGCGAGTCACGCAGTGCTTTGTGAATGGCTGGCTGTCTTCTGGGACAAACGTTCAGATGGTCGGGTCAGAATTTGGTGTAAACAACATGAAAGCATGGATCCATCCTGCCTTGTATCAGCGGTTCAGGCCGGTGGTGGTGGTGTAATGGTGTGAGGGATATTTTCTTGGTACACTTTGGGCCACTTAGTACCAATTGAGCATGGTTTAATCACCACGGCCTACCTGAGTATTGTTGCTGACCATGTCCATCCCTTTATGATTACAGTGTACCCATCTTCTGATGGCTCCTTCCAGCAGGATAAGACACCATGTCACAAAGCTCCAATCATCTCACCACTGGACAATGAGGTCCCTGTACTCCAATGACCTCCACACTCACCACATCTCATCCCATAGAGCACCTTTGGGATGTGGTGGAATGGAAGATTGGCATCATGGATGTGCAGCCGACAAATATGCAGCAACTGCGTGATGTTATCATGTCACTATGGAGCAAAATCTCTGAGGAATGTTTCCAGCAACTTGTTAAATCTATGCCACAAAAAATAAAGGCAATAAGGGGTCCAACCAAAGGGGTACCACCAGCAAGGTCTACCTAATAAAGTGGCCGCGGAGTGTAATTTGGGTTTAGTTTGGGATGATAACTGTATGGGGTTAATAACTGCAATGACAGTATATACATTTATTTGTTTTGCATGCCTTAATTTATGTTTTTTTCTTCATATTCCTGTCAAAGAAAAACAATCTGCAGATAAAGCCAGCGGAAGCGATAAACGTGAAAATTTAGAGTGGGCGCCTTTACTTCCACCTCTACCTCCGCCAAAGAAAGGTAAAGTAACATTACATGGGACAGGGGACATGATAGTGGACATTACATGGGACATTACATGGGACAGAGAACATTACCTGGGACAAGGGACATGACAGGGGACATTACATGGGCCAAGGGACATGATAGGAGACATTACATGGGACAGGGAACATTACATGGGACAAGGGACATGATGGGGGACATTACATGGGACAGGGAACATTACATAGGACAAGGGACATGACAGGGGACATGACAGGGGACAGAGAACATTACATGGGACAAGGGGCATGACAGGGGACATTACATGGGACATTACATGAGACAGGGGACATTACATGGGACATTACATGGGAAAGGGAACATTACATGGGACAAGGGACATGATGGGGGACATTACATGGGACAGGGAACATTACATGGGACAAGGGACATGACAGGGGACATTACATGAGACAGGGGACATTACATGGGACAGGGGACATGATAGTGGACATTACATGGGACAGGGGACATTACATGGGACATTACATGGGACATGACAGGGGACATTACATGGGACAGAGAACATTATATGGGACAAGGGACATGACAGGGGACATTACATGGGACAGGGGACATGACAGGAGACATTACATGGGACAGGGGACATTACATGGGACAGGGGACATGACAGAAGACATTACATGGGACAGGGAACATTACATAGGACAAGGGACATGACAGGGAACATTACATGGGACAAGGGACATGACAGGGGACATTACATGAGACAGGGGAAATTACATGGGACAGGGGACATGATAGTGGACATCACATGGGACATGGGACCTTACATGGGACAGGGAACATGATAGTGGACATTACATGGGGCATTACATGGGGCAGGGGACATTACATAGAACAGAGAACCTTACATGGGACAAGGGACATTACATGGGACAGAGAACATTACATGGGACAAGGGACATGACAGGGGACATTACATGGGACAAGAGAACATTACATGGGACAAGGGGCATGACAGGGGACACTACATGGGACATTACATGAGACAGGGGACATTACATGGGACATTACATGGGACAGGGGACATTACATGGGACAAGGTGCATGATGGGGAACATTATGTGGGACAAGGGACATGACAGGGGACATTACATGGGACAGGGAACATTGCATGGGACAGGGGACATGACAGGTAACATTGCATGGGACAAGGGACATGACAGGGGACATTACATGAGACAGGGGACATTACATGGGACAGGGGACATGATAGTGGACATTACATGGGACAGGGGACATTACATGGGACATTACATGCGACATGACAGGGGACATTACATGGGACAGAGAACATTATATGGGACAAGGGACATGACAGGGGACATTACATGGGACAGGGGACATTACATGGGACAGGGGACATGACAGGAGACATTACATGGGACAGGGGACATTACATGGGACAGGGGACATGACAGGAGACATTACATGGGACAGGGAACATTACATAGGACAAGGGACATGACAGGGAACATTACATGAGACAGGGGAAATTACATGGGACAGGGGACATGATAGTGGACATCACATGGGACATGGGACCTTACATGGGACAGGGAACATGATAGTGGACATTACATGGGGCATTACATGGGACAGGGGACATTACATAGGACAGAGAACCTTACATGGGACAAGGGACATTACATGGGACAGAGAACATTACATGGGACAAGGGACATGACAGGGGACATTACATGGGACAAGAGAACATTACATGGGACAAGGGACATGACAGGGGACACTACATGGGACATTACATGAGACAGGGGACATTACATGGGACATTACATGGGACAGGGGACATTACATGGGACAAGGTGCATGATGGGGAACATTATGTGGGACAAGGGACATGACAGGGGACATTACATGGGACAGGGAACATTGCATGGGACAGGGGACATGACAGGGAACATTGCATGGGACAGGGGACATGACAGGGGACTTTACATGAGACAGGGGACATTACATGTGACAGGGGACATGATAGTGGACATTACATGGGACAGAGAACATTACATGGGACAAGGGACATGACAGGGGACATTACATGGGGCAGGGGACATTACATGGGACAAGAGACATGACAGGGAACATTACATGGGACAGGGAACATTACATGGGTCAAGGGACATGGCAGGGGACATTACACGAGACAGGGGACATTACATGGGACAGGGGACATGATAGTGGACATTACATGGGACAGGGGACATTACATAGGACAAGGGAGATTACATGGGACATTACATGGGATAAGGGACATGACAGGGGACATTACATGGGACAGGGGACATTACATGGGACAGTGGACATTACATGGCACATTACATGGGGCAGAGCACATTACATGGAACAGGGCACATGACAGGGGACATTACATGGGACAGAGAACATTACATGGGACAAGGGACATGACAGGGGATATTACCTGGGACAGGGGACATTACATGGGACAGGGGACATTACATGGCACGTTACATGGGGCAGAGCACATTAGATGGGGCAGGGCACATGCCAGGGGACAAGGGACATGACAGGGGACATTACATGGGACAGAGAACATTACATGGGACAAGGGACATTACAGGGGTCATTACTTGGGACAGGGGACATTACATGGGACAGGGGATATTACATGGGACATTACATGGGGCAGAGCACATTACATGGGGCAGAGCACATTACATGGGGCAGGGCACATGACAGGGGACATTACATGGGACAGGGCACATGACAGGGGACATTACATGGGACAGGGCACATTACATGACAGGTGACATTACATGTAACATGACAGGGCCCATGACAGGGGACATTACATGGGACAGAAGACATGACAGGGGACATTACATGGGACAGGGCACATCACATGACATGGGGCAGGGCACATTACAGGACAATGAACATTACATGGGACAGGGGACATGACAGGGTACATGACAGGGGACATTACATGGGACAGGGCACATGACAGGGGACAATACATAGTGCAGAGCACATTACATGGGACAGGACACATGAGATAGGGGACATTACATGGGACAGGGGACATGATAGTGGACATTACATGGGACAGAGGACATTACATGGGACAAGGGACATGACGGGGACATTACATGGGACAGGGGACATTACGTGGGACAAGGGATGTGACAGGGGACATTACATGGGACAGGGGACATTACATGGGACAGGGCACATGACAGGGGACATTACATGGGACAGGGCACATGACAGGGGACATTACATGGGACAGGGCACATTACATGACAGGTGACATTACATGTAACATGACAGGGCCCATGACAGGGGACATTACATGGGACAGAAGACATGACAGGGGACATTACATGGGACAGGGCACATCACATGACATGGGGCAGGGCACATTACAGGACAATGAACATTACATGGGACAGGGGACATGACAGGGTACATGACAGGGGACATTACATGGGACAGGGCACATGACAGGGGACAATACATAGTGCAGAGCACATTACATGGGACAGGACACATGAGATAGGGGACATTACATGGGACAGGGGACATGATAGGGGACATTACATGGGACAGGGAACATGACAAGGGACATGACAGGGGACATTGCATGGGACAGGGGATATGACAGGGGACATTACATGAGACAGGGGACATTACATGGGACAGGGGACATGATAGTGGACTTTACATGGGACAGGGGACATTACATAGTGGGCATGCGCGAGTCACGCAGTGCTTTGTGAATGGCTGGCTGTCTTCTGGGACAAACGTTCAGATGGTCAGGTCAGAATTTGGTGTAAACAACATGAAAGCATGGATCCATCCTGCCTTGTATCAGCGGTTCAGGCCGGTGGTGGTGGTGTAATGGTGTGAGGGATATTTTCTTTGTACACTTTGGTAGTGATGGACGAACTTCCGACGGGACGTTTCGCGAACGCGAAACGCGAACGGGCACAAACGTTCGCGAAAACGACCGTTCGCCGCGGGCTCCATTGACTTCAATGGGAGGCGAATTTCGCAAACCTTTAGGTCGAATTTGCGGCCACGGGGTAATTATTAGGGGGTAGCACGTAGTCCCACCACCTGGACAATAGCATAATACATGTATGAGGTGAATTTGGGATCGATAACTACAAGCATTTTTTTTTTATTTGGGAAATTGTTCTGACAATTCAGGACTATGGAGCTAATGAAGGCAATGGAGGAGAGGGAAGGTCAGGGACCAGGGTAGGCAAACAAGAGGGTGCAGGAGATACAGAGCACTGACAGCAGCACCGTAATACAGAGCACTGACATCAGCACCGTGACATACAGCGCTGACAGCAGCTCCGTGACATACAGCGCTGACAGCAGCTCCGTGACATACAGCGCTGACAGCAGCTCCGTGACATACAGCGCTGACAGCAGCTCCGTGACATACAGCGCTGACAGCAGCTCCGTGACATACAGCGCTGACAGCAGCACCGTGACATACAGCGCTGACAGCAGCTCCGTGACATACAGCGCTGACAGCAGCTCCGTGACATACAGCGCTGACAGCAGCTCCGTGACATACAGCACTGACAGCAGCTCCGTGACATACAGCGCTGACAGCAGCTCCGTGACATACAGCGCTGACAGCAGCACCGTGACATACAGCGCTGACAGCAGCTCCGTGACATACAGCGCTGACAGCAGCTCCGTGACATACAGCGCTGACAGCAGCTCCGTGACATACAGCACTGACAGCAGCTCCGTGACATACAGCGCTGACAGCAGCTCCGTGACATACAGCGCTGACAGCAGCACCGTGACATACAGCGCTGACAGCAGCTCCGTGACATACAGCGCTGACAGCAGCTCCGTGACATACAGCGCTGACAGCAGCTCCGTGACATACAGCGCTGACAGCAGCTCCGTGACATACAGCGCTGACAGCAGCTCCGTGACATACAGCGCTGACAGCAGCTCCGTGACATACAGCGCTGACAGCAGCTCCGTGACATACAGCGCTGACAGCAGCACCGTAAGCAGCCCCAGGAGGAAGTCAGCACAGCACAGGGATGGTGTGATCCCCTCATAATAAGAACCCCCAGGAGGAAGTCAGCACAGCACAGGGATGGTGGGAGCCCCTCATAATAAGAACACCCAGGAGGAAGTCAGCACAGCACAGGGATGGTGGGAACCCCTCATAATAAGCAGCCCCAGTAGAAATATGACACCGCTCAACCTCTTCAAAGAGGAGGGTAGGGGCATATAGTACGGTGTGCTTTTTTGGGTCAGGGAAGTGAGCCAAATGAATTAAGAAGGTCTGTGTGCTTGATTCCAAAAATTGTTTATAGACATATACATGGTCTACTGATCACATGTGTTGAATTCCTCCGAGATCCATGCCTCATTCATTTTTAGAAATGTGAGGTAGTTAACACTGTGGTGAGCTAGGCGAGTACGCTTATCGGTCACAATCCCCCCTGCTGCGCTGAACGTCCTTTCGGACAGGACACTGGATGAGGGGCAAGCCAACAGTTCGATTGCAAATTGGGCAAGCTCTGGCCAGAGGTCAAGCCTGCCCACCCAGTAGTCTAGGGGTTCATCACTCCTCAGAGCGTCCACATCGGCCGTTAACCCAATGTAGTCGGACACCTGACGGTCTAGGCGTTCCCTGATGCTGGATCCGGATGACACCTGTCGATGGGTCGGCTGAAAGAATGACCTCATATCCGAAGTCACCAACACATCTTCAAACCGGCCTCTTCTTGCAGGCGCTGTTGGATTGGTACCCGCAAATCCTTCTCTGGGAGTGGGAATTGCTCCTCTGCCAGCGCACGCAAAAGCAGAATGCAGCATTTCTCGAAGCAAGGCCTGGAAGTGCTGCATTCTGACAGCCCTCTGCGACGGCGGTAACATTTCCGCCATTTTGTGTTTGTACCGGGGGTCTAAGTACGTTGCCACCCAGTACTGGTCCTTGACCCTCATGCTTTTTATACGGGGGTCCCTATTAAAACACTGGAGCATGAAGGCCCCCATTTGCACTAAAGTGGAAGCGGTGTGGTGGCCTGGCTCCTGCTCATCATCCAGGATAATGTCGTCCTCTTCATTCTCCTCTCCCCATCCTCGCACAACAGGGATCCCAGAAAGGTTTAAAGCATGCTCTTCTTGCTCCTGCTCATCCGCCCCGGCACCATCCTCCTCTGACTCCTCATCAGACTCCTGTTGTTGACTTGTCTCAGATAGAGTAGCCCCCCCTGGGAATTCATCCAGCATTGCGACTTCCTCATCTTCCCGCTCCTGCTCCTCCACAGCCTGATCAATGACACGACGCAATGCACGCTCCAGAAAGAAGGCATAAGGTACCATGTCACTGATGGCGCCATGGCTGCGACTGACCAGTTTGGTGATCTCCTCAAATGGCCGCAGAAGTCTGCATGTGTCGCGCATGAGCAGCCACTGGCGCGGTGAAAAAAAACCCAGCTCCCCAGAACCGTTTCTTTCGCAGAGTTCATACAGGTAGACGTTAACTGCACGTTTCTGCTGGAGCAGCCTATCAAGCATATAGAAGGTTGAGTTCCATCGCGTCGGGCAATCGCAAATAAGACGTCTGACCGGCAGATGGTGTCGCCGCTGAATGTCAGCAAGGCGAGCCATGGCCGTGTAAGATCTTCTGAAATGGGCCGAGATTTTCCTTGCCTGCCGCAAGATGTCCTGGACCCCAGGGTATTTGACAAGGAATCGCTGCACGACCAAGTTTAAGACGTGTGCCATGCACGGCACGTGCGTGATTTTGCCCTGTTTCAATGCGCTAAGCAGATTGGCACCGTTGTCACACACCACTTTACCAACTGTCAAATTGAGCGGTGTTAGCCACTCATCTGCCTGTGAACGCAAAGCTGAAAGGAGTGCCGGGCCAGTGTGGCTCTTTGCTTCCAGGCACAACAGACGCAGCACGGCATGGCAACGTCTCACCTGGCATGTGGAATAGGTTCTGGGGAGCTTGGGCGGTGCAGTGGAAGAGACGCTAGCAGCGGAAAAGGAGGAGGCAGCTGAGGAGGAGAGGGAGGAGGATGGAGTAGGAGGAGGAGAAGAAGAGTCAGGCCTGCATGCAATCCGTGGCGGTAAAACCAAATCTACACGGGTGCCACGGGTTACATGCTTGACGGCCGTCAGAAGGTTCACCCAGTGGGCAGTAAAACTGATATACCTTCCCTGCCCGTGTTTGCTAGACCACGTGTCTGTGGTCAGATGTATCTTGGCACCGACACTGTGTGCCAGAGATACATTCACTTGCCGCTGAACATGGCCATATAGCTCTGGGATGCCCTTCTCTGAGAAATACTTCCTTCCTGGGACCTTCCATTGTGGTGTTCCAATGGCCACAAATTTGCGAAAGGCCTCCGAGTCCACCAGTTTATATGGCAGTAGTTGGCGGGCTATGAGTTCTGACAAGCCAGCCGCCAACCGTTGGGCAAGAGGGTTATCCGGCGTCATCATTTTTTTACGCTCAAACATTAGGCCCACGGAAGCCTGCCTTTTTGCAGAAAAATGTGAGCTTGGCGTGATGGAAGGTGGAGTGGAGGACAATTGTGAGGAGAGAGGAGAAGGAGAAGTAGAAGACGAGGCTGGACGGTGAGAGCCTGCAGTGTGGCTTTGTGTGTTCCGTTGCTCCCACTGGGCTCGGTGATGGCTGCTCATGTGCCTTCTTAAGGCGGTCGTCCCTAGGTGAGTATTGGGCTTACCGCGACTAACGCGTTGACTGCAAAGATTGCAGATGGCAACGCTATTGTCAGCAGCGGACACGTTAAAAAAAGCCCACACTGCGGAGCCATGTGCCGGTGTCCTGGGAGCGCCAGATGTGACCGTACATGGTCGATGACTCGCTCCTGATACATTTGCAGTCTGCTTTGTCCCTGCTGTGCAATGTAAGTCATTGCTGCTTCTCCTCCCTATCTGCTGGTCCATATCTCCCTCTGAACTCCCCTCCTCTTCCTCTCTTGTGGGCACCCACGTGACATCACTAGACACGTCATCATCAACGTCACCTTCCCCACCGCTATAAGTAGAGTAGGCAGCAACACCGGGGACCAACCTCCTCCTTGGGCTGATCTGGGTACTGGCGTCAGACTGCTGAGTAGCGCTTGTTGCTACCTCCTCTTCCTGATCCAATACCAAGAGTGGCTGCGCATCAGAAATGTCCTCTTGATATGGATCGGAAAATAATTCCAGTGACTCAAGCGGAAGGTATGTGGTGGTGGTGGTGGTGGTCGTGTTGTTGGTGGTAGTGTCTTTGGGGGTGCACATAGCAGAGAGTGAAGAAGAGGGTGCAGATCGAGAGGATGAGGAGGGTGCAGAAGAGTAAGGCTGAGCGAGCCACTCAACCAAGTCTGGTGCATCCTTTAAAGTAATTGAACGCACCTTCTGCAACTTCCCACTTTGGCTCAAGCCTGTTGCTCCTGCCCTACCCCTACCACCCCTGCGGAAGGGCCTGCCTCTTCCTCTGCATGTCATTTTTTAAATGACCCTGTGACAAAACTCTTAGTCCCTATACCGCTGAAGGACTGCTGCAGTATAGGTGAGCGGTCAGCAGTGGTGCACGTCAACCCTATCTATTGTGGACCTATAGCGGTCCTTACAGAACAGCAGACTGTACCGCACTCAAGCCTATGTACCGTAGCACCCTATACCAAGTTACCAGTCCTTATAAGAACTTTTGTGGACCAAGCAGGTTGTGTATTAGTGTTTAGCAGACTGTACGTCAGTCCCTATACCGCTGAAGGACTGCTGCAGTATAGGGCAGCGGTCAGCAGTGGTGCACGTCAACCCTATCTATTGTGGACCTATAGCGGTCCTTACAGAACAGCAGACTGTACCGCACTCAAGCCTATGTACCGTAGCACCCTATACCAAGTTACCAGTCCTTATAAGAACTTTTGTGGACCAAGCAGGTTGTGTATTAGTGTTTAGCAGACTGTACGTCAGTCCCTATACCGCTGAAGGACTGCTGCAGTATAGGGCAGCGGTCAGCAGTGGTGCACGTCAACCCTATCTATTGTGGACCGATAGCGGTCCTTACAGAACAGCAGACTGTACCGCACTCAAGCCTATGTACCGTAGCACCCTATACCAAGTTACCAGTCCTTATAAGAACTTTTGTGGAACAAGCAGGTTGTGTGTTAGTGATTAGCAGACTGTACGTCAGTCCCTATACCAATGAAGGACTGCTGCAGTATAGGGCAGCGGTCAGCAGTAGTGCACGGCAACCCTATGTATTGTGGACCGATAGCGGTCCTTACAGAACAGCAGACTGTAACGCACTCAGGCCTATGTACCGTAGCACCCTATACCAAGTTACCAGTCCTTATAAGAACTTTTGTGGACCAAGCAGGTTGTGTGTTAGTGATTAGCAGACTGTACGTCAGTCCCTATACCAATGAAGGACTGCTGCAGTATAGGGCAGCGGTCAGCAGTAGTGCACGGCAACCCTATGTATTGTGGACCGATAGCGGTCCTTACAGAACAGCAGACTGTAACGCACTCAGGCCTATGTACCGTAGCACCCTATACCAAGTTACCAGTCCTTATAAGAACTTTTGTGGACCAAGCAGGTTGTGTGTTAGTGATTAGCAGACTGTACGTCAGTCCCTATACCAATGAAGGACTGCTGCAGTATAGGGCAGCGGTCAGCAGTAGTGCACGGCAACCCTATGTATTGTGGACCGATAGCGGTCCTTACAGAACAGCAGACTGTAACGCACTCAGGCCTATGTACCGTAGCACCCTATACCAAGTTACCAGTCCTTATAAGAACTTTTGTGGACCAAGCAGGTTGTGTGTTAGTGATTAGCAGACTGTACGTCAGTCCCTATACCAATGAAGGACTGCTGCAGTATAGGGCAGCGGTCAGCAGTAGTGCACGGCAACCCTATGTATTGTGGACCGATAGCGGTCCTTACAGAACAGCAGACTGTAACGCACTCAGGCCTATGTACCGTAGCACCCTATACCAAGTTACCAGTCCTTATAAGAACTTTTGTGGACCAAGCAGGTTGTGTGTTAGTGATTAGCAGACTGTACGTCAGTCCCTATACCAATGAAGGACTGCTGCAGTATAGGGCAGCGGTCAGCAGTAGTGCACGGCAACCCTATGTATTGTGGACCGATAGCGGTCCTTACAGAACAGCAGACTGTAACGCACTCAGGCCTATGTACCGTAGCACCCTATACCAAGTTACCAGTCCTTATAAGAACTTTTGTGGACCAAGCAGGTTGTGTGTTAGTGATTAGCAGACTGTACGTCAGTCCCTATACCAATGAAGGACTGCTGCAGTATAGGGCAGCGGTCAGCAGTAGTGCACGGCAACCCTATGTATTGTGGACCGATAGCGGTCCTTACAGAACAGCAGACTGTAACGCACTCAGGCCTATGTACCGTAGCACCCTATACCAAGTTACCAGTCCTTATAAGAACTTTTGTGGACCAAGCAGGTTGTGTGTTAGTGTTTAGCAGACTGTGCGTCAGTCCCTATACCGCTGAAGGACTGCTGCAGTATAGGGCAGCGGTCAGCAGTAGTGCACGTCAACCCTATGTATTGTGGACCGATAGCGGTCCTTACAGAACAGCAGACTGTAACGCACTCAGGCCTATGTACCGTAGCACCCTATACCAAGTTACCAGTCCTTATAAGAACTTTTGTGGACCAAGCAGGTTGTGTATTAGTGTTTAGCAGACTGTGCGTCAGTCCCTATACCGCTGAAGGACTGCTGCAGTATAGGGCAGCGGTCAGCAGTAGTGCACGGCAACCCTATCTATTGTGGACCGATAGCGGTCCTTACAGAACAGCAGACTGTACCGCACCCAAGCCTATGTACCGTAGCACCCTAGACAGACCAAGTTACCAGTCCTTATAAGAACTTTTGTGGAACAAGTGAGTTGTGAATGATTAGCAGACTGCAGCAGAAGGGCAGCAGTCAAGTATAATATTCTTTCTATATTTGGAAGAAAGAATATTATACGTGTACAAGCCTATTACCGTACCACTGATACCAGTCCTGAAAAGAACCTTTGTGGAACTAATAGTAACAGCAAGTCTTTAAAATTATCCTCACTGCCTGACACACTGCTTCCTGCCTGTCCCTATACAAATTGGCAAAAAAGAGTAGGCTGGAACGATTAGCTGGAACAGCTCTTTTGTGGACCTGATAGTAACAGCTAATGATGATGATGATGATGATGATGAAGAAAGACTAATCTGGCTGAGCTGTCCCTAAAATAGCAGCATACAGCGCTCTGTCCCTTTATCTAAACTGACAAAAGAAACTCAGGCTGCTGACCTAACACCTATACCAGTCCTGAAAAGAACTTTTGTGTACCAAATAGCTAGCGTTTTCTCTGTCCCTACTCCACACAGGATCCTTTCCCTACAGTGACAGAAGAAAGAATGTAAAATGGCCACCGGATCGGGTGTATTTATAGGTTAGGGGGAATGTCCAAGTGTCCATGAGCTGTCATGTCTCAATTGGTTGTCCTGTAACACATGATAAACGTGTCACGAAAGGTTAAAGTTCTTGTATACATTAAACACGTAAGTCCGCCGGGGCGAACGACGGAAAAAGGCGTTCGAACCCGCGGACGGCGAAAGTCGGAAATTCGCCGCGAAACGACCGCCGGGCGAACCGTTCGGCCATCACTACACTTTGGGCCACTTAGTACCAATTGAGCATGGTTTAATCACCACGGCCTACCTGAGTATTGTTGCTGACCATGTCCATCCCTTTATGATTACAGTGTACCCATCTTCTGATGGCTCCTTCCAGCAGGATAAGACACCATGTCACAAAGCTCCAATCATCTCACCACTGGACAATGAGGTCCCTGTACTCCAATGACCTCCACACTCACCACATCTCATCCCATAGAGCACCTTTGGGATGTGGTGGAATGGAAGATTGGCATCATGGATGTGCAGCCGACAAATATGCAGCAACTGCGTGATGTTATCATGTCACTATGGAGCAAAATCTCTGAGGAATGTTTCCAGCAACTTGTTAAATCTATGCCACAAAAAATAAAGGCAATAAGGGGTCCAACCAAAGGGGTACCACCAGCAAGGTCTACCTAATAAAGTGGCCGCGGAGTGTAATTTGGGTTTAGTTTGGGATGATAACTGTATGGGGTTAATAACTGCAATGACAGTATATACATTTATTTGTTTTGCATGCCTTAATTTATGTTTTTTTCTTCATATTCCTGTCAAAGAAAAACAATCTGCAGATAAAGCCAGCGGAAGCGATAAACGTGAAAATTTAGAGTGGGCGCCTTTACTTCCACCTCTACCTCCGCCAAAGAAAGGTAAAGTAACATTACATGGGACAGGGGACATGATAGTGGACATTACATGGGACATTACATGGGACAGAGAACATTACCTGGGACAAGGGACATGACAGGGGACATTACATGGGCCAAGGGACATGATAGGAGACATTACATGGGACAGGGAACATTACATGGGACAAGGGACATGATGGGGGACATTACATGGGACAGGGAACATTACATAGGACAAGGGACATGACAGGGGACATGACAGGGGACAGAGAACATTACATGGGACAAGGGGCATGACAGGGGACATTACATGGGACATTACATGAGACAGGGGACATTACATGGGACATTACATGGGAAAGGGAACATTACATGGGACAAGGGACATGATGGGGGACATTACATGGGACAGGGAACATTACATGGGACAAGGGACATGACAGGGGACATTACATGAGACAGGGGGCATTACATGGGACAGGGGACATGATAGTGGACATTACATGGGACAGGGGACATTACATGGGACATTACATGGGACATGACAGGGGACATTACATGGGACAGAGAACATTATATGGGACAAGGGACATGACAGGGGACATTACATGGGACAGGGGACATGACAGGAGACATTACATGGGACAGGGGACATTACAGGGGACAGGGGACATGACAGGAGACATTACATGGGACAGGGAACATTACATAGGACAAGGGACATGACAGGGAACATTACATGGGACAAGGGACATGACAGGGGACATTACATGAGACAGGGGACATTACATGGGACAGGGGACATGATAGTGGACATTACATGGGACATGGGACCTTACATGGGACAGGGAACATGATAGTGGACATTACATGGGGCATTACATGGGACAGGGGACATTACATGGGACAAGGGACATGATAGGAGACATTACATGGGAAAGGGAACATTACATGGGACAAGGGACATGATGGGGGACATTACATGGGACAGGGAACATTACATGGGACAAGGGACATGACAGGGGACATTACATGAGACAGGGGACATTACATGGGACAGGGGACATGATAGTGGACATTACATGGGACAGGGGACATTACATGGGACATTACATGGGACATGACAGGGGACATTACATGGGACAGAGAACATTATATGGGACAAGGGACATGACAGGGGACATTACATGGGACAGGGGACATTACATGGGACAGGGGACATGACAGGAGACATTACATGGGACAGGGAACATTACATAGGACAAGGGACATGACAGGGAACATTACATGGGACAAGGGACATGACAGGGGACATTACATGAGACAGGGGAAATTACATGGGACAGGGGACATGATAGTGGACATTACATGGGACATGGGACCTTACATGGGACAGGGAACATGATAGTGGACATTACATGGGGCATTACATGGGACAGGGGACATTACATAGGACAGAGAACCTTACATGGGACAAGGGACATTACATGGGACAGAGAACATTACATGGGACAAGGGACATGACAGGGGACATTACATGGGACAGAGAACATTACATGGGACAAGGGGCATGACAGGGGACACTACATGGGACATTACATGAGACAGGGGACATTACATGGGACATTACATGGGACAGGGGATATTACATGGGACAAGGTGCATGATGGGGAACATTATGTGGGACAAGGTGTACAAAAGGGGCTCCTGCGCTCTATGACAAAAAAATGGAAGATAGCAAAAGGAATGTTCTAGCAGGAGCAGCAAACACTCTATGAGTGAAGTCTCAATATTAAAGACAAAGAACAGGGGGGGAGGGGTGTGTTGCGCTTCCTAAATACCAACAAAACACTTACAATAAATATAAATCACATAGTATAAAAAAACTTTTAAATAATTCTTAAAGTGTTCAGTGAGCAGTGCTTAGAACTTAAAGGGTGTATTAGATTGAACAACTAATGTATAGTGTTCATATGTATTATTCCTGTGTCTTAAAATAAGCAGAAACAGTGCTTAAGACCATAAAGTGCATGAATTAAAGTTAAATAGACATCTGTGATATCAATGCAGCAAAGTAATAGAAAGAGTATATGTGATAATCTAAGTGATCAAAAACATATAAACACATAAAATCGGTGATCTAAAATGTGTAGAAAAAACAAAGGAATGTCTCAATTACATTCCTTAATAAAAAAAGTAAAATAGCAGCAAAAACGTGAATTTCAATAAAGTGTCCCATACACAGTTCAATCATGCAATTTTCCGATGTGATTTCACAGCCGCAAAAAAAAAAAAAAAAAAAAAAGTGCAATGTGCCGGGGCAACTCTCCTCCAACGGTGTTCCGTGCCAGTGCTGGTTATATTAAACAATTACCTTGCAGCTGCAAGGTATGCAGCAGAACAGCAAATATTGCAGGGAAGACTCAGGGGGGTCAGCGGGGCTGTGGATGGGAGCTTCTAACGATGCCGTTCACCCTTGTAGTTGTGGCCAGTGTAGCAATGCTCAAAACAACAAGTAAAGGAGAGCCTCCATGGTGTAGTATTTCAGTCAAATATTTTATTTAAAATAGCTAAAATTACTCACATAGAGGAACGAGTAAACGAGCACACAGCTTAACAGATCTGAACGATTTCCTTAGGTACAGACGTCACTTCCGGTCTCCTACGCGTTACGTCTCGTATGGACTTCAACTGGGATAATTGTAAAAGGGACGGAAGTGCTTTTGAGTGTACTGGGCGGACGTACGTCCGCCCACAATTAGCATAACTAAACGTACGATCAAGGAAGATGGGGAACGCACGTCCGCCCACTATTTACATAACTGGACGTACGATCAAGAAAGACGGGGAACAGTCGGAACGCCCACTATTAACATAGTTAGGGCGTGTATTAAAGGAGCGAGCCAATTACGTGGGTGTATCCGACTTTATGTTTAACACTACAGTCCGCTCGAAGTGATTCATTAGAGCGGATCCATGTAGTGTAGATAAGGAGAAAACGAACGGCCAGACATAGATTACTTAGAGAAAAACGGACTAATTATGTGGAGCCCATAATTAAAACGTGCTTTGGGAGGAACGATATATGTGCAAACATGATGTCCCTCCACATCCAATATTGGAAAACGGAACAAGTGCTCTATATTCACATATATAAATATATCAACAGCCATTTTCTCAAAGCCCTCGGATAACAATGAGGAACGGCCATTGTTTTGGTGGCAAGCCATCTTAATACTAGCACGGGGGGCAGCCTTTAATTTGATTATATAGGAAAACCTAAAACCTAATTTGATTATATAGGAAAACCTAAAGAAACAGAACAATGTTTCTTACTTTTTAAAATGCCAGAAAACATCACACCTGGCAGTAGTAAGTTTCTTACTTTTTAAGATGCCAGAAAACATCACAAATGTCAGTAGCAAGTCGTTAGTATCCGACAATCATTTTTAGACACCCAAATATGTGCATATGTACACTTAGAGATGGGGCAATTATGTATATATATATATATATATATATATATGTACATATGTAAAAAAATGCATACATATAAATAGATACAATAAAGCGATAAAGACCAGAAAAAATAATAAAACCAATAAGATCAGTTAAAAAACCAGACTTTTAAAAAAAGGCACAGTCCTATATTAAAAAATATATATCTATAGATAAAAGGATCGCGGAAATGACGTGTGTATTGACAACATAATCAGCTAGAAGTATCTATACACTAAGTCAATATCTATAGAAATTAAATTTAATATAAAACGAAGTTACGCGAATTAAAATTAAAAAATAAATAAAAGTCGAGATTTAGAAAATTAATTAAAATTCAGTGAACAGAACGGGAGGTAGAATAAAAGGCACTAAAAGTTACTGATAAAACAGTTCAAGTCGAACTCAATATTCAATCCTCTAGGGGCAAAAGTATCGAGGGTAAATATCCACTTCGACTCTATTTGGCTCAAAGTCCTTACTTTATGTCCACCCCTCCAATGTTTGACATAAGGGGTGATGCCCCAGAATTTTAAATCTTTGGGGTCTTTTTTGTGGTGAATAGCAAAGTGCTTGGAAACACTATGCTTATCATAACCCTTTTGAATGTTCTGTATATGCTCCTTGAGCCTAATCCTTAAAGGTCTCTTTGTGCGGCCAACATATTGTAGGCCACAGCTACATTCAAGAGCATATACAGCGCCTTCTGTATTACAGCATATAAAGTCTCTAATTTTGTATGCGTTACCAGTACTTGTGGACGAAAATTCGAAGACTTTTGTAGGTTTACTTGCCCTTGTGCATGCATAGCACCTCTTACATGGGTAAAACCCCTTACCCGTAAAAAACGTGTAGTTATTCGCGGGGGGGTCTGGTATATTTTTTACCAACATATCCCTTAGGGTTGGGGCACGTCTATATGTGAAATGTGGTCTTGAAGGTAAAACTTCATGTAAGTCCTTGTCATTCAATAGAATGTGCCAATGTCTTTTTATTATTTTTTCTATACTTTTATATTGGCTGTTATAGTGAAGAATTATTCTTCCTTCTTTCGATTTCTTGTTTTTACTTTTATCCAGTTCAATACTCTTTTCTTTCTCTTTGAGGAGGTTCCGGCGATCCATATTCTTAACTTCTGTTATTTTTTCCAGGATTACGTTCTTGTCATAGCCTTTATCGCAGAATCTCTGACCCATAGAGCTAGCCTGCTCCAAGAATACATCTTCTTTACTGCAATTTCTCCTCAGTCTCATAAACTGGCCTTTGGGAATGTTAAAAAGCCAGTTATGATGGTGGCAACTTGTGACCGGGAGATAACTGTTTTTGTCGACGCTTTTGAAGTGCGTTTTGGTCTGCAGTTTGCCATCTTCTTGTATAATTGTCAGGTCCAGGAACGTTATTTCTTTTTCGTCTGTGTTCCACGTCAACGTTATATTTAAATCGTTGAGGTTCAGCCTCTGTTGAAATTCGTTCAGACTAGCGCTACTTCCTTTCCACAACACTATTATGTCGTCGATGTATCGTCTGTACATTATCAGTTCACACGGTGTGTCTGAGAAAACTGCGTTTTCCTCCCATTTCGCCATAAACAACCCGGCGACACTGGGGGCAAACTTTGCGCCCATTGCGACGCCTGTCGCTTGGTGGTAAAACTTTCGATCGAACCAGAAATAGTTATTCTTTAAACAAAAGTCAAGGCATTTGACTATAAACTTTCTTTGAAAGCAGGCAAGTTGGGAATGTCTTCTTAGGCCCCATTTCACACCTTCACAAGCCTCGTGGTGGGGGATTATGGTATAAAGCGAGGTCACATCTGCCGTCGCTAAAATAAACGGGCCGTCATTCGAAAAATTCTTCCAAGATTTGTAAAACATGTTTTGTATCTTGAAGATATGCTTTCGTCCTTTTGACTACTGGTTGCAGAAAGTTGTCTATATACGATCCTATTCTTGAGGTAAGTGAGTCTATGCCATTTACTATTGGTCGAGGAGGGGGGTTAATTTTATCCTTATGAATTTTCGGCAAATAATATATAATTGGTGTCCTTACTGATTCTGGTATAAGGTACTGAGCCTCTTTTTTGTTCAGAATCGACTTTTTTAAACCCAAATGCACCACCAATTCGAGCTCTTTTCTTCCTCTGAAAACAGGATTCTTTGGTAACGGTGTATAGGTTTTAGGGTCATTTAGTAATTTTGCCATATTTTCATTATATTGGGTTTTTAGTAGTATCACGATTCCTCCTCCTTTATCAGCCGGGCGGATCACTATATCTTTCCGCTCACTTAGCCGCTTCATTCCGCATTTCATGTAATTTGGTTCTTTCTGTTTCTTAATCTCTAGGACCTTTAGATCTTCGACAACAATCTTTTTAAAAACTTCAACAAATTTGTTATTATTAATTTGTGGGTTAAAAACCGACTTATTTCTTAAAGTGCTGTGTGCAACTTCATTGGGTGGGGGGGCCTGAGTTTTTATGGGGTTATTAATCAGATATTTCTTTATATTGAGTCCTCTAATGTACTTCTGGATATTTACGTAGGTCTGAAACTTGTCCAAGTTCTTTTTGGGGGCAAATTTAAGACCCTTATCCAGTACAGCGATTTCTTCTGTTGTTAGGGGGACACCGCTTAGGTTGAACACCCCTTCGCCTTTTATTCTCTTTTTCGCTTGTTCTCGCGCTCCCGCTCTTCTGCCTCTCTTCTTTTTGGACTTACTTCTCTTTCCTCTTGTATATCTCTCGCCCTTGGGGGATGAGGATCCAGACCTCTCCCTAAAAAAGCCCTCTTCTCGTATGAGTCAGGGTAATAGGTCTGGTAGTAATTATCTTCTCTTTCATCATCTCTATAATCTCTGAGTGGTGCGTAGTGGTTATACGTGGGGACGGAGTGTTGGTCATATGGTCGCTGGTACGCCTGTGGCGGTCCCCAATCATCTCTTTCTCTACGGTTGTAGTCGTAGTAAGGTGCAGGATTTCTACTGTATGGAGGGTGATACGGGCCTCGAGGTTGTTCATAAGGGGGGTGTTGCCAATTGTCAGCATGATTGGACCTCTTATTATTGGCTTTTTTCCAATGAGGTTTCTTCCACCCCTTTTTAGGAGTATAGGGGTTATGTGACGGTCTCCTTTCTGGCTGTTGGGGTGTCGATTGTTTGGGAAAATTCTGCCCATCATTGGATTTATTTAACTTTGAGGGATCATTCATCTTATTTTTAGTCTGCCCATTCGTTGAGGGTAACTTGTATGATACAGAAGCAGAATTGACTGGAGGTGCACCTGCCTCAAGTCTAATAGGTCTTTCAGGTGTAGAGTATGTGGAAATGGGATCTAAACGTCCCAATTGACTCTGCCATCTGAAGACCTGGTCATTTTTAAAATCTCCCATATCTCTGGTATATTTTTTGCTCTTTCTAGTTTGGACTTCCTTGTCTTTCTTAGTCAGATCTTTATTCAGCTGTGTAGTTAGAGTGAGAAATTCCGTAGAGTCTTTAAATAGCTCCAGATCACTCTTAATTTGCTCAATATTTTGTTCTACAATTTTAATTTTTCTCTGTTTTCTTTTTAGTAGAAATTGCAGTAGTTCTAACCCTTTCTCGTTAAAAAACCTGAACCACTCATCTACTGAGTCCTGGTCCATCAACCCATCATTTGGTGGGATGTCCCACCTGAGACGTCTAGGAACGAAACCATCTTTTAGATACTGCTCGAAGGTGGTAGTATCCCACCATAAGCTCACTCTTTTTTCCATATTGTACCTAAGTTTTTTTGCAAGATGCTCTATGTTGTTATTTTTATTTTTAGTTTCTATATTGGTAGCGTTGAACACTTCTTCCAAGTTAATTGTTCTCTTCTCTAAAAAAGAGAAGACCTCCATATTTGCAGCTGGAGTAAAGGATATTTAAAAGCTCAATGTGTACAAAAGGGGCTCCTGCGCTCTATGACAAAAAAATGGAAGATAGCAAAAGGAATGTTCTAGCAGGAGCAGCAAACACTCTATGAGTGAAGTCTCAATATTAAAGACAAAGAACAGGGGGGGAGGGGTGTGTTGCGCTTCCTAAATACCAACAAAACACTTACAATAAATATAAATCACATAGTATAAAAAAACTTTTAAATAATTCTTAAAGTGTTCAGTGAGCAGTGCTTAGAACTTAAAGGGTGTATTAGATTGAACAACTAATGTATAGTGTTCATATGTATTATTCCTGTGTCTTAAAATAAGCAGAAACAGTGCTTAAGACCATAAAGTGCATGAATTAAAGTTAAATAGACATCTGTGATATCAATGCAGCAAAGTAATAGAAAGAGTATATGTGATAATCTAAGTGATCAAAAACATATAAACACATAAAATCGGTGATCTAAAATGTGTAGAAAAAACAAAGGAATGTCTCAATTACATTCCTTAATAAAAAAAGTAAAATAGCAGCAAAAACGTGAATTTCAATAAAGTGTCCCATACACAGTTCAATCATGCAATTTTCCGATGTGATTTCACAGCCGCAAAAAAAAAAAAAAAAAAAAAAGTGCAATGTGCCGGGGCAACTCTCCTCCAACGGTGTTCCGTGCCAGTGCTGGTTATATTAAACAATTACCTTGCAGCTGCAAGGTATGCAGCAGAACAGCAAATATTGCAGGGAAGACTCAGGGGGGTCAGCGGGGCTGTGGATGGGAGCTTCTAACGATGCCGTTCACCCTTGTAGTTGTGGCCAGTGTAGCAATGCTCAAAACAACAAGTAAAGGAGAGCCTCCATGGTGTAGTATTTCAGTCAAATATTTTATTTAAAATAGCTAAAATTACTCACATAGAGGAACGAGTAAACGAGCACACAGCTTAACAGATCTGAACGATTTCCTTAGGTACAGACGTCACTTCCGGTCTCCTACGCGTTACGTCTCGTATGGACTTCAACTGGGATAATTGTAAAAGGGACGGAAGTGCTTTTGAGTGTACTGGGCGGACGTACGTCCGCCCACAATTAGCATAACTAAACGTACGATCAAGGAAGATGGGGAACGCACGTCCGCCCACTATTTACATAACTGGACGTACGATCAAGAAAGACGGGGAACAGTCGGAACGCCCACTATTAACATAGTTAGGGCGTGTATTAAAGGAGCGAGCCAATTACGTGGGTGTATCCGACTTTATGTTTAACACTACAGTCCGCTCGAAGTGATTCATTAGAGCGGATCCATGTAGTGTAGATAAGGAGAAAACGAACGGCCAGACATAGATTACTTAGAGAAAAACGGACGAATTATGTGGAGCCCATAATTAAAACGTGCTTTGGGAGGAACGATATATGTGCAAACACGATGTCCCTCCACATCCAATATTGGAAAACGGAACAAGTGCTCTATATTCACATATATAAATATATCAACAGCCATTTTCTCAAAGCCTTCGGATAACAATGAGGAACGGCCATTGTTTTGGTGGCAAGCCATCTTAATACTAGCACGGGGGGCAGCCTTTAATTTGATTATATAGGAAAACCTAAAACCTAATTTGATTATATAGGAAAACCTAAAGAAACAGAACAATGTTTCTTACTTTTTAAAATGCCAGAAAACATCACACCTGGCAGTAGTAAGTTTCTTACTTTTTAAGATGCCAGAAAACATCACAAATGTCAGTAGCAAGTCGTTAGTATCCGACAATCATTTTTAGACACCCAAATATGTGCATATGTACACTTAGAGATGGGGCAATTATGTATATATATATATATATATGTACATATGTAAAAAAATGCATACATATAAATATATAAATAGATACAATAAAGCGATAAAGACCAGAAAAAATAATAAAACCAATAAGATCAGTTAAAAAACCAGACTTTTAAAAAAAGGCACAGTCCTATATTAAAAAATATATATCTATAGATAAAAGGATCGCGGAAATGACGTGTGTATTGACAACATAATCAGCTAGAAGTATCTATACACTAAGTCAATATCTATAGAAATTAAATTTAATATAAAACGAAGTTACGCGAATTAAAATTAAAAAATAAATAAAAGTCGAGATTTAGAAAATTAATTAAAATTCAGTGAACAGAACGGGAGGTAGAATAAAAGGCACTAAAAGTTACTGATAAAACAGTTCAAGTCGAACTCAATATTCAATCCTCTAGGGGCAAAAGTATCGAGGGTAAATATCCACTTCGACTCTATTTGGCTCAAAGTCCTTACTTTATGTCCACCCCTCCAATGTTTGACATAAGGGGTGATGCCCCAGAATTTTAAATCTTTGGGGTCTTTTTTGTGGTGAATAGCAAAGTGCTTGGAAACACTATGCTTATCATAACCCTTTTGAATGTTCTGTATATGCTCCTTGAGCCTAATCCTTAAAGGTCTATTGTAGGCCGCAGCTACATTCAAGAGCATATACAGCGCCTTCTGTATTACAGCATATAAAGTCTCTAATTTTGTATGCGTTACCAGTACTTGTGGACGAAAATTCGAAGACTTTTGTAGGTTTACTTGCCCTTGTGCATGCATAGCACCTCTTACATGGGTAAAACCCCTTACCCGTAAAAAACATGTAGTTATTCGCGGGGGGGTCTGGTATATTTTTTACCAACATATCCCTTAGGGTTGGGGCACGTCTATATGTGAAATGTGGTCTTGAAGGTAAAACTTCATGTAAGTCCTTGTCAATCAATAGAATGTGCCAATGTCTTTTTATTATTTTTTCTATACTTTTATATTGGCTGTTATAGTCAAGAATTATTCTTCCTTCTTTCGATTTCTTGTTTTTACTTTTATCCAGTTCAATACTCTTTTCTTTCTCTTTGAGGAGGTTCCGGCGATCCATATTCTTAACTTCTGTTATTTTTTCCAGGATTACGTTCTTGTCATAGCCTTTATCGCAGAATCTCTGACCCATAGAGCTAGCCTGCTCCAAGAATACATCTTCTTTACTGCAATTTCTCCTCAGTCTCATAAACTGGCCTTTGGGAATGTTAAAAAGCCAGTTATGATGGTGGCAACTTGTGACCGGGAGATAACTGTTTTTGTCGACGCTTTTGAAGTGCGTTTTGGTCTGCAGTTTGCCATCTTCTTGTATAATTGTCAGGTCCAGGAACGTTATTTCTTTTTCGTCTGTGTTCCACGTCAACGTTATATTTAAATCGTTGAGGTTCAGCCTCTGTTGAAATTCGTTCAGACTAGCGCTACTTCCTTTCCACAACACTATTATGTCGTCGATGTATCGTCTGTACATTATCAGTTCACACGGTGTGTCAGAGAAAACTGCGTTTTCCTCCCATTTCGCCATAAACAACCCGGCGACACTGGGGGCAAACTTTGCGCCCATTGCGACGCCTGTCGCTTGGTGGTAAAACTTTCGATCGAACCAGAAATAGTTATTCTTTAAACAAAAGTCAAGGCATTTGACTATAAACTTTCTTTGAAAGCAGGCAAGTTGGGAATGTCTTCTTAGGCCCCATTTCACACCTTCACAAGCCTCGTGGTGGGGGATTATGGTATAAAGCGAGGTCACATCTGCCGTCGCTAAAATAAACGGGCCGTCATTCGAAAATTCTTCCAAGATTTGTAAAACATGTTTTGTATCTTGAAGATATGCTTTCGTCCTTTTGACTACTGGTTGCAGAAAGTTGTCTATATACGATCCTATTCTTGAGGTAAGTGGGTCTATGCCATTTACTATTGGTCGAGGAGGGGGGTTAATTTTATCCTTATGAATTTTCGGCAAATAATATATAATTCGTGTCCTTACTGATTCTGGTATAAGGTACTGAGCCTCTTTTTTGTTCAGAATCGACTTTTTTAAACCCAAATGCACCACCAATTCGAGCTCTTTTCTTCATCTGAAAACAGGATTCTTTGGTAACGGTGTATAGGTTTTAGGGTCATTTAGTAATTTTGCCATATTTTCATTATATTGGGTTTTGGTGGTACATTTGGGTTTAAAAAAGTCGATTCTGAACAAAAAAGAGGCTCAGTACCTTATACCAGAATCAGTAAGGACACGAATTATATATTATTTGCCGAAAATTCATAAGGATAAAATTAACCCCCCTCCTCGACCAATAGTAAATGGCATAGACTCACTTACCTCAAGAATAGGATCGTATATAGACAACTTTCTGCAACCAGTAGTCAAAAGGACGAAAGCATATCTTCAAGATACAAAACATGTTTTACAAATCTTGGAAGAATTTTCGAATGACGGCCCGTTTATTTTAGCGACGGCAGATGTGACCTCGCTTTATACCATAATCCCCCACCACGAGGCTTGTGAAGGTGTGAAATGGGGCCTAAGAAGACATTCCCAACTTGCCTGCTTTCAAAGAAAGTTTATAGTCAAATGCCTTGACTTTTGTTTAAAGAATAACTATTTCTGGTTCGATCGAAAGTTTTACCACCAAGCGACAGGCGTCGCAATGGGCGCAAAGTTTGCCCCCAGTGTCGCCGGGTTGTTTATGGCGAAATGGGAGGAAAACGCAGTTTTCTCTGACACACCGTGTGAACTGATAATGTACAGACGATACATCGACGACATAATAGTGTTGTGGAAAGGAAGTAGCGCTAGTCTGAACGAATTTCAACAGAGGCTGAACCTCAACGATTTAAATATAACGTTGACGTGGAACACAGACGAAAAAGAAATAACGTTCCTGGACCTGACAATTATACAAGAAGATGGCAAACTGCAGACCAAAACGCACTTCAAAAGCGTCGACAAAAACAGTTATCTCCCGGTCACAAGTTGCCACCATCATAACTGGCTTTTTAACATTCCCAAAGGCCAGTTTATGAGACTGAGGAGAAATTGCAGTAAAGAAGATGTATTCTTGGAGCAGGCTAGCTCTATGGGTCAGAGATTCTGCGATAAAGGCTATGACAAGAACGTAATCCTGGAAAAAATAACAGAAGTTAAGAATATGGATCGCCGGAACCTCCTCAAAGAGAAAGAAAAGAGTATTGAACTGGATAAAAGTAAAAACAAGAAATCGAAAGAAGGAAGAATAATTCTTCACTATAACAGCCAATATAAAAGTATAGAAAAAATAATAAAAAGACATTGGCACATTCTATTGAATGACAAGGACTTACATGAAGTTTTACCTTCAAGACCACATTTCACATATAGACGTGCCCCAACCCTAAGGGATATGTTGGTAAAAAATATACCAGACCCCCCGCGAACAACTACACGTTTTTTACGAGTAAGGGGTTTTACCCATGTAAGAGGTGCTATGCATGCACAAGGGCAAGTAAACCTACAAAAGTCTTCGAATTTTCGTCCACAAGTACTGGTAACGCATACAAAATTAGAGACTTTATATGCTGTAATACAGAAGGCGCTGTATATGCTCTTGAATGTAGCTGTGGCCTACAATATGTTGGCCGCACAAAGAGACCTTTAAGGATTAGGCTCAAGGAGCATATACAGAACATTCAAAAGGGTTATGATAAGCATAGTGTTTCCAAGCACTTTGCTATTCACCACAAAAAAGACCCCAAAGATTTAAAATTCTGGGGCATCACTCCTTATGTCAAACATTGGAGGGGTGGACATAAAGTAAGGACTTTGAGCCAAATAGAGTCGAAGTGGATATTTACCCTCGATACTTTTGCCCCTAGAGGATTGAATATTGAGTTCGACTTGAACTGTTTTATCAGTAACTTTTAGTGCCTTTTATTCTACCTCCCGTTCTGTTCACTGAATTTTAATTAATTTTCTAAATCTCGACTTTTATTTATTTTTTAATTTTAATTCGCGTAACTTCGTTTTATATTAAATTTAATTTCTATAGATATTGACTTAGTGTATAGATACTTCTAGCTGATTATGTTGTCAATACACACGTCATTTCTGCGATCCTTTTATCTATAGATATATATTTTTTAATATAGGACTGTGCCTTTTTTTAAAAGTCTGGTTTTTTAACTGATCTTATTGGTTTTATTATTTTTTCTGGTCTTTATCGCTTTATTGTATCTATTTATATGTATGCATTTTTTTACATATGTACATATATATATATATATATATATATATACATAATTGCCCCATCTCTAAGTGTACATATGCACATATTTGGGTGTCTAAAAATGATTGTCGGATACTAACGACTTGCTACTGACATTTGTGATGTTTTCTGGCATCTTAAAAAGTAAGAAACTTACTACTGCCAGGTGTGATGTTTTCTGGCATTTTAAAAAGTAAGAAACATTGTTCTGTTTCTTTAGGTTTTCCTATATAATCAAATTAGGTTTTAGGTTTTCCTATATAATCAAATTAAAGGCTGCCCCCCGTGCTAGTATTAAGATGGCTTGCCACCAAAACAATGGCCGTTCCTCATTGTTATCCGAGGGCTTTGAGAAAATGGCTGTTGATATATTTATATATGTGAATATAGAGCACTTGTTCCGTTTTCCAATATTGGATGTGGAGGGACATCATGTTTGCACATATATCGTTCCTCCCAAAGCACGTTTTAATTATGGGCTCCACATAATTAGTCCGTTTTTCTCTAAGTAATCTATGTCTGGCCGTTCGTTTTCTCCTTATCTACACTACATGGATCCGCTCTAATGAATCACTTCGAGCGGACTGTAGTGTTAAACATAAAGTCGGATACACCCACGTAATTGGCTCGCTCCTTTAATACACGCCCTAACTATGTTAATAGTGGGCGTTCCGACTGTTCCCCGTCTTTCTTGATCGTACGTCCAGTTATGTAAATAGTGGGCGGACGTGCGTTCCCCATCTTCCTTGATCGTACGTTTAGTTATGCTAATTGTGGGCGGACGTACGTCCGCCCAGTACACTCAAAAGCACTTCCGTCCCTTTTACAATTATCCCAGTTGAAGTCCATACGAGACGTAACGCGTAGGAGACCGGAAGTGACGTCTGTACCTAAGGAAATCGTTCAGATCTGTTAAGCTGTGTGCTCGTTTACTCGTTCCTCTATGTGAGTAATTTTAGCTATTTTAAATAAAATATTTGACTGAAATACTACACCATGGAGGCTCTCCTTTACTTGTTGTTTTGAGCATTGCTACACTGGCCACAACTACAAGGGTGAACGGCATCGTTAGAAGCTCCCATCCACAGCCCCGCTGACCCCCCTGAGTCTTCCCTGCAATATTTGCTGTTCTGCTGCATACCTTGCAGCTGCAAGGTAATTGTTTAATATAACCAGCACTGGCACGGAACACCGTTGGAGGAGAGTTGCCCCGGCACATTGCACTTTTTTTTTTTTTTTTTTTTGCGGCTGTGAAATCACATCGGAAAATTGCATGATTGAACTGTGTATGGGACACTTTATTGAAATTCACGTTTTTGCTGCTATTTTACTTTTTTTATTAAGGAATGTAATTGAGACATTCCTTTGTTTTTTCTACACATTTTAGATCACCGATTTTATGTGTTTATATGTTTTTGATCACTTAGATTATCACATATACTCTTTCTATTACTTTGCTGCATTGATATCACAGATGTCTATTTAACTTTAATTCATGCACTTTATGGTCTTAAGCACTGTTTCTGCTTATTTTAAGACACAGGAATAATACATATGAACACTATACATTAGTTGTTCAATCTAATACACCCTTTAAGTTCTAAGCACTGCTCACTGAACACTTTAAGAATTATTTAAAAGTTTTTTTATACTATGTGATTTATATTTATTGTAAGTGTTTTGTTGGTATGTGGGACAAGGGACATGACAGGGGACATTACATGGGACAGGGAACATTGCATGGGACAGGGGACATGACAGGGAACATTGCATGGGACAGGGGACATGACAGGGGACTTTACATGAGACAGGGGACATTACATGTGACAGGGGACATGATAGTGGACATTACATGGGACAGAGAACATTACATGGGACAAGGGACATGACAGGGGACATTACATGGGACAGGGGACATTACATGGGACAAGAGACGTGATAGGGAACATTACATGGGACAGGGAACATTACATGGGTCAAGGGACATGACAGGGGACATTACAGGAGACAGGGGACATTACATGGGACAAGGGACATGATAGTGGACATTACATGGGACAGGGGACATTACATAGGACAAGGGACATTACATGGGACATTACATGTGATAAGGGACATGACAGGGGACATTACATGGGACAAGGGACATTACATGGGACAGGGGACATTACATGGCACATTACATGGGGCAGAGCACATTAGATGGGGCAGGGCACATGCCAGGGGACAAGGGACATGACAGGGGACATTACATGGGACAGAGAACATTACATGGGACAAGGGACATTACAGGGGTCATTACTTGGGACAGGGGACATTACATGGGACAGGGGATATTACATGGGACATTACATGGGGCAGAGCACATTACATGGGGCAGGGCACATGACAGGGGACATTACATGGGACAGGGCACATGACAGGGGACATTACATGGGACAAGGGACATGACAGGGGACATTACATGGGACAGGGGACATGATAGTGGACATTACATGGGATAGAGGACATTACATGGGACAGGGGACAGGATAGTGGACATTACATGGGACATTACATGTGACAGGGGACATTACATGGGCCAGAGAACATTACATGGGACAAGGGGCATGAGAGGGAACATTACATGGGACATTACATGAGACAGGGGACATTACATGGGACATTACATGGGGCAGGGGCCATTACATGGGACAAGGGACATGATAGGAGACATTACATGGGACAGGGAACATTACATAGGACAAGGGAAATGATAGGGGACATTACATGGGACAGGGAACATGACAAGGGACATGACAGGGGACATTGCATGGGACAGGGGACATGACAGGGGACATTACATGAGACAGGGGACATTACATGGGACAGGGGACATGATAGTGGACATTACATGGGACAGAGAACATTACGTGGGACAAGGGACATGACAGGGGACATTACATGGGACAGGGGACATTACATGGGACAAGAGACGTGACAGGGAACATTACATGGGACAGGGAACATTACATGGACAAGGTACATTACATGGGACAGGGGACATGACAGGGCACATGACAGGGGACATTACATGGAACAGGGTACATGACAGGGGACATTACATGGGACAGGGCACATGACAGGGGACATTACATGGGACAGGGCACATTACATGGGACAGGGCACATTACATGGAACATGGGACATGACAGTGCACATGACAGGGGACATGACAGCGCAGGGGACATTACATGGGGCAGGGCACATTACATAACAGGGGACATGATAGTGGACATTACATGGGACAGGGGACATTACATGGGACATTACATGGGACAAGGGACATGACGGGGGACATTACATGGGACAGAGAACATTACATGGGACAGAGAACATTACATGGGACAAGGGACATGACAGGGGACATTACATGAGACAGGGGACATTACATGGGACAAGAAACATGACAGGAGACATTACATGGGACAGAGAAAATTACATGGGACAAGGGGCATGACAGGGGACATTACATGGGACAAGAGACATGACAGGGGACATTACATGGGACAGGGGACATGATAGTGGACATTACACGGGATAGAGGACATTACGTGGGACAGGGGACAGGATAGTGGACATTACATGGGACATTACATGGGACAGGGGACATTGCATGGGCCAGAGAACATTACATGGGACAAGGGGCATGACAGGGAACATTACATGGGACATTACATGAGACAGGGGACATTACATGGGACATTACATGGGACAAGGGACATGATAGGGGACATTACATGGGACAGGGAACATGACAAGGGACATGACAGGGGACATTGCATGGGACAGGGGACATGACAGGGGACATCACATGAGACAGGGGACATTACATGGGGCAGGGGACATGATAGTGGACATTACATGGGACAGGGAACATGACAAGGGACATGACAGGGGACATTGCATGGGACAGGGGACATGACAGGGGACATCACATGAGACAGGGGACATTACATGGGGCAGGGGACATGATAGTGGACATTACATGGGACAGGGGACATTACATAGGACAAGGGACATGACAGGGGACATTACATGGGACAGAGAACATTACATGGGACAAGGGACATGACAGGGGACATTACATAGGACAGGGGACATTACATGGGACAAGGGACGTGACAGGGAACATTACATGGGACAAGGGACATGACAGGTGACATTACATGGGACAGGGAACATTACATGGGACAAGGGACATGACAGGGGACATTACATGGGACAGGGGACATTACATGGGACAAGGGACGTGACAGGAGACATTACATGGGACAGGGAACATTACATGGGACAAGGGACATGACAGGGGACATTACATGGGACAAGGGACATGACAGGGGACATTACATGGGACAGGGGACATGCTAATGGACATTACATGGGACAGAGGACATTACATGGGACAGGGGACATGATAGTGGACATTACATGGGACATTACATGGGACAGGGGACATTATATGGGCCAGAGAACATTACATGGGACAAGGGGCATGACAGGGAACATTACTAGTGATGGACGAACTTCCGACGGGACGTTTCGCGAACGCGGACCGCGAACGCGGCCGATAGTTCGCGAAACGGAAAGTTCGCGGCGGGCCCCATTGACTTCAATGGGAGGCGAACTTCGCAAACCTTTAGGTCGAATTTGCTGCCACAAAATAATTATTAGCTGGGCAAACATAGTCCCACCACATGGCCAATGACATAACACATGTATGAGGTGAATCTGGGATCGACAACTACAAGCATTCTTTTTTTATATGGGAAATTGTTGTGACAATTCAGGACTGTGGAGCGCATGAAGGCAATGGAGGAGAGGGAAGGTCAGGGACCAGGGTAGGCAAAGAAGAGGGTGCAGGAGATGATCACCAGCAGCGTGACATACAGCAATGACACCTGCACCGTGATAGAGTCATCTGACAACAGCACCGTGATACAGAGCACAGACATCAGAAGCGTGACATTAAGCACTGACATCAACACCGTGATATACAGCACTGACAGCAGCACCGTGACATACAGCACTGACAGCAGCAGCGTGATAGAGTCATCTGACAACAGCACCGTGATACAGAGCACTGACATCAGAAGCGTGACATTAAGCACTGACATCAGCACCGTGATATACAGCACTGACAGCAGCACCGTGATAGAGAGCACTGACATCAGAAGCGTGACATTAAGCACTGACATCAGCACCGTGATATACAGCACTGAGAGCAGCACTGTGATAGACAGCACTGACATCAGAAGCGTGACATTAAGCACTGACATCAGCACCGTGATATACAGCACTGACAGCAGCACCGTGATAGAGAGCACTGACATCAGAAGCGTGACATTAAGCACTGACATCAGCACTGTGATATACAGCACTGACAGCAGCACCGTGATAGAGAGCACTGACATCAGAAGCGTGACATTAAGCACTGACATCAGCACCGTGATATACAGCACTGACAACAGCACTGTTATAGACAGCACTGACATCAGAAGCGTGACATTAAGCACTGACATCAGCACCGTGATATACAGCACTGACAGCAGCACCGTGATAGACAGCACTGACATCAGAAGCATGACATTAAGCACTGACATCAGCACCGTGATATACAGCACTGACAGCAGCACCGTGATAGAGAGCACTGACATCAGAAGCGTGACATTAAGCACTGACATCAGCACCGTGATATACAGCACTGACAGCAGCAGCGTGACATTAAGCACTCACACCAGCACAGTGATATACAGCACTGACAGCAGCACCGTAAGCAGCCCCAGGAGGAAGTCAGCACAGCACAGGGATGGTGGGAGCCCCTCATAATATGCACAGCAGAGGTACAGCCCCAGGAGTAAGTCAGCATAGTACAGGGATGGTGGGAGCCCCTCATAATAAGCAGCGCCAGGAGGAAGTCAGCACAGCACAGGGATGGTGGGAGCCCCTCATAATATGCACAGCAGAGGTACAGCGCCAGGAGTAAGTCAGCATAGCACAGGGATGGTGGGAGCCCCTCATAATAAGCAGCTCCAGGAGGAAGTCAGCACAGCACAGGGATGGTGGGAGCCCCTCATAATAAGCAGCCCCAGTAGAAATATGACACCGCTCAACCTCTTCAAACAGGAGGGTACGGGCATATAGTACGGTGTGCTTTTTTTGGACAAGGAAGTGAGCCAAATGAAGAAAGAAGGTCTGTGTGCTTGATTAAAAAAAATCGTTTATAGACATATACATGGTCTACTGGTCACATGTGTTGAATTCCTCCGAGATCCATGCCTCATTCATTTTTAGAAATGTGAGGTAGTTAACACTGTCGTGAGCTAGGCGAGTACGCTTATCGGTCACGATCCCCCCTGCTGCGCTGAACGTCCTTTCGGACAGGACACTGGATGAGGGGCAAGCCAACAGTGCGATTGCAAATTGGGCAAGCTCTGGCCAGAGGTCAAGCCTGCCCACCCAGTAGTCCAGGGGTTCATCACTCCTCAGAGCGTCCACATCGGCCGTTAACCCGATGTAGTCGGACACCTGACGGTCTAGGCGTTCCCTGATGCTGGATCCGGATGACACCTGTCGATGGGTCAGCTGAAAGAATGACCTCATATCCGAAGTCACCAACACATCTTCAAACCGGCCTCTTCTTGCAGGCGCTGTTGGATTGGTACCCGCAACTCCTTCTCTGGGAGTGGGAATTGCTCCTCTGCCAGCGCACGCAAAAGCAGAATGCAGCATTTCTCGAAGCAAGGCCTGGAAGTGCTGCATTCTGACAGCCCTCTGCGATGGCGGTAACATTTCCGCCATTTTGTGTTTGTACCGGGGGTCTTAGTACGTTGCCACCCAGTACTGGTCCTTGACCCTTATGCTTTTTATACGGGGGTCCCTATTAAAACACTGGAGCATGAAGGCCCCCATTTGCACTAAAGTGGAAGCGGTGTGGTGGCCTGGCTCCTGCTCATCATCCAGGATAATGTCATCCTCTTCATTCTCCTCTCCCCATCCACGCACAACAGGGATCCCAGAAAGGTTTAAAGCATGCTCTTCTTGCTCCTCCTCATCCGCCCCGGCACCATCCTCCTCTGACTCCTCATCAGACTCCTGTTGTTAACTTGTCTCAGATAGAGTAGCCCCCACTGGGAATTCATCCAGCATTGAGACTTCCTCATCCTCCCGCTCCTGCTCCTCCACAGCTTGATCAATGACACGACGCAATGCACGCTCCATAAAGAAGGCATAAGGTACCATGTCACTGATGGCGCCATGGCTGCGACTGACCAGTTTGGTGATCTCCTCAAATGGCCGCAGAAGTCTGCATGCGTCGCGCATGAGCAGCCACTGGCGCAGTGAAAAAAACCCCAGCTCCCCAGAACCGTTTCTTTCGCAGAGTTCATACAGGTAGACGTTAACTGCACGTTTCTGCTGGAGCAGCCTATCAAGCATATAGAAGGTTGAGTTCCATCACGTCGGGCAATCGCAAATGAGACGTCTGACCGGCAGATGGTGTCGCCGCTGAATGTCAGCAAGGCGAGCCATGGCCGTGTAAGATCTTCTGAAATGGGCCGAGATTTTCCTTGCCTGCCGCAAGATGTCCTGGACCCCAGGGTATTTGACAAGGAATCGCTGCACGACCAAGTTTAAGACGTGTGCCATGCATGGCACGTGCGTGATTTTGCCCTGTTTCAATGCGCTAAGCAGATTGGCACCGTTGTCACACACCACTTTACCAACTGTCAAATTGAGCGGTGTTAGCCACTGATCTGCCTGTGAACGCAAAGCTGAAAGGAGTGCCGGGCCAGTGTGGCTCTTGGCTTCCAGGCACAACAGACGCAGCACGGCATGGCAACGTCTCACCTGGCATGTGGAATAGGTTCTGGGGAGCTTGGGCGGTGCAGCGGAAGAGACGCTAGCAGCGGAAAAGGAGGGGGCAGCTGAGGAGGAGAGGGAGGAGGATGGAGTAGGAGGAGGAGGAGAAGAAAAGTCAGGCCTGCATGCAATCCGTGGCGGTAAAACCAAATCTACGCGGGTGCCACGGGTTACATGCTTGACGGCCGTCAGAAGGTTCACCCAGTGGGCAGTAAAAGTGATATACCTTCCCTGCCCGTGTTTGCTAGACCACGTGTCTGTGGTCAGATGTATCTTGGCACCGACACTGTGTGCCAGAGATACATTCACTTGCCGCTGAACATGGCCATATAGCTCTGGGATGCCCTTCTCTGAGAAATACTTCCTTCCTGGGACCTTCCATTGTGGAGTTCCAATGGCCACAAATTTGCGAAAGGCCTCCGAGTCCACCAGTTTATATGGCAGTAGTTGGCGGGCTATGAGTTCTGACAAGCCAGCCGTCAATCGTTGGGCAAGAGGGTTATCCGGCGTCATCATTTTTTTACGCTCGAACATTAGGCCCACGGAAGCCTGCCTTTTAGCAGAAAAACGTGAGCTTGGCGTGATGGAAGGTGGAGTGGAGGACAATTGTGAGGAGAGAGGAGAAGAAGAAGTAGAAGACGAGGCTGGACGGTGAGAGCCTGCAGTGTGGCTTTGTGTGTTCCGTTGCTCGCACTGGGCTCGGTGATGGCTGCCCATGTGCCTTCTTAAGGCGGTCATCCCTAGGTGAGTGTTGGGCTTACCGCGACTAATGCGTTGACTGCAAAGATTGCAGATGGCAACGCTATTGTCAGCAGCGGACACGTTAAAAAAAGCCCACACTGCGGAGCCATGTGCCGGTGTCCTGGGAGCGCCAGATGTGACCGTACATGGTCGATGACTCGCTCCTGATACATTTGCAGTCTGCTTTGTCCCTCCTGTGCAATGTAAGTTATTCCTGCTTCTCCTCCCTATCTGCTGGTCCATATCTCCCTCTGAACTCCCCTCCTCTTCCTCTCTTGTGGGCACCCACGTGACATCACTAGACATGTCATCATCAACGTCACCTTCCCCACCGCTATAAGTAGAGATCTCGGAGTAGGCAGCAACACCGGGGACCAACCTCCTCCTTGGGCTGATCTGGGTACTGTCGTCAGACTGCTGAGTAGCGGTTGTTGCTGCCTCCTCTTCCTGATCCAATACCAAGAGTGGCTGCGCATCAGAAATGTCCTCTTGATATGGATCGGAAAATAATTCCTGTGACTCAAGCGGAAGGTATGTGGTGGTGGTGGTGGGGGTGTTGTTGGTGGTAGTGTCTTTGGGGGTGCACATAGCAGAGAGTGAAGAAGAGGGTGCAGATCGAGAGGATGAGGAGGGTGCAGAAGAGTAAGGCTGAGTGAGCCATTCAACCAAGTCTGGTGCGTCCTTTAAAGTAATTGAACGCACCTTCTGCAACTTCCCACTTTGGCTCAAGCCTGTTGCTCCTGCCTTACCCCTACCACCCCTGCGGAAGGGCCTGCCTCTTCCTCTGCCTGTCATTTTTTAAATGACCCTGTGACAAAACTCTTAGTCCCTATACCGATGAAGGACTGCTGCAGTATAGGGCAGCGGTCAGCAGTGGTGCACCTCAACCCTATGTATTGTGGACCGATAGCGGTCCTTACAGAACAGCAGACTGTGCCTCACTCAACCCTATGTACTGTAGCACCCTTCACCAAGTTACCAGTCCTTATAAGGACCTTTGCGGACCAAGTAGGTTGTGTGTGACTGATTAGAAGACTGTACGTCAGTCCCTATACCAATGAAGGACTGCTGCAGTATAGGGCAGCAGTCAGCAGTAGTGCACCTCAACCCTATGTATTGTGGACCGATAGCGGTCCTTACAGAACAGCAGACTGTGCCTCACTCAACCCTATGTACTGTAGCACCCTTCACCAAGTTACCAGTCCTTATAAGGACCTTTGTAGACCAAGTAGGTTGTGTGTGACTGATTAGCAGACTGTACGTCAGTCCCTATACCAATGAAGGACTGCTGCAGTATAGGGCAGCGGTCAGCAGTAGTGCACCTCAACCCTATGTATTGTGGACCGATAGCGGTCCTTACAGAACAGCAGACTGTACCTCACTCAACCCTATGTACTGTAGCACCCTTCACCAAGTTACCAGTCCTTATAAGGACCTTTGTGGACCAAGTAGGTTGTGTGTGACTGATTAGCAGACTGTACGTCAGTCCCTATACCAATGAAGGACTGCTGCAGTATAGGGCAGCGGTCAGCAGTAGTGCACCTCAACCCTATGTATTGTGGACCGATAGCGGTCCTTACAGAACAGCAGACTGTGCCTCACTCAACCCTATGTACTGTAGCACCCTTCACCATGTTACCAGTCCTTATAAGGACCTTTGTGGACCAAGTAGGTTGTGTGTGTGACTGATTAGCAGACTGTACGTCAGTCCCTATACCAATGAAGGACTGCTGCAGTATAGGGCAGCGGTCAGCAGTAGTGCACCTCAACCCTATGTATTGTGGACCGATAGCGGTCCTTACAGAACAGCAGACTGTGCCTCACTCAACCCTATGTACTGTAGCACCCTTCACCAAGTTACCAGTCCTTATAAGGACCTTTGTGGACCAAGTAGGTTGTGTGTGACTGATTAGCAGACTGTACGTCAGTCCCTATACCAATGAAGGACTGCTGCAGTATAGGGCAGCGGTCAGCAGTGGTGCACCTCAACCCTATCTATTGTGGACCGATAGCGGTCCTTACAGAACAGCAGACTGTACCACACTCAACCCTATGTACTGTAGCACCCTACACAGACCAAGTTACCAGTCCTGATAAAGAGCTTTGTGGAACAAGTGAGTTGTGAATGATTAGCAGACTGCAGCAGAAGGGCAGCAGTCAAGTATAATATTCTTTCTATATTTGGAAGAAAGAATATTATACGTGTACAAGCCTATTACCGTACCACTGATACCAGTCCTGAAAAGAACCTTTGTGGAACTAATAGTAACAGCAACTCTTTAAACTGACCCTCACTGCCTGACACACTGCTTCCTTCCTGTCCCTATACAAACTGGCAAAACAGAGGAGACTGGAACAATTACTGGTCACTCGAATGGCACGTTTGTGGACCTGATAGTAACAGCTAATGATGATGATGATGATGATGACTAATCTGTCTGTCCCTAAAATAGCAGCAGACACAGCGCCCTGTCCCTTTCTCTAAACTGACAAAAGACACTCAGGCCGCGTACACACGCGCGGACTGTTCGCCCAACTTTGTCCGTCCAACAGTTTCGGCAAACAGTCCGCTCAAACTTAGCATGGACGGACATGGCCACACACGACGGACGAACAGTTTGCTGAAACCGTGCGCGATGACGTGAACGGCACGTACGACGGGACGAAAAATACGACGTCCTATACACTGCATTATAGCTTTCGGCGTGAAAATCCTTTCTGAGCATGCGCGCAACTTTGTTTGACGAACAAGCCTACACACGAGCGGACTGTTCGCTGAAACAAGGTTTCAGCGGACAGTTTTACGGAATTTCCGAAAAACCTTGTCCGTCCAACTGTCCGCTGAAACTGTCCGCTGAAAGCCCACACACGAGCGGACTGTCCGCCCAAACACTGTTCAGCGGACAAAGTTGGGCGAACAGTCCGTGCGTGTGTACGCGGCCTCAGGCTGCTGCAACAATCAGTAGCACAGCAAACCTATATACACCTAACACCTATACCAGTCCTGAAAAGAACTTTTGTGTACCAAATAGCTAGCGTTTTATCTCTCCCTACTCCACACAGCAACCTTTCCCTATCGTGACAGAAGAAAGAATGTAAAATGGCAGCCGGATCGGGTGTATTTATAAGTTAGGGGGAATGTCCAAGTGTCCATGTGCTGTCATGTCTCAATTGGCTGTCCTGTATAGTGATGGCCGAACGGTTCGCCCGGCGGTCGTTTCGCGGCGAATTTCCGACTTTCGCCGTCCGCGGGTTCGAACGCCTTTTTCCGTCGTTCGCCCCGGCGGACTTACGTGTTTAATGTATACAAGAACTTTAACCTTTCGTGACACGTTTATCATGTGTTACAGGACAACCAATTGAGACATGACAGCTCATGGACACTTGGACATTCCCCCTAACCTATAAATACACCCGATCCGGTGGCCATTTTACATTCTTTCTTCTGTCACTGTAGGGAAAGGATCCTGTGTGGAGTAGGGACAGAGAAAACGCTAGCTATTTGGTACACAAAAGTTCTTTTCAGGACTGGTATAGGTGTTAGGTCAGCAGCCTGAGTTTCTTTTGTCAGTTTAGATAAAGGGACAGAGCGCTGTATGCTGCTATTTTAGGGACAGCTCAGCCAGATTAGTCTTTCTTCATCATCATCATCATCATCATCATTAGCTGTTACTATCAGGTCCACAAAAGAGCTGTTCCAGCTAATCGTTCCAGCCTACTCTTTTTTGCCAATTTGTATAGGGACAGGCAGGAAGCAGTGTGTCAGGCAGTGAGGATAATTTTAAAGACTTGCTGTTACTATTAGTTCCACAAAGGTTCTTTTCAGGACTGGTATCAGTGGTACGGTAATAGGCTTGTACACGTATAATATTCTTTCTTCCAAATATAGAAAGAATATTATACTTGACTGCTGCCCTTCTGCTGCAGTCTGCTAATCATTCACAACTCACTTGTTCCACAAAGCTCTTTATCAGGACTGGTAACTTGGTCTGTCTAGGGTGCTACGGTACATAGGCTTGGGTGCGGTACAGTCTGCTGTTCTGTAAGGACCGCTATCGGTCCACAATACATAGGGTTGCCGTGCACTACTGCTGACCGCTGCCCTATACTGCAGCAGTCCTTCAGCGGTATAGGGACTGACGCACAGTCTGCTAAACACTAATACACAACCTGCTTGGTCCACAAAAGTTCTTATAAGGACTGGTAACTTGGTATAGGGTGCTACGGTACATAGGCCTGAGTGCAGTACAGTCTGCTGTTCTGTAAGGACCGCTATCGGTCCACAATACATAGGGTTGCCGTGCACTACTGCTGACCGCTGCCCTATACTGCAGCAGTCCTTCATTGGTATAGGGACTGACGTACAGTCTGCTAATCACTAACACACAACCTGCTTGGTCCACAAAAGTTCTTATAAGGACTGGTAACTTGGTATAGGGTGCTACAGTACATAGGCCTGAGTGCGTTACAGTCTGCTGTTCTGTAAGGACCGCTATCGGTCCACAATACATAGGGTTGCCGTGCACTACTGCTGACCGCTGCCCTATACTGCAGCAGTCCTTCAGCGGTATAGGGACTGACGCACAGTCTGCTAAACACTAACACACAACCTGCTTGGTCCACAAAAGTTTTTATAAGGACTGGTAACTTGGTATAGGGTGCTACGGTACATAGGCCTGAGTGCAGTACAGTCTGCTGTTCTGTAAGGACCGCTATCGGTCCACAATACATAGGGTTGCCGTGCACTACTGCTGACCGCTGCCCTATACTGCAGCAGTCCTTCATTGGTATAGGGACTGACGTACAGTCTGCTAATCACTAACACACAACCTGCTTGGTCCACAAAAGTTCTTATAAGGACTGGTAACTTGGTATAGGGTGCTACGGTACATAGGCCTGAGTGCGTTACAGTCTGCTGTTCTGTAAGGACCGCTATCGGTCCACAATACATAGGGTTGCCGTGCACTACTGCTGACCGCTGCCCTATACTGCAGCAGTCCTTCATTGGTATAGGGACTGACGTACAGTCTGCTAATCACTAACACACAACCTGCTTGGTCCACAAAAGTTCTTATAAGGACTGGTAACTTGGTATAGGGTGCTACGGTACATAGGCCTGAGTGCGTTACAGTCTGCTGTTCTGTAAGGACCGCTATCGGTCCACAATACATAGGGTTGCCGTGCACTACTGCTGACCGCTGCCCTATACTGCAGCAGTCCTTCATTGGTATAGGGACTGACGTACAGTCTGCTAATCACTAACACACAACCTGCTTGGTCCACAAAAGTTCTTATAAGGACTGGTAACTTGGTATAGGGTGCTACGGTACATAGGCCTGAGTGCGTTACAGTCTGCTGTTCTGTAAGGACCGCTATCGGTCCACAATACATAGGGTTGCCGTGCACTACTGCTGACCGCTGCCCTATACTGCAGCAGTCCTTCAGCGGTATAGGGACTGACGCACAGTCTGCTAAACACTAACACACAACCTGCTTGGTCCACAAAAGTTTTTATAAGGACTGGTAACTTGGTATAGGGTGCTACGGTACATAGGCCTGAGTGCAGTACAGTCTGCTGTTCTGTAAGGACCGCTATCGGTCCACAATACATAGGGTTGCCGTGCACTACTGCTGACCGCTGCCCTATACTGCAGCAGTCCTTCATTGGTATAGGGACTGACGTACAGTCTGCTAATCACTAACACACAACCTGCTTGGTCCACAAAAGTTCTTATAAGGACTGGTAACTTGGTATAGGGTGCTACGGTACATAGGCCTGAGTGCGTTACAGTCTGCTGTTCTGTAAGGACCGCTATCGGTCCACAATACATAGGGTTGCCGTGCACTACTGCTGACCGCTGCCCTATACTGCAGCAGTCCTTCATTGGTATAGGGACTGACGTACAGTCTGCTAATCACTAACACACAACCTGCTTGGTCCACAAAAGTTCTTATAAGGACTGGTAACTTGGTATAGGGTGCTACGGTACATAGGCCTGAGTGCGTTACAGTCTGCTGTTCTGTAAGGACCGCTATCGGTCCACAATACATAGGGTTGCCGTGCACTACTGCTGACCGCTGCCCTATACTGCAGCAGTCCTTCAGCGGTATAGGGACTGACGCACAGTCTGCTAAACACTAACACACAACCTGCTTGGTCCACAAAAGTTTTTATAAGGACTGGTAACTTGGTATAGGGTGCTACGGTACATAGGCCTGAGTGCAGTACAGTCTGCTGTTCTGTAAGGACCGCTATCGGTCCACAATACATAGGGTTGCCGTGCACTACTGCTGACCGCTGCCCTATACTGCAGCAGTCCTTCATTGGTATAGGGACTGACGTACAGTCTGCTAATCACTAACACACAACCTGCTTGGTCCACAAAAGTTCTTATAAGGACTGGTAACTTGGTATAGGGTGCTACGGTACATAGGCCTGAGTGCGTTACAGTCTGCTGTTCTGTAAGGACCGCTATCGGTCCACAATACATAGGGTTGCCGTGCACTACTGCTGACCGCTGCCCTATACTGCAGCAGTCCTTCATTGGTATAGGGACTGACGTACAGTCTGCTAATCACTAACACACAACCTGCTTGGTCCACAAAAGTTCTTATAAGGACTGGTAACTTGGTATAGGGTGCTACGGTACATAGGCCTGAGTGCGTTACAGTCTGCTGTTCTGTAAGGACCGCTATCGGTCCACAATACATAGGGTTGCCGTGCACTACTGCTGACCGCTGCCCTATACTGCAGCAGTCCTTCATTGGTATAGGGACTGACGTACAGTCTGCTAATCACTAACACACAACCTGCTTGTTCCACAAAAGTTCTTATAAGGACTGGTAACTTGGTATAGGGTGCTACGGTACATAGGCTTGAGTGCGGTACAGTCTGCTGTTCTGTAAGGACCGCTATCGGTCCACAATAGATAGGGTTGACGTGCACCACTGCTGACCGCTGCCCTATACTGCAGCAGTCCTTCAGCGGTATAGGGACTGACGTACAGTCTGCTAAACACTAATACACAACCTGCTTGGTCCACAAAAGTTCTTATAAGGACTGGTAACTTGGTATAGGGTGCTACGGTACATAGGCTTGAGTGCGGTACAGTCTGCTGTTCTGTAAGGACCGCTATAGGTCCACAATAGATAGGGTTGACGTGCACCACTGCTGACCGCTGCCCTATACTGCAGCAGTCCTTCAGCGGTATAGGGACTGACGTACAGTCTGCTAAACACTAATACACAACCTGCTTGGTCCACAAAAGTTCTTATAAGGACTGGTAACTTGGTATAGGGTGCTACGGTACATAGGCTTGAGTGCGGTACAGTCTGCTGTTCTGTAAGGACCGCTATAGGTCCACAATAGATAGGGTTGACGTGCACCACTGCTGACCGCTCACCTATACTGCAGCAGTCCTTCAGCGGTATAGGGACTAAGAGTTTTGTCACAGGGTCATTTAAAAAATGACATGCAGAGGAAGAGGCAGGCCCTTCCGCAGGGGTGGTAGGGGTAGGGCAGGAGCAACAGGCTTGAGCCAAAGTGGGAAGTTGCAGAAGGTGCGTTCAATTACTTTAAAGGATGCACCAGACTTGGTTGAGTGGCTCGCTCAGCCTTACTCTTCTGCACCCTCCTCATCCTCTCGATCTGCACCCTCTTCTTCACTCTCTGCTATGTGCACCCCCAAAGACACTACCACCAACAACACGACCACCACCACCACCACCACATACCTTCCGCTTGAGTCACTGGAATTATTTTCCGATCCATATCAAGAGGACATTTCTGATGCGCAGCCACTCTTGGTATTGGATCAGGAAGAGGAGGTAGCAACAAGCGCTACTCAGCAGTCTGACGCCAGTACCCAGATCAGCCCAAGGAGGAGGTTGGTCCCCGGTGTTGCTGCCTACTCTACTTATAGCGGTGGGGAAGGTGACGTTGATGATGACGTGTCTAGTGATGTCACGTGGGTGCCCACAAGAGAGGAAGAGGAGGGGAGTTCAGAGGGAGATATGGACCAGCAGATAGGGAGGAGAAGCAGCAATGACTTACATTGCACAGCAGGGACAAAGCAGACTGCAAATGTATCAGGAGCGAGTCATCGACCATGTACGGTCACATCTGGCGCTCCCAGGACACCGGCACATGGCTCCGCAGTGTGGGCTTTTTTTAACGTGTCCGCTGCTGACAATAGCGTTGCCATCTGCAATCTTTGCAGTCAACGCGTTAGTCGCGGTAAGCCCAATACTCACCTAGGGACGACCGCCTTAAGAAGGCACATGAGCAGCCATCACCGAGCCCAGTGGGAGCAACGGAACACACAAAGCCACACTGCAGGCTCTCACCGTCCAGCCTCGTCTTCTACTTCTCCTTCTCCTCTCTCCTCACAATTGTCCTCCACTCCACCTTCCATCACGCCAAGCTCACATTTTTCTGCAAAAAGGCAGGCTTCCGTGGGCCTAATGTTTGAGCGTAAAAAAATGATGACGCCGGATAACCCTCTTGCCCAACGGTTGGCGGCTGGCTTGTCAGAACTCATAGCCCGCCAACTACTGCCATATAAACTGGTGGACTCGGAGGCCTTTCGCAAATTTGTGGCCATTGGAACACCACAATGGAAGGTCCCAGGAAGGAAGTATTTCTCAGAGAAGGGCATCCCAGAGCTATATGGCCATGTTCAGCGGCAAGTGAATGTATCTCTGGCACACAGTGTCGGTGCCAAGATACATCTGACCACAGACACGTGGTCTAGCAAACACGGGCAGGGAAGGTATATCAGTTTTACTGCCCACTGGGTGAACCTTCTGACGGCCGTCAAGCATGTAACCCGTGGCACCCGTGTAGATTTGGTTTTACCGCCACGGATTGCATGCAGGCCTGACTCTTCTTCTCCTCCTCCTACTCCATCCTCCTCCCTCTCCTCCTCAGCTGCCTCCTCCTTTTCCGCTGCTAGCGTCTCTTCCACTGCACCGCCCAAGCTCCCCAGAACCTATTCCACATGCCAGGTGAGACGTTGCCATGCCGTGCTGCGTCTGTTGTGCCTGGAAGCAAAGAGCCACACTGGCCCGGCACTCCTTTCAGCTTTGCGTTCACAGGCAGATGAGTGGCTAACACCGCTCAATTTGACAGTTGGTAAAGTGGTGTGTGACAACGGTGCCAATCTGCTTAGCGCATTGAAACAGGGCAAAATCACGCACGTGCCGTGCATGGCACACGTCTTAAACTTGGTCGTGCAGCGATTCCTTGTCAAATACCCTGGGGTCCAGGACATCTTGCGGCAGGCAAGGAAAATCTCGGCCCATTTCAGAAGATCTTACACGGCCATGGCTCGCCTTGCTGACATTCAGCGGCGACACCATCTGCCGGTCAGACGTCTTATTTGCGATTGCCCGACGCGATGGAACTCAACCTTCTATATGCTTGATAGGCTGCTCCAGCAGAAACGTGCAGTTAACGTCTACCTGTATGAACTCTGCGAAAGAAACGGTTCTGGGGAGCTGGGTTTTTTTTCACCGCGCCAGTGGCTGCTCATGCGCGACACATGCAGACTTCTGCGGCCATTTGAGGAGATCACCAAACTGGTCAGTCGCAGCCATGGCGCCATCAGTGACATGGTACCTTATGCCTTCTTTCTGGAGCGTGCATTGCGTCGTGTCATTGATCAGGCTGTGGAGGAGCAGGAGCGGGAAGATGAGGAAGTCGCAATGCTGGATGAATTCCCAGGGGGGGCTACTCTATCTGAGACAAGTCAACAACAGGAGTCTGATGAGGAGTCAGAGGAGGATGGTGCCGGGGCGGATGAGCAGGAGCAAGAAGAGCATGCTTTAAACCTTTCTGGGATCCCTGTTGTGCGAGGATGGGGAGAGGAGAATGAAGAGGACGACATTATCCTGGATGATGAGCAGGAGCCAGGCCACCACACCGCTTCCACTTTAGTGCAAATGGGGGCCTTCATGCTCCAGTGTTTTAATAGGGACCCCCGTATAAAAAGCATGAGGGTCAAGGACCAGTACTGGGTGGCAACGTACTTAGACCCCCGGTACAAACACAAAATGGCGGAAATGTTACCGCCGTCGCAGAGGGCTGTCAGAATGCAGCACTTCCAGGCCTTGCTTCGAGAAATGCTGCATTCTGCTTTTGCGTGCGCTGGCAGAGGAGCAATTCCCACTCCCAGAGAAGGATTTGCGGGTACCAATCCAACAGCGCCTGCAAGAAGAGGCCGGTTTGAAGATGTGTTGGTGACTTCGGATATGAGGTCATTCTTTCAGCCGACCCATCGACAGGTGTCATCCGGATCCAGCATCAGGGAACGCCTAGACCGTCAGGTGTCCGACTACATTGGGTTAACGGCCGATGTGGACGCTCTGAGGAGTGATGAACCCCTAGACTACTGGGTGGGCAGGCTTGACCTCTGGCCAGAGCTTGCCCAATTTGCAATCGAACTGTTGGCTTGCCCCTCATCCAGTGTCCTGTCCGAAAGGACGTTCAGCGCAGCAGGGGGGATTGTGACCGATAAGCGTACTCGCCTAGCTCACCACAGTGTTAACTACCTCACATTTCTAAAAATGAATGAGGCATGGATCTCGGAGGAATTCAACACATGTGATCAGTAGACCATGTATATGTCTATAAACAATTTTTGGAATCAAGCACACAGACCTTCTTAATTCATTTGGCTCACTTCCCTGACCCAAAAAAGCACACCGTACTATATGCCCCTACCCTCCTCTTTGAAGAGGTTGAGCGGTGTCATATTTCTACTGGGGCTGCTTATTATGAGGGGTTCCCACCATCCCTGTGCTGTGCTGACTTCCTCCTGGGTGTTCTTATTATGAGGGGCTCCCACCATCCCTGTGCTGTGCTGACTTCCTCCTGGGGGTTCTTATTATGAGGGGATCACACCATCCCTGTGCTGTGCTGACTTCCTCCTGGGGCTGCTTACGGTGCTGCTGTCAGCGCTGTATGTCACGGAGCTGCTGTCAGCGCTGTATGTCACGGAGCTGCTGTCAGCGCTGTATGTCACGGAGCTGCTGTCAGCGCTGTATGTCACGGAGCTGCTGTCAGCGCTGTATGTCACGGAGCTGCTGTCAGCGCTGTATGTCACGGAGCTGCTGTCAGCGCTGTATGTCACGGAGCTGCTGTCAGCGCTGTATGTCACGGAGCTGCTGTCAGCGCTGTATGTCACGGAGCTGCTGTCAGCGCTGTATGTCACGGAGCTGCTGTCAGCGCTGTATGTCACGGTGCTGCTGTCAGCGCTGTATGTCACGGAGCTGCTGTCAGCGCTGTATGTCACGGAGCTGCTGTCAGCGCTGTATGTCACGGAGCTGCTGTCAGCGCTGTATGTCACGGAGCTGCTGTCAGCGCTGTATGTCACGGAGCTGCTGTCAGCGCTGTATGTCACGGTGCTGCTGTCAGCGCTGTATGTCACGGAGCTGCTGTCAGCGCTGTATGTCACGGAGCTGCTGTCAGCGCTGTATGTCACGGAGCTGCTGTCAGCGCTGTATGTCACGGAGCTGCTGTCAGCGCTGTATGTCACGGAGCTGCTGTCAGCGCTGTATGTCACGGAGCTGCTGTCAGCGCTGTATGTCACGGAGCTGCTGTCAGCGCTGTATGTCACGGTGCTGATGTCAGTGCTCTGTATTACGGTGCTGCTGTCAGTGCTCTGTATCTCCTGCACCCTCTTGTTTGCCTACCCTGGTCCCTGACCTTCCCTCTCCTCCATTGCCTTCATTAGCTCCATAGTCCTGAATTGTCAGAACAATTTCCCAAATAAAAAAAAAATGCTTGTAGTTATCGATCCCAAATTCACCTCATACATGTATTATGCTATTGTCCAGGTGGTGGGACTACGTGCTACCCCCTAATAATTACCCCGTGGCCGCAAATTCGACCTAAAGGTTTGCGAAATTCGCCTCCCATTGAAGTCAATGGAGCCCGCGGCGAACGGTCGTTTTCGCGAACGTTTGTGCCCGTTCGCGTTTCGCGTTCGCGAAACGTCCCGTCGGAAGTTCGTCCATCACTAGTCCTGTACCCCATGATGGATGTGTCATCAGGTCAAAGTTCCTTTACATAGTAAATACACGGAAGTCCGCCGGGCGAACGGCGCCAATAGTCCGCCGAAATGGCGGACCGCGAACAGCCGAAATTCGCCGCGAAACGACCGCCGGGCGAACTGTTCGGCCATCACTAAACATTACATGGGACATTACATGGGACATTACATGGGAGAGGGGCCATTACATGGGACAAGGGACATGATAGGAGACATTACATGGGACAAGGGACATGATAGGAGACATTACATGGGACAGGGAACATTACATAGGACAAGGGACATGATAGGGGACATTACATGGGACAGGGAACATGACAAGGGACATGACAGGGGACATTGCATGGGACAGGGGACATGACAGGGGACATTACATGAGACAGGGGACATTACATTGGACAGGGGACATGATAGTGGACATTACATGGGACAGGGGACATTACATAGGACAAGGGACATGACAGGGGACATTACATGGGACAGAGAACATTACATGGGACAAGGGACATGACAGGGGACATTACATGGGACAGGGGACATTACATGGGACAAGGGACGTGACAGGGAACATTACATGGGACAAGGGACATGATAGGTGACATTACATGGGACAGGGAACATTACATGGGACAAGGGACATGACAGGGGACATTACATGGGAAAGGGGACATTACATGGGACAAGGGACGTGACAGGGAACATTACATGGGACAAGAGACATGACAGGTGAAATTACATGGGACAGGGAACATTACATGGGACAAGGGACATGACAGGTGATATTACACGGGACAAGGGACATTACATGGGACAGGGGACATGACAGTGGACATTACATGGGACAGGGGACATTACATAGGACAAGGGATATTACATGGGACATTACATGGGACAAGGGACATGACAGGGGACATTACATGGGACATTACATGGGACAAGGGACATGACAGGGAACATTACATGGGACAAGGGACATTACATGGGACAAGGGACATGACAGGGGACATTACTTGGGATAGGGGACATTACATGGAACATTACATGGGGCAGAGCACATTAGATGGGGCAGGGCACATAACTGGGGACATTACATGGGGCAGAGCACATTACATGGAACAGGGCACATGGCAGGGGACATTACATGGGACAGGGCACATTACATGACAGGGGACATTACATGTAACATGGGACATGACAGGGCACATGACAGGGGGCATTACATGGGACAGAAGACATGACAGGGGGCATTACATGGGACAGGGCACATTACATGACATGGGACAGGGCACATTACAGGACAAGGGACATTACATGGGACAGGGGACATGACATGGCACATAACAGGGGACATTACATGGGACAGGGGACATGACATGGCACATAACAGGGGACATTACATGGGACAGGGCACATTACATGAGACAGGGCACATGAGACAGGGGACATTACATGGGACAGGGGACATGATAGTAGACATTATATGGGACAGGGGACATTACATGGGACAGGGGACATTACATGGGACAAGGGATGTGACAGGGAACATTACATGGGACATGGGACAAGGGACATGACAGGGGACATTACACGAGACAGGGGACATTACGTGGTACAGGGGACATGATAGTGAACATTACATGGGACAGGGGACATTACATGGGACAGGGGACATTACATGGGACAAGGGACATTTCATGGGACAAGGCACATTACATGGGACAAGGGACATGACAGTGGACATTACATGGGACAAGGGACATTACCTGGGACATTACATGGGACAAGTGACATTACATGGGACATTACTTGGGACATTACATGGGACAGAGAACATTACATGGAACAAGGGACATGACAGGGGACATTACTTGGGACAGGGGACATTACATGGGACAGGGGACATTACATGGCACATTACATGGGGCAGAGCACATTAGATGGGGCAGGGCACATGACAGGGGACATTACATGGGACAGGACACAATACATGACATGGGACAGGGCACATTACAGGACAAGGGACATTACATGGGACAGGGGACATGACAGGGGACATTACATGAGACAGGGCACATGACAGGGGACAATACATAGTGCAGAGCACATTACATGGAAAAGGGCACATGAGACAGGGGACATTACATGGGACAGGGAACATGATAGTGGACATTACATGGGACAGGGAACATGACAAGGGACATGACAGGGGACATTGCATGGGACAGGGGACATGACAGGGGACATTACATGAGACAGGGGACATTACATGGGACAGGGGACATGATAGTGGACATTACATGGGACAGGGGACATTACATAGGACAAGGGACATGACAGGGGACATTACATGGGACAGAGAACATTACATGGGACAAGGGACATGACAGGGGACATTACATGGGACAGGGGACATTACATGGGACAAGGGACGTGACAGGGAACATTACATGGGACAAGGGACATGATAGGTGACATTACATGGGACAGGGAACATTACATGGGACAAGGGACATGACAGGGGACATTACATGGGACAGGGGACATTACATGGGACAAGGGACGTGACAGGGAACATTACATGGGACAAGAGACATGACAGGTGAAATTACATGGGACAGGGAACATTACATGGGACAAGGGACATGACAGGTGATATTACACAGGACAAGGGACATTACATGGGACAGGGGACATGACAGTGGACATTACATGGGACAGGGGACATTACATAGGACAAGGGATATTACATGGGACATTACATGGGACAAGGGACATGACAGGGGACATTACATGGGACATTACATGGGACAAGGGACATGACAGGGAACATTACATGGGACATTACATGGGACAAGGGACATTACATGGGACAAGGGACATGACAGGGGACATTACTTGGGATAGGGGACATTACATGGCACATTACATGGGGCAGAGCACATTAGATGGGGCAGGGCACATAACTGGGGACATTACATGGGGCAAAGCACATTACATGGAACAGGGCACATGGCAGGGGACATTACATGACAGGGGACATTACATGTAACATGGGACATGACAGGGCACATGACAGGGGGCATTACATGGGACAGAAGACATGACAGGGGGCATTACATGGGACAGGGCACATTACATGACATGGGACAGGGCACATTACAGGACAAGGGACATTACATGGGACAGGGGACATGACATGGCACATAACAGGGGACATTACATGGGACAGGGGACATGACATGGCACATAACAGGGGACATTACATGGGACAGGGCACATTACATGAGACAGGGCACATGAGACAGGGGACATTACATGGGACAGGGGACATGATAGTAGACATTATATGGGACAGGGGACATTACATGGGACAGGGGACATTACATGGGACAAGGGATGTGACAGGGAACATTACATGGGACATGGGACAAGGGACATGGCAGGGGACATTACACGAGACAAGGGACATTACGTGGTACAGGGGACATGATAGTGAACATTACATGGGACAGGGGACATTACATGGGACAAGGGACATTTCATGGGACAAGGAACATTACATGGGACAAGGGACATGACAGGGGACATTACATGGGACAAGGGACATTACATGGGACATTACATGGGACAAGTGACATTACATGGGACATTACTTGGGACAGGGGACATTACATGGGACAGAGAACATTACATGGAACAAGGGACATGACAGGGGACATTACTTGGGACAGGGGACATTACATGGGACAGGGGACATTACATGGCACATTACATGGGGCAGAGCACATTAGATGGGGCAGGGCACATGACAGGGGACATTACATGGGACAGGACACAATACATGACATGGGACAGGGCACATTACAGGACAAGGGACATTACATGGGACAGGGGACATGACAGGGGACATTACATGAGACAGGGCACATGACAGGGGACAATACATAGTGCAGAGCACATTACATGGAAAAGGGCACATGAGACAGGGGACATTACATGGGACAGGGAACATGATACTGGACATTACATGGGACAGGGGACATTACATTGGACATTACATGGGACAGGGGACATTACATGGGACAAGGGACATAACAGGGGACATTACATAGGACAGGGAACATTACATGGGACAAGGGACATGACAGGGGACATTACACGAGACAGGGGACATTACATTGGACAGGGGACATGATAGTGGACATTACATGGGACATGGGACATTACATAGGACAAGGGCATTACATGGGACAGGGGACATGACAGGGGACATTACATGAGACAGGGCACATGACAGGGGACAATACATAGTGCAGAGCACATTACATGGAAAAGGGCACATGAGACAGGGGACATTACATTGGACAGGGGACATGATAGTGGACATTACATGGGACATGGGACATTACATAGGACAAGGGCATTACATGGGACAGGGGACATGACAGGGGACATTACATGAGACAGGGCACATGACAGGGGACAATACATAGTGCAGAGCACATTACATGGAAAAGGGCACATGAGACAGGGGACATTACATAGGACAGGGGACATGATAGTGGACATTACATGGGACAGGGGACATTACATTGGACATTACATGGGACAGGGGACATTACATGGGATAAGGGACGTGACAGGGAACATTACATGGGACAAGGGACATAACAGGGGACATTACATAGGACAGGGAACATTACATGGGACAAGGGACATGACAGGGGACATTACACGAGACAGGGGACATTACATTGGACAGGGGACATGATAGTGGACATTACATGGGACATGGGACATTACATAGGACAAGGGACATTACATGGGACAGGGGACATTACATGAGACAGGGCACATGACAGGGGACAATACATAGTGCAGAGCACATTACATGGAAAAGGGCACATGAGACAGGGGACATTACATGGGACAGGGGACATGATAGTGGACATTACATGGGACAGTGGACATTACATTGGACATTACATGGGACAGGGGACATTACATGGGACAAGGGACGTGACAGGGAACATTACATGGGACAAGGGACATAAAAGGGGACATTACATAGGACAGGGAACATTACATGGGACAAGGGACATGACAGGGGACATTACACAAGACAGGGGACATTACAATGGACAGGGGACATGATAGTGGACATTACATGATACATGGGACATTACATAGGACAAGGGACATTACATGGGACAGGGGACATTACATGGGACAAGGGACGTGACAGGGAACATTACATGGGACAAGAGACATGACAGGTGAAATTACATGGGACAGGGAACATTACATGGGACAAGGGACATGACAGGTGATATTACACGGGACAAGGGACATTACATGGGACAGGGGACATGATAGTGGCATTACATGGGACAGGGGACATTACATAGGACAAGGGATATTACATGGGACAATACATGGGACAAGGGACATGACAGGGGACATTACATGGGACATTACATGGGACAAGGGACATGACAGGGAACATTACATGGGACATTACATGGGACAAGGGACATTACATGGGACAAGGGACATGACAGGGGACATTACTTGGGATAGGGGACATTACATGGCACATTACATGGGGCAGAGCACATTAGATGGGGCAGGGCACATAACTGGGGACATTACATGGGGCAGAGCACATTACATGGAACAGGGCACATGGCAGGGGACATTACATGGGACAGGGCACATTACATGACAGGGGACATTACATGTAACATGGGACATGACAGGGCACATGACAGGGGGCATTACATGGGACAGAAGACATGACAGGGGGCATTACATGGGACAGGGCACATTACATGACATGGGACAGGGCACATTACAGGACAAGGGACATTACATGGGACAGGGGACATGACATGGCACATAACAGGGGACATTACATGGGACAGGGGACATGACATGGCACATAACAGGGGACATTACATGGGACAGGGCACATTACATGAGACAGGGCACATGAGACAGGGGACATTACATGGGACAGGGGACATGATAGTAGACATTATATGGGACAAGGGACATTACATGGGACATTACATGGGACAGGGGACATTACATGGGACAAGGGATGTGACAGGGAACATTACATGGGACATGGGACAAGGGACATGACAGGGGACATTACATGAGACAGGGGACATTACATGGTACAGGGGACATGATAGTGAACATTACATGGGACAGGGGACATTACATGGGACAAGGGACATTTCATGGGACAAGGCACATTACATGGGACAAGGGACATGACAGGGGACATTACATGGGAAAAGGGACATTACATGGGACAAGTGACATTACATGGGACATTACTTGGGACAGGGGACATTACATGGGACAGAGAACATTACATGGAACAAGGGACATGACAGGGGACATTACTTGGGACAGGGGACATTACATGGGACAGGGGACATTACATGGCACATTACATGGGGCAGAGCACATTAGATGGGGCAGGGCACATGACAGGGGACATTACATGGGACAGGACACAATACATGACATGGGACAGGGCACATTACAGGACAAGGGACATTACATGGGACAGGGGACATGACAGGGGACATTACATGAGACAGGGCACATGACAGGGGACAATACATAGTGCAGAGCACATTACATGGAAAAGGGCACATGAGACAGGGGACATTACATGGGACAGGGAACATGATAGTGGACATTACATGGGACAGGGGACATTACATTGGACATTACATGGGACAGGGGACATTACATGGGACAAGGGACGTGGCAGGGAACATTACATGGGACAAGGGACATAACAGGGGACATTACATAGGACAGGGAACATTACATGGGACAAGGGACATGACAGGGGACATTACACGAGACAGGGGACATTACATTGGACAGGGGACATGATAGTGGACATTACATGGGACATGGGACATTACATAGGACAAGGGACATTACATGGGACAGGGGACATGACAGGGGACATTACAAGAGACAGGGCACATGACAGGGGACAATACATAGTGCAGAGCACATTACAGGGAAAAGGGCACATGAGACAGGGGACATTACATAGGACAGGGGACATGATAGTGGACATTACATGGGACAGGGGACATTACATTGGACATTACATGGGGCAGGGGACATTACATGGGATAAGGCACGTGACAGGGAACATTACATGGGACAAGGGACATAACAGGGGACATTACATAGGACAGGGAACATTACATGGGACAAGGGACATGACAGGGGACATTACACGAGACAGGGGACATTACATTGGACAGGGGACATGATAGTGGACATTACATGGGACATGGGACATTACATAGGACAAGGGACATTACATGGGACAGGGGACATTACATGAGACAGGGCACATGACAGGGGACAATACATAGTGCAGAGCACCTTACATGGAAAAGGGCACATGAGACAGGGGACATTACATGGGACAGGGGACATGATAGTGGACATTACATGGGACAGTGGACATTACCTTGGACATTACATGGGACAGGGGACATTACATGGGACAAGGGACGTGACAGGGAACATTACATGGGACAAGGGACATAACAGGGGACATTACATAGGACAGGGAACATTACATGGGACAAGGGACATGACAGGGGACATTACACGAGACAGGGGACATTACAATGGACAGGGGACATGATAGTGGACATTACATGATACATGGGACATTACATAGGACAAGGGACATTACATGGGACCGGGGACATTACATGGGACAATACATGGGACAAGGGACATGACAGGGGACATTACATGGGACAGAAGACATGACAGGGGACATTACATGTGACAGGGCACATTACATGACAAGGGACATGGCACATTACAGGACAAGGGACATTACATGGGACAGGAGACATGACAGGGCACATGACAGGGGACATTACATGAGACAGGGCACTTGACAGGGGACATTACATGGGATAGGGAACATTACATGGGACAGGGCACATTACATGGAACATGTGACATAACAGGGCACATGACAGGGGACATGACAGCACTGGGGACATTACATGGGGCAGGGCACATTACATGACAGGGGACATTACATGGGATAGGGGACACGACAGGGGACATTACATGGGGAAGAGCACATTACATGGGACATGGCACATTACATGACATGGGACAGGGGACATGACAGGGCACATGCCAGGGGACATTACATGGAACAGGGGACATGACAGGGTCTATTTTATGGGACAGAGCACATTACATGGGGCAGGGCACATGACAGGGGACATTACATGGGGCAGAGCACTTTACATGGGACAGGGGACATTACATAGCAGGGGACACTACATGGGACAGGGCACATTGCAGGGCACATGACAGAGGACATTACATGAGACAGGGCACATTACATGACAGGGGACATTACATGGGACAGGACATGACAGGGGACATTACAAAGGGCAGAGCACATTACATGAGACAGGGGACATTACATGGGACAGGGGACATTACATGGGACATTACATGGGACATTACATGGGACAGGGGACATTACATGGGACAAGGGACATGACAGGGAACATTACATGGGACAAGGGACATAACAGAGGACATTACATGGGACAAGGAACATTACATGGGACAAGGAACATTACACGGGACAGGGAACATTACGGTGGACATTACATGGGACAGGGGACATTACATAGGACAAGGGACATTACATGGGACAAGGGACATTACATGGGGCATTACATGGGACAAGGGACATGACAGGGGACATTAAATGGGACAGGGGACATTACATAGGACAAGGGACATTACATGGGATAAGGGACATTACATGGGACATTACATGGAACAAGGGACATGACAGGGGACATTACATGGGACAGAAGACATGACAGGGGACATTACATGGGACAGAAGACATGGCAGGGGGCATTACATGGGACAGGGCACATTACATGACATGGGACAGGGCACATTACAGGACAAGGGACATTACATGGGACAGGAGACATGACAGGGCACATGACAGGGGACATTACACGAGACAGGGCACATTACAGGGGACATTACATGGGACAGGGCACATGACAGGGGACAATACATAGTGCAGAGCACATTACATGGAACAGGACACATGAGATAGGGGACATTACATAGGACAGGGGACATGATAGTGGACATTACATGGGACAGAGGACATTACATGGGACAAGGGACATGACGGGGACATTACATGGGACAGGGGACATTACGCGGGACAAGGGATGTGACAGGGGACATTACATGGGACAAGGGACATTACATGGGACATTACATGGGACAGGGGACATTACATGGGACAGAGAACATTACATGGGACAAGGGACATGAAAGGGGACATTACTTGGGACAGGGGACATTACTTGGGACAGGGGACATTACATGGCACATTACATGGGGCAGAGCACATTAGATGGGGCAGGGCACATGACAGGGGACATTACATGGGACAGGGCACATTACATGACATGGGACAGGGCACATTACAGGACAAGGTACATTACATGGGACAGGGGACATGACAGGGCACATGACAGGGGACATTACATGGGACAGGGCACATGACAGGGGCCATTACATGGGACAGGGCACATGACAGGGGACATTACATGGGACAGTGCACATTACATGGGACAGGGCACATTACATGGAACATGGGACATGACAGTGCACATGACAGGGGACATGACAGCGCAGGGGACATTACATGGGGCAGGGCATATTACATAACAGGGGACATGATAGTGGACATTACATGGGACAGGGGACATTACATGGGACATTACATGGGACAAGGGACATGACAGGGGACATTACATGGGACAGAGAACATTACATGGGACAAGGGACATGACAGGGGACATTACATGGGACAGGGGACATTACATGGGACAAGAAACATGACAGGAGACATTACATGGGACAGGGAACATTACATGGGACAAGGGACATGACAGGGGACATTACATGGGACAAGGGACATGACAGGGGACATTACATGGGACAGGGGACAGGATAGTGGACATTACATGGGACATTACATGGGACAGGGGACATTACATGGGCCAGAGAACATTACATGGGACAAGGGGCATGACAGGGAACATTACATGGGACAGGGGACATTACATAGGACAAGGGACATTACATGGGACAAGGGACATTACATGGGGCATTACATGGGACAAGGGACATGACAGGGGACATTAAATGGGACAGGGGACATTACATAGGACAAGGGACATTACATGGGATAAGGGACATTACATGGGACATTACATGGAACAAGGGACATGACAGGGGACATTACATGGGACAGAAGACATGACAGGGGACATTACATGGGACAGAAGACATGGCAGGGGGCATTACATGGGACAGGGCACATTACATGACATGGGACAGGGCACATTACAGGACAAGGGACATTACATGGGACAGGAGACATGACAGGGCACATGACAGGGGACATTACACGAGACAGGGCACATTACAGGGGACATTACATGGGACAGGGCACATGACAGGGGACAATACATAGTGCAGAGCACATTACATGGAACAGGACACATGAGATAGGGGACATTACATAGGACAGGGGACATGATAGTGGACATTACATGGGACAGAGGACATTACATGGGACAAGGGACATGACGGGGACATTACATGGGACAGGGGACATTACGCGGGACAAGGGATGTGACAGGGGACATTACATGGGACAAGGGACATTACATGGGACATTACATGGGACAGGGGACATTACATGGGACAGAGAACATTACATGGGACAAGGGACATGAAAGGGGACATTACTTGGGACAGGGGACATTACTTGGGACAGGGGACATTACATGGCACATTACATGGGGCAGAGCACATTAGATGGGGCAGGGCACATGACAGGGGACATTACATGGGACAGGGCACATTACATGACATGGGACAGGGCACATTACAGGACAAGGTACATTACATGGGACAGGGGACATGACAGGGCACATGACAGGGGACATTACATGGGACAGGGCACATGACAGGGGCCATTACATGGGACAGGGCACATGACAGGGGACATTACATGGGACAGTGCACATTACATGGGACAGGGCACATTGCATGGAACATGGGACATGATAGTGCACATGACAGGGGACATGACAGCGCAGGGGACATTACATGGGGCAGGGCATATTACATAACAGGGGACATGATAGTGGACATTACATGGGACAGGGGACATTACATGGGACATTACATGGGACAAGGGACATGACAGGGGACATTACATGGGACAGAGAACATTACATGGGACAAGGGACATGACAGGGGACATTACATGGGACAGGGGACATTACATGGGACAAGAAACATGACAGGAGACATTACATGGGACAGGGAACATTACATGGGACAAGGGACATGACAGGGGACATTACATGGGACAAGGGACATGACAGGGGACATTACATGGGACAGGGGACAGGATAGTGGACATTACATGGGACATTACATGGGACAGGGGACATTACATGGGCCAGAGAACATTACATGGGACAAGGGGCATGACAGGGAACATTACATGGGACATTACATGAGACAGGGGACATTACATGGGACATTACATGAGACAGGGGACATTACATGGGACATTACATGGGACAGGGGCCATTACATGGGACAAGGGACATGATAGGGGACATTACATGGGACAGGGAACATGACAAGGGACATGACAGGGGACATTGCATGGGACAGGGGATATGACAGGGGACATTACATGAGACAGGGGACATTACATGGGACAGGGGACATGATAGTGGACTTTACATGGGACAGGGGACATTACATAGTGGGCATGCGCGAGTCACGCAGTGCTTTGTGAATGGCTGGCTGTCTTCTGGGACAAACGTTCAGATGGTCGGGTCAGAATTTGGTGTAAACAACATGAAAGCATGGATCCATCCTGCCTTGTATCAGCGGTTCAGGCCGGTGGTGGTGGTGTAATGGTGTGAGGGATATTTTCTTGGTACACTTTGGGCCACTTAGTACCAATTGAGCATGGTTTAATCACCACGGCCTACCTGAGTATTGTTGCTGACCATGTCCATCCCTTTATGATTACAGTGTACCCATCTTCTGATGGCTCCTTCCAGCAGGATAAGACACCATGTCACAAAGCTCCAATCATCTCACCACTGGACAATGAGGTCCCTGTACTCCAATGACCTCCACACTCACCACATCTCATCCCATAGAGCACCTTTGGGATGTGGTGGAATGGAAGATTGGCATCATGGATGTGCAGCCGACAAATATGCAGCAACTGCGTGATGTTATCATGTCACTATGGAGCAAAATCTCTGAGGAATGTTTCCAGCAACTTGTTAAATCTATGCCACAAAAAATAAAGGCAATAAGGGGTCCAACCAAAGGGGTACCACCAGCAAGGTCTACCTAATAAAGTGGCCGCGGAGTGTAATTTGGGTTTAGTTTGGGATGATAACTGTATGGGGTTAATAACTGCAATGACAGTATATACATTTATTTGTTTTGCATGCCTTAATTTATGTTTTTTTCTTCATATTCCTGTCAAAGAAAAACAATCTGCAGATAAAGCCAGCGGAAGCGATAAACGTGAAAATTTAGAGTGGGCGCCTTTACTTCCACCTCTACCTCCGCCAAAGAAAGGTAAAGTAACATTACATGGGACAGGGGACATGATAGTGGACATTACATGGGACATTACATGAGACAGGGGACATTACATGGGACATTACATGAGACAGGGGACATTACATGGGACATTACATGGGACAGGGGACATTACATGGGACAGAGAACCTTACATGGGACAAGGGACATTAAATGGGACATTACACGAGACAGGGGACATTACATGGGACAAGGGCCATGACAGGGGACATTACATGGACAGAGAACATTACATGGGACAAGGGACATGACAGGGGACATTACATGGGACAGAGAACATTACCTGGGACAAGGGGCATGACAGGGGACATTACATGGGACATTACATGAGACAGGGGACATTACATGGGCCAAGGGACATGATAGGAGACATTACATGGGACAGGGAACATTACATGGGACAAGGGACATGATGGGGGGCATTACATGGGACAGGGAACATTACATAGGACAAGGGACATGACAGGGGACATGACAGGGGACATGACAGGGGACAGAGAACATTACATGGGACAAGGGGCATGACAGGGAACATTACATGGGACATTACATGAGACAGGGGACATTACATGGGACATTACATGGGACAGGGGACATTACATGGGACAAGGGACATGATAGTGGACATTACATGGGACATTACATGAGACAGGGGACATTACATGGGACATTACATGAGACAGGGGACATTATATAGGACATTACATGGGACAGGGGACATTACATGGGACAGAGAACCTTACATGGGACAAGGGACATTACATGGGACATTACACGAGACAGGGGACATTACATGGGACAAGGGCCATGACAGGGGACATTACATGGACAGAGAACATTACATGGGACAAGGGCCATGACAGGGGACATTACATGGACAGAGAACATTACATGGGACAAGGGACATGACAGGGGACATTACATGGGACAGAGAACATTACCTGGGACAAGGGGCATGACAGGGGACATTACATGGGACATTACATGAGACAGGGGACATTACATGGGCCAAGGGACATGATAGGAGACATTACATGGGACAGGGAACATTACATGGGACAAGGGACATGATGGGGGACATTACATGGGACAGGGAACATTACATAGGACAAGGGACATGACAGGGGACATGACAGGGGACAGAGAACATTACATGGGACAAGGGGCATGACAGGGAACATTACATGGGACATTACATGAGACAGGGGACATTACATGGGACATTACATGGGACAGGGGACATTACATGGGACAAGGGACATGATAGGAGACATTACATGGGAAAGGGAACATTACATGGGACAAGGGACATGATGGGGGACATTACATGGGACAGGGAACATTACATGGGACAAGGGACATGACAGGGGACATTACATGAGACAGGGGACATTACATGGGACAGGGGACATGATAGTGGACATTACATGGGACAGGGGACATTACATGGGACATTACATGGGACATGACAGAGGACATTACATGGGACAGAGAACATTATATGGGACAAGGGACATGACAGGGGACATTACATGGGACAGGGTACATGACAGGAGACATTACATGGGACAGGGGACATTACATGGAACAGGGGACATGACAGGAGACATTACATGGGACAGGGAACATTACATAGGACAAGGGACATGACAGGGAACATTACATGGGACAAGGGGATATTACATGCGACAGGGGACATGATAGTGGACATTACATGGGACATGGGACCTTACATGGGACAGGGAACATGATAGTGGACATTACATGGGGCATTACATGGGACAGGGGACATTACATAGGACAGAGAACCTTACATGGGACAAGGGACATTACATGGGACAGAGAACATTACATGGGACAAGGGACATGACAGGGGACATTACATGGGACAGAGAACATTACATGGGACAAGGAGCATGACAGGGGACACTACATGGGACATTACATGAGATAGGGGACATTACATGGGACATTACATGGGACAGGGGACATTACATGGGACAAGGTGCATGATGGGGAACATTACGTGGGATAAAGGACATGACAGGGGACATTACATGGGACAGGGAACATTGCATGGGACAGGGGACATGACAGGGAACATTGCATGGGACAGGGGACATTACATGGGACAAGAGACGTAACAGGGAACATTACATGGGACAGGGAACATTACATGGGACAGGGGACATGATAGTGGACATTACATGGGACAGGGGACATTACATAGGACAAGGGAGATTACATGGGACATTACATGGGATAAGGGACATGACAGGGGACATTACATGTGACAAGGGACATTACATGGGACAGGGGACATTACATGGCACATTATATGGGGCAGAGCACATTACATGGAACAGGGCACATGACAGGGGACATTACATGGGACAGAGAACATTACATGGGACAAGGGACATGACAGGGGACATTACCTGGGACAGGGGACATTACATCGCACATTACATGGGGCAGAGCGCATTAGATGGGGCAGGGCATATGACAGGGGACAAGGGACATGACAGGGGACATTACATGGGATAGAGAACATTACATGGGACAAGGGACATTACAGGGGTCATTACTTGGGACAGGGGACATTACATGGGACAGGGGATATTACATGGGACATTACATGGGGCAGAGCACATTACATGGGGCAGAGCACATTACATGGGGCAGGGCACATGACAGGGGACATTACATGGGACAGGGCACATGACAGGGGACATTACATGGGACAGGGCACATTACATGACAGGGGACATTACATGTAACATGACAGGGGACATTACATGTAACATGACAGGGCACATGACAGGGGACATTACATGGGACAGGGGACATGACAGGGGACATTACATGGGACAGGGCACATTACATGACATGGGGCAGGGCACATTACAGGACAAGGAACATTACATCGGACAGGGGACATGACAGGGCACATGACAGGGGACATTACATGGGACAGGGCACATGACAGGGGACAATACATAGTGCAGAGCACATTACATGGAACAGGACACATGAGATAGGGGACATTACATGGGACAGGGGACATGATAGTGGACATTACATGGGACAGAGGACATTACATGGGACAAGGGACATGACGGGGACATTACATGGGACAGGGGACATTACGTGGGACAAGGGATGTGACAGGGGACATTACATGGGACAAGGGACGTTACATGGGACATTACATGGGACAGGGGACATTACATGGGACAGGGGACATTACATGGGAAAATGGACATGAAAGGGGATATTACTTGGGACAGGGGACATTACTTGGGACAGGGGACATTACATGGCACATTACATGGGCCAGAGCACATTAGATGGGGCAGGGCACATGACAGGGGACATTACATGGGACAGGGCACATTACATGACATGGGACAGGGCACATTACAGGACAAGGTACATTACATGGGACAGGGGACATGACAGGGCACATGACAGGGGACATTACATGGGACAGGGCACATGACAGGGGACATTACATGGGACAGGGCACATGACAGGGGACATTACATGGGACAGGGCACATTACATGGAACATGGGACATGACAGTGCACATGACAGGGGACATGACAGTGCAGGGGACATTACATGGGGCAGGGCACATTACATAACAGGGGACATGATAGTGGACATTACATGGGACAGGGGACATTACATGGGACATTTCATGGGACAAGGGACATGACAGGGGACATTACATGGGACAGAGAACATTACATGGGACAGAGAACATTACATGGGACAAGGGACATGACAGGGGACATTACATGGGACAGGGGACATTACATGGGACAAGAAACATGACAGGAGACATTACATGGGACAGGGAACATTACATGGGACAAGGGACATGACAGGGGACATTACATGGGACAGAGAACATTACATGGGACAAGGGACATGACAGGGGACATTACATGGGACAGGGGACATTACATGGGACAAGAAACATGACAGGAGACATTACATGGGACAGGGAACATTACATGGGACAAGGGACATGACAGGGGACATTACATGGGACAAGGGACATGACAGGGGACATTACATGGGACAGGGGACATGATAGTGGACATTACATGGGATAGAGGACATTACATGGGACAGGGGACAGGATAGTGGACATTACATGGGACATTACTTGGGACAGGGGACATTACATGGGCCAGAGAACATTACATGGGACAAGGGGCATGACAGGGAACATTACATGGGACATTACATGAGACAGGGGACATTACATGGGACATTACATGGGACAGGGGCCATTACATGGGACAAGGGACATGATAGGGGACATTACATGGGACAGGGAACATGACAAGGGACATGACAGGGGACATTGCATGGGACAGGGGACATGACAGGGGACATTACATGAGACAGGGGACATTACATGGGACAGGGGACATGATAGTGGACATTACATGGGACAGGGGACATTACATAGGACAAGGGACATGACAGGGGACAAGGGACATTACATGGGACAGAGAACATTACATGGGACAAGGGACATGACAGGGGACATTACATGGGACAGGGGACATTACATGGGACAAGGGATGTGACAGGGAACATTACATGGGACAAGGGACATGACAGGTGACATTACATGGGACAGGGAACATTACATGGGACAAGGGACATGACAGGGGACATTACATGGGACAGGGGACATTACATGGGACAAGGGACGTGACAGGGGACATTACATGGGACAGAGAACATTACATGGGACAAGGGACATGACAGGGGACATTACATGGGACAGGGGACATTACATGGGACAAGGGACGTGACAGGGAACATTACATGGGACAAGGGACATGACAGGTGACATTACATGGGACAGGGAACATTACATGGGACAAGGGACATGACAGGGGACATTACATGGGACAGGGGACATTACATGGGACAAGGGACATGACAGGGAACATTACATGGGACAAGGGACATGACAGGTGACATTACATGGGACAGGGAACATTACATGGGACAAGGGACATGACAGGGGACATTACATGGGACAGGGGACATTACATGGGACAAGGGACGTGACAGGAGACATTACATGGGACAGGGAACATTACATGGGACAATGGACATGACAGGGGACATTACATGGGACAAGGGACATGACAGGGGACATTACATGGGACAGGGGACATGATAATGGACATTACATGGGACAGAGGACATTACATGGGACAGGGGACATGATAGTGGACATTACAAGGGACATTACATGGGACAGGGGACATTACATGGGCCAGAGAACATTACATGGGACAAGGGGCATGACAGGGAACATTACATGGGACATTACATGAGACAGGGGACATTACATGGGACATTACATGGGACAGGGGCCATTGCATGGGACAAGGGACATGATAGGAGACATTACATGGGACAGGGAACATTACATAGGACAAGGGACATGATAGGGGACATTACATGGGACAGGGAACATGATAAGGGACATGACAGGGGACATTGCATGGGACAGGGGACATGACAGGGGACATTACATGAGACAGGGGACATTACATGGGACAGGGGACATGATAGCGGACATTACATGGGACAGGGGACATTACATAGGACAAGGGACATGACAGGGGACATTACATGGGACAGAGAACATTACATGGGACAAGGGACATGACAGGGGACATTACATGGGACAGGGGACATTACATGGGACAAGGGACATGACAGGGAACATTACATGGGACAAGGGACATGACAGGTGACATTACATGGGACAGGGAACATTACATGGGACAAGGGACATGACAGGGGACATTACATGGGACAGGGGACATTACATGGGACAAGGGACGTGACAGGGAACATTACATGGGACAAGAGACATGACAGGTGACATTACATGGGACAGGGAACATTACATGGGACAAGGGACATGACAGGTGATATTACACGGGACAGGGAAATTACATGGGACAGGGGACATGATAGTGGACATTACATGGGACAGGGGACATTACATAGGACAAGGGAGATTACATGGGAAAATACATGGGACAAGGGACATGACAGGGGACATTACATGGGACATTACATGGGACAAGGGACATGACAGGGAACATTACATGGAACATTACATGGGACAAGGGACATTACATGGGACAAGGGACAAGACAGGGGACATAACTTGGGATAGGGGACATTACATGGCACATTACATGGGGCAGAGCACATTAGATGGGGCAGGGCACATGACTGGGGACATTACATGGGGCAGAGCACATTACATGGAACAGGGCACATGACAGGGGACATTACATGGGACAGGGCACATTACATGACAGGGGACATTACATGTAACATGGGACATGACAGGGCACATGACAGGGGGCATTACATGGGACAGAAGACATGACAGGGGGCATTACATGGGACAGGGCACATTACATGACATGGGACAGGGCACATTACAGGACAAGGGACATTACATGGGACAGGGGACATGACATGGCACATAACAGGGGACATTACATGGGACAGGGGACATGACATGGCACATAACAGGGGACATTACATGGGACAGGGCACATTACATGAGACAGGGCACATGAGACAGGGGACATTACATGGGACAGGGGACATGATAGTAGACATTACATGGGACAGGGGACATTACATGGGACATTACATGGGACAGGGGACATTACATGGGACAAGGGATGTGACAGGGAACATTACATGGGACATGGGACAAGGGACATGACAGGGGACATTACACGAGACAGGGGACATTACATGGTACAGGGGACATGATAGTGGACATTACATGGGACAGGGGACATTACATGTGACAGGGGACATTTCATGGGACAAGGCACATTACATGGGACAAGGGACATGACAGGGGACATTACATGGGACAAGGGACATTACATGGGACATTACATGGGACAAGTGACATTACATGGGACAGGGGACATTACATGGGACAGAGAACATTACATGGAACAAGGGACATGACAGGGGACATTACTTGGGACAGGGGACATTACATGGGACAGGGGACATTACATGGCACATTACATGGGGCAGAGCACATTAGATGGGGCAGGGCACATGACAGGGGACATTACATTGGACAGGACACAATACATGACATGGGACAGGGCACATTACAGGACAAGGGACATTACATGGGACAGGGGACATGACAGGGGACATTACATGAGACAGGGCACATGACAGGGGGCAATACATAGTGCAGAGCATATTACATGGAAAAGGGCACATGAGACAGGGGACATTACATGGGACAGGGGACATGATAGTAGACATTACATGGGACAGGAGACATTACATTGGACATTACATGGGACAGGGGACATTACATGGGACAAGGGACGTGGCAGGGAACATTACATGGGACAAGGGACATAACAGGGGACATTACATAGGACAGGGAACATTACATGGGACAAGGGACATGACAGGGGACATTACACGAGACAGGGGACATTACATTGGACAGGGGACATGATAGTGGACATTACATGGGACATGGGACAATACATAGGACAAGGGACATTACAAGGGACAGGGGACATGACAGGGGACATTACATGGGACAGGGCACATTACATGACATGGGACAGGGCACATTACAGGACAAGGGACATTACATGGGACAGGGGACATGACAGGGGAAATTACATGAGACAGGGCACATGACAGGGGACAATACATAGTGCAGAGCACATTACATGGAACAGAGCACATGAGACAGGGGACATTACATGGGACAGGGGACATTACATGGGACAAGGGACATGACAGGGAACATTACATGGGACAAGGGACATAACAGAGGACATTACATGGGACAGGGAACATTACATGGGACAAGGGACATTACACGAGACAGGGAACATTACGGTGGACATTACATGGGACAGGGGACATTACATAGGACAAGGGACATTACATGGGACAAGGGACATTACATGGGGCATTACATGGGACAAGGGACATGACAGGGGACATTAAATGGGACAGGGGACATTACATAGGACAAGGAACATTACATGGGACAAGGGACATTACATGGGACATTACATGGAACAAGGGACATGACAGGGGACATTACATGGGACAGAAGACATGACAGGGGACATTACATGGGACAGAAGACATGACAGGGGACATTACATGGGACTGGGCACATTACATGACATGGGACAGGGCACATTACAGGACAAGGGACATTACATGGGACAGGAGACATGACAGGGCACATGACAGGGGACATTACATGGGACAGGGCACATTACATGACAGGGCACATTACATGGAACATGGGACATGATAGGGCACATGACAGGGGACATGACAGCACAGGGGACATTACATGGGGCAGGGCACATTACATGACAGGGGACATTACATGGGATAGGGGACATGACAGGGGACATTACATGGGGCAGAGCACATTACATGGGACAGGGCACATTACATGACATGGGACAGGGGACATGACAGGGCACATTTTATGGGACAGAGCACATTACATGGGGCAGGGCACATGACAGGGGACATTACATGGGGCAGAGCACATTACATGGGGCAGGGGACATTACATAGCAGGGAACATTACATGGGACAGGGCACATTGCAGGGCACATGACAGGGGACATTACATGGGACAGGGCACATTACATGACAGGGGACATTACATGGGACAGGGCACATGACAGGGGATATTACATGGGACAGGACATGACAGGGGACATGACAGGGGACATTACAAAGGGCAGAGCACATTACATGAGACAGGGCACATGATAGGGGACATTACCCCTATGGGGAAAGTGCTACACCATTTACATGGATAAGCCCAACAAAAGTCCAATGGGCAGCTGAGTGCTTACAGCAGGATGACAACGTTGTTGCTGACTTTGAAGCAATAGCTTAGTGTTTGTGAATTGTATGTATCAGTAATAATACAAATCAAGTGATTTTATGTATGTATGTATCCCTAAATGATACCTGTAAAGTAATATACATTCCCTGGCCACTTTATTAGGTACATCTGTTCAATTGCTTGGTATTGGTAACAGAAATTGCTAATCAGCTAATCACATGGCAGCAACTCAATGCATTTAGGCATCTAGACATGGTGAAGATGACTTGCTGAAGTTCAAATCGAGCATCAGAATGGGAAAGAAAGGGGATTTAAAGGGGCTGTAAATCCTTGTGTTTTTTCACCTTAATGCATCCTATGCATTAAGGTGAAAAAACTTCTGATAGTGACCAACCCCGCAGCCCCCCTCGTTTTACTCACCTGACCCTCTTTGATTCCTCGGCAGAGATGTGCTGTACCTCTCTGCCTGGGTTTCTTGGCTCTTGATTGTATAAATTGATAGCAGTGCAGCCATTACCACGCCAGGGGGCAGTACCAAGTCCTACATTCGGCGGCTATGGATGCCGAATGCTGGACTCGGGAGCGTGCCCGCAAGGTAACCACCCCCCTCGGGGGAGCACTTCTCCTAGGGGGTTATACCATGCGGGGAGGAGCTGATAGCACTGCCAGGGGACCCCAGAAGAGGAGGATCAGGGCCACTCTGTGCAAAACAAATTGCACAGTGGAGGTAATATGTTATGTTTGTTATTTTTAAAATATTTTTTTTAAAAGAGGGCGTGGCCTGCTGCGGACAGAGATGGAAGCCTGAACCCAGAGCTCCGCTCCTCCGTTGGATTCACCACAACTGAACAGCACTCCTGAGGGCCGTGGTGCTGTCCGCTAGCAGGCGGAAGGAGAGGCGAACACACGGGCATGACGAGAGGCCGGTTCAAGCCACCCGCTCTGCGCCACCTCACGGACTACTATAACTCCGTGGCCATACAGACAGATAAAGATGGTGTCGGCTCCAGAGGCAGGAACGCACACGCTGCCGCCCAGACAAGCCAAGATGCGACCAAAGCACACCGGAACGGACACAAGGCGGCTGCCTCTCCCAGGGATGAGATGGACACTACCTCCAGCACACATACTGCAGATAGAGGTAAGAGACTGGCATCATCCCCTGCTCCCTCACCAAGCAAGGAACCCCTAGCCAAAAAACAATTGTGGGCTAATGCTGCAGAAGCAGACTGTAATGCAGGCATCAACACAACCTTAGCAGCCATGCCAGTATCAGATAATATGGTTACAGAGGCCACAATGAAAACAATGCACTTAACCCTGCAGAAAGATTTACACAGAGTTGCAGCTGTCTATTTCTCAAATGCATGACAGGGTGGACTGCTTAGAGGAGAGAGCTGACACACTAGAGGAGACTATGCAGGAATACTCCAGGGCCCATAATGAACTCCTGAATGCTCTTGACCACCATGGAGCAGAAATCCAATGCATTAAAATTAAATTAGCGGATTTAGAAGACCGCTCGAGACGAAATAACATTAAGTTTAGAGGCATACCTGAAACGATTAAACCGAATGAGCTCTTTTCTAAACTACTCCCACGCTTGACACCGCAGGATCTGATTATTGACAGAGCCCACAGAATTGCTAAGCCCGCGTACCACCCAGCAAAATAAAGAGCAAATCTTGCTCGCTGCTAAAAATACTAAACCGCTACCACCAACCATACTCCAATGTCTTAATGTTTACGTATCTCTCCCCTGCGACCATGGAGATGCACAGAGCCTTTGCTACAATTACAGCGGTACTACAAGACCATAAGATTGTTTACAAATGGAGATTCCAGGCAAAACTGCTGGTTACTTACAAACAGCAAATGATCCCCATCCTGAGCCCAAAGGAGGGATACAAAAAGTTAACCAACTGGGGGCTACTTTCCCTTCAGGCGAACAACCCAAGAAACGGGGGTCCCCACCAAGGTCATACTGAAAATCGTTCACCCATACCTGATAAAGACTGAGGCTTAACAGTGACGCTACCATGTGTTCCAGCATATAAAGAATGCAACAAAAGCGATGTTTTTATTTCGCTCCACACCCTTGGATTACAGTGTGCTAAGTACACTCCTCATGTTGACTTTTCTTATTCCAGTTTAATGTTAATATTATTCAGAAATACCGTACCTCACATACTCAGATAAACAGCAAAAAAAAAAAAACTCCCTTTTTTTTTCTTCTCGTACAATGTACTGATCAATGTTTTAGAAAGTTCTCAACAGATTTACCATCTGTACCACAACCACCTAATAATTAATTTGGGTGTACCCTCGTTCCTCACGCTCGCAACGACAGGGTGAAATAACTCAATATGGCCTTGTCTATCACAGCAATTAATGCTAAAGGCCTGAACTCTCCATTCAAGCGGAGGCTGTTATGGAAAGAGGCCTTGAGCCGACATACGGACATACTTTGTGTTCAAGAAACACATTTCTCTAAAACCAAAGCCCCCTCCTGCTCAAATAAGCGTTACCCCCACTGTTTTTTCGCTAATGCACCAAAAAAAAAAGTGGGGTTATGATTGCGATAAATTCTTCTGTATCCTTTAATGTGAAGTAGATGAGGTGGGCAGGTATTTGATTCTTTCAGAGACAATAGAAAACCACCGCCTCACTATAGTCAATTTATACGCACCCAATACAGGCCAAAGACAGTTCTATACAAGGCTTCTTTCCAGGATAGCTCCATACAAATCAAACCCTGTAATCATTTGTGGAGATTTTAACGACATAATTGATACAACCCTAGATACATCCAACCCCACAAAACGCAGGCCCTCTGCCTTAGCCTCATTGATTAAAAATTAAGACCTATATGATCCCTGGAGGTGCCTGCATATTGAGGAACAAGACTACACCTACTACTCACACTCCCAACGTTCGTACTCTCGGATTGACCTGTTCCTCACGGATAAATATTTATTACAATCAATCACTGTTGCTCAGATTGGTACAATCACCTGGTCTGATCACGCGCCAGTCACAATCAAAATCCTCCACGGTAAACAATCTCCTAGACATACTGTCTGGCGATTAAACACATCACTGCTCACCAATCCACTATTTGAGGGACAGGTGCGGTCCGAGATCGAGAACTATTTCAGTTGTAACTCCCATTCTATTGCAGACCAATCAACAATATGGAACGCACACAAGGTTTTTCTGTGTGGTCTGTTCATAAAACTAAGTGCCCAAGTCAAAAAATCACATACCCACACCACAGAGTCATTACTAAAGAAAATTAGAGGTCTGGAACAGAGCCCAAAATCCCACAATTACCGCTGAGTTACAAAATTTAAGACGTCAACTTAGTGAGCACTTACACAAAAAATTTGACTACTACATTAAGTGACTTAAATTATGATTCTACTCTTCTGCTAACAAGTCAGGGGCTCTCTTAGCGAGAATTTTGAAACATCAATCCGCCTAGAAAAAGATACAATACCTTACAAATTCCCAAGGCAAACGACTTCAAAACCCCTTAGAGATAGCAAATGAATTTAGCGCTTTCTGTGCCAAACTATATAATCTAAAAGATTCTGACCCTCTTAGCCCACCCAGTAGAGAGAAAATCATAGCTTTCCTTGACACAATACAATTACCAAAACTAAATTCAGACCAACTAGAATCCCTGTCGAGCCCCTTTACCGTAGAGGAAATAACCAGAATAATGAAGCAACTCCCTCTGCACAAGGCCCCTGGACCTTATGGGTTTCCAAATGAATACTATAAACATTTCTCAGATCTCCTTTCCCCCCATTTATGCAACATGTTTAACCAATTTGTCAAATCAGGAAACATCCCCAAGGAATCATTGGAAGCCCTAGTGGTTACCCTTCCCAAACCCGGCAAATCCCCCGATAATCCCGCCAACTATCGACCAATCTCACTTCTAAACTCTGACACCAAAATCTACGCAAAAATTCAGGCACAACGTTTATCTTTGATGATCCCCAGTATAATCCATCAGGACCAGGTGGGTTTTGTGCCAGGGAGGCAAGCCTCGGACGGTACCTGACGGCTTATCAACATAATGCAGTGGCTGAAGCACTCTCGAAACACCGTCTCTGCTTCTTTCCTTTAGATGAAGAGAAGGCGTTTGACAGAGTCCAATGGACTTACATGAAGGACGTACTATGAAGATTTGGCTTCGTGGATCCATTTTTAACACAAGGCAAGGGTGCCCACTCTTCGCCTTGATCTTTGCCATAATTATGGAACCACTGACGCAATCCATCCGCTTGGCAACATCAGTATCGGGAGTTAAAATAGGGGACACAGAACATAAGATTGGATTATACGCCGACGATGTCATTATCACCCTGACCCATCCAAAACCCTCCCTACAGGCCATCTAAAACATCCTAGACAAATTTAGTTCAATTTCCTTATACAAAATGAATCATAGCAAATCCACCATGCTGAATATTGGCATTAACCCCCCCAAACCAAACAGGAAATATCACAGACAACCCCCTTCACATAGTCCACTAATTCTTCCCTCCCTTATCTCGGAATTTGCTTAACCAACCCAAGTCGAAACCTAATTAAGGTAAATTATGATGACCTCATCGAGAAGCTCTTGCAACTATCTAAGGAATCGACTGGTCTTGCTGCCTCATGAGCTGGCAGGATTGCACAATCAAAAATGTTTCTTCTCCCAATTATACTGTATGTATTCTGTACTATCCCCTTTCTCACAGCTCAATTAAAGAAACTAAAGGGTATTATAGATGCATTCATCTGGCAACATAAAAAACAGATTGAAAAGATCCATTCTCCTGACCCCTGTTCACCAAGGGGGAATGGGAGCTCCCGATGTTCGGGCATATTACAGAGGAACTCTTTTGGACCAGCTAAGAGAATGGTGGATACCTAACTCTCAAAAATCCTGGAAACAGATCGAATGCACGGCCCTCAACTCAGATACAAACAATGTCCTGGCGGCCTTAATACTCAACTTTAAACCAGCTCATCAGTTTTTAGGAGCAGCAAATGCAGCAATAAGAGTGTGGACTTTCATAACCCGAGGCAGCGAAGGAACCCCGCTCTCAGTCCTCTCCAAAATACCCTTGAAGGCCCTGGAACTTATATCGCTAGACCTCAACACCAACCAATGGTCTTCCAAGGGAATAACTAATGTGGGGTTATTATACTCCTCTTCAGGTCTACACCCGTTCTCACAGTTACAGGAGACCTATGGAATAACCAAACAATGTTTCTTCCTATACCTTAGGATCCGATCAGTCCTTTCTAAAATACAAGGGTCCCAAGAAGACTCCCTACTAAGTAACATTCTGAAATTTTACGACACCCATAAACCAACTTTTAAAGGTAATGCATTTGCATACAAGATGCTCACCACACTAGTAGTTTCAATAGGCAGACTCAGAGAGTTCAATAGGAAGACAACCGTGCAAGGAAAGGCCCAGAAAGGTGCCACTTGTGCAAGTGCAGGTTTGCTCTCTCCTATGGCAACAGTACTTAACAGTTCCTAATACGTAATAGTTCCCTCCACTTCGTTAAAACTTCTGATTGTAGTTCTTCAGCCCCTTGAGCTTTTGGTCTCTCCCTGAACCCTCTGATTCGGTAACGCTAAATCCCTTAGCTCCTCAGGGCTTTTGTGGATCCCTCAAATGTCACCCACGATTCCCTAGCTTGGCACTCCAGATACCTTTCAAGCTGCACCCCTGCTGACCGGCTAAGTTCCTGGCTTGACACACAAGGCTGCTCTGCAAGCATCACTTCCACTGGTTGGTTCCCTGACTTGATCACCGCCTGAAGTTTCCTGATTCTCCACCTTGCCCGTTCGGTGAGAATGTTGCTCCAGTACTTGCTTCAGTTACTCACTGTGGTCCCTGGTAAAGGTGGTTGGACCCTTAGTGACAACAGTGTCCCTTCTACCTCTGACCACAACAGATTCTCCGGCCGGAAGAACCATCCCTTTTGGCTGGATTTCCAGCTGCAATCCCAACCCTGCGCTGCCCTCTTACTTCCTAATAGGCCCTCACACAGGCTGGCAGCCTCACACCTCTGGGATAGGCCCAATCTCCAGCCTAGCACACACATCCACCCAGATGGCAGTCCAGGTGGCACAGAACATACTCCACCCGAATATATAGGCTCTCCCAGCAGGCCAAGGGATTCAAGAAAATCCCTGCCCATTGGCTAAGATACCCAATATACGCATAACCTGACCTTGAGTTGTCCTTCTCTATCTAATACCTTCAAGTGTCTGGCCACCTTGGGGTAGAAGACAAAAGTACAAAAAGGCCAAACTTGGGAAGAAATCAATGGATCCCTAGAAATTAACTACAGTAGCTACTACCGACAAGGAATTTGGAGAACAAAAGGAGACAAGGAGAAGCTCCCTGACTAAACCCCATAGCGCTACATATGTTCAGACAGGATCAGCGCAGCCAAAGTACGTTCAGACAGGATCAGTGCAGCCAAAGTACCTTCAGGTTCACCACTGGTAATCCCTATTTTTCAGATTCCATACTATTGGAACCTGGTTGTAATTGATTTCTCGTATCTTGATAACTTATGTAGATCACTGTGACTGCCAAGAGTCAAATTCATTTTTTCCAAATAGACCCAGGATCTGGACGTTGGTGATCCCAAATTCTATGGCTGGAAGGTTTTAGTGTGCCTTAAAGGACGATGGTGTTCTACCCCTGTGGTTTATGCCTTTTATACGGACCAGCTTATATACCCACTATTGAAACATTTGGTGTCACCCTAATATATGCAGAATACAAAGGGCAGGCACCCCATTGTACCCTCATTTGTGGTGGGGCCTGCATCCGTTATCATGTGATCCTATATTTTTTTTCTTTTCGGCTTCGCTATACCTACCCACCTCCAGTCAGATACTGGAACCTGCTATGTAATACAGCAAAATATACCTTAGATGCATGTCCTGATATATTTGGCTGGCTCCTTTTGATGTCATTAGGGGGTTCCTCCACTCCTGGGGAGTTTTTGTTCTCCTCACTTCTCCTTCCCCTGTTTGATGCCCAATGTGTGTCTCCTCTTTCCTGATCCTCACTGTCCTCTCCTCTGCATCCCAAGTCATTCAGCACCCACCCAATCAGTTCTGAAGAAGCAAGTATATCTTGCGATTTGAGTATGGAGCAACACACTAGCAGCAATTTCATGAACCTCGTTGAAAGTTGACCTACCTGGTGGACTCCAATATACTCCACAATACACCGTGACTTTTCTTGTCTCCATATTTAGTATTGGGTATCTGTTGACTCTTTGTAGACGGAGGGTGGCTTTTAATTTTTCCCCTTTTTATATGTTGGTTGTATTTTAATGTATATCCAATAAAATCTGTTACTTTTTATTAATGCTGCCTCATGCTGTGCCATGTTTTGAGAAGCTTATTTAGCTTCTCCCCTTTTTTCATTACTATTTGGATGTTGGCAAGGGGAGGTCCTTCCTTCCCATAGTCTAAGGCCGCGTACACACGGGCGGACTGTCCGCCCAACTAGGTTCGTCAAACAGTTTGACAAACAGTCCGTTCAAAATTTGCATGAGCGGACTTGACCACACACGACGAACGAACAGTCCGCTGAAAACTTGCGCGATGACGTGAACGGCACGTACGACGGGACGAGAAATTCGGCGTCCGATACACTGCAATGCAACCTTCGCCGTGTAAATTATTTCTGAGCATGCGCGAGACTTAGTTTGCCGAACAAGCCTACACACGAGTGGACTGTCCGCTCAAACCAAGTTTCAGCGGACAGTCTTATGGAAATTCCGAAAAACTTTGTTCGTCAGACTGTCCGCTGAAACTGTCCGCTGAAGCCCACACACGAGCGGACTGTCCGCTGAAACACTGTTCAGCGGACAAAGTTGGACGAACAGTCCGCCCGTGTGTACGCGGCCTTATATAGAAAACACAAAAAAATATTAGCTTGTTCCTGTCCTATGTGAAACTTGTGTAATAGGCCATTTCAAATATTTGCACAATTTTGTTCCCATAATTGGAACCCGGTTGTAATTGATTTCTCGTATCTTGATAACTTGTGCCGATCACTGGCTGCCAAGGGTCAAATTTATTTTTTACAAATAGTGTAAATATTATCTGTAAAATATAAACATTTTATTTATCAAAGTTTAAATCAATCAAAAACCATTCTATATAATGTTTGCTTTTTGGGGGGGAAGGATGTGTTCCAAAGAAGCCAGGCATCACCCTAAACGTTGAAACTACAATTTTTACTATGTATCTATTCCAGTTATTAAACGTTATACATGTTTATCTTTAGCTAAAATGTGTTAAACTAATATATCCCAAATTACATGACTGTTATTATAGTATTCACCTCCTGTTAATATACTGAGAAGCCCTATTTCACACTTTTATACATTCTACTTAACTATAAATCTATTGTATGACTCTTTTTATTGCATTATATTCAATAAAATATTTGAAAAGGAAGAAGCCAGCCATCTGGTGCTCCCGCTCAGCTCATCTCCCATGTGCTTCCCTGCTTCATGTTCTTTTTTGTCAATACAACAGTACCAATGGTAGCAAGGACAATGTGCTTTCAGTCTATCCAGGGAATACAGAATGCCATGCATAAGCACAGTGGGCATTGATGTCTTCTATGACAAGCCCATAGACCAGTCAGTGACAATCCCATAGTTAAGTGATATGCTCCTAGTCCATAGTGATTGATAGATGCTTCCATCCACCTACAGTATGTAGACACCAGAGCACTCAAAACATGACTTTGGTGGAAGCTGCCATTCAACACAAGGAGTCCCCCCGTCCCCCGTCCCCCCCCACTCCCCCAGAGCCCTGAAATACTGCACTGAGCGGTCAGGTGATCACTTTACAAATATCATCAAAAAAGTATTTATTACTTTTTTTAATTTTACTTTACTGTTGTGGATGCAATACAAAAACTTAAAGGCATTTTAAATGTTATCCTATGTGTTCATATACACTTGAATTATTTTTTAAATCTTTGCAGGAAAGAACCAGGCTTCACTTCAGGAAGGAAAGAATTGTACAAAATCTCATACAGCAGAAAACAACAAGCCTCAATCACCTGACCAACAAAAAACATGCAAACCAGAAAATGAAACCTTAAAAGAAAGTTATGAAAAGCAACCAGAGTGTCTTGTGAAAAAAGACAACATTGACACGGACTTAGCACCCGATAGTTCTTCCGCCAAACTGGAGCCAGATGATAAGGCGCAATCCACTAATCTCGATAATATGGAGGAAAAAAACCTTAAACAAAACCCTCCTAATTCCACATATTCAGAAGAGAATGTAGCAGACCTATCTAAGAATATGAAAAAAGACTATAAAGAAGATCCTTGTCTAGGAAGTCAAACACCCAACCAAGAAGAAATCATCAAACCCATCTCACCAATAGGCATTCCCTCCCCTAAATTGGAGGGAGGAGATACAGAGGAACCCACTTTTCTTGATAACACGGATGTAAAGGACCTGACACAAAATTCCCACAATTCTTCATATGCAGAAGAAGATCTATGAGAATTGTCTATGAAAAAGGATAAGTAACATAAAGAAGATTAAAGTGTAGGAAGTATAAAATCCGACCAAGAATAGCTCATTGACACCCTCTTACCAGTAGACATTTCCTCCCATCAATTGGAGGGGGTGAAGATGAGGAATCCACCATTTTTAATAATATGGATGTAAAGGACCTGACACAAAAACCCTCCCATTCCTCATATGAATAAGAAGATTCTGGAGAATTGTTGATGAAGATGGAAAAACAACACACAGCTGATTAAAGTCCAGCAGAACAATCATCTACACAAGAACTAGACACTAACACTGCCTTTCAGAGGGTTGGCTCTTTGTCTACGTCATTGACAGATCAATAAAAGAAATCCCCAAAAAATTGGTTTTGCCTGTAGTTACACTTTGATGGGCCAGAAACAGAAGGATGACTATTATAGAGGTTTACATATTATTACTATGGATGGGTGTAAGTTCAGGCCGAACTTTGGTTATTTGGATGTTCGGCGAACACCGAACAATATGCAGTGTTTGGGGGCAAATTCGAAAGCCACCGGAACACTGTTAAACTCTATGGGACATTAACATGAAAAGTCAAAAGTACTAATTTTAAAGGCTTCTATGCAAGTTCGAGTGATTGAAGGAAGTGTCTGATCTGTGCAAGTCTGAATTGTTCCGAAGCGGGCATTTCCAGTTTATTAAGGCAGTGACCTACTGAAATGGGACCGTTAGGTGAGAGGAAATGGCCAATTCTGAAAAGGCCTTTGTTCAGCCACCAGTGAAACGCCTGAATGTTCATTATTGGGGGAAAGTCGGGGTTATGAAATAGGTGTGTGAGAGGTTTCAGTGGGGATATCAAGCGTTCATTTTTGTGTAGTTGATCACACAGTGCCAGGAAGTGGGATAGTGTGGGGGCTAAGATAGCGGGTCTGTGTTTTGCTGGTCTCCATAACAGATAATCTAATGTAAAGCGAAACACTGCCTGTCTCTCGAGGGAGACCCAGTCGGGCCTTGAGGACTTGGTATATATTGCTGAGAATTGTGCCAGCTGTGCTGCTTGGTAGTATAAACTAAGGTTAGGAAGTCCTAACCCACCTTGGGCTGTCCGGCGGAACAGAATATCTCGTGATAGCCTATGGCCCCGCTTTCCCCAGACAAATCCAACCACCTTTGATTGGAAGTTAGATAGGATAGATTTTTTTATAGGTATGGGGAGGGATCTGGAAAGATACAATACGCGTGGTAGTAAGTTCATTTTGACTGCATTGAGCCTGCCTAACCAAGATAAGCCTTCCTTAGACCATTTAGCGAGATCCGCCTCTAAAGATTGGAAAGCGGGGGGGGGGGGGGGTAATTGGCATTGTATAAATTGCTGATGCACTTGGTCAGAAAGACGCCCAGATAGGGAATCTTGTCCGTGGCCCAGGAAAAGGGAAAGTGAGGAGTAAGTTGAGCAATGGTTGAGGGGGGAACCGTGATGTTGAGGGCAACTGATTTTGCTGTGTTTACCTGGAGACCTGAAATAGTACCGAAGTCCTGTAGTAGTTGAAGTAAATTGGGGGCGTAGACGAGTGGTGAGGTTAGAAATATTAGCATGTCGTAGGCAAAAAGGGCACATTTATGCTCTTCTGAGCCGCAGCGAACACCTTTGATGTTTATATCCGCTCTAATGGCTATGGCTAATGTCTCTATTGCTATGGCAAAGATTAAGGGCGACAGGCGGCATCCCTGTCTTGTGCCTCTACGGATGGCCAATGGCTTTGAAAGATGACCTAATAGACGTACTTGAGCAGACGGGGTTGAGTAGAGGGCGTGCAGAATCTTTAGGAAACTTGCCCCAAACCCCCATTTAGTGAGAACTTCGAAAAGGTACGGCCACGATACCGAATCGAATTCCTTCTGCAGATCCAATGATAGCAGAAGGCCTTCTTGTGCCGAGCCCCCATCCCATCGAGAATTCAACAGGGAGATTAGGTCAATTGCCCTTCTCACCTGGTCCGGTCCCTGTCTCCCCAGGGATGAAGCCCACCTGGTCCTTATGAATGTAACTGGGTATAAAGCTGGACATACTGTTTGCCAGTATCTTTGTCATAATTTTAAGATCGTTGTTGATTAATGATATAGGCCTGTAGTTTCCCACTTCACAAGTGTCTTTACCAGGTTTTGGTATTACTGAAATTAATGCTGTGTTGGAGTCATTCGGAAGGGGGGCTCCATCCCAGAGAGAGTTGAAGAATTTGGCCATATAGGGAGCCAACTTCATTCCAAATGTCTTGTAATATCGAACTGGAAAACCGTCAGGGCCAGGGGCCGAGTCTGATTTCAGGGATTTTATTACGTCCAGTATCTCGGTAGAAGCGAAGGGTTCGTCCATTAGTTCCCTATGCATTTGATGTAGGGAAGGCAGGTCAAGGTTCCAGAGGAACTGGTTCCTAGCTTTAGAATGTATGTGGGGTGTCTCGGTGTAGAGGTTCTCATAATAGTCATGAAATGATTTTAAAATCTCCACAGGGTTTTGTGTTAGGGTGCCCGATGACTGTCTGATTTTGGGGAAGACCAAGGTACGAGTCCGGGGGCTCAATTTGCTTGCAAGCTTGGAGCCTATTTTATCCTTTTGATAATAAAAGCGAGCTCCTGTTCAGCGCAGATGCTTTTCTGCAGAGGTGGTGAGCAGAAGGTTTAGTGTAATTCGTGCCCTGTCGAGTTCAGCCAGGCTATCCGGGGCGGGGTTTCGTTTGTGGCATTTACTAAGCATACGGAACTCCTCTGTGAGCCGTATAAGATCTGCTGAGTGTTCTTTTTTAAGCCGGGCAGAGAGTTGTATTATTCTACCCCACATGACCGCCTTGTGTGCCGCCCAGAGAGAGCCTGGTGAAATCGAGTCTGTGCTATTGTCTGAGAAGTAGTCCGTCAGGGCTGAGTCTAGTACTGCGCAGTGGGCCTGATTGTTCAGAAGTGACTCGTTAAGTCGCCATTGAAACAGTCTCTTTTTGCCACCTCCCCCCGGAGAGTCAATGAGACTATGGAGTGATCGGACAGAGAGGAGTCATCAATTTTGGAGGCTTCGACCATAGGAATTAACCGTGGAGGTATAAAGATATGGTCTATCCTAGTTAGCGTATTATGGGGGACAGAGTAGTGTGTATAGTCTCTGGAACGGGGATTCATCTCCCTCCATATGTCTATCAGACCCGCTGATTGGATGGATTGCGCCACACGAAGGCTGCATTTAGGAGGTCATTTGGGCATTGGTTTTGCGGGGTTGGATCTGTCTGAGGAAAGATCGAAAGGAATGTTCGAATCTCCCGCCAGGATCACAGCACCCACCAAATGAGGTTTCAACGCTGTAAGGGTCTTTGCAAAGAAGGTGTCCTGGTGGGAGTTTGGAGCATAGTAGGAAATAAACGTGTAGGTTACTGCGTCAAGTGTCCCAGATACCAAAATGTAGCAGCCTTCTGGGTCTCTGATCGTTTTGGGGTGTGTAAAATGTACTTTGTTGGCAAAGCAGATTGCTACCCCTCTTGTTTTATTGGGTGCATTTGCTAATAAAATTGTGTAAAGTTTTTGTGGATGAAAGTGGGATTATATGATATAGGGAAGTGTGTCTCTTGCATCATAACTACATCTGCCTTCTGGGCGTGAAACTGTTGCATAATTTTGCGTTGTTTTACTGGTGAGTTAAGGCCCTGGACATTATTGGATAGTATTCGGAGGTTAGATTTCGACTGCATGGGTTCAGTCATGGGAAGGACGTAGTATAGTGTGTTCTGTGTATATAAGGCCTACCTGTCCTTGAAGTAGTCCCTGGCAGATAGGAGTAGACGTCGGGTCCGCTGAGGTATCGCCTGTGGGATTGAGACGAGGAGAATTCAACTAGACCCTGACCCTGTATAAGGGAGATAGGAAGGGGAGGGAGGAGGGGCAGGAAGGGATGAGGGAAGGTGAAGAGCGGGTGGGAGGTGAGAGAGAGAATGAGAGCAGAGGTAGAAAAAGAAGAAAAGAAAAAAGATACATCAAAATATGCATTGCACAAAAAGACAATTCAAACCCCAAAAAATTAGAAAAAATTAAAAAATTAAGAAAAATACCCCAATAAACCCTTAACCCCGGGTCCAGGCAGAGATCCTTCTCCGCCCGTACCCTACCCAAGTAAGAGTCAAAGCGACCCTGAGGGATCGCAGTAGCCACACCCCGGTAGGAGAGTGAACTAGTGTTCTCCTATTGGGGTTAAAGGGAGGCGCATTGTGCCCACCCTGGTCAACCCCGCCGCAGAGGTTGCTGATCTCCTTAGCTCTAACAGAAAAAAGGTCTGAGCCCTGGCTAAATAAGGCAAAGGGATCGTACATAGTTCGTGTGTCTACCCTCCTTCTCCTCCATGGGGCAGATGACTATGTCCCGACTGTAGGAAGAGAGTGAAAAAGGTAGTAAAGAAAAAGCAAAAAATCAAAGAAATAATTAAATAACATTTTAGGGGGAGGGGAGGGTAGTAAAGGCACAATAACGGTGGTAATTGTATAAAATCGTGTCGGAGGTAGAGTGGAAGAAATTTCCTCCAAGGATCAAGCCTGGGGTTGCCCCCAGGTGGGACAGGACCTGTTATCACCCCAGCTTGGGGATAGTTCGGCCTTGAACACAATCCATGAGGAAGTCGTTTTCAAGAAAGATGTGGACAGTCCAGTTGAAGGCTCATGTTGTTAGGGATTCCCTCGATCTCTTGGGCATCTGCTTCTGCCACATTTGCGTCAAGGTGCTCGTTGGGGAAGGACGTTTGGATGACGAGGTTCCTTTAGGTGTAGAAATCTGTGGTAGCTCCTGGTTGATCAAACCCAATTGCAGCAAGATGCGTTCTCCATCTTGGAACGTTGAGAAGTGGTAGGGTTCATTGTGATACGAGAAATTCAGACGTAGAGGGAATGCCCATCTGTAGGAGATGTCTTTACTCATCAGAACTTGAAGTAGTGGTTTCAATGCCCGACGCTTTTGGACTATGTATGGTGACAGGTCGGTGAAAATTTGGATTGGATGACCCTGAAAAGTTAGGTTTTCTGAGGTTCTGGACACCCTCACCACTTCTTCTTTCACCAAGTAATAGTGTGGTTTCACTATTATATCTCTTGGTAGACCATCTGGACGTGGAGGTTGTAAAGCCCTAATTCTAGACGATGCGTTGGGATGGTGGGGATTAAGCTTTTGATGAGGTCCTGGACTGCAAGATGGGTGTCTTTGATAGATTCAGGGAGGCCTCTGATACGGAAGTTATACCTCCTCGACCTGTTTTCGAGGTCGTCAATTTTAGCGGTCGCAACTTCTAGATGGTCCTGTAGTTCTTGGATCCTGGCTGTGTTTTGATTAATGCTGTCAAGATATGAAGACATATGAAACACATATCTGTATATAACCCAGAGTTCCCCTTCAATATAAGAATGTATTTCTTTCTAAAATGTTTCTTAATTCTTATGGGTATTCTCACTATTGCAACACATATCTTGTTGTTCACTTTGTGTTTTTTTGCTCTTTGCTTAACATGAGATGTCCTGCCAGTAACATGATAAAGTATATTGTTCCCAGAAATGATGTTCAAATGTTTTTATGGAAAGTCCCTGTTTATAACATAACTTTTCCCCTTCTTAATTAATATCTAAATTGCCAAATTGTCAGAATGACCTTTAAAGTTGTTATTGTGTTAGGGCTAAAATGACCATTTGAAATATGAAATAGATTATCCTGGAATGTATTGCGTAGTTTGGATTTTGATTCTTTGCCCGACATAAAGTGTAATGTTATCATTTTCTTATAAAAACGCTGTTAAAAATTGTATTCGTCATCACTCTCCCTTTGAAAAGGAAGTGATCCTCTGTCAGAGATTTTCTGAGTAAATATACATTGAGACGAATGCTACTTCATAGATGTCTTTTATTTCAAGGCTGTACATAACATTTGGTGACCCTAGGACGATCTTCTTATCTGCAGCCCCACCACCGGCTCTCAACCCGCCACAGGAGGGACAACAAGGAGGCCTCAGGTGAGAAAAATTTTATTTCTCATTATTATAAAGTACTGTCTTTCTGTGCGGTTTTGAGGAGCCGGGTGGGGCTTGTGGAATACAGAAGGTAACACGTTCCTTTTTGATTTCAATGCATTCTGTCTATGTATGATTACTGAGAAAAATAATGGTACCAATTATAGCTGATGCATGCAAAAGTACGTACTTCTTACTCTCAGAAATGACAATGTATATAGTTGTGTTATTAAGGGATGTGTAAAATGCAGGTACCACAATTTCTATGAGTGAATAGAAGGTGGTGAATGTTGAATTTTTTGTGTGATTTTTTGAGAAACGTTTGTGGTCCTAAGGCGGATAGGTTTGCCTTCAGCGGATAGCCACAAATGGGTGAATGACCTGCTGTATGTTCTCTGGAATAGGGAGTTGAGAGAGACTAGCCTATTACCAGTCAGAAAGGAGACGTCCTTCTGAGAGTAGAACGAAGTGAGATATCTCAATATATGTACTGGGCTGCTGGTACACAGCCGTAAGAAGTAAAAAGTAGAGCTCTCAGTCCCGGAGCTCTAAACTGTTGTCATTTCTGAAAAAGAGTAACAGGGGAAATATAAAGAAAATGGGAAATTTGCTTGAAAAAAATATTATACCGGTAATGAATACTTTTGGGTTAACAAAAGAAAGTACAAAGAAATTATTAAAAATAGCAAAGAAAACAGGGTTAAGTGTAGCGAAGTTGCATCCAAGCGCTCCTATCATCAAGATGATGGTAAGTGGAGAGCCGGATGCTTTAAAGCATCATGTAAAATGGTGTAAAATTACAAAAAAAGAATACAAAGAGGACCCATCGAAATGGTGGCCTCCACAAGGTGCACTTGACACTCCAACAATTGATGCGTTATTTAATTTACTCTTCAAAATGTCTGATTGTGGGGGGATTGAATGTTTGGCTGCTTGGGAAGAAGAGTCCCGAAAGAATTTAAAACCACCCCCTTATAAGATGTGTACTGAAAAAACTGCTCTGCACCTGGAAGATGAAGAGGAGCTTCCAAATGCTTGGGCATCCCCGTATGAGTTTGCAAGAAGGGATTTAGCAGTAGCATCTAGAGCAGCGTCTGCCCCTATAGGTGAAGTTGATCCTGTAGAGGAAAGGGAAGAAGACACGGGAGAAAAAAGTGCTCCCCACCCGCCTTTTCAGGTTACCCCCTCAGCAGCAGCAAGCTGTTTCCAGCTTCTCACAGGAGGGAAGGAGTCGAAGGCTAGAGGGAGCCCAAGGGACTTCTCAGCGGAGGAGTAGTTTGGGATCTTCATTAGATAGAAGTGAGGGGGTAATATTTGATAAAGATGGACAAATTTGGCAGTACACTCCATCAAGGCCAAATGCTTTAGCAAAATTCACAAAGGTAGATCAATCACATAGCCCCCTAAGACAGATAAGTCAAAAGTATAGCCCAGTAACTACAAGGCAAAAGGCAGCAAAACAGAAAACTCTGGGGGTACTGCATACTCCAGAAAGAAAAAGAGAAACAAGAGAGTTGCTTAGGTCTCTATTAAAGGAAAAGCCGCTAGAGCAGATGCCCCTGAGGGAAGTAGCCCTGCTAGGAGGGGTAGTGGGAGATCAATATGTAGCTAATATGGCTCAAGTTTATGTCCCATGGAAGCCTAGTGAGATAAGAGCAATTGTGGCAAAACTGCCCAATATGGGAAAATGTCCTAAGAAATGGTATGGGAAAATGATGTGGATGGAAAGGACTCAACAAGCAACATATACAGATATGTGGATCTTGATTGACTGTGTGGTGCCTGAAAAGTATGTGGATGTATGGAACGTATTTGCAAAAAATAAGGGTGCTTGTGAACAATAAAATGTTAGAGCAAGTAAGTGATGAGTTAGCAAATGGGTTAATCTCTCCCTATCGGTGTGCACGGGACAGCTAGCAAATTGCAGATGTGCTTATGATTTTCTGAAAGGGAGGGGTCAACAGGCTCCGTGTCAGTGAGGGAACAGTGCGGCAGACGCCTGCTGCTACAGTTTCTGACTCAGCAATAAGAATTTAAGAAGAATTAAAAGAAAGTGTAAAGACATGGTCTGGTTAACAGTTTCATGGGAGGATTGTTATAGGAAGTTAAAGAATGGAGAAAGAAGCCAGCGCTAGAATTAATGAATAGTGGATCTTAAAGAATCTAAGAGATTAATAAGGATAGCGATAAAAATAGTAAATGTATAACAAGTTCCCATACCTAAGAAAACAGCACTGCAAATGGAAAGTATTGAAGTGCAGGTTGTAGCTCTTCAAATTAAACGAGAAAGACAAAAAAGACTTTGTTAAATATATGTGATGCCAATTTTCCTACTTTGAATCAGCAGGTATTTTCTTGGTTAAGATAAGTAATGATGTAATTACTGCCAATGTCACTGAACCTCTATAGGTAAGAGGTGGTGTATCGCCATACTCCCCTAGCAGTCTGTTAGACAGAGAAAATATAAGAGTAACTATAGTTTTAATGCCTGAAGGGATGGGAGTAAAACATACTTGAAGCAAAGGGAGATGTTAAATTTGCTCCTTATGCCAGAACTTTATTAACCCTAAATAGGAGGGATTACAAGTAGCTCACAAGGGGCTTATGAATCCAGCAGTCTGGATTACTGGAAATTCTCACCGGACTATATGAAAGTGGCCACGGTGAAAAGTCATGGGGATTTAGCCCTGTCAGTACCAAGAATTTTTCAGTATCTTGAGTAGAGAATTCACCGGAGGAAGCTGCCCGGTGATTAAGAATAGATAATAAATAAATAAATAAAAAATAAAAAATTTACTGGATGAAGGAGACTCAATCCTCCACTAGTATTAGGTCTTTTACAAGTATTATTAAAGCGACATACAAAGGGTAGTTATAAGTTTATCGAGGACAAATTAACCCCAGCAGTGAAGAAAGAAATGAAAGAAATTTTACTGACAGCCCCAAATCTTGGGCTACCTGACTATAGTAAACCTTACTACCTATTTTGTGTAACAAGCCAATGAATATGCTAAAGGAGCAATCTACGAATAGCCATCCATTGCCATGCCTATGTTGTTTCTGACTGATTTACCTGTTGATTTACACATTTTGTCTGCCTTACAGGAAAACTCACCTCACAGACCATCCTGGTGCTCCAAAGGGGCTGTTTGTGATGAGGATGGCCTGTGGACTATGAAGGGAAAAATGGTTGCTCCTCCAACTCTGTTTCCTTATTTGTTTGCTTTGAGCCATGGGCCTTGCCATGTCTCAACAGGAGGGATGTGTTGGGTGGCGAACAAACACTGGTGGGCTGCAGGCTTTCATACATATGCTGCTAAATAGATTAATGAATATGCAATATGTCAAATGCATAACATTGCAAAACCAGTGCCCACTCATATGAAGCATATTCCACATACTGAGGAGCCGTTTCAAATTGTGCAGATTGACTTCTCAGATATGCCCCCTTGTGGTCGGCTCAAGTATCTTATAGTTTGCATGTGCCAGGAGTTATACTCCGAACAGTAGTAAAATGTCTCATTAGAGAGTTAATCCCAAGATTTGGTATAGGGGCTGTTTTCTCCTCAGATAGAGGTACACACTTTGATAACAAGTTAATGGCAGAAGTGGTGAATATTCTGGGGATAAGACAGCAGCTGCACACCCCATATAGGCCACAAGCTAGCGGGATGGTGGAGTGCAGCAATCACACTTTAAAGGGGTATCTGGCCAAGATAACTGCTAATGGGAAAAGCACATGTGTAGAAGCACTGCCAATAGCCTTAGCTACCATTAGGACCACCCCTAAGGAGAAGCATGGACTATCACCCTTTGATATACTATTTGGGCGACCGCCTAAGAGACTTCCTGCAACCCTTGTGCCACCAGAGACAGTGACTTTGCTAAAAGGTCAAGATGCCATTATAGACTATTTACGCAAATTGGCAAATGTGTTTTCTGATACCTTTTCCAGAGCCAAAGCAGGACAACCAGTGGATACAAGTGAAGGAACACATGTACATCAAGAATCATACACCCCGGACCACTTTGTCTCCTAGGTGGAAAGGTCCGTTTCAGATCATTTTTGTATCTCCAACTGCAGTGAAGCTGAAAGACTACAAGTACTGGGTTCATGGTTCCCATTGTAAAAAGACTGTAGCTCCAAAGGAACATACAGATCAGTCTGCTGGTAGCAGGTAATCTTCTTTACCCTTGCCTTCTAGGTCATCACCGCCAATTACTCGTGCCAGAGCCAGAAGACTCCAGAATGAATCTCCTGGGGCCTAGACCGAATGTGGCGTTATGGAGCGTTATCTTCTGTGGTGGAGTGGTGGTGTGGATTACAGTCATGGCATTCGAATGGACATACCATAAAGAAAAGGGTAAGATACATGACACCTACCTTTTCAATGCCACTGTCACAAGTGAGAAATTGCAACCTGAAGAAAGCCGTAATCCCAATCATAGAGCAAGAAGAGACACTCATGAGTATCATGTTAAATTGGGTGAACCCTTTCATAACTCCTTTGTGTTCATGCACCTACAGGCAGCAAAGAAACTGAACATCTCTAATTGCTGGATATGCACACACGCACCTATATCACATAAGACTATACCCTTATTAGGTGTTCCCAGCACATTGGCTGAAATAGAGAACAGTGCTCACTTTGAAGATGTAAGCAGACCTATGATTGACAGAGTTGTTTCACTCCTGTTGTTCACTAATGCTCCAATGAAAATCCCCTCTGTCTGCATAAACTTCACTCGAGAATATTCATCCGAGTTACTTACTCAAGGTTTTCAAAGTACTACCAAGCCTATTGGGAACTCTAACTGTATGGACAATGCTGAGATCAGATATTGGTTTGATGGTAAGGATACAGCATGGAGCACAGATCGGTATCAGGAACTACATGACTACACGCATCGACAACATTCTAGACAAAACAATATGAAATTATTAATGTGTTTGCAGGGGTATAATTTCAAGAAGGCTTGTGCAGCTCCCCCAGGTTATTACTTTATATGTGGGAAGAAAGCATATAATTGGATCCCTTTAAATTCCACGGGGGTTTGTTATTTTGGGAGAGTAATACCTGCCACTTGGTATATGAGTAACGATGAGTTTAAGGAGTCCCAAATCCGTAAAATCCCCATACATCTTTTAAAAAGAGATTTAGATTCTCAGTCAGAACCTGGGAGGGAGGAAGAGAATCATGATGAGGTTAAAGATCCCGATATGAACAAGGAGGGTGAGACTAACATTGAGGTACCCCTAGTTAATGTTGAAGAAAATACTAATGACACTTATACTAGTGATCTTGGCACTGATATAGAGTCCCATGACAAGGAGATAAAGCCAATATTCTCCATACCATGGGTAAATAGATGTTGTATCAAAAAGGCATTCAGTTTTATCATTGAATTAGCTGACTTGATCGATAATATTACAGCATTGTATGATAGGAACTTTGTGACTCTTGCCACAGAACTAAAAATGGTTAAAAGGGAGATTTTGCAGCACCGGCTGGTGCTGGATTATCTTACAGCAAGCCAGGGAGGAATATGCTCCATAGTGGGAACAGGCTGTTGTAACTACATTGGAAATGATACTAAAGCAGAAGATGCTATCATTTCACATGTAGAACAGGTACAACAGCTTAAGCTCAATTTTCGGAAAGAGCATACTGAAACTGCTTGGGTTGAAGGAAGCTGGGAAAGCTGGACTTCCTGGCTTAATCCTGCCAACTGGTTTTCAGGCATTGGAGGTTGGTATTGCTGGTATATTACATGGTATCCTTTATATTGTTGGTATCATAGTACTTATAATCCTTATAATCAAATGTGCACCTATGTTATTCAAATGTTGTTTGAAAATAACTACCACTTCTTGTAGCGCTATTTGGAAAGCTTGTACTAATACTGGTTCTTTTGAGCCCCAAAGGTCAAGAGTTAGAACTGCTCATGAGATGGTGGCTCGTATACCTGGAGGTCAACCCAGAGACATAGAGGAAGTCTAAAGAGGAATACCCAAAGAATTACAAACATAGGAGGGATGTCAAGATATTAAGACATATGCAACACATATCTGTATATAACCCAGAGTTCCCCTTCAATATAAGAATGTATTTCTTTCTAAAATGTTTCTTAATTCTTATGGGTATTCTCACTATTGCAACACATATCTTGTTGTTCACTTTGTGTTTTTTTGCTCTTTGCTTGACATGAGATGTCCTGCCAGTAACATGATTAAGTATATTGTTCCCAGAAATGATGTTCAAATGTTTTTATGGAAAGTCCCTGTTTATAACATAACTTTTCCCCTTCTTAATTAATATCTTAATTGCCAAATTCTCAGAATGACCTTTAAAGTTGTTATTGTGTTAGGGCCAAAATGACCATTTGAAATATGAAATAGATTATCCTGGAATGTATTGCGTAGTTTGGATTTTGATTCTTTGCCCGACATAAAGTGTAATGTTATCATTTTCTTATAAAAACGCTGTTAAAAATTGTATTCGTCATCACTCTCCCTTTGGAAAGGAAGTGATTCTCTGTCAGAGATTTTCTGAGTAAATATACATTGAGACGAATACTACTTCATAGATGTCCTTTATTTCAAGGCTGTACATAACAATGCGCAGGCATGCTTGATCAGATTTAAGTTCAATTGCCTCAATCCTGGTCCCTAATTGTTGCAGATCAGCATGTATAGAGGCTGGGATCTGTGCTGCTGTTTGGGACAGACCTCTAGTCAGCATTTGGGAGAATGCAGCCATCATAGAGGAGAAGTCTGTGGGGAGGGGGGTGAATATCTGGCATCTGTGTCCCATGGTTCAGGGCTGTGTAGGAACATATGCTGTGGGGAGGGGGCACATTCCCCCATAGTACGTCCCAAGAGAGATTCTGTGGAAGCTGGTGAGGGAGCCCCCGTCTGATAATTACTCACTGCGCTGTCCAAAACTGTGGAGGGTCACAGGTCTGTGTGATCCTGGTCTGCTATGGATTGCTCAGGGCAAGCTGAGCCTCGTGAGGTGACGGCGGCCATCTTGGCTCGGCCGCTCTGCGATGCCGCTGTATTGAGAGCGGGGGTGAGGTTCCGGCGGGCTTGAGCTGCAGACATGGGGGGGTAGCCTGAGGTGTCCCCAGCCAGATGGAGCTGTTTGTGGGCCGAAACGAGGGCTCAGACCGCTTGTGTGGCGGGCGTTAGGTAAGGATGGCGCGGAGCTCCCGGACTAAGCGGCCATCTTGGACGCTTCCGCGCATGCGCCTTGGCTTATATGCAAGTTATTGTCATAAAAAGTGTTTGGGAACCCGGGTCCTGCCCCACAAGTGCCGTGGAAAAAATAATAAAGCTGAGCCCTCCGATCCTCAGGGTTATAACATACGAACAACCATGTGCCAATACCACCACCTTAGCAGATGCAGGCTTACCGAATGTATATGACTCAAAAGAACGTATATTCCAAGGGTCAAACACGCTTTTTAGGGTGACTGTAGAGCAATCAAACCCACGGGCACTGGAGCGCCAAACTCGGCAGAGAAATTTCTTCCGAACACCAATGGATATAGAACAGGTTTCCGCCAATCACATGACAGGCCAAACTCCCAAGGATGAACATATGGGATAAAAAGATGAGGCCATATAGCGTAATTCCATGAAAAAAAAAAAAAATTATTAAAAGGGTATCAAACTCACATTTAGGTAGTTGATCAAGCGCTTTAAATATAAAATGGCGGCAGTGGAGTCCTCCTGGCACATTTCGTCCTCATAGACATCGTCTGGGGTGTCTCTCCGCTGCAGCCAAACTTACTTATATAAACAATTGAGCCCAATAGACAAGAATCCGCCTTCCTGTGTCACTGCATGTCACTTCCGGTTTTTGGGCCAAAATGGCCGCCTGGCATGCGTTCCATGCCTCAATTAGGACTCATAATTTTGAGTTCCACCTTAATAACCTATATTCCTAATTCATGAGGTCCTTAAAATTGGAATTAAAGCCAAAATATAATACATGAAATGCTTATATTCTATATGGTCTGTTTTCCCATCCAAGCTCAAAAATCAATGGAAGAGGCTGCACGTCTTCTTCATATTTTTCCACAAAATAAGAATTATTATGTTAATTTCCTAATCTAAATGCAATTAAAAACTTGGGATGTCACCAACAATGCATACATTATATAAGACCACCAGTCTGTACTGCATGTAAGTTAAAGTCCAAGTCTACCCAAAACTTTGAGTTGAGTTGGGAACAGGTAGAACCTGTTATATTTGTATTTCTGTCTGTGCCTGGTCAGGAGATTTTATCTCACTTTCTGTCCCAAATGGCTCCAGAACCTGGAAAAGAAAGTGAAAGAAGAACAATCCCCCCCCCCCCCCCATGTCACAGACTTAAATAAAAACCTTCTAATCTCTGACATATCTGGACTATAAACTGTGTGTGTATATATATATGTATGTATGATGATCATTTAAGTGTGACAAACATGCAAAAAAACTAGGAAGGGGTAAATAAGTTTTCACAGCAGGGGCAGACTGAGAACTCATGGGGCCCCCCGGGCAATAGAAGTTTATGGGGCCCCCAGCAATAGAAGATTATAGGGCCCCCGGGCAATAGGAGATTATGGGGCCACACAATATACACACCCACGCACACATACAGTATACACACACAGACACATACTGTCCCTGGTTTTATTGAGGCTGGCAACCCTGATGGGGCCCCCTAGTGGCATAGGGCCCTCGGGCAGTGCCCAAGTGCCCCAATGGTCAGTCCGCCCCTGTTTCACAGCACCGTGTATGATATATATATATATATATATATATATATATATATATATATATAAACACACACAAGTTCTGGATCTTCACCCTTCCCAACCCTTCCACAGTGGTTCTCCATGGTGCCTACCACTAGGCTGTAAGCATGCTGTGCAACCACATTATGCAATCCTATAACTTAGAGAGCGATATGGGACTATAGCAGACCTAGAAAGTTTCTAGATTTCACCTATGCATGACTCAGAATCACGGTTGGATGTAGAAGCAGGTTGTTAATTTGATCACTGGAGATTAAGAGCTCTTAGAGGTCCATCGGGCGGCGTGGATTTACAATGCGGGACGATTTTATTTTTTCATCTACCTGAGGGGCCAGTGTCCCCGCAACTGGAGGTAGGAAAATCACTGAGGTTATTGAGGTAAGGTTTGATGCTGGGTGTAGTGGTGTAAAAGGAGGGTGATGCTGGAGGTAATGATGTAAAAGGAGTTTGCATGTTCTCCCTGTGCCTGCGTGGGTTTCCTCCGGGTACTCAGGTTTCCTCCCACACTCCAAAAGACATGCTGGTAGGTTAATTTGATCCTGTCTAAATTGGCCCTAGTATGTTACATAGTTACAGTTGCAATAAAAAGTATGTGAACCCCTTTGGAATGATATGGATTTCTGCACAAATTGGTTATAAAATGTGATCTGATCTTCATCTAAGTCACAACAATAGACAATCACAGTCTGCTTAAACTAATAACACACAGAGAATTAAATGTTACCATGTTTTTATTGAACACACCATGTAAACATTCACAGTGCAGGTGTAAAAAGTATGTGAACCCTTGGATTTAATAACTGGTGGAACCTCCACCTGTAGTTGCAGATCAGATGTGCACAACGGTCAAGAGTAATTCTTGACCATTCCTCTTTACATTACTGTTTCAGTTCGGCAATATTCTTAGGATGTCTGGTGTGAATCGCTTTCTTGAGGTCATGCCACAGCATCTCCATCGGGTTGAGGTCAGGACTCTGACTGGGCCAGTTCAGAAGGCGTATTTTCTTCTTTTTAAGCCATTCTGTTGTTGATTTACTTCTATGCTTTGGGTCGTTGTCCTGTTGCAATACCCATCTTCTGTTGAGCTTCAGCTGGTGGACAGATGGCCTTAAGTTCTCCTGCAAAATGTCTTGATAAACTTGGGAATTTGTTTTTCCTTTGATGATAGCAATCCGTCTAGGCCCTGACACAGCAAAGCAGCCCCAAACCATGATGCCCCCATCACCATACTTCACAGTTGGGATGAAGTTTTGATGTTGGTGTGCTGTGCCTCTTTTTCTCCACACATAGTGTTGTGTGTTTCTTCCAAACAACTCAAGTTTGGTTTAATCTGTCCACAAAATATTTTGCCAGTACTGCTGTGGAACATCCAAGTACTCTTGTGCAAACTGTAAACGTGCAGTAATGTTTTTCTTGGACAGTAGTTGCTTTCTCTGTGGTATCCTCCCATGAAATCCATTTTTGTTTAGTGTTTTACGTATCGTAGATTCGCTAACAAGGACGTTAGCATATGCCAGATACTTTTGTAAGTCTTTAGCTGACCCTCTAGGATTCTTCTTCACCTCATTGAGCAGTCTGCGCTGTGCTCTTGCAGTCATCTTTACAGGACGCTCACTCCTAGAGAGAGTAGCAGCAGTGCTGAACTTTCTCCATTTATAGACAATTTGTCTTACCGTGGACTGATGAACAGCAAGGCTTTTGGAGATACTTTTATAACCCTTTCCAGCTTTAATGCAAGTCAACAATTCTTAATCGTAGGTCTTCTGAGAGCTCTTTTGTACGAGGCATCATTCACATTAGGCAATGCTTCTTGTGAAAAGCAACCCCAGAACTGGTGTGTGTTTTTCATAGGGCAATACAGCTGTAACCTCCAATCTCATCTCATTGATTGGACTCCAGTTGGTTGAAACCTCACTCCAATTAGCTCTTGGAGATCTCATTAGACTCTAGTGGTTCACATACTTTTTCTACCCGCACTGTGAATGTTTATATGATGTGTCCAATAAAAACATGGTAACATTTAATTCTTTGTGTGTTATTATTTGAAGCAGACTGTGATTGTTGTGACTTAGATGAAGATCAGATCACATTTTATGACCAATTTGTGCAGAAATCCATATCATTCCAAAAGGGTTCACATAGTTTTTATTGCAACTGTACATAGTTAGCAAGGTTGAATAAAGACACCAGTCCATCCAGTTCAACCTGAGTGAGTGTGGCTGCCTGTCTACAATTGTCCCTATCCCTGTACATTGTGTCTCATTAAGATGCTCATCTATTATATTATTATTTATTTAATCACTTCAGCCCCAGAAGGATTTACCCCCTTCCTGACCAGAGCACTTTTTGGCACTGCATCGCTTTAACTGACAATTGCTCGGTCGTGCGACCTGGCTCCCAAACAAAATAAATGCCTTTTTTCCCCACAAATAGAGCTTTCTTTTGGTGGTATTTGATCACCTATGTGGTTTTATTTTTTGTGCTGCAATTTTGAAAAAAACGCATTATTTTTTTATTTTTTGCTATAATAAATATCCCCCAAAAATATATATATAAAAAAAAAATTTTCCTCAGTTTAGATCGATACGTATTCCTCTACATATTTGTGGTAAAAAAAAATGCAATAAGCGATTATTGATTGGTTTGCGCAAAAGTTATAGCGTTTGAAAAATAGGGGATAGTTTTATGGGGTTTTTTTCAAATAATTTTTTTTACTTTTAATGACGGCGATCTGTGTTTTTTTTATCGTGACTGCGACATGGCGGGCACATCGGACATTTTTGACACATTTTTGGGACCATTGTCATTTATACAACATTCAGTGCTATACAAATGCACTGATTCCTGTGTAAATGACACTGGCAGTGAAGGTATTAACCACTAGGTGGCAGTGTAGGGGTTAAGTGTGTCCTGGGGCGTGTTTCTAACTGTGGGGGGAGGGGCTGTGTGTGACACGTCACTGATCTCTGCTTCAATCACAGGGAGCTATGATCAGTGACACTGTCACTAGGCAGAACAGGGAGTCCGCAGGACCTGCGACCCGATTCACAGAGGTTGCCGCGGGTGCGCACGCACCCACCGACCACCTCTTAAAGGGCAATGTACAGGTACGCGATTCTGCCTGTACGTGCCCTTCTGCTGCAGTATATCTGCGTGAGGCTGTCGGCAAGCAGTTAAGGTACCCATATAGCGCCGTCAATTTTATGCAGAGCTCCACACATACATTGCACACTCACATCGGTCTCTACCCTCAAGAAGCCCAAAATCCAAGGTCCCCAACTCACATTCATATACTAGGGTCAATTTTGGACAGAAGCCAATTAAATTACCAGCATGTCTTTGGAGTGTTGGAATACAATACCAAAAATCTGGAACAAGCCTCTTAAAATGTAAAGGTTATATCCAATATATACTAAAGCAAATACTACAATACCTCAAAATAGGTTCTCATGTGTATGTATGAACGTGAGTTAGGGACCTTAGAGTGCAAGCTCCTGGGTGGCACAGTGGCACAGTGGATAGTTCTATTTACCTAGCAGTAAGAAGGGTCACTGGTTCAAATCCCAACCACACCACAACACTACCTACCTGGAGTTTCCATGTTCTCCCTGTGCCTTCATGGGTTTCCTCCCACACTCCAAAAGACATGCTGGTAGGTTAATTGGATCCTGTCTAAATTGTCCCTAGTATGTGTATGTATGAATGTGAGTTAGGGACCTTAGATTGTAAGCTCCTTGAGAGAAAGGACTGATAGGAATTTACAATATATATGTAAAGTGCTACGTAAATTAACAGCACTATAAAAGTACCTGAAATAAATAAAATAAATAATAAAAGGATGATGATTCTGGGGGTAATGGTGTAAGAGGAGGGTGGCACAAAGAATCTGTGGCCATTTAGGTATGGGCTATGGGACTCGAACTATCGAAATAAAAAGTGCTAATTTTAATGGCTAATATGCAAGATACTGTCCTAAAAAGGGTTTGGGGACCTGGCTCCTGCCCCAGGGGACATGGGTCAATGCCTAAAATGTTTTTAAAAATGTCCGTTTTGGTGGGAGCACTGATTTTAATGACGATTAAAGTGAAAAAAAAGTGAAATATTCCTTTAAATATCATGCCTGGGGGGTGTCTATGGTATGCCTGTGAAGTGCCACGTGTTTCCCATGTTTACAACAGTCCCTGCACAAAATGACATTTAACGGAAAAAAAGTCATTTCAAACTGCTTGCGTTTTTAATGTAATATCTGGTTCCGGCAATGTGGATGAAAATCATTGAGAAAAATGGCATGGGTAGGCCCCCCCTGCCTATTACCAGCCCCTTTGGGTCTTGTGCGGATATTAAGGGGAACCCTGTACCCATATTAAAAAAGGAAAGACGTGGGGGCCCCCAGGCCCTATATACTCAGAACAGCAGTATACAGGCGGTGCAAACAAGACAGGGACTGTGTAGATTTGTTGTGTTAAGTAGAATCTGTGTGTAATTTTGAACTAGTACATTTTTAAAGTGTAGCTCCAGTCAAAAAAATATATTTTTAAGCTTTTTGGAAAACATAGGGAAGGGTTATCACCCCTGTATAATTTGTTTTGCTGTCCGTCTTTTTTCATCTCACTTCCTGTTGTCTCCTTCCGTTTGCAAGTAGGAGACGTTTGTAAGTTGGATGTTTGAAAGTAGGGGCCTGTCCTATATGCTCTGCAGAAATGGCGGAACAAGGTGTTGGTGTTGCCACAACATTGTAGGCCCTCAAAGTGACTCTTGGTGGTCACTGGAGTGCCCTGCTAGGAACGATTATATCAAGATTTGTAATTACATGCCATTGTTGAACAGTGGTAGAAAAATTTACCTTTGGTGGTTGTGGTGCTGGTGCCACAACACTATAAGTCCTCACAGTAACTCTGGGTGGGCACAGGAATGGGCCCTGCTGTGAAATATTATATAAAGAATTGTAATTACATGCCCCTGTTAGACAGGGGCTGAAAAATTGGGCATTATGCACTGGTGCTGGTGCCACGACATTGCAACCTCTCCCATATACTCTAGTTGTAGTGCAGTAATGAGCCCTGCTGCAAAGCATTGCATCAAAAATTTTAATTAAACGCCCCTGTTAAACAGGGGCAGAAAAATTGGGCCTTATGCACTGGTGCTGGTGCCACGACACTGCAACCTCTCCCATATACTCTAGTTGTGGTGCAGGAATGAGCCCTGCTGCAAAGCATTGCATCAAAAATTGTAATTAAACGCCCCTGTTAAACAGGGGCAGAAAAATTGGGCTGGTGGCATCACCCAGAACCAAAAATGTTCTTCCCACATATCAGCGGAGGAGGAAGAGGATAGACAATCAAAATAACAGGAAGGTCACTCAGCATCAGCATAGGCAGTCTTGAGGGGATGTGATATTTAAAAAAAAATTATTCGGTTACATCAGCTTCAGGTGCTTGGTAGCTGTGGGTGATCCAAGACTGATTCATCTTGATGTCGGTGGACAGGCGCACCCTGTGATCGGTAACAAAGCCACCAGCAGCACTGAAGGTGCGTTCCAAAATAACGCTGGATGCAGGACAGGCCAGTAGCTCAATTGCATACTGTGCAAGCTCTGGTCAGTGATACATCCTCAAGACCCAGTAAGCCAGAGGATTTTCGGTGGGAAAGGTGTCCAAGTCTGACCTTGCCCCCAGGTATTCCTGCACCATGTAAATCAGACACTGGCGATGGTTGCTGGAACCGATCATACCTTGGGGCTGCGGACTAAAAAATTGTCTGAACGCATCGGTCAGGCGGCCACCTTCTCCATTGCTCCTTCTGACCGATGCCTCAGCAACACGTTGTCCAGGACCAGGAGTTTGTAGCCTCCCAGTCTCTGGGAACGCGTTGCACAGACCTTTCTGCAAGGCCTCCCGGAGATGTCTCATCCTCTGCTCCCTCTGCGACGGCAAGATAAGGTCGACAACCTTACCATTGTACCGTGGATCAAGGAGAGTGGCCAGCCAGTAATGGTTCCTCTCCTTGATCAGAAGAATACGAGGATTCTTCCGCAGGCTTTGCAGGATCAGGGAGGCCACGCAGCGTAGGTTAGCTGAGGTATTCGGTCCGGAGTCCTCTGGGTCACTAAGGACAACATGATCCACAGCTACCTCCTCCAAGCCACGTACAAGTCCATGGGTTTCTTGGGACTGTAAATCATCCCTTCAAGACTGCTGCTGCTGATGCTGAGTGCCAGCCTCCACCTCCATGCTGACACAATCATCCTCCTCCTCCTCTTCCTCCTCCTCTTCCTGTGTGATGGGTGGCACAGCAGGAACACTGTCTGGATAAAGGGGGCCTTGAGAGGCAAGGAAGTCCTCCTCTTCCTGCCTCTGTTCTGCCTCAAGTGCCCTGTCCATTATTCCATGCAGCGTATGCTCCAACAGGTGGACAAGAGGTACAGTGTCACTGATGCATGCACTGTCACTGCTCACCATCCTTGTGACCTCCTCAAACAGTGACAGGACAGTGCATGCATCCTTGAACATGCCCCACTGGCGTGGTGAGAAAAAACCGAGCTCCCCTGACCCTGTCCTGATGCCGTAGTCGCACAGGTACTCACTGATGGCCCTCTGCTGCGTGTGCAGCCGCTGCAGCATGGCCAACGTTGAGTTCCACCTGGTGGGCATGTCACATATAAGGCGGTTCTTGGGCAGGTTCAACTCCTTTTGGAGCTCAGCCAGCCGAGCACAGGCATTAAATGATCGGCGGAAATGCACACAGACTTTCCTGGCCTGCTTCAGGACATCCTGTAAGCCAGGGTACCTGCCCAAGAACCGCTGCACCACCAGGTTAAGGATGTGAGCTACACAGGGCACATGGGTCAGTTGTCCCTGTTGGAGGGCGGAGAGGAGGTTGGTGCCATTGTCGCAAACCACCATTCCTGACTTAAGCTGGCGTGGCATCACCCACCTCTAGGCCTGCCCCTGCAGAGCTGACAAAACATCCCCCCCAGTGTGGCTCCTGTCCCCCAAACAAACCAGCGCAAGCACGGCATGGCATTGTTTTGCCTGCGTACTTGCGTAGCCCCTGGAACGCCTACGGAGCACCGCTGGTTCTGAGGACAGAGCACTGGAAGAGGCCATGGAGGAAGAAGAAGAGGAGGGAGTGGAGGAGAGAGGTGTGTCACAACCAATAGTAGCATTTTGGAGGCGTGGTGGTAGAACAACCTCCAACACTACTGCACCTTGTCCTGCATCCTTCCCAGCTGCCAGAAGAGTGACCCAATGGGCCATGAAAGACAGGTAACATCCCTGTCCATGCCTGCTGGACCATGAGTCAGCGGTAATATGCACCTTACCGCTGACCGCCCTGTCCAGCGAGGCAAGGACATTGCCTTCCACATGCCGGTAGAGAGCCGGAATCGATTTCCGTGAGAAAAGGTGGCATTTGGGGACCTGCCACTGAGGAACCGCACATTGTACATACTCACGGAAGGGGGCCGAGTCTACCAACTGAAAAGGCAGCAGTTGAAGTGCTAGCAATTTAGCCAAGCTAGCATTCAACCGATGGGCATGTGGATGGCTGGGAGTGAACTTCTTTCGCCGGTCCAGCAGCTGGGGCAGGGACATTTGCCTGCTATAATCGGACGTGGGTGTACTGCTAGCAGAGTGCCCGGAAGCACTTGGCTGTGACACACCTAATTATATACCTTCATTCCTCTCAGAGCAGGTTTCAGAGAGGACTGAAGGTCTAGTGGGGTTGGAGATTCCAGCTGATGAGGAGCAAGGAGAGGTCCGCTTTGTTCTTTGGTGTGGGTCTTTGAGGTACGCTTGCCAACGAGCTGCATGGCAGGTCAACATATGTCTGGTCAAGCATGTGGTGCCCAAGCGGCTGATGTTTTGGCCACGCGAGATACAATTGAGACATATGTTGCAAATAGCAGCGGTGCGATCTGATGCACTCGTCTCAAAAAAGGCCCACACCAAAGAACTTTTAGAATAACGCGCAGAGGCAGCGCCCTGCACAGGCGGAGCTCTGCGGTGTGATTCAGTCGGTGTGCTGCCCCTAAGCTTGCCTCCGGAGGGCATCCTGTCTCGTTGGACATGTGCCTCCTCCTCCTCCTCCTCCTCTCTCCTACCAGGCACCCATGTGGAGTCAGTGCCCTCATCATCCCCTCCCTCTTCATCGCTTTAGCAAACCTGGCAGTATGCTGCAGCTTGTGCAACATGACTGCCAGATTGCTGTCCTTCTTGAGCATCCCCTCTCTCTGCATTCACGCTACTGCCTTCCTCTAGCTGAGTGTCATCATCAGAGCCTACAAAACACTGGGCATCCTCCTGGAGCATGTACCCAACACTGTGCTCAAAGAGTTCAGGAGACTCCTCAGGAGGACGTGGTGGGTCTAGGGAAGGAGTCACTGATGATGACATTGAGACGAGGGAAGACGATGCGTTGGCAACTGCTTTGCTAGTACCCTGAGACTGGGTGAGAGAGGATGAGGAGGATGAAGAGGGCTTGGTCAGCCACTCTACCAAGTTGTTGGCATGTTGCGGCTCAACATGTCCAGCTGCCGAAAAGAAGGACAAGCGTGTCCCATGGCCACGTGCTAATGACAATGCACCGCGTCCACGACCAGCACTGTTGTCTCTAGACACAGAGCCTGCTTGCCCTCTTTTATCGGCTCGCGCCTGTCTGCCTCTCCTTGCTGGCCTTCCAGACATGGTAATGGCCTGAAGGGAGTTGGATAAAACAGCAGTTGGGTAGTGTATATTGTGCTGGAGGCACACAACACCCACTAACTCCTGCAGATGCCTTTATTATAGAACACCAGCAATAAAGGGTAGATAAAGGGGTATACTGTACTGGAGGCACACAACACCCATTAAGCCCTGCAGATGGCTCTATTAGAGAACAGCAATAAAGGGTAGATACAGGTGTATATTGTGCTGGAGGCACACAACACCCACTAACTCCTGCAGATGCCTTTATTATAGAACACCAGAGATAAAGGGGTATACTGTACTGGAGGCACACAACACCCACTAAACCCTGCAGATGGCTCTATTAGAGAACAGCAATAAAGGGTAGATACAGGTGTATATTGTGCTGGAGGCACACAACACCCACTAACTCCTGCAGATGCCTTTATTATAGAACACCAGAGATAAAGGGGTATACTGTACTGGAGGCACACAACACCCACTAAGCCCTGCAGATGGCTCTATTAGAGAACAGCAATAAAGGGTAGATACAGGTGTATATTGTGCTGGAGGCACACAACACCCACTAACTCTTGCAGATGCCTTTATTATAGAACACCAGCAATAAAGGGTAAATACAGATGTATACTGTGCTGTGCTTGAGACGAGACCTGCTCTGAGAGGAATGAAGGTGTAGAATTAGGTGTGTCACAGCCAAGTACTTCCGGGCACTCTGCTAGCAGTACACCCATGTCCGATTATAGCAGGCAAATGTCCCTGCCCCGGCTACTGGACCGGCGAAAGAAGTTCACTCCCAGCCATCCACATGCCCATCGGTTGAATGCTAGCTTGGCTAAATTGCTAGCACTTCAACTGCTGCCTTTTCAGTTGGTAGACTCGGCCCCCTTCCGTGAGTTTGTACAATGTGCGGTTTCTCAGTGGCAGGTCCCCAAACGCCACTTTTTCTCACGGAAGGCGATTCCGGCTCTCTACCGGCATGTGGAAGGCAATGTCCTTGCCTCGCTGGACAGGGCGGTCAGCGGTAAGGTGCATATTACCACTGACTCATGGTCCAGCAGGCATGGACAGGGACGTTACCTGTCTTTCACGGCCCATTGGGTCACTCTTCTGGCAGCTGGGAAGGATGCAGAACAAGGTGCAGTAGTGTTGGAGGTTGTTCTGCCACCATGCCTCCAAAATGCTTCTATTGGTTGTGACACACCTCTCTCCTCCACCCCCTCCTCTTCTTCTTCCTCCATGGCCTCTTCCAGTGCTCTGTCCTCAGAACCAGCGGTGCTCCGTAGGCGTTCCAGGGGCTATGCAAGTACGCAGGCAAAACGATGCCATGCCGTGCTTGCGCTGGTTTGTTTGGGGGACAGGAGCCACAATGGGGGGGATGTTTTGTCAGCTCTGCAGGGGCAGGCCGAGAGGTGGTTGACGCCACGTCAGCTTAAGCCAGGAATGGTGGTTTGCGACAATGGCACCAACCTCCTCTCCACCCTCCAACAGGGACAACTGACCCATGTGCCCTGTGTAGCTCACGTCCTTAACCTGGTGGTGCAGCGGTTCTTGGGCAGGTACCCGGGCTTACAGGATGTCCTGAAGCAGGCCAGGAAAGTCTGTGTGCATTTCCGCCGATCATTTAATGCCTGTGCTCGGCTGGCTGAGCTCCAAAAGGAGTTGAACCTGCCCAAGAACCGCCTTATATGTGACATGCCCACCAGGTGGAACTCAAAGTTGGCCATGCTGCAGCGGCTGCACACGCAGCAGAGGGCCATCAATGAGTACCTGTGCGACTACGGCACCAGGACAGGGTCAGGGGAGCTCGGTTTTTTCTCACCACGGCAGTGGGGCATGATCAGGGATGCATGCACTGTCCTGTCACCGTTTGAGGAGGCCACAAGGATGGTGAGCAGTGACAGTGCATGCATCAGTGACACTGTACCTCTTGTCCACCTCTTGGAGCATACGCTGCGTGGAATAATGGACAGGGCACTTGAGGCAGAACAGAGGCAGGAAGAGGAAGACTTCCTTGCCTCTCAAGGCCCCCTTTATCCAGACAGTGTTCCTGCTGTGCCACCCATCACACAGGAAGAGGATGAGGAGGAGGAAGAGGAGGAGGAGGATGATTGTGTCAGCATGGAGGTGGAGGCTGGCACTCAGCAGCAGCAGCAGTCTTGTAGGGATGATTTACAGTCCCAAGAAACACGTGGACTTGTACGTGGCTGGGAGGAGGTAGCTGCGGATCATGTTGTCCTTAGTGACCCAGAGGACTCCGGACTGAATGCCTCAGCTAACCTGCGCTGCATGGCCTCCCTGATCCTGCAAAGCCTGCGGAAGGATCCTCGTATTCTTCGGATCAAGGAGAGGGACCATTACTGGCTGGCCACTCTACTTGATCCACGGTACAAGGGTAAGGTTGCCGACCTTATCTTGCCATCGCAGAGGGAGCAGAGGATGAGACATCTCCGGGAGGCCTTGCAGAAAGGTCTGTGCAATGCGTTCCCAGAGACTGGGAGGTTACAAACTCCTGGTCCTGGACAACGTGTTGCTGAGGCATCGGTCAGAAGGAGCGGTGGAGCAGGTGGCCGTCTGACTGATGCTTTCAGACAATTTTTTAGTCCGCAGCCCCAAGGTATGATCGGTTCCAGCAACCATCGCCAGCGTCTGATTTACATGGTGCAGGAATACCTAGGGGCAAGGTCAGACTTGGACACCTTTCCCACCGAAAATCCTCTGGCTTACTGGGTCTTGAGGATAGATCACTGGCCAGAGCTTGCACAGTATGCAATTGAGCTACTGGCCTGTCCTGCATCCAGCGTTTTTTCGGAACGCACCTTCAGTGCTGCTGGTGGCTTTGTTACCGACCACAGGGTGCGCCTTTCCACCAAATCAGTTGATCGACTGACCTTCATCAAGATGAATCAGTCTTGGATCACCCACAGCTACCAAGCACCTGAAGCTGATGTAACCGAATAATTTTTTTTTAAATATCACATCCCTTCAAGACTGCCTATGCTGATGCTGAGTGACTGTCCTGTTATGTTGATTGTCTATCCTCTTCCTCCTCCGCCAATATCTTGGAAGAACATTTCTGGTTCTGGGTGATGCCATCAGCCCAATTTTTCTGCCCCTGTTTAACAGGGGCGTTTAATTACAATTTTTGATGCAATGCTTTGCAGCAGGGCTAATTCCTGCACTAAAACTAGAGTATATGGGAGAGGTTGCAGTGTCGTGGCACCAGCACCAGTGCCTAAGGCCAAATTTTTCTGCCCCTGTTTAACAGGGACATGTAATTACAATTCTCGATATAATATTTCACAGGAGGGCCCGTTCCTGTGCCCACCCAGAGTAACTGTGAGGACTTATAGTGTTGTGGCACCAGCACCATAACCACCAAAGGTAATTTTTTCTACCACTGTTCAACAATGGCATGTAATTACAATTCTTGATATAATCGTTCACAGCAGGGCGCTCCAGCGCCCACCAAGAGTCACTTTGAGGGCTTACAATGTTGTGGCAAATCCAACACCTTGTTCCGCCATTTCTGCAGAGCATATAGGGCAGGCCCCTACTTTCAAACATCCAACTTACAAACATCTCCTACTTGCAACGGAAGGAGACAACAGCAAGTGAGATGAAAAAAGATGGACGACAAAACAAATTATACAGGGGTGATAACCCTTCCCTATGTTTTCCAAAAAGCCTAAAAATAGTTTTTTTGACTGGAGCTACACTTTAAAAATGTACCAGTTGAAAATTACAAACAGATTCAACTTAACACAACAAACCTACACAGTCCCTGTCTTGTTTGCACCGCCTGTATACTGCTGTTCTGAGTATATAGGGCCTGGGGGCCACACGCATTTCCTTTTTTTAATATGGGTACGGGGTTCCCCTTAATATGCGTACAAGACCCAAAGGGGCTGGTAATGGGCAGGGAGGGCTACCCATGCCATTTTTCTCAATGATTTTCAACCATATTGCAGGAACCAGATATAACATTAAAACCGCAAGCAGTTTTAAATTATGTTATTTCCGTTTAATGTCATTTGGTGCAGGGACTGTTCTAAACACAGGACACACGTGACACTTCACAGGCATACTACAGACACCCCCCAGGCACCATATTTAAAGGAATATTTCACTTTTTTTTCACTTTAATCGTCATTAAAATCAGTGCTCCCGCCAAAACGGCAATTTTTTAAAACATTTTAGGCATTGACTCATGTCCCCTGGGGCAGGAGCCAGGTCCCCAAACCCTTTTTAGGACAGTAGCTTGCATATTAGCCGTTAAAAATTAGCACTTTTAATTTCGAACGTTCGAGTCCCATAGACTTCAATGGGGTTCTAACGTTCGTACGAATTTGGGGTCCGTTCGAAAGTTCTGGTGCGAACCGAACCGGGGGGTGTTCGGCTCATCCCTACTGCTGATATTCACACAGAGTTCCTACAAACGTATTTCTTTATTATTTCTCGTGATCTCATGAATGATCTTTTTAGTTTTTAAAGCCAGATCTCCATAATAATGTTTAGAATTTTTTTTATAGTCATCTTTTTTTATTTTTAATCAAGATCTCCTGTTTTTTTCTAGTGATCCCCATCATTTTTTTTGATGTGTCAAGTTTCCACAACAACATTATTATCTTACATTTCTAAAAAGCTCAAGGAGTCTGGTTTGTGTTGGTGTCCCTTGTTAATCTGACATTGTATTTTTGAAATGTACCTGCCTACTCAAACTATTCCTTACATCAGGAGTTCCAAATTCCCTCCTTACATCGTGTGTCCCTCAGCGGTGTCCTCCTTACATCAGGTGTCCCTCAGCGGTGTCCCCCTTACATGAGGTGTCCCTCAGTGCAGTCCCTCCTTACATCAGGTGTCCCTCAGTGTTGTCCCCCGTACATCAGGTGTCCCTCAGCGGAGTCCCTCCTTACATCAGGTGTCCCTCAGCAGTGTCCCCCTTACATGAGGCGGTGTGCCTCCTTACATCAGGTGTCCCTCAGCGGTGTCTCCCTTACATCAGGTGTCCCTCAGTGGTGTCCCCCTTACATCAGGTGTCCCTCAGCGGAGTCCCCCTTACATCATGTGACCCTCAGCAGTATCCCCCTTACATCAGGTGTCCATCAATGGTGTCCCCCTTACATGAGGTGTCCCTCAGCGGAGTCCCTCCTTACATCAGGTGTCCCTCAGTGGTGTACCCCTTACATCAGGTGTCCCTTAGTGGAATACCTCCTTACATCAGGTGTCCCTCAGCGGTGCCCCCTTTACATCAGGTGTCTCACTTACATCAGGTGTCTCTCAGTGGTGTCCCTCCTTACATCAGGTGTCCTTCAGCGGAGTCCCTCCTTACATCAGGTGTCCCTCAGCAGAGTCCCTCCTTACATCAGGTGTCCCTCAACGGAGTCCCCCTTACATCATGTGTCCCTCAGCGGAGTCCCCCTTACATCATGTGTCCCTCAGCAGTGTCACCCTTATATCAGTTGTCCTTCAGTGGGGTCCCACCTTACATCAGGTGTCCCTGAGTGGTGTCCCCCTTATATCAAGTGTCCCTCAGCGGTGCCCCCTTACATCAGTTATCCCTCAACGGGGTCCCCCTTACATGAGGTGTCCCTCAGTGGAGTCCCTCCTTGCATCAGGTGTCCCTCAGCATTGTCCCCCTTACATCAGTTGTCCCTCAGTGGTGTGCCCTTTACATGAGGTGTCCCTCAGCGGAGTCTCTCCTTGCATCAGGTGTCCCTCAGCGTTGTCCCCCTTACAACAGGTGTCCCTCGGTCGAATCCCTCCTTACATCAGATGTCCCTCAGCGGTGTCCCCCTTACATCAGGTATCCCTCAGCAGAGTCCCTCCTTACATCAGGTGTCCTACAGCGGTGTCTCCCTTACATCAGGTGTCCCCCTTACATCAGGTGTCCAAGAGCGGTGTCCCCCTTACATCAGGTGTCCCTCAGCATTGTCCCCCTTACATCAGCTGTCCCTCAGCAGTGTCCCCCTTACATCAGGTGTCCCTCAGCATTGTCACCCTTACATCAGATGTCCCTCAGCTGAGTCCCTCCTTACATCAGGTGTCCCTGAGCAGAGTCCCTCCTTACATCAGGTGTCTCTCAGCGGTATCCCCGTACATCAGGTGTCCCTCAGCGTAGTCTCCTCTTACATCAGGTGTCCCTCAGCGTAGTCTACCCTTACATCAGGTGTACCTCAGTGGTGTCCCCCTTACATCAGGTGTCCCTCAGCAGTGTCCCTCCTTACATCAGGTGTCCCTCAGCTGTGTCCCCCTTACATCAGGTGTCCCTGAGTGGTGTCCCCCTTATATCAGGTGTCCGTCAGCGGTGCCCCTTACATCAGTTATCCCTCAGCGGGGTCCCCCTTACATGAGGTGTCCCTCAGCGGAGTCCCTCTTTGCATCAGGTGTCCCTCAGCGTTGTCCCCCTTACAACAGGTGTCCCTCAGCTGAATCCCTCCTTACATCAGATGTCCCTCAGCAGTGTCCCCCTTACATCAGGTATCCCTCAGTGGAGTCCCTCCTTACATCAGGTGTCTCTCAGCTGTGTCCCCCTTACATCAGGAGTCCCCCTTACATCAGGTGTCCAAGAGCGTAGTCCTTCCTTACATCAGGTGTCTCTCCGCGGTGTCCCCTTTACATCAGGTGTCCCTCAGCATTGCCCCCCTTACATCAGCTGTCCCTCAGCAGTGTCCCCCTTACATCAGGTGTCACTCAGCATTGTCCCCTTTACATCAGGTGTCCCTCAGCGGTTTTCCTCCTTACGTCAGGTGTCCCTCAGTAGTGTCCCCCTTACATCAGGTGTCCCCCTTACATCAGGTGTCCCTCAGCATTGTCACCCTTACATCAGATGTCCCTCAGCTGAGTCCCTCCTTACATCAGGTGTCCCTGAGCGGAGTCCCTCCTTACATCAGGTGTCTCTCAGCGGTATCCCCATACATCAGGTGTCCCTCAGCGTAGTCTCCTTTAATGAATGAATGAAATACTTGTATAGCGCACAATGCGAACTGAATCGCCTCTAGGCGCTATGGCGAGCTTTGATCATCCGCTAAAAGAGGAAGGTCTTGAGTTTTTTCCTAAAAGCCAGGTGATTTTCTTCCAGGCGGATGTTGATTGGTAGAGCATTCCATAGCCGAGGCCCTTGGACAGCGAATCTCCGATCCCCCTTGGATTTATACCGGGCTTTGGGCACGAGGAGGAGGTTTTTGTTGGCTGATCGAAGACTGCGGTTTGGTGTGTAATGATTTATTTTCTCCATTAGGTATTGCGGAGCTTCTCTATGCACGCATTTGTGGGTGAGGCAAAGGGTCTTGAACGTGATCCGATTTTTTACGGTTAGCCAATGTAAGCTCCTCAGTGAAGGAGAGATGGATTCCCAGGTTTTTTTTTCCTGTTATCAGCCTTGCCGCCGTGTTTTGGATCAGTTGTAATCGCGCAAGTTAATATTGTGGTAATCCTATGTAAAGCGAATTTGCGTAGTCCAGTCGTGAATTAATGATTGTTCCAACTACCACTGCTTTGTCATTCTTTGGGATAAAAGGGATGAGTCTGCGAAGCATGCGCAGCAGATGGTGAGATCGACTGACTACAGATCCTATTTGCGCATCCATTGACATTTGTGCATCTAAAATAACCCCAAGACTCTTCGCTTTGGTCTTTGGGGAGATAGTCTGCCCAAAGACGGTTGGTGGAGACCAGGAGGTTTTGGTTGCGGGCTTATGATTTGGGTGTAAGATAAGAAGCTCGGTCTTTGGTCTTACATCAGGTGTCCCTCAGCGTAGTCTACCCTTACATCAGGTGTACCTCAGCGGTGTCCCCCTTACATCAGGTGTCCCTCCTTACATCAGGTGTCCCTCAGTGGTGTCCCCCTTACATCAGGTGTCCCTGAGTGGTGTCCCCCCTACATCAGGTGTCCCCCTTACATCAGGTGTCCCTCAGCGGTGTCCCTCCTTACATCAGGTGTCCCTCAGCTTTGTCCCCCTTACATCAGGTGTCCCTCAGTGGTGTCCCCCTTACATCAGGTGTCCCTCAGTGGTGTCCCCCTTACATCAGGTGTCCCTGAGTGGTATCCCCCCTACATCAGGTGTCCCCCTTACATCAGGTGTCCCTCAACGGTGTCCCTCCTTACATCAGGTGTCGCTCAGCTGTGTCCCCCTTACATCAGGTGTCCCTCAGTGGTGTGCTGCCTACATCAGGTGTCTCCTTTACATCAGGTGTCCCACTTGCATCAGGTGTCCCTCAGCGGAATCCCTCCTTACATCAGGTGTCCCTCAGCAGTGTCCCTCCTTACAACAGGTTTCCCTCAGCGGAATCCCTCCTTACATCAGGTGTCTCTCTCGGCGTTGTCCCTCCTTACATCGGGTGTCCCTCCTTACATCAGGTGTCCCACAGCAGAGTCCCTCCTTACATCAGGTGTCCCTCAGCGGTGTCCCCCTTATAACAGATGTCCCACTTACATCAAGTGTCCCTCAGCGGTGTCCCACTTACATCAGGTGTTCCTCAGCGGAGTCCCTTCTTACATCAGGTGCCCCTCAGCGGTGTCCCCCTTACATCATGTGTCCCTCAGCGGAGTCCCCCTTACATCATGTGTCCCTGAGCGGTATCCCCCCTTACATCAGGTGTCCCTCAGTGGAGTCCCCCCTTACATCAGTTGTCCCTCAGCCATGTACCCCTTACATGAGCTGTCCCTCAGCGGAGTCCCTTCTTACATTAGGTGTCCCTCAACGTTGTCCCCCTTACAACAGGTGTCCCTCAGCGGAATCCTTCCTTACATCAGGTGTCCCTCCTTATATCAGGTGTCCCTCAGCAGTGTGCCCTTTAAATCAGGTGTCCCTCAGCGGAGTCCCTCCGTACGTAAGGTGTCCCACTTACATAAGGTGTCCCTCAGTGGTGTCCCCCTTACATCAGGTGTCCCTCAGCAGTGTCCCCCTTACATCAGGTGTCCCTCCTTACATCAGGTGTCCCTCAGCGGTGTCCCCCTTACATCAGGTGTCCCACAGCAGAGTCCCTCCTTACATCAGGTGTCCCTCAACAGTGTCCCCCTTACATCAGGTGTCCCCCTTACATCAGGTATCCCTCAGCGTTGTCCCCCTTACATCAGGTGTCCCTTAGCGTTGTCTCCCGTACATCAAGTGTCCCTCAGCGGTGTCTCTCCTTACATTAGGTGTCCCTCAGCGGTGTCCCCCTTACATCAGGTGTCCCTCTTATATCAGGTGTCCATCAGTGTGGTCCCCCTTACATCAAGTGTCCCTCAGCGGTGTCCCCCTTACATCAGGTGTCCCTCAGTGGAGTCCCTCCTTACATCAGGTGTCCCTGAGCGGTGCCCCCCTTACATCAGGTGTCCTCTTTACATCAGTTGTCCCTCAGTGGTGTCCCCCTTACCTGAGGTGTCCCTCAGCAAAGTCCCTCCTTTCATCAGGTGTCCCTCAGCGGAGTCCCTCCTTACATCAGGTGTCCCTCAGCGGAGTCCCTCCTTACATCAGGTGACCCTCAGCGGAGTCCCTCCTTACATCAGGTGACCCTCAGCGGAGTCCCCTTTACATCAGGTGTCCCTCAGTGGTCTCCCCCTTACATCAGGTGTCCCTCAGTAGAGTCCCTCTTTACATCAGATGCCCCCCTTACATCAGGTATTCCTCAGCGGTGTACACGTTACATCAGGTGTCCCTCCTTAAATCAGGTGTCTCTCAGCAGTGTCCCCCTTACATCAGGTGTCCCTGAGCGGAGTCCCTCCTTACATAAGGTGTCCCTCAGCGGTGTCCTCCTTACATCAGGTGTCCATCAGCGGTTCACCCCTTGCTAGGGTTGCCACCTTTTCTTCAACTCAAACCCGAACACTTTAGCGGCGCACGGCGATTTTTTTTTATAGTATAAACTATATATATATATATTTTGCTATTAAATAACATTTCTAATCATATGAAGTTAAGAACAAGAGTCCCCCTTTACATCAGAGTCCACAGAGTTCCCCTTTTTACATCTGAACTCGCAGAGTTCCCTTTCACTGTAAGGGGGGACTCTGCAGACTCTGATGTAAGGGAGAACTCTAACATAAGGGATGCTCTAGGAACCCTGATTTAAGGGGGGACCCTGAGAACTCTGATGTACGGAGAAGACTCTGATGTAAAGGGGAAACACTGTGGCCTCAGGTGTAAAGGGGGAATCTGATGTAAGGGGTGCTCTGAGAACCCTGATTTGTCTTAGTGTACTTACTCAGAGGCAGGAGAGAGAAGGGGGGAGACTTCAGTCACAGACAGGGATGGATGGTGAGCTCACTCACCACCTCTCATCCAGATGTATCTGAGGCTGCTGGACTTCAAATTTCCGGCCCGCCTTACTTTCCTATTCTGGGGCTCAGCACCAGGTGCAGATCGTGCCCTCTTTCCTCTCTTGTGTGTGTGTTTGGGGGGGATTGTTAGTTTTGGCTTTGGGCAGTGTTAAAGAGTGTAACAGACACTCTCAGCTTAGACAACTACATGCAGCAATCCTGCTGGGAGGCCATAGTCCAGTTTAAATAATGTGTCCGGGTTTCAGGCAGTCTGAAACCCGAACACATGATTCCAAACCCGAACTGTCCGGGTGAATCCTGGACAGGTGGCAACCCTACCCCTTGCATCAGGTGTCCCTCAGCAGAGTCCCTCCATACATATGGTGTCCCCCTTACATCAGTTGTCCCTCAGCGATGTCCCCTTTACATGAAGTGTCCCTCAGCGGAGTCCCTCCTAACATCAGGTGTACCTCAGCTTTGTTCCCCTTACAACAGGTGTTCCTCAGTGGAATCCTTCCTTACATCAGGTGTCCCTCAGCATTGTCCCCCTTACATCAGGTGTACCCCAGGGGAGCCCCCCTTACATCAGGTGTCCCTCATTGCAGCTCCCCTTACATCAGGTGTACCCCAGGGGAGCCTCCCTTACATCCCAGCAGTGGAATCTCCGCCACCATTACAGTAGCCCATCTCTCGTGTAACGTGGGGAACAAGCAAGAGGCAGAGCTGGCCAGGTGGCTGCTGCCTCCATCCCCCGCACTGTAGCCTTTCCCACAACAGGTGGGAAGGCCGAGGGGTTGGTAGCAGTTCAATTTCTGTTGGAAGCCATCTGGCCGGTTCCGCCTCTTGCTTGTTCCCCTCGGTGAGTGACCAGGCTATATGGGAGCTGGTCTTCTGTAAAATGGCGGCTGGCGGAGACATTTCACTTCCGGCCGTGAAACTCTAGTGGCGGCAGCGGTGAAAAAACAGGAAAGTGCGGATTTGCTGGGACATTTCCCAGGAAACTTTAAAGGTGGGACAAAGGTCTAAATCCTGGGAATGTCACGGGAAATTCGGGACAGTTGCCAACTATATGTGTGTGTGTGTGTGTGTGTGCCCCAAAGCTCAAACACATGTCTTTTTCTGAAGCCTCAACTGCAATGAAGGATGAATAAATGGGAAGTGCTCTATGCTGAGCGACTTTCTGTTCATTCGCAAACTGAAGCATTATAGACACAGTTTACTATGATTCAGTTATGAATGATCACAGTGAGTGAGTGCGTTCATTTAGAAAAGAAAGGGACCAGTAAATGGCATATTGACTAGCCCTTTCCTCCACTCTCCGTCTTAAAACATCCCGCAGCAGCCAAGGGCTGAGGACAGAAGCTTGCAACATGGGGGGGGGGGGGGGGGAACCTGAAAAGTAGGGGGATTCAGCACCACCCAGAGTGATTAGGGGGTGCCCAGGCATATCTGGCACATCCCCTGCACACGTCTATGGTCTAGTATGTAGAAAATTATTGTTGAAGCCACAGAAGTGTTTTTATTTTTTTTACTTAAGATAGAGGTTAGACAAAAAGTTTAGTGCAGTGTAACACTTTTGGTAGTAAAATAGTGCATTTTGTCTATAGATGTACACATCAGACTGAAAAGAGGGACAACTAAGGCTGGACGAGGGACAGAGGGACCTAGTATCAAAAGAAGGGCAATTCCCCCCACAAGAGGGACAGTTGGGAGCTACATCTTATGCTGCGTACACACGAGCGTTTTTTTTTCCCGTCAAAATAAACTCTGACGGTCTTTCCGACGGAGTTCAGCTGAAACGGACTTGCCCACACACGATCACACCAAAGTCCGTTTGTTTAGAACGTGATGACGTACGACGGGACTAGAAAAAGGAAGATCAATAGCCAGTAGCCAATAGCTGCCCACGCGTCATTTTTGGCCCGTCGGAACAGCACAAAGACGAACGGTTTTCCCGATAGGAATTGATTAAATCGGAAAGATTTAAAACATGTTCTATTTCTACGTAGGTCCGTCAGAATTTCCGCTGAAGCCCCCACACACGATCGGAATATCCGATTAAATGATTCCGTCTGACCTTTTCTGCCGGAAGGTCCGGTCGTGTGTACGCGGCATAAGGGCGCTTTCACACCGTCCATCTGTGGATTGGCGACAGTGTGGATGCAGCGTAGTGTATTCGTGATTTTCATGCCGTTTCCTGCACTTTTTGTATTTTTTCCCATAGACTTCTATTAGATCGGGTATTTTTGGTGAGTTTTCTGAAAATGCACCAAAGATACAGCATGCAGGACTTTTGGTGCGCTTCCGGAGAATGCATCAAAAATGCCTGATCTAATAGAAGTCTATGGAAAAGTGCGAGTAACCCGCATAAAAAAAAGACGGGTACACTGCGCTGCGGGCAAACCACAGCAGAGTAGCGTGACTGCGAACCTCCCTAGAATGCTTCTTCTTTTTTTTTTTTTTTTTTTTTTTTTTTTGAGTGGGGTGGGGTGTTTTCTGTATGGTGGGATTTGCTTTCAAGCTTCCTTTACAGGAAAAGCAATGGACAAAAAAAATAAAATAAATGAAAACTGAAAGTGAAAGCTTGGAGGATTGCAGGAAGAGACCATGTTTGTGCCATTTCTGCTCCTTCTTTTCCTACAACAAAAAGGTAATTATCTTAATAATATTGAGATGAATTGATGATATAAAGACACACAGGAGATGACGGAATGAGTAGACACGATGAAAAATCTGAGAATATCGTTTTCTTTGCTGCTAGAGCTTTTCTTTTATTGCCAGGGCTGGGAAGAGAACAGATAAGGGAGGATGTTTCTTCCGTTAACTCCTTGTGATCTGACATTTCTATCATTTCGATCCTAGAATACACTCAGCAAGAGGCAACAAATCACAACATAGAAGGCTGACAAAGGATTTTTATTAACCCTTTAAATGTATTTCATGTCATAAAAATCATCATCGGGATAAGACTATGGTTGTACAAATGACTGTATTATAAAAGAATGATAAAAGAATGATATTTATATTTTATGTAATAACATAATAGTCAGTGAGGTGATTCTGCAAGGGGTGAGTGAATTTGAATTTGCTGGACAATTACCTATTTTACATAAGCAAAATGTCACCAAGGCAGAAAATGTCAATTTCACATCTTGAACAATTTATTCAAAATGTACTTGATTTTTTTCAGAGTGTGATTTATTTAAATCTATGAACTAATGTTAGATTTCTCTATGTTAATGTTGTTTCTATTTGTGTTTATTTTTTTCTTTGCGTATTTGCATGTTTTTGCATGCTTTTTTTTATTTAACTTTTTTAATTGTGTTTTATTCTATCAGTTAAAAAAGTAAATTAAAGTGGAGTTCCGCTTAAGTTTTTTTTTTTTTTAAGTCAGCAGTACAAATATTGCAGCTGCTGACAAATGCAGGCGTACTAAGCCCCGCTCATCTACCCCTCCTTTCTGCGAAGCCAGCATTGTTACTGTGGCCACGCACTGTGCACGTGCGAGGTGCGCTGTGGCTGGCCAAGCAATCATCTGGGACCTGTGACTGATGATGATTGCCTAGAGGGAGGGGGGAGAGGTTATCTTGCTTTCGGCATCGCGGTGCACCAGGAGGAAGCTCTCTCCAAAAAGAGAGTTTCCGCCCCCCCCCCCCCCCAATAAAATCACATGCCAAATGTGGCATGTCTGGGGGTCCCCTTCCTTTTGAAGCGGATGTTCCATTTTTGGGTGGAACTCCGCTTTAATGAGCATAATAAAAGTGGTAGTAAACTTCGTTTTTTGACTTGTACCTACAGGAAAGCCTATAATAAGGCTTATGCCCTGTATACACGACCGTTTTCCCATTGGAATAAACTCTGAAGGTTTTTCCGACAGAGTTCCGACAGAATTACGCTGAAACTGTCTTGCGTACACGCGGTCACACCAAAGTCCGACTGCCAAGAACGCGGTGACATACAACACGTACAAAGGAACTAGAAAAAGGAAGTTGAATAGCCAGCAGCCAATAGCTTCCGTCTCGTACTTGCTTCAGAGCATGCACCATTTTTTGTCTGTCAGAACAGCATACAGACGAGCAGTTTTCCCGATAGGAATTGGTTCTGTCGGAAATATTTAGAACATGTTCTATTTCTAGGTCTGTCAGAATTAAAAAAAAAAAAAAAGTCCAATGAGGCATACACAGGATCGGAATATACGATGAAAAGCTTCCGTCTGACTTTTTCTGTCCGACATTCCGCTCGTGTGTATGTGGAATTACCTGTAGGTACAATGACTATCTCCTAAACTTACACTGTTTAGGAGATATTCACACTGCATGCAACCGGTGACGTCATCCGAAAATGTTCTCTGAAAGCCCAGCATATCATACTGGACCTTCAGAGCTTGTCCTGTAAATGAGGGCTCCCGAAGTCCACGAGCCCAGAAGGAGGATGGGATGAAGATGGAAGACCTGTGAATGGTGAAAGCGCACCCCTGGAGGGCTTTGTTGTAATGTAAGTATTTCATAATGTGATAGTATGCAATGCTTACCTTCATGCTGGACCTTCAGAGCTCATGCCATAAATTAGGGCTCCTGAGCGCATGTGTAGGAGTGACTTCATTATGGCCCCGGCCACTCATGTAGCTGGAGGCCACGAACCATGAAGGAAGACCAGGTGGAGATGGAAGCCCAGTCAGCGGTGACAGTGCACTGCTGGAGGGCTTCAGTTTAAGGTAAATTTCAAATAGTGTGCTAGTATGTGGTACTTACTAGCACATTATAGATTTGTCTTACAGGGGGGAAAGTTTGTTTCTTTTGCAGCATCAGTAGTAGCACTTTACGACAGATTTAAGGAAGCATTTTGTGGAGCAAGAACAGGTCCAGGATAGTTGAAAGGCATTTTTGTAACCCTCAGGAGCAGTGGCAGCCCGTCAATAGGGAGCGCAAGGGCGCTGATTCCCCCCCCCCCCCCCCCAGCTACTTATTAAAAAAAAAATGTTAAGGGCGTCGGGCACAGGAGTGCTATTGGAGGCATAACTTGTGTGTAAACACATAATTGGGGCTAAGAAGCTCTATTGGCATACTTTAGAGTGTGCTCGGGGGCTATAAGGTCTGTGCCCCGAAAACTCCACCTCTGGCATTAGGCATCCAGTGGTTGTTATTGATTGGGTCCGTAGGGTGGGGCTTCAATTGGACCTGCGGTGTCATTGGCTCACAGGCTGCCTGTCTCCTTCAGCAGGTGAGGGGGAAATCACCAGCAGAAGAAGAACGGCTTAGGGCAGACAGGGAGCGATAGGTCCGTGCAGAGACAGCTGTCCATTCATCTCCCTGTGACACAGACTCGGCATCCAGCAGTGCACACAGAGGGATCACACAGGAATCTCCAGGTACAGTACATGCCAGAAGAAGAAACTATAATGTAGCGCTAATATTAAACTATAAAATATTACAATGAGAAAATAAATGGTGAAGTGACTAGCACCAAACAAAAATAACTATAAAGTCCAAAGAATGAAGTGAATCAATTCCAAGAAACCATACATAAGTCTCATACGATGCATAGGCAAAAAGATAATCCGAAGAGCATCTAAGGCAGTAACATCAAACGAAATGTGAAAAATGTGGGTACTCTTACCAGAGCCACAGGACCTGTATGTGGGCAACACCAGGTCAAACAAGCATAAACGAACATGTCCGCGACTCCACATGAACCGTGCGACAGGTCACAGATGGTCCTTCAGCCAATGGAGGGGCTGTAGATTTTTTAATCAGTAGAGAAACTGCCGACAATGTCTCAAGGGCTCCAATCTTCCTTCCAAAAGTTCCAATGGTGACTCAACAATGGAGAAAAAACTCATGGAGGAAATCATATGTAAAACAAAAAAGAACGACTTCCCATAGTGTAGATCAAAAACAAGATTTGCTGTTTATTGGCATAAAACCAGCATACAAGATAAAAAAAGGAATCAAAAAACGTGATCACATGAATAAAAGCAATACAGGGAACATAGAAACCATGCCCTACATGTTTCATCCCAAAGGACATCTACTGGGGCATCAGAAGGTGTCAACAGTTTCTCTACTGATTAAAAGATCTACAGCCCCTCCATTGGCTGAAGAACCATCTGTGACCTGTCGCACGGTTCCTGTGGAGTCGAGGACATATTCATTTATGCTCGTTTGACCTAGTGTTGCCCACATACAGGTCCTGTGGCTCTGAGACACTAAAGTTTCAGAACTATACTAATCTGTCTGCACTCTATGTGGTGTGAGGTACTTAAGACAGGTATCTGTTGGTTCTCTGAATGGAGAGGGTGACAGTTTAACGACAGGCCTGAATATCCTGCCAGTCAACATGAGCCTTGTTTACTGACCTAACCTGGTTCTGCTTCCTCTGCTGAGATAACCTTTCTTTCCTTTTGAAATTTTAAAAGCTTTGGATTCCTAAGACAGGAAGGAGGGAGTTTAGATTCTTCTGTAATGTTACAAGGTTAGCCAAGCTGTCATGGCTGCGTTCCAAACAACATGGCAACTAGTTACAACATTTTCTGTCCCGGACGTGATATCGCTACACCTCCATCCTTGGGTGGAACATATTGGGAATACCTAATACTCGTCTCTACTGCTAATACTTGATCTACTCAGCTTTACACTGATCGAAAGCAGTCTATAACAATGAGTCCTGCTCACCTCCTCTCTTATGCTCCCTTTTCCTATATACATACAGATGAATATACAACACTCCATTGTATTACCCATCCAGACTTAAAGAGGAGCTCCACCTAAAAAAAAAAAAATATTAAAAGCCAGCAGCTACACATACTGCAGCTGCTGACTTTTCATAAATGGACACGTACCTGTCCCAGGGTCCAGCGATGTCAGAAGCCGATCAATCTCGCGGCTCTCGGCAGCTGCCGCCGCCATCCTTGGTGAGGGGATCGGGAAGTGAAGTGTTGCAGCTTTGCTTCCCTGTTCTCTACTGGCCATGCGTGAGTCACGCTGCGGATCCTAACTGGTCCCCGCTATCTCCCGGGACCTGTGTGTTTCCTAGGAGACAGTGGGGGGGCATAACTCCTGCGGGAGTCTATTCCTGGAAGTGAGTGCAAATACCTGAATATGTGTGCAAAATGTGACACTGGAGGGGGGGGAGGTTTCCAAAAAGCGGAAGTTCCATTTTTGTGTGAACCTCCGCTTCAACTGACTGCTAGCCAGATTTTGTCTGGAGCTCATTCCTACGCCTAGGGTCCTTGCAGCTGGGACAGTAGTTGCCTCTCTGCTTTCTACACTCTTCCTGCATGCCCTCTTACCCTGCTTTACCATTTGGGTCTACCATGGTCGCCATCTGATTTATGGGAGCAAAGACCAGCAGATCCCTGGTTGTCTGTATGAATGATTTTGGTCATTCTTGTAAGGAGCAATCTCTTTTTGCTGTGTGTTTTTCAATCCATGTGTCAAGATTTGCGTATCTTTCTTTTTTTCTTTCCTTTGATATTTTTGATATATTGATATAACAGTTTACCATGCTACTAATGTATAATATACTTATAGACTACTCATGACTCAATATGACATTATCCTCTGAAGAAGGACTACATGGTCCAAAACATGTCAGGCGTCATTGTTATTATGTCTACATGCTAGCCCAGTATTGTAAACATGGCAGCTTAGTTCCATACTGATGTATTATTTGGGTACACTGTTATTTGATACATTTTATACGTGACTTCTAGCCAATTTTTTTTTATGTTGACAAATAAAATTTACATTTTTACTATATTACCTGGTCTGCCTATAAAATCCGGAGGGGATATACCGTGCCTTGAGCACCAGTTTTTTCTTCTGCTGCTCAAGAGTCCCAACTTTGTCTGCCAACATTTATTTTTTATTTTTCCATCATTTACTGTCCAGTGGGATACAACGGGGACTGTTATAGCAAGTTAGGACTGTCTTTATACACTGTTGCTCGGTAAATGCAGTCCAGTTCTGTTAATTACACAATACGGCAGGTGTTTAACCATATCTCCCAGAGTAGCGGTATTATACTATTGATTGTAAAGGTACAATTGCTAATCCTTTCTACTTTTAGGCTCAGGGTCTTTTAGAAGGTTCTCAAACCTTCCAGACCAAGGGGAGGCACCAGATAGCTTCCGTGACAAGTCACCCAGCCCTGAAAGCTAATGAACCCTGACCCAATTAAGACTCACAAATTTACAGTTGGAGTCAGAGTATGGTTTGCCTGCTCTAATTCTAGCACACATATCAGAGGGTGCCACACCAAATATCTATTCATGCAAGGAAATAGCTCTATTTCTCTGAGATGTAATTGGATGTTTTACGAGATCACCTGACCTCACTTTACTGTAAGTATAAATTTAATTTTTATCTCATGCAGTTGCTGCTCTACAGATGACGGGACCTTCTACATATGAAGCCAGAGTTGGATCCATTGCCCACATTCCCTGCACCTTCATCGCAGATACACTTCCTGCAGATCCCAGATATTTTGCCGTTGTGTGGAGTTTAGAAGGAAAACTTATCCTAAGCTATGATGACGCTGTGAAATCAACTGATCCCAGATATTCATTAAATATAGATGGAGCATTGAATGGAATCGCTGATCTGACCATCTCTAATACATTTCTATCAGATGGTGGAATCTACACATGTTCAGTGACTAATAGCCCTATACAAAGGGTGAAAGAGATCAAAGTGGAAATTTCAGGTAAAAAAATTCCGATTTTTATTATTTTATTGCAGGAATAGTTATCCTCTGCTCCTTGCTTACAGAACTAAAATATTTTCACCAGCTTTGTTCTCTCTATGCAAACAGCAAGCTACAATGATCCTGTATTTATATTTCACTTCATAATTACAGATCTGCCACTGAGGCCTCATGGACATTGGGTATTTTTTTTTCAAACGTAGCACTGACCCCCAAAGGAGCAGCTGAATTTGCTGGGCTTACCGTTACCTTCTTCACCTCGTGTACGTCTAGGGGTTCCCGAGGTTGATGGCCCAATAAACTGTAGAGATCGACACTTGAATCCCTTTAGGAATTTTTATTTGCAAAACATTACACAGAACACAGTCTCTCAGTTGGGAATAGAGGGTATGGGTAGTAAAGCTCAGGTACTCTTGGAACTGCTGACACTTGAAATGTATCTGTCTAGGTAATCCAAGGAATAGCCATTCGCAACTGGATATTTCAACTATCGGATAAATTCCCTTGTAGTGAATTTAGCAACCGACAAGTGATTCAGGTAAAGCAAAGTCTCTGCCACAGACTTGGTTGTAGAACTTTAGAATAGAACAGAAAGTCTCTCACAGAAACTTATTTGTAACTGAAGGATGAAATTAGGAACTCTCTTACGGTACCTGTATCTTGCAGCCGGTCCGGCAATACCGTAAGAATGCAGATTCTCTTGGTGTCCTTTCCAGCTTAGCTTCCAGGCTCCTACCGAGCAGCCAGCCTCGTGCATGGCCCTCTTCTGAAGAGTCCTCCCCTGGTTGCGTTTTCAGTTGCTGGGCCTCTCCAAACCCAAGACGGCACCGGACCACCTTGGAAACCTCCTTCCAGTTACTGTGCCTCGGGGTAGCCAGCCCCGAGACTCGGAAATGGATGGATCCGCACCCCAGGCCATGAGGCCTCTGGGGGCTGGTCAGGAGGACCAGGACCAGGGAGTCAGAACATAATTCTGGACTGGAACCTCAAATCACGTGATCTCAGCACCTTAAGTACCCTTTCCCGGAATACACAGCGAGACAACGCACCCACTGAATGGCTCAGAGAGAGAGCTTTGTACCCAATGCGTCCAACCGGACTGCGTTCCAATGCCTGCCAAAGGTGACACCCACACCTATGGCCAGGCAGAACATAGTACAGTCCAGCCAAACTGATACTGAGACCATAACTTTAATGCAATTAACCCCAAAACCCAACTATGGTCTTAGGAACAATTCAGTTTACAAAAACATAGCGTGTGCGCTTCAGGAGCCCGGCACTACACAAATATAACATTTTATTAATTTCGCTCAGGGGAGGCAAAATTCAAGTACAATAGCATAAAACGGGCTCAGTTACATTTACACACAATGTCATCAGTTATGTTCAGTCATTGGATCCAAGGAATGAGATATCACAAATACAATCAATAGTTTAATTTGGTGACAAACTGTGTCAGCTTGTCACACAAAAACATTGAACCACCTAATCTCTGCAGATTATGTGTTCCTAAGAACAGATGGGGTGGCAAAAATTGTTCTAGGGAAAAGAATGGATGGAAGAAGGTAGTGAGGAAGAAACTGAAAAAAGAAAAAGATTTGAGAGGGGATGGGGGGGATGAGGGGGTGGGAGGGGAGTGGAATAAAGAAGGATCCTGGATGGCAATGGACTTCCAATACTTGCATATACAAGTGAACCTGCATCACATACCCATCTATGAGCAGAATAGTGACACTTCATAAGATAAGATGTTCCATAGTCTACATTTTAGAATGCTTTTCCTGTTTATTTTGTACTGTGAGGATTATAACTTATTTATATCTTCTACCTTGGGCAACCAGGTCCCAATAGAGGGAGGTGCCTGTTACTTCCAGAATAGGGGAATGCAAGCTTTGGCAGCATTCAATAAATGTTGCATTAATTATTTTTGGAGTAAAAAGAAGGCCGGATAATTGGGAATATTATAGTCCGTGAATTTTTGGGTTATATTGCGGACAGTCGTCCAAAAAAATGTTTAGCATAGGGCAAGACCAAAATATATGAAGGAGCGATCCTCTGTCTGGCATTTGCAACAGCTATCCGTGGTGGTCGAGTAGTATTTGTTTAACAATTGTAGTGTATAATACCATGTAGTCAGGATTTTATAATTTGTTTCCTGTATTTTTGTACAGATCTGCGACTTTAACTGCTTGCCGTCCGCCTCATGCAGATATACTGTGGCAGAATGGCTTGTACAGGCAAACTAACTTACCTGTATGTTGTCCTTTAAGAGGTGGCCTGCGCGTGTGCTCGCGGCAAGCTCTGTGAGTCGGATCATGGGTCCTCTGAACTCGATGTCCGCGGGGATACCCACGATTGTCTCACGGAGAGGAAGAATGGAGAGATGCTAATGTAAACAAGCATCTCCCCATCCTGCCCAGTGACAGTGTCACTAATCATAGCTCCATGTGATCGGAAGCTGGGATCAGTGGTGTGCCACACGTAGCCACGCCCCCCCACAGTTAGAATCACTCCTTAGGGCACACTTAACTGCCCCCTAGTGGTTAACCCCTTCACTGCCAGTGTCATTTACACAGGAATTGCTGCATTTGTATAGCACTGATTGCTGTATAAATGACAATGGTCCCAAAAATGTGTCAGAAATGTTCGGTATGTCCGCCATAATGTTGCAGTCACGATAAAAATTGCTGATCACCGCCATTACTACTAAATAAAAAAAATATTAATAAAAATGCCATAAAACTATTCCCCAATTTGTAAACGCTATAACATTTGCGCAAATTAATAAACGCTTATTGCGATTTTATTTTTTTACCAAAAATATGTAGAAGAATACGTGTTGGCCTAAACTGAGGAAAAAAAAGTTTTTTTTATATATTTTTGGGGGATATTTATTACAGCAAAATGTAACAAATAATGCGCTTTTTTTTAAAATTGGCACTCTTTTTTTGTTTATAGTGCAAAAAATAAAAACCGCAGGGGTGATCAAATACCACCAAAAGAAATCTCTATTTGTGGGAAAAAAAGGGTGGCAATTTTGTTTGGGAGCCACCTCGCACGATTGTCAGTTAAAGCAACGCAGTGCCTAATCACAAAAAATTCATCTGGTCTTTGGCCAGCAAAATGGTCCAGGGCTTAAGTGGTTAAGGAAAATCTAAGAATATTTTGTTGTTCCACTACTTAAAAGGAACGATTTAAGTCAGCCTCCCATTTCTGTAGGAAAGACAGTTGTGGTTGTTCAGGAGGAGAATTGAGAAAAGCATACATTTTGAATAACATTTGTGGCAGAGTTCCGTCATCCATACTGTAGTCTTCAAAGGTCGTCAAGGTCCAATTAAATTGGATAGGATTTGCTGGGGAGTGTAGAAAGTGATGTTGCCATATCGCACTCCAAAAAGGGAGCTGGAAATGACCATTCTCACACATCAAGGACTGGAGGGAAGGCCATTGGTTTCCATCTAAAAAATGGAGGGCACGATCGCGACCCCGTCTGAGAAAGTGTCTGGAATTCAGACCGTCCAAGTCCAGGAGGAAATGCTAGGTTGCCCAAGATAGGGAACAGAGGTGATTCTCTGGTGGAGAGCGAAGCTGAGAAGCTAGCCTTGGAACAGAGACCAAGTGTGGTGCCAATTAGGGGATGGGATTTCAGTGTGGTAGGCAAACAGGCAAAGTACCACACAGCTCCCTTCAAAAGGATAACAGTCTGGGTCTGCTCCAATTGTTCTCAGATTTTATGTCCATTGTGCCGACTCCAAAGATTCTGCACAGATGTACTGCCAGATATTAATTCCTTACACGTGGAAGAGCCAAGCCCCCATAATGTTTGGGTAGCGTAAGGTATCGTCTGGGTAGATGCTTTTTGTCAAATTCATCTGGGCACATTCAAAACCTCGACTGTACTTGTTTAAAATAATGTGGTGCAATCTGTATCGGTAGGGCTTGAAACAAGTAGAGAAATTTTGGGAGTATACACATTTTAAGAAGGTTATGCCTTCCAAACCAGGAATGCATTCCTTTATGCCAGGGGTCTCAAACTGGTGGCCCTCCAGCTGTTCCAAAACTAGAAATCCCATCATGCTTCTGCCTGTGGGTATCATGCTTGTAACTGTCAGTCTTGCAATGCCTCATGGGACTTGTAGTTTTACAACAGCTGGATGGCCGCCAGTTTGAGACCCCTGCTTTATGCCAACTCTCCAGTAGGACAGGAGTCATGGTCAGTAAGGGTGGGAAATTAAGTTTGTAACTGCGGGTCAAATCACCGATAATATAGGTACCTAAATATTTAAGAGCATGGTCCATCCATTTTAATTTATGGATTAAGTGGATTTCAAGTATGTTAAAAGAAAAGGGGCTATTTTGACGCCCATTGCTGCTGATTTGTCAAAGTTGATTTTTAGATTGGACGTTGCTCCATAGGTTTAGAACTCCCCGAGGAGATTGGGAAGCGACACTTTTAGGGTTGGTTAATGAAGAAGAAGTTCGTCAGCATACGCTGAGATCTTGCGTTGTGAGTCGAGTGGCCAGGATCTTTGTAAAAAGCTTGAGATCAATATTAAGAAGGGAAATGGGCCTATAACTACCACAGGTGGATGGATCCTTGCCTTCCTTGGGTATAATGGAAATGTGGGCCTTCAAAGTGTCTCTAGGGAAATTTGTGTCCGAACTAAGAGCATTGAACATCTTTACTATATATGGACCTAAAGTTGGGAGAAGGGATTAGTAATACTGTAAAGTGAATCCGTCAGGTCCTGGGGCTTTCCCTGGTTTCATTCCACCCACCGCCCTCTGTAACTCCTCCACTGTAATGTGGGCTTCCAACTCTTCTCTAACTTCCGTGGGAAGTCGAGGAAGTTGAGACGAAGTGATATATTCATCAATTGCCATCTTAGAAGTCTCTATGGGAGATTATATAGAGATGAATAGTAATCCTTGAATTCTAATGAAATCTCATTTGGGAGAACTGCCTTCTGTCTCGAGGAGGATACGATTTGGGGTATATATGTGGTAAGTTTGTGACCTCTGACTGATTTGGCTAACAATTTCCCACACTTATTGCTGGATTCATAACTGAACTTGTGGCAAAATTTAAGTGCCGCTTTAGCTCTGTAATGCAATAAATCCACTGTTTGCTGCTGGAGGGACAATAGTTCATTCTCCAGAGAGGAGGTAGGTCTTTATTTATCCTGGGGCTCTACCACATGGATTTTGTTAAGGAGCATAGTTAATCAGTACTCCTCTGATTACTGTCTTGTGGGCTTACCACAGGATACCTGGGTCACAGTCTGGTTGGTCGTTGGCGGAAAAGTAGTTCTTCAATTCGTTGGTGACATCTGTTAGAACTTCTGGGGTCTGTGGAAGACTTTTGTTTAACCTCCAAAATGGGTTTTGGTGTTTGGAACTGTCGAGAGTGAGTACCGTATTGAGACAAGAGCATGATCTGACCACGTGATATTTTCTATGCCGAATTCACTTATTGCTTATAACTGCTGATGAGGGACCATAAAGTCATCAATTATTGAGTATACTTTGTGTGGGGAGGAATAGAAGAGTGTTGTAATCTCCAGACATATACTAGTTGGGCTCTGTGCAAATATTGTGAGATTCGTCTATGAATGCTAGCGCGGACAGAGGATAGGCCATGACGATGTGTCTGCTGAGGGGAGTAAAGGAATATTGAAGTCGCCACCCAAGATCCATTGGCCTTCAGAGAATTCTATAAGCAAATCAAGTACACTATGGATAAAAACATCCTGGCGATTGTTGGGGACGCAAATAGTTGCCAGCGTCACCCTTGAGTTACCAATATATCCATTGAGAAACACATAATGGCCGTTGCTATCTATCAAAGTATCATTGCAAGTCCAGGGTAGTTTACTAGAGGAGTATAGAAACTACTTTAGATTTAGCGACATCATTAGTAGCATGGTAGGACAGAGAGTAGAATCTATCTTTAAGGCATGGAGGTCTACCTGCTCTAAAGTGGGTCTTTTGAATAAATGCTACATCAGCATGAGCCCTTTTTAGGTCATTGAGAAGCATACGCTGTTTTTCGGCTTAGCAAACCTTTCATGTTCAGCGAGACAATCGTGATGGAGTCCATAGCTACTGGAGTCTGGAAGAATGGGGGGGGGGGGGGGGAGCAAGTGGGGGGTACAGAAAGTACCAAAAAGGAAGAAAGAAAAATAGAGAAAAGAAAAGTATAAGAAACTATATGGTAAGAAGTGCTCACACAGCTAACTATAGCAAAAAAGATTTTCAAGGAAGAACACTTCTATAACCGTTGAGGGTCTGTGCTTCAACCTCAGTGGGGGAGAGGGTGGATTAGTCCAAGAGGAGCCAACCCTTCCCCACCCAGTAACCCCAGCAGGAACAACATGTAACGGTATGAAAGTGTAAAAAACATTGTTATAGCGTATAAACATGTATAACATGTAACATGTATAACATGTCTGGCGGTCACATTTTATGGTTTCCCAGACTCTCCATCACAGGGAAGGTGATTCCTGGAATTGCACAATATAGGAAGCCTGCTTGCCACTATCTAGCTCCCTCCCATGAACCATACCAGGCAACATGCCCTCAACATGGGGGTGCTTTGGCCTCCACCCCCCAAAAGCACCTTGTGCCATCGGGTAGCTCCGCCCCGTAGTTCATTTAGCAGTGGGAGCCTGCAAAATAAACGCCCAGCCAATGGGTGTTGAGTGCGGAGCAGTGACCTTGCTTATCCCTTTGCCCTCTGTACAAAGGGTGCTTCCTATTTTATTTGGATGCAACTATACATGATGGTTTATATACATTATATGGTCAGTATATGTCTCAACCTATTACTAAAATATATATGAGATGATTCTTTTTCATTGTTCTATTGTGCAGTTTTTTTGTTTTATTTTTCTGAAAATGTTTTTTCTTAAATTTTGTTTTTCTTTTCAAATTATAGATATATGTTAATATGCTGATCTCTATTCCCTGAAGAAGAGTCAATACTCAAAACGCATCAGAATATATAACAGTGTATCTTTGATTTTTGTATTCCATGTTTGTGATCATTGCATCCAGTATATTTTATATGTACCCATCTTTCCCTTTCTCTTTTGCAATGTAGGTCTTGTTTACCTATGTAAAAACACAAAATATTTATCTATAATAAACATTGTTTACTTTAGCATAATATAAGAGTAGTTGTTTTCCCTTTAAAATCCCCTAAGAGGAATCAATTCCCATGTTCAGAATTTGTTGGGATGTGGGTAAAGCCTACTCCAGACCAAACTCAGCACCCTCCCCCTCCATTTCCTGTTTACTTGGCGGCCTCTGCAATAGGAAGTTGCCATTGGACCACCATTCTGTCCCCCTACCTGTCCCCTCTAGGCTACAGATGGGCATCAATCAGGCTGCACTGATGGCAATGTTGAGGCTGGTGCACTGATGGCAATGGTGAGGCTGCTGCATTATAGGCAATGGTGAGGCTGCTGCATTGATTATGTATGGTTTTATCACCATCATCCTACAAAATTGCAGATGTACTTATATACAACTCTAACGTGCCAATGCCTAAGTGTGTCCAGAAAATATCCTCCTCCTATAGAGACCTAGAGCACCCACTAAACAACATTGAATGTATAAGCAAAAAGTAGCCAAAGGACACAGTGAAAAATGTATTGGTAATTTTTTCTACATTTCAGGGTGGTGATTAGGGATGAGCTGGGTGTTCGAGTCGAACGTATGTTCGACTCAAACACCGGCTGTTCGCCCATTTGGCGAAGCCAGAACTTTGTGGTCCGTTCGTGCCATATTCGTGTGGCTCTCACAGCCCACAATGCACTGCGCCATTGCAGTGCATTGCTAGCTGATGATTGGCCAAGCATGCACTGTGACCCGCATGCTTGGCCAGTCACAGCACCGGCAGCGAGGAGAGCTATAATTGGCCACAATTATAGCTCAGGGGGTTTAGTACACGCCCCAAACTATATAAGGCCGCCTGCGTGGCAGCCTTGTGTAGTGTATTGCGGCATTCAGGGAGAGAAAAGGATAGGCAGGGACAGTGTCTTCTTTTCTTGTGATTGAACCTAGCGCAGTTACAGTCAGTGTATTGTGCCTCCTGCACAGTATACACCTGAAGCTACCCCCAATTGCTGGTGTTGTTCTGTTTCTATACCACAGGCATCTGCAGCAGTTACAGTGGGTGTATTGGGCCTCCTGCACCGTATACACCTGAAGCTACCCTCAATTGCTGGTGTTGTTCTGTTTCTATACCACAGACATCTGTAGCAGTTTCAGTCTGTGTATTGTGCCACCTGCACAGTATACACCTGAAGCTACCCCCAATTGCTCATGTTCTTCAGATCCTATACCACCGGCAGGCAGCTGCAGTAATTACAGTCGATGTACTGTGTCATATGCTCAGTGTGCACCTAAAGCTACCCCAATTGCTGGTGTTCTTATCTCCCTGCAGGTCATTAGTATGTCTGGAAGGCCAACAAGGAGAGGAAGACAGTCCCGAGCCAATAAAAGAGGGCAAGCAGGCTCTGTGTCTAGAGGCAACAGTGCTGATCATGGACACGGCGCATCATCATCAGCACGTGGCCATGGGACGCGCTTGTCCTTATTTTCAGCAGCTAGACGTGTTGAGCCGCAACATGCCAAAGACTCGGTAGAGTGGATGACCAAGCCCTGCTCATCCTCCTCATCTTCTCTCACCCAGGCTCAGGGTACTGGCAAACCAGCTGCCAACACGTCCTCTTCCCTCGTCTCAATGCCATCAGTCACTTCTTCCCTAGACCCACCATGTCCTCCTGAGGAGTCCCCCAAACAGTTTGAGCACAGTGTTGTGTACATGCTCCAGGAGCATGCCCAGTGTTATGAAGGCTCTGATGATACCCTGCTGGCAGTCATGTTCCACCAGCTGCAGCTTATTGCCAGGTTTGCTCCAGTGAGCAAGAGGGAGGGGATGATGAGGTCACTGACTCCACATGGGTGCCTGATAGGAGAGAGGAGGAGGAGGAAGCACATCTCCAACAAGGCAGGATGCCTCCGGGGGCCAGCTTAAGGGCAGCACACCAAATGAATCACACTGCAGAGCTCCGCTTTTGCAGGGTGCTGCCTCTGCACGTGGCCAAAACATCAGCCGCTTGGGCACCACATGCTTGACCAGACATATGTTGACCTACCATGCAGCTCGTTGGCAAGCGTACCTTAAAGACCAACACCAAAGAACAAAGCGGACCTCTCCTTGCTCCTCCCCAGCTGGGATCTCCAACCCCACTGTACATTCAGTCCTCTCTGAAACCTGCACTGAGAGGAATGAAGGTGTAGAATTAGGTGTGTCACAGCCAAGTACTTGCGAGCGCTCTGCTAGCAGTACACCGACGTCCGATTTTAGCAGGTAAATTTCCCTGCCCCAGCTGCTGGACAGTTGAAAGAAGTTTACTCCCAGCCATCCACATGCCCAGCAGTTAAATGCTAGCTTGGCTAAATTGATAGCACTTCAACTGCTGCCTTTTCAGTTGGTAGACTCTGCCCCCTTCCGTGAGTTTGTGCAATGTGCGGTTCCTCAGTGGCAGGTTCCCAAACACCACTTTTTCTCACAGTGATTCAGCTCTCTACCGGCATGTGGAAGGCAATGTCCATGCCTCACTGGACAGGGTGGTCAGTGGTAAGATGCATATTACCACTGACTCATGGTCCAGCAGGCATGGACAGGGACCTTACCTATCTTTCACGGCGCATTGGGTCACTTTTCTCGCAGCTAGGAAGGATGCAGGACAAGGTGCAGTAGTGTTGGAGGTTGTTCCGCCACCACGCCTCCAAAATGCTACTACTGGTTGTGACACACCTCTCTCCTCCACCCCCTCCTCTTCTTCTTCCTCCATTGCCTCTTCCTGTGCTTTGTCCTTGGAACCAGCAATGCTCCATAAGCATTCAAGGGGCTACGCAAGTACGTAGACAAAAAGATGCCATGCCATGCCATGCTTTCGCTGGTGTGCTTGGGGGACAGGAGCCACATTGGGGCAGATATTTTGTCAGCTCTGCAGGGGCAGGCTGAGAGATGGTTGACACCATGCCAGCTTAAGCCAGGAATGGTGGTTTGCAACAATGGCAGCAACTCCTCTCTGCCCTCCGACAGGGACAACTGACCCATGTGCCCTGTGTGTCTCACGCCCTTAACCTGGTGGTGCAGCGGTTCTTGGGCAGGTATCTGGGCTTACAGGATATCCTGAGGCAGGCCAGGAATGTCTGTGTGCATTTCCTCCGATCATATAATGCCAGTGCTCGGCTGGCTGAGCTCCAAAAGGAGTTGAGCCTGTCCAAGAACTGCCTTATCTGTGACATGCCCACCAGGTGGAACTCAACGTTGACCATGCTGCAGCGGCTGCACACGCAGCAGAGGGTCATCAATGAGTACCTTTGCGACTGACCAGGACAGGGTCAGGGGAACTTGTTTTATTTTCACCACGCCTGTGGGGCATGATCAGGGATGCATGCAGTGTCCTGTCACCATTTGAGGAGGCCATAAGGATGGTGAGTAGTGACAGTACATGCATCAGTGATACTGTACCTCTTATCCACCTGTTGGAGCATACGCTGTGTGTAATAATGGACAGGGCACTTGAGGCATAACAGAGACCTCTCAAGGCCCCCTTTATCCAGTGTTCCCGCCGATCCCACAGGAAGAGGAGGAGGAGGATTGTGTCAGCATGGAGGTGGAGATGAATTACAGTCCCAAGAAACCCATGGACTTGTACGTGGCTGGAAGGAGGTGGCTGCGGATCATGTCATTCTTAGTGACCCAGAGGACTCCGGACCGAATGCCTCAGCTAACCTACGCTGCATGGCCTCCCTGATCCTGCAAAGCCTGCGGAAGGATCCTCGTATTCTTCGGATCAAGGAGAGGGACCATTACTGGCTGGCCACTCTCCTTGATCCACGGTACAAGGGTAAGGTTGCCGACCTTATCTTGCCATCGCAGAGGGAGCAGAGGATGAGACATCTCCGGGAGGCCTTGTAGAAAGGTCTGTCCGTTCCCAGAGACTCAGAGGTTACAAACTCCTGGTCCTGGACAATGTGTTGCTGAGGTCAGTCACTGAAGGAGCGGTGGAGAAGGTGGCCGTCTGACCGATGTGTTCAGACGATTTTTTAGTCCGCAGCCCCAAGGTATGATCGGTTCCAGCAACCATCACCGGCGTCTGATTTATATGGTGCAGGACTACCCAGGGGCAAGGTCAGACTTGGACACCTTCAGTGCTGCTGGATGCTTTGTAACCGATCACAGGGTGCGCCTGTCCACTGACTCGGTTGATCGACTGACCTTCATAAAGATGAATCAGTCTTGGATCACCACCAGCTACCAAGCACCCGAAGCTGATGTAAGCGAATCATTTTTTTGAAATGTCACATCCCTTCAAGATGCTGACTATCCTGTTATGTTGACTGACTACCCTCTTCCTCCTCAATGATCCTGCTTGGAAGAACATTTTTGGTTCTGAGTGCCGCCACCAGTGGCTAAGGCCCAACATTCCACAGAAACTACTCTCCTAAAACTAACAAACGATCTACTAACGGCCAAAACTAAGGGACACTATTCTGTACTCCAACTTCTTGACCTCTCTGCTGCCTTCGATACGGTTAACCACCCCCTCCTCCTCAAAAAACTCCATGCATTTGGTCTCCGTGACTCTTACCGTTGCTGGTTTTCTACCTACTTATTTAACCGCACCTTCAGTGTTACCTACAATTCTACTGCCTCCTCTCCTCTTCCTTTCTCCGTTGGGGTCCCCCAAGGCTCTGTTCTTAGACCTCTACTATTTTCAATCTACACCTCCTCCCTGGGTAAGCTGATAGCCTCCCACGGCTTACAATACCATCTCTATACTGATGACACTCAAATCTATTTCTCCACCCCTCAACTCACTCCTTCAGTCTCCTCACGTATCACTATGTTACTATCAGATATATCTGTCTGGATGTCACACCACTTCCTCAAACTTAATCTATCCAAAACTGAGCTTATAATTTTTCCTCTCCCATGTGCCTCTTCCCCTGATCTCTCGGTCAAAATTTATTTATTTATTAGCTTTTATACGATCCCTGAAAACTCTACTCTTCAGGAAAGCCTATCCTACCCACACCTAACAACTGTATTTTAATTTTGTCCATCTGATCATCCCCCACGGTTATTACCTTTTTTGTTTCCACTTGACCTTCCCTTCTAGATTGTAAGCTCTAACGAGCAGACCCTCCTGTATTGTATTGTTATTGTACTGTCTGCCCTGATGTTGTAAACAAACTGCTGGCGCTATATAAATCCTGTATAATAATAATAATTACAATTTTTGATGCAATACTTTGCAGCAGGGCTCATTCCTGCACTCCAACTAGAGTATCTGGGAGAGGTTGCAGTGTCGTGGCACCAGCACCAGTGCCTAAGGCTCAATTTTTAAGCCCCTGTTTAACAGGGGCGCGTAATTACAGTTTTTGATGCAATACTTTGCAGCAAAGCTCAATCCTGCTCTCCAACTAGAGTTTCTGTGAAGTGTTGCAGTGTTGTGGCACCAGTGCCTAAGGCCCAATTTTTCAGCCCCTGTTTAACAGGTGCATGTAATTACAATTCTTGATATAATATTGCACAGCAGGGCCCGTTCTAGCGCCCACCGATAGTAACTGTGAGGACTTACAGTGTTGTGGCACCAGCACCACCACCACCACCACCACCACCAAAGGCCCAATTTTTCTACCACTGTTCAACAATGGCATGTAATTACAATTCTTGATATAATCGTTCACAGCAGGGCGCTCCAGCACCCACCAAGAGTCACTTTTAGGGCTTACAGTGTTAACTTGTGGCAACACCAACAGCTTGGGGCCAAATATCTGCAGAGCATATAGGGCAGACCCCTACTTTCATACATCCAACTTACAAACGTCTCCTACTTGCAAACGAAAGGAGAAAACAGGAAATGAGATGAAAAAAGACAGAACGGCCCAAAAAATTATACAGGGGTGATAACCCTTGCCTATGTTTTCCAAAAAGCTTAAAAATTGATTTTTTGACTGGAGCTACACTTTAAAAATGTACCAGTTCAAAATTAAAAACAGATTCTACTTAACACAACAAACCTACACAGTCCCTCTCTTGTTTGCACCGCCTGTATACTGCTGTTCTGATTATATAGGGCCTGGGGGCCACACGCCTTTCCTTTTTTTAATTTGGGTAAGGGGTTCCCCTTAATATCCGTACAAGACCCAAAGGTTCTGGTAATAGGCAGGGGGGGCTACCCCATGCCATTTTTCTCACAGATTTTCATCCATATTGCCGGAACCAGACATTACATTAAAACCGCAAGCAGTTTTAAATCACTTTTTTTCTGTTAAATGTAATTTTGTGCAAGGACTGTTCTAAACAGGGGAAACACGTGCCACTTCACATGCATACTATAGACACCCCCAGGCATGATATTTAAAGGAATATTTCACTTTTTTTTGTTCACTTTAAGCGTCATTAAAATCAGTACTCCAGAAAATACGGCCATTTAAAAAAAAAAAAAATTTGCATTGATCCATGTCCCCTGGGGCAGGAGCCAGGTCCCCAAACCCTTTTTAGGACAATAAAATTCCATATTCAGACTGTTATTGTAACCCATGTGTTGTGCAGTGTTGAAATGATATTGGGTATCACCACCGTTGAACCAATGTGTGCTACTATGTAGTGTTGTCATTAAATTAATGTTTTTTTAAACAATTTTGAACCTCATGGAGGTATTTTTTAAATGTGATAAATAAAAAGGTATATTATTATTATTTTTTTTTTATAAAGCCATTTGGTGGTATACTTTGGTTGCTCTTCAAAAGTCCTATAAAAAAGAGGAGCTGTTGTTTACTAGATTATGATTATTAGGATGATGGCAACCGTTGTCCACGGCTGATTGAACACTCATACTTTATTATAGGAGATTTTAATTTTTGTTCCTGTTTCAACAGCAGCTCAAAAAATTGGAATTTCCATCAATTTCAGGAACAAGTGCTCACCCCTAGAAAAAAATTGTAGTTTACCCATGCAGTGGGGGCACTGCCCGGGTACAGCAGTTGGGCTTTAAAAATTCAAATTTAAAAAGGAACTGCAGTCTGCTCACATAATTTGTAATAAAAACATCTTTGCCATTCTGACGCTTCCCTCCAACCACTTTGCATATTATTTTATATATACTGTGATTCTGTACTTGCCAAATATGCTTCAAAAATCTCCCTCCACTGAGCCTGGCTGCAATCATTTTAACTGTGGGCAGCTGAAAGCTGCTTCCTGTTCACTTCCTGGATTTACACACACACAGAGGCAGACCTCCAGCTCTGCCGCTCTCATTGGCCCTCTTATAACTCATCTCCTCTCCCTTCCTGGCAAACTCTCACAAGAGTGAAAGAGCAAGTTTTGTAGTATGTCATAAGTGGGCTGTATAAGGTATTTACCGGCAGGAAAAAACATTTTTACTATCCAAAGTTAAAACAACAAGGGCAGAAGTTTTAATAGATGCAAATATGAAAAAAATCACTGAAGGTCTTCTTTAGGTTGCACAAGTTCACTTTACTTTACTGTAAGTATACTGTACATGAAAGCTTGATTGATTTTTATCTCATGCAGGTGCTGCTCTACAGATGACGGGACCTTCTACATATGAAGCCAGAGTTGGATCCAATGCCCACATTCCCTGCACCTTCACCGCAGATAAACGTCCAGCAGATCCCAGATATTTTACCGTTTTTTGGTATTTAGAAGGAAAACATATTCTAAATTATGATAAGACCGTGACATCAACTAATGACAGATATTTATTGGATAAGGATCAAGCATTACATGGAATTGCTGATTTAATCATATCGAATACATTGCCATCAGATGGTGGAATCTACACATGTTTAGTCAACTACAGTTCTTTCCTATTGGATAAAAAGATCCGCATGAACGTTTCAGGTACAGAAATTCATATTTGATTTGGGGAATTTCATACTGCTGCTTCTTCTTAGAGCTTGCTTAAAAAAACTATAAATTATTTCCATTAGCTTGAAGTCCTCTACCCCAGCTGCAAGATGAAATAATGAATAAAGGTATAAATGGTGCGCTTGTTCAAAAACCTACCACTGGTGTAAAAAGAAGCACAATGATCAATCAAACATATATAATCATCAAACTGCAAATATAAAAAAAAACATATACAATGTGACTGTTAATGGAAAGCGTCCAAAGTGCTGAAAAATTTCTTAAATAAAGTCCATACTGTGATATCCAACATAACCGGTGAAGTCACGTGACCAGTGACGCACCACATTGGGTGGAGCTTGTGACATCACTTTCCTGTATCTACAGTGTGTGGAAGTGCGGTGAGGAGGCGATCTGTTCCTTGTTTTTATGGTCAACACGGATGGTGTTTTACTGTAATGTAGGCAGATATTTATGTAGAAAAATTGATTAAATAATATCCATAATGTGATATCCAACATAACCGGTGAAGAAGATTTAATTCCAAAGCAAATCCAGTGAAGAAAATAAGTATATTGCATCCATCGACACCAATAGCTGAAATGGCCGCTAACCTCAAGGGCTGACCAAACAAAGGTCAAACAAAGCTTTGATTATCCAAGAGGATGACTGCTGGGCACCACACTACACAACTCCACAATATATCTGGTTTGATACTCCTAATCCACGATTCTCGGTTTGCAGATACTCAGAGAGAGCATAAAAAACACCATCTGAGTTGACCATAAAAGCAAGGAGCAGATCGCCTGCTCGCCGCACTTCCACACACTGTAGACACAGGGAAGTGATGTCACAGGCTCCATCCGACGTGTTGCGTCACTGGTCACGTGACTCTACCGGTTATGAGGGATATCACATTGTGGACTTTATTTAATCAATTTTTCTGCACTTTGGACGTTTTCTTTCAACAGTCACATTATACTATACTATTATATATACTATATTATATATGTTTTTTTATTATTTGCAGTTTGATAATTACATATGTTTGATTGGTCACTGTGCTTATTTTTACAGTAATGGTAGGTTTTTGAACAAGCACACCATTTATACCTTTATTCAGTTTTGCAATTAGTGTGGGAGTTCACTATTTATTGGTAGCAGCGGTTCGGCTCACTAATTAATCAATTATTGTCACATATAGCAGCGCGCAAGCATTTTCTTACCCAAGATGAAATAATATTTAACCTCCTAATTAAAGGAGGATGTAAGCCCTCACATATACCCAGTGAAGTGAACAGCTTGGATAATACACAGAGATTAAATAAATCTCCCTACATAAGTTTTACATCTATATCTGCTGTCTTGAGCTCTATATACTCTGTAGAATGTGCAAATTCGAGTTAGAAAATATTCTTCCTGTTTCAGCACAGGGAGGGCAGTTTGAGCATACATTGTGTGTGAGCTGATTGTAGGAAAGGCACACACCCCCCTGCACATAGGCAGAGGAAGGAAGGAACATGCAGAGCTGTACTGTGAATAGACAAGCTCTCTGCTTATCTGTCTCTAAGTTCCCTCCCTGACACAAATTTCCAGCCGCTATTATCTCGTGTGTTGGAGAACTTGTCAAAAGTTATCAGGCTGATAACAGAAGAACAGAGCAGCAGAAAAAAACAGGACTTAGTGCTTTGGAGAGAGATAAGTAAACACTACAGATAAATGAGCCCAGCTCAAATTTCATGAATCGGGTTCGTGACTACTTTAAAGAAGATTTTGCACTGAAATTCAAGTGGTTGTAAAGCCTTACAGACCACCTTGTGCTACAGGTAAGCCTATAATAAGGCTTACCTATAGCTATCCAGGATATCTCCTAAACCTGTCAGGTGCCCACTGATTTTGTCTTGCAACTTTTCTATATCCATCTGTGTACGATTCCCATGCAGCAACAGTTAATACCTTAATCTTCTCTCAGCTTCGCCATGGACAGCGTAACCGCTCTTTTCCACTTCTGTGCCCTTTATTGCTTTCTTCACCCAGCCCCACGATGGGCGCCAATTTTGTTGCACATATGCTGAAAGTATGTTCAATAATTCCAATGTGCGAAGGGAGCGGGCCAGGTGAAACCAGCAGTGTTTTTATTGAAACATTTCTGCAATGACATAAAGCATGACCTTCAGTCTGATAGACAGGATAGCAACTGCTATTCTGTTCATGCATAATAATACACATCTATATCTTTAATAATAATAATCTCACATACAGGCATAACATCCTCATAGAAAATTATAAACAACTGCACCTGTGCCGCTATGTTATTTAATCACACAGCGGCGAAAGCAGCCTTTAATGATCACAGGGATGTAAATTAAATTCATTTCGCCCTGTTTATAGCTCTAAATATGTTCCCTCTTACCTGCAATGACATAAAGCATGACCTACAGTCTGATAAACAGGATAGCAACTGCTATTCTGTTCTCACCAGAAACAAAGGTCTGCTAATCAAAGTATGTATCTCACACAGAGTGGTGCTGTGGATACATTGGGGTATATTACGTGCCACGTCCCAAATTAGTATATACAGAAAAAACAAAAAGTGGGGCTTCTGGACTTTTTAGGCACCATATACAAAATAATAATCATGAAATAAAGATAAAAATCAACATTTTATTAAGAACATATTTTCCATTGTACTAAACAGAGATTCTAAAAAATCATCTAATCACAACAGAACTCGTGTACTCCATAATATACAATATAAACCACCATTCCACATTTTCACTTTTAAAAATAGATAATAAACATTTAATACATAATCTTCAAAATATGATTATTCTACTCGCGGTATTAGGTGTACTGCTTGAGGAGGAGAAAGCTCTACATGTTTCGCCTGTTTTAACACGCTTCTTCTGGAGCGAGAAACTTGTGTGACTAGTAGACTAACAAAGAAACAAGAAAATTATTATTATTAATTAATCATACAAATATAATATATGCATCACATACCTAACAAAATAGGTACTAAACAATATGGGTCAACACATGATATATTGCAGATCAATGCCAGAGATAGGGATCAACTTAGCCAAACCGGTGGGAGGTCATCAGCATATATAGGTCACCATGGGGACATGTAAAACATAATAGCCAAAAGTTTAGATAGTAAAAAAAGAAGAAGAAGACTTACTCAAAAAGGTAAGTTCAAATAGGGACCACAAAGGCTGACTTCCAACCATATAGAGGACGGCTACAATTCCAAATGTTCATATTAGCTGATATTAACAAGGGGAGCAGACATCAGTACCTCCAACTCAGAGAGAGAGAGGGTTTTATTTATCTTGTTATTTTGGCCACAGTACCCTAAAAACGGAAGAGCCAACAATTATTTGGGAAAAAACATAGGCAACCATTTTGCAGTAAAATGAAATATATTTGGGGCACTCACCACACTGCAAAGTATGGCCTCTCCTGCAATCATCTAGTGTTTGTGAACCTGATATCAGGAAACTATACAGATCATCTGGTTGTATCAACCCATGTAGACACATCCGATTCTAGCAAGAGAGTTCCCCTGTGTAGAGGGAGTCAGCCTTTGTGGTCCCTATTTGAACTTACCTTTTTGAGTAAGTCTTCTTCTTTTTTTACTATCTAAACTTTTGGCTATTATGTTTTACATGTCTCCATGGTGACCTATATACGCTGATGACCTCCCCTCGGTTTGGCTAAGTTGATCCCTATCTCTGGCATTGATCTGGCATTGATCTGCAATATATCATGTGTTGACCCATATTGTTTAGTACCTATTTTGTTAGGTATGTGATGCATATATTATATTTTTTATGATTAATTAATAATAATAATTTTCTTGTTTCTTTGTTAGTCTACTAGTCACAAAAGTTTCTCGCTCCAGAAGAAGCGTGTTAAAACACGCGAAACATGTAGAGCTTTCTCCTCCTCAAGCAGTACATCTAATACCGCGAGTAGAATAATCATATTTTGAAGATTATGTATTAAATGTTTATTATCTATTTTCAAAAGTGAAAATGTGAAATGGCGGTTTATATTGTATATTATGGAGTACACGAGTTCTGTTGTGATTAGATGATTTTTTTTAGAATCTCTGTTGTTTAGTACAATGGAAAATATGTTCTTAATAAAATTTTGATTTTTATCTTTATTTAATGAAGATTATTTTGTATATGGTGCCTAAAAAGTCCAGAAGCCCCACTTTTTTTTTTTTTCTGTAGAAACAAAGGTCTGTCTTTTTGATTCCACCTGCTATATTAGCAGTGTTCCATTATAATGTGCTCTTCATCATTCAGGCTTTTAAGTCTATGCTGCCATCTACTGGTAATTTAATAGAAATGCCATGAGTTTTACTTTCTCTATGAACAGAACTATAACCCTGGACTGCTGGAGCTGAAATTTGATACATATTTTTTTTTTTTATGGGATAACTGATTTTGACACCCCTTACACTGGAGTAGTAGGAGTGGAATTTAGTGGAACTGATCTGTATTTTTCTCCTGCAGCATCTAAAATTCAGCTTCTTCTCCTCTTCTCGCCGATATTTAGCTGGCACAGGAGGAAAATACAGGGGATTGGCACCAATGTATGCCATGCCACCACCCCTCCTGTCCCTATTCCTCTTTCTGCTACCCAGGTCCCCCTGCATGTTCCCTTGCCCCCTCCCCCCCATCGTTTCAGGATGGAGAGAGCGGAAGAGGCTGTTAAATGTCACACATGCATATGTGTTGGAGCTTTGAGGTGCACACCCTAATGCAATAGGCTGCACACACCTATGGTGCATACATGGAAGGAGAGCCAAATTAAAAGTGTCCAAATTCATTTATTGACATTGTGTTAAAAGACAGTCAGGCTTAAAGTGTTACTAAACCCAGGACCCTGCATTCACTATATCTGGTCTCCCACAGTACACAGAACATGGAAATGCAATTATTTTAATAAATATAAACTACTAAATACCTTTTCTCATCAGCAGTATATAGCAGTCTTGTGACTTATATCAGTTCCTGGTCAAAGCTTGTAGGAGGAGTTTTCATTCTCTTCTGTCTTGTCAGAAACCATGAAACAGACTGAGACAGAAGTACAATTAAATCAAACTTGTTTATTAAATAAAAATAAAAAGGTAAATAGAAAAAGCATAGTCAAAGCATAGCCAGAATCCAGTAACCGGTTCGAGTAGTCAGCCAGGCCAGAGTTTAATAACCAGATGGGGTAATCTGCCAGGCCAGAAGTCAGGGATCCAAGTGGAGCAACAGCAAGCAGGATAAGGAGCCAGAAGGGATGTCAGCAAACCAGTCTTTAAACAGAACCGCAGGAGATGGTTTCTTGTAATGTGACCAAGGCGAAGGCAGAGATGAAGTGAGCTGGACAGCTTTAAGTAGGCGGATCAGACGAGCAGTATTGGGAACAGCTGGTAACTGGGGAGAGAGATGAGAGCTGGCAATTAGCAGACAGCTGAGCAGCCATACCAGAGAAGGAAGGGCTAAGCCAGCCCTGACATGTTTATTTTTATCCTCTTTGGCCTCTTCTTCTATGTTTTTGGGGCGGTGCCAGAATAAGAGAAATGTCCTCTAGGTATTGAAAACAAACATGTGAGTATTCAAGTGTTGGGATTTAAGTTTATTGTGTTAAGTTTATAAATGTATCTTTTGAAATATTTATTGTTTGTTATGTGTTCACAGAGAGTTGCTTCCCTGAAGAAGAAATTATTCATACATACTTTTCGAAACGCGTAGTAAAAATAGCCGCTTTTTTTGTCACATAAATTCACGCATGTGGTATTGTTTTATGCTATACACATATGTTAGCACACCAATGTTATTTTATGGATCTTTTTTTGTAATGTCTTTTGCTATTTGTAATACAATTTATATCTTTTTTTATATATATTCAGTATAATTTTTTCTATATTGCCTTAAAAATCCCAAACAAATTTGAGGTTTTGATTAATTGTATTCACTATTTTAGGGATGATGGCAATAACATGCCATAGCCCATGAGTCCAATAAATAGCCCTGACATGTCTGTCCTATGAAAATGCAGGACTCCTGACCCTCGGTCTGGACAGTGCTTATTGGCCCTATGCTGATCACATGCACTCTCCCAAGAAAGGGGGAGTTCCTTTGATCCCTGAAATGCTTTGACTTTCTTTTAACACAATATCATGAAATTAATTTTGAATCTTTTATCTTTCGATCTAGAGCTCCTTCCATATATGTACGTTATTTTGTTGAGAAATCTCTTTGAAAAACACCCCCGACTAGCATATGTAGCCATGGCCATCTTGAATAAGGGCAGATTTATGTAGCATTTACTTTCTGGAATCCCTCTGCCCTAAGCTCAGGCACACAGGTTTGCCTAGATGAAAAAGCCCTTTGTCCACTCCTCCAGATAAAAGAAAATACTGATGAAGACTCCTTTGATGTATGACATAATTTTGGATATTTCTACTCCTTACCCCCTTTCCCGTAGGCTCTCTGCAGTAGACAAGAAATCTCTCTTGCTTTCAAAAACTGGCAAGAAGACCTCACACATTACACTATCCGCCTCAAGGGCTACAGTTGGATGGTTCCTGCTTTCTGAATCAGGTTTAAAAAAGTATGGTTTTTTAAATGTATTTTTTCATACTTGCCTAGGTGCATGCGGCATCTGTCCCCCACTAGCTCTAACACTTAGAACAGAGCGATCAGACATTACTGATTTCTTGGTTCTCACAGCTCCCTGAGCAGAGAGCTGGTCACTGTCAGTCCCTGGCTCTCTTTTCTGGCCCGACCCTCCAGACTCACTGGAGCACTGAGCTGTGGAGGGGGCAGGAGTGGCCTCAGGTTCTCAGTGGCTTGCTGAGAGGCTGAACCAGTTGCCGCCCAGGCATGTGGGTAAGTCCAGACCATATGGTCGCGATCCTTCCTGAGCCTGGACCGGTTCCGTGACATTAGCTGAGAGCAAGCTTCAGCCGCTGTCTGCTGAGAATGGGTCACAGGAGTGCAAAATGAACTGCACCCCTGTGATCCATAGGAGAAGTACAACCAAACAAGCTTCTCCTTCTATGTCCCTTATTATTCCTATTGTTCACAGATGTATTCTTTTAACTAGTTGTGGATCAAAACATTCTTATGTATCTGAAGTAAAACTTCATTAACCATCCCTATGTCCTCTACAGCCCAACCTCGACTCTTCATACTTGGCAAGAGTTTCCAGAGAAATACAGAGAACAACCTGACCTGTATGGCCAGTGGATTCTTCCCTAATAATATTCATGTCACGTGGTATAAAGATGGAGAAGTCCTGAAGAATCAGTCCATGGGAGAACCACTCCAATATGACAATGGAACCTACCAAGTGAACAGCACTGTGACAATCACACCGATCGATGATGACCAGAACAAAACGCTCTCCTGCAGAATCCAACATGTATCCCTAGAAGAACCTCTACGGGAGGACTTCCAGATCACCTATGGTGAATTCCAGTCAGGTATTCTTTATGTGATAATGTATATCCCCCATGTATTTTGTAAGGGTAGGGAGAGTCACCCTTTAAGTTTATACTCTTCTTATTACATTTAGACTCTGCTTGAACAGATATTTACTGAAGTTTAGGGAAACACCATGCTTTGCAAGTTACTTCTGAAGTCTGCAAGAAACAGGATGCATTTGTGGTTAGAGCTAGCTGTTAGAATTTATAGGAAGTAGGAAATATTCATAAGGTGAAATTAAGTTATGTGGTTTTATTTTAAGGTCATGAAATATATTTTTATAAATATGTGTCTGGAGACCTTTTATCAAAAATTCCCCTAAAAATTCTGCTTAATGTATGACGCTCTAAATGTCAATGTTTCATGATTGGTCAAATGTCTTGAATGTCTTGTCTAATCCTGATTGGCTGACAATGCAATGTTTGAAGCACATAAAAGTAGTATACAGGAAGTAAAAGAACGTAGTCATGATAATCCTCAACTCGTGTGATTGTCTGATTTTACCCAATTGATTGAGAGGGCTTTCCAGTGATCACTAAAGTCCAGCTCGAGTTAATCAAGAGGGGCGCGCCTTACAAAAATGGTACCAGAAGTGGGGTACAGCCATTAAACCGGGTAAGCTTTCTTTAAAATTACTTATAAGTCTTTTTGAAAAGCTTACCTTGCTGATGCTGTACCTTGAACACTTGATGTAGATGTAGAGATATTGTGGTTTTCAAGACAATGATATAATCTCTGTCTCTGTCTTTGAAATAAGGTAGCTCGCTCAGTTAAGCAGTATGAAGTTTTGAAATCCTCGCTAGGTTGGCCGGGATAAAGCATAAGAATATAAACAAATAATTGAAAATGTAAGTTTTCAATTACAAAGGACTGGTCACTGGAAACCTCCAGAATTAATGTCAGGACATTGTCCTGGGTATTTGTTGGCAGGACGTTGCCCCGAGTGTTTAACAGGCTTATTATTTGTATACAAATAATCTCTAACCTATTTGGTTGCTAGTGTTGATGGTGGTTATTATCACAAGGTGGCAAAAGGGTCTTTTGTTCCGTGAAGGTGCACCACGGATACAAACATTAAGGTTTAATATACATAATTATTTTGTGTTTCAAGCAGGTTTAACTGTTAAAAGGTGTCAGGAGTACCATTGAATTCAGAACAGGTGAACAATTTATAGTCTGTCCAAAATCATTGAGAGTGTGTTCTGAAACTGATGTATATAAATAGAAGTCATATTATAAGTTGAAGTATAAGAATTGAATATGGCAAATCAGCTGGGTAAGGGAGGTCCAGGAGGTAAGCTGGAACAGCCCACCCTATTTGATTTTGTGTCGGGAAATTATGGAAAACATTGTACTGAACCCTTTTGGGCAAACATACTATCCAGAGCGCATACTCTCCAAATTTCGGGTTTAACTACTGACGGCCCTTGTTACCAAGAGGGTTGGGAGGAGGTTATTAAAATTTGTGGGCAACACAAACAGTACAATTATCCACCATTTCCCCATGATAATGATTACATGATTGAATGTTACAAAATATGATCAAAAGCTCTGAAAGAATATAAAAAGAGATTCCCTCAGACTATATACAAACTCAAGTACAAATTCCCTTGCCCCTAGGAACGGTCAAGGAAATTAAGGAAACATGTCCTAAACCTAAAAAAGATCCCAAATCAGCTGTAAGCTTTCTTAAAAGATACTGTCAAGGGGCAAGGATGTCTGGAGAGGATCTGGAAGTTATTATAACTGCTGTAGATCCTGAAACCACTGCAGAACTGAAAGTCACAGACTGGATACGGGAATGTAAGTTATATGAAGATGAGGAAGATTGGACTGGCTTTTGGAACAAACTCCTAGCCGCCTGGAGAAAAGCATATAAACCAGAAATGCCCATAAATGATTTGCTTGCATGTAAACAACAAACAGGGGAAGATTTTTATTCCTTCGTGTCACGGTTGTTTAAATTTTACACATCCTGTGAAATTGATAGCCCACAATTGTTTGTCAGTACAGCCATGAATAATGGAGACCCTAAAGTCACACAAATTATAAAATTTGTTAATTCTGATTGGGCTACACAGAGTCCTAAAGATTTTATAGAGGACATTAAAAACGAGCATCCTCCGGGGTTTTTCATACAAAAGGGGGATTATTCACACAAACCACACCTGAAATCTCCCTTGGTATTTCTGTCATGTTTCCTGCTCTCAATGACCGACCACGGGGGTCCTATCCTCAGCCCTATGACAATCAAGGGTGTTTTAACTGTGGGGATCCTTCCCACTGGAAATCTGATTATCCTCAAAGGAAGGGCTATAGACCATGGCGAGGAGGTCCAAGGAGAGCTGATTTCAGAGGCAGATATCAGGGAAGAGGTCAACAACACCAACAGGGATATCCACAAGAATGGAAACCTCCTCACATACAAAGTGAAAGTAGAACTCCCGGTCGTCCTCCAAATCAACCTAATGACAAACGCCCCGTAGAACCACTTCAGTTGTCAGACTTGCAGGATAGACCCTTAACCAAGCAAAGTTTTGCCATCCTCACTGATTGCCCTTTATGTCTAATAGGACGGGACCTTATGTCCTCATTGAGGATGGCGATAGCCATTAAATTTGACTTACAAGGGGGTATGACAGCTAAAGCAGTTAACTGTGACTTAACTATGCCTAAGCGAAGGGACCTGACATTTTACTACATGTCCATACCAGCCCCCCTGGAGACTCGCCCAATTTGGGCGAAGTCCAAGACAGATGTAGGACATATCAAATGCACTCCATATGTCCCTACTTTCAAGCCCGACATTTCTCCCATTTTTCAGAAACAATACCCATTACACACTCAGAAACCACAGGGCATACAGCCACAAATTGAAGATTATTTACAAAGGGGAATCCTTAAACCCATCATTAGTCCCTGGGATACCCCCATAAATCCTGTCAGAAAGGCCAGTGGGGAGTGGAGGATGGTGCAGGACCTGAGGGGATTAAACAAATAGTTTGAGACATTACCGGGATCTTAAAAATGTCTGCCACATCCACCACTTACATGGTACTAGACATATTCAAAGCTTTATGTAGCATTGATGTACATGAGGATTTTCAGGAAATCTTCCCTTTTTACCTGGGGCCCCTGGCCAACAACTGACCTGGACACGTCGTCTCCCTCAGGGATGTGTGGACAGTCCGGCAGCCTTTTCAATGGTTTTGAAAGTTACCTTGGATGGGTATCATCCCAGGGATCTGTCCTACTACAGTATGTAGATGACCTACTGTTGTGTAGTGAGAGCGGGACACAGTGTGCAGCAGACTTTGAAAAGCCTGATGAATCACCTGTTTCTCAAGGGCCACTTGGCGTCTCGGAAAAAGATCCAGTGGTGCAGGGACAAGGTGGAATATCTAGGATGTATTATCTCAGGCGGGACACAACAGGTGTCCCCTGAACGAGTCAAAACCCTGACCTGTCTCGGTCCCCCGAAGGATAAGGCAGCGCTCCTTTCCTTCCTCGGCTCTATCGTCTACTGTAGGCAATGGATCCCAGACTGTTCCTTTTAGGACTCAGTCCTACGCCCTGCCACTGCATTGACTGCCCCAAAACAGGTCACATATACTGAGGAAATGACACAAGCTTTTAACTCTTTGTTACAGTCCTTGGCCAGCACTGGGCTTGCCAGATTACAGAAAATCCTTTGTACTATACTGTGTAGTCAGGGGCCCTGCATTCGCTGCGGTTCTAGCGCAAATGCACGGTACTCACTACCGCCCCGTGCCCTACCTTTCAAAAAAAAACTACCAATTCAAGTCCAGGGCATGCCTTCTTGTTTGCAAGCTGTGGCTGCTTGTGCTATAACCGTAAAGGAAGCATCAAAAATTACTCTCGGCACTGACACCACTCTGTATACAACACACACGGTAGTGCACCTTCTGCAAAACATGTCAAATCAACACATGACAGCTCAGAGATCCAGTGGTTATGAGATTGTGTTATTAACCACTTAAGGACCGCCTTATTGCCATTGTACGTCATCACAATAGCACAGGCAGGCACAAGCACGTAGATGTACGTGCCTGCCTTCCAGCGGGTGGGGGGTCCGATCAGACCCCCTCCCGCTGGATACGGTGGTCCGGTTCGCTCCAGGAGCGATCCGTGATGAGGAGATGGCCGTTGGTTTCTGGCCACCCCCTCTGGATCGCTCCACTGTGTATTGTTTACACAGGAAGGAGGAAGTGATGTCATTCTCCTCGGGGCGGTCTTTTTGACCGGACTACGAGGAGAAGACTAAAAGTAAGTGCACCAAAACACTACACTGACACATAGGTACACATAGGTACACAACCCCCCCCCCCCCTGCCCCCCTCCCCCCCAGTCACAGTGTCACTGATTGCATTGATAATTTCTTTACTGATCACTGCATTCAGTGTCAGTTGTAACAGTTAAAACTGTCAGGCCAGTTAGTGTTAGGTCCAGGGTAGCCCCCTATCACCCCCAATAAAGATTTAACCCCCTGATTGCCCCTAGAGTTAACCCTTTCACCCCCTTTTGCCAGTGTCACTAAGCGATCATTTTTCGGATCGCTGCATTAGTGTCGCTACTGTCGCTAGGTAGCTAGTTTTTTTTTTAGGTTCACCGCCAGGTTTTTATAGCGCTAGGTACCCCGATATACTACCCAATAATGGTTTTAACCCCCTGATTGCCCCTAGTTAACCCTTTCACCCCCTTTTGCCACTGTCACTAAGCGATAATTTTTCTGATCGCTGCATTAGTGTCGCTACTGTCGCTAGGTAGCTAGTTATTTTTTTAGGTTCACCGCCAGGTTTTTATAGCACTAGGTACCCCGATTTACTATCCAATAATGGTTTTAACCCCCTGATTGCCCCTAGTTAACCCTTTCACCCCCTTTTGCCAGTGTCACTAAGCGATCATTTTTCTGATCGCTGCATTAGTGTCGCTAGTGTCGCTAGGTAGCTAGTTTTTTTTTTTTTAGGTTCACCACCAGGTTTTTATAGCGCTAGGTACCCCGATATACTACCCAATAATGATTTTAACCCCCTGATTGCCCCTAGTTAACCCTTTCACCCCCTTTTGCCAATGTCTCTAAGCGATCGTTTTTCTGATCGCTGCATTAGTGTCACTAGTGCCACTAGGTAGCTAGTTATTTTTTTAGGTTCACCTCCAGGTTTTTATAGCGCTAGGAACCCTGATTTACTACCCAATAATGGTTTTAACCCCCTGATTGCCCCTAGTTAACCCTTTCACCCCCTTTTGCCAGTGTCACTAAGCGATCATTTTTCTGATCGCTGCATTAGGCTACTTTCACACTGGGGCGGTATTCAGGCGTTACAGCGCTAAAAATAGCGCCTGTGTAGCGCCTGAAAAAAACCGGCCCCTTTCACTCCAGTGTGAAAGCCGGAGGCGGTGCGCTGGCAGGACAGTGAAAAAAGTCCTGCTAGCCGCATCTTTGGAGCGGTGAAGGAGCGGTGTATTCACCGCTCCTAAACCGCTCCTACCCATTAAAATCAATGGGACAGCGCGGCAATACCGCCGGCAAAGCGCCGCTGCAGCGGCGCTTTGCGGGCGGGTTTAACCCTTTTTCAGCCGCTAGCAGGGGTTAAAACCACCCCGCTAGCGCCCGCAGACCGTCGCTAAAACGACGGTAAAGCGCCGCTAAAAATAGCGGCGCTTTACCGCCGACACCCGCACCGCCCCAGTGTGAAAGCAGCCTTAGTGTCACTAGTGTCGTTAGGTAGCTAGTTATTTTTTTAGGTTCACCGCCAGGTTTTTATATCGCTAGGTACCCCGATATACTACCCAATAATGGTTTTAACCCCCTGATTGCCCCTAGTTAACCCTTTCACCCCCTTTTGCCAGTGTCACTAAGCGATCATTTTTCTGATCGCTGCATTAGTGTCGCTACTGTCGCTAGGTAGCTAGTTATTTTTTTAGGTTCACCGCCAGGTTTTTATAGCACTAGGTACCCCGATATACTACCCAATAATGGTTTTAACCCCCTGATTGCCCCTAGTTAACCCTTTCACCCCCTTTTGCCAGTGTCACTAAGCGATCATTTTTCTGATCGCTGCATTAGTGTCGCTAGTGTCGCTAGGTAGCTAGTTTTTTTTTTTTTAGGTTCACCGCCAGGTTTTTATAGCGCTAGGTACCCCGATATACTACCCAATAATGGTTTTAACCCCCTATTGCCCCTAGTTAACCTTTTCACCCCCTTTTGCCAGTGTCTCTAAGCGATCGTTTTTCTGATCGCTGCATTAGTGTCACTAGTGCCGCTAGGTAGCTAGTTATTTTTTTAGGTTCACCGCCAGGTTTTTATAGCGCTAGGTACCCCGATTTACTACCCAATAATGGTTTTAACCCCCTGATTGCCCCTAGTTAACCCTTTCACCCCCTTTTGCCAGTGTCACTAAGCGATCATTTTTCTGATCGCTGCATTAGGCTACTTTCACACTGGGGCGGTATTCAGGCGTTACAGCGCTAAAAATAGCGCCTGTGTAGCGCCTGAAAAAAACCGGCCCCTTTCACTCCAGTGTGAAAGCCGGAGGGCTTTCACACTGGGGCGGTGCGCTGGCAGGACAGTGAAAAAAGTCCTGCTAGCCGCATCTTTGGAGCGGTGAAGGAGCGGTGTATTCACCGCTCCTAAACCGCTCCTACCCATTGAAATCAATGGGACAGCGCGGCAATACCGCCGGCAAAGTGCCGCTGCAGCGGCGATTTGCGGGCGGGTTTAACCCTTTTTCAGCCGCTAGCAGGGGTTAAAACCACCCCGCTAGCGCCCGCAGACCGCCGCTAAAACGACGGTAAAGCGCCGCTAAAAATAGCGGCGCTTTACCGCCGACACCCGCACCGCCCCAGTGTGAAAGCAGCCTTAGTGTCACTAGTGTCGTTAGGTAGCTAGTTATTTTTTTAGGTTCACCGCCAGGTTTTTATAGCGTTAGGTACCCCCATATACTACCCAATAATGGTTTTAACCCCCTGATTGCCCCTAGTTAACCCTTTCAGCAGCGATCACAGTATAAGTGTCACTGGTGACACTGGTTAGCCAGTTAGTTATTTAGGTTCCCCGTCAGGTTTTTATATAGCGCCAGGGACCCCCATATACTACCTAATAAAAACTTGACCCCCTGATTGCCCCTAGTTAACCCTTTTACCACTGATCACGGTATAAGTGTTACGTGTGACTCTGGTTAGTTTGCTTTTTATAGCATCAGGGCACCCACCATTTATTACCCAATAAAGGTTTAACCCCCTGATCACCGGGCGGGTGATATCAATTAGGTTTTAGGGTCAGGGTCTGCGTCGCCCCAGGCAGCGCTAGGTTAGTGCCAGTACCGCTAACACCCACACGCAAAGCATAAACCTCCTGTAGTGGTATAGACTCTGAACAGATCAATATCTGATCTGATCAGATCTATACTAGCGTCCCCAGCAGTTCATGGTTCCAAAAAAAATGCATTGTTAGCGGGATCAGCCCAGATACCTGCTAGCACCTGCGTTTTGCCCCTCTGCCCAGCCCACCCAAGTGCAGTATCGATCGATCACTGTCACTTACAAAACACTAAACACATAAGTGCAGTGATTCAGGCCTGATCCCTTCGATCGCTAACAGTTTTTTTGGTAGCATTTTATATTTAAATCCGGAAGGCAGTGCTTGGTTTTCGGGGTCCCGTACGTGGCTAGGCTCCCAAAAAGTCCCCCACATGTGGTATCCCCGTACTCGGGAGAAGCAGCAGAATGTATTTTGGGGTGTCATTTCACATATGCCCATAGCATGTGTGAGCAATATATCATTTAGTGACAACTTTGTGCAAAAAAAAAAAAGTTTGTAATATTCCCGCAACTTGTGGCAAAATATAAAATATTCCATGGACTCAACATGCCTCTCAGTAAATAGCTTGGGGTGTCTACTTTACAAAATGGGGTCATTTGGGGGGGGGGGGTTTGTGCTATTTTGGCATTTTATGGCCTTCGAAACTGTGATAGGTAGTGAGGAGTGAAATCAAAAATTTGCACCCTTAGAAATCCTGAAGGTGGTGATTGGTTTTCGGGGTGCCGTGCGCGACTAGACTCCCAAAAAGTCCCACATATGTGGTATCCCCATACTCGGGAGAAGTAGCGGAATATATTTTGGGGTGCAATTCCACATATAACCATAGCATGTGTGAGCAATATATCATTTAGTGACAACTTTTTTTTTTTGTCATTATTCAATCCCTTAGGACAAAAAAAATTAATATTCAATGGGCTCAACATACCCATCAGCAATTTCCTTGGGGTGTCTACTTTCCAAAATGGGGTCATTTGGGGGGGGGGAGGTTTGTACTGCCCTGCCATTTTAGCACCTCAAGAAATGAGATAGGCAGTCATAAATTAAAAGCTGTGTAAATTCCAGAAAATGTACTCTAGTTTGTAGACGCTATAACTTTTGCGCAAACCAAAAAATATACGCTTATTGACATTTTTTTTACTAAAGACATGTGACTGAATAAATTTTGCCCTCAATGTATGACTAAAATTTAGTTTATTCGATTTTTCTTATAACAAAAAAAAGAAAATATATTTTTTTTTCAAAATTTTTGCACTTTTTCCATTTATATCGCAAAAAATAAAAATCGCAGAGGCAATCAAATACCATCAAAAGAAAGCTCTATTTGTGGGAAGAAAAGGACGCACATTTCGTTTGGGTGCAATATTGCATGACCGCACAATTACCAGTTAAAGCAGCGCAGTGCGAAATTGGAAAAAGACCTCTGGTCCTTAAGGTGTTTATTGGTCCGGGGCTGTAGTGGTTAAACACACACGGACTCACAGTCAAATCATGCTCTGAAACTACCCCAGCAGTTAGATTGTTACACTCCTTACTTAGACTGCCCATTACATATGTGTTAGTAATGAGCTCCAATTTCTTAAAGAATTAATTAAATTAATAATTATTGTTATTAATTATTATTTATTATAATAATTCAATTATTATTGTCTTTTATTTCTCCAGAGTCCTCATCTCAAGTGGGCATTATTATCGGTATTGTCATAGCAGGGGTGATAATTCTAATTGGGATAATTGCAGCTGTCATTTGCCGGAGAAGAAAACCCGGTAGAAAAGGTAACCTACACACATTGAGCTCTTTTAATAAAATAATCTGAAATCTGAAATAATATACCATTGTAAATTCCAGTTTGAATTGTTTTTCCACATTTTTCATGGGCTTATTCAAACTCCTCTTTAACCCCTTAATGCCACCACCATGTAGGTAGGCTTTATTTCCTGGGAGGCAGCGCTGCTTCAATATCACGTGAGTTAAAGAGGTGAGGGAAATATATCGGAGCAAAGTAACATTTAAACAAAATCTAAAATGTGTTCGCCATATCCCAAGTTAAAGTGCTTGCAAACCAAAGACATGAAATATGAACAAAGCATATCCCTCTATAGAGTGTACTTGTCTCAATTAAGAGCACTAAGTGTAAATTCTGTCTGCTGCCTCCTTCCTCTGCTATTCGCATGAGTCACTTCTTGCAAGTTTTCCTGACACCAAGAGAAAATTGGTGACAGAGGATGGAGCTGCAGCTGATTGACAGCCTCAGCTCTGTTCCTGTGGGAGCTAGTGAAGGGGGGTGTGTCCCTTTCCACCAATCAGCTCTTAGAGCTCTCCTCACTGACCTCTGCAGACTTCAAAAATTAAACTGCACTCTCTGTGAATAATTACAATTCCAATATGCAAAATTTTCAAAGATCGTGACTGCAAAGAATTTATACAAATATATATATATATATATATATATATATATATATATATATATATATATATATATATATATAGCGTCCCAAGTGGTGCACAAATTGCACCAAAATATAAATGCAAAAAACTGATGCAATAAAGTTCAGTAATCTATGATGTATTCCGGGTCTTGGTTAAAATATTCCACCACCATCAACACCTGCCACACATCCTACTCACCAGAATCCCATGACATCCATTACAGGTGTTATAATAGGCCCAAACGACAACCCCAACCGAAATTCCCAACGGCCACAAATGTTGTCAGCAACAGGATTCAATCGGCATCAATCGCTGGATGTTTTCAATGGATATACTCCAGATGGATGTAAGGTCCAGATGGGTTGAGGTCAGGACTCCGTGCAGGCCAGCCAAGTTCCTAGACCCAAACTCACTCATCCATGTCTTTATGGACCTTGCTTTTTGCACTGGTGCTCAGCCATGTTGGAACAAGAAGGGGCCATCCCCAAACTGTTCCCACAAAGTTGGGAGCATGAAATTGTTCAAAATGTCTTGGTATGCTGACACCTTAAGAGTTCCCTTCACTGGAACTAAGGGGCAAAACCCAACCCCTGAAAAACAACCCCACACTGTAATATCCCCCTCCACTAAATTATATACACCAGTGCACAAAGCAGGGTCCATAACTACATGGATGAGCGAGTTTGGGGTGGAGAAACTTAACTGGCCCGACCTCAACCCGATAGAACATGAATTAGAGTGCAGACTGAGAGCCAGGCCTTCTCGTTCACATCAGTGCCTGACCTCACAAATGCACTTCTCGAAGAATGGTCAAACATTCCCTTAGACACACTCCTAAACCTTGTGGATAGCCTTCCCAGAAGCGTTGAATCAGATTTAGCTGCAAAGGGTGGGCCACGCAATATTGAACCCTATGGACTAAGACTGGGATGCCATTAAATTTCATGTGTGTGTGTGTGTAAAGGCAGGTGTCCCAATACTTTTGACAATATAGTGTGTGTGTGTATATATATATATAAGCATACTTTAAAATTGTCCACTTTAACAAGGATTTTTTCATGCAATAGTGTGTCCTTAAAGAGAAAAACATAAATATAATTGTTATGATCGAACATCCCAACAACAAAATCCTGGATTTTTTTCCGACGGATTTTGGCTCAAACTTGTCTTGCATTTACACGGTCACACAAATGTTGTCGGAAACTGTGAACGTCAAGAACGTGGTGATGTACAACACGTACGACGAGCCGAGAAAAATTAAGTTCAATAGCCAGTGCGGCTCTTCTGCTTGATTTCGAGCATGTGTGGAACTTTGTGCGTCAGAATTGTCTACACATGCTCCGAATGTCCAACAACGGATTTTGTTGGCAGAAAATTTGAGATCCAGTTCTCAAATTTTTGTTGTCAGAAATGCCGACAGAAAATGTCTGATGGAGCCTACACACGGTCAGAATTTCCTACAAAAACCCCACATCGAAAATTTGTTGTCGGAAATTCCGACCGTGTGTACGCGGCATAATTATCACTAAATGTCTATTGAGTGTACTTCAGCACTTACCCTCTCATACCTCATATGGATTTGTCATTTAATACATATCAGACTTTTAGTGTAAATTAAAACCATGTACTGTACATATATTCCCTGTATCCAGGTGCGAAAAAAGTGCCAAAGGCCTGCAGGTGGGTAGGATAAAATTGATGGAAAAAACATCAGATAAGCAAGACCGCCTGTGGACACTGGAGCCCTCCACCCCCTCCCAAATCAGAAACCAAACCACATAATTCGCCCACATAATCCTCCTCATCAAAATGTGGCACAGGTACTGCATTCCCACCCCCCACACTACTCATAGTCCTCATCACAGTGCCCTGGACCTGGAGATAGTGGGATCCTTCAAAAACAAAAGTATTGTGTTTTAGCACAAAAGCCAGTGCAACCAAAAGAAATGTATCAAAATCTGAAGTGACCATTTTATCCAAAAAAGCTTTAAGTACGGGAGGTTAGACTGTTGGTGTGGAGCCTTTATACTCCAGCATACCTCACATGCATCTAATAATTTACTTCTGTCAAAACAGGGACGGCCACACATGGATAGAAATTTGGATGGTCCCTGCTGAACCAGTTGACTTTCAATCCATCTATGGCTATCTTAAGAGTTGAAGTGAAAGTCTAGTCACATTCTAACTTTACTTAAACCTGCTACCACCTCCATTCTAAGCCTATTCTAACTACCCTGTAAAAGGAAAGATGCCTATATTCATCTATTCTGAAGTCCACTCACATGATCGGTCCCAGCAGCGGATTCAGTGTAGAGGAGGGACAGCGGCATATGCTTACAATGGATAATCCGTTGTTGGCTGTCCCTCCTCTACACTGAAGTTGCCGCTAGCAGCTGATTATGTTGCCCGGACCAGAGGGCCCTTAGAATAGGTAAGTATACAGATCTTTCCTGTCACAGGGTAGATAAAACAAGCTTAGAATGGGGGTGGGAGTAGGTTACTAAGCTTTTCATTGGAATACACGACCGTGTGTATGCTCCATCGGAAATTTAGCTGGTCGATTTCTCGCAAGCAAAAATTTGAGAGCAATCGGAGATTCCGATCGTGTGTATGTAATTCCGACGTGCAAAAACTCACGCATGCTCAGATTCAACTACAAGACAGAAGCTATTGGCTACTGGGTATTGAACTTCCCTTTTCTAGTCCCGTCGTATGTGTTGTACCTCACCACGGTAGGAATTTGGTGTGACCGTGTGTATGCAAGACAGCTTGAGTAAAATCCCATCAGTATTCCATCGGGAAAACCATCAGAGCTTTTTCCGACTAAAATTCCGATCGTGTGTCAGGGGCGGATCCAGAGTCTAGTCTCGGGAGGGGCACTGCCAGAAAATTAGGTATCGCTTGCTGAAAAATCACTGATCGCCGCCATTACTAGTAAAAAATAAATAAATAAAAATTCAATAAATCTATCCCCTATTTTGCAGACGCTATATTTGTGCTAACCAATCAATATACACTTATTGGGGGGGTTACCAAAAAAATGTAGCAGAATACACATTGGCCTAAACTGATGAATACATTTTATTTATAGCAAAAAGTAAAAAATATTGTTTGTTTGTTTTTTTTTTTTTTTTTCAAAATTGGTCTTTTTTTGTTTATTTTGCAGAAAATAAAAACCAGAGGTGATCAAATACCACCAAAAGAAACCTCTATTTGTGGGAAATTGTCATTCAGTTAGGCTGCTTTCACACTGGGGCGGGAGCAGCGTCGGCGGTAAAGCGCCGCTATTTTTAGCGGCGTTTTAGCGGCGGTGTGCGGGCGCTAGCGGGGTGGTTTTAACCCCCGCTAGCGGCCGAAAAGGGGTTAAACCCGCCCGCAAAGCGTCGCTGCAGCGGCGCTTTGCCGGCGGTATTGCCGCGGTGTCCCATTGATTTCAATGGGTAGTAGCGGTATAGGAGCGGTGAATACACCGCTCCTTCACCGCTGCAAAGATGCGGCTAGCAGGACTTTTTTCACCGTCCTGCCAGCGCATCGCTCCAGTGTGAAAGCCCTACGGCTTTCACACTGGAGTTAAAGGGGCCGTTTTTTTTCAGGCGTTACACAGGCGCTATTTTTAGCGCTGTAACGCCTGAATACCGCCCCAGTGTGAAAGCAGCCTTAAAGTAACACAGCTCAATATCACAAAAAAAGCCTGTTCATGAAGGGGGGTAAAACTTTCCCGAAGCTGAAGGGGTTAACATTGAACAAGTTTTAAGGGCATTTTTTTCCATACATAATGACAGTTATGGCACACATCTATTTTGCAATTTGCAACAATCATTTATTCTTTTACTCACTTTTAGTTTAATATTTTGGTGCTCTGGACCTCTGGTGGGGGAGGGGCACCCAAGCAGGTCACAGGAGCAATGAGTTGAGCGGGAGCAGGATGAGCAGGATCCGGTAATTGCACAAGTATGTCCGCACTCCACAGGCAGCATTAGATGTCCTTGGTTCATGCCGCTCTGCACTGCAGTGTGGAGAAGATGGAGTGAGGTGGTGGGTGGAGCCAACATCCACTCAGGGGCGGAGGCCTGCAGGATGGACTGTGGAGAAGATGGAGTGGGGAGGAGCTGAGGGGGTGGAGCCAACACTCTCACTCAGGGATGGAGTCGGTCGGAAGAAGACTCCAATCTGAATGCCGGGGCTCTCTCTCGCTCTCCTCCTCAGCAGCGGCAATGTGACTCACTGACGTCACTGGTTGCTAGGCACTAGGAAAAACATACAGAGGCCAAGCCAGCGACGCAGCTCCACCCACCTCCTCAGTGCAGCGGCGTAATTATTACGGAGTCTCTCTCTCTGCGCCACTGATCAGCTGGTGATGACACAGAGAGAGACTCGGGAGTCCGGACTGCACTGCAGTCAGTAATATTTTCGGGGGGGGCAATTGTCCTGTTGCCCCCCCCCTGGATCCGCCCCTGTCGTGTGTACGCGGTATAACTCTTCAGAACATCTTTCAGGGGTCTCCCCGCTCTTCCAGTATCACTACTGGTGCACAAAGGTTTAGCAAAATACTTTTAAAAATCTGCAGGGGCAACAATCTCCAGGGATAAAAACACACAGGGTAATGAAACTGAGACATTAGAAAGGAGTAGAAAAGTGGGCAATGGAATGGGGAAGTACTACTTAATACTTATGGCAGCAGTAAAATGGTTGAACCATTATCGGGTGAAGCTCTCAAATCACTTTGTGTCATGTTTGATGTCTTTCTGTTTGGTTTGAATTATGTGTAGGAAATGTTATACAGTTGAAATACCCATATCACCAACATATTGCTGACTGGTAACTGTAAGGGGTCTAATATCTGCAATGACAGTATTTAGTATATGAATTTCTTTATTTCACATGCCTTCATTTATATTTTCTTCCACACTCCTGTCAAAGAAAACCAATCGGCAAATAAAACCAGAGGAAATCCTACTGAACATTCAGAGGAACCGCTTCTACAAAGCCAAGAAAATAGAGGTATAGTGGCTTTATCAACATAATGTCTCTTCAAATTGTAACACACTAGTGTAGCACCCTCCTAGGTAGGTGATAGAAGAGAGTATCGTTTTTGGGCCTCTCTGCTTAACAGGAAGATTGCCAGGTAAATTTAGATGCTCTCTGGCTATCAGAGAGCAGGAATCCATTGATGGGGTCTGCTCATGGTCAGGGGCGGACTGACCATTCAGCCACTCGGGCACTGCCCGAGGGCTCCAGGCCACTAGGGGGCCCCATCAGGTTTGCCAGCCTCAGTAAAACCAGGGACAGTATGTAAAAATCTGTGTTTTTTTTTATATCTGTCTTGGAAATGTCCCTTACCGACATCCTTTTGGTCTAAAAATCCTGAGATTATAGCTGCCCCACCTCTCCAGTACCTTCTCAGCCAATAAAAACATGTCTGTGTATACCATGTGATTGTGTGTGTGTGTATACTGTTTGGCCCCATAATCTCTGATTGCCTGGGGGCCCCCTAATCTATTGCATGGGGGCCCCATAAGTTGTAAGTCCGCCCCTGCTCATGGTGCTCAGATACTGCTCATGTTGTCTGAATGTTTTACACTGGTCCAATAGGACGGGGAATAATGGACAGTGGGAGGAAACCTGACAAGTGAGAGCATAGGCATAGTCACAGCCCTGGCTACTGGCAGAGGAAAGTGCCTCAATGCATGCAGGGTGACTGTATATATGCCAAGGGTACATGTGCCCGGGGGTCTTCGGCTGGAGAGTAGGGTCCCGGAGGGAGGGGGCGGCTGCCCCTCATCTGTACAGGCTGCCATGTGGCCTCGGGTGGTCGACCTGAGGGCCTGATTTTGAGTAAAGCTGCAACTCAGATGTCCTGCAGAGCTGACTGGAAGGGAGACACACTGGGACGGTCCTGTTTCAGCTTCCTGTGAGTACAGACCTATGTCATGGGGCCTGTCCTGTGGCTGATTAAGGTGGTAATTAAACTCACTTGGTGACTTATCTGAATTAAAATTCACCTCAGAACCTGTGTAATTCATATGTATTCAGGTTTGAAGGGATGAGGTGGCAAACCTACCTGTGAGGGCCACCCAAGTTCAGCTAGTAGAGTCAGTGGATGGGTGTCAGCCAAAGGGGATGCTAGTGAATGTTCTGAAGATAAAATAGTCTCATCAAGTCTGCTGCCAGAGCAAGCAAAAGATGTATGTCTCCCATACCAGTGCAGTATGGTATAGCAGAGAGTCTGCTACCACATTCATCCTGGTGAGGCCAAGTGAGAGTTGTCCTCATCTGTAAATAGTTCCAGTTAGAGCATTCAACTATTCCCTTCTCCCATCCAAGTTCCAACAATAAATACCAAAAAAAAACAAACCCACTGGATTGATTATTGGATAACGAGCGGATGAGAGTACGATTGGTTGTGTGAAAACACCTAGTAACTGGCTGCAAGGTAATCAGAGGAAGGCCCAGGTAAGTTCACACACAGCAATCCCTATGGGGGCAGTGCTACACCAGTTACTTGGATAAGCCCAATAGAAGCCCCTTAATGATAAACACGAACGTAGTGACGTACTACGAGAGTATAAAGAGGAAGTTCATTTTTCGAGTGACACCCTTTGGGCCCCTTCTGCTAATTTCGTGTTAGTAGAAGTTCGGTGAGCTTTTATTCCGATCATGCGCATTTGTACTTTCGACTTTTGTGTAATGATCTCTGTACTGCCCATCTGAAAATCAGACGTTGAGCTGTCGCTCGCCAAAAATGTACTAGTCTACTCATCCAGATTTTGTCTGACGAAAAAGTGAAAATGGGTGTCGAAAAGCACCGTACTAACGATCTGAAAATCGACAGACAGCTCGTCTTACGAATTTCCCCATCTGATTTTCGTATCATGTGTATGGGCAAAGCTAAATTTTAGGCAATGAAATCCTAATCAACAATAATTCATCTACAGGTGAGTCTAATTATTCATTAACCACTTCAGCCCCGGAGGATTCGGTTGGCCAAAGACCAGAGCACTTTTTGCGATTCGGCACTGCGTCGTTTTTAACTGACAATTGCGCGGTTGTGCGGCGTGACTCCCAAACAAAATTGACATCCTTTTTTTTTCCACAAATAGAGCTTTGTTTTGGTGGTATTTGATCACCCCTGCGGTTTTTATTTTTTTGCGCTATAAACAAAATAAGAGCGACAATTTTGAAAAAAACGCATTATTTTTTACTTTTTGCTATAATAAATCTCCCCAAAAAATATATTATTTCCCTCAGTTTAGGCCGATATGTATTCTTCTACATATTTTTGGTTAAAAAAAAATCACAATAAGCGGTTATTGATTGGTTTGTGCAAAAGTTATAGCGTTTACAAAATAGGGGATCGATTTTTTTTTCTGTTGTTTTACTAGTAATGGCGACGATCAGTGGTTTTTATCATGACTGCGACATTATGGCGGACACATCGGACACTTTTGGCGCTATGTTTTTGTTTTAGTTATTGTCTTTTTATTAAAATGCCATTTTAGTTTTACTTTTAGGCCGCGTACACACGGGCGGACTGTCCGTCCAACTAAGTCCGTCAGACAATCCGACGGACAGTCCGTCCTACTTTTGAATGAACGGACTTGACCACACACAATGAACAGACAGTCCGCTTAAAGCTTGCAGGATGACGTGTACAGCACGTACGATGGGACTAGAAATACAACGTCCAATACACTGCAATGCAACCTTCGGCCGTGTAAATCCTTTCTGAGCATGCGCCATACTTAGTCCGTCCAACTTGCCTACACACGAGCGGACTGTCCGCTGAAACCAAAGTTGGACGGACAATATTACGGAAATTCCAAAAGACTTAGTCTGAAAGACTGTCCGCTGAAAAAGTCCGCTGAAGCCCACACACGAGCGGATTGTCCGCTGAAACACGTTTCAGCGGACCAAGTCCGTCAGACAGTCCGCCCGTGTGTACGCGTCCTTAGTCATATTTTAGTCATCTGAATTGTTTTCGTTTTAGTCGTATTTTAGTTGTCTACAAGAAAAATTGTGTAGGGGACTTATGGACTTTACAGGCACTCATAAGAGACAAAATACAATTGAACAATTTTATTATTCCAAAAACGTACAAAATAATGTACAAAATGGGATCCAAGTTAAAAGCCAAAAAAGGGTAAATACATCAATCAATGAGGACCACAATCAGCGGAGAGTATAACATAGTCTATATCATATAGGTATCATGGACTGAGTCCAATAGCCATCAGTATAACATTGAAGAACTACAACATAAGTATATATATTCACAATGACAGTGTGCTGATGTGGATCCCATTTTGTACGTTTTTGGAATAATAAAATTGTTCAATTGTATTTTGTCTCTTACAAGTGCCTGTAAAGTCCATAAGTCCCCTACACAATTTTTCTTGTATACAGCTATTGCGGACATTGGCACTTTTTACTCAGATTTCTACTGGGATATCCACTTCTACCACTAAGTGATTGTTGATATCCCTTTCTCAATTTTTGCAGTATTTTAGTCGTATTAATTTAGTTGACGAAAATATTTTAGTCAACGAAATTAACACTGGTACACGCTATCATTTTCATGAAAACCAATCAATATACACATAATAGTTTTTTTTTGTTTGTTTTTTTACGATATGCAGCAGAATACATTTTGACCAAAATTTATGAAGAAATTAGATTATTTAAAAAAAAAATAATTTTGGATATGTTTTCTAGCAAAAAGTAGAAAAGGGATTTTTTCTTCAAAATTTGGGGTCTTTTTTCATTTATATCGCAAAAAAAACAACCCAGTGGTGATCAAATTCCACCAAAAGAAAATGGAAAATTGTATCATACTTACCGTAATTTTCCTTTCCTGGTGCCTATCCATGGCAGTATACCTGTGATAAGCTCTGCCTCAGAGTTCCCCCCCCCCCCCCCCCCCAGGATAGTTAATATGTTATAAAAGTGACAACTCTCCCCTCCACCAGCATTCTCCTATTATACCGAATACCGTGGGAGGGCATGTATGCTGTATGCTGCCATGGATAGGCACCAGGAAAGGAAAATTACGGTAAGTATGATGCAATTTTCTGTTTTCCTGGTCCCTCCATGGCAGCATACCTGTGATACAATAAATAGCTAATAGGGTGGGTAATGCTCAACAAAATGTTTTTTTATTGCGGTATCACGAGGGCCGACTACACCGTAGTAAGTACACCAGGATCGATTCTGTAATGCCGTATAAATGTGTTTGGGGATGCCCAAGTGGCTGGTCTCCAAAGAAACACTCGCTCTTGCCGCCCATGATGAAGAGACTGCTCTTGTTGAGTGGGCTTTCACCGCTGGAGGCTCCAACCCTCTCGCCCTATACACCTTTTGGATCAATTTGCAAATCCAGGAAGCGATGGTTGTTGAAGTGGCTTCTTTTCCTTTGTTCATACTGCCCTGGGGCAGGAATAATCTGTTTCATACTCTAAAAGAACCTGTGGCTTGTAGGTAGCATTTTAATACTTTGGAGATATCTAGTTCTTGTAATTATCCTGGCAGCATATCTGTAAACTTAGGTAGAGCCCAAGCTTCTGCAAGAGTGGCATGGTGCAAAACTTTTGGAACAAAGCCCTGTACTGTCCGCAGTTCCACCCTATCTGGAAAGAAGACTACGTGTTCTTCCTCTGCCCCTAAGGCATGTAATTCTGATGCTCTTCTTCCTGAAGTTACTGCCACCAAAAACGCTGTTTTGAGTGTCAGGTTCCATAGTGAAGCGGATTCTATTGGAACAAACGGATGTGTCATTAGACAGTCCAGGATAAAAGGCAGATCCCAAGCTGGAAATGAGCGCCTTGATGGAGGCCTGATTTTCTTCACCGCCCTAAGAAAATAAATAACGAGCAAATCTTCTGCCCATTTCCTCTGAGTTGCCACTGATACAGCTGTCACCTGAACCTTGAGCGAACTCAGACTAAGACCAAGGTCAAGGCCTGTTTGCAGAAACTCCAGTAGAAGTGCCTTGGATGGTCTTGTAGGCTCCAGGCCTTTGTCTACTGTAAACAATTTGAATTTATTTCAGATCTTTGAATAGACGTAATTTGTGGATGGCTTTCTGGCTTTTAATAAGGTCAATATAACATTTTCCGAGCAACCTAATGACTGAAATTTTTGCCTCTCAACATACAGACATGCAGATTCAGTTTGGGGGGTGCTGGATGCAGAAAGTTCTGTTGAGAGAGGAGTTGCGGGAAAGCTTGAATTTTGCGTGGCCGACTTGTACTGAGATCCATTGTCCAGGCGAACCACGGCCTCCTCGGCCAGTAAGGGAGAATTGCCACCACACTGATTGGTTACTTCATCAGCCTGCTCAAGAATTTCAGAATTAACGGCTTGGGTGGGAACGCATAGGCTGTTTTGCAACACCACGGGCTTCATAGGGCATCTACTGCTTCTGCTCGAGGGTGAGGCAGGCATGAGATGAACCTCGGGAGCTTGGTATTCGTTGGCGAAGCAAACAGTCGATTTCCAGTGGCTCTTGGAGCTCCCTGATCCAATTGAACACCGAGGGATGTAGTGACCACTCGTTTTCCTGAAAGTGACGGAACAGGTGATCTATCTCTTTGTTTAAATGACCCGCAAGGTAAACTGCCTTCAGCTCTAGCAGGTTTCATTCCGCCCACAACATAACTGGCTCCACTTCTCTCAACAAAGAGATACTGTGCGTTCCCCCTTGCCTTTGAATATACGATACTGCCGCCCTGTTGTCTATGCAAACTAGGACTTCCTGCTGGTGTAGATGTTCCTTCAGATTCACTAGGGCTAGATAGACTACCCGGCTACCTGTAGTTCCAAAATATTGGAGACCACCCCTTCTGTCGGGAAATCCCACCTTCCTTGAATCGCAAGGTGATCGCAATGTGCTCCCCAGCCTTTCGCACTCACATCAGTGGTCAGGATGGTCCAGGGACGGCAATGAAGCTGATGAATCCTTGAGATTAAATCCCTCTTTGACCACCAGAGGAGGCCCCTCCGCATGGACCTTGAAATTGTAATCAGTTGACTCAGTGACTTCCTCTTCCATTGAGTTAGGAAGCCCAATTTGAAACTCCTCAATGCCAATGTGCCCAGGGTAACATCGGCATGCAGGCTGACATGGTTCTGATGAAGCTTAAACAATCCGATGCTGACAGGTGAGTCAACGTTCTTACATGACACACCTTTTGAATAATTGCTTTGACCTTCTGGGGGGGAGACACACTGTCCCGACCGAAGTGTTGAAAAGAGCGCCAAGGTAGATCATTTCCTGGGTTGGCATCAGGCAACTCTTTTCTGCGTTCACCAACCATCAAAATTCCTTTAGGGTGGACAAGAGAATCTCTCTGTGTTTCCACAGCTGCTCCGTATTTGGAGCTAACAGTAAAATGTTGTCTAAAAAATGAAAAACTCGCAACCCGAAAAAATTCTTGGGGATGTGCATAGCCCGAAAGGCAGGCATTGAAACTGAAGGTGTATGGCCCCTACTGCGACTCTCAGAAATTTCTGAAAAGCCGGGAGAATGGTCACATGAAAATATGCGTTTTCCAAATACACCAATATCAACCAGTCTCCTGGTTGGACCATCTGGATGATTATCTGCAGAGATTCCATTTTGAAAGAGTCCACCTGGATGAAGCAATTTAATCTCTTCCATTCCACTACCGGTCTCCATTCTCCACTCTTCTTGGGGATAAGGAAGAGAGGAGAATAGAAACCTATGAACCTTTTGGAGTGAGGGACAGGCACTATCGCTTGCTGTTCTTGTAATAGGCGCAGATATCTCTGCATGGCCTCCGCCTTTTGTGCCGAAGGTGGCTGTTTTGTGAGAATGAAAAAATCTTGTGGCGGATGATCTATGAATGTCCAGAAATGACCAAAACGGACCGTAGACACCACCCAAGGATCTTTGCATTGGCTGGACCATACCTTGACAAACTTCTTCAACCTGGCCCTACTGGCAGAAGAGAGAGAGGCATGTTGTTAAGTTTTTGTCTCCTCCTGGGGGTTGGCGAGACTTCTCTGTTTGCTTGGTTTTAGAAAGGTGGCTTGAGTACTTCTCCAATTCTTCTTAGTGTTTCCGTTTTGCCAGAACTGAGAGAAGTTCCTATTCCTAGAGGACTGAAATTTTAGAAGAAACAACTCTCAAACGTCTCACTCTTCTATCCTGGGGAAGTAACCCTGACTTTCCCCCTGTCACCCCGAGATATTGTCTATCCCCAAACAGAGCTTTCCCATCAAAGGGGATTCTGCACCAATTCTGTTTCGATGCTGCGTCTGCTGCCCATGGTTTCAGCCACAAGGCCCGTTGTGCCATAATTTTGTGTAACATTGCTCTAGCTGAGTACCGTACTGTATGGATTGCTGCTTCCCCTACAAAATCTGCGGACAATTTTAGCTCCTCCAGAGCCTTAATGATGTCATCTTTAGGTACCTCCTGACGAATAGCTACTGCTATATTCTCCGTCCACACCTTCATAGCATTGGATACTGAGGCTAGAGCTAACGCTGGCCTGCAAGCTCCACCTGCCAACTGATAGGCCTTCCTTAGGTCTGAATCGATGCGCCTATCCAATGGAAAAGTTAAAACCTGAAGGTTCTAGTTCTTCCGCCGAATCCTCCGATTCCTCGTTGTCTCCAGGGGTAGTGACCCTGAGGTGGCCACTACAGCCCCTGCGGCTGATGGGCCCGGAAGAATCTGCTCCGCAGGTTGCTGAGATGGAGATGAATGCATTAACTCTACTAATGAGTCCTTGACCACTTTTTTTATTAGGTCAGTCACTTGCTGTACCTCCGTCTGCTCCTGCTCTGCATACCCCCGAAAAACAGTCATTGCAGAGTAGTTTATTTATCATGGGGGTTGCCCCACATGCCTGGCATTTTTTGGACTTTTCCCGCCTTGGCGGGCTGGGTGAGTGATGTCTTTTAGAGGCTGATTTCTGTGATCCGATCTTGGCTGGGAATGGCTGCTGCAATGACCAGAAGTCCTCCTAGACATCTCTAGACATCTCTAGACATCTCTTGGTGTATAGGGCTGTAACAAAGTAACAGCATAAAGGCACTCTTTTGTTTGAAAAACTATTTTTTTTTAAAAAAAAATTTTTTTTTATTTTTTTTTAGGTGTGTGTCCTTACCAAAGAAAACGAAGGTCTTGATCTGATGGCGGCAGGCTCATAACTGTGGGACAGGCAAGGATCGAAAGACAGCAAAAATAGACACTGGAGTAAAAGAAAGGAAGTTGAAAAGAAAATTTAACACCGGCATATGCTCCTCTAAAGGGAAAATGTGTATTCCCTGCCCTAAAAAAAAAGATTTTTTTTTTATATATTTATATATATATATATATGTGTAAAAAAAAAAAGGGGTAAAAAAGAGAGCGTCATGCATATATGTATATAAAATTATATATATATATATATATATATATATATATAATTTTATATACATATATGCATGACGCTCTCTTTTTTACCCCTTTTTTTTTACACACATATATATATATATATATATATTTATGGCCCAGAGCCCTCTGACCGATACGGATAAGGATGACAAACAAGGTTAACACAAACTCGCTTACTTGAACCGGACCTGAAAGTGTGCCCTGGCCTAACGTAGGGTATACCAAAATAAGGGGGCATACCCTTGATAGAGAAATGAGTAATAAATGAAATGATAATGAAATGAAGTGAAATGAGTACTCGCTCGAGGAGTAAAATGCTTGAGAAATGCCCTTGACAGGGGATGGGTGGGTGGGTATCGCGCACCGGAACCGACGAGGGAGCCAGGCGAACGGGCTGGTTATATACACCACCGGGCTCCACCCATAATTCCAGGCCACCATACTGGCCTTTCCATTTATGGCCCAGAGCCCTCTGACCGATACGGATAAGGATGACAAACAAGGTTAACACAAACTCGCTTACTTGAACCGGACCTGAAAGTGTGCCCTGGCCTAACGTAGGGTATACCAAAATAAGGGGGCAAAAACATACAGGTAGGGAAATGCCTTTATTGATTCAAGTTTGTTACTGGGTGAGCTTGACAAAGGCCTGGGCCATCTCTACTTGCGGATTGGGTATGTAACGGGCGAAACAGGTGGACTTCCACCTACCCAACTTTTTGATAACGTGGACCGGGACCCCTTGGCGGGAGGCAGTTGAAGCCGCTCCGATCCGAAATGAATGTCCGGAGTAGTGAGCCGGATTGAGGTGAAGGATGCCCAGGAGTATCCTGACATGCTCCATGAACTGGGCTGCGTTCAGTGGCTTACCGTGGAATGGCAGAAGCGGGCCAGTTCCTGGTTGATCGGCCAGAAGGGTCAACAAGCGGGTGAGCATGGCGACCGGGCACCAGCGGTTGTTAGTTTTATAAAAATGTATGTCCGTCCCTGGACCGAGCTGCTGCGTCTTGGATACTGCTATATGTAGGATGAAATGGTCTCCGTGCCTGACCAGGTGGTGCTTGCATAGCGTGCGAGCTGAGGGGCTGCTGGAGGTAAACTCGCCTGGCCGCAAGAAGCCGTAGAAGGCCAGGTGTATGGCTGCTTGTATAATGGTACTAGTGTGGAGTCCGAAAGGTGCAGTGGCCAGAATATCGGACATGTTTCTGAAAACGTCTCCTGTGATAGGCAGGCGTTTGAGGGAAGCCGCAGGCTGGCGTTTCTGGATGCCACGCATGACGGCCCGAATGGCGTGAAAAGTGAACAAGGAGGGTTCAGCAGGGTCCTGGAGGGACGTAAAATGTTGTACCCCGGCCAGATATAGTCGGATCGTGTTGAAGGATAACGCCAAGTCCGAGTGGCAATGGGCAATGAAGGCCAGAACTTGCTTGACCCGGGAGGTCTCTGTGGAGCGAGACGTTAAGAAACGGTTAAAGGCCCTCCAGGCTGTTTGGTAGGCCTTGCGGGTATTGTCTGCGAGGGAGTGATTGATGAGTTGCGTTGCGGCTACTAGGTGAGGAGTTAATCCAGGGTCAGTTGAGACCAGTCCGGGATAACTGCTGACGTTGGTCCGGCTCCGGGCACCTGATCGAAAAAGGAAACTAAGTTAAAGCGGGAGAGGGCGTCCGCTGCCCGATTACATTTACCGGGGATAAAGGCACAATGAACATTAAATTGAAACAATAACGAGAGCTGGACCAGCCGCCGCAGGAAGGACATAATCTCCAGAGACTTGGACCTGCCTTTGTTAATGATTTCCGCAGTGGCGAGATTGTCCGTTGAAAAGGTCACTGTTTGACCGGACCAACTGCGGCCCCACGTATGGGCAGCGGCTACGATGGGGTACAACTCGAATAGGGAGGACGTCTCGGTGAAGCCCGGAATAGCCAGTATCTGAGGAGGCCAAGGGGCTGCGAGCCAGAGGTGGCCAAAAATTGCCGCAAAACCTGTAGAGGCCGCTGTGTCGGTCACGACCTGCGGTGACGAGGAGGACACGGAGGGAATGAATAGGGACACACCATTCCAGGACGTCAGGAATTCCTCCCACATGGCAAGATCAGCTATAGCTGCGGGGTCCAGGCTGAGGATATGCTCCGGGTCTTGTGAATGAGACAGTAGGACTAACAGGCGTGATATAAAAGCGCGACCTTGAGGGATGATGCGCATGGCAAAATTAAGCATACCGAGAAGGGACTGTAACTGCCTCTTGGTACAAGTTCTGGTGCGGGTGAAGTCCCTCATGACCGACCTGATGCGGCTTAGTTTATCCGGGGGGAGGCTGGCCTGCATAGTGCTGGTATTTAAGCTGACCCCGAGGAAGGTGATTGCCTGCGCAGGGCCCTCCACCTTGTGCTCAGCAATCGGGACGTCAAGGTTATTGAAGACCACCCTTAGTTTATCCAAATCCCCTGGAAGGGAGCCAGGTGACTCGACCAGCAGGAAGTCATCCAAATAGTGTATGACTCCCTGGCACTGGGCTACGTGCAGCAAGATCCATTCGAGAGCCTGCGCAAACGAGTCGAAGAGCCAGGGGCTACTCTTGGACCCGAAGGTTAGCTTAGTGGCAAAATAGTAGAGCTCCCTCCATTTGATGCCATGCCAGCACCAGAGAGATGGGTGGATAGGAAGGAGCTTGAAGGCGTCCGAGATGTCGGCCTTGGAGAGCCATGTTCCTGTGCCTGACTTGAGAATGGCCTGGATGGCCATGTCTACGGACGCGTACTTAAGGGAGAACTCCTCAGAGGGGATAAGAGAGTTGAGACTGGGGACAGAGGAAGAATAAGGCGCTGACAAATCGTAGACCAACCTAAGTTTATTGGAGAACTTGCCCTTGACAAGCCCAATAGGGCTGACTCGCCAGGTGTTAAATGGGGGCTTCGTGAAAGGGCCTATGATGAGCTCCCGGTCTAGCTCTGCCTGTAATAGCTGGTCGATGGCTTGCACGTCCGTAGCTGCTGACCGCAGGTTCTGGCACTCGTGTGTCAGGTGAGGGAGGGAAATAAGTCCTGTATGAAAGCCCTGAGTAAAGCCCTGGACTAGGTAGGTGGCAAGTGAGGGGGTGGGATGATTGGCGAGGTAGACGCTGAGCCACGACACGTTGACCCGGCTTAGTCAAGATTTCCTAGCCTGCTTGACCTCGCACATGAGCCTGGGATGAGCTCTATTACATCGTGAGCATACATGGAGCAGCCTGCACTGGCTGAAATTGCACGACCCACTGTTGTAGTTGTTGCAGATGGCTGCGCCCCCCAAGGTCTTGACCGGGCGCCCCAGTTTATCCGTCTGCGGCAGGCGTACCGGCGCCGGTAGGGCCTGGGCAGTGCCTGAGGTCGATGGACCGTCTACGGGTGGGGTTGCCACTGAGCTGGCACACCAAGTCGCAGTGTGAGTAGCCGACTGGCAAATGGCACAAAGAGGAGACCGCAGCCCTGCGAAGTGTCGACAGAACAACTCGGTGTCCAAGACACTCCAGTCCGTAGGTGTCTGAAATTGGGAGAGCCTGGCGGCCGCCTTAGCGGAGAAGGAGCGGTGATAGTCATAAAATGCAAAACCGCCGTATTTGTACCCCAGGTCAACTACTACGTGGAGGTAGCGATCCAGTTCCTCCCTCCTGCCGGGGGAGGCCGAGCAGATGACGTCCCTCAGCATGCCGAAGGCCAAGGTGAACTCGGTGACTGAAAGCTTCCTGTCCAGCCTGGGGTCTTTGGCTTTGAGGACCACCGACACGTCCCCCCAAGTGTAAGCTTTATTTTCTGCCAGCTCGTGAATGGATATCAGGAGTGAAGCCAGATTGACGTCCTTTCCCTCTAGGATGTCCTTCCTGATGTTGGCTGATATTAAATGAGAAGGGTACACTACTGGTGTACACCCGGGGGTACCTGCGCTGGTGTTCTCCACTGCTTGTAAAGCTGGTGTAGGAGGAGAAACAACTGGGCGGGTCTCGAGGAGGGCCACCCGACTCTGAACCTCTGACATTGAGGTCGTCAGGGATGACACCAGCGTGTGAAGCTGCGTGATGGAAGCAGCGATAGAGCCCAGGGAGGCCTGCTGGACGCTATCCTCAACCGCGGCTGGGGGAGGAAAAAGGAGCCTGAAGAGCTCGGCCTTTCTGGCTGTAGCTGGGAAGGGTATACCCCTACGCCTCAACTCGGCTGTCAGCCTTGGAATGGTCCATGATCTGAGGGACCTTTGGCTGCCGCTCTCTGAGACGAGAGACGGGGACAAGGGAGCCGTGAAGTCCTCGCTGCCAGCCTGGGACATGGTGGCAAAATCCAGGCTTGGTGAGCCTATTAATCCTAGGGTCCGGGTTTTTCTCCTATACGGAACCTAAGAGGGTGACATGGATTACAAGACTCGTAGGAGACTCCTAAGCAAACATTTTTTTTTCTCTTTTTTTTTTTTTTTTTTTTTTTTAGAGAAGGATACTACCGCTTGTGAGCGTTCCTTTCCCAGAAGATTCTCTTACCTAAGGAGGCACCGTCCGACCCGGTGCAGGTTGGACCTACTGAAAACTCGACTGATCTGAGGAGATGAAGGTGAGTTTGTATGAGACTCCTATACCTGCAGAGAGATGTCTAGCTAGACTTGAAATGTGATGGAAGACATAATTGAAACAAGCTTCATAAAAACGAGCAGACAACTGAATTTAGAATAACGTGCATATGGCGACAGAGACGTGACTTGGTTGCGCCGCAGATGCAAAATTTCCTTTCCTTCCCTTCCCCATTTTTTATTCCTTTTTGTTTCTAACGCAACTTGCACATAGAACGTGGGGCTCAAGCGAAGGTGGACCCTGCCACGTGGAGCTCAGGCAGGGGGGTGAACCCCGCCGCGTGGAGCTCAGGCAGGGGGGGGGCCTGCCGCGTGGAGCTCAGGCGGAGGTGGAGCCCGCCACGTGGAGCTCAGGCAGAGAGGGGGGGGGGGGGCCTGCCGCGTGGAGCTCAGGCGGAGGGGGAGCCCGCCACGTGGAGCTCAGGCAGAGGGGGGGGGGGGCCTGCCGCGTGGAGCTCAGGCGGAGGTGGAGCCCGCCACGTGGAGCTCAGGCAGGGGGGGGGGGGGGGGGGGTCTGCCGCGTGGAGCTCAGGCGGGGGGTGGCCCCGTCACGTGGAGCTCAGGCAGGGGGGGGGGAACCCCGCCACGTGGAGCTCAGGCGGGGGTGAACCCCGCCGCGTGGAGCTCAGGCAGGGGGGGGGGGGGGGGGGACCTCGCCGCGTGGAGCTCAGGCAGGGGGGGAGCCTGCCACGTGGAGCTCAGGCAAGGGGGGGGGTACTGGAATGAGGTGTAGCAGCTGGGCGCACCAGAACGAATCGATGCATAAGGAATGCGATGGGATTCGAGTTGGAGCGTAATAAGTGACAGAAATGATATGCCATGACAAAGACTAGAATCAAGGACCATGCTTGAACCTGCGAGTGACTCAGTCTCTGGAGCATGTACAGAAATGAGGGCGAACCTTGGGGCACTTCGAAGCGAATCGGTGCGTTGGAGATGCGACGGGATTCGAATCGGAGTGTGGTAAGTGACAGAAATGATAACATGGTTAGAAGTGGCAGAAAAAGAAATGATTCGACATAACCGACTGGCAAGATTGAAATGACTGCAATGATTGACATGGAAAGAAATGACCTGACGGACATAGTACAAACGGTATGAAAATGATTTTTTTTTTTTTTTTTTGAACAACCTGAGATTGACATTGCCCGAACTGCTCAATTTAGCGTGACAAGCAGACAGCTGTGCTTTCGAAACGGTTCGATCGATTCGAACACGACGAAATGAGTCGTTCGGTTTAGCAATGACGTGCTACGAAACGAAGTGCCTGTCGGCACGAACGACAAGTACCGAAAAGGTGACAACGACTTCTTCGAAGAAGGGGTAGTGACATGAGGTATTAAGACGTTCGTGTAACCTAAGTGAGTGGTTCGTGAGTTCAAGAATCTAGTTTACGTGACTTAATAACACATGAACGAAAAGGGTGCCGAAGCCCTACCTGCGACAGCCGGCCCAGACGTGTTGTACGACAACGGAAAATTCGATTTAGAGTATAGCGACTCAGACGGCAACCAGACGGACGCTGACGAACGACAAGGCTTTGTCGACACGAGGCGGACGAAAACGTGGAACTCACGAACCCGGCTCACTGTAAAGTCTTGTGGATAGTCGGCCCTTGATTTCTGACGTATCAGAGATCGCGCACCGGAACCGACGAGGGAGCCAGGCGAACGGGCTGGTTATATACACCACCGGGCTCCACCCATAATTCCAGGCCACCATACTGGCCTTTCCATATATATATATATATATATAAATAACCATCATATATACATAGAATAGTATTTTCCTCATGGAACCTACAAAGACAAGTCTAAGGCCGCATACACACGGGCGGACTATCGGTCCAACTAAGTCTGTCAGACAATCCGACAGACAGTCCGTCCTACTTTTGAATGAACGGACTTGACCACTCACGATGAACAGACAGTCCGTTGAAAGCTTGTGCGATGACGTGTACAGCATGTACGACGGGACTAGAAATACGACGTCCAATACACTGCAATGCAACCTTTGGCCGTGTAAATCCTTTCTGAGCATGCGCCATACTTAGTCCGTCCAACTTGCCTACTCACGAGCGGACTGTCCGCTGAAACCAAGTTTGGACGGACAATATTACGGAAATTCCGAAAGACTTAGTCCGCCAGACTGTCCGCTGAAAAAGTCCGCTGAAGCCCACACACTAGCGGATTGTCAGACAGTCCGCCCGTGTGTACGCGGCCAAAGGAATTGCCACCTTTTAATTAAATAGAGCTTTCTTACCCAGTACAACAGAGGGGTAGATCAGAGCAAAGGGAGGATTTGTACTGCTTACAGCCTAATGATTACTAACTCTCTAGCTGACTAAGTAAGACTAGAGAGTGCGAGCCGCCTGCCCCCTCTCTCTCTTGCTCCACCCCCCAGTTTCCTTCCTCCATTGAGGGAAAGCAGTAACATGCTTTCCCTCAAGCAAAATGGCGGCAGGCGCCTCCGTCCTGCCCGCCAAACTGCTTAGCCAATACGCTGACAGCCCAGCTAATAACGCTGCCTTCCCTGCGGTGCTTCGAACCTGGTGCTCGCTCATCCACTACAACCACCAACGCTGAAAGAGAAGGGAGAGTGAAGGAATACAAATAAAATATAAGGGAGACCAAGGTTATGAAATAGGCACGAGAAACAGCCTTATCTGTCCCACCGCCGATGCCAGCTTAGCCTATCATGCAGGACCATAAGCTCCAAGTTTTGGACAGTTGCTGCTGCCCCAAAAGACCCTCAGAAGGGGCTCCCCTCTTATCAGTGCTGTTAGCAGCCCAAGATAGGGGACTGCGTCTGGGAGAGGCCTGAACCCAGATGAAAACTGCACATGGCAGAGGTAAGCACACGCACACAAACTATCCATCAGGTATGAGGAAAAAAAGGAGAATGCTGGTGGAGGGGAGAGTTGTCACTTTTTTTACATATTAAGTATCTTGGGGGGGGGGGGGGGCTCCGGGGCGGAGCTTATCACAGGTATGCTACCATGGAGGCACCAGGAAAATATTTGTGTGAAAAAAAAAACAATTATATAAATGTTGTTTGTGTACAAATTAGTGATTTTTTTTCGACAGATGTTGGCTCAAACTTATCTTGCATGCACACGGTCACACAAATGTTGTCGGAAATTTCGAACGTCAAGAACGCGGTGATGTGCAACACGTACGACAAGCCAAGAAAAATTAAGTTCAATAGCCAGTGAGGCTCTTCTGCTTGATTCCGAGCATGCATGGAACTTTGTGCATCGGAATTGTCTATACACGCTCGGAATTTATAACAATGGATTTTGTTGGCAGAAAATTTGAGATCCAGCTCTCAAATTTTTGTTGTTGGAAATTCCGACAGAAAATGTCAGATGGAGCCTACACACGGTCAGAATTTCCTACAAAAACCTCACATCGAAAATTTGTTGTCAGAAATTCCGACCGTGTCTACGCAGAATAATTTTCCCAAAATGTCTATTGAGCGTACTTCAGCACTTACCCTCTCATACCTCATATGGATTTGTCATTTAATACATATCAGACTTTTAGTGTAAATTAAAACCATGTACTGTACATAGATTCCCTGTATCCAGGTGCGAAAAAAGTGCCAAAGGCCTGCAGGTGGGTAGGATAAAATTGATGGAAAAAAATCAGATAAGCAAGACCGCCTGTGGAGGGCTCCCCTCCACCCCCTCCCAAATCGGAAACCAAACCACTTAATTTGGCCACATAATCCTCATCAAAATGTGGCACAGGTACATTGGCAAAGCCAGGTCTGCAAAAATACTGCATTCCCACCCCCCACTCTACTCATGGTCCCCATCACAGTGCCCTGGACCTGGAGATAGTGGGATCCTTCAAAAACAAACGTATTGTGTTTTAGCACAAAAACAAGTGGAACCAAAAGAAATGTATCAAAATCTGAAGTGACCATTTTATTCAAAAAAGTTTTAAGTACGGGAGGTTAGACAATTGAGGTGGAGCCTTTATACTCCAGCATACCTCACATGCATCTAATGATTTACTTCTGTCAAAACAGGGACGGCCACACATGGATAGAAATTTGGATGGTCACTGCTGAACCAGTTGACTTTCAATTCATCTATGGCTATCTTAACAGTTGAAGTGAAAGTCTAGTCACATTCTAACTTTACTTAAACCTGCTCTCACCTCCATTCTAAGCCTATTCTAACTACCCTGTAAAGGAAAGGTGCCTATACTCACCTATTCTGAAGTCCACTCACATGATCGGGTCCCAGCAGCGGTGTCAGTGTAGAGGAGAGACAGCGGCATGGGCTTACAATGGGCAATCCGTTGTCGGCTGTCCCTCCTCTATGCTGAAGTTGCCGCTGGCAGCTGATTATGTGACCGGACCAGAGGGCCCTTAGAATAGGTAAGTATACAGATTTTTCCTGTCACATGGTAGATAAAACAAACTTGGAATGGGGGTGGGAGTAGGTTTAAGTATAGTTAGGATATCACTGAACTTTTACTTTAATGCCGCGTACACACGATCAGAATTTCGGCCAGCAAAAGACCGATGAGAGCTTTTCATTGGAAAATGCGACCGTGTGTATGCTCCATTGGAATTTATCGCCTGCCAGCAAAAATTTGAGTGCATGTTCTCAATTTTTCTGACGGAAAAACTTTTTATCGGAAATTTCGGAACGTGTGTATGCACTTCCAATGCGCAAAAACTCGAGAACATGAGATGTAAGCTTTTGGCTACTGGGTATTGAACTTCCCTTTTCTAGTCCCATCGTACGTGTTGTACGAAACCGCAGTCGTAATTTAGTGTGACCGTGTGTATTCAAGACAGCTTGAGCAAAATCCCATCAGTATTCCATCGGAAAAACCATCAGAGCTTTTTCTGACCAAAATTCCGATTGTGTGTACGCGGCATAACTCTTCAGAACATCTTTCAGGGGTCTCCCCCGTCTTCCAGTATCATTACTGGTGCACAAAGGTTTAGCAAAATACTTTTAAAAATCTGCAGGGGCAACAATCTCCAGGCATAAAAACACACAGGGTAATGAAACTGAGATGTTAGAAAGGAGTAGAAAAGTGGGTAATGGAATGGGGAGAGGGGGAAGTACTACTTAATACTTACGGCAGCAGTAAAATGGTCGTACCATTTTCTGAAGAAGCTCTCCAATGACATCACTTTGTGTCATGTTTGATGTCCTTCTGTTTGGTTTGAATTATGTGTAGGAAATTTTATACAGTTGAAATACCCATATAACCAACATATTGCTGACTGGTAACTGTATGGGGTCTAATATCTGCAATGACAGTATTTAGTATATGAATTTCTTTATTTCACATGCCTTCATTTATATTTTCTTCCACACTCCTGTCAAAGAAAACCAATCGGCAAACAAAACCAGAGGAAACCCTACTAATCATTCAGAGGAACCGCTTCTACAAATCCAAGAAAATAGAGGTATAGTGGCTTAATCAATATAATGTCTCTTCAAATTGTAACACACTAGGGTAGCACTGTCCTAGGTAGGTTCTAGAAGAGAGTATTGTTTTTGGGCCTCTTTGCTTAACAGGAAGATTGACAGGTAAATTTAGATGCTCTCTGCCTATCAGGGAGCAGGGATCCATTGATGGGGTCTGCTCATGGTGCTCAGATACTGCTCATGTTGTCTGAATGTTTTACACTGGTCCAATAGAACGGGACATAATGGACAGTGGGAGGAAAATTGACAAGTGAGAGCATAGGCATAGTCACAGCCCTGGCTATTGGCAGAGGAAAGTGCCTCGGTGCATGCAGGGTAACTGTATATATGCCAAGGGAACATGTGTTTGAGGTCTTCGGCTGGAGAGTGGGGTCCCGGAGGGAGGGGCGGCTGCCCCTCGTCTGTACAGGCTGCCAAGTGGCCTCGGGTGGTCTACCTGAGAGCCTGAATCTGAGTAAAGCTGCAACTCAGATGTCCTGCAGAGCTGACTGGAAGGGAGACACACTGGAACGGTCCTGATTCTGCTTACTGTGAGTACAGACCTATGTCATGGGGCCTGTCCTGTGGCTGATTAAGGTGGTAATTAAACTCACTTGGTGACATATCTGAATTAAATTAGCCTCAGAACCTGTGTAATTCATATGTGTTTATGTTTAAAGGGATGAGGTGGCAAATCTACCTGTGAGGGCCACCCAAGTTCAGCTAGCAGAGTCATTGGATGGGTGTCAGCCAAAGGGGATGCTAGTGAATGTTCTGAAGATAAAATAGTCTCATCAAGTCTGCTGCCAGAGCAAGCAAAAGACGTATGTCTCCCATACCAGGACAGTATGGTATAGCAGAGAGTCTGCTACCACATTCATCCTGGTGAGGCCAAGTGAGAGTTGTCCTCATCTGTAAATAGTTCCAGTTAGAGCATTCAACTATTCCCTTCTCCCATCCAAGTTCCAACAATAAATACCAAAAAAAACAAACCCACTGGATTGATTATTGGATAACGAGCGGATGAGAGTACGATTGGTTGTGTGAAAACACCTAGTAACTGGCTGCAAGGTAATCCGAGGAAGGCCCAGGTAAGTTCACACACAGCAATCCCTATGGGGGCAGTGCTACACCAGTTACTTGGATAAGCCCAATAGAAGCCCCTTAATGATAAACACGAACGTAGTGACATACTACGAGAGTATAAAGAGGAAGTTCATTTTTTGAGCGACACCCTTTGGGCCCCTTCTGCTAATTTCGTGTTAGTAGTTCGGTGAGCGTTGATTCCGATCATGCGCATTTGTACTTTCGACTTTTGTGTGATGATCTCTGCACTGCCCATCCGAAAATCAGATGCTGAGCTGTTGGTCACCAAAAATGTACTAGTCTACTCATCCAGATTTTTTCTGACGAAAAAGTGAAAATGGGTGTCGAAAGCACCGTACTAACAATCCGAAAATCGACAGACAGCTCGTCTTACGAATTTTCCCATCTGATTTTTCTATCGTGTGTATGGGAAAAGCTAAATTTTAGGCAACGAAATCCAAATCAATAAGAATTCAACTACAGGTGAGTCTAATTATTCATTAACCACTTCAGCCCCAGAGGATTTGGCTGGCCAAAGACCAGAGCACTTTTTGCGATTCGTCATTGCGTCGCTTTAACTGAAAATTGCGCTGTCGTGCAACGTGGCTCCCAAACAAAACTGACGTCTTTTTTTTTTTGACAAATAGAGCTTTGTTTTGGTCGTATTTGATCACCTCTGTGGTTTTTATTTTTTGTGCTATAAACAAAACAAGAGCGACAAATTTAAAAAAAAAAAAAAAAAAACTCTCCCCAAAAAATGTATAAAAAAACATTTTTTTTCCCCTCAGTTTAGACTGATATGTATTCATCTACATATTTTTGGTTAAAAAAAATAAATAAATCATAATAAGCATTTGATTGGTTTGTACAAAAGTTATAGTGTTTACAAAATAGGAGAAAGTTTTTTTTTTGTTTTACTAGTAATGGCGGTGATCAGTGATTTTTATCATCGCTGCGACATTATGGCGGACACATCGGACACATTTGGCACTATGTTTTTGTTTTAATTATAGTCTTTTGATTAAAATGCCAATTTAGTTTTAGTCATATTTTAGTCATCTGAATTTTTTTAGTTTTAGTCGTATTTTAGTCGACTAAAATAGTATTAATTTAGTTGACGAAAATATTTTAGTCAATGAAATCAACACTGGTACACGCTATCATTTTCATTAAAACCAATCAATATACACATATTAAGACGTGCAGCAGAATATATTTTGACCAAAATTTAAGAAGAAATTTGATTTTATTTTTAATTTTTTATTGGATATGTTTTCTAGCAGAAAGTAGAAGAGGTTTTTTTTCTTCAAAATTTGGGGTCTTTTTTCATTTATATCGCAAAAAATAAAAAACCCAGTGGTGATCAAATTCCACGAAAAGAAAATTATATTTGTGTGAAAAAAAAAAGCAATTATATAAATTTTATTTTTGTACAAATTAGTGATTTATTCTGACGGATTTTGGCTCAAACTTGTCTTGCATGCACACGGTCACACAAATGTTGTCGGAAATTCCGAACGTCAAGAACGCGGTGATGTACAACACGTACGACGAGCCGAGAAAAATGAAGTTCAATAGCCAGTGCGACTCTTCTGCTTGATTCCGAGCATGCGTGGAACTTTGTGCGTCGGAATTGTCTACACATGCCACAAATGAATTTACAACAACGGATTTTGTTGGCAGAGATCCAGCTTTCAAATTTGTGTTGTCGGAAATTCCGACAGAAAATGTCTGATGGAGCCCACACACGCTCAGAATTTCCTACAAAAAGCTCACATCAAAAATTTGCTGTCGGAAATTCCAGCTGTGTGTACACGGCATAATTATCACAAAATGTCTATTGAGTGTACTTCAGCACTTACCCTCTCATACCTCATATGGATTTGTCATTTAATACATATCAGACCTTCAGTGTAAATTAAAACCATGTACTGTACATATATTCCCTGTATCCAGGTGCGAAAAAAAGTGCCAAAGGCCTGCAGGTGGGTAGAATAAAATTGATGGAAAAAACATCAGATAAGCAAGACCGCCTGTGGACACTGGAGCCCTCCACCCCCTCCCAAAATGGAAACCAAACCACATAATTCGCCCACATAATCCAAAATGTGGCACAGGCACATTGGCAAAGCCAGGTCTGAAAAAATACTGCATTCCCACCCCCCACACTACTCATAGTCCCCATCACAGTGCCCTGGACCTGGAGATAGTGGGATCCTTCAAAAACAAAAGTATTGTGTTTTAGCACAAAAGCCAGTGCAACCAAAAGAAATGTATCAAAATCTGAAGTGACCATTTTATCCAAAAAAGTTTTAAGTACGGGAGGTTAGACTATTGGTGTGAAGCCTTTATACTCCAGCATACCTCACATGCATCTAATGATTTACTTCTGTCAAAACAGGGACGGCCACACATGGATAGAAATTTGGATGGTCCCTGCTGAACCAGTTGACTTTCAATCCATCTATGGCTATCTTAACAGTTTAAGTGAAAGTCTAGTCGCATTCTAACTTTACTTAAACCTGCTCTCACCTCCATTCTAAGCCTATTTTAACTACCCTGTAAAGGAAAGATGCCTATACTCGCCTATTCTGAAGTCCACTCACATGATCGGGTCCCAGCAGCGGTTTCAGTGTAGAGGAGGGACAGCGGCATATGCTTACAATGGGCAATCCGTTGTCGGCTGTCCCTCCTCTACATTGAAGTTGCCGCTGGCAGCTGATTATGTGACCGGACCAGAGGGCCCTTAGAATAGGTAAGTATACAGATCTTTCCTGTCACAGGGTAGATAAAACAAGCTTAGAATGGGGGTGGGAGTAGGTTTAAGTATAGTTAGGATATGACTGGACTTTTACTTTCGGCCAGGAAAAAGACTAATGAGAGCTTTTCATTGGAAAACGCGACCGTGTGTATGCTCCATCGGAAATTTAGCTGGTCGATTTCTTGCAAGCAAAAATTTGAGAGCAATTTCAAATTCCGATCGTGTGTATGCAATTCCGACGCGCAAAAACTCACGCATGCTCAGATTCAACTACAAGACAGAAGCTATTGGCTACTGGGTATTGAACTTCCTTTTTCTAGTCCCGTCATACGTGTTGTACCTTACCGCGGTCGGAATTTGGTGTGACCATGTGTATGCAAGACAGCTTGAGCAAAATTCCGTCAGTATTCCATCGGGAAAACCATCAGAGCTTTTTCTGACCAAAATTCCAATCGTGTGTACGTGGCATAACTCTTCAGAACATCTTTCGGGGGTCTCACCTGTCTGCCAGTATTACTACTGGTGCACAAAGGTTTAGCAAAATACTTTTAGAAATCTACAGGGGCAACAATCTCCAGGGATAAAAACACACAGGGTAATGAAACTGAGACGTTAGAAAGGAGTAGAAAAGTGGGCAATGGAATAGGGAGAGGAGGATGTACTACTTAACACTTATGGCAGCAGTAAAATGGTTGAACCATTATCGGGTGAAGCTCTCAAATCACTTTGTGTCATGTTTGATGTTGTTCTGTTTGGTTTGAATTATGTGTAGGATATTTTATACAGTTTAAATACCCATATCACCAACATATTGCTGACTGGTAACTGTAAGGGGTCTAATATCTGCAATGACAGTATTTAGTATATGAATTTCTTTATTTCACATGCCTTCATTTATATTTTCTTACACACTCCTGTCAAAGAAAACCAATCGGCAAATAAAACCAGAGGAAACCCTACTGAACATTCGGAGGAACTGCCTCTACAAATCCAAGAAAATAGAGGTATAGTGGCTTAATCAATATAATGTCTCTTCAAATTCTAACACACTAGTGTAGCACCGTCCTAGGTAGGTTCTAGAAGAGAGTATCGTTTTTGGGCCTCTCTGCTTAACAGGAAGATTGCCAGGTAAATTTAGATGCTCTCTGCCTATCAGGAAGCAGGGATCCATTGATGGGGTCTGCTCATGGTGCTCAGATACTGCTCATGTTGTCTGAATGTTTTACACTGGTCCAATAGGATGGGGCATAATGGACAGTGGGAGGAAACCTGACAAGTGAGAGCATAGGCATAGTCACAGCCCTGGCTATTGGCAGAGGAAAGTGCCTCAATGCATGCAGGGTGACTGTATATATGCCAAGGGTACATGTGCTCAAGGTCTTCGGCTGGAGAGTGGGGTCCCGGAGGGGGGGGGGGGCGGCTGCCCCTCGTCTGTACAGGCTGCCATGTGGCCTCAGGTGGTCAACCTGAGGGCCTGAATCTGAGTAAAGCTGCAACTCAGATGTCCTGCAGAGCTGACTGGAAATGAGACACACTGGGACGGTCCTGATTCTGCTTACTGCGAGTACAGACCTATGTCATGGGGCCTGTCCTGTGGCTGATTAGGGTGGTAATTAAACTCACTTGGTGACTTATCTGAATTAAATTAGCCTCAGAACCTGTGTGATTCATATGTGTTCAGGTTTAAAGGGATGAGGTGGCAAACCTACCTATGAGGGCCACCCAAGGTCACCTAGTAGAGTCAGTGGATGGGTGTCAGCCAAAGGGGATGCTAGTGAATGTTCTGAAGATAAAATAGTCTCAACAAGTCTGCTGCCACAGCAAGCAAAAGACGTATGTCTCCCATACCAGTGCAGTATGGTATAGCAGAGAGTCTGCTACCACATTCATCCTGGTGAGGCCAAGTGAGAGTTGGCCTCATCTGTAAATGGTTCCAGTTAGAGCATTCCACTATTCCCTTCTCCCATCCAAGTTCCAACAATAAATATCAAAAAAAGAAAAAAAAAACACTGGATTGATTATTGGATAATGAGCGGATGAGAGTAAGATTGGTCGTGTGAAAACACCTAGTAACTGGCTGCAAGGTAATCAGAGGAAGGCCCAGGGAAGTTCACACACAGCAATCCCTATGGGGGCAGTGCTACACAAGTTACATGGAAAAGCCCAATAGTTGTTGACAGCAGGGTGACAACGTTGTTGCTGATTTTGAAGCAATAGCTTAGTGTTTGTGAATTTTATATATTAATAATGATAAAATTCAAGTGATTTTATGTATTTTTTTATTTTGTACACACGGTTCAATTGCCGTACGACCGACCGTAAATTTTTGTCAAAGGCGCATGTGCAGGATTTTGTTTAGCATACTAACTACTAAATTGTCGTTTGATAAACACGAACGTAGTGATGTACTTCGAGAGTATAAAGAGGAAGTTCATTTTTCATTTTTTTACTGACCCTTTGGGCCCCTTCTGCTAATTTCGTGTTAGTAGAAGTTCGGTGAGCGTTGATTCCGATCATGCGCATTTGTACTTTCAACTTTTGTGGGACGATCACTGTACTGCCCATCCGAAAATCAGACGTTGAGCTGTCGTTCGCCAAAAATTTACTAGTCTACTCATCCAGCTTTTGTCTGACGAAAAAGTGAAAATTTGTGTCGAAAGCATCGTACTAACGATCCGAAAATAGACAGACAGCTCATTCCCATCTGATTTTCATATGGTGTATACGGGCAAAGCTAAATGTTACACAACAAAATCCTAATCAACAAGAATTCAACTACAGGTGAGTCTATTCATTAAACAGGTGTCCAGCAGACAGATAAACCGGCGTTACTTTCACACTGAAAGCCGGTTCACACAGGCGCGACACGACTTCCAGGACGACTTTGTGAGGCAACTTGGAGAAAACTTGAACACGACTTAGACACGACCTGGGGCGACTTACAACACGACTTTAAGTTGCCCCAGGCCAGGCGACTTTTGCCGTGGCCAATCAGAGAATGAGCTCTGAAGGGGGAACTTCACGCCAAATATATGAAAAAAAATTGGCGTGGGTTCCCCCTCCGAGAGCATACCAGGCCCTTAGGTCTGGCATGGATTCCAAGGGGAACCCCCTACGCCGAAAAAACGGCTCGTCCCCACCCCCTTTCCTGGCCGGCCGTGTAGCGTGCTCGGATAAGGGTCTGATATGGATCTGGGGGAGACCCCCACGCCATTTTTTCAGCGTAGGGGGTTCCCCTTGGAATCGATACCAGACCTAAGGGCCTGGTATGCTCTCGGAGGGGGAACCCACGCCAAATTTTTTTCATAAATTTGGCATGGAGTTCCCCCTTCAGAGCTAATAATTTTGTCAAAGTCACCTCCGTATAGACGGAGATCCGACTTGGAGGCGACTTCCATTGAAATCAATGGGTACCAGTCGCCTACAAGTCGGATTGAAGTAGTACAGGAACCTCTTCTGAAGTCGGAGCGACTTCAGTAGCGTGCTTTAAGATGGCTCTCATTCACTTACATTGATTTTTAAATGTTGTCCGACCTGAGGTGACTAGGGGCGACCTGAAGTCGGATTTGAGTCGGCCCTGTGTGAACCGGCTCTAAGGCGCTTTACAGGCACTGTAGCGCCCCGTTATTGGCACAGCTAAAACGACTGTAAAGCGCCACTAAAACTAGCGCCAATATACCGCTGTTGACCCCACCACTTCAGTGTGAAAGTGCCCTTAACAAAGACAGCTCCTTTCCATTTCATGCTGTCAGCAATGACACCACATGGAAGACAAATGTCACAAGGTCTGAGGAAGAAAAAAATATTTATTTACTCAAGAAAGGTGAAGGCTACAAGAAGATCAGCAAAGCTTTACTTATTAGTCAGAATACTTAATTTAACAAAGATACAGTACATTTACTGTAGCAGGTCAGCTCATACAAGCACAATCATGTACCTGTCATCGCGGCTTTCTTCTGGGTCCGCTCATGCATGCGACTGTGCTGTCATTTGCTGTAACACAAGCCAATCAGCAGGTCACAGCCAATGATTTATGGCTGGGACCCGCTAATCGCCTCAGCGAATGACAGAAGAGAGCTCTGTGTTGGTAAACAACACAGGGATCTCTACAGACAGCAGCAATGTCCCGCTTCTATTTCTCCCTGCAGAGCAGGCAGTAAAAACCAGCACATTGCTAAGTAAAACAGCACACAGTACGCACACTAAATATAGTAACGCCTCGTACACATGATCGGACTTTCCGACAATGATACCATGGAATTTTGTTTAAAGGGCGTTGGCTCAAACTTGTCTTGCATTACGCATGGCCATACAAATGTTGGCCAACAATTACGAACGTAGTGACATACTATGTGGTTTTTCAGCTCTTTAGCGCCACCCTTTGGGCTCCCTCTGCTAATTTCATGTTAGTAGAAGTTTGGTGAGTGTTGAGTTGCGCTTTTCTTTTCGTGTTTTTTCATTTCGTGCTTTTCAGTTAGTTTCTGAATGGCCGTTCGTCAACCAGACATGTTGTGGAATCGGAGGAGATAACGTGTTATTTATTATTGGCCTTGAAGTTATTGCTTTTGACATTATTTTTTTGGTTTAATAATGATTTGATTTGGTATATTTTCTATATTTTTGGATGCATACAATGCACTTTTTGGTTAAGTTCTATTGACAGATAGCATGTCTATTTTTTTTTTTTAATGCACAAAAAAAAAAAAAGCATAATAATATTATTTTTGATATCATAGAAAAAAAAAACCTTAGTTAGACTTACCGTTGACGGTATTTCTACAAGCCTTTCAGGACAGCACCTTGGATAGAGCGCAGCTCCACCTCTTCACAGGAAACACTGCGTGACAACGCCCCTTTTAAAAGCAGCTGCTTCCACCATGCCGTCAGTTGTTACCGAGAAATCCTCCGACATGCTGGAAACTATAAGCAGACAGTTATCAAGCCCTATAATTATACATTATACATAATAACTTAGGGAGGGAAGTAGGCTGCTGTCCTGAAAGGCTTGTAGAAATACCGCCACCGGTAAGTCGAACTAAGGTTTTCTCCCTTCGCCTTTCAGGACAGCACCTTGAAGAGGATAACCGAGAAACTTACTTCAGGGTGGGACTACTGCCTGTAAAACCTTCCTATCAAAGGATTGGTCTGAGGCTGAAAGCAGATCCAAGCGGTAGTGCCTTATAAAGGTTGAAAAACTGGACCATGTGGCAGTCTTGCAAATTTGCTCAGGAGATGCCACGGCCCTTTCTACCGATGATGTCGCTACTGCTCGAGTCAGAATCTCTTCTGTAGGTTCCAGACCCAAAGAGGTATATGCCTCTTTAATGGCTTTTTTTAACCATCTTCTGAGGGTGCTTTTGGAAGCTTTACATCCCTTGTGAGTACCTTCCATTAAAACGAAGAGTGAAGATGATTTTCTAAAGTACTTTGTTATCTCCAAATATTTAATAGACATGTGCAGAGTAAAAAATTTCGTTTCGGAATTTCGTTTTCGTCCGAAAACTTAATTTATTTAGTTACTCCCCAAATTCGTTTTTATTTATTTCGTTTTTCGTTCAAAAATTGCATTCGTCCGAAAATCCACATGAATTACGGTCGAATCTGTCTTTGAAGGCTTATGGTGTCTGTCGAATGTATAAAGAAGATTCGACGGAGCTAGTATATAGCATACTTTAGAACCCTATTAAAGTCTATGGGACTCCAACATTCAAAATCTAAAGTGCTAATTTTAAAGACTAATTTGCAAATTACTGTCCTAAAAAGTGTTTGGGGACCCGGGTCCTGCCCCAGGGAACATGGATCAATGCAAAAAAAAGTTTTAAAAACGGCCGTTTTTTCAGGAGCAGTGATTTTAATAATGATTAAAGTGAAACAATAAAAGTGTAATATTGCTTTAAATTTGGTAGGGGGGGGGGGGGGGGGGGGTTGTCTATAGTATGCCTGTGAAGGGGCTCATGTTTCTGGTGCTTAGAACTGTCCCTGCACAAAGTGTCATTTATGCAGGAAAAAAAGTCCTTTAACCACTTGCCGACCGCCGCACGACGATGTACGTCGACAGAATGGCACGGGCAGGCATATGGGCGTACATGTACGTCCCTGCCTTCCCGCGGGTGGGGGGCCCGATCGGGCCCCCCCCGGTGCCAGTGGCGGTCGGTTTTCGTTCAGAAGCGATCCGGGATGAGGGGGCGGCCATTCATTCATGGCCACCCCCTCTCGATCGCTCCTGACGAATGGAAGTGAGGCGTGACCTCACTTCCTCTCCTGTAATGTAAACACAGGAGAGGAAGTGATGTAATCTCTCCTCCGTGTCGGTATTTTTCGTTCCGGCACCGAGGAGAGAGGATCGGTGAGTTGCACCAACACGACACTTCACAGTAGAACATGCCAGGCACACTCACACCCCCCCTTCACCCCCCGATCACCCCCCCAATCACCCCTGCCCCCCCAGTCACAGTGACACCAATAGCATTTTTTTTTTTTGCATTGGTGTCATTTGTGACTGTAATAACTGTTAGGGCAGTTAGGGTTAGCCCCCTTTAGCTCTAGGGTACTCCCCTAACCCCCCCAATAAAGGTTTAACCCCGTGATTACCCCCCGTCGCCAGTGTCACTAAGGCTGGGTTCACATTGCAGCGGTTTATGAGAACGGATGTGATTCGCACCGCACTGCAGTGCAAATCACATCTGATCTCTGTGCAATTCGAGTTCAGCCATACAGATAGTATGGCTGAATTCGCGCCGCACCCGCCGCAAACTCGCACGGGACCCTTTTTTTGGTCCGCAGCAGAATCTGATCGCATGGGTGTTCACACCATGCGATCTGAGTTTGCAGATCGCACTGCGATATGCGAACTGATCTGGGGGTGTCATTAACATTTCACTGACACTCCCAGCAGTTCGCATAGGGCAGTGTGAACTGCCGCCGGGAGGCATGTGATGCGGGAACCCGCCGCGGATTCGTGGCGTTCCCGCATCGCTCCAGTGTGAACCCAGCCTAATAAGCGATCGTTTTTCTGATCGCTGTATTAGTGTCACAGGTGACGCTAGTTTGGCAGGTAGGTATTTAGGTTCGCCGCAGCTTTTTATAGCGCCAGGGACCCCCATATACTACCGCATAAAGCCCCCTGATTGCCCCCTAGTTAACCCTTTCACCAGTGATCACCATATAACTGTTACAGGTGACGCTGGTTGGTTAGTTATTTTTTTATAGTTTCAGGGCACCCGCCATTTATTACCTAGTCTCACTAGTGTACCCCTAAATTTAGGGGTGTCTACTTTCCAAAATGGGGTAATTTGGGGGGGTTTGTGCCATCTTGGCATTTTATGGCCTTCAAAACTGTAACGCCCTTAGAAAGCCTGAAGGCGGTGCTTGGTTTTCGGGGCCCCGTACGCGGCTAGGCTCCCAAAAAGTCCCACATATGTGGTATCCCCGTACTCAGGAGAAGCAGCAGAATTTATTTTGGGGTGTCATTTTACATATGCCCATGGCATGCGTGAGCAATATATCATTTAGTGACAACTTTGTGAAAAAATAAAATAAAAATAAAAAGTTTGTAATATTCCCGCAACTTGTGGCAAAATATAAAATATTCCATGGACTCAACATGCCTCTCAGCAAATAGCTTGGGGTGTCTACTTTCTAAAATGGGGTCATTTGTGGGGGTTTTGTGCCATCTTGGCATTTTATGGCCTTCAAAACTGTAATAGGTAGTGAGGAGTGAAGTCAAATATTTACGCCCTTAGAAAACCTGAAGGCGGTTCTTGGCTTTCTGGGGCCCCGTACGCGGCTAGGCTCCCAAAAAATCCCACACATGTGGTATCCCCGTACTCAGGAGAAGCAGCAGAATTTATTTTGGGGTGTCATTTCACATATGCCCATAGCATGTGTGAGCAATATATAATTTAGTGACAACTTTGTGAAAAAAAATAAAAATAAAAAAAGTTTGTAATTTTCCCGCAATTTGTGGCAAAATATAAAATATTCCATGGACTCAACATGCCTCTCAGCAAATAGCTTGGGGTGTCTACTTTCTAAAATGGGGTTATTTGTGGGGGTTTTGTGCCATCTTGGAATTTTATGGCCTTCAAAACTGTAATAGGTAGTGAGAAGTGAAATCAAAAATTTACGCCCTTAGAAAGCCTGAAGGCGGTGCTTGGTTTCGGGGCCCCGTACGCGGCTAGGCTCCCAAAAAGTCCCACATATGTGGTATCCCCATACTCAGGAGAAGCAGCAGAATTTATTTTGGGGTGTCATTTCACATATGCCCATAGCATGTGTGAGCAATATATCATTTAGTGACAACTTTGTGTAAAAAAAAAAAAATATATTTTTTGTCATTATTCAATCGCTTAAGGCAAAAAAATAAAATATTCAATGGGCTCAACATGCCTCTTATCAATTTCCTTAGGGGGTCTACTTTCCAAAATGGGGTCATTTAGGGGGGTTTTGTACTGCCCTGCCATTTTAGCACCTCAAGAAATGAGATAGGCAGTCGTAAACTAAAAGCTGCGTAAATTCCAGAAAACGTACCTTAGTTTGTAGATGTGACAACTTTTGCGCAAACCAATAAATATACAGTTATTGACTTTTTTTTTTTACCAAAGACATGTGGCTGAATACATTTTGGCCTAAATGTATGACTAAAATTGAGTTTATTGGATTTTTCTAATAACAAAAAGTAGAAAATATCATTTTTTTTCAAAATTTGCAGTCTTTTTACGTTTATATCGCAAAAAATAAAAATCGCAGAGGCAATCAAATACCATCAAAAGAAAGATCTATTTGTGGGAAGAAAAGGATGCAAATTTTGTTTGGGTACAACATTGCATGACCGCGCAATTACCAGTTAAAGCAGCGCAGTGCCAAATTGTAAAAAGACAAAATGGTCCGGTCTGAAAGTGGTTAAAATCACTCGCAGCTATTATGAATTGTCGGCTCCCGTAATACAGAGAACACTCATTAAAAGTCATTGATAAAAAATAAATAAATAAATAAATAAAAAAAGCGTGGGGGTCCCCCAAATTCAATTAACAGGCCATTCAGGTCTGGTATGGATATTAAGGGGAACCCTGCCTCAAATTTAAGAAAAAAATTGACGTGGGGTTCCCCCTAAATATCCATAACCAGACCCTTCAGGTCTGGTTATGGATATTAAGGGGAACCCCGCGTCAAATTTAAAAAAAAATTGACGTGGGGTCCCCCTAAAAATCCATACCAGACCCTTTATCCGAGCACGCAACCTGGCAGGCCGCAGGAAAAGAGGGGGGGGGCGAGAGAGCGCCCCCCCTCCCTCCTGAACCATACCAGGCCACATGCCCTCAACATTGGGAGGATGCTTTGGGGGTCTGTGACCCCTCAAAGCACCTTGTCCCCATGTTGATGAGGACAAGGGCCTCATCCCCACAACCGTGGCCGGTGGTTGTGGAGGTCTGCGGGCGGGGGGCTTATCAGAATCTGGAAGCCCCCTTTAACAAGGGGACCCCCAGATCCCGGCCCCCCCTGTTTGAAATGGTAAGGGGGTACAAAAGTACCCCTACCATTTCACAAAGAAAGTGTAAAAAATTGTTAAATAAGACAAACACACTTTTGAAAAATATCTTTATTAAAAATAAAAAAAATAAAAAAAAAAGATTCCAGCGGTTGTAATCCACTCTTGCTATCCAGCGACGGACGGTCATCTCTCGAGCGATGTCTCATCTCATCCAGCGCAGCGAATACATCCTTCTTCTGTCTCGGCAGAGGAGACACTGCAAGGATTCCGGCGGCCTGACGTTTCTTATATACGGAGGGCGGGGCCACCCGTCACCTGACCCCGCCCCCCTCTGACGCAAGGGGAAACCCGGGGTTCCCTGTGACGTATGGGTGACCCCGCCCCCCTCTGATGTAACGGAAACCTGCCTGTGTTACATCAGAGGGGTGAGGGGTCACCCATACGTCACAGGGAACCCTGGGTTTCCCCTTGCGTCAGAGGGGGGCGGGGTCAGGTGACGGGTGGCCCCGCCCTCCGTATATAAGAAACGTCAGGCCGCCGGAATCCCTGCAGTGTCTCCTCTGCGGAGACAGAAGAAGGATGTATTCGCTGCGCTGGATGAGATGAGACATCGCTGGAGAGATGACCGTCCGTCGCTGGATAGCAAGAGTGGATTACCACCGCTGGAATCTTTTTTTTTTATTTTTTTTTTTTTTAATAAAGATATTTTTCAAAAGTGTGTTTGTCTTATTTAACAATTTTTTATACTTTCTTTGTGAAATGGTAGGGGTACTTTTGTACCCCCTTACCATTTCAAACAGGGGGGGGGGTGGGATCTGGGGGTCCCATTGTTAAAGGGGGCTTCCAGATTCTGATAAGCCCCCCGCCCGCAGACCTCCACAACCACCGGCCACGGTTGTGGGGATGAGGCCCTTGTCCTCATCAACATGGGGACAAGGGGCTTTGAGGGGTCACAGACCCCCAAAGCATCCTCCCAATGTTGAGGGCATGTGGCCTGGTACGGTTCAGGAGGGAGGGGGGGCGCTCTCTCGTCCCCCCTCTTTTCCTGCGGCCTGCCAGGTTGCGTGCTCGGATAAAGGGTCTGGTATGGATTTTTAGGGGGACCCCCACATCAATTTTTTTTAAAAATTTGATGTGGGGTTCCCCTTAATATCCATACCAGACCTGAAGGGTCTGGTTATGGATATTTAGAGGGAACCCCACGTCAAATTTTTTCTTAAATTTCAGGCAGGGTTCCCCTTAATATCCATACCAGACCTGAAGGGCCTGTTAATTGAATTTGGGGGACCCCCACGCTTTTTTATTTATTTTTTTTTTAATTTTTTTTATCAATGACTTTCAATGAGTGTTCTCTGTATTACGGGAGCCGACAATTCATAATAGCTGCAAGTGATTTTAAAGGACTTTTTTTCCTGCATAAATGACACTTTGTGCAGGGACAGTTCTAAGCACCAGAAACATGAGCCCCTTCACAGGCATACTATAGACAACCCCCCCCCCCCTACGAAATGTAAAGGAATATTACACTTTTATTGTTTCACTTTAATCATTATTAAAATCACTGCTCCCGAAAAAACGGCCGTTTTTAAAACTTTTTTTTGCATTGATCCATGTCCCCTGGGGCAGGACCCGGGTCCCCAAACACTTTTTAGGACAGTAACTTGCAGAATCTTTTCTCTCTGTCAAATCTTTTTTCTCTGTCGAATATTTTCTCTATATAATCTTGGACTAATAGAGGTAAGGTTAGGCACATTCGACCACAGGTTCTATAGACAGATTGTTATTGTCAGAGTCATGTCGAATCTCCTATTCTATATCGAACTGTTGTAACAATGAAAACGAAAATAAAGCATTAATAGCTGAAATTCGGACGAAAATGCATTCGGACGAAAACGAATGCACATGTCTAATATTTAAGAAGACACCTCCTGACATCAAGAGTATGGAAGGCTTCTTCCCCTGGCCCAAGGGTAAAGGGCAAAATGCAGGGAGAATGATCTCCTGTGTACGATGAAAGACTGAAGCCCCTTTCGTCAGGAAGGCTGGATCTGTCCTTAAGACTACCCTATCCGGTAGACATCTCATAAAGGGTTCTTTAATTGATAGTGCTTGTAACTCACTGGTTCTACGGGCAGAAGTTACTGCTACTAACAAAACAGTTTTGAATGTCAAAAACTTTAACGATGATCCTTCTATAGGTTCAAACGAAGTCTTCGTCAGTCCCTGAAGAACTAAAGTTGAATCCCATTTGGGAAAGCTAACAATAGGTCTAGGTTTTACTTTAGCCATAGCCCTAAAAAATCTGATTATTAAAGGTTCCCCTGACAGGGTTCTTTAAAAAAAAAAAACTGATAAAGCCGCTACCTGCATCTTGAGCGTACTTGCTGCTAACCCCTTCTCCAATCCTTCTTGAAGAAATTCCAAAACTGAAATTGTACTAAGCAAATTAAAGTTTTTTTTTTCTGGAACAGCAGGTATTATACACCTTTCAGACTTTGAAATAAATGTCTCTTGTCACTTTCTTCCTACTTGCAAGAAGGGTAGTAATACGTTTCTCTGATAATCCCTTCCATTTTAAGATTTGTTCTTCAGAAACCAGGCTGTTAGATTGAGATAAGATGGATCTGGATGGAGGATCTGGCCCTGACTTAGCAGATCTGTTCAGATTGGCAACTTCCAAGGAGGTTTCACCGAGAGGTTCATCAAGGTGGAAAACCAGGGTATTTTTAGCCAATAAGGAGCTATTAAGATTAGTTCCGTGGATTCCAGCCTGAATTTGGCTAATAAACCTGGAATCAGCTGAAACGGGGGAAAAGCGTAAGACAGCTGGAAGTACCACTTGTGGGCCAACGCATTTATTCTGAGAGACTGATCCTGCCTCTGAAGGGAGAAGAAGTCTGGTACTTTTGCATTTTCTTTCTTTCTTTTTTCTTTTTTCACAATAAAGTTTATTGATGAAAATAAGCAATAACATAAAATTGCATTTTCATATTTTGCAAAGAGGTCCACCTGAGGGAAACCCCAGCTCCTGGAGATCATCTCAAATAATTCCTGATTTAGAGACCACTCAGCTTCCCTTATTTCTCTCATGCTGAGGAGATCTGCCAAGGTGTTTTCCGTACCCTTCAAATGGACTGCAGATAGAGAGGCCAACTTGTTCTCTGCCCATCTCAGGATTTGATAAGCTAGCTCCATCAAATTTCTGTTTTAATTTAATACTAATAAATTAATATAATACTGCTGTCATATTGTCCAACAATATTTGTATGTGCTGTTTCACTAGAACTTCCTGGAAGGAGAGAAGGCTTAGGTGAATAGCCTTCAACTCTTCTCCAATTGGACCAAACCCCCTGAACCATTTGATCTTCTAGGTAGGCTCCCTACCCCCATGCGCTGGCATCTGTGGTCAGTCTTCTGGTTATCGGGAAGGACCAGAGAAGCCCTTTTGAGATGTTTCTTTGGTTTCTCCACCACCAGAGCGATCTTTTTGCTCTTGCCCCTATGAAGAACTTCTTCTCCACAGGTTCCTGGTATGACCAATTCATCAAGATGTCCGCCTGCAGTGGACAAGCATGGAATCTGGCCCATTGTACCAAGGGAATTGCTGCTGTCAACAGGCCTAGGGTCGACATGGCTTGTCTTACGGAAATCTCTGAGTTGAATTGAAGTGCTCTCAGAACTGACTGCATCTTCTCTATTTTCTCCTGGGGCAGAAATATTCTCTCTTCTAATGAATCTACTTCGTACCCCAGAAACCTTACCCTTCAAGATGGTACGGAATGAAAATTCAGGATGGATACGATTTTCTCTCAGGTTAGGGAGTCTTTAAACAAGACCGTTCAGATGAGACAGTAAGTCCAAATCGATAAAGGGTGCAACTTTATTTCATACACTGCAGTGGAGCGACAGAACACATAGATATCCAGCTCTGCTGAGCCGAATGAAGAAGGAATTATCTCTGTCTTAGAAACATCAAGTTAAAAAATGTATAGTTATGAATATGCATAAGGTCTAGGCGTGTTTTAGACTGTAAACTAAGTGTGACCATATAGTTAGTCCAATCAGCAGTCATATCTTCTAATGCCGCGTACACACGAGCGGACTGTATGGCGTACTTAGTTCGTCATACAATCCGACGGACAGTCCGTCATACTTTCCACTGAACGGACTTGACCACACACGGATGCACAAACAGTCCGTCGAAAGCTTGCGCGATGACGTGTACAGCACGTACGACGGGACTAGAAATAGGAAGTCCAAGACACAGCAAAGCACCCTTCCGCCGTGTAAATCCTTTCTGGGCATGCGCCATTCTTAGTCCGTCGAACTAGCATACTGACGACCATACTGTCCGCTGAAACCAAAGTACAACGGACAGAATTTCGAAAAAAACAAAATTCTTAGTACTCCGGACTGCACGATGAAAAAGTCCGCTGAAGCCCACACACGAGCGGATTGTCCGCTGAAATGTGTTTCCACGGACTAAGTACGCCATACAGTCCGCTCGTGTGTATGCGGCATTAGTAGCAAGCAAACAGTTAAATTGGTGTATCCATCATGTGACTGATAGAAAGTGAAACTGGACACGGACGCCATCATGACAATTCTAGTTCAAACTAGTTAGAAAAGACAGTCTAATTTTTAGGCATGTGCAGAATGAAAACATTTGTTTAGTTTCAATTAGTTATTTACGTAAATTAGTTTAGTTAAATTTGTCTAATTCAGTTAATTCCTTTTCTGAATTAGTTTTGTTTATTCATTTTCAAATCGATTTGAAAAGTTTTCGCATCGATTTCAAAAGTTTTAAATTTGATCAAATTCAAATTCAATTTCCAAAAAGAATAGAAAATAATGGAATAGAATCAGAAAAAAAATATATATTCTATTCCTTTATTTTCTATTCTATTTTATACTCTTTGGAAATTGTAGAACTATTTGATTCGAAAAGTTTTCAAATGAGAATTAGAATTTCATCCGATTAATTTTTTTTCGTTATTTCAGATACGTTTAAATTCGGTACTATTCTAATTCTGAAATTCGGATACATTTCCGAATTACGAAAATTCGTCCGAATTTTAATTCGGAATGAAACTAACCGCACGTCTACTAATTTCCAGCAGCCTTTTGAGCTCTTACCAACGGTTCATGTCTTCACATATCCAACAGTTTTTTTTTTTTTTTTCAGGAATAGAAACAAAAACGCCTACGGAAAGTAAGAAACAAGCGTAATATAAATTCTTAAAGTGACAAAATACTGTAGGGGTATATATATATATATATATATATATATATATATATATATATATATATATATATATATATATATATATATATATATATATACTCAACATTATCAGTAGTGATAGCCGAACAGTTCGCCCGGCGGTCGTTCGACTGTTCGCGGTCCGCCCGTTCGGCGGACTATTGGCGCCGTTCGCCCGGCGGACTTCCGTGTTTTTACTGTGTAAAAGAACTTTGACCTGATGACACATCCATCATGGGGTACAGGACAGCCAATTGAGACATTACAGCACATGGACACTTGGACATTCCCCCTAACTTATAAATACACCCGATCCGGCGGCCATTTTACATTCTTTCTTCTGTCACTATAGGGAGAGGTTGCTGTGTGGAGCAGGGAGAGATAAATTGCTAGCTATTTGGTACACAAAAGTTCTTTTCAGGACTGGTATAGGTGTTAGGTGTATATAGGTTTGCTGTGCTACTGATTGTTGCAGCAGCCTGAGTGTCTTTTGTCAGTTTAGAGAAAGGGACAGGACGCTGTGTGCTGCTGTAGGGACAGCCAGATTAGTCATCATCATTAGCTGTTACTATCAGGTCCACAAAAGTGCTATTCCAGTAACCAGTTATTGTTCCAGCAGCCTCTGTTTTGCCAGTTTATATAGGGACAGGCAGGAAGCAGTGTGTCAGGCAGTGAGGGTCAGTTTAAACAGGACTGGTATCAGTGGTATGGTAATAGGCTTGTACACGTATAATATTCTTTCTTCCAAATATAGAAAGAATATTATACTTGACTGCTGCCCTTCTGCTGCAGTCTGCTAATCATTCACAACCTACTTGTTCCACAAAGCTCTTTATCAGGACTGGTAACTTGGTCTGTCTAGGGTGCTACAGTACATAGGGTTGAGTGAGGTACAGTCTGCTATTCTATAAGGACTGGTATCGGTCCACAATACATAGGGTTGAGGTGCACTACTGCTGACCGCTGCCCTATACTGCAGCAGTCCTTCATCGGTATAGGGACTGACGTACAGTCTGGTAATCACTCACACACAACCTACTTGGTCCACAAAGCTCTTTATCAGGACTGGTGGCTGTACCTCTGCTGTGCATATTTTGAGGTGCTCCCACCATCCCTGTGCTATGCTCATTATGAGGGGCTCCCACCATCTCTGTGCTGTGCTGACTTCCTCCTGGGGCTCTACCTCTGCTGTGCATATTTTGAGGTGCTCCCACCATCCCTGTGCTATGCTCATTATGAGGGGCTCCCACCATCCTTGTGCTATGCTGACTTCCTCCTGGGGCTGCTTACGGTGCAGGTGTCAGTGCTGTACATCACGGTGCTGATGTCAGTGCTCTCTGTCACGGTGCTGCTGTCAGTGCTGTATATCACGGTGCTGGTGTGAGTGCTTTATGTCACGGTGCTGATGTCAGTGCTCTCTATCACAGTGCTGCTGTCAGTGCTGTATATCACGGTGCTGGTGTGAGTGCTTTATGTCACGCTGCTGATGTCAGTGCTCTCTATCACGGTGCTGCTGTCAGATGACTCTATCACGGTGCAGGTGTCATTGCTGTATGTCACGCTGCTGATGTCAGTGCTCTGTATCACGGTGCTGCTGTCAGATGACTCTATCACGGTGCAGGTGTCATTGCTGTATGTCACGCTGCTGATGTCAGTGCTCTGTATCACGGTGCTGCTGTCAGATGACTCTATCACGGTGCAGGTGTCATTGCTGTATGTCACGCTGCTGGTGATCATCTCCTGCACCCTCTTCTTTGCCTACCCTGGTCCCTGACCTTCCCTCTCCTCCATTGCCTTCATGCGCTCCACAGTCCTGAATTGTCACAACAATTTCCCATATAAAAAAAGAATGCTTGTAGTTGTCGATCCCAGATTCACCTCATACATGTGTTATGTCATTGGCCATGTGGTGGGACTATGTTTGCACAGCTAATAATTATTTTGTGGCTGCAAATTTGACCTATAGGTTTGCGAAGTTCGCCTCCCATTGAAGTCAATGGGGCCCGCTGCGAACGTTCCGGTTCGCGAACTATCGGCCGCGTTCGCGGTCCGCGTTCGCGAAACGTCCCGTCGGAAGTTCGTCCATCACTAATTATCAGACCCCTATAATTCAAGCCAGCACTGTTAATTTTGACATCAAATTTCAATTTAGTTTTAGTTATAGTCTTTTGACTAAAATGCCATTTTAGTCTTAGTCATATTTAATCATGTGAATTGTTTTAGTTTTAGTCGTATTTTAGTAGACTAAAATAGTATTAATTTAGTTGACGAAAATATTTTAGTCAAGGAAATTAACACTGAAAAAATGGTTTTCATGAAAACCAATCAATATACACGTATTAGGATTTTTTTTACCAAAGACATGCAGCAGAATACATTTTGACCAAAATTTATGAAGAAATTTGATTTTTTTTTTTTTTTTTGTATTTGATATGTTTTCTAGCAGAAAGTAGAAAATATTGGGTTTTTTTCTTCCGAATTCTTTTTTCATTGATATCGCAAAAAAATACAAAACCCAGTGGTGATCAAATTCCACCAAAAGAAAATTCTATATATAAATTTTGTTAGCGTACAACATTGAATGATGTTGTAATTTCCAGGAAAAGTAGCGCAGTGTTAAATAGCAAAAACATGGCCTCGGGGGTAAAATCTTCCATAGCTAAAATCTTTCTTGATCTACCTGACCTTGGCTTGGTATTAAGAGATGCCCAAATTTTCCACTTCTTATTAAGTGATTGAACAGTACTGACTGGCATATTCAAGGTTTTGGCTATCTTTTTATATCCTTTTGCATTCTTGTACAGTTTCAGAACCTTGTTACGCAGGTTTTTTGACTCTTCTTTTCTACTTCCTCATGGCTCAGTGTCTAGGCTGCTTAGTGCATCCATGTGAGAGCTAGCAAACTCATTGACTATTTATACAGAGACCCTAATTGTCATTTAAAAAGCCATAAATGCGGGAAATTAACCTTTAATTGACATTGTAACCCGTGTGTGCAACCTTCTGTGTCTGTAACAAGGCCAAACATTCCAGGGTACGTAAACTTTTGATCAGGGCCATTTGGGAGATTTTCATTATCATTATGATATAAAAAGGATCCAATAACGATGTGATAATAAATGGCTTCATGTGATCACTATCCTTAAATAAAAGACTGTTTCTTGGCATGATCAGTCATATTTTCAATATAAATGCCAAAATGTCACAGGGTATGCAAAATTTGAGCACAACTGTATATACAGAATATACTACATAAATTATGCAACACTGCACACAGAAGGTTTTTTTACCCTAATGCAGAGAATGCATTAAGGTAAAAAACCTTCTTACTTTACAACCACTTTAACCACTTGCTTACTGGGCACTTAAACCCCCCTCCTATCCAGACCACGGTCATACAACACTCTACCCAAATTAAATTTTTATTATTTTTTTTGCCCCCCAAATAGAGCTTTCTTTTGGTGGTATTTGATCATCTGTGCGGTTTTTATTTTTTGAAAAAAAAAAATGTAAAAAGACCGAATTAAAAAATAAATAAAATTATTTTGTTATAAAATTTTAAAACAGGTAATTTATCACCGTCATTGATGTACGTTGAGGCGGCAGCGATGGACACTGATAGGTGACAGTGATGGGCACTGATGGGTGGCAGTGATGGGCACTGATCTTTTACACTGATAGGCAGCACTTCTATGTGGCACAGATTGGCACCACTGGTGGGCATTGATAGGTGGCACTTGTGTGCATAGATAGGTGGCAGTTGCAGGCATAGATAGGTGGCACTTGCGGGCATAGATAAGTGGCACTTGTGGGCATAGATGGGTGGCACTTGTGGGCATAGATGGACGGCACTTGTGGGCACTTTCCGGTTGCAATTATGAGGCATATTTGCCTCTTCCGTTTAGGGACTAACGTCCCTTTAAGGTGAGCCGGTGATCGCCTTTTTTTTTTCTCCTCAGCTGTCAGTGTCAGTTTTGTTTTGATCCTGTGATCAGCTGTCATTGGCTGACAAATGATCACATGGTAAGGGGCCGGGACCGGCCCCTTAATCAGATCGGTGATCACCCGGGTCTCAGTGACGCGGTGATCACAACGCGTGCAGGAAGCATGCACAGGGGAGGCCGTCATGACGGCCTATCGGGAATTCACATCCGCGCTGTGGCCGTAATTCCGCCATAGCGCGGATGTCAGCTGGTTAAAGTGCAAGTAGAAGTAAAAATAATCAAGTATTTAAATGCGTAAACGTTTTTTACAACTTTATTTGAAGTGTCACATACTGTATTTACACTTCATTCATGCCAAATTCCAACCCAAGATTTAGATAAAAAGAGAGAGAAATATTTCTGCATTTATTTTTGTTCAGGTTTATAGAGTTGCATAACATGAAGCATAATATGCAAGTGATACTTATTATATGCATACAACGTGCACAATGTACAATTCTTAAATGATTTTAGATTGTTTTTATGCCTGTAAATAATAAATATATTTTCTTATGTATCTGACGTAGAGCCCTTCTCTTAAATATGCTTTAAAAATAGATCTATGGTAATTGCATACACAGGGGGAAAAGCTACTTTCGTGTGTGTGTGTGTAATAATATTAATACACATACCCCATAACTGCAGACCTAGGCAAGGAATGTCGCAGTGTATTTTTTGTTTTTTTGTGTTATTCCATACACTGACATTGAGTTTCAACTTTTACAGCAGAGCAGGCTCAACCAAGAATTGGAGAAATAATGGTACCAGAACTGACAGAAGGAGAAGCTGCCACCCTGGAGTGCAAAATCTACAATTTTAAACTGGGGGAGCACAAAGTGAAATGGCATCAAACGCAAGATGATAAAATGATAAACGTATGTAAGAACTCAAACATAAAAAGAGACCCTGAATCTAATGACCGAGGAACCTACATAGTGACCCTGACCCTGCCAGCTGTCCAGATGTCAGATTGTGGAACAAAATACGTCTGTGAAGTGCATTTTTCAGGTGGACGGCTACCCATCCAGAAAACAACAAAATCAATACAGGTCAAAGGTGAGCAAAGCCAACTATTTTTTCTTATAGAAACCCTGCAGCGTGGTTGCATAGTAACACCATGAAGAGTTAAAAGTTGGGTCATTATAAAGAAATTTTATATTATATTTCTATTTTATATTAGGGGGCAGCACAGTGGTGTAGTGGGTAGCACTTTCGCCCAGCAGCAAAAAAGAGAAGTTGGCTCAAATTGTGCCCACGACATCATCTGCCTGGAGTCTGCATGTTCTCCCTTTTCCTGTGTAGGTTTCCTCCGGGTATACCGCTTTCTAAGCTTGTGCAATTCGTTTCGTAATGAATCAAAATTCGGCCAAATTTTGCATCCGAATAAAAAAATAACGAAAGAAATTATAGCATATATAACGAAAGAATTCGACATGATTCGGTAATTCTTTAAAGATCTAATGAAACAAAAGGTCAGCTCAAAGTAAATCTTCCAGTCCAATCAGCTGATTTATTTTGTGCCAGAGGTTGGATTACTGGCAAAGTACATTCCTGAGAACTGAGTTAGAAGGGTGTTGTATTGTATTTGAGCCGAGGAGAAGAGATGTTGTCATTGTGTGTGTTAAAAGATTCAATAAACTAACAACTTTCCAAACTACGAATCATTATCACGAATATATATACGTACATAAATATCGAATTTTAACTAATACGAACGACATTATAGCGCATATAACGAATGAATTCGACATGATTGGAGATTCAGTATAACAAATATCGACACTCTACGAATAATAACGAATTATCCGAAAACGTATTAATGTAATGTAACGAATATAACAGAACAAAATTATGTATTTTACAAATGACAACGAACCGAAACTAAACAAAATTTTCTGCTGTGCACAAGTCTACCACTTTCTTCCCATACTCTAAAGACATGCTGGTAGGTTAACTGGATCCTGTCTAAACTGGCGATAATATGTATGAATGTGAGTTAGGGACCTTAGATTGTAAGCTCCTTGAGGGTAGGGACTAGGGATGAGCCGAACACCCCCGCCCCCCCACCCCCGGTTCGGTTCGCACCAGAACTTTCGAACGGACCCCAAATTAGTACGAACTTTAGAACCCCATTGAAGTCTATGGGACTCGAACGTTCGAAATTAAAAGTGCTAATTTTAATGGCTAATATGCAAGATGCTGTCCTAAAAAGGGACATGGGTCAATGCCTAAAATGTTTTTAAAAATGGCCGTTTTGGCGGGAGCACTGATTTTAATGACGATTAAAGTGAAAAAAAAAGTGAAATATTCCTTTAAATATCGTGCCTGGGGGGTGTCTGTAGTATGCCTGTGAAGTGCCACGTGTTTCCCGTGTTTAGAACAGTCCCTGCACAAAATGACATTTATCGGAAAAAACGTCATTTAAAACTGCTTGCGGTTTTAATGTTATATCTGGTTCCTGCAATATGGTTGAAAATCATTGAGAAAAATGGCATGGGTAGCCCTCCCTGCCCATTACCAGCCCCTTTGGGTCTTGTACGCATATTAAGGGGAACCCTGTACCCATATTAAAAAAGGAAATGCGTGTGGCCCCCAGGCCCTATATACTCAGAACAGCAGTATACAGGCGGTGCAAACAAGACATGGACTGTGTAGGTTTGTTGTGTTAAGTTGAATCTGTTTGTAATTTTCAACTGGTACATTTTTAAAGTGTAGCTCCAGTCAAAAAAACTATTTTTAAGCTTTTTGGAAAACATAGGAAAGGGTTATCACCCCTGTATAATTTGTTTTGTCGTCCATCTTTTTTCATCTCACTTGCTGTTGTCTCCTTCCGTTTGCAAGTAAGAGATGTTTGTAAGTTGGATGTTTGAAAGTAGGGGCCTGCCCTATATGCTCTGTAGAAATGGCAGAACAAGGTGTTGGTTTTGCCACAACATTGTAAGCCCTCAAAGTGACTCTTGGTGGGCGCTGGAGTGCCCTGCTGTGAACGATTACATCAAGAATTGTAATTACATGCCATTGTTGAACAGTGGTAGAAAAATTGACCTTTGGTGGTTGTGGTGCTGGTGCCACAACACTATAAGTCCTCACAGTTACTCTGGGTGGGCACAGGAACGGGCCCTCCTGTGAAATATTATAGCAAGAATTGTAATTACATGTCCCTGTTAAACAGGGGCAGAAAAATTGGGCCTTTGGCACTGGTGCTGGTGCCACGACACTGCAACCTCTCCCATATACTCTAGTTTTATTGCAGGAATTAGCCCTGCTGCAAAGCATTGCATTAAAAATTGTAATTAAACGCCCCTGTTAAACAGGGGCAGAAAAATTGAGCTTTAGGCACTGGTGCTGGTGCCACGACACTGCAACCTCTCCCATATACTCTAGTTTTATTGCAGGAATTAGCCCTGCTGCAAAGCATTGCATCAAAAATTGTAATTAAACGCCCCTGTTAAACAGGGGCAGAAAAATTGGGTCTTAGGCACTGGTGCTGGTGCCACCACACTGCAACCTCTCCCATATACTCTAGTTTTATTGCAGGAATTAGCCCTGCTGCAAAGCATTGCATCAAAAATTTTAATTAAACGCCCCTGTTAAACAGGGGCAGAAAAATTGGGCCTTAGGCACTGGTGCTGGTGCCACGACACTGCAACCTCTCCCATATACTCTAGTTTTATTGCAGGAATTAGCCCTGCTGCAAAGCATTGCATCAAAAATTGTAATTAAATGCCCCTGTTAAACAGGGGCAGAAAAATTGGGCTGATGGCATCACCCAGAACCAGAAATGTTCTTCCAACATATCAGCGGAGGAGGAAGAGGATAGACAATCAACATAACAGGACAGTCACTCAGCATCAGCATAGGCATAGTCTTGAAGGGATGTGATATTTCAAAAAAAATTATTCGGTTACATCAGCTTCAGGTGCTTGGTAGCTGTGGGTGATCCAAGACTGATTCATCTTGATGAAGGTCAGTCGATCAACTGATTCGGTGGACAGGCGCACCCTGTGATCGGTAACAAAGCCACCAGCAGCACTGACGGTGCGTTCCGAAAGAACGCTGGATGCAGGACAGGCCAGTAGCTCAGTTGCATACTGTGTAAGCTCTGGCCAGTGATCCATCCTCAAGACCCAGTAAGCCAGAGGATTTTCGGTGGGAAAGGTGTCCAAGTCTGACCTTGCCCCTAGGTATTCCTGCACCATGTAAAACCTTCTCCACCGCTCCTTCTGACCGATGCCTCAGCAACACGTTGTCCAGGACCAGTCTCTGGAAACGCGTTGCACAGACCTTTCTGCAAGGCCTCCCGGAGATGTCTCATCCTCTGCTCCCTCTGCCATGGCAAGATAAGGTCGGCAACCTTACCCTTGTACCGTGGATCAAGGAGAGTGGCCAGCCAGTAATGGTCCCTCTCCTTGATCCGAAGAATACGAGGATCCTTCCGCAGGCTTTGCAGGATCAGGGAGGCCATGCAGCGTAGGTTAGCTGAGGCATTCGGTCCGGAGTCCTCTGGGTCACTAAGGACAACATGATCCGCAGCTACCTCCTCCCAGCCAGCGTATGCTCCAAGAGGTGGACAAGAGGTACAGTGTCACTGATGCATGCACTGTCACTGCTCACCATCCTTGTGGCCTCCTCAAACGGTGACAGGACATATAAGGCGGTTCTTGGGCAGGTTCAACTCCTTTTGGAGCTCAGCCAGCCGAGCACAGGCATTAAATGATCGGCGGAAATGCACACAGACTTTCCTGGCCTGCTTCAGGACATCCTGTAAGCCCGGGTACCTGCCCAAGAACCGCTGCACCACCAGGTTAAGGACGTGAGTTACACAGGGCACATGGGTCAGTTGTCCCTGTCGGAGGGCGGAGAGGAGGTTGGTGCCATTGTCGCAAACCACCATTCCTGGCTTAAGCTGGCATGGCGTCAACCACCTCTCGGCCTGCCCCTGCAGAGCTGACAAAACATCCGCCCCAGTGTGGCTCCTGTCCCCCAAACAAACCAGAGCGAGCACTGCATGGCATTGTTTTGCCTGCGTACTTGCGTAGCCCCTGGAACGCCTACGGAGCACCGCTGGTTCTGAGGACAGAGCACTGGAAGAGGCCATGGAGGAAGAAGAAGAGGAGGGGGTGGAAGAGAGAGGTGTGTCACAACCAATAGTAGCATTTTGGAGGCGTGGTGGCGGAACAACCTCCAACACTACTGCACCTTGTCCTGCATCCTTCCCAGCAGCCAGAAGAGTGACCCAATGGGCCGTGAAAGACAGGTAACGTCCCTGTCCATGCCTGCTGGACCATGAGTCAGCGGTAATATGCACCTTACCGCTGACCGCCCTGTCCAGCGAGGCAAGGACATTGCCTTCCACATGCCGGTAGAGAGCCGGAATCGCCTTCCGTGAGAAAAAGTGGCGTATGGGGACCTGCTACTGAGGAACCGCACATTGTACAAACTCACGGAAGAGGGGCCGAGTCTACCAACTGAAAAGGCAGTAGAAGTGCTAGCAATTTAGCCAAGCTAGCATTCAACCGTTGGGCATGTGGATGGCTGGGAGTGAACTTCTTTCGCTGGTCCAGCAGCTGGGGCAGGGACATTTGCCTGCTATAATCGGACGTAGGTGTACTGCTAGCAGAGTTCCCGGAAGCACTTGGCTGTGACACACCTAATTCTACACCTTCATTCCTCTCAGAGCAGGTTTCAGAGAGGACTGAAGGTCTAGTGGGGTTAGAGATGCCAGCTGATGAGGAGCAAGGAGAGGTCCGCTTTGTTCTTTGGTGTGGGTCTTTGAGGTACGCTTGCCAACGAGCTGCATGGCAGGTCAACATATGTCTGATCAAGCATGTGGTGCCCAAGCGGCTGATGTTTTGGCCACGCGAGATACGCTTGAGACATATGTTGCAAATAGCAGCGGTGCGATCTGATGCACTCGTCTCAAAAAAGGCCCACACCAAAGAACTTTTAGAATAACGCGCAGAGGCAGCACCCTGCACAGGCGGAGCTCTGCGGTGTGATTCAGTCGGTGTGCTGCCCCTAAGCTGGCCCCCGGAGGGCATCCTGCCTCGTTGGAGATGTGCCTCCTCCTCCTCCTCCTCCTCTTTCCTACCAGGCACCCACGTGGAGTCAGTGCCCTCATCATCCCCTCCCTCTTCATCGCTGTAGCAAACCTGGCAGTATGCTGCAGCTTGTGGAACATGACTGCCAGATTGCTGTCCTTCTTGAGCATCCCCTCTCTCTGCATTCACGCTACTGCCTTCCTCTAGCTGAGTGTCATCATCAGAGCCTACAAAACACTGGGCATCCTCCTGGAGCATGTACCCAACACTGTGCTTAAAGAGTTTAGGAGACTCCTCAGGAGGACATGGTGGGTCTAGGGAAGGAGTCACTGATGATGACATTGAGACGAGGGAAGACGATGCGTTGGCAGCTGCTTTGCTAGTACCCTAGTACCCTGAGACTGGCTGAGAGAAGATGAGGAGGATGAAGAGGGCTTGGTCATCCACTCTACCAAGTCGTTGGCATGTTGCGGCTCAACATGTCCAGCTGCCGAAAAGAAGGACAAGTGTGTCCCATGGCCACGTGCTGATGACAACGCACTGCGTCCACGACCAGCACTGTTGTCTCTAGACACAGAGCCTGCTTGCCCTCTTTTATCGGCTCGCGCCTGTCTGCCTCTCCTTGCTGGCCTTCCAGACATGGTAATGGCCTGAAGGGAGTTGGGTAAAACAGCAATTGGGTAGTGTATATTGTGCTGGAGGCACACAACACCCACTAATTCCTGCAGATGCCTTTATTATAGAACACCAGCAATAAAGGGTAGATACAGGTGTATATTGTGCTGGAGGCACACAACACCCACTAACTCCTGCAGATGCCTTTATTATAGAACACCAGAGATAAAGGGGTATATACCGATGTATACTGTGCTGTGCTGGAGGCACACACAACTTCTAATAACTCCTGCAGATAGCAAGTGGGCTCAAATAGAGAAGAGCTATGTAGGTGGATATAGCGATGTGTACTGGGTACAGAGCACGCAGACAGCATGCACAAGCTCCTAACACTGACTGCAAGCTCTATTATAAAAGATAGATGTATCGCTAGCTATATAGGTGAGGTGAATATAGCGGTGTATACTGCGGTCAGGGCACGCAGACAACAACCACTACAGAAGAGCAAGATCGAAAAATCGGCCGATAACGATCGGTGTATACTGTGTTGAAGGTACACAGAACACCCACTAACTGCTTCAGACGCCAACACACTACACAAGGCCGCCGCGCTGGCGGCCTTATATAGTGTGGGGCGTGTACTACACAGCCTGAGCTATGATTGGCCACAGGCATCCTGCCTGTGGCCAATCATGGCTCTCCTCGCTGCCGGCGCTGTGATCGGCCAAGAATGCGGGGTCACAGTGCATGCTTGACCAATCATGAGCCAGCAATGCACTGCACCATCGCAGTGCATTGTAGGCCATGAGCGCCACACGAATTTGGCGCGAAAGGCCCATAACGTTCGGAATTCGCCGAACGGGCGAACAGCCGATGTTCGAGTCGAACGTATGTTCGACTCGAACACGAAGCTCATCCCTACTAGGGACTGATGTGAATGTACAATGTATATGTAAAGCGCTGTGTAAATTGGTGCTATACAAGTACCTGAAATAATAATAATAACAGGATTCAAAGTGTCCTTGTCACCACAGAGCCACTTCCAAAAAAAAAAAGCTACCGTGTAAAGGATGAGGCTCTGTAAATACATTTTATGCCCCGTACACACGGTCAGACATTCCGACCACAAAATCTGTCTGATTTTTTCAGACTGGTTTTGTCCGAAACTTGTGTTGCATACACACAGTCGCACAAAGTTGGCGGAAAATCCGATCGTTCTGAACGAGGAGACATACAACAATAATACGTCGGGACTATTATTATTATTATTATACAGGATTTATATAGCACTAGTGATGGACGAACTTCCGACGGGACGTTTCGCGAACGCGGACCGCGAACGCGGCCGATAGTTCGCGAACCGGAACGTTCGCGGCGGGCCCCATTGACTTCAATGGGAGGCGAACTTCGCAAACCTATAGGTCAAATTTGCAGCCACAAAATAATTATTAGCTGTGCAAACATAGTCCCACCACATGGCCAATGACATAACACATGTATGAGGTGAATCTGGGATCGACAACTACAAGCATTCTTTTTTTATATGGGAAATTGTTGTGACAATTCAGGACTGTGGAGCGCATGAAGGCAATGGAGGAGAGGGAAGGTCAGGGACCAGGGTAGGCAAAGAAGAGGGTGCAGGAGATGATTACCAGCAGCGTGACATACAGCAATGACACCTGCACCGTGATAGAGTCATCTGACAGCAGCACCGTGATACAGAGCACTGACATCAGCAACGTGACATACAGCAAAGACACCTGCACTGTGATAGAGTGATCTGACAACAGCACCGTGATAGAGAGCACTGACATCAGCAGCGTGACATAAAGCACTCACACCAGCACCGTGATATACAGCACTGACAGCAGCACCATGATAGAGAGCACTGACATCAGCAGCGTGACATAAAGCACTCACACCAGCACCGTGATATACAGCACTGACAGCAGCACCGTGATAGAGAGCACTGACATCAGCAGCGTGACATAAAGCACTCACACCAGCACCGTGATATACAGCACTGACAGCAGCACCGTGATAGAGATCACTGACATCAGCAGTGTGACATAAAGCACTCACACCAGCACCGTGATATACAGCACTGACAGCAGCACCGTGATAGAGAGCACTGAGATCAGCACCGTGACATAAAGCACTCACACCAGCACCGTGATATACAGCACTGACAGCAGCACAGTGACAGAGAGCACTGACATCAGCACCGTGATATACAGCACTGACACCTGCACCGTAAGCAGCCCCAGGAGGAAGTCAGCATAGCACAGGGATGGTGGGAGCCCCTCATAATGAGCATAGCACAGGGATGGTGGGAGCCCCTCATAATATGCACAGCAGAGGTACAGCCCCAGGAGGAAGTCAGCACAGCACAGGGATGGTGGGAGCCCCTCATAATGAGCATAGCACAGGGATGGTGGGAGCACCTCAAAATATGCACAGCAGAGGTACAGCCCCAGGAGGAAGTCAGCACAGCACAGGGATGGTGGGAGCCCCTCATAATGAGCATAGCACAGGGATGGTGGGAGCACCTCAAAATATGCACAGCAGAGGTACAGCCCCAGGAGGAAGTCAGCACAGGGATGGTGGGAGCCCCTCATAATATGCACAGCAGAGGTACAGCCCCAGGAGGATGTCAGCACAGCACAGGGATGGTGGGAGCCCCTCATAATAAGCAGCCCCAGTAGAAATATGACACCGCTCAACCTCTTCAAAGAGGAGGGTACGGGCATATAGTACGGTGTGCTTTTTTTGGACAAGGAAATTAGCCAAATGAAGAAAGAAAGTCTGTGTGCTCGATTAAAAAAATTGTTTATAGACATATACATGGTCTACTGGTCACATGTGTTGAATTCCTCCGAGATCCATGCCTCATTCATTTTTAGAAATGTGAGGTAGTTAACACTGTTGTGAGCTAGGCGAGTACGCTTATCGGTCACCACCCCCCCTGCTGCGCTGAACGTCCTTTCAGACAGGACACTGGATGAGGGGCAAGCCAACAGTTTGATTGCAAATTGGGCAAGCTCTGGCCAGAGGTCAAGCCTGCCCACCCAGTAGTCCAGGGGTTCATCACTCCTCAGTGTCCACATCGGCCGTTAACCCGATGTAGTCGGACACCTGACGGTCTAGGCGTTCCCTGATGCTGGATCCGGATGACACCTGTCGATGGGTCGGCTGAAAAAATGACCTCATATCCGAAGTCACCAACACATCTTCAAACCGGCCTCTTCTTGCAGGCGCTGTTGGATTGGTACCCGCAACTCCTTCTCTGGGAGTGGGAATTGCTCATCTGCCAGCGCACGCAAAAGCAGAATGCAGCATTTCTCGAAGCAAGGCCTGGAAGTGCTGCATTCTGACAGCCCTCTGCGACGGCGGTAACATTTCCGCCATTTTGTGTTTGTACTGGGGGTCTAAGTACGTTGCCACCCAGTACTGGTCCTTGACCCTTATACTTTTTATACGGGGGTCCCTATTAAAACACTGGAGCATGAAGACCCCCATTTGCACTAAAGTGGAAGCGGTGTGGTGGCCTGGCTCCTGCTCATCATCCAGGATAATGTCGTCCTCTTCATTCTCCTCTCCCCATCCACGCACAACAGGGATCCCAGAAAGGTTTAAAGCATGCTCTTTTTGCTCCTCCTCATCTGCCCCGGGACCATCCTCCTCTGACTCCTCTTCAGACTCCTGTTGTTGACTTGTCTCAGATAGAGTAGCCCCCCTGGGAATTCATCCAGCATTGCGACTTCCTCATCTTCCCGCTCCTGCTCCTCCACAGCTTGATCAATGACGCGACGCAATGCACGCTCCATAAAGGCATAAGGTACCATGTCACTGATGGCGCCATGGCTGCGACTGACCAGTTTGGTGATCTCCTCAAATGGCCGTAGAAGTCTGCATGCGTCGCGCATGAGCAGCCACTGGCGCGGTGAAAAAAACGCAGCTCCCCAGAACCGGTTCTACCGCAGAGTTCATACAGGTAGACGTTAACTGCACGTTTCTGCTGGAGCAGCCTATCAAGCATATAGAAGGTTGAGTTCCATCGCGTCGGGCAATCGCAAATAAGACGTCTGACCGGCAGATTGTGTCGCCGCTGAATGTCAGCAAGGCGACCCATGGCCGTGTAAGATCTTCTGAAATGGGCTGAGATTTTCCTTGCCTGCCGCAAGATGTCCTGGACCCCAGGATATTTGACAACTAATCGCTGCACGACCAAGTTTAAGACGTGGGCCATGCATGGCACGTGCGTGATTTTGCCCTGTTTCAATGCGCTAAGCAGATTGGCACCGTTGTCACACACCACTTTACCAACTGTCAAATTGAGCGGTGTTAGCCACTGATCTGCCTGTGAACGCAAACCTGAAAGGAGTGCCGGGCCAGTGTGGCTCTTGGCTTCCAGGCACAACAGACGCAGCACGACATGGCAACGTCTCACCTGGCATGTGGAATAGGTTCTGGGGAGCTTGGGTGGTGCAGCAGAAGAGACGCTAGCAGCGGAAAAGGAGGAGTCAGCTGAGGAGGAGAGGGAGGAGGATGGAGTAGGAGGAGGAGGAGAAGAAGAGTCAGGCCTGCATGCAATCCATGGCGGTAAAACCAAATCTACTTGGGTGCCACGGGTTACATGCTTGACGGCCGTCAGAAGGTTCACCCAGTGGGCAGTAAAAGTGATATACCTTCCCTGCCCGTGTTTGCTAGACCACGTGTCTGTGGTCAGATGTATCTTGGCACCGACACTGTGTGCCAGAGATACATTCACTTGCCGCTGAACATGGCCATATAGCTCTGGGATGCCCTTCTCTGAGAAATACTTCCTTCCTGGGACCTTCCATTGTGGTGTTCCAATGGCCACAAATTTGCGAAAGGCCTCCGAGTCCACCAGTTTATATGGCAGTAGTTGGTGGGCTATGAGTTCTGACAAGCCAGCCGTCAACCGTTGGGCAAGAGGGTTATCCGGCATCATCATTTTTTTTACGCTCGAACATTAGGCCCACGGAAGCCTGCCTTTTTTCAGAAAAACGTGAACTTGGCTTGATGGAAGGTGGAGTGGAGGACAATTGTGAGGAGAGAGGAGAAGGAGAAGTAGAAGACGAGGCTGGACGGTGAGAGCCTGCAGTGTGGCTTTGTGTGTACCGTTGCTCCCACTCGGCTCGGTGATGGCTGCCCATGTGCCTTCTTAAGGCGGTCGTCCCTAGGTGAGTGTTGGGCTTACCGCGACTAATGCGTTGACTGCAAAGATTGCAGATGACAACGCTATTGTCAGCAGCGGACACGTTAAAAAAAGCCCACACTGCGGAGCCATGTGCCGGTGTCCTGGGAGCGCAAGATGTGACCGTACATGGTCGATGACTCGCTCCTGATACATTTGCAGTCTTCTTTGTCCCTCCTGTGCAATGTAAGTTATTCCTGCTTCTCCTCCCTATCTGCTGGTCCATATCTCCCTCTGAACTCCCCTCCTCTTCCTTTCTTGTGGGCACCCACGTGACATCACTAGACACGTCATCATCAACGTCACCTTCCCCACCGCTATAAGTAGAGATCTCAGAGTAGGCAGCAACACCGAGGACCAACCTCATCCTTGGGCTGATCTGGGTACTGCCGTCAGACTGCTGAGTAGCGGTTGTTGCTACCTCCTCTTCCTGATCCAATACCAAGAGTGGCTGCGCATCAGAAATGTCCTCTTGATATGGATCGGAAAATAATTCCTGTGACTCAAGCGGAAGGTATGTGGTGGTGGTGGTGGTGTTGTTGGTGGTAGTGTCTTTGGAGGTGCACATAGCAGAGAGTGAAGAAGAGGGTGCAGATCGAGAGGATGAGGAGGGTGCAGAAGAGTAAGGCTGAGCGAGCCATTCAACCAAGTCTGGTGCGTCCTTTAAAGTAATTGAACGCACCTTCTGCAACTTCCCACTTTGGCTCAAGCCTGTTGCTCCTGCCCTACCCCTACCACCCCTGCGGAAGGGCCTGCCTCTTCCTCTGCCTGTCATTTTTTAAATGACCCTGTGACAAAGCTCTCAGTCCCTATACCAATGAAGGACTGCTGCAGTATAGGGCAGCGGTCAGCAGTAGTGCACCTCAACCCTATGTATTGTGGACCGATACCAGTCCTTATAGAATAGCAGACTGTACCTCACTCAACCCTATGTACTGTAGCACCCTAGACCAAGTTACCAGTCCTTATAAGGACTTTTGTGGACCAAGTAGGTTGTGTGTGAGTGATTAGCAGACTGTACGTCAGTCCCTATACCGATGAAGGACTGCTGAAGTATAGGGCAGCGGTCAGCAGTAGTGCACCTCAACCCTATGTATTGTGGACCGATACCAGTCCTTATAGAATAGCAGACTGTACCTCACTCAACCCTATGTACTGTAGCACCCTAGACCAAGTTATCAGTCCTTATAAGGACTTTTGTGGACCAAGTAGGTTGTGTGTGAGTGATTAGCAGACTGTATGTCAGTCCCTATACCAAAGAAGGACTGCTGCAGTATAGGGCAGCGGTCAGCAGTAGTGCACCTCAACCCTATGTATTGTGGACCGATACCAGTCCTTATAGAATAGCAAACTGTACCTCACTCAACCCTGTGTACTGTAGCACCCTAGACAGACCAAGTTACCAGTCCTGATAAAGAGCTTTGTGGAACAAGTGAGTTGTGAATGATTAGCAGACTTCAGCAGAAGGGCAGCAGTCGAGTATAATATTCTTTCTGTATTTGGAAGAAAGAATATTATACGTGTACAAGCCTATTACCATACCACTGATACCAGTCCTGAAAAGAACCTTTGTGGAACTAATAGTAACAGCTACTGTTTAAACTGACCCTCACTGCCTGACACACTGCTTCCTGCCTGTCCCTATATAAACTGGCAAAAACAGAGGCTGCTGGAACAATAACTGGTTACTGGAATAGCACATTTGTGGACCTGATAGTAACAGCTAATGATGATGACTAATCTGGCTGTCCCTACAGCAGCACACAGCGTCCTGTCCCTTTCTCTAAACTGACAAAAGACACTCAGGCTGCTGCAACAATCAGTAGCACAGCAAACCTATATACACCTAACACCTATACCAGTCCTGAAAAGAACTTTTGTGTACCAAATAGCTAGCGATTTATCTCTCCCTGCTCCACACAGAAACCTTTCCCTATAGTGACAAAAGGAAGAATGTAAAATGGCCGCCGGATCGGGTGTATTTATAGGTTAGGGGGAATGTCCAAGTGTCCATGTGCTGTAATGTCTCAATTGACTGTCCTGTACCCCATGATGGTTGTGTCATTGGGCGAACGGCGCCAATAGTCCGCCGAACGGGCGGACCGCGAACAGCCAAAATTCGCCGCGAAACGACCGCCGGGCGAACTGTTCGGCCATCACTATATAGCACCAACAGTTTAGGCAGCGCTTTACAACATTAGGCCAGACATTACAATACAATACAATTCAAGACAGGGGGAAATCAGAGGGCCCTGCTCATTATATCAAGTTATACAAAAGGGTAATAGCTGTGGGGGATGAGCTAATGGAGAAAATAGTGCAGTTGTTATATGGTGGCAGCATAGGGACTATAAACAGGCCAGTAGCCAATAGCTTTTGTCTCTTAGTTTATTCTGAGCATGCGTGGCACTTTGTCCGTCGGAATTGTCCACACACGATCGGAATTTATGCCCTGTTCTTCCTTATAAATTTAGCGTTTCGGCCTTATAAGTATTTTTCATTCACAACTGGAGACAGCAGCAAAATTTGCAGACTGGCCAGGTCAGATTCCAGACAGGGCACATGCTCCAAAAGCAAAGTTAACAGGTTGATGTAGCTAAGCACAGAAAAGCTACCATATATACTCGAGTATAAGCCGACCTGAATATAAGGCACCTAATTTTACCACAAAACTGGGAAAACGTATTGACTCAAGTATAAGCCTAGGCTGGGAAATGCAGCAGCTACTGTAAGTGGAAAAGAGGGTCAACAATGCCCATTTGCAGTCCCACTGTGCCCACCTGCATACCTTACTGTGCCTATCCGCATGCCTCACTGTGCTCATCTCCCTGCCTCACTGTGCTCATCTGCATGCCTCCCTGTGCCCATCTCCCTGGGTCACTGTGCTCATCTCCCTGCCTCACTGTGCTCATCTCCCTGCCTCACTGTGCTCATTTCCCTGCCTCACTGTGCTCATTTCCCTGCCTCACTGTGCTCATCTCCCTGCCTCACTGGGCTCATCTCCCTGCCTCATTGTGCTCATCTCCCTGCCTCACTGTGTCCATCTGCAGCCTCATGTACCTGATCTCCAGAACACCAGCGCTGTGACATGCAGTCTAGTCGGCAGCTGTCCAGTGTAACAAAGCCTCGCCTCCTCCTCGTCCTCATCTGTGACGGAACACTGATTCAGTTTCCCAGCAGTGAGTCAGTGATCCACCTATCAAGGATGAGGATGAGGAGGAGGCTGGGCTTTGTTACAATGGACGGCCGCCGACTAGACTGCATGTCACAGCGTCGGGAGATCAGGTGCATGAAGCTGCAGATGGGCACAGTGAGGCAAGGAGACTTGAGTATAAGCCAAGGGGGGCTTTTTCAGCACAAAAAAAAGTGCTGAAAAACTTGGCTTGTACTCGAGTATATACAGTAAGTACAAATGCAGTCCAAACAATTCACAGGAAATATAAAGACCATAATTTATGGATCTTAAATCCATGCTGCTGCTGCATACATGTAGGGGTAGGTGGGTGCTAATTCCTCTATGTTCCCATTCTCGTTGGGTGCCAACGAGAATGGGAACATGGAGGAAATATGGGTCACATAGGAGGCCTACCCCAGTGTGGGTTCTTCTGGGCTATGCTAAGCACCTGTAACAGGATCACTCTCCTACACATGGGATACCTTTGCTTTCATCAGTGCCCTGGGAAAGGCTGAGGTTGTCCTCAGGAAATATTCAATCTTAATCTGACTTTAGAGATGACCAATATGCTGTGTACACTTGCACTATAATTGTTCTCCAGTTACTCGCGGGTCCCCGTGTGAATGTACATCTTCCCACTGTATCTTGCAATTAGATGGGCCATGCTGAACACTTACCACAGCCACCTATCCAGTGATTTCCCACTACCGATCCTGATAGCAGCATGGAACCTCCTCCAACATGCACTTGACTTTAGCTCCTAAACTAACGATGCCTTAGAAACAGTAGGTCTCTGCCTATAGGCAGCAAAGGCAAAAAGGTAATTTTCTTGTGTAGTTACTAAGCATACAATTTTGCCTATGATAATTTGAAGCCGATTCAACTAATTTAGGCTTACTAAAGTGGTACTAAAGGCAGAAGTTTTTTTTTTCCTTAATGCATTCTATATATCGACCTTCTGTGTGCAGCAGCCCCCTTAATTTACCTGAGCCCATTCGTCGATGTGCATGAGAGCCCGGCTCTCCAGGGATACTCCCTCTTCACTGGCTGAGACAGCAGCAGATGCCATTGGCTCCCTCTGCTGTCAATCTCAGCCAGTGAGCCAATGAGCAGAGAGAGGGGTCGAGGCCGAGCTGTGGCTCTTTGTGTTTAAATGAACACATAGAGCAGTGGCTTAGGATTGAGCCTGCTCGGGTGCCCCCATAGCAAGCTGATTGATGTTATGGAGGCACGCGGCAAGAGGGAAGGGGCAGGAGCACCGGTGGGGAACCCAAGAAGAGGAGGATCTGGGCTGCTGTGTTTAAAACCTCTGCAGAGAGCAGGTAAGTATAACATGTTTGTTTGTTTTTTGTTTTGTTTTTTTAAAGCCAAGCAGTTAATATCACTTTAGGAACTTTTGTAATGTTGTAAGTCAGGTTAGGGTCCCTAAAACAAGAAAATGGTCTGATTAACAGGAATAATCCTGCTTTTTTTAATAAATCATAAAATGTAATTTAATACATTATACACCACTGGTCCTCCTCCTTGCTATGAGAAACCAAATAATAGGATATACTTACTTGGAGCTCCTCAGAGAGCATCACTCCATGGTTTATCAAGAGCTGAACCACCGTCCTTCAGAATTTTGCCAACCCCTTGTACCATTTGATGGATGATAGGCTGTCCATTGGTAATACAGTGTCTAGGTTGCAAGTGTTGAGGGGGCATGAACTTCTTTCAGGTTTTTATTACTGTCTGTATACCTATTATTATTATTATTATTATTATTTCTTATACAAGCATTGAAGGGATACAAGAGATATGAGTGAAAATCTCCAAAATTTAGTCTTAGATAAAAATCACAAAAAAATAATTAGCTTGTTCCTGTCCTATGCGAAACTTGTGTAAGCCCTTGTACACACGGTCGGAGATTGCGACTACCAAATCTGTCGGAGTAATTCCGACGGAATAATTGCGGAAGAGGTCCGGATGTGATGTTGCATACACACAGTCAGACTAAGTTGTCGGAAAATCCGATTGTACATAACGTGATGACGTTATTTCGTTAGACGGGACTACGTTCACGCTAGTAGCCAATAGCTTTGGCCTAGGAATTTGATCTGAGCATACGTGACACTTTGTCCGTCGGAGTAGGCTACACATGATCGGAGTATGTCCGATAGGAGCATTTTGTCGGAAAATTTTACCGGCAAGTTGGAAAACTTGGTCTGTCGTATATTCCGACGGAAACAGTCCGATGCAGACCACACACAGTCGCAATATCCGACAAAACGGTCCTATAGGACACATTGCGTTGGAATCTCCGACTGTGTGTACAAAGGCTAAGAGGACATTACAAATTTTGCACAATTTTGCTCTCATAATTTTCCAGATTTCATACTATTGGAACCTGGCTGTAATTATTTTCAGGTATCTCGATAACCTGTGTAGAACACTGACTGCCAAGAGTCAATTTTTATTTTTTTTAAATAGTGTAAATATTATCTGAAAAAATAAAAATGACAATGTGAGTTATAATTTATTTATGTAAGCCTAAATCAGTCAAAAACTGATTGATATTAAATTTTCTTTTTTGGAGGAAGGGTTTGTTCCAAAGAAGCCAGGCATCTGGTGCTCCTGCTTATCTCCCATGTGCTTCCTTGCTTCCTGCTTTTTTTTTTTTTTGACAATACTTACAATGATATCAATGGTAGCAAGGACAGACATGTGCTGTCACTCTATCACAGGGAATACAGGATGCCATGCATAAGCACAGGGAGCCTGCTGTCCTTTATAATAAGCCCATAGACCAGTGATATTCCCATAGTTCAGTGAAATGCTTCTAGTCCATAGTGATTGATAGCTGCTCCCATCTGCTTACAGTATGCAGACACCAAAGCAGTCAAAAGAGCACTTTTTATATGCGACTATGGTGGAAGATGCCATTCATCACAAGGAGTCTCCACCCCTACCCTACCCAACAGAGCCATAAAATACTGCACTGCGTGATCAGGTGATCATTTTATACATATCATCAAAAAAGTAATTATTCCATTTTTTTATTTTACTTTGCTATTGTGGATGCAATAATAAAACTTGAATTAATTTTAAATGTTATCCTACATGTTCGTATACACTTTAATTATTTGTATATCTTTGCAGCAAAGAACCAGGCTTCACTTCAGGAAGCAAAGGACCAATGTACAGAATCTCCAATAGCAGAAATTTTAGCAGAAATCAACAAGCCTCCATTATCTGACCAACGACAAACATGGAAACCAGAAATTAAACCTCGAATGAAATATGAAAAGCAACCACAGCGTCCTGTGAAGTTGAAGAAAGACAACATTGATACTGACTTAGCATCCCCTAGTTCCTCCAAACTAAAGTCAGATGATCAGGAACAATCCACTAATCTTGATAACACGGAGGAAAAAAACCTTAAACAAAACCCTCCTAATTCCACAAATTCAGAAGAGAATATAGAAGACTCATCCATGAAGATGAGAAAAGACCAAGAAGATCAAAGTCTAGGAAGTCAAACACCCAACGAAGAAGAAATCAAATTGGAGGGAGGTGATACAGAGGAACCTACTTTTCTGGATAGCACAGACACAACATTTCCCTGATTCTTTATATGCAGAAGAAGATCCAGGAGAATTGTCTATGAGAAAGGAGAAGGAACATAAAGAAGATCAAAGTGTAGGAAGTATAAAATCCAACTAAGAAGAACTCATTGAAAATGAAGAATCCACCATTTTTGATAACATGGATGTAAAGGACCTGACACAAAATTCCTCCCATTCCTGACATGAAAAAGAAGATTCAGGAGAATTGTTGATGAAGATTGATTAACAACATACAGGTGATTAAAGTCCAACAGATCAATCATCTACACAAGAAATAGACAGTAAGCCCTTGTACACACGGTCGGAGATTCCGACAACCAAATCCGTCGGATTTTGTCCGTCGGATCTTGCCCGAAACTGTTGCATACGCACGCAGTTGTCGAAAAATCTGATCTTTCAGAACGTGATGACGTAATTTCGTTACGATGGAACTATGTTCAGGTTAGTAGCCCATAGCTTTGATGTAGGAATTTGATCTGAGCATGCGTGGCACTTTGTCTGATCTGAATTCTCTACACATGATCGGAGTATGTCCTATCGGACCAGTTTGTCGAAAAATATTTCCAGCAAGTTGGAAAATTTGGTCCGACGGATATTCCGACGGAAATAGTCCGATGCATACCACACACAGTCGGAATATCCAACAAAACGGTCCAATAGGACACACTCCGACGGAATCTCCTACCGTGTGTACAAGGGCTAACACTGCCTTTCAGAGGGGTGGCCCTTTGTCTACTACATCATTGACAGATCAAGAAGAGGAATCCAGTAATCTTTGAGACAGAAACGGTAGAATTTCCCAACTCCACAAATTAAGAAGAGAAACCAAGAGAATTTCCTAAAGTTTACTACGTTACAATATGACTGTACAATTTCCTTTAGATCTATCAGCAACTCTGTATTGTTTGGTTGCCAAAGTTTGTACAGTTTGATTGTAACGTGTATAGCGAATCTTGACATTATACTATATATCCTTATTCTCCAAAAAATATCGATACATATTCACCACTTAACGGTCCTGTAATCTATTTTTCATGCAGTCGTTTCTTCCTGTATTTTTCTGCCTCCTTGTCACGTCCTCTGTGAGCCCTCAAACCTCTTCTTTTTACCCATCACTTACGTTTGTTTGGAAGGAGCATTTCATGTCCACTGCTTTGCGTACACTACAAACTCCATAGTCCATCTCAGGAGCGAGCAAGAGAGGATGAGTACTTTACTATATCAGACCATGGAGAATGAACGCAGCAACCCTCTAACAGGAATTCAGATCACAGCAGCAAAGAAAACGAATTTGGAGGAAGCTGAGAACTATAGAAGGGACTGTTTTGAGCTAAGAACAGAACATCATTTTTTTAACCAGAGTTTAGTGGCACTTTAACCACTTGCTGACCGCCGCACGACGATGTACGTCGACAGAATGGCACGGGCAGGCATAAGGGCTTACATGTACGTCCTTGCCTGCCCGCGGGTCGGGGGCCCGATCGGGCCCCCGCCCGGTGCCTGCGGCGGTCGGTATTTGTTCGGGAGCGATCCCGGACGAGGGGACGGCCATTCATTCATGGCCACCCCCTCGCGATCGCTCCCGACGAATGAAAATGTCCCGTGACATCACTTCCTCTCCTGTAATGTAAACACAGGAGAGGAAGTGATGTATTCTCTCCTCCGTGTCGGTATTTTTCGTTCCGGCACCGAGGAGAGAGCATCGGTGAGTTGCACAAGCACTACACTACACAGTAGAACATGCCAGGCATACTCACACCCCCCCTTTACCCCCCGATCACCCCCCAATTACCCCTGCCCCCCCAGTCACAGTGACACCAATTGCTTTTTTTTTTTTTTTTGCATTGGTGTCATTTGTGACTGTAATAACTGTTAGGGCAGTTAGGGTTAGCCCCCTTTAGTTCTAATGTGCCCCCCTAACCCCCCCAATAAAGGTTTAACCCCGTGATCACCCCCCCTCGCCAGTGTCACTAAGGCTGGGTTCACATTGCAGCGGTTTATGAGAACGAATGGGATTCGCACCGCACTGCAGTGCAAATCACATCCGATCTCTGTGCGATTCGAGTTCAGCCATACAGATAGTATGGCTGAATTCGTGTCGCACCCGCCGCACCCGCCGCAAATTCGCACGGGACCCTTTTTTTGGCCCGCAGCAGAATCGGATCGCATGGGTGTTCACACCATGCGATCCGAGTTTGCAGATCGCACTGCGATATGCGAACTGATCTGGGGGTGTCATTAACATTTCACTGACACTCCCAGCAGTTCGCATAGGGCAGTGTGAACTGCCGCCGGGAGGCATGCGATGCGGGAACCCGCCGCGGATTCATGGCGTTCCCGCATCGCTCCAGTGTGAACCCAGCCTAATAAGCGATCATTTTTCTGATTGCTGTATTAGTGTCACAGGTGACGCTAGTTAGGCAGGTAGGTATTTAGGTTCGCCGCAGCTTTTTATAGTGCCAGGGACCCCCATATACTACCGCATAAAGCCCCCTGATTTCCCCCTAGTTAACCCTTTCACCAGTGATCACCATATAACTGTTACAGGTGACGCTGGTTGGTTAGTTATTTTTTTATAGTTTCAGGGCACCCGCCATTTATTACCTAATAAAGGTTTAACCCCCTGATCACCCGGCGGGTGTCATTTGTGACTGTAATAACTGTTAGGGCAGTTAGGGTTAGCCCCCTTTAGTTCTAAGGTACCCCCCCAATAAAGGTTTAACCCCGTGATCACCCCCCGTCGCCAGTGTCACTAAGGCTGGGTTCACATTGCAGCGGTTTGAGAACGGATGTGATTCGCACCGCACTGCAGTGCAAATCACATCCGATCTCTGTGCGATTCGAGTTCAGCCATACAGATAGTATGGCTGAATTTGTGTCGCACCCGCCGCACCCGCCGCAAACTCGCACGGGACCCTTTTTTTGGTCCGCAGCAGAATCGGATCGCATGGGTGTTCACACCATGCGATCCGAGTTTGCAGATCGCACTGTGATATGCGAACTGATCTGGGGGTGTCATTAACATTTCACTGACACTCCCAGCAGTTCGCATAGGGCAGTGTGAACTGCCGCCGGGAGGCATGTGATGCGGGAACCCGCCGCGCATTCGTGGCGTTCCCACATCGCTCCAGTGTGAACCCAGCCTAATAAGCGATCGTTTTTCTGATCACTGTATTAGTGTCACAGGTGACGCTAGTTAGGCAGGTAGGTATTTAGGTTCGCCGCAGCTTTTTATAGCGCCAGGGACCCCCATATACTACCGCATAAAGCCCCCTGATTGCCCCCTAGTTAACCCTTTCACCAGTGATCACCATATAACTGTTACAGGTGACGCTGGTTGGTTAGTTATTTTTTTTATAGTTTCAGGGCACCCGCCATTTATTACCTAGTCTCACTAGTGTACCCCTAAATTTAGGGGTGTCTACTTTCCAAAATGGGGTCATTTGGGGGGGGGTTTGTGCCATCTTGGCATTTTATGGCCTTCAAAACTGTAAAGTTTGTAATTTTCCCGCAACTTGTGGCAAAATATAAAATATTCCATGGACTCAAAATGCCTCTCAGCAAACAGCTTGGGGTGTCTACTTTCTAAAATGGGGTCATTTGTGGGGGTTTTGTGCCATCTTGGCATTTTATGCCTTCAAAACTGTAATAGGTAGTGAGAAGTGAAATCAAAAATTTACGCCCTTAGAAAGCCTGAAGGCGGTGCTTGGTTTTCGGGGCCCCGTACGCGGCTAGGCTCCCAAAAAGTCCCACATATGTGGTATCCCCGTACTCAGGAGAAGCAGCAGAATTTATTTTGGGGTGTCATTTCACATATGTCCATAGCATGTGTGAGCAATATATCATTTAGTGACAACTTTGTGTAAAAAAAAAAAAAAATATATTTTTTCTCATTATTCAATCGCTTGAGGCAAAAAAAATAAAATATTCAATGGGCTCAACATGCCACTTATCAATTTCCTTAGGGGGTCTACTTTCCAAAATGGGGTCATTTGGAGGGGGTTTGTACTGCCCTGCCATTTTAGCACCTCAAGAAATGAGATAGGCAGTCGTAAACTGAAAGCTGCGTAAATTCCAGAAAACGTACCTTAGTTTGTAGATGTGACAACTTTTGCGCAAACCAATAAATATACAATTATTGACTTTTTTTTTACCAAAGACATGTGGCTGAATACATTTTGGCCTAAATGTATGACTAAAATTGAGTTTATTGGATTTTTCTAATAACAAAAAGTAGAAAATATCTTTTTTTTTCAAAATTTGCGGTCTTTTTACGTTTATATCGCAAAAAATAAAAATCGCAGAGGCAATCAAATACCATCAAAAGAAAGCTCTATTTGTGGGAAGAAAAGGACGCAAATTTTGTTTGGGTCATTTACCAGCAAAATGGTCCGGTCTGAAGGTGGTTAAAGTGGCTGTAAACCCTTTACAACCACTTTATACTACAGGGAAGCCTATAATTTGGCTTGCTTATAGCTACACTGGATATCTCCTAAACCTGCAGGGTTTGGGAGATATCCTTGTATTTGCATGTGCTAACGTCATCGGAACATGCGCACTTAAGCAAACTGAAGCAATGGCAGTACGTGTCGTTGCTTCAGTTGTACTGTGCCGTTACCAGCGGCTCCCGCACACATGCGCGGGAAAGACCTCATTGCGGCTACGGCCAATCACAGCGCCGGATCTGCAATGCCCGGAAGTAAGTCCCGAGGACCATAATCTGGTAAGTAATTCATAATGAGCTAGTATGCTATGTATACTAGCTCATTATGCATTTGTCTTGCAGGTTTTTTTTTTTTTTTTTAGGATTTCTTAAAACGGGTTTACAATCACTATAGCCACTTGCCTACTGGCCACTTTCACCCCCTTCCTGCACAGGCCAATTTTCATCTTTCAGCGCTGTCACACTTTGAATGACAATTGCGTGGTCATGCAAGACTGTACCCAAATTAAATGTTTATTATTTTTTTTAGACAGATAGAGCTTTCTTTTGGTGATATTTAATCACCACTGGGATTTTTATTTTTTGCTAAACAAAGAAAAAAGATCAAAAAAAAATTTAGTTTTGTTTACTTTCTGTTATAAAATTTCGTAATTAAGTAATTTTTCTTCTTCACTGATGGGCTCTGATAGGCTGCACTGATTGGCACAGAGAGGTGGAACTGATGAGAAGGCACTAATGAGGCTGCACTGATATTTGATACTAATGGGCACTGAGCAGCACTTATGGGCACTACAGATAGGTGGCACTGATTGGCATTGACAGGCATCACTAATGGGCACTGATTGGTAGCTCTGGTGAGCACTAATTGGCTGCTCTGGTGGGCACAGATTGGCACTAATAATCAGGACGTTGATGATCAGTTCCCTGGTTGTCAGTGCACATATCCCACTGTGTGGATTTGCAAGTTTTTGGCTCTCCTCTCCCCATGCGCTATCAGCGTGAGGTGAGGACTGCCGATGATTGGCAAATCCTATTTACATACATTATTTAAGACCAGCAGTGATTAGACCCAGCTGATCACGTGGTAAAGAGCCGCTGTGATTGGCTCTTTACCCCAATCTGTAATCAGCTGTGTCCAAAGAACGCAGAAATCACAGATCACTGCTGAGTGCCACACGGGGGCGCGCAGGCAGGGTGAGCGCCGGAGGATGTCATATGACGGCCGCACTGTAGCTGTCATTCAGCTATAGTGCAGTTTGCAAAGGGGTTAAAGTACTGTATAACTAAAGGAAAAACATATTTTTAGTTTTGGATGGAATGGATAGGAATTAGAACACCTGTCAGTTTTTATTGCTGTCTGTGCCCCTATACTTTCTATATTTGTATAGTTTACTGTTATCATGGAAAGTAAAAGAAAATCCCAAATGTTGGGTTGTCATCAGAATAGTAATAGAGGGGAAATCTTCCACTGATAACACTAGTTGCAGGGATTTCCTCACTTTGGAGAGATTTTCTCTCACTTTTTTTTTTGCTATGGGATGGGAAGTGAAGGGTAATCACCCCAATGGGACACAGATAGCAAAACTTTATACAAAATGAAAAAAAAAAGTTTTGCCTTTAGTTACACTTTGATGGGCCACAAACAGAATGATCAGTATTATAAGGGTTTACATATTATTACAGTGAAACACTATACTATAGATGTAATTCCTGGACTCTTACTAGATTTTAACTGAACTATATAATGAACAATCTATATAATGTATAATGAACAATGAACAAACTCTCCTTGTCTATAGTATGTTGCTGAATTATAGACAGTGTCTTGAAAAAGTATTCATATCCCTTGAAATTTTCCACATTTTCTCATGTTACAACCAAAAACGTAAATGTATTTTATTGGGATTTTATGTGATCGACCAACACAAAGTGGCACATAATTGTGAAGTGGAAGGAAAACGATAAATGGTTTTCAATTTTTTTTTACAAATAAATGTGTGAAAAGTGTGGGGGTGCATTGGTATTCAGCCCCCCTGAGTCAATACTTTGTAGAACCACCTTTCGTTGCAATTACAGCTGAAAGGCTTTTTGGGGATGTTTCTAACAGCTTTGCACATATAGAGGGGGTCGTTTTCCCCATTCTTCTTTGCAAAATATCTCAAGCTCTGTGAGATTGGATGGAGAGCGTCTGTGAGCAGCAATTTTCAAGTCTTGCCACATATTCTCAATAGGATTTAGGTCTGGACTTTGACTGGTCCATTCTAACACATGAATATGCTTTGATCTAAACCATTCCATTGTAGCTCTGGCTGTATGTTTAGGGTCGTTGTCCTGCTGGAAGTGGAACCTCCGCCCCAGTCTCAAGTCTTTTGTAGACTCTAACAGGTGTTCTTCTAAAATTGGCCTGTATTTGGCTCCATCCATCTTCCCATCAACTCTGGCCAGCTTCCCTGACCCTGCTGAAGAAAAGCATCCCCGCAATATGATGCTGCCACCACCATGTTTCACAGTGGGGATGGTGTGTTCAGGGTGATGTGCAGTGTTAGTTTTCCGCCACACACAGCGTTTTGCTTTTAGGCCAAAAAGTTCAATTTTGGTCTCATCTGACCAGAGCACCTTCAGCCACATGTTTGCTGTGTCCCCCACATGGCTTCTCGCAAATTGAAAACATGACTTCTTATGCATTTCTTTCAACAATGGTTTTCTTCTTGCCACTTTAATATAAAGGCCAGATTTGTGGAGAGCACGACTAATAGTTGTCCTGTAGACAGATTCTCCCACCTGAGCTGTGGATCTCTGCAGATCCTCCAGAGTTAGCATGGACCTCATGGCTGCTTCTCTGATGAATGTTCTCCTTGCCCGGCCTGTCAGTTTAGATGGACGGCCATGTCTTGGTAGGTTTGCAGTTGTGCCATTCTCTTTCCATTTTCGGATGATGGCTTGAACAATGCTCCGTGAAATGTTCAGAGCCTGGGATATTGTTTTATAGCCTAACCCTGCTTTAAAATTCTCCACAACTTTATCCCTGACCTGTCTGGTTTGTTATTTGGCCTTCACGATGCTGTTTGTTCACTAAGGTTCTCTAACAAACCTCTGGGGGCTTCACAGAACAGCTGTATTTATACTGAGATTAAATTACACAGAAGTGGACTCAATTTACTAATTAGGTGACTTCTGAAGGCATTTGGTTCCACTAGATTTTAGTTAGGATACAGAAGGAGGACAGAGACTGTGGACATGAAACAGAAGGTGGACAGAGACTGCAGACATGATACAGAAGGTGGACAGAGACCGCGGACATGATACAGAAGGTAGACCAATTGTTAGCGGCATCAATTCTGTGACATCACGTATAGGCCGCTACGTAGACTTTTATCTCCAGCCCTTAGTTAGAAAGATGCCTTCTTATCTTAAGGATACAGGAGATACCATCAGAAGATTAGAAGGTTTGCATGTCCAGGGGCAGTGTATCATAGCCACTGCAGACGTTGCATCCCTGTATACATGTATACCACAGGAGAAGGGAATTGAAGCAGTGCGTCACTTTTTGGATGGAGAACAGTCGCTTGTCCCCTGCCAACGTGACTACATTATTGAGCTGTTGGAATTTGCAACAAGTCACAGTTATTTTTGGTTCGATGGCCATTACTTCTTACAGCAAAGGGGTGTGACCAAGGGGGCCAAGTTTGCACCCAGTCTGGCCAACCTTTTTATGGCCAAGTGGGAGGAGGATGTCGTCTATGCTCAGCGGAGCCCATCATTAATCTTGTGGGTCCGGTACATAGACGAAATCCTCCTCCTATGGGGCGGCACCCCCGAGACACTTTCAGAGTTTTTCAGGTTTAAATTCTAATGACAGGGCATTTCGCTAACTTACCAGATGAGTACTGATAAGATACAATTTTTGGATTTGGAGATAGGAATTACATCAGAAGGATTTAGTTTTAAGACACATTTTAAGTCCACGGATCGCAACAGTTATATCTCTATGGACAGTTGCCATCACAAAACCTGGCTTTCCTCTGTTCCCTCTAGTCAATTTATCAGACTCCGTCGCAATTGCACTGATAGCCATACTTTCCTTGATCAGGCCAATCTCTTAAAGCAACAATTTATTGATAAGGGGTACCAAGCATCCATTCTAGAGAAACAACTGCAGGAAGTTTCGCACATTAATAGGGATACTTTATTGCAGGTCAAGACGCCTCGGATAGATAATGATGAATTTAAGTGGTCTTTATTGACTACATTTAATATTCAGCATAGACAATTGAAAAACATTTTCAGTAAATATTGGGAAGTTTTGAAAAACGATTCTGTTCTAGGTCCCAAACTCCCTGAAAGAGCCAGGGTTTTGTTTAGAGGTGCTTCATCATTACAGGGCAAAATAGCCCCTAATATCATCAACCCTCCAAATCGCCCACATTTTTTCACAACCTCGTAGGGTATTTCCCTTGCAGGAAATGCACTGTATGTCAGTGCAATGCATTGACGCAACGGAAGGTTGTGGAGTTTACATCTACTGTGACAGAGAGGAGATATTCCATTAAATCCTTTTGTACATGTAAAACAAGATATATAGTTTATTTAATTACTTGTCCATGTGGGAAACAGTACGTTGGTCGTACAACAAGAACATTCTCCATCAGAGTAGGTGAACACATTTCCCTGATTAAAAGCAAGGTATCCAAACACACGGTACCAAGACACTATAGGGAATTTCACAATAGTGACCCACAGGGCACACAATTCACTGTGATAGATAGGTATACTCCACCTTGGCGAGGGGGGGCCCTTACAAAACGGGTCTCAAGGTTGGAGACTTACTGGATCTACGAACTCCACTCCCACTCCCCACTCGGCATGAATGTGGAGTGGGACATTAATGCATTCATAGATGATTCTTAAAAGTTTTTTTTTTTTTTGTGTGGGTTTCTCTCCCCTGGGTGTCACTTCAGTGGACACGTCATAGATGTAGGGTGAGGTTTTCAATAGTCTGGGTCCCTATCCACTGAATAGGTTGTAATATAACCAATCAGTTGGGCTCCATTCATCTAACATTGCCAAGTAAAAATTGTTGGTTCGGTGCCGAGATTTTTCCTTTCGGCCCCCTCCTTATGACTTTTTGGTCTTTACATATATAGACCATTATCGGCATGAGTATGTTATTATTAAAAAAAAAATTTAAGCACAATATAATGGTAAAGGATTTGTCTGAGTTAAGGATTTATTTCTATTTCCCCTCCTCCCCCTTTTTTAAATTATAATGAATATTTTATATACATATATATAATTTTTTGTTATATATGTTTTTAAATATTTTTATATATAACCTTCTACATAATTTTCTCCAGGTATTTTCTTATATTCTTATATTGTTTTATTTTTCTGTATTGTTCCCATTCCGGACACTAGGGGCGTTGTTGTAGCGGTTTGGATACTGCAAACTCACTCCTCTGGTATTAGTAGTGATATATTTAGGCTGGTTTATATTCAAGCCTCGTTTTTGTACTACACCGGAAGTGACGTTTGTTTACTTCCGGTTGCGGATGTCTATGTCCCATTGCGGCCGTGCGGCGAGAGGCGTGGCCTTCTGCCATTTTCGGCTCCATTGGAGAAGACACACTGTTTACAGTGTGTAGGTTACCGGAAGTGACGCGCATCTGCACACTTCCGGTTCCGGGTCTATTTTTTTGTATTATTATGGGAGCTACATACTAATTTTATAATTAGTAAGGGTAATTTAGTCATCATATTAGGTGGATTTGACCTATCTTACATGCCCCATTTCTATGCTATATAGATATTACAGCGGCCTATAGGGTATTTGTTTGCTACCATTGAGTTGAATAGGTGGAACGCAATGGGACAGAGGTGTGGGACGCACGCCGGGCCGCCATTTTGCCCGTACCGGAAGTGGACACCTGTGACACACAGGGGGGATTCTAATTACATTAAGGTATGTTATCTATATAAGGCAGTGTAACAGTGGTAGGAGTCCACCCCAGATGATGACCGGTAAGTCGAAACGCGTCGGGAAGACTCCGCCACTGCCTATTCCCTCTGATATGTCCGTTAATAACTATGGAAATGTGAGTTTGATACTTTATTTTTATTAAAGTGATTTTTTTAAACATTATTACACCATCTTGGCTCTATCCTTCCACTTTTATGTCTGAATTGATGCCGGAGCTGTCTCTCTAAAAACGGTGATTATATGCAGTCCGCCATACTGAATGAATTACTTGCCTTGGGACCCATTTAAGGATGGTATGCTGAATCCAGTGCTGCAGTAGTTGGAACCATAAGCCATTATTGACCCCTTAGATATAAGTCTACTCGGGTCATTTCCATCTGGTAAGCCTGCGCTTCTTAAGGTGGTGGGAGCTACACTGCGGTGGAATAGTTTATGGTCACAGCAAAGTGGGACTCTTGTTGTCACCGAAGTTCGCTGGGATTCACATCTGCATGTTTATCTTTATCAATATATGGACTTTATTGCCTATATATTCATTATTTTATTTTTTGTGTTTATAAGTTGTTATCCTCAGATTTGGGGTCATGTTTCACTAATAGATTATAGTTATATGTACACATTATATTAGGTTTTTTAAGTTTCACTATTTTTGAGTCATTTTTTGACTTTTGCAGTCACATATGCTTAGCGCTTAGACTTTACATTTTCATGATACAGAAGGTGGACAGAGACTGTGGACATGAAACAGAAGGTGGACAGAGACTGTGGACATGATACAGAAGGTGGACAGAGACTGCGGACATGATACAGAAGGTGGACAGAGACTGCAGACATGGTACAGAAGGTGGACAGAGAATGCGGACATGATACAGAAGGTGGACAGAGACTGCGGACATGATACAGAAGGTGGACAGAGACTGCGGACATGAAACAGAAGGTGGACAGAGACTGCAGACATGGTACAGAAGGTGGATAGAGACTGCGGACATGAAACAGAAGGTGGACAGAGACTGCGGACATGATACAGAAGGTGGATAGAGACTGCGGACATGGTACAGTCAGGAGGTGGTCAGAGAAGCTGCTGCATGGACATGGTAGTTTCCTCCTCTGATCCCTTCATTTCACTTTCCACTTCTGTATCCTTCTGTGCCCCTTTCACCGCTCCAGTCTGTACTGTTTGCAATAATGCCACTTATCTACAAAGTATTTCCTACCATTTATGGATTGGCCTTGCTCATGAGTACATTTGAAATGTAATTAACCCTTGGGCATCAAAAATATGATTCCTATTGCAGAGGATGCATAAAATCTCACTTGTATCCTACTACAGACTTTTGGAAAAATCGGCGAGCCAATCACACAAGCTGGAAATTAAAATTTGCATTTCTGGGGGGCGTTCTGTACACAAACTGTGTTCAAGAAGCCTCCAGGCTGCCATATTGCATTGAAATTACCAGAAAATGACAGCGCTGCAGATTGAATTGTAAAGGTAATTTTTAATAACATTAAATTACAGCATGCCCCCCCTCTATAAAACAGGGGAAGAGGAAAAGAAAACCATAAATTGCCGCTTTTCAAAAATATTGTGCGTGTTTACAGTGATTGTAACTGAATATTACATTACTCTTAACATGTCTAAAAAAAAAAGAAATTAGGCAGATGGATAGGGCCGAACTACAACATTTTTCGGAGTATGTAATTGGTTAAGTGTGGTATGTCGATTATAGAGGGGGAATCCCCTTTTTTCCCCAAACCCCCCCCCCCCCCCTTTTTTTTTCTTTTCTCTTTTTAGACATGTTGAGAGTAATGTAATCAGTTACAATCACTGTAAACACGCACATTTTTGAAAAGCTAGGCAGGAACAAACACAGAAATCAGATACGGGGAGGGAAGGAAATCATCCACCCCCCATACATCTATATTTATTTAACTTTTTTTTTTTTTTATTATGAAGGCATTCACTGAAATATTAAGAAAACACACGGAGCACAAACACATAAAGTTCACAAAGAGGTTTGCTACCTTTTCTCTTTTCCCTTTGGGATATACCGCCCCCACTCAGACCGCCCCCCCCCCCTTTTTTTTTTCCTCTCCCTTGGGGAAAATATCAAGGAGAGTATCCCCTATTATCTGAGTGTTTCTTTTTTTGTGAAGTATGATTCAGTGTTGTTATTTGTATAATGTTTGTGAAGAAAAAAATGTATAAAGTATAAGATTATTAAAAAACATATTACAGCATGGCTTGTATAACAATTGTATAGGCTGTATTATTTCTTTTGCTATATTTTTTTTTCACGAAAATACAATTACTCTTTAATAAAACATTCATAGGTCATATCCAATATATACTAAAGCAAATACTACAACAATACCTCAAAATATGTTCTCGTGGAAAACACATTGTACTTTTTTTTATCTGAAAACATGTCTAGAAGAGATCTGCTGCCACTCTTCTGAGCTCTACATCTGATCAGAGGACTGCCGGTTGCTGGTGGTAAGTCTCAGAGTTCAACAACCCTTACATACATTGGGGGTGGGACATTTATCTCAGCAAGGCAATGTTACACTGAAGAAGCGAGGCAGACTACGATACAGGTTTTGTAATAAATACAAAAAAATTAAACTACCTGCAGAAGGAAGAAACCTCACACATTAAAAGTCATATGATAAGCATACCTGGAAACTTGTCGGAAAATGATCCGGCAATGCTGGAATTTTGATGCGGTTGCTGGTTGCTTCTCTGATATGGCTCAGAAACTTTGTAGACATACGGCAGCAAACACATTGAGGAAATTCTCACTTACTGTGGCCACTGCAGTATATTTACAAACATTCTGAGCACCTGATACCTGCGCCACTAAGGGGAATAAGAGAAGCACCCCAAACTACACTTGTGCCAAGACTACCTGAGGGGCCAGTGTCCCCGCAACTGGAGGTGGGAAAACCACTGAGGTTATTGAGGTAATGTCACGTACCTTGGAGGAGACTGAATTGACGAGGTCGTCCTCGCTTGTATCTCCCGCCCAGGTCCCACTGGGAATGGAACAGAGAGAACCAAGGGCCAGGAGGGACATTTTATAATTAGTAAGGGTAATTTAGTCATCATATTAGGTGGATTTGAGTGCCCGCAGCAGTGGACCCGGAGTCTTGCAGCAGAGGAAGCGATCTTGGTCAGGCAAGAGAGCCGTCAGAACAGCATGGATCGTCTTGTACCAAAGGTCAGCTGAGCTTAAAGGGGAACTCCGCAGGAACCGTGGAACTGGAACATGCAGTGCAGTTAAGTCCTTGATAGGCTTGCAGCAGGAGATCGCATTGGGTCGCAGGATCAAAGTAGCAGGCACGTGCAGGGTGGACAGAAGCGAAAGCAGGGTGTTGAGGGAAGCCAGTTTTGGTAACAGGCGGGCGGTGAGGTATAAGGCAGCAGGCAGAAGTGAGGTCAAAAGGATAGCCAGGTTGGGTAACTGGAGAGCAGTGCAGTACCGAGCAGCAAGCAGAAATGGAGTCCAGTGAATAGCCAGGGTCAGGAATCCAAGCAAGAACAGGATCCAGGAGCAGGGTCAGGGCAAGCCATGTTCGTCAGGAGGTATCAGGCAGCTTATGGGCAGCACACCGACTGCATCACACTGAAGAGCACCGCATGTGCAGGGAGCTGCCTCTGCGCGTTATTCCAAAAGTTCTTTGGTGTGGGCCTTTTTTGAGACAATGGGGTTCTTCTGGTCCTATACCATAGGCAGCTGTAGCAATTACAATCGGTGTATTATGCCACCTGCACAGTGTACACCTAAAGCTACCCCAATTGCTGGTGTTCTTCTGATCCTATACCACAGGAAGCTGCTGCAGCAATTACAGTCGGTGTACTGTGTCATCTGCACAGTGTGCACTTAAAGCTATCCCAATTGCTGGTGTTCTGCTGATCCTATCCACGGGCAGCTGTAGCAATTACAGTCGGTGTACTGTGTCATCTGGGCAGTTTGCACTTAAAGCTACCCTAATTGCTGGGGTTCTGCTGATCCTATACCGCAGGCAGCTCCAGTAATTACAGTTAGTGTATTGTGTCATCTGCACAGTGTGCACCTAAAGCTACCCCAATTGCTGGTGTTCTTCAGATCCTGTACCACAGGCAGGTAGCTGCAGAAATTAGAGTCGGTGTATTGTGTCATCTGCACAATGTACGCCTAAAGCTACCCCAATTGCTGGTGTTCTTCAGATGCTGTACCACAGGCAGGTAGCTGCAGTAATTACAGTCGGTGTATTGTGTCATCTGCACAGTGTGCACCTAAAGCTACCCCAATTGCTGGTGTTCTGCTGATCCTATCTGCAGGCAGCTGTAGCAATTACAGTCGGTGTACTGTGTCATCTGCACAGTTTGCACCTAAAGCTACCCCAAATGCTGGTGTTCTGCTGATCCTATACCGCAGGCAGCTGCAGTAATTACAATTGGTGTACTGTGTCATCTGCACAGTGTGCACTTAAAGCTACCCCTATTGCTGGTGTTCTGCTGATCCTATACCGCAGGCAGCTGCAGTAATTACAATTGGTGTACTGTGTCATCTGCACAGTGTGCACTTAAAGCTACCCCTATTGCTGGTGTTCTGCTGATCCTATACCGCAGGCAGCTGCAGTAATTACAATCGGTGTACTGTATCATCTGCACAGTATGCACTTATAGCTACCCCAATTGCTGGTGTTCTCATAGTAATAATACTACAGGAAGGCAGTTGATTTTGCTTGCTGCAGTATAATCAGTATATACATCCCAGCTTTGTGCCGCTACATCTCCCTGCAGGTCATTTATATGTCTGGAAGGCCAAAAAGGAGAGGCAGACAGTCACGAAACAATAAAAGAGGGCAAGCAGGCTCTGTGTCTAGAGGCCACAGTGCTGGTCGTGGACACGGTGCATCCTCATCAGCACGTGGCCATGGGATACGCTTGTCCTTATTTTCGGCAGCTGGACATGTTGAGCGGCAACATGCCGAAGACTTAGTAGAGTGGGTGACCAAGCTGCCCTCATCCTCCTCATCCTCTCTCACCCAGGCTCAGGGTACTGGCAAAGCAGCTGCCAACCCGGCCTCTTCCCTCGTCTCAATGGCATCAGTCACTCCTTCCCTAGCCCCACCATGTCCTCCTGAGGAGTCCCCTGAACTGTTTGAGCACAGTGTTGGGTACATGCTCCATGAGGATGCCCAGTGTTTTGAAGGCTCTGATGATGATACCCAGCTAGAGGAAGGCAGTAACCTGAGCCTAGAGAGAGGGGATGCCCAAGAAGGACAGCAAACTGGCAGTCATATTCCTCAAGCTGCAGCATACTGCCAGGTTTGCCACAGTGATGAGGAGGGAGGGGATGATGAGGTCACTGACTCCACATGGGTGCCTGATAGGAGAGAGGATTAGGAGGAGGCACATCTCCAATGAGGCAGGATGCCCTCCAGGGGCCAGCACACCGACTGTATCACACCGCAGAGCTCCGCCTGTGCAGAGCGCTGCCTCTGAGCGTTATTCCAAAAGTTCTTTGGTGTGGGCCTTTTTTGAGACGAGTGCATCAGATCGAACCGCTGCTATTTGCAAAATACGTCTCAAGCGTATCTCACGTGGCCAAAACATCAGCCACTTGGGCACCACATGCTTGACCAGACATATGTCGACCTGCCATGCAGTTAGTTGGCAAGCGTACCTAAAAGATGCACACCAAAGAACAAAGGGGACCTCTCCTTGCTCCTCATCAGCTGGGATCTCCAACCCCACTATACCTTCAGTCCTCTCTGAAACTTGCACTAAGAGGAATGAAGGTGTAGAATTAGGTGTGTCACAGCCAAGTACTTGCGGGCAATCTGCTAGTGGTACACCAATGTCCGATTGTACCAGGCAAATTTCCCTGCCCCAGCTGCTGCACCGTTGAAAGAAGTTCACTCCCAGCCATCCACATGCCCAGCGGTTGAATGCTAGCTTGGCTAAATTGCTAACACTTCAACTGCTGCCTTTTCAGTTGGTAGACTCTGCCCCTTCCGTGAGTATATATTGTTCACACATATATTTTGCACTGGCATTGTATACAGTTGTGCTCATAAGTTTACATATCCTGGCAGAATTTACGATTTCTTTTTCAGAGTATATGAATGATAACAAAAACTTTTTTCACTCATGTTTAATGTTTGGCTGAAGCCATTTATTATCAATAAACTGTGTTTACTGTTTTTAAATCATAATCACAACAGAAACTACCCAAATGCCCCTGATCAAAAATTTACATACCCCAGTTCTTAATACCGTGTATTGCCCCCTTTAACATCAATGACAGCTTGAAGTCTTTTGTGGTATTTGTGTATGAGGCTCTTTATCTTCTTAGATGGTAAAGCTGGCCATTCCTCTTGGCAAAAAGCATCCAGTTCCTGTAATTCTTGGGCTGTCTTGAATGAACTGCACATTTGAGATCTCTCCAGAGTGGCTCAATGATATTGTGGTCAAGAAACTGAGATGGCCACTCCAGAACCTTCACTTTATTCTGCTGTAGCCAAGGACAGGTCAACTTGGCCTTGTGTTTTGGATCATTGTTGTGTTGGAATGTCCAAGTACGTCCCATGTGCAGCTTCCTGGCTGATGAATGCAAATGTTCCTCCTGTATTTTTTGATAACATACTGCATTCATCTTGCCATCAATTTTGACCAAATTTCTAGTGCCTTTGTAGCTCACACATCCCCAAAACATCAGTGATCCACCTCTGTGTTTCACAGTAGGAATGGTGTACCTTTCATTATAGGCCTTGTTGACTCCTCTCCAAATGAAGCGTTTATGGTTGTGGCCAAAAAGCTCAATTTTGGTCTCATCACTCCAAATGACTTTGTACCAGAAGGTTTGAGGCTTGTGCTTGTGCTGTTTGGCGTATTGTATGTGGGATACTTTGTGGCATTTGAGTAGTAATGGCTTTCTTCTGATGACTCAACCACGCAGCCCATCTTTCTTCAAGTGCCTCCTTATTGTGCATTTTGAAACAGCCACACCACATGTTTTCAGAGAGTCTTGTATTTCACCTGAAGTTATTTGTGGGTTTTTCTTTGTATCTCAAACAATTTTCCTGGCAGTTGTGGCTGAAATTTTAGTTGGTCTACCTGTCCGTGGTTTGGTTTCAACAGAACCCCTCTTTTTCCACTTCTTGATTAGAGTTTGAACACTGCTATTGGCATTCTCAATTCCTTGGATCACTCTTTATATCCCTTTCCTGTTTTTTACAGTTCAACTACCTTTTCCCCCAGATCCTTTGACAATTCTTTTGCTTTCTCCATGACGCAGAATCCAGAAATGTCAGTGCAGCACTGAAAGAAAGATGCAAAGGTCTGTCAGGAGTCCAGAAACTCATTGATCTTTTATACACACACACTAATTACAAGCAAACAGATCACAGGTGATAATAGCTATTCAAACCCCTTTCAACTTGTGTGCATGTTATCAGGCTAAAATCACCAGGGTATGTAAACTTTTGAGGGTCATTTGGGTAGTTTGTGTTGCCATTATGATTTAAAACGAGTAAACACAGTTGATTGATAACAAATGGCCTCAGCCAAACACTAACCATGACTGAAAGAAATGTATTTGTGTTATCATTCATATTCTCTGGAAAATGGCCAAGAAATCATAAATTCTGCCAGGGTATGTAAACTTATGAGCACAGCTGTATATATGAAATGTCTAAATTTTTAGTTATTTATTGTCACGTTCCATTCAATGCTTTACCTTGTTATTGAGGCAGAGCGATCAAACTTTTTCATATTGATTTACTGTGGATGTGGGAACACATTTATTGATCGCAACAGCTGTACACTATTTATTTCTATCAGTAGGTGGCAGCGCACTACTACCTTATTCACATTTTTATTTCTGATCATGCTGGGATGCTGTACATCACTGTAGTAGTCCTGGCTACTACAGTGACATCTGCATCCTTCCAGGTTCTGTGCAAACAGCTTACCCTCTGCACACAGAAGACTGGGAAGTGGACGCTCAGCGTGGCCGCCCTTCACAGAGCACCTTGAATTTATTTTTAATTAAAATAAGGCATTCTCTGATTGGCTGATGTTGAGAGGAGGGAGCTGACATTACGATCTCCACCTCATCCAATCAGAGAATGCCATGTATACACATTTCAGTGGGTTGCTATGCACGTTGACATTAGTTTACATGTGTGATATGTGCATTTTCACACTACATCACTTTTTCTTCCCTTTTGTTGGTTTAAAAAAAAAAAACTATGTGGGGTTACCTTTAATATCCATACCAGGCACCATCCAAGATTAGGGTCTGAAATAAATATAAAGGGGAACCCCACAGAAAAAAAAATAAAAAAAATGTGGGGTTCCTCCTTAACCACTTTAGTCCTGGAAGGTTTTACCTACTTCCTGACCAGGCCATTTTTTTGCAATACGGCACTGCGTTACTTTAACTGACAATTGTGCCATCATGCGACGCTGTACTCAAACGAAATTGACATCCTTTTTTTCCGATAAGTAGAACTTTCTTTTGGTGGTATTTGATCACCTCTGCAGTTTTTATTTTTTGGCTATAAACAAAAAGAACATTTTGAAAAAAAAAACATTTACTTTTTGCTATAAAACACGTCCAATAAAAAAAAAAAAAAAAATTGAATTTCTTCAAAAATCTAGGTCAATGTGTATTCTGCTACATGTTTTTGGTTAAAAACAAATAAAATAAAACCCTAATAAGTGTCTATTGATTGGTTTACTCAAAAGTTATAGTGTCTACAAACTAAGGGGTAGATTTATGAATTTTTTATTTTATTAAATAGTTTTTACTAGTCATGGTGGGGATCAGCGATTTTTAGCAGGACTGCGACATTACGGAAGACAAATCTGAACTAAGGGCCTGATTTACAAACACGTTGGTGCATTTGCACACGCGGGAATAGTTATTTTGACATGGCCCATACTTAAACTAATAGAAACCAGCTGGTGACTTGCGCCGGATGCGCGGAATCGTTGTGCACATTGGCGCAGACACATTCTTAAATACAGAACAGACATCAGGCACTTGCTCATCGTAATGCTGATCATGTTAATGAGCTTTTCCTTATCACATGGAGAATATTGCTTCCAGTTTTATTCCATTCATTAATTTCATTTTGAAACAACTATTTTCAAACATTCATTCTATTCTAATAATAAACCTATATGAAAAAAAAACACACACGGCATACATTTATGCAGATTTTGACCATAAATATTTAATGTGTCCAGTCACTTAAGGACCAAGCCATTTCTGTTTACTAGTTAAAATCTGTATTTTTTTGCTTGAAAATTAATTAGAACCCTCAAACATTTTTTTTTCATAAAATGTGAAGGATGATGTCAGGTGTTTTTGCATGGAATACATGCAGAAATTAAATCTGTAAGCTCTCTTTAACCACTTGCATAATGAGCACATTTACCCCCTTCCTTCCCAGGCCAATTTTCAGACAAACAAAATTTGCATCCTTTTTTTCCCACAAATAGAGCTTTCTTTTGGTGGTATTTGATAACCTCTGCGTTTGTGACAATTTTGAAAAAAAAACTATTTTTTTTACTTTTTGCTATAATAAATGTCCCCAAAAATGAAAAAAAAAATAAAAAAAAATGTCTTCTTCAGTTCAGGCCAATATATATTCTTCTATACATTTTTGGTAAAAAATCGCCGGCCACGCGCATCGGTTCACCTGGTCATGCACCGGGCCCTCTGGCCAAAAAAGGGTAGGGGATTTCGCCCAGGAGAGTCATTGGGGATTTCGCCCAGGAGAGTCATTGTGCCACAGTATATCTGCGTGACATGGTCGGGAACCGGTTAAAGGGCCTACACCTTATCCCACAGCAGCAGTCAATTAGGCAACCTATGCACAGAGAAATATATAGCACGGGGATCACAATTTCTTTCAGTAATTTTTCTCCTTCACTGATGGGCACTGATGAGGCAGCACTGATGAAGCTACACTGATAGGCGACACTGATAGGCAGCACTGGTAGGCGACACTGATAGGCAGCACTGGTAGGCAACACTGATGGGCACTGGTAAGTGACACTGATGGGCACTGGTAAGTGACACTGATAGGCACTGGTAGGGGACACTGATGGGAACTGGTAGGTGATACTGATGGGCACTGGTAGGGGACACTGATGGGCACTGGTAGGCGACACTGATGGGCACTGGTAGGTGACACTGATGGGCTTTGGTAGGCGACACTGATGGGCACTGGTAGGTGACAATGATGGGCTCTGGTAGGCGACACTGATGGGCTCTGGTGGGTGACACTGATGGACACTGAAAGGCAACACTGATGGGCACTAGTAGGTCACACTAATGGACACAGGAAGCTTATGGAAAATCGACCCCTGTTGGAGGCTTTGAGCGGAGGTGAAAATGGGGCCTTAAAGGGGTTGTGAACCTATGTGTTTTTTCACCTTAATACATTCTATGTATTAAGGTGAAAAAACACCTGGCATAGATCACAACCCAGCCCTCCATTTTACTTACCTGAGCCCTAGAACTTGACCCACGGGGACACGCTGTCTCTCTGCCCGGGGTTCTCGGCTCTTGATTGGATAGATTGATAGCAGCACCGCTATTAATCCCCACTGCTGTCTATCAAATCCAATGACCCGGGGGGCGGGGCCGAGTCCTGCATTCAGCCTCTATGGATGCCGAATGGTGGACTCGGGAGTGCGCCGGCATGGTAACTCCCCAAGAGAGCGCTTCTCCCAGGGAGTTATCAAATGTGGAGAGGAGCCGGCAATGGGACCCCAGAAGAGCAGGTTTGGGGCCACTCTGTGCAAAACGAGCTGCACAGTGGGGGTACGTATGATATGTTTGTTATTTAAAAAAAAAAAAAAACCCTTACAATCACTTTAAGATTCTGGTCTGGCGGTGTCTGTGGGTTCCCCAGAGCTGTCATTAGGTTCTAATCGCTGTCTTCCTCTCTCTGTCCTTTCCCTGCCGAGACAAGAAAAGATATGTCATTATTGGGGGGGGGGGGGGGGGCAACGGAAATACGGTGTGCATGCTGCAACCCAGCTGTGGCCCAGGATTGACTCCATTTCCCATTACTCTGCCCACACTGAAAAGAAGACGGCTCCCATTTCCACTCCTCCTTGAGCTTCTATCCATACCGCCACTCAGTCCTTACAATGGTATCCTGACCCTGACTTTACTGAAATCCAGAGTGCCCTTCATATAACAACCTTACCTCTGCTTGTATCTTCACTGCTGCTGCCTCCTGACTTCACACAGCCAACCCCAGTGCACAGCTTTGACCCAATCTACCATTTCAGATTTCCCCCCGCTGAACACTCAGTTCCAATATGCAGTTTCACGTCACTCAATGCAATATCTGTTAATGTGTATATTTTGACTTTATGGCATTTTCCTAAGCATCAGGTCTCATACCTATTTCTTTGTACCTGTGGACTTGTCCTAGGTCCAAGAATCTTAAATAGGTAGCTGGGTGTCTCCACCCCACAATCTGGTTCCATGCCCTCCTCTTGCTCGCTCGCAGTTTGTAGCATGGATCTCTAGTATCATACAGACAGGGGTGCTCCTTCACCATTCTTATGAAGCTCTCCTGATCTAGGAGACATACTGTCTCATCCAGTTCTCCTTCCATATTGCTGGTCTCCATGTGAGCTAAAAATGGTGATCTGTGCACTTCCTGTGTATTTTTTATGTCCTTTATGTCATTTCCTTATTTAAATTATGTAAATTATATTTTTTCTTGAGCAGATCCAGCGACAAAACACCCATAGAAACGCTCGTTGTCGCACTAAAAGCTTGAATCAAGCGTTTCCATTAGTTTCTATGGGAATAAAAACGCCCAAATCAGCCTGATTCGCGCGACAAAAAAGGGTCCAGAACTTGTTTGAGCTTCAGGCGTAGGGCTTCAGGCGACTTGGAGTGGAGATGTGAACCATCTCCATTGAGAATAATGGATTTTTTCCCCTCCAGCGTTTTGTAGCTTCAGGCGACAAGCTACAAAACGCTCAGGTGTGAATGGGGTCTTACTCTTGGACCTTTCTGCTGCCTTTGATACAGTCGACCAACCCCTCCTCCTCAAAAAACTAAATTTGCTTGGTCTCCATGGCTGCACTCTCCGTTGGTTTGAATCTTACCTATCTCATCGCACCTTCAGTGTCACTTACAGCTCCACTTCCTCTTCTCCATCTCCCCTTTCTGTTGGAGTCCCCCAAGGTCCTGTCCTTGGACCTCTACTATTCTCGATCTACACGTCCTCCCTGAGGTCAGCTGATAGCCTCCCATGGCTTTCACTACCATTTATATGCTGATGACATCCAAATCTATCTTTCTGCCCCTCAGCTAACCCCATCAATCTCCTCACGCATCACTGATCTACTAACAGACATATCAGCCTGGATGCCAAATCACTTTCTCAAACTTAATCTATCTAAAACCGATCTCTTAATATTTCCTCCCCAACGTGCCCCTTCGCCTGACTTCTCTTTCAAGATCAATGGCACATCTATCAGTCCATCCCCACATGCCAGGGTGCTGGGGGTAACCTTAGACTCTGAACTGTCCTTTCAGGCCCACATACAATCCCTGTCCAAATCATACCGCCTTAGCCTCCACAACATTTCCAGAATAAGCCCCTTTTTAACTAATGACACCACCAAGCTTCTAATTCACTCCCTGGTCATCTATTGCCTCGACTACTGCAACTTCCTCCTCATTGGATTACCTTTACATAGACTATCCCTTCAGTCCATAATGAATACCGCTGCTGGACTCATCCACCTTACCAGCCATTCAGTGTCCTCCACCCCTCTCTGCCAATCCCTCCACTTGCTTCCACTCACCCAACGAATAAAATTCAAAGTACTAACAATAATTTACAAAGCCACCCATAACTCTTCCCCCAGTTACATCACCAAACTAGTCCCAAAATACCAACCAAGCCGCTCTCTTCGGTCATCCCAAGACCTCCTGCTCTCTAGCTCCCTTGTCACCTCCTCTCATGCTTGCCTCCAGGATTTCTCCAGAGCTTCTCCTATCCTTTGGAACTCCCGACCCCAATCTGTCTGACTGTCCCCTAATCTATCCATCTTTAGGTGATCCCTGAAAACCTTTCTCTTCAAAGTAGCCTATCCTGCTTCTAACTAACACTGTTTTACTTCCTCTATCAGCTCATCCCCCACAGCTATTACCTTTTGTATCAACCGACCCTTCCTTTTTAGATTGTAAGCTCTAACGAGCAGGGCCCTCTGATTCCTCTTGTACCAAATTGTAATGTAACTGTAATGCCTGCCCTCATGTTGTAAAGCGCTGCACAAACTGTTGGCGCTATACAAAACCTGTATAATAATAATAATATACTATCTGTGGTGATGATCTATATACTATCTGTGGTGCTGATCTATACACTCTGTTCTGTGATGCTGAGCTGCATACGAGTCCTGACACTATGGGTGGAAGCAAGTGGAATACGGAGGACGGAGTGCGTGGATTCTACAAGGGGTGGGGCTTGTGGGAAGTGGGAGGGTTCACATGAAAGGGCGGGGTCTGGTGTCCCCCATCCTAAAACTTCTCCACCCGACATTGCTCGTGACCTGCTCTACGACCGATGGTTTCAGAAGAATGAATTTCTATGTCACCTGAATACAAAACCTGGATGTCACTCTGTGTGCTAGGTTGGCATTCATCAGATGCCTTTCTACTTCTCTAACCGGAAAGACTAGTAAGAAATATCGAAAGTAAATTCACCTGAGCAACTTAAACAAAAACAATAAATGGCAAGAAGCCCTCAGAACAAGATGGGTTATGGACAGGCAGCCGTCCTCCTCCTGGTTCTCTGTTATGCAGGTCAGTTTGTTTCAATCATGTTTGTTCATTCATTGCATCATTGTTATATTTTGGGAGGTATTGAACAAAGGACTTAGGAGGTTATTTACTAAAGGAAAATCCACTTTGCACTGCAAGTGCTCTTGGAAGTAAACTTAATTTCTTCATTTTTCAGAGCAGCTGAAGTCTGTCTGTATTATATCTCTGTTTATCTTTTTCTATTTATCAGCTGAAGCTAAGCTCTCATTTCTATCTATCTATCTATCTATCTATCTATCTATCTATCTATCTATAGCTATCTCTATATATTTCTAGCTATTTCTATATATTTCTCGCTATCTATTTATTTCAAGCTATCTACTTCTTTTTCTTTTTTTTTTTTCTTTCTATCTATTCGATTTCTTTCTATCTCTTCGAAGTGTGTGATTTTGCATGGGTTCCCAACATGCAACAGTGTGAATGTAGCCTTCATCTTCTGTGTTCTGACCATTGTCTATCAACCTCTGTTTCTTGGTTTAGTAGAATTCAGTCATGGACACTTTTCTTATGGGTAAGATAACAGAAGAGTTTATTGGCACACATGGATATAAATGTCCAGTATATATTATGTAATATGATTATTTATACAATAATGTAAACACATAAACTTAATCTGAACGGATAGGCAAAAATGGGGTGTCACACTATAGATAAACCACAAGCTGGGTTCAGGATAACCTTTGACATATAATACCAGATAGTCAAGGTAAAAAAACAGTCACACGTTCCTGTTGTAGTTACCCCGGTGATGGAGAAAATTATTTTATCATTTGCTGTGGCTCATTAATGTATAAGAAAGTCTCCAAATCCTGGTTAAGGGGCCATATAAGTACATTTTCCATGCTTTACTTTAACTGACCTAATGCTATAGGAATAGCATTGTAAACTGACTATATGGTCGAGCCCACTATCCTTCCTAAAAGGTGATATCACTCTCCAAAAAATCATGATTGGTCATTTACTCACACACTAGTTCTGTATATACTACAGCTAAAACTTGTAATAGTGAGTTAGCTAAAATTATGCATGTATCTGATTTGATCATCTGTGCCACGGCATAAAGTCGGGGACTCCTAGGCGAAAAAGGCATCTATAGCTAAGTATTCTTGTTACATTTTTTATTATTATATTTGTCATCTGTATCTGTTATTACTTAACACCTTCCTGCCTGGCCTATAGAAGATTGACAGCTGTGCGGGCGCTTTCTAATGAGTGGACGTCACGTGAGGTCCTCTCAGAAGGGGCCGCACAGCAACGCGATCTGTTACCGGCTGTGTCCACCAGACAAAGTTGGACTAATCAGTGTACCAGATTGCTGCCAGTTGACCAATCACAGCATATCACATGACAGTTGTAAATGGCTTGATTTAATGCCATCCATTGTGTACAACTGTGTTGCTAGCTGTGATTGGTCAATGTGATCACATGGTACAGACAGGGCAAATCACAGTTCATCTGTACTATGTGATTAGCTCTGGCAAATCACAGCTAATCACAACAAAACAAACTGAATGAATCAGTTTTATTTTGTAAAACAGAAAACAAAAAATAAACTGCACTTGTGATGAATAACAAATTGCAGCTGCAACAATAAAGTGAGATATTATCACCATATAATATGAATAAAGTAAATATGTTGCGCTAGATATGTAAAATGCATATATAACATCAAGTGAGTCCAAAGGGTCACAAACGTGACATATTTTGACTATTGTGTTACCAACTTCCACCACCTTGTGAGACCACCACCAATATTCAAGATATGCTCTTACCAGAGAGCATTGACTGCCCATTACGCTAGATCAACATAGGCTTGTGTATCTGGGATATTCCAAATCTGTTCAGAGATCCACTTGGCAAAAGCTCCAGACAGCCAACGGGGAAGACGTTGAGTTCCCTCAATCCAACCAAGATATCAGCTTGTATACTCCAAATAAGAGGTGAACGCCAAATAGTGTAAAACCTTTTTCCAGCAAGATTTAGGTGTGAAGGTAATGCACTTACATGGAAATAAGTAAAGAACAGCAGCAAATATCAGACAACAATGGCTTCCAAACGTGTGTCCTCCAAACACGATGACAGGAAATGAAGCTCTAGCCTGACTGGTTTCATCACTACAAGGACTTCTTCTGGGGCATTTCACTACAAGGACTTCTTCTGGGGCAAATTATTTAGTAAAATGTTTGTTTACAGCAATGTAATACACTGCTATAAGCAATCATAATGTGTAAAAAAAAAAAAAAAAAATCCTGATCACTTTCCCAGAGTAGTACAATGGTACCATTATATTGCTCTAGTCACAGTGTGACTCAAATCGTAAAAAGAAGAAAAGAGAAATGTAGTAAAAAAAAAATGCCTGGTAGTGCCTGGTATGCCCCCGGAGGGGGAACCCATGCCGTTTTTTTTTTAAATTTGGCGTGGAGATTCATACCAAATACAGTGCCTGGTACTGGCGGGAATCCAATTCGGATCCCCGCACCAGTGTGAACCCGGCCTCAATGTCAGCGATGCTTGTCCCTTAACAGGGCTCGCAGGGTGTCAATCTCACTGATAAAAGCGGCGAGATTGACACAATATCGCGGTCACCTACTGTACTTTATTTGTTTATAGAGCGCAAAAAATTAAAACCACAGAGGTGATCAAATACCACCAAAAGAAAGCTCTACTTATGGAAAAAAAATGACATAAATTTAATTTATGTGCAGCGTCTCACAACCGAGCAACTGTCAGTTAAAATAACGCAGTGACGTATTGCAAAAAATAGCCTGGTGGGGGGTAAACCTTCTGGAGCGGTGGTTAAATACTAGCATATTTGACCTGGTCTCAGCCTACAGCAGTCCCTGTATGGCAGGGCTGGAGTGTGAGAGGAAGAAGCAGCACAGGTAGCCAGTCTGTTCATGTACTGACAAAAAACATGCTGATGGAGAGATGAACTCATGTTGCATCGCTTTCCACTATCCAATCACAGACTGGTGTAGATTCAGGGTAACCTGGGCTCACAGAAATTAGGTCATATTATGACCCAGATTATATTTTGCTGGAGTTCTGCTTTGATAGCAACTGCTGTATGGTCACAAAAGGAACCAATGACTTGGAGCACTAGGCTCCCTTGTGATTGCATGCGGTGTGTATATTTATCTTATCATACAAACATAACCACTTTATTTATTGTTTATTGTCATCTCATGCAGATGCTGCCCATACCGAATGAGGACATCTAGTGGCAGAAAAAAAAAGTTCTGCATGGAACATTTCTGTTTTGAGCCTGGATGTTGCAGCAAAATTGGTTTTGCCACGTTGTCTTTTAACCTTTTAAAGTCAACATTTTTCAATGAGTTAGCGTGACTCAAAATGTGCTCTACCAAACGGTGGAGCAGAAGGTTAAAGGGTTAATGGACTATTCATGTCAATCGTTTTATTTTTTGCTGGAGTTCTGCTTTAACATTCCTAGCAACTGCTGTATATTCATAAAAGGAACCAATGACTTGGAGCACTAGGCTCCCTTTTGATTGCATGCGGTGTGTGTATTTATCTTATCATACAGACATAGCCACTTTATTTATTGTCATCTCATGCAGATGCTGATCTAAAGATGACCGGACCTTCTACATATACAGCCACCCTCGGATCAGATGCTCACATTCCCTGCACATTCACATCTGATGAAGATCTCAAGGGTTCTGTTATTATTTGGTATTATAAAGATTCAGTTATTCTAAGAACTGGTGATTCAGCGGGGTATAATACATCCAAATATTACATGGATAAGGACCAAGCTTTAAATGGCACTGCAAATCTGAGGATCTCTAACATATCTGTGGCAGATGGTGGAATCTACAAATGTTCAGTGAGCTATAAAGAATTCCAACAGCAAACGATTACAGTGACCATTCAAGGTACAGTATATTAGATGTGTCCACACATTAAAGAGGACCTTCACCCATGTTTGATATATAAGTGTATACTCCATGAGGAATGTGTAAACAATAGCTTACATACATTTGTAGTCATGTATTTTTTTATATACATTAGAACTGACCTAGCAATACTGGTTTTGTACTTTTTCATTTAACAGCTGCTCCGAAGATCACAGTTGTTAATGATCTTGTCATGATTAATAAAACGAGTTTCCTGTGCTGTGAAATCTCTGGATTCTACCCGGTGGACATTAACATCACATGGCTTTGGGATGGAGTACCATTGGGCAATGTTCTAGAAGGAAAACTTCAAAACAATCCGGATGGGACATACAGTATAAACAGCTCGATAATACTAAGACTCACTGAGGAGGACAGAAAGCGGAACTTCTCCTGCAGAGTCCAACATGTGTCTTTAATTAAACCTCTGGATAAAGACCTTCAACTGATATATGGAGGTAATGACGCTGTTTATTTTGCCTAAATTAGCCTTTCTAAACCTTTTTTTTATTTTTTATTTTTTTTACGTTAGAGGAACACCTAAAATAATTTTCAGGTCTTGAGGAACCCTTACTAAATCCTATTCACGGTCAATGGGAAAAATGTCCCTTACATTGTTGGTCAGTAGGGAAAATGCAACCCGTACAGACAGCTTAAAAGATCATTGGTGTCATGCTGCTTGCTCTGCCAAGTGCTTTTAGCCCAAGAACTTTGGAGGCATCATCAGATGGGAGATAAATCAACCACAGTTCAAGCAACATCCCTGGAGGAATCCTGGACAAGAATGGTTGGCCTAAGGCTGAGTTCACACTATCTGCAAAGCACCATGCAGCAGGGGGAAACCCACATCCATTTTGCATAAGTGTGAACCCAGCCTAAAGCTTCTTCCAGATTGGTGGTTTACGCTACATCTTGCAATCTTGTCTTAAAGAGGAGCTCCAGTCTCTTCCCCAAAAAATTTAAAGTCAGTAGGTGCAAATACTGTAGCTGCTAACTTTTAATATAAGGACACTTACCTGTCCAGGGATCCAGCAATGTCCTCACCCAAGCCAATTCTTCAATCAGCTTCAGGTCCAGGTGCCAGCATCTTAGGTAAGGGAAACCGGCTGTGAAGCTTCATTCATACCTAGAATCATGGCGCGAAATGTGGGACACGATACCATTACTTGTTAATGGCACCCCAATTGCGGTGCGATTTTGACACGATTGTCTCCCCAGAAATCGCGCTGCAAGAGATGCAAAATCGCAATGCTGTCGCCCAAAAGAAGCTCCTTTTTGAGCGACAAGCTTCACGCGTTGAGATTTTGCTGCAGCAAAATCACAGCATGATTGGGGTGCCTTTAACAAGTAATGGCATTGCAATCGCGTCTTGCATTTTGGCGCGATTCTGGGATCGCGGGCAGAATCGCGGCAATTCCAAACGCCTAGGTATGAATGGAGCCTTACTGTGTCCATTGTTTAGGGAGCATAAAAATAAATAAATAAAAATCAACAGGCCTGTGCTATTTGCAACAGATTCATAGGTAAGATGATGGTTTTCGAACAGCCAACTAGGGTTCTGTGGAAACCTTGGGTTCCTATGGAGGTTGCTAGAGGACCTTGGGCTGTGGATAACTGACATCTGATTTGATGGTGCTTGCCAGGGACGTGCGGTGAGGTCAGTGGCTAGTGAGGCACTGGCTGGTATCAGAGCCAGATGCACACAGGTTACATATACGTCGCAGGTTGTTAGAGCGAGAGCGATAATTCTAGCATTAGATCTCATCTGTAACTCTAAACATGTAACCTGTAAAAAAAAATTGAAATGAAATGAAGTTTGGCGCCATTCCACGAGTGTGCACAATTTTAAAGCGTGACATGTTAAGTATCTATTTACTTGGCATAACCTCATCTTTCATATTTCATGCCTCCCTTGACTGCACATTCTGGGTGCTTGCATAGTTCTGGGGCCAATGCCATTTGAAAAGCCCAATGCTATGACACCTGTTATCTTTTTAGCTGTCTGTAAAAAGGACATTCTTCTTACTATCCACCAATGTAAGGAGTAGTCTTCCCACTGACCACCAATGTAAGGAGCGTTCTTCGCACTGACCACCAATGTAAGGAACATTCTTCCCACTGACCACCAATGTAAGGGGCGTTCTTCGCACTGACCACCAATGTAAGGGGCATTCTTCCCACTGATCACCAATGTAAGGGGCATGCTTTCCACTGTGTATAAGTGAAGTAGCGCTATTTAACTCTAGTAAACAGGTGAATAAATATCTCACCAGTTATCAACAAGGGATATATGTATCCATAAACAGTGATAAGTAAGTTCAAAAAATATTAATGATAATCCCACAACACATGATCTAAATCAATATAAATGCAATAAATACTGATGTGAGAAAAAAAAATTCTATTTAAATAAGGTGCAATGTAGATGAAATATAAAGTGCAGTACTGGAAAAATAAAATCCACAGAATATAAACAATCCAAAGAAAATATTCCTGCAATAATATCACTCTTTTCCTAGTATGACAAATGAAAGTGAGGGGAAAGAACAGGTATGGGAGTCCATCAAAAGGCAAATTCAGCAGTCCACTTTGGAATGTAGAAAAAACACATATAGCTTGATACAATCCTCCCCCAGTGGTACCAGCCCCTTACCCCAGAAAAATACCCCAGAGAGGTCTAGTAGTGCATCAAAAGTAGTGGCAGTGGCTTAGGATCCTTCTCAAACGTCCAGAGGGTGACTGTGCTGGTTCCCGATCTCCAGGATCTCTTCTTGCCCTAATGGGAATGTCACCAAACACCACGATATCACAGACAAAAGAAAAAAGGAAGGTCCTCCATGGTGTAGTACTCTTAAAAAATATATTTTCATATTTATAAAAAAAAATGGTTTACATAAAAAAATGGCGGCACAGGCCAGACAAAAAACAGCACGTAAGGCAAAAAACACAACAACAGGACTTCCGGTCACGGCCGTAGCCGGAAGTGACGTCACAGAGCTCCTCCAGCGCGTTGCGTCACAACATATGTTACTTTCTCAAGGGTTCCTCTGGGGTAAAAGGCAGTGGCGGCCCATCCATAGGGGGCGCCCGGGTGCCCCCCCCCCTCAGTCTAAAAAACAAAAAAGAAAAAGAAATAAAAATGGGTCCTTTAAGACATTTAAAAAAAAAATTTAATTTAACAATTTAACATAGTGTACTGTGGCGCCGGTCGCAGTGCACTATGAGAAGCGCCACGTCGATGCAATCACAAGATTGCATCCATGGCGCTTAGGGATGAGCCGAACACCCCCCTGTTCCGTTAGCACCAGAACCTGCGAACAGACCTAAACTTCGTGTGAACTTTAGAACCCTATTAAAGTCTATGGGACTCGAACGTTCACAATCTAAAGTGCTCTTTTTAAAGGGTAATATGCAAGTTACTGTCCTAAAAAGTGTTTGGGGACCTGGGTCCTGCCCCAGGGGACATGGATCAATGCAAAAAAAAGTTTTAAAAACAGCAGTTTTTTCAGGAGCAGTGATTTTAATAATGATTAAAGTGAAACAATAAAAGTGTAATATTCCTTTAAATTTCATAGCTGGGGGGTATCTATAGTCTGCCTGTGAAGGGGCGCATGTTTCCCATGCTTAGAACTGTCCCTGCACAAAGTGTCATTTGTGCAGGAAAAAAAGTCTTTTAAAATCACTTGGTGCTATATTGTCGGCTCCCCGTAATACAGAGAACACTCAATGAGTGTTCTCTGTATTACCCGACAATTCATTCATTCATTGATAAAAATAAATAAATAAATAAATAAATAAAGCGTGGGGGTTCCCCTAAATTCAATTACCATGCCCTTCAGGTCTAACATGGATATTAAGGGGAACCCCGTGTCAAATTTAAAAAAAAATTGACGTGGGGGTCCCCCTAAATATCCATACCAGACCCTTCAGGTCTGATATGGATATTAAGGGGAACCCCGCATCAAATAAAAAAAAAATTGACGTGGGGGTCCCCCTAAAAATCCATATCAGACCCTTTATCCGAGCACGCAACCTGGCAGGTTGAACCGTACCAGGCCACATACCCTCAACATTGGGAGGATGCTTTGGGGGTCTTAGACCCCTCAAAGCACCTTGTCCCCATGTTGATGAGGACAAGGGCCTCATCCTCACAACCCTGGCCGGTGGTTGTGAGGGTCTGCGGGCGGGGGGCTTATCAGAATCTGGAAGCCCCCTTTAACAAGGGGACCCCCAGATCCAGCCCCCCTGTTTGAAATGGTAAGGGGGTACCCCTACCATTTCACAAAGAAAGTGTAAAAATGGTTAAATAAGACAAACACACTTTTGAAAAATTCCTTTATTAAAAAATAAAAAAATAAAAAAAAGATTCCAGCGGTGCTAATCCACTCTTGCTATCCAGCGACGAATCTCCGGGGTCCAGCGATGGATGATCATATCCAGCGACGGGGGATCTCTCAGTCCAGCGCTGTCCATACATCCGTCTTCTGTCTCCACTGCGGAGACACTGCGGAGATCCCAGTGCTGACGTTTCTTATATTAGGAGGGCGGGGCCACCCGTCACCTGACCCCGCCCCGCTGACGCTGGAGAGGGAAGCCAGGGGTTCCCCAGTGACGTGTGGGTGACCCCTGCCCCCTCTGATGTAACGCAGGTTTCCGTTACATCAGAGGGGGCGGGGTCACCCATATGTCACTGGGGAACCCCTGGCTCCCTTCACCAGCGTCAATTTTTTAAAAAATTTGACACTGGGGGTTCCCCTTAATATCCATGTCAGACCTGAAGGGCCTGGTAATTGAATTTAGGGGAACCCCCATGCTTTTTTTTTTTTTTATCAATGAATGAATGAATTGTCGGCTAACACAGAGAACACACCAAGTGATTTTAAAAGACTTTTTTTCCTGCACAAATGACACTTTGTGCAGGGACAGTTCTAAGCACGGGAAACATGCGCTCCTTCACAGGCTACTATAGATACCCCCCAGCTACGAAATTTAAAGGAATATTACACTTTTATTGTTTCACTTTAATCATTATTAAAATCACTGCTCCTGAAAAAACGGCCGTTTTTAAAACTTTTTTTTGCATTGATCCATGTCCCCTGGGGCAGGACCCGGGTCCCCAAACACTTTTTAGGACAGTAACCTGCATATTACCCTTTAAAATGAGCACTTTAGATTTCTCCCATAGACTTGTATAGGGTGTTCCGGCTTTTCGAATTTGCTGCGAACAGCCCAAATTGTTCACTGTTCGCTGAACAGGCCAACAGGCAATGTTCGAGTCAAACATGAGTTTGACTCGAACTCGAAGCTCATCCCTAATGGCGCTTCATTTGCGGGTTAAAAACCCGCCTTGCGGCGCACTGTAGAACGCCGACTAGCTTCCGTCCGCAAAATCACTGTGATTCTACGGACGGGAGCATTGTCATTCAGAGACAGGCAGGTCACTTCTGGCTTTCGGCAGCTCCGTTCCTCAGCCCGAGCAGAGCTGCAAAACAGTGAGTGGCATAATTGACTCTCTGACTGTGAAAAAAATGAAATAATTAAGTAAATAATAATTAATTGCCAAATGCACCTGACCTAAGCCTTTACTAGACCACTCTCTGTGTGCTGTGCATTGTGCAGGAATTATAATATTAGAGAGCAATAAGCAATTTGTAAAAGAAACAAATAATTTCATGCTTCTTGCAGGAGGATCACATCATGCCATGCAGTATTCTTACTCAGCAAGTGCAAAGTAATGGTCTGCTATGTTGCTTGTTACTCACAGTTAATTTGCTGGCAAAGACATTTTATAAACCTTTTTTGTATTTTAGTGTAAATATGAGATGTGAGGACTTTTTGACCCAGATCTCATATTTAAGAGGTCCTGTTATGCTTTTTTCTATTACAAGGAATGTTTACATTCCTTGTAATAGGAATAAAAGTGACACCATTTTTTTTAAAACTGTGAAAAAAAATGTTTTTAAAGCACCTAGTCCCGACGATCTCGCGTGCATAAGCGAACGCATATGTGAGTACTGCGCCCGGCAGCCCGCATATGAAAATGTCAAACCACACATGTGAGGTATCGCCGCGATCGTTAGACTGAGCTCAATAATTCTAGCCCTAGACCTTCTCTATAACTTAAAAGATGCAACCTGTAGAATTTTTTAAACGTTGCCTATGGAGATTTTTGAGGGTAAAAGTTTGACGCCATTCCATGAGCGGGCGCAATTTAGAAGCGTGACATGTTGGGTATCAATTTACTCGGCGTAACATTATCTTTCGAAATATATCTAAAAATTGGGGTAACTTTACTGTTATCTTATTTTTTTATTTAAAAAAATGATTTTTTTTCCAAATAAAGTGCGCTTGTAAGACCATTGTGCAAATACAGTATGAAAATAAGTATTGCAATGACCGCAATTTTATTCTCCAGAGGGGGTGTGAGAAAAAAAAACAATATATAATGTTTGGGGGTTTCTAAGTAATTTTATAGCCAAAAAAACAGTTTTAAAGATGTAAACACCTAAATTTTAAAACAAGGCTGGTCCTTAAGTGGTTCAGAAGGCATTTGCTGTATATAACGTTTAAGAATCAGATCACTGCTCGGTCAGATACATAAACCCAGGGCAGGGACATCTTTAAGGCCGGGCAAAAGGGGCAGCTGCCCTGGGCCCTGGCATTGTTGTGTGTCCCCAAGCAGCTGACTCATACTTGCAAACTATCCCAGTTTAAATTCCCTTGTCCCTTGAGGTTTTAGTCCTGTGCTATGTCCCAATATCTCAGTGTGAAGTTCTGTTACTAAAGCTGCCCAGCCCTATTGTTGTGTACAGATAACTCACCTGCAGAGTGCAGACCCTGTGTTTACATGTAAATCCCGGCATTCATATGTAAATAGCGGCGGACCAGTGGCATTGATATGTAAATAATAGAGGGGCCATTCATATGTATATCATATCAAATACAAATTTTTGCCCAGGGTCCAATCAATATTAAAGCTTTTTTATTTATTTATGTATTTATTTATTTTTATGTAAAAGGACGAACTTCCGATGCAAAAGGCTGGACTGATATTTTCAACCCACAAATCTATATATGATGTGCAGGGTCCTGTGTATAATGTAGAGCCTGGTATGGTATATGATGTGCAGAGTCATGTGTATAATGTAGAGCCTGGTTCATGATGCATCTCTGGTGTATAATATAGAGCCTGGACTATGTGATATACAGAGACCCTTCCATCAGAATAATACCTCTTTCACATCAGAATCTCCCCATGACATAAGAGTTTGTTTGCTGTTGTAAACAAAAAATCACTGATTCGTGTGTACTTTTATTGCATTCTTTAACAGTTGGTTTAAACATTGACATTTTCAATATTTTATCCAGATATATAATCTGTCCTGTGATTCTGGGGCTGTATACTCTGTCCTGTGATCTGAGCTGTATACTCGTGACACTATGGGTGGAAGGAAGTGGAATACAGGGGACGGATTAGGTGAATTACACAAGGGGCGTGGTTTATGAGAAGTGGGAGGGGCCAAAAATGATGGGCGGGGTCATGGTGGGCGGGGTCTGGTGCCCCCCACCCAAAAACTTCACCAGCCGCTAATGGTAAAAGGGTTATCTTCTGGCTGCCCACGCAATGTATACGTTCAGCAGCAAAGAAGGTGGCCCTTAACACCCACACAGCAGACATATGCATCCATGGTTAGCCAAGATTTCTGTGCTCAAAGTGAACTCACTACACACTCCCAGCACAGAGACTGAGCTGTCATGGACAGTTCCTGGTCTCTAGGAATATTCAGGAACCAGTAGGACAGGCCCTTAATCATGTCTTGTGATTAGGCAGCCCGTCCCCTACCTGGGCCATAAAAACTGGCTAAAAGGGACACTGGGGCTAGGTGGGGAGGGATTAACAACAGTTGGTATGAAACCATTTTTATGATTTTGACCTCTCTGGGACAAATGAGAGAATTGTACATTCACGGAGTGCGGCTGCTCTTCATTTCCCTATCCCTACTCTCTGTTTTTCCTGCTTATCTGCGGCATTTATTGTGTGATTAAATAATACAACACCTTGAAGTTTAATTTATAGGTAAACATTGTTCTTTCTGCAGATGAAAAGATGTCCAATGACTTTGACTATAAAGTTGAAACTATTATTCTTGGCTGCTCATGTGGGCTGTTGGCAGTAGCCATAATCATCATTTGTTGTCTTTGGTGGAAACAAATACAAGGTAGGAGGCTACATCTCAAATAACTCAACTGTGTTGTCTTTGAAACCAAATATCACATGACTACGGCAAAGCTGCACCTGTTTCATTCGATCATTAGCTTGCATGGATCAAATATTACATTTCTGCAGAAACTTTATTTTTTATTCATCAAAATAAAATAAAGTCAGTAAATGTGATTATTTTGGTGGCTGGGGGAAGGTAAAGAAGGTATTCTGTATTACCGAGGTGACAAATGCACATACTGTACACAACTGTGAGTCAGCTCAAGAAGAGGTTGGAAAAGTCCAGAAGATCCAATATTCCTGGCCAAGACAAATACAACACATATAAATCAGCCAGGCACAGGTTTCAGCAGCTTATGAATGGATCACTATGAGAGAACCCAAGGAAGAAGGCAACACGCCTGTGAGAGATTGGCTGCTTGGACAAAATTAGTGTTAGACTAGTTAACCCAAAATCAAACATTTATTTTATTTTATTGCAGCTTACCAGTTCTTATATATGATGGCTGCATTCATTTTCTTTTTTAGGCTTTCGTTCCCTTTTTGTCACCTGGTGATCTGGTCAGTAAATCTGTTGTTTTTCAAAAGAAAAAGCTGTCCTGCAGATGTAACAATTACAGGGTTGAGACAAGCCATTTACTACTGACAGGGGTGCTTACAAATTAGGGTTGACGCAATACCATTTTTTTAAGAACAAGTACCGATACTTTTTTTCAAGTACTCGCCGATACTGATTACCGATACTTTTTTTAATGTCATGTGACAATTTGACTGATGGGCACTGATAGGTGGCACTGACTGATGGCTGGCGCTGATAGATGGCACTGATAGGAAATAGGAGAATGCCCCAAGGGATAATACGGCAAGAGACCATGAACAGGATAGTCAGAAAAATACAAAAAGTATAACAATATATACATTTATTGATACCGTATATACTCGAGTATAAGCCGAGATTTTCAGCCTCTTTTTTGAGGCTGAAAGTGCCCCCCTCGGCTTATACTCGAGTCATCGCTGTCTGCCTGCTCGATCAGCGTGTCGAGCAGACAGACAGCGGCCATTCTATAATTCAAAAGCCGCGCCTCCGGCTCCGCCTTCGCCTGTGATAGGCGGAACACTGAATTTCCCAGCAGCCTGTGTTCCGCCTATCACGGACATCGTCTCATCCTCGTACTACGGACGAGGATGAGACGATGTCCGTGATAGGCGGAACACAGGCTGCTGGGAAATTGTGTTCCGCCTATCACAGACAGGGAGGCGCGGCATTTGAACAGGGGAATGGGCGCCGACGAAGAGCGGTGATCCTGGGACGGGACCGGACGGAGGCTCGGCTCGGGACGGGACGGGACCGGACGGAGTCTCGGGACGGGACCGGACGGAGGCTCGGGACGGGACGGGACCGGACGGAGGCTCGGGACGGGACGGGACCGGACGGAGGCTCGGGACCGGACGGAGGCTCGGGACACAGGTAGGCTGGACACACAAGGCCACACACACACACACACACACACACACACACACACACACACACACGGATGGACACACACACACACAGGGATGGATGGATGGATGGACACACACACAGGGATGGATGGATGGATGGACACACACACACACAGGGATGGATGGATGGATGGACACACACACACACAGGGATGGATGGATGGATGGATGGACACACACACACACAGGGATGGATGGACACACACACACACAGGGATGGATGGATGGATGGACACACACACAGGGATGGACAGGCATATCTCACCCTCGGCTTATACACGAGTCAATAGGTTTCCCAGTTTTTTGGGGGTAAATTGGGGGCCTCGGCTTATACTCGGGTCGGCCTATACTCGAGTATATACGGTATATATAATAATATATTGTGAGGGGGTTCGCTCGGCAGCGGGTGTGTGTGACCCCCTGGATGGGTTCACAACACAAAATCAGGCACAGCAGACAGCGTTGTAGGTGCAAAAAAACAAAAGATGCGGTTTATTTATGCTACATGCAGTGATACATATAACAGCCAAACAAAATAAAACATGAAAATAAATCCTGGTCAGCTTGACCTCTAACTACACACTTAGATTTCCCTGTCTAACAACAGCCTTGTGCTGCCCCAGTCCCTGTCCCTGTCGTAGAGGTTTGCCACACAGGCGTTAACTCACCGCACAGAACAGGTGTCACACTCCCCAGTCTATACAACACAAAACTGGTTCCAGGATGGAGCATCTCCCTAAGCATGCTGGGGTTTTTTGTAGAGGTCTTAATGAGCCCACTTACTTCAGCTGGGCTCATTAACTCTTCCCTTCTAGTTGTACAAGTCTGCATAAAGCCTGAATCTAGGGCACACATATTTCCCATCCTGGATACAACCAGGTGATTTTACCTGCGTGCTGCCACATACCCCTCCCTCTTGTTTCAACCTTGGGGTTGTAACACAAGCAGTCAGACACGAATGTATCCGAGACAAAGCATCCACATTCCCCATTTTAACACCAGGGCGATGCTTAACTGTAAAGTTAAATTCCTGTAGGGCCAGGAACCACCTATTTACCCTTCTATTGGTCTCCTTGTTTTGAGACATCCACTTTAAAGGAGCGTGATCGGTCACCAGGTCAAAGTGTCTACCTAGCAGATAGTACCGAAGGGAATCTAGAGCCCACTTCACTGCTAAACATTCCTTCTCAATCGTGGCGTAATTTACCTCATGGGACCTCAACTTCCTGCTGAGGTAAATGACTGGGTGCTCTTCCCCGTTCCAGACCTGGGATAACACTGCTCCTAACCCAACGTCTGATGCATCAGTTTGTACAACAAAGTCCTTAGAGAAGTCTGGTGAGTACAACACTGGCTGGCTACATAAGGCTGTTTTTAAGGACTGAAATGCTTCTTCAGCCTCTGGGTACCATTTAACCATGACCGACTCTTTCCCTTTTGTCAGGTTGGTGAGAGGCACCGCCTGAGAAGCAAAATGGGGAATGAATCGTCGATAATAGCCAGCGATTCCCAGAAAGGCTCGTACCTGTTTCTTGCTGTTGGGACGTGGCCAACTCTGTATGGCCTCGACTTTATTGACTTGGGGTTTTATCACCCCCCTCCCAATAATGTACCCAAGATATTTGGCCTCCTCCTGTCCAATGGTACACTTCTTTGGATTGGCCGTAAACCCAGCTTCCTGGATAGTCTAGGACTGCTTGTACTTTTGGCAAATGTGAGACCCAGTCTGTGCTATGGATAATCACATCATCCAGGTAAGCTGCAGCATATTTCTGATGGGGCCTCAGAATCTTATCCATTTTTCGCTGGAACGTTGCTGGTGCATTCTGTAACCCAAACGGCATTCTCTTATATTGGAATGCCCCATCTGGGGTTACAAACGCAGTTTTCTCCTTGGCCGACTCGGCCAGGGGAATTTGCCAATACCCTTTGGTGAGATCAAGAGTTGTCATATATCGGGCTGTTCCCAGCCGGTCAATCAACTCATCTATACGCGGCATGGGGTAGGTGTCAAATTTTGTAACTTTATTCAATTGTCGAAAATCGTTACAAAACCGCCAGCTTCCAACAGGTTTGGGCACTAGTACGATAGGACTGGACCAGTCACTCTGGGACTCCTCTATCACACCCAATTCCAGCATCCTTTGAACCTCCCCACGTATTGCCTCCCGTCGGGCCTCTGGTATTCTATAAGGTTTTAGTTTTACCCTTTCTCCTGGCGGGGTGATAATGTCATGCTCTACGCCAGATGTTTGTCCCAGCAGCTCAGAGAAAATCTCTTTGTTACGAAGTACAAACTCTTTAACCTCCTGTTGTTGGGCTTTCGATAAGGTGTCTGCTATTCCAACCTCAGGAACTGAGCAATTAGGCTGTGCTTGTGACAAAGTCTCTGTGACTAGGGATTCCCTATCCCTCCAGGCTTTCAGCAGATTGACATGATAGATCTGCTCCGGCTTTCGCCTTCCTGGCTGTCTAACCCTGTAGTTCACCTCACTAATTTTTTCAATTACTTCGTATGGACCTTGCCATTTGGCCAGAAATTTGCTTTCAACCGTAGGGACTAGCACCAAGACCCTATCCCCCGGGGAAAAAGTACGGGTCTTGGCCCCACGGTTGTACACTCTCTGCTGTGCTAACTGCGCTTGGGTCAAATGTTCCTTTACGATTGGCATTACCTATGCAATTCTATCTTGCATCAGGGCGACATGCTCAATCACGCTCCTGTGAGGAGAACTCTCATTTTCCCAAGTTTCCTTGGCGATATCCAGCAGCCCTCTTGGGTGTCTCCCATAGAGCAACTCGAAGGGTGAGAAACCCGTAGAGGATTGGGGTACCTCCCTAATGGCAAACATCAGGTAGGGTATTAGACAGTCCCAATTCTTTCCATCTCTATCCACCACCTTCTTTAACATTTGTTTTAGGGTTTTGTTGAATCTTTCAACCAACCCATCTGTTTGGGGGTGATACACAGATGTATGCAATTGTGTCACTTTGTACAACTTGCATAGTTCCTTCATAACCCTGGACATAAAGGGTGTACCTTGGTCCGTAAGCAGTTCCTTACAAATACCCACGCGGCTAAAAACAAGAGATAGCTCTTTGGCTATGGTTTTGGCCGAGGTATTTCGAAGAGGAATTGCTTCCGGATAACGGGTGGCATAGTCCAATATAACCAAAATGTACTGATGCCCCCTGGCGGACTTTATTATCGGACCTACCAAATCCATTGCGATCCTTTCAAAGGGGACCTCAATGATAGGAAGAGGTACCAGCGGGTTACGGAAATGTGGCATAGGTGCCGACTTCTGACACACCGGGCAGGAGGAACAATAATTTTCTATTTCCTTCATGACCCCAGGCCAATAGAATCTCTGCAATATCCTCTCTCTGGTTTTCTCTGTCCCCAGATGACCTCCCAGAATGTGCCCATGGGCCAATTCTAACACCAACTTCCTGTAAGGTTTGGGCACCACAAGTTGCTCAATGGTTTCTTCTGCCCTTTGAGCCACTCGATACAGCAGGTCCCTTTCCATAGTGAAGTACGGATAAGTGCAGGTCTTATCTGGGTTCACTAACTCGCCATCTATTTTCACCACATTTTCCCGTGCCTTTATTAGGGTGGGATCTTTTAACTGTTCTGTGGCAAAATTTTCCCTGTGAACCTCAAGATCTGAAAACTCCACAGACGGCATGTTTTCATCTGACGATGTTGGCTCCTCCCCAGTTTCTCGAGTTTCCCCCGCCAATACCGACAAGGGAAATTCAGGAGAGTCCTCACCACTCCCAGAGGAATTCTGGTCATCTTCCTGGTCTATAGGGGCACCAGTGGGGGGCTCTGGACAATCCCAGAGTTCCCAGAATTTTGGAAAATCCCTTCCCACAATAGCATCATGTGGTAAGTGAGACACTAACCCCACCTGATGAGAGAGGTTACCTTTGGGGGTCTCAAAAAACACTGAAGTTACAGGATACTCTCGGGTGTCCCCATGCACACAAATAACAGCCACCTTGTTCTTCCCAGAGACCTCTGTAGTAACTAATTCAGCTTTTATCAATGTTACCAGGCTACCTGAATCCAGCAACACATCAATATTTCTACCATTAATACACATTTTACATAAATGTTTCTCAGGTCCCCGAATGGCAGTGCATGCAACTGTCGCAAACAGCGACTGACGTCTTTCCCTTATAAAGTCACATTGCATAGGCTCATCCACAACTGGGCAATTGGCTGCAATATGTCCCTCTTGCCGGCAGCGGTAGCAAATAATCTTTTTCGCTGCCTCTTGCAGCATGGGCTTCCTGGGTTGCTCCCGCCAGACCTTAGGTAGAACTCCCACCCTCTCACTCTCTCCACCCTCACCTCTTGGAGTCATCTTACCCGCCACTGGGGATGATCTGGTCTTAGGATAGAAAGTCCGTGAGTCCCTGGAAGAGGTGGTCAGGTTCTCTGTAGCCAAGTACCTCTCAACCAGATCCACAAGTTTATCTGCATTTTCTGGGTCTCCATGGCTTACCCATTTTTGGATGGCAGTAGGAAGAGCTCTCAGGAAACGATCCATGACAACACGTTCCACAAGGTTTGGTGCGGTCAAAGTCTCTGGCTGCAACCACTTCCTGCTCAGGTGAATGAGATCATACATTTGAGACCTGGGAGGTTTTCCAACCTGAAAAGTCCAATTATGCACACGCTGAGCCCGGACGGCCAGGGTGACACCCAGCCGTGCCAATATTTCTGTTTTTAGTACCACATAGTCTTTTACTTGGTCAGGCTCTAGGTCATAATAAGCTTTCTGCGATTCCCCAGTTAACAGAGGGGCCACCAGTCCAGCCCATTGCTCCTTAGGCCACTTTTCCCTTTCAGCAGTCCTTTCAAATGTGGTCAAAAACACCTCCGGATCATCCTCTCCAGTCATTTTTGTCAGTAAACGGCTCACACCAAAGGATGCGGTATTATTGTAACCACTTGCTTCATTGGTCTGCGGACGTTGCTGTATCAATGTCTCTATTTTCTGTTGAAAACTCTGCTCTTGCTTCTGCAACAGGTCTATGAAGCGGGCTTCAGATTGCTGCTGGGCTTGTTGCTGAGCTTCTAAACTCTGCTGGTGAGCTTTCTGCTGAGCTTCCAGACTCTGCTGCAAAGTCGCATTTGTCTGCTGCTGGGCTGCAAGGCTCTGTTGTTGAGCTGCAAGGCTCCTTTGTAAACTCGCATTTGTCTGCTGCTGATTGGCATTTGCTAGAGCCAGCTGTCTCAGTATCTCCTCCATGCTGGCCTTAAAAAAAAAAAAACTGCCAAAATTCTCCACCAACTGTGAGGGGGTTCGCTCGGCAGCGGGTGTGTGTGACCCCCTGGATGGGTTCACAACACAAAATCAGGCACAGCAGACAGCGTTGTAGGTGCAAAAAAACAAAAGATGCGGTTTATTTATGCTACATGCAGTGATATATATAACAGCCAAAACAAAATAAAACATGAAAATAAATCCTGGTCAGCTTGACCTCTAACTACACACTTAGATTTCCCTGTCTAACAACTGAGAGCAGCCTTGTGCTGCCCCAGTCCCTGTCCCTGTCCCTGTCGTAGAGGTTTGCCACACAGGCGTTAACTCACCGCACAGAACAGGCGTCACACTCCCCAGTCCAGTGATGGCGAACCTTGGCACCCCAGATGTTTTGGAACTACATTTCCCATGATGCTCTGGCACTCTGCAGTGTAGTGGAGCATCATGGGAAATGTAGTTCCAAAACATCTGGGGTGCCAAGGTTCGCCATCACTGCCCCAGTCTATACAACACAAAACTGGTTCCAGGATGGAGCATCTCCCTAAGCATGCTGGGGTTTTTTGTAGAGGTCTTAATGAGCCCACTTACTTCATCTGGGCTCATTAACTCTTCCCTTCTAGTTGTACAAGTCTGCATAAAGCCTGAATCTAGGGCACACATATTTCCCATCCTGGATACAACCAGGTGATTTTACCTGCGTGCTGCCACAATATATATATATAACAATATGGACATCTAAAAGCATAAAGTGGAACTGAGATATCAATATAGAAATACAGTTTGCTCAATACTGCAGTGTACAATGTATAAATGGACTTTAAATCAAAATAATTATTACACTGTAAATGATGCAGAAAAAAACCCTACATGTTTCGGAAACCACAAAAAAGATTTTTTTCCTTTTTGTAGAATATCTACTTCCTTCTTCAGGGGTTGGATAAGAGCTTGCTAATATATTTCTATCAAGAGAAGTATATATGTATAAATGAACAGGCAATACTTAAACAGTAATATAACGTAATGATTTATTTTTTCAGAAAGGCAGATAAATATAATGTAGATACAAATAAATACTAACAAATCACACGTTCCTTTAAAAAAAAAAAGAGATGATACACAGCATCATTGCAAACGGATGGTGTCCTACTTCCAAAAACCCATCGGTTGTATAGCAATCATGGGGTAGGGGCAGATAGAATGTCCTAATCACTAGGATTGTGCTACTCACTAAAGTATATCAAGAATTTGGTATTAAATGGATCTGTATAGGAGGCCGGAACAATTTCCATTATACCATTTTTTTTTTATTTGCTAGATCTGTGGGAGTGGAAATTGTTCCGGCCTCCTATACAGATCCATTTAATACCAAATACAGGAGGTGTGTTACTGGCTAGGTCACCAAGGAAAAAAACGGAGGGAAAAAGTCTAAAAAAGAAAATGAATGCAGCCACCACTTCTAATGACTGGTAAACTGCAATATATTACATTTCATATTACATTTTTGGTTTTGGGTGTAAAGTGGTTGCAAGCCCTGTACAACAAGTTTTACCTACAGGTAAGCTTATATTAAGACTTACCTTTAGGTACTGGAAATATCTCCTAAACCTGTACGGTTTAGGAGATATTTACCAATATATACACTTGCGCCGGCATCATCAGCACATGCAGAATAAAGAGAGAGCATGATTGTGCCGTTTCTATAGGGCCTGTGCCATGACCGTCGGCTCCCACACACATGTGGGATTGACGTCACACGATTCTGGCCAGTCAGAGAGCCCGTGGCCCCGGAAGGAAGGGGGTGAGATGGATGCTTCTACACAACGGGGACAACGGTAGTGTTACTGGCTTCCTTTGCAGGTAAGTGCAACATAATGGGCTAGTATGAAATGTATATTAGCCCATTATGCTTTTACTTTGCAGGGGAACAAGAGGAAGTAAAACCCATCAAGGTGTACTTCCTCTTTAATGCTGCTCCATCACCATAAGATGTTTTAGATGGTGGGGGCTACAAGGAGAGGACTCCCTCTAACTCTAACCCTAATATCAGTCTTCTTCATAATTACGATTCTAACAACAAACCTCTCTGTAACTCTAATGCCGCATACACACGACCGGACTTTCCTCCAGACTAGATCTATCCGATGGACTCAATTCCTATTGGGAAAACAGTTTGTCTGTGTGCTGGTCCGACAGACCAAATACAACACAAGGACAGCTATTGGTTACTGGCTATTTTTTAGTCCCGTCTTACATCATCACGTTCAAAATGAACGGACTTTCGAACGAACTTAGTCCGTTCATGTGTGGCAAAGTCCGTTCGTTTGGGAAGGTCTGTCAGAACTCCGCCGAAAGTCAGACAGGAAGACCGTCAGACCTACTCTGCTGGAAAGTCCAGTCGTGGATACGCGCCATAACATTAACCCACACCATAATTCTAACCGTTACACTAACCCTCCCTTTAACTCCAACTTTAACACTAACCCCATCTGTAACAACAACCTGAACCCTTCCCATAATTGTAACCGTGTATGACTAAAAATACTAATGCGCTCCACCTAATTACTTAATAATTGTCTAAAAAATAATTATATACTAAGGAAGCAGCCGGCACGAAATGGTGATCTCTTACACCAGCATAAAATATATAAATGGAATAAATAAATGCGGCGCTGCCTAAAAATTATAAAGTGCAATAACTACCAATAATTAATAAATAAATAAACTACAAGTGCAAGAGTGAATCTGTCTCACTATAGTGTACCAATGGAACAATAAATATAGTGCATCTAATATACAATATACCAAATAATCATATATGTGCATATATAATCAAAATTCATCAGTGAAATAAATTCCAAAAAATACAAAAAATATAAATGCAAAATAAGTAATAATGTGCAAAATGCAATAATAAACGGTGATCATCAAAAAAACTCCATGCATATAATAAGTGAGCATAAAATCAAGTCCATGCAAAAAAAGACTTTTAGAGTGATTTCCAATATGTGACAATCCACTGCAAACTTCAGTGCTCAACTTGTGCACCACCAGTTTCCCCCAGCCTCTCACCTCAAGTATATGGCAAAAAAGCGCTGTATATACCCAGATCTTACTCCATCCTCATCCATCCAGCCTCAATTATATACCGCTGTACATATACAGTTATTGCTTTCTCAAATTCTCCAGATATATCCAGTAAGATTGGTGGTACATATGGGATGGAAGAAAACAAGGGGGGCTCTCATGTGTAGTATTAAAACATGGCTTTAATAGAACAGTATAATATCACTTACATTTAAAAAAATGACAGCAAACTCGTAGCAGATCCGAACTTCCGGTCTCGGCCGCGACCGGAAGTGATGAGTGCAACACCTAGCTCCTTCCCTAACATAATTGTAACCGTAACACCATGTGTAACCATAACATTAACCTTCTCCATAACTCTAATCCTAATCCATCCTTTAACTCCAACCCTAACACTAACCCCCTCTATAAGACACCAACATGAACCCTTTCCATAACTCCAACTTTAACACTAACCCCATTTGTAACACTAACATGAACCCTTCCCATAACTCCAAACCTAATCCCACCCATAACACCAACATTAACCCTTCCCATAACTCCAAACCTAATCCCACCCATAACACCAACATTAACCCTTCCCATAACTCCCCCCCAACATTAACCCCACCTGTAAGACACCAACATGAACGCAACCCATAACTCCAACCATAACGCCAACATGAACCCTTCAAATAACTCCAACCATAACACTAACCTCATCTGTAGATCACAAACATGAACCCTTCCCATAACTCCAGCTTTAACACTAACCCCATCTGTAACACCAACATGAACCCTTCCCATAACTTCAACCCTAACACTAACCCCATCTGTAATACTAACATGAAACATATTGCGTGCCCCCCAAAATGTGTCGGCATAGTTATATTTGATTTTGTCCCCATTTGCACAGAATGACTGTACATGCATTTTCACAGGTACTGACAGAAGGATTTGATTTCATTATAGGGCAGCCCCTCCAAATCAGGGACATTTGGGAGGTATAGTAAATATGTTTCAGGGTGCACCATACAGTTGTTAAAAATAACTTTGTATGATTAAAGCTGATCTCTGGAGTAGACATATGGAGAGGCTTTTAGGTGATTGTAGTGTAGTGGAAGTTTAGCAAATACATATTCACCCTCCAGTCATACTAAGGCTCTCAGGAGGCTCCTGTATCTATCAAAGGCAAAGGAGCAAATAGAGATGACTCTGCCAACAAAGGGTTACTAGTAATAGTAAGGGATAGTAACCAATTAGAACTCTGCTGATGACATCAGAGCAGTACAAGATGGTTTCTGATTGGCTGATTTGGGTTACTGAATTCTTTTGCTTAAAGCAATCTGGTCACCAAACCAATACCCTTCACTCTAATTCTAGGTAACTGTTTCGTACATATAAGAGACATCTTATTTGAATCTCGATATGCTTTGTGTATTTCTTCCAGATCTGTGCAGTATTCCAGTGTGAGATTTCCTGTAATAAAGACCGATCTCTCCCTTTGCAAGGGGGCTGGTCTTGTCTCCGCCTCCTCCTGTAGTTTTCTGCAGGCAGCCTGTGGGGTTGGTGGAGCATGCTGGGCTCCTCCCACAGCTCTGTTCTCTGCATAGGCTATATACAGCTCAATTATGATGTCACTGTTGGGACGCACAAAGACATCTGAAGCACACAAAGTGGATTTATATCCATTGTTGATAACTAGATTGCTGCACTTAAAGCAATCATATCACCAAAACAAAACCCTGTCCATCAGCTCTCCATTCTTGCTACAGTATTGACCCTTTGGTACATGGATATACTCCCTCTAGCACAGGGATATACCATATATCAGTCTGCTACTAACCCTTGTAGCTTTTTCTTTCCTTCCTCATTTTTCTTTGTTCAAACTATCTGAACCTGCCATAATCCATTTTTGGCATTTTGAATGCTTCTACGGGTCACATTCAGTTTTATCATTCTTTTATTGTGCTATATACGGTATTCTTATAAAACTGACATTTTCATTTACACTAATGATGTTTAATAACTTTTTTTAAATGTGTGCTGTAGGTGCCAGAGCTGCCAGAAATGACAGAACAAATGAGGGGGGAGGAATTGACCCACAGTCCGGGCAAAATGATGCAGAAGAGGTGGAAGACTTGAACGAAGATCAAATCGGCACACCCCGGAGGAGGCAAACAAGTCAACAAGACACAGGTCTATAAACATGGACAATGCAGACCAGATGATCAAAGTCCTGCAGTCATGGAAGCCAAAACCACCACCACATCCTTACTGGCAGACAATTTATCCTCTAGATCAGGGGTCTCCAAACTTTGAAAACAAAAGGGCCAGTTTACTGTCCTTCAGACTTAAGGGGGGCCAGACTGTGGCTTTTAAGAGTAGAAAGGTCCTGACTTCAGTGGGAATAAACAATGCCCCATCTTTGGTATTAGTGGAATGAATAGTGCCCTATCGTTGCTGTCAGTGGGAGGAATTGTACCCCATCATTGATGTTATTGGGAGGAATTGTGCCCCATCATTAGTGTCATTGGCATACCTCCCAACTTTTTGAAATAGAAACAAGTGACATCTATTAGTAAAAGTATGTAGGCATAGGACACACCCCCTATCACACCCCCCTCAAAGGAGAATTGTATAAAAAAAAATATTAGTTAAACCCACAAGTGTTTTTTTTTTTAGCTCTACTATTCCTTTATACTGGCTTTTGAAATTTACAGATGCAGCAATTTAGAATTTGGATGAAAGGTTTAGCATTATGAGACACTTTTAAAAAAATAAATAGTGCATTTTATATACATCATATATACCTTATCTTTTCTTACCTTACCATATCTTATATACATTTATATAGATCAGACCAGGGACAAATGGGGTGAGAAAAAGGACAGAGGGACTTTGCTGGAAATCAAGGACAGTCCCTCGAAATCAGAGAGATATGTCATTGGGAGGAATGGGTTCCTCAATGTTGGTGTCATTGGGAGGAATTATATCCTATTTTTTGTATCAGTGGATGAAAATAGTGCCCCAAGGGCTGAATAAAAGCAAGCAAAGGGCCGCATCTGGCCCCTGGGCCACCGTTTGGGGACCCCTGCTCTAGATCCAGAGATAGACAAAGAGGAGGAATGGGATGTGAATTGTTTTATTAATAACAGTTAGTGTACTGATGGATAAAGATTGGGATGTTCTCTTATGGATTGTCTTGTAGTTTATATGCGTTTCATATTTTCAGAAAAAAATTTGTAGGGTTTTAACAATCTACTGTATATGTATAAAGTAGTGTATATGCACTTTAAGATTTTTTTTTCTTTAAGTTTTATTTAAGTATTTGGAATAAAAAAATATTTTTGATGTTATTATTTCTTGAAGGTAACCCCCTTCATTTGTTGCTGTAATCCATGATTGACATTAGACATGTACAGGATGAAAAAAAAATGTTGTTCTTTACATACATTTGTTTAATTCAATTTGGTAAATTCATTGAATTTGTTTTCAGAATTTGTTTCCTTTATTCAAATTCGACTTTGATTAGAATTTTCCTAATTCAGTTGAATTTAGTGTTGAAAATATATTTATTAGCATTTTCATAGAAAAAAGACAGTGAACAACATGAGATGAACATAATCAGTAGACGGCTATAAGTTCACATAAACAAGGAGTCAGCCCGATGGCTATCGCCCATTGCTAGGCTCCTGTTTACTAACATGGTAAAACCAAGAAGAAAGGCCATCTTCTGGCGTATGAAACGATGCCAATTAACAGTCCTCATAGTTCACAACATAATGTAATACTTGTAGATTGAATTGAGTAAAAGAAAAGAAAAGGCCAAGGTAGAAAGAAAAAGGAAAAAAAAGGGAGTGGGGGGATAGAGGAAGGAGGGTAATGGGGTTATTCAAGAGAGGACATGTGGGTATAAGGTAGAGAGGAGGGGAGGGTTGGAGGGGGGCCGAGGGACACTAGGAGTGCCCCTGAGGGCTCAACAGCTTATTCATTATGGTGTCAGAGGTGGAGAAACGGAGCCAGACCGACCATAGCATTGAAAATTTGATAAATGTTTCATTATCAAGGGCTAGCATCTCCTCTATCCTCATAGTGTCATTCATGGTAGAGACCCAACGTGACAGTGGAGGGGTGATCTTTGTTTTCCAATATGAGGATATGAGTTGCCTTGCCGAGGACATGAAAAAGTGGAGTAGGTTTTGTTTTTGTGATTTGATTGACCTGGGCAATATAGAAAGAAGGACAATCTTTGGGGAGGTCGGTACTTTCCTATCATAAATAAAATTGTAGCATTCAAATACCTGAGTCCAGAAGGGGCAGATCCTCTCACAGTCCCACCAGACATGTAGGTAAGTCCCGGCAGAGACATTGCAACGCCAGCAGGTGGCCGGAGAAGACGGAAAGATTTTTTGCAGAGTTGTGGGGTCTCTGTACCACCTAGATAAGATCTTATAATTTTTTTTTTTTGAGAATAACAAGAGATCGTCGATTTATGTGTAAAGTGGAAAGATGTTTGCCATTCCGGTCTGGAGATGTCCTCACTCAGGTCCGCAGACCACAACTTCGTGTAACGTGGCAATTGGTGTGTTAAGGCCTGTAACAAACTATATAGGGACGAAAGAAGGTGCCTGGGCGTTTCCTGAAGGGAACACAAATCTTCAAAACCGGTATATGTGTAGTGTATTTGGGAGGAGGAGTGTAGGTGTTTGGTGTACGTAGACATATATAGGGCAGTAAGCCAGTCACAAGGTCCCTCCTGAGAAACCGGGGTCCCCTGTGAGTGGTGTAAAAAGCAGTAAGCTCCGACGCTCCGACCTCTGTGGCAACGCGAGATTGTCAAGGGACCCTGGCCAGAAGAAAGAATGGTGTGAAGGCCCCTATTGTACCAAAGTTTAAGGGATGCTAATGTCAATGGTGAGAGGGAGGGCAGGCGAGTATAGTCATGTTTGTAGCCCCAGAGAAGGGCACGGAGGTCAACAGGGGAAAGTTCTTGCTCTATTGATACTGAAGCCTTCTGGAATGGGTGAGGGAACCACTCCAGGACACGTGCCATATGGGCAGCTTTATAATATATCTTAACATTGGGAAGGCCTACCCCACCCTGCATCTTTGGTAGAGTGAGTAGGTTAAATTTAACTCTTGGGAGCCCCCGATTCCACATGATTCTAATGGCTAGGGATCATAAGGAGGTGAAGAACGATTTGGGAATTAAGATGGGAATCGTTTGCAAGAGGTATAAGAGTTTGGGCAAGGTGTCCATTTTTAGGGTATTAATCCTCCCGGACCATGGCAAGGAGGATCCTCCCCATTCCTCTAAGTCTTTCCATATGCGGGAGAGTAGGGGGACATAGTTTAGGGGGAATAAGTTGGTCAGGTTGGAGGGGATAATGACTCAGAGATATGAAATCCCTTTTGTTTGCCAATGAAATGAGAAGTTGGATTTCAGTAGGGATAAACTAGAGGCAGTAAGGATATATTAAGAGCTTCCGTTTTCTAATTCAGTTGAATTTAACTCAATTTGACTGAATTTAGAAAATTCAAATGGAATTCAAATTTGAATTCAAATAGAATTTCATTCAAATTTATTCTATTCGAAATTCAAATTTTGGAAGATAGTTATATTCTTTCTATTCCATTCTATTCTATTATTCTTTCTATTCTATTACATTATTTTCTATCCTATTATTTTATTTTCTATTCTTTTCATTTCTATTCTTTTCTATTCTATTCAGATTTAATCTATTCAACATTCACATTTCGTAAAATGGTTATACACACGCCTCTTACCAGAAGGATTGGATCCCAAATTATAGAGATCTAACTCGCTCCAACAGATTCCAACCTCCAGAGATATTCTACTCCTTGGCCATTTTTAGAACACTCCCTCTGTGTATGATCACAGCTCCACTGTTACAATGTGTCCAAAGTATCCACCGGATCCATGCAAGACTTGTCACTATGGATTCTCTCATATATAGAGGATAACGGATAATGGAAGAGAGAAGTGTGTAAAACCATCAGTTATTTATAATGTATCATTGCACTTATTAACAGATCAGAAGCAGTACAAATATCCAACACAGCCATGGACCTCACCAGCAGCCTCGCGTGTAGTGATGTCACAAAATCCGGCTCCACCTAATGTGCTTCCCCGTAACAGACAATCGACTAGGAACAAAGGCTCCTTTCTCAGGTGATGCCTGTTACAGGGAAATGCGTCGGTGGAGCCTGATTTTGTGGAATATCTCTGGAGGTTGGAAACTGTTGGAACGAGTTAGATCGCTATAAGTTGAGATCCAATCCTTCTTGTAAGAGCCGTGTGTATATGTGGGGAAGGCACCCTGCTGAGCACTTTTCTATGAAGTACTGTTTATTTAAAGTGGTTACTAAGCCACTATAGTATAAGCATACCACCCACTCTTTTACTTTCAATATGTTTTTATTTTTAATTCAAGGTGAGACAGTAAGAAAATATCACAAATAATACGGTCAATGAACAAGTAAAGTCTGGACAATATGACCCTCGTCCCATACAGCAACCGGGTCAATCAACAGTAAAACATGAAAGTGTAAAACCATAAGTCAAATAGGTTAAACGGAATCAATATAATGGTAGACTACGCATTACAGAGTAGCCCAAAAAAGTATGGTGTTCCACCAGTCAAATTTACAGACATATCCCACCCTCTGTCAGACCCAATTGGATCTTGCTCAGAGAATCTGTGATATCCATATTATCAAAAATAATAGCAGAACATAAAACGGAGCAAAGCAGTGGGAAGAAAAGACAAAGAAAGAAAGAAAATAGGGAGGGGGGGGGAGAACGCTCCTACACCCCTCTTCCACTAGGAACGACCGCACAGAGTGGTGCCTGACCTTTTTTTTTTTTTGCAGAGTATATAAAAATATCTTGTTAAACAATAGATATAGAGAGGAAAGAAAGAGAGAAGAAAAGAAAAGAAAAGAAGAAGAAAAGAAAGAGAGAGGGAGGGTCAACCAGCGGCAAGTCACAGTGGGGAAATATATTTGATCCATGGATCCCAAATTACATTAAATTTCTTGGAATTATTACGAAGGGTCCAGGTGAGTCTATCATTAACCATAATCCAGTTAAGCTTAAGTTTTACAGAATCAAGAGGAACCATCGACTGCTTCCAATATCTAGCTATAGTTATCCTAGCAGCTAGGATTATATATGTGATCAGCTTAAAAGATTTCTTAGGAACCCCATCAGGGAGCTTCTGAAAAAGCGCTACCTCCGGGGCTCTACGAATATTAACCCCAGTAACCGTGTATATAAGGTTAAATATACGAATCCAGAATCTGACTACGATCGGGCACTGCCACCAAATGTGGAACATTGAACCCAGCTGACCACACCGTCTAAAGCACATGGGGGATGTGATAGATACCATCGTAGTACCATCGTAGATACCATCGTAGTAGAGTTTTGTAGTTTGCCTCAATCAGTGCAGTATTAACAGATATTTTAGATAAAGCATAGGCTATATCTTGCCAATCAGACAGATCAAAGGTAAGATTCAAGTCCCGTTCCCAATGGATCATATAGGGAAGTTTAGTAAGTGGGTCCGTAATGGTAGCATAAATGGTAGATATGCGCCCCCGTATTTGGTCCTGTGACTGGCAAGATAATTCAAAATTCGTAAGAGTAAACGGTCTATCTATCCTACAAAGTTTAGAACGTATAAATGACACAATCTGATTATACCGAAACAGCTCACTAGGGGGCATCTGCATCGTCTCTACAAAGTACTGCAAGGAATGAGGTCGGCCTCCAGTTAAATAATCACCTATCCGTAGGAGGCCCTTGTTGAGCCACCACTGGAATACCTGTGGGGTCAAGCCAGGTGGAAACTCTGGGTTACAAAACACCGGAGCCAAGGGAGTATGTGAAGACCCCAATGGTTTACGATGGCGTACTCTGTCCCAAACCTCAAGGGAGTGGGACAGGGTAGGGCATAAGATAGGAGGGCGAAGGCGACTTGGTAGCCACATCAGAGAGCCAATAGCAAGAGGGTGGCACGAAAGGGCTTCAATAGATACCCAAAGGGGCTGAGGCCCCCTGGTCGTGGTATATGAAAGCTGTGTTATCTGAGCCGCCTGATAATAAGCTTGTAAATTAGGGAGGCCAAGCCCACCGCGCAATTTTGAGGTATATAGCGTTGATTTATTCATGCGGGGTTTCCCATTACCCCAAACAAAACGGAGAACATCTCCTTGTAACTGTTGTAATTCCCTCCTCGGGACTGCAATGGGTAGGGTCCTAAAATAATAAAGTAGTCTGGGGAGAAACGTCATTTTGATGGAATTGATCCTACCAAACCAAGATAAAGAATAATCCACCCAACATCGAAGATCCTCACGTAAACGGCGAAAAAGTGGGGGATAATTGGCTTTGTATAAAGTGCCAATCGAGGATGTCAATTGAATACCTAAATAGGGAATAGAAGTTGAGGTCCATTGGAAATGAAAATCACATCGCAACTGTTGTTCTATTAAGGGGGGCAGAGAAACATTAAGGGCCATCGTTTTTTGAGTGTTTAAAGTAAGACCGGAAAGTTGGGAAAATCGACGAAATAGGGATAATAAGTTAGGTAGAGTGATTGTAGGGTTGGTAATATACATAAGAACATCGTCGGCAAACAAAGAACATTTATGTTCCTGCTGTCCACAACATATTCCATAAATTCGGGGATGAGAACGAATCGCTACCGCTAAAGGCTCTATTGCTAACGCAAAAAGTAATGGGGAAAGCGGGCAGCCCTGCCTCGTGCCACGGCCAATGAGAAAAGAGGATGATCTATAACCCCGGATAGCAACCTGGGCCGACGGTTTGCTATAAAGTTTTTGTAATAAGGAAATAAAAACAGGACCAAAACCAAATGCCCCAAGAGTAGTAAATAAATAGTCCCAATTAAGGCTATCAAAGGCCTTATGAAGGTCCAATGAGAGCAATAGCAATTCCCGAGATCCAGGAGCGTCCCATTGGGAGCGAACCGCAGAAATCAAAGCTATGGATCGGCGAATTTGGTCTAAGGTTTGGCGTTGATGTATAAAACCTGATTGGTCTTTATGTATATATTGTGGTAAAAAGGCACCCAATCGTAGTGCTAATAATTTCGTAAGGATTTTGAGATCACAATTAATCAATGATATAGGGCGATAATTAAGAATATCAGTAGTATCTTTGTTTGGTTTAGGTATAACACTAATGTAAGCCCTATTTTCATCTAAAGGTACTTCGCCACCGTCTCGCAAGGAATTAAAATAGAGAGCCATATGAGGGACCAGGTATTCAGCAAATTTTTTATAATAGCTATTAGGGAGTCCATCAGGACCAGGCGATTTGTGCAAAGATAATAGTTTAATGGTATGGTGTAACTCTTCACAAGTGATAGGTTGGTCCATAATTTCTCTATGAGGTTCCGTAAGAGACGGTAGCGATAAGGTGTTTAAGAAATTGTTGATAGAGACAGACGCATTGTCGTGAGTTGGGGCATAAAGTGTAGTATAAAAATTCTGAAATTCGTTAAGGACACTCTGGGGATTTTGAGAAAGATTACCACCTGAAAGTCTAATTTTAGGGAGAGCCGTATGCGTGTGTTTAGGGGTAAGTTTGTGCGCCAGCAATGAACCTGGACGATCACGCCATGTAAAGAACCTATGATTGGTCCAGCGAAGACATTTTTCGGCCTTCGTAGTAAGGCAGATATTGAGTTCAGTACGGGCCTGTTGAAGTTTAAGCAATAAGTCTGGATGAGGGAGTCGTTTATGTTGGGCAGCTAGGGTTTCATATTCCTTAGTTTTGGTCAGGATCAAGGTATTATTAGCCTTATTAAGTCTGGACGTCAACTGAATCAGAGAGCCCCGAATGGAGGCTTTATGAGCCGCCCAATTAATAGCAGGGTTGGTATCCTCTGCTTTGTTAACCGCAAAATATGCCTTTAGGTGGGTTATAATCTCTGTACAGTGAGATTCATTACCAAGGATAGACTCATTCAGCCTCCAGTGGGGCTTCGCCAATTTAAACGTTAGATTCGAAAACAATAACACTACTGGGTCATGATCTGACCAAGGTGTAGATACAATTTTAGCTGTAGTCAGTTTAGGCAACAGTCCCGAGGCAAGAAGCACATGGTCAATACGTGAATAGCGGTTGTGGGCCCTAGAGAAATGAGAATAGTCGCGGGCGGTAGGGTTGGCTTCCCTCCAAGCATCAACTAGGTCATAGCGATGTAATAACTGAGCAAAACTTCGGCTACATTTGGGAGGGGATCGAAGACAAGATAAATGTGATTTATCCAGACTATGATCTAATGCTAAATTAGAATCTCCGGCTAGGATCACATCACCCTCAAATTCCGACTCTAAGGACTGGAGCAAGGCTTTAAAAAATGCTACCTGATTCGTGTTGGGGGCATAATAAACCAGAATTGTCACCAAGTTGCTCCCCAAATGACCTTTAACCAATAGGAACCTCCCCTCTGGATCCCGCAGTACTTTAGTCTCTGTAAATGAAAGCCGCCGTGACAAACAGAGTGCCACTCCTCGTTTTTTCTCTGTGGCATTAGCAAAGTAACACACAGGGTAATCTCTATGGATGTAGCGGGGGGTAAAAGAAGAGGGAAAATGGGTTTCCTGAAGAGCTACAATATCTACATGCAGAGATTTATAATAATTAAATATCTGGATTCGTTTAGATGGGGAGCCCAATCCCTGAACATTATGAGATAGCAGTCGAATGGTTCCAGTCGAGTCAGTTAACCGGGACATGGCAAAAAGCATAAATCTGCATGATAGACAGACTCACCCAACGATGGCAACCCATGGACCCCTTTGATGAACCAGAATGCCGCTGGCTGACCCTCAAGGAGAAAAAGAAAAAAAGAATTAGTAGTGAAGCCTGGAAGGAAAGCAGAGAGAGAGAGAAGAAGAGAAAAAAAAACGATACACAGGTGCAACAACACCCAGCATCAAGGGAAATAAAAAACCTTAAGCAACAAAAAAGCAAACAAAATATAATAACGTAGACCAGAATCCAAGTCTGGAAGTGTGGGAGTCTCCACCAAAGAAAATCCATGGGGAGAGTCCTATCAACAGGGAGAGCACATAGCCACCTCCCGGCACAATATGAAACAGCAAATGTTATGCCCATAGATCCATACCCGAAAACTCTAAATAATATAAGAAAAAAGGTATACAATAATCTGATCAGGTGACAAAAAGATGATGTAAACGGCAGCTAATGTCCTATATAAGGACCACAGAGAAGCTACCGTACAAAAAAAAACATCCCCAGACCCCAGGAAGAAGGGAAAAAACAACAAAAAACAAAAATCTACAACTCTTTATATTATCCTCTTCCCCCCAGAGTCTGGTGTACCAGTAGGGTCAAAAAATCAGAGAAAAAAAAAAAAATAGAGTCCTTCAGGTAACTTGACGCGATGGTGCGGATTTCTTCGAAGTCGGGGAAGACCAAAGCGGCAAGAGCGGGGGGGGGGGGGGGATCAGTAGCTGTGGGCGGACCAGAAGAAACTGGGACCTGGGAAATGAATCCCAATTTCAGTAAGATTTTTTCTCCATCAGCGAATGTAGAAAAGGCATAGGATCGATTGTCATAAGTAAATTGCAAGCGGAAAGGATAGTTCCAGCGATAGCGAATATTGCGCTGAATCAACGGGGATAACAGCGGTTTAAATGCCCTCCTCTTTTGAATGGTAGCTTGCGATATATCCGCGAAAATTTGAATACGATGACCTTCAACCTCTAAATCAGGGCGATCCCTGGCATACCGCATGATGGCTTCTTTAATCCCAAAGAAGTGAGGTTTCACAATCACATCACGGGGTGGTCCGTCAGGCTTCAGGGGAACCAAGGCTCTATGAATGCGATCAATTTCCATATGAATATCATCAATCTCTGGGACCGCTAAATGCATCAAAGAAGACGTAAAGGAGGTGATATCTTTAACCGATTCTGGTAAACCGCGAATACGGAAATTATAACGTCTGGCGCGGTTTTCCAAGTCGTCAATTCTATTATAGGCTTCCTCTAAACGATCATGGAGGTCGGTAATCATGTCAGAATTCTGCGACACTCTATGGACAGTCTCATCAACTTTAGATTCAATACTATCCAACCGACAGCCCAAATTCTGGAAATCCTGCCTCAGATCAGAGGTTAATTTGGATGTAGCTTTCTCTAGCTCTTTCCTCAGCATGTCCGCAAAACGAGCAAGCAAAACAGTATCAGGGGAATATGGCAATGGTGCAGGCAAAGGATCAGAAGTCCCCTCCGGACTCTCAGGATCCATATCATGGCTGCTGGCCTGGCTAAGAAAGATATCTGATAAGTCCTTTTCCAGGGCAGAGGAATCCTGAGAGACAGGGCTCGGGGATGGAGCAGAGGCCTGAGAGAGAGATCTAGCAGGGCTGGATGCAGGGCAGGGGTGATCCATCCGCTCACCTGAAGGTGGAGAAGCTGTGAGGGAGCCTTCTTCAAAAGATTTGCAGTCAGGGAAACGTCTCCTGTCCCGCTGCAGTTGTGGTGGTTGCTCCGGTCCGGGCCCTGTGTATTTGCCGGCCGCCATCTTGGATTTGCGGCCGGATCCACGAGGCTGCTGAAAATTGCCTCCGTGCGCCTTCCCCGACGACCTAGTAGGCATGGGGAGCGATCCGCGAGTGCTGTGCCCGCTGTCCCGTAGGTATATGGGGACAAGCGGGGCCGGTGGGCAGCGTATGATAACGAAATGTGCCGGGAGAGTGCGGAGCAGCCTAGCCTTGCATCCGCTCCGGCCGCCCGCGCATGCGCACCCACCCACTCTTTTAAATAACATTATGTGTCCCTGTGCCTGTGCTGTATAAAAAAATGCTGATTATACCTTATATCAGAGCGTCTCCCGGCACTCACATGACTCCTCAGCTCTCTCCTCTCCCAGGCTGACAGCTGTAGTGGGCGGGGCCTAGCACTCCCGTTGGAGTCATCCGGGAAGGAGAGGAGAAGAGAGAGCCAAGGAGTCATGTGAGTGCTGGGAAACGCTCGGATATATCTGTAGAAAACTGCATCTTTTTTATACAGCACAGCCACAGGGAGACATAATGTTATTTAACAGAGGAGATAGCATGCTTATACTATGGATATAATAGCAGCAGGAGGGGAGGATCATGGAGTGAACAGAGCTGACAGGCAGGGAGGGTAGGGGGAGGAGGACACAGGAGAGCAGAGAAGAGAGCTGCGGATGAAGGAGGCACATAAACTGACCACTTTTTTAGGGCTCAGCAGTCATGATAAACCGTGGTAAGTTTACAGAGGGGAGGGCAGATCCAGGCAGGATCAGCCGGGTATTTTAGATGACACGGGGGGCCAAATGACACAGCACAAGCACTGTGCTGCATAACATGCTTTAAGGGAACAGATTCCATTTTTTTTTAGGGTAACAAACTTTTTAAGAGCACGGATAAATCAATCAATTAACAAGAGGCTGCACACTTATTTATGCCTGCCTTTACACACACATGAACTTTAATGTCATCCCAGTCTTAGTCCATATGGTTCAATATTGAGTTGGGAATTTTTTATTTTTTTTGAGAATCTTGCAAACAAGAAACACATTCCAACTTTCTTTATACAAAAATAAATATTATATATATATATATATATATATATATATATATGCATAACATCTTGTATACACGACTAAACATAATAATAAAGGCTTACTTCAACCTATAATATGGGAAACAAAAGGTTTTTCCCAACCAAGAGAAATATCTCTGTATTATACCATATATACACATTATATTATATAATATATATATATATATATATATATATTATATACACACACACACACACACACACACATACACACACATATACACACATACATACCCATTACTCAACTTGATTACCATTCAGACCAAGAAACATAGATTATCATGTGTATGTAGCCTTTCTTCAAAAAAAAAAAATATGTTGAACTTTGAAAATCTAAGGGAGTATCCAGAGAGAAAACAGGGAAAGAACCCAACACCCAGAGATCAACAAACAGCAGCTACAGGCCTGATATTCCTCCACGCCTTTATCCAGACCCTTTGCCGCCATCTGTCTTTCTCAAGACCCCGAATTTTCCCTAAAACACCAAGAATCTCACACACCACCACCAGAACAGGAAGGACTTTCTGCCGAAGGGATACCTGACACCGTGCATTCTAGGTGTAATATCGGACTACTAAGCTGACTAAAAAAAAAAAGAGTGTCCAAATCAAATCCCTTGCGATTCTGCAATGCTCCATACACCCACTCAGCATAAGACATGCTAGGCAGGAAAGGAATATTCAGAGCCCTCCCCACCTTTTTATAGACTTCTATATTGAAAGGGCATTGAAGCAAGAAGTGGTCCATGGTTTCCACCTCACCCTGACACTCCGCTCTTGGACAACCACGATTGTCCAAAGAGCGGCACGTCACGTTCCCCCTCACATAGAGCCTATCGTAAAAAGCGAGCCAGGCCTGGTCCCTAAATTTCAAGGGAATCCGCTCAGAATTTATTAAACGTAAACCCTCCCTCATAATATGACCTGGGCAATCCCTTAAGGCCAGTGGCGCATGAAAGACAGTACCCACAATCTTCTCACCCAGGAGTCTCCTAGGAAGGGACCTGATATCCTCCGCTGTCACATGCCACCGTTTAAGAATTTTCAGGCACGGGGCAACATAAGCCGCGAGCTTACCATGCTTGATCCTTAGGCTTTTCACTGGGCTGCCACTCTCCCAACAGTCCAGAAAAGGTCTAAACCAGATCTGTAAAATACCTACCCATCCAGGCGGTCTCTCTGCTAGCATGTTACCAAAATTGTGCTTCAAAAACATCAGAGAGAAGAACACAACTGGGTTGACCATCCCTAGGCCACCCTTCCGCTTAGATAGGTAAGTCACATTCCGCTTCACAAGATTCAGCCTGTTCCCCCATAATAACTGGAAGAAAAAACTATAAATCCTGGTATAGCAGGACTCTGGCAAGATGCAAACAAAGCTGACATACAGAAAGGTAGGAATCAGGTAGGTCTTAATCAAGTCCACCTTTTCCCTCAAGGAGAGCCGCCACCCCTTCCAGCATTTCACCTTGACATCAGCATCATTCAGCCTGGCTTCCCAATTTGACTTACTGTAATCATCAGGGCCAAACTCGATGCCTAATACTTTGACTTTCTGCTGAGGCCTGGGGAAGTTGTCCGGAAGTGCAAAGCTCTCACCTCCCTCGCTCATCCAAAATACTTCACTCTTATCATGGTTGACCTTGGAGCCTGATGCCTCAGAATACTGCTCTATAACTGAGACAACCTCTTGCGCCTCCTCTGTCCCAGGGATAAAAACAGAAACGTCATCAGCATAGGCTACAACCCTCAAGGGCGGCTCACCAGTAATGCCCACCGTCACCCCGCACAACGGTCCGATATCTATCCTTCTGATGAAGGGGTCGATTGTGAAAACGTATAGCAAAGGGCTCAGTGGACACCCCTGGCGCACCCCCGATCCAACCCTGAAGGGCCGTCCAACCCAACCGTTAACAAGCATGAAGCTCTCTGCCTCTCTGTTTAAAGTCTTAAGCATTCCAATAAACCCACCCTCCAGGCCATACTTGTCAAGGAGAAGCCAGAGGTACTCATGATTGACACGATCAAAAGCCTTTGCCTGATCCAATGCCAGCAAATACTTTCTCCATCCTTCAGCCCTGCAATGTTCCAGAGCCTCCCGGACAGCTAACACCGCTGAAAAAGTGCTTCTGCCCTGGACCGAACAGTGCTGTTGACGAGAAAGAAGTCTGTCTGCTACTGACGACAATGCGCCAGAAAATTATCTTTGCCAGAATCTTTCTATCGACATTGAGAAGGCTAATGGGGCGCCAATTCTCAATCATCGAGGGATCCTTGCCTTTTGACAACAGAATCACAGCAGATTGTCTCATGGAGGGAGGGAGTGAACCCTCCTGCAGACAGCCATTAAATACCTCCACAAGATAAGGTACCAAGCTGGATTTGAAAGTCTTATAAAATTCAGCCGTCAATCCATCTGGCCCCAGGGTTTTCTTAATAGCCAGACCATCTATAGCTTTGACTACCTCTTCTGCTGTGATTTCCCCTGTCAAACTTGCCAGCGGAATATTATTTCTCAGACCTGGTTTAGAATCCAGAAAACTCGACATCCTTGCCCGATCGAGGTACTTCTCTCCCAGAAGATCTACATAAAAAGACCTTGAGACCTCCAGGATCCCTGACCTGGATTTTGTCAAATCTCCACCACTTGAGAAAAGGCGATCAAGTTTTCTCCGCAGCTGCTGGTAGGCAATGTACTTACCAAGCTTAACATTTAGTGGAAAATGCGATGAGCAGAAGATAGAATTTCTGGATTTAGAAATCTTTAAGAAAAATGATGGTCTTCATACGAAAACTTTCTTTAAAGAAACGGATAGAAATAGTTATATCCCCACTTTAAGTTGTCATCATCCTAAATGGAAAGCTAATATCCCAAAGGGACAACTCCTAAGAATAAGGAGGAATTGCAATTCAGTGGAGGATTTTTCTTCCCAAGCTGATAAGCTAGTTGCACAATTTGTAGAAAAGGGATATAAATATGAATCATTGGTTAAGATAAAAAATGAAGTTGGTAACACAGATAGGAATACCCTGATAAAGAAATCAGAGAAAGAGAAGCAAAAATTCGATCTGGCATTCATTACTGGATATAATACACAATACCACGTAGTAGAAAAAATAGAATAGAATACATACGAATAAGGGAGCATATTAACAACATCAGGAAGGGGTTCCCTAACCATAATATTTCCAGACATTTTGATCTATTTCACCAACGAGACCCCTCAAAACTGTTTTTTTATGGAATTGATTGTATAAAACAAAATTGGAGAGGAGGCAATATGACCACCCTTATATCACAGAACGAAACCAGCTGGATATATAGATTAAACACCTTAGCCCCAAAAGGGTTAAATATTGATATAGACCTTAATTGTTTTATAGCAAATCCATAAAAGGTAAAGATAATAAGGTATGGTCTTTTGAATTGGGGGTGATGTAAAAGGTTTCCTTGGGGATGGGCTCTTTGATGAGTCAAGACTTTGGAGGAGCTCTTTGATGAGTCAAGACTTCAGAAGAGCTGTTTTACAAGATAATATCTGGATGCGTGGGGAATAGTGCCCGTTTATCTCTGCTCTTTACCCTTATAAGTTGGATAAAACTAAAGCAATTGAAAAATATTGGTATTAAGGGAAACTGGTCAAAAAAGAAGTTCCTCTTTAGACGTTTTACATGTTAATATCTGAGGTTGACAGGGATTAGTTAATGAAGCCTAACGATGGTAGAAAGTAAGAAGGATACTGATAAAATTATGCTGCAAAAATAATGAGACATTATTAAGGTAAACTGGTCAAAAAAAGTTCCTCTTTAGAAGGTTTACATGGTAATATCTGAGGTTGATAGGGTTTAGTTAATGAAGCCTAATGATGGTAGAAAGCAAGAAGAATACTGATGAAATTATGCTGCAAAAATAACGAGACAATATACTTGTCTCGGATATGTATATAACCCACTCCTCATTTAGATTTATAAGGCAATATCTGATATGGAAAAATTCCTCATTGAGGTTTACAAAATAATAGCTGATATGGATAAATAGGAAAAAATACCCTTAATATTGTTAAAGGATCCAAAATAAGTCAGTGAGCTGTATATAAATAAATAATAAAAAAATGATTAAAATAGGCATGTTCTTGTTTTGCCCACTGGAAGTTTTACAGGATAATATCTGGCATGGACAACTGGAGTTCGTGGGAAGAGAAACTTGATGTGGGCAAAGAAGAATAATGCTTCTTAAACTTGGTAATGAGGTCAAATAACTCTATGAGTGTAACAAGATAGCTTGTAAAATAACTTGATTTCTAGTAAAATATGATGGAAATATGGGAATATCATAAAGTCAATAATAGTATGACAGAAGTGGCAATTAGCTTGACCTCGCTGAGCGTCCCCTTTCTCCTTACTAGGATAGGGATATAAATACTGTATCAATAGGGTACTGTATGTTTTTACAAACATATGGTTTTCTTCCTTAAAATCAGGTGTTTTTGTCTCTAGGAGGCAGGTAAATAAAGATTGGTCCGGCCGCTGTAATTTAATTACTAGAGAAGGAGGCGATAATAAAATCGTAACTCCACCCTGGCTGCCTATTGGTTAAAACCCAGGAGTGGGAGGAACGATTACCTTCAAAGATGACAGTGTGTGTATGCGTGGTATCGCTGCTGAGGACGTCTCTGACGAAACGCGTATAGCGCCATTACGCATACTACGTCACTTCCGGTGCGCCTGTTCCATTGGAGCGCAGCTGGAACGCACGCCGCTCGCTCAACGGATTGCTTTGTACTGGCGAACCGGTGGGGGTTTTTTATATTTGTCCTTTTTGCGTAAAGGATTTTAACCACTACAGATCCGCGCTATTGCCAAATGACGGCAACAGCGCGGACCTACATTTCCGGGACTACGTCTATTGACGTCGTCCCGGATACGAGCGGCCTGCGCGCCCCCTGAGGGGCGCGCGCGGCGCGCTCTGTGATCGGCGAGTCCGTGAGACTCGCCTGATCACCGATCCGTGCAAAGGGTCGATCCCGACCCCTTATCACGTGATCAGCTGTCAGCCAATGACAGCTGATCATGTGATAGAACGGAGCCGGTAATCGGCCATTATTCCTCCTCGCGCTGACAGCGCGAGGAGAAAAAAAAAAAGCCGATCACCGGCGGCCGTGATCGGGACATCAGTCCCGATCACGGCCATCAATACAAGGGACCACCTGCCACCTGCCAGTGCCCACCTGCCTCCCGCAGTGCCATCCTGTAAAATAAAACGCAAAAGTAAGTGCCCCCCGTCAGTGCCCCCCGTCAGTGCCCATAGTGCCCACAGTGCCACCCACAGTGCCACCCACAGTGCCACCCACAGTGCCACCCCACAGTGCCACCCCACAGTGCCACCCAATCTGCCTCAAAGGTGCTGCACCCCAGTGCCGCCCATCAGTGCCCAGCAGTGCCGCCCATCAGTGCCCAGCAGTGCCGCCCATCAGTGCCCAGCAGTGCCACCTATCAGAGCCACCTATCAGTGCCACCTATCAGTGCCCATCAGTCCCATCTATCTGTGGTACCTATCAGTGCCCATCCGTGCCACCCATCTGTGCCACCCATCCGTGCCATCTTATGTGCCCATCTTTGCCCATCAGTGCCGCCTTATCTGTGCCCATCGGTGCCGCCTTATCTGTGCCTATTAGTGCCGCCTTAACTATGCCTATCAGTGCCCACCAGTGCAGCCCATCAGTGCCCACCAATGCAGCCCATCAGTGCCCACCAATGCAGCCATCAGTGCCGCCTAATCAGCGCACTTCAATGAAGGAGAAAAATGACCCGTTTGCAAAATTTTATAACAAACTATTAAAACATGATTTTTTTTATTTTTTTTTTTTGCATCTTTTTTTGTTTGTTTAGCAAAAAATAAAACTCCGAGCTGTAACTAAATACCACCAAAAGAAAGCTCTATTTGTGGGAAAAAAATGATAAAAATTTCATTTGGGTACAGTGTTGTATGCCCGCGCAATTGTCATTCAAAGTGCATCAGCGCTGAAAGCTGAAAATTGGTCTGGGACTGAGGGGGGTTTAAGTGCCCAGTAAGCAAGTGGTTAAGGACACATTAAATCGAGTTGCAAATAGATTCAATCCATAGAGAGCCTATAGAGCCTGGGAAGTGGTTCCCTTAGGGACACAAAATATATGGAGGATATGACTATCTAGATCCCCACTTCTTAAGGAGGATAAATAGGCATTATAAGATTGACTATTTATAATTTAGTAGCTTTCAAAGTATTTTTTTCTATACATATTTGTTTTATTTAATTTTTGCATTTTTTTATATTTTTATATATTTTGCATTTTTATTTCTTTGTTTTTTGTTGTACATGTTTTTTGTACTTTGAAAAAATTCTTTGCAAAAGAAAAACTTTTTAACAAATGATATTTGCTGTAAAACTGCTGTGGTAAAATCTTTTCGCAGTTTGGAAGATTTTTTATATCTCTGCAATAAAGTATTGATTTTTAAATAGTGGTCACAAGCCTCCCACTATATATAAATACCAAAAATATTTTTTTCAGCTCTGGTAAGAGCATAACAGAATAACAGCTCTAACTTGTTCCCCTCCCCCTAATAACAAGTGTGCTGTACACCAGAAATACTACACCATGAGTGGATCTTTTTTCCTTTGAGGAACTACCACGGGACATAGGAGTCTTCTCTCTAACAACGAAAATATTTGTGGGGAGTCGTTTTGGAAGATACAGCGGACTGGTGGAATCCTCAACAAAGTGGGATACAGCTTACATGCGCATAACCCCTTAGGGGGTGAGTGGATTTGGTGAGTGGGGACCCTTGAGGGTGAATGAGCACGGAAGTCACGAATAAACAGTCATAATCACGAAAGTCACTCTTTTGTTTTCTGGAGCAGAAAAATTTGCACAGTTGTGGACATTTGATAAAAGAATCACTGTGGACTATATATATTTTCCTCTCAAAAAAACTTTTTTTACTTTTATGTTAATTTTTATTTTTATTTAGAATTTTATATATTTTTTTCTCTCAAAAAACTTTTTTCACTGTTATGTTTTTTTTTATTTAGAATTTTTTCACTGTTTAATCACTTTACATATATAATTTTTTTCTTCCACATATATAATCTCACATTACAACACTGCTAGTTTATGAGTCATTTAAGGAAGGTGTAGGATTGTGGTATATATATATATATATATATATATATATATATATATATATATATATATATATAATCTTTTCTGTATATTTATCACCTGGATATACTTTTTTCTGTATATATATTACTTGGAATATCTTATGTAGTTGGTTTTGTTTAATACTGGGAGTCTAGTTGGCATATTCCCTATACAAGGGGAAAAGTTTGTTTTATTTTTCCTTTAGCTTTTTTTCTTTTCTTTTTTTGCCACAGAGTTGTTTAGATTAAGAGTGAGGACGTTTTAGGTCACTCATGGAATTTAATATAGAACATTGAGAAAATTCAACCTCTGAATAAAACAGTGAGGAATTTCTCAGCCTATACACATTAGCTGAAAGCACTAAAACACTGGGTGTATCATAGGCCTTGGGGCCAGAGAGCGGTGATTAAAATAAGTTTAGCTTTAATTGTTTTATATTTTGAATGGAAATAATTTTGAGGTAGCGCCAGTAGCCCATATTAACTATTTACTTACCAAGCTGTTTCCTTTTTCCTATGGCCTTGAAAAACCCACTAATCCGGCTTTTGGCAAGCTCCCACCACTCCGACTTACTGCTGCAGAAATCCAGGACGGTTACCTGAGCCTGAAAAAAAGCCTCAAAGGATTGTCTTACCTCCTCATCATCCAGCAGAGCCGAATTCATCCTCCAAATACCCTTTCCTTTAGGTGGCATATCTGAAGCATTGAGAATAACAGACAGCAAAAGGTGATCAGAGAACTCCACCATACGACACTCAGGAGCCGAAAAAGGCAGAGTCCCCCTTAAAAAAAAAACACTATCTATCCTGCTCTTACAACTGCCTCGCTTAAACGTGTACCCCGTGCTGTCTGGGCAACCCTTAATATGCGCATCTTCCAGACCTGCTTCCCTGGCTATCGTATTGAGAAAGACGCTATCATATCTCAGACTGTCAGTGGAGCCTTTCCTGTCTTTGGGCCTAGTAACGGTGTTAAAATCACCTCCAAAGACAACTTGCCGAGATGTAAAAAGGAAAGGCTTAATCTTTGTAAAGAGGCATATCCTCTCCCAGTAGTGCAGCCACACCCTTTGCAGCTATAACAGCTTCATCTCTTCTGGGAAGGCCATCCACAAGGTTTAGGAGTGTGTCTATGGGAATGTTTGATCATTCTTCCCGAAGCGCATTTGTGAGGTCAGGTACTGATGTTGGAAGAGAAGGCCTGGCTCACGGTCTCTGCTCTAAATCACCCCAAAGGTGTTCTTTCGGGTTGAGGTCAGGACTCTGTGCAGGCCAGTCATGTTGGAACAGGAAGGGGCCATTCCCACAAAGTTGGGAGCATGAAATTGTCCAAACTGTCTTGGTGTGCTGATGCCTTAAGAGTTCCCTTCACTGGAACTAAGGGGCCAAGCCCAACCCCTGAAAAACAACCCCACACCATAATCTCCCCTCCACCAAAGGATTTGGACCAGTGCACAAAGCAAGGTCCATAAAGACATGGATGAACAGTTTTGGGGTGGAGGAAGTTAATTGGCCTGCACAGAGCCCTGACCTCAATCCGATAGAACACCTTTGGGATGAATCAGAGGAGAGACTGGCCTTTTCATCCAACATCAATGTCTGACCTCACAAATGGGCTTCTGGAAGACTGGTCAAACATTCCCATAGACACCCTCCTAAACCTTGTGGACAGCCTTCCCAGAAGAGTTGAAGCTGTTATAGCTGCAAAGGGTGGGCCAACTCAATATTGAACCCTACGGACTAAGACTGGGATGCCATCAACGTTCATGTGCGTGTAAATATAGTGTATATCCCTGTGCGTGTAAAAGGTAGGTGTTCCAATACTTTTGGTTATATAGTGTATATCAGTCTGTTACCACTCCTTGTAGCTTTTTCTTTCCTTCCTAATTTTTCTATGTTCAAACTATCTGAACCTGCTGTAACCCCTTTTCGGCAATTTGAATGCTTCTACAGATCACATTCCGTTGTATCGTACTTGTATGGTGCTGTATACGGTATACATATTTAATGACATTTTCATTTACACTACTGATGTTTCATTTATTATTTTAAATATGTGCTTTAGTTCCAGGAATTCCCATGAACCCTGTTCAAAGAAATGATGAATAAAATGACCCACCGCAAAATGATGAAGAGATGGAACACTTGAACCAAGAATAAATCAGTACACCCCAAAGGAGAGCCATAAGGCAACAAGACACAGCTCTATAAACATGGACAATGCAGACCAGATGATCAAAGTCCAGCAGCCAAGGAAGCCAAAACCACCACCACATCCTTATTGAGAGATAATCCATCCTCTAGATCCAGAGACAGACAAATGTCCAGACAGACAGGCAGACAATTGTTACCTTTTTTTCTTTATATATAGGATAACTGATCTTTCTATTGTATTTCTGGGTAATAAATGTGTTATTTGGCCACAAGATGGTGCTAGCTGGTATCATAAACTATAATTATTTGGTCACAAGATGGTGCTAGTCAGAGTAAAAAATTATAACTATGTGGAAACCCTATTTCAGCTAAGCATCGGGTGCAGGGGGATTTGCCTTCTGCGATCACTGTATAAATGCACCTTTGCGGGCTGTCGTTACATAGCCATGCCCCAGATGATGTCAGCATGTGACGAAACACGTAGGATGAAACCTGACGTGACTTCATCACGCATAGTAGCAGCCACTGGTTGGACCATCAGGATTTATTTATGCTGCAGCTTTATTTTAATGCATGGTACCAAGGATTTGCATTGTAAGTAAGATAATTCTTTTTAATAAAGATGTTTTCATTTATCTACTACACTATGAGGCTTGAGTTTCTTCTCTGTCTCCCTACTCTTTAACTGACATCTGTTTGCAGAGTGGAACTTTCTGTCTTTTGATCCCACAAGAACGTATGGTTACTCAATAAATAGAGTGCCATTCATCTCTAGTAAGGATCATGGGTTTTATACTCCCTGTCTCCACGGAATCCTTTTGCAAGCCGTGGAGTAGAATGTTGCGCTGCACACTGTTGTGAGTATCTTAAAGAACACATATCTGTGGACTTTGTATGCTCACTGAGATTGGTTACAGATTTCTTTCTGTATGACCTGCCTTTTTTTTTCTTATTTTTTTTTAATACAATGCTTTTTTTTTTCACCTTTTTCATACCCTGTGACCTATTTGCAATCACTCCAGCAATGACCCACCCAGGGTGGGTTTTTTGAAGGTGGAACAGTGGACCACGCCTGCATAAAGGGTGTTAAAACAACTACCGTATTTGCATTCTCGAATAAAAATCTATGTGACAGTTTGACAACACACAGTTGGGAGATATGGATTGAGCGTTGTCACCCTGTAACAGGACGTGCTTGAATAAGGACATTAATGGAAGGATCACCAGAGATTCAGAATTCTAAATATTAAAATTACTTTTAAAATATTTGGATTTGTTAATGATTATAACAAATAAATATAAACATTTAAAAAATCACAATCAGAACAATTGTCTTTCCTAGAGTTTTTTTTTTTTTTTAAACAAACAAATATTAAAAATGTATAAACAAAGCTAGGTTAAAGTTACATTTTGGTTTAGTTAATAATAAATAAATAATAAACAAACATAAATAAACATATACTGTACATATAAATAAAATAACGAAATAAAACACACACACACAAAAAAGTAAACAGCACTAACAAATTGTTATACAGTAGTTATATATGTTGCCAAAGTAAATAAAAACAAGAAACTCATACAATCACTATGTGATTATGCTAAAACCTATTATTTTTGTGTATTTTTTTGTTGAGTTTTTTTTGAAAAGGGAACGTGTACAAGCATGCAAAAGTGCAACAGCTACCATGTACAAAATACACTTGTAGGTAGGTGCAGTCTGTTTTCTGCACTGCACGAGGTGCTCAAACAAGTGGTACAGCAGCCTGTAGAGGAAGTCAAGGGAAACCTGGTTTCTTTGTGGTTTCCTGAGTCATGGAGCAGTGTTCCCGGTTGGCTACGCTGCATCCATGTTGCCCCTGGTAGCCATCTTGGGTCAGCAGAGTCATTATAATTCCCTGCCCCCAGGTTTTGGTGCACTTTTGCCAAGTGGGTAGAGTTGGGAAAGAGACCTGACAGGGAAAGTGATTAGTGGCAGGGAAAGGTTCCTGACAAGTAGGGACAGCAAGGGATTCTCTATCCTGGAGGAAGCCTCCCCTTTTTAGGACCGAACCGGCCAGGCTGAATTTTGCCCTCTGAACAGACCCTGATGGTGCATCTCTTTTTGCTGCATCTCTTCATTTAAACTGAACTGTGAGTGTTTCCCTAAAGCCCCGTACACACGAGCGGACTTTTCAACATCCAAAGTCCGACGGAATGATTCCGTCACACTATTCGATCGTGTGTGGGCTGCAACGGACTTTTGATTCGCAAAAGTCTGACAGACTTTAGAAAATGGAACATGCTTCAAATTTTTCCGACGGAACTCCGCCGGACCCAGTTCCTACCGAAAAATTCGCTCGTGTGTATGCTATTCCGACGGACTAAAACCGACGCTAGGGCAGCTATTGGCTACTGGCTATGAACTTCCTTATTCGAGTCCAGTCGTACGTCATCACGTTCGAATCCGTCGGAGTTTGGTGTGATTGTGTGTGGCCAAGTCCGCTCAGTCGAAAAGTCCGTCAGAACTCTGTCGGAACTCCGGCAGAACTCCTTCGGAAGTCTGTCGGACATAAGTCCTCTCGTGTGTACGGGGCTTAATCGGCACTCTGTAGTTTGGCATTCTCTTCATTACAAGCTCCAAGTTTTAGTGCAACCGTCTCTGTGTGTATACTGCCACTGCACCTTCCGACACACTAAAAAGGGGGGGGGGCGCCTCACGCCATTTTTTTTCATGTATTTTTCATTGCCCGCATGACATTTTTTACATTCAGCTATCAGTGGAGAAACCCGCTGACAGCTGACGAGTCATCGCTTTTTAAGGATGTGGCCACTGGCTTCCTGACCCGCTCCTTATCAACAAGCACTTCTTCACACAGAACTCGAATCGGTCAATCAATTTTCGGCTTCATGTACACTAGCCTACACTGGCAGCTCCTAAACTTGAGTTTAGGAGCTTTTCAGATTTTTTTTTTGCCAAAGCTCCTAAACTCAACTCCATAAAAGCCTATGTGTCCAAGTACACAAAGGCTTTTAGCAGAGTGTAAGCTGCCACGTTTTGGTGAGCTTCAACCACCCTCTCCTGAATGCGGAAGAATCACGTTCAGGATAGGAAACATTTGAACGCTGGCTGCGGTAAGACACAAAATGTGGTGGCGATTTTGCTGCGTTGTTCATTTTCCCACAGCCGCGGTAAATGTAGGCTAGTGTTCATGAAGCCTAAATCTGACCATTAGAGATGGGACGAACACCCCCCAATTTGGTTTGCGCCAGAACTCTTGAATATGACAAAAGTTCAGACCCAAACTGCAAACCCCATTAAAGTCTATGGAACCCAAACTTGCAAAAGTCCCCATTTTGAAGGCTTATATGCAAGTTATTGGCCATAAAAAGGGTATGGGGGCCCAGGTACTGCCCTGGGGGATATGTACCGATGCAAAATTTTTTTTTAGAATAGATTGTTTTTAAAGGAACAGTGACTTTAAAGATGCTTAAAGTTAAACATAAAAAATGAAAGAAAATCTTTAAATATAGTGCCTAGGGGTCCCCTTAGTCTGCCTGTAAAGTGGCACATCTATTTCTGTCATATCCCCAGCATCAGGCATGGAGGAGTCAGCGGAGTTATTTGAACACAGCATCAGCCACTTGCTCCTTGACGATTCACAGCCGTTACTCAATTAAGATGTTGGTTCTGACTCTGAGGTTGAGGAAAGCAGGAACATGAGCCTACAGAGAAGGGAGAACACTGGTACACAAATTGGCAGTCATGTTCCCCCAGCCACAGCATACTGCCAAGTTGTCTCCAATGGTAATGAGGATGGAGGAAATGATGATGATGAGGTCACTGACTTGACTTGGGTGCCGGATAGAGCAGAGGAGGAAAGTGAGGGTGAGGCACAACCCCAACGAGGCAGCCATCATGGAAGAGTAGAGAGCAGCCCCTCTATTCCATCACATTGTGGAGCTGTTGGGTGTTAATTGTGCCCATGAAACCTACACCAAAGACATTCTTCCAGATGAAATCAACACTCACAACACTAGGCACTTTTTAGAACTGTTTCTATTTGCAAACTTTGTCTCTAGCGCATCAAGCTTGACAAAAACACCAACCATTTGGGTACCACATACTTGACAAGGCTTTTAACCTCCCACCACTCAGCCAGTTGGCAAGAGCACCTAAAAGCCACACAAAAGGGGCATAAATCTGTTCCTCCTCCTTATCACCTCAGTCTGTCCCTGCTATACCACATGACCTCTCAGCAGCCTCCAATGACAGGGATGATGGTATAGCGCAGGGTGTCCCAGGTCCTTGCAGCACATCTGCCAGCAGCACACCACCAGCTGTAGACTATAGCTGGCAAATTTCTCTGCTCCATCTGCTGCAGAGACCACCCACATGCCCAGCGTCTAAATGCAAGCTTGTCAAAGCTGCTGGCTCTACAACTTCTGTCTTTCCGCCTGGTGGATTCTGCCCCCCTTCTGTGAATTTGCAAAATGTGCTGTACCACAATGACAGGCTCCCAGTCGCTATTTCTTTTCACGTAAGGCCATTCCATCTCTTTACCATCACGTGGAAGGCAATGTTGTGGCATCATTGGCCAAGGCAGTCAGCCGCAAAGTCCATGTTACTGCTGACACGTGGTCCAGCAAGCATGGGCAGTAACAATATATTTAGTTCACAGCACACTGGATAACTCTTCTTGCAACTTGGAAGGATGCAGGACAGGGCTCGGTGCTGCAGCTTGTTGTGCCCCCATGTCTCCATACAGTTGGTGAAGATGCCAGATTTGTCAGCTCTACCCTCCTCCATGCTCTCCTCTGCTGAATTGTCCTGTGAACCTCAAGCACCCCCTAAGTGTTCAAAGGGCTATTCAATGAGTCAGGCTAAAAGGTGCCATGCAGTGCTTCAGCTGGTGTGTCTAGGGCACAGGATCCACACCAGAGCAGGGATTCTTACAGCTCTGCAGGGACAAGCCCAGAGGTGGTTCATGCCACGCAATCTGGAGCCAGAATTTGTGGTGTGTGGTAATTGCACAAACCCCCTGTCTGCCCTTAGACAGGGAAAGTTGACACATGTGCCATGCATGGTACATGTCCTCAATTTGGTGGTGCAGTGTTTCCTAAATAGGTACCCAGGGTTGAAAGATCTACTAAAGCAGGCCAGGAGAGTGAGTAGCCATGTTAGGCAGTCATAACAGCCAGTGCTCAGCTGGCTGAAATTCAGCGGGAATTCCACCTGCCTGATTTGTGACATGCCCACCAGGTGGAAACCGACTTTGGCAATGCTGCAGTGACTATGCAACAACGACATGCTGAGGTCAGCTCAGCTTTTTTTCCCCATGTCAATTACTGCTCATAAAGGATGCATGCACTGTACTGTCACCATTTGAGAAGGCCACAAGGATAATGAGTTGTGACAATGCATGCATCAGTGACACAATCTTTGTTGTGTTCCTGCTGGAGCAGACTCTGCATGGCATTATCCACAGGGCACCCGAGGCAGAGCAGCGGGACGAAGAGGAGGACTTCCTTTCCTCTCAAGGCCCACTTTATGCAGACACCATTGTTCCTATGTCACAGAACACACAAGAGGAGAGAAAGGAGGAGGAGGAGGACGATTCTGGCAGTTTTGGAGGGATTGAAGCAGAGGAAGACATACATCAAACAGTAAGAGATGTTTTTCCATCCGCAGAACCCTTCGGAGTAGTAAGTGGCTGGAAGGAGGCAGTTCAAGATACTATAATCCTCAGTGACCCAGAGGAGTCTGCTTCTCATGCCCCCGCAAATTTACGGTACATGCTTCAAAGCCTGCAAAAGGACCCAATAATATGTGGCGTAAAGGAAAAGGATCACTATTGGTTGGCAACCCTCCTTGACCACCGTTATATTATTATTAGTGTTTTTGGGATGTGGAATCTCTGCAGGACTTCTAGGCTGCCTAGTGTTGTGGGTGTTGATTTCATCTGGAAGAATGTCTTTGGTGTAGGTTTCATGGGCACAATTAACACCCAAAGACCAATTTTTCTGCCCATGTTTGACAAGTGCATATCATTTCAAATTTTGACAGCAAGGCTAATTCTTACTTTCATCAAGAGTACCTCTATAGCAGGGCTCAAAATTTCAAATCCTGAGCTACTAGCCAGGCCTTAAGCCCTTGTACACACGGTCGGAGAATCCATCGGAATGTGTCCTATCGGACCGTGTTGTCGGATAATCTGACTGTATGTGGTATGCATTGGACTGATTCCGTCGGAATATCCGTCGGACCCAATTTTCCAACATGTTGGAAATATTTTCCGACCAACTGGTTTGATCGGACATACTCCGATCATGTGTAGAGAATTTTGATCGGACCAAGTGCCACGCATGCTCAGATAAAATTCCTACATCAAAGCTATTGGCTACTAGTCCCATCGTAATGAAATTACGTCATCACGTTCTGAATGATCGGATTTTTCGACAACTTAGTCCGACCGTGTGTATGCAACAGTTTCGGACAAGATCCGACAGGCAAAATCCGACGAACAAAATCCGACGGATTTGGTTGGCAGAATGTCCGACCGTGTGTACAGGGGCTAAGAGTTACTCGCCACCAGTTGCCCCACCCAACCCTTACCCTGCCCCGCTCCTAAACATGCCCTCATAAATTATCTCATGAAATTATGCTGTTAAATGATTTATATAGAGAATTAAGTTACAAAAATAAATTTTAACAACTTGATCAGTGCCCATTAATGCAGCCATCAGTGCAGCTTATCAGTGCCCATTAGTGTCGGCTCAATAGTGGCCATCAATACAGCCTCACCAGTGGCCATCAATGCAGCTGATCAGTGCCCAGCAATGCAGCCTATCAGTGCCCAGCAATGCAGCCTATCAGTGCCCAGCAATGCAGCCTATCAGTGCCCAGCAATGCAGCCTATCAGTGCCCAGCAATGCAGCCCTATCAGGGCCCAGGAATGCAGCCTATCAGTGCCCAGTGAAGGAAGCCCTATCAGTGCCCAGAAAGGCAGCCTATCAGTGCCCATCAATAGAGCCTATCAGTGCCCATCAATGCAGCCCTATCAGTGCCCAGTAAGCCAGCCCTATCAGTGCCCAGCAATGCAGCCTATCAGTGCCCAGCAATGCAGCCTATCAGTGCCCAGCAATGCAACCCTATCAGGGTCCAGCAATGCAGCCTATCAGTGCCCAGCAATGCAGCCCTATCAGGGCCCAGGAATGCAGCCTATCAGTGCCCAGCGAAGGAAGCCCTATCAGTGCCCAGAAAGGCAGCCTATCAGTGCCCATCAATAGAGCCTATCAGTGCCCATCAATGCAGCCCTATCAGTGCCCAGAAAGCCAGCCCTATCAGTGCCCAGCAATGCAGCCTATCAGTGCCCAGCAATGCAGCCTATCAGGGCCCAGCAATGCAGCCCTATCAGTGCCCAGCAATGCAGCCTATCAGTGCCCAGCGATGCAGCCCTATCAGTGCCCAGCAATGCAGCCCTATCAGTGCCCAGAAACCCAGCCCTATCAGTGGCCAGAAAGCCAGCCCTATCAGTGTCCAGCAAAGCCTATCAGTGCCCAGCAATACAGCCTATCAGTGCCCAGCAATGCAGCCTATCAGTGCCCAGAAAGGAAGCTCTATCAGTGCCCAGCAATGCAGCCTATAAGTGCCCAGCAATGCAGCCTATCAGTGCTCAGCAATGCAGCACTATCAGTGCCCAGCAATGCAGCACTATCAGTGCAGCACTATCAGTGCCCAGCAATGCAGCACTATCAGTGCCCAGAGCAATGCAGCCTATCAGTGCCCAGCACTGCAGCTTCAATGCATTGTATTTTGAGGCATTGGTATGATAGCTTGGGGGGGAGGGGGGTGGAACTGAACTCATAAGTATGATTCAGACCTATGCATCCAATTAACCCCCCCACCTTTACTCCCAGCACGCATCTTGTTCAATTCCAAATTCAACACCTCCATGTGCTGATTTCAATAACAGAACACTGACATACTGTACTGTTACCTTTCTCCTGCAGTCAGGGGGTCAGACATTGTCTAAACACAGTGGGCGGACCAAAAGGGTTTGAGCCTGCCCACTTGATGACATGCACCGCCCCACTCCTTAGATGTGCAGCAGGAGGAAGGTGGAGAGGGGTGGTCCCAGGCAGCGGACTGCTCTATCTGAAATGCTCATCTCTGCAAGCCTATGAGAGGGGCATGGATGAGCGGCACTGGCTAAGTGGATAAACATTCCCAGGACAGCACAGCCCTGACCATACTCGGACTCCTCATAATTTCACTCTCCAAATGCGAGCAGGCAAGTTGAAATTTTGAGGGCTGTCTATAGGGTTAGGATGTAAAAGCGCAACCGACACCCGAAGAACAATTTTTTCGCACCCGTTACCGAAGTCGAAATCCAAAGTCTGTGGTAGAGACACCAGAATTGATCCAAAAAATATCTACTCTTGTTCCCCGTGCACTACAATGTGGCCTCATCATACAGACTAGCTCATCACGCCGTTGCTTACAAAATAAAGAAAGCTTGCTGGAATTTTTTATTTTTTGGGCTTTATAAATAGTGATGGACGAACTTCCGACGGGACATTTTGCGAACGGACCCCATTGACTTTAATGCCAGGCGAACCTTAAAAACCTCCAGGTCATATTTTCAGCCACAAAATACTTACTAGCTGTGCACACATAGTCCCACAACATGGACACTGACATAACAAAAGTATTAAGTGAATCTGGGATAGACAACGACAAGCGTTATTTTTTTATCTGTGAAATTTTGACAATTCAGGAGCGCATGAAGCCTGTGGAGGAGAGGCAAGGTCAGGGCAGGCTATGAAGGGGGTGCAGGAGATGATCAGTGCCACAGTCAGGGCAGCACAGTCCTGTGCCAGTGTCCCAGTGTGCCAACCTGTGCTTGAGCCCCTCCGTCTGCCCGGCCCTTACCCCCACTTATGCAGGTCTCCAGGTGCCAATCCAGTGCTGATCCTCAGCCATGGTGCTGGCACTGCCTGCTGATTGGCTTCTCCGCTGCTATCTCCCTCACTGTCTGAAACCAGCACCGCGATAGAGACTGAGCACTGACACCAGCACCGTGATATAGAGCACTGACACCAGCACCAAGATAGAGAGCACTGACACCAGCACCGTGATAGAGACTGAGCACTGACACCAGCACTGAGATAGAGAGCACTGACACTAGCACCAAGATAGAGAGCACTGACACCAGCACCGAGACAGAGAGCACTGACACCAGCACCGAGATAGAGAACACTGACACCAGCACCGAGATAGAGAGCACTGACACCGGCATCGAGATAGAGAGCACTGACACCGGCATCGAGATAGAGAGCACTGACACCGGCATCGAGATAGAGAGCATTGACACTGGCACCGTGATAGAGAGCACTGACACCAGCACCGAGATAGAGAGCACTGACACCAGCACTGATACCAGCAACTCGCTGCAGGACCCAAAAATATGACCTCAACCTCTTCAAACAGGAGGGTTTAGGCATATAGTACGGTGTGCTTTTTTTGTGCAAGGGAGACAGCTGCAGAATCGGTCAGCAGTGCACTCAGCAGCAGTGCACCAGAATATACTTTGTATATTTGAAAGAAAGTATATTCTAAGATTATTACAACCCTATATACTATATGGGTTTACTTCCTCTTTCATTCCCTGCAAAGGCAAAGCATAATGAACTACTATGCATCCCATAGTAGCCCATTATGTGTCACTTAGCGAAATCACCGCTGTCCCCTGTAGTCTGGAGCATCCATCTTCTCGGTGGGGTCTCGCAGCTCCGCCGCTGTCATTCGGCGAAGCCGCGATAACATCACTCCCGCGCATGCGCACGGGAGCCGACACGCGCGGCATCTTCGTCATTGAGGAAGCCGTGCTCAGTGCGCCTGCACACCACTGTCTACGGAGCATGCGCCGTAGACAGTGGTGCATGTCTTCCGGCAAATATCTCCTAAACCGTATAGGTTTAGGAGATATTTCTTGGACTTACAGGTAAGCCTTAATCTAGGCTTACCTGTAGGTCAAAGTGGTTTGTAAGGGTTTACAACCACTTTAAAAGGACCTTTGTGGACCTAGTAGCTAGTGATTTGCAGACTGTCCCTGCTCCAAACACCAAAGGCCGCGTACACACGGGCGGACTGTTCGCCCAACTAAGTTCGTCAAACAATCCGACAAACAGTCCGTTCAAAATTTGCATGAACGGACTTGACCACACACGATGAACGAACAGTCCGCTGAAAGCGTGCGCGATGACGTGAACGGCACGTACGACGGGACTAGAAAAACGACGTCCTATACACTGCAATGCAAACTTCGGCCGTGTAAATCCGTTCTGAGCATGCGCGATACTTAGTTCGTCCAACTTGCCTACACACGAGCGGACTGTCCGCTGAAACCAAGTTTGGACAGACAAAACCAAGTTTGGACGGACTGTCTTACGGAAATTCCGAAAAACTTTGTTCGTCAGACTGTCCGCTGAAACTGTCCGCTGAAGCCCACACACGAGCGGATTGTCCGCTGAAACACTGTTCAGCGGACTAAGTTGGGCGAACAGTCCGCCCGTGTGTGTACGCGGCCAAGCTGTCCCTCAGTCCCTACACTGATAAAAGACAGCTGCAGAATCGGTCAGCACTCAGCAGTACAGCAGTGAGCAGTGCACCATAATATACTTTATATATTTGAAAGAAAGTATATTATACGTGTACAACCCTATATACTGTACACCTATACCAGTCCTTAAAAAGACTTTTGTGGACCTAATAGTAATAGCTAGTGATTAAACTGTCTGTTCCTGCTCCACACAGCATCCTGTCCCTACACTGACAAAAGACAGAATGTTAATTAGAAAAGGTGTCTCACACAGAGTGGTGCTGTGGATACATAAAAGTATAGTAAGTGCCACGTCCAGATATAATTTTTTTACAAAAAAGACAAAAGATCGGGCTTCTGGACTTTTTAGGCACCATATAATATATGGTGCCTAAAAAGGCCAGAAGCCCCATCTTTTGTGTTTTTTGTAAAAGACAGAATGTAAAATGGCCGCCAGATCAGGTCTATTTATAAGGTAGGGGATATGTCCAATTGTCCATGTGCTGAAATGTCTCAATTGGCTATCCTGTACCCCATGATGGATGTGTCATCATGGGTCAAAGTTCTTCACAATGTAAACGTATATATCCGGCGCGCGAACAGCGCCAGAAGTACGCCAGTTTGGCGAATCGCGAACGAGCAAAATTTGCCGCAAAACGATCGCCGGGCGAACTGCAAGGCCATCCCTATTTCTAAATGAAATTATTGCTGCAGCAGCTTCTATACACACTATAGATGTGCCACTTTACAGGTGGACTAAGGGGACCCCTCAGGCACTATATTGAAAGAAATGTTTAATTTTTATACTTTCACTTTAAGCATCAATAAATCACTGCTCATTTAAAAATTACGTTTTTTACAATTTTTTTTTTTCATTGATACATGTCGCCCAGGGCAGTACTCGGATCCCCATAACCATTGTATGCCCAAATACTTGCATATAAACCTTCAAAATGGGCACTTTTGATTTTTCACGTTCGGTCCCATAGACTTCAATGAGGTTTTGTTGTTCGGTTATGAACTTTCCCGATGTTAGAAAGTTCTGGTGCGATGCGAACAGGGTAGAGGATTTTTTTCTGGTTGAATAACCAAAAATATGCCAAAATAATGATGGTCTGCTTTTTATATGAATATTATAAATACAGACATGTGATTCTCGGTCATTGATTGTAATTGTAATGTATATTACATATTGATAAGTAAGTGTTTAGTATGGAATGGATGGGACGCAGCTATTTATAGACAGTCACAGGAACCAACATTCCAGCCGGGAATGTCACTGGCACTAAGCTCAGTGCAGCGGAGCTGGGGGAAGGAGGAGGAGGAAAGCGAAAGTGAAAGCAACTCCTTTCCTTCTTTTTTAGGGATAGCAAACACAAATTTTTTACAAGCTGTTTTTACTTGTGTTTTAATATAGATTTGCATTTCTAATTTTGTAAAACAGCCGTGCACAGCTGAGTCAGCGAAGGATAAAGAGACGAAAGGCGTGACAATGACATGAAAATCTCCACCCTCCTAGGCAAAGAAATGTCTCCTCTGGGATTATTATTGCTGCTTTTCTTGCAGCACACAGGTACGTTTTATTTGTTTACATTTCTTGTAACATATAAGACAATCAATAACACAGCAGTGGCAGACGGAGGTAGGTGCCCCACCCTCACACAAAGGGAGGGGGAGAGATCAGCAGATTTAGGCACCATGCACACTGGAGCTCATAAACTGCAGTTTATTGGAGTTTGGGCTTTTTTTTTTTTTTTAAACCCATAAACTCCACTCTATGTTAGCCTATGTGTCAATGCACACATGGACGTTTTTTTTAGCTTCAATGAGAAGTGGAGTTTATTGGCTTTTTTCTGAACGCCAGAAATTCGCATTCAAAGTGCCGTTTTTCACCGCCAAAAAATGACAAACGCACAGAAAACTCATAAACACACGTTAATTAGTGTTCGGCATTCTATTTTTTCAATTAATTGTGGGAGTTTGGAATGCACTGTGGGATCTTTGGAGTGTCCTCTGTGTATTTTTATTGAAAACGCCCATAAACGCTAGTATAAAATGCTGTTAAAAGCAAGTTTTTCAACCAGCGTTTTCTGCCAGCAATCTGGCATCCAGAAACCATGTTTTTAAAGGGACATAGAAAAAAAAACACAAAAAAATGCATGCACAAACACATTAATAACGAGAGTTTAAAAACACAAAACTTACTGCAAAACTTTCCTGAAAACCGCACCGACTGCATAGATGTGAACCTAGACTTAAAGTCTTGTACAAGAAAACAATTACCTGTCCAGTGGGACCCCAGATTCTGCAAAGGTTAACTGATTGTTATTGTTTTTTTTTTTTTCTAACATCCTTGAGAATAAAATGGCGGTCGCTGTAATACTTTCTGTCACACAGTATTTGCGCAGCGGTTTTACAAGCGCACTTTTTTTGGAAAAAAATACACTTTTTTAAATTAAAAAATAAGACAACAATAAAGTTAGCCCAATTTTTTTTTATACTGTGAAAGATAATGTTACGCCGAGTAAATTGATACCCAACATGTCACTCTTCAAAATTGCACCGCTCCTGGAATGGCGACAAACTTTCACCCTTAAAAATCTCTGTAGGCGATGTTTAAATTTACAGGTTGCCAGTTTTGAGCTACAGAGGGGGTCTAGGGCTAGAATTATTGCTCTCTCTCTACCGATCGTGGTGATACCTCACATGTGTGGTTTGAACACCATTTTCATATGCGGGCGCTACTCACGTATGAGTTCACTTCTGCACGCAAGCTCGGTGGGACGGGGAACTTTAAAAAAAAAATGTATCTTATTTATTTTACTTTTTATTTCTTATTTTGACATTGAGTGTGTCACTTTTGTTCCTATTGCAAGGAATATCAACATCCCTTGTAATAGAAAAAAAGCATGACAGGTCCTCTTAAAGATCAAAAAAGACCTCAGATCTCATATTTACACTAAAATGCAATAAAAAAATAAAAAAATTCTCCTTTAAGAGCATTTAATATTTTCACAATTTTTTCCAAGGCGGGGTTGCCCTCTTTATAATCAGTATATACTGCAATAAATAATCTGTGACATGTGCGCACACTGCGTATTAATTTGACTAAAGTCCATTGCATGTTGTAAATAGTTTGACTTTGATCCTCCAGTATGTTGTGAATGGTTAGTCTGAATTAACACCTATGCAATTTTAGTGCTTTTTGCAGATTTGCATATTTGCACTACAGTCCATTTAGTCCTATGGAACATGTTCTGTAGTCAGAGGCGGACTGACAACTCATGGGGCCCCCGAGCAGATTATGGGGCCCCCAGACAATCATAGATTGTTTCTATTGGCTGAGAAGGTACTGGAGAGGTGGGGCAGTATAAATTTAGACCAAAATGATGTCATTAAGGGACATTTCAGAGACAGATGTAAAAAAAACACAGATTTTTACATACTGTCCCTGGTTTTACTGAGGCTGGCAACCCTGATGGGGACCCCTAGTGACCCGGGGCCCTCGGGCAGTGCCCGAGTTGCCAAACGGTCAGTCCGCCCCTGTCTGTAGTGCAAATCTGCAAAATGCAAGAAGCACTAAAAATGCATAGGTGTGAATCCAGCCTGAGGCCCCATGCACACACTGGACATTTGTATAGCTGCTCCTGGGGGCATCTGTCATTTTCTTTTTCTGCCTCTAAACTCCCCTCCATGTTATCCTATGTGTCCATTCACACACAGAAGTTTAGCAGCATTTAGTGGCAGGAGAGTTTAAAGGCAGAAAAAAAAATCAAACAAAAAAAAAACACTACCAGTGCGTCCAGGAGCAGCAGAGTTTTGGCAGAAAAAAAAACACTCGACGCTCCTAAACTCTTCTAAACACACCTAAACACCATGGGGACCCCTAGTGACCTCAAATTCTGGCCAATGAAATAAATAAACACCCAAGCACCAAACTCTGCTAAACTGGTTTGAAAAAAAACGCAGCTTAGGTGAGTTTTTATTGCTGATTTCCTCCTGTCTGGGGAAACAACCTTTTTTTTTTTTTTTTTTACAATAAACCAGTGTGCATGAGGCCCTAAAATCATAGAAAACATTACACTAGGGATGGGTGAATCTGCCCAGGTTTGATTTATCAAAGAACCATTAAGTAAAAACAGCGGGCGCCCCGGCCTAGTGCATTATCCTTAAAACATAACTTTATTTAATCACTTGACGATCGTATACTGTATATAAAACAACAATATTTGTTATTGCCACACTAATCCTCCGCTTGGCCAATCAGGAAGAGGGTCTTGAGACCAGTCACCAGATTGGCTGAAAGGACAGGCGATCCTATTTGACGCCTGGGAGAAGGAGGGAGGAGACGCACGGCAGAAGCCGCCGTGATGCAAAAGTGGAGAGGAGACAGGAGCCGCTGCGTGCCGCTCAAAGGAGCGCTGCCTGCCCACAACCTAAATGGGGTAAGTGTTGGATGGATGACTGACTGACCCACCGACCGACTGACTGTGGGGGATGCTGCTCGATAGGGAGGAGCGGGTGGTTGTTTGCCTCCCCCCTCAAAAAAAAAAAAAAACACTTGCAAATGGGCAGATCCTGTTGGGTTTCCTTCCACCATGGGTTCAGCAGTTCTTGTTTGAAATACGGCAAACCTAAACTAGGCAAATCCCATTGAGGCTTGTACTGCTGCTACATTCTGGCCATTTGTAAAGCTACGCAACAAACTACTGCAAAGAAAGGCATGGTAAGCTAGGCACTGCTATGGGAGACATGTACCAAAGCAGAATATACTGTACAGTAGGGAGATACTATTTGAGCTTTGGCTTTGAGGGCAATACTGAAGATACACAGATTTTATGAATGTATTGAAGAAATTGAATTACTGTAACAATGCACACATCATTTAACAGGCAAATGAACAGATTCTAGGATACTGTACTAGGTAAATGAACACTGACCTATAAGCTGGAAGGAAAATTGATTCAACTAAGTTATAACCGTTGCTACAGGGTTAATGTATTAGCGTCAACTAATTAAAAGTATAAAGGTCCTTGTGTGCACACTATTCATACCCCCCACTAGCAGGTGGGCATATACGTTACTGCTAAAGGAGTACCCCTGAAGGTGTCTGAGAGTAACTGGTGCCTAACTGTCCACGTTGGGCTGCTTACATTGGGGCCTTTCTGTGGGTGGTGCAAGTGTAGCTTCCCTTTTAACCACTTACAGACTGCCCACCGCAGTTTTACGTCGGCTGTTTGAAGGAGGATATTGTTGTTATGGCAGCAGCTAGCTGCCATAACCCCGTTATCCCATTCTTCAGCGGGTGGTCTGCTACAAGATAAAAGCAGTCTCTGCGGCGGATTCACCGCCAGATCACTTTTATCAGTGCCGAGAGAGGGCTGCCCCCCCCCCACCTGCCGCGATCTGGCGCCCTCCGCCTCTTACCGCAGCCGTCAGCAGTGGTGGAGGCGATCAGGTCCGGTCACTAGCTGATTATGGAGACGAGTGAGGGGAAAATGGCCCCCACCCGTCTCCTTACAATTGCTGGGGAGAGGCGACGTCAAAATTTATTTCTGCCCACAGCTCTTAAAGGCCCTTTTTTTTTTTTTATGATTTTTTTTTAAATTACATTTTTTTTTTCTTTATTGCATTTTTGTCTAAATATGAGATCTGAGTTCTTTTTGACCCCCAAATCTCGTATTTAAGAGGTCCTGTCATGCTTTTTTCTATTACAAGGGATGTTTGCATTCTTTGTAATAGAAATAAAAGTGACAATATATATGTATATATATGTATATATATATATATATGTATATGTATATATATATATATATATATATATATATATATATATATATATATATATATATATGTATATGTATATATATATATATATATATGTATATATATATATATATATATGTATATGTATATATATATATATATATATATATATATATATATATATATATATATATATATATATATATATATATATATATATATATATTTTTTTTTTTTTTTTTTTTTTTTTTTTAAACAGTGTAAAAATAAAAAATAAAAGGTAAAATATTTAATAAAAAACTAAATATTTTTAAGCGTGCCCCGTCCCGATGAGCTTACGTGCAGAAGCGAATGCATACATGAGTAGCGCCCACATATGAAAATGGTGTTCAAATCACACATGTGAGGTTTCGCCGTGATCGTTAGAGTGAGAGCAATAATTCTAGCCATAGACCTCCTCTGTAACTTAAAGCATGCAACCTTTAGAATTCTTTAAACATCGCCTATGGAGATTTTTAAGGGTAAAAGTTTGTCGCCATTCCACGAGCGGGCGCAATTTTGAAGAGTGACATGTTGGGTATCAATTTACTCGGCGTAACATTATCCATTATCTTTCACAATATAACAAAAAAAAATGGGCTAACGTTACTGGTGTCTTATTTTTTAATTAAAAAATGTATTTTTTCCAAAATAAGTGCGCTTGTAAGACCACTGCTCAAATACGGTGTGAAAAAAAGTATTGAAACGACCGCAATTTTATTCTCTAGGGTGTTAGAAAAAAAATGTATAATGTTTGGGGGTTCTAAGTAATTTTCTAGCAAAAAAAACCTGTTTTTAACTTGTAAACACAAAAATCTCAGAAAGAGGCTCGGCCATTAAGTGGTTAAGGGTGTACAGCAGATGGCTATTGGGCTGCTAAAGAAGGGGGAGTCTCTCCTGCATTAACTGTGTCAGTGTTGACATAAGTATGGATATTCAGTTCACCCTTTCCAGTACAGGCATCCGATCCAGATCACTTGGTGGACTGCAGTCCTCTTAAGTCAGGTCCTACAAGGCTCTGTGCAATTCCCTGCTCATTCTACCCTGACCCCCTTCCCCCCCGGCAGAGGCAGTCAGCCAGTTAGCAACAAGTGGCAGAGACTCACTATGTGGCTGCATGGATTCATAGGAAATGTAGTCTTAAAGGGGCACTGTACAATACAACTGGATGGCTGCAGAACTAGAGCACCCACAATCCCTGCACACGAGGAGTAGAGAGCAGGATCAGGGGCGGACTGACCACTCATGGGGCCCCTGGGCAATAGGAGATTATGGGGCCCCCTGGGCAATAGGAGATTATGGGCCCCACAGGCAATCAGAGATTATGGGGCCACACAGTATACACATATAGTATACAATCACACAGTATGCACATACATGTAAACACAGTATACACAGACATGTTTCTATTGGCTGAGAAGGTACTGGAGAGTTGGGGCAGCTATAATCTCAGGATTTTTAGACCAAAAGGATGTCGGTAAGGGACATTTCAGAGACAGATGTAAAAAAAACACAGATTTTTACATACTGTCCCTGGTTTTACTGAGGCTGGCAACCCTGATGGGGCCCCCTAGTGGCCCGGGGCCCTCGGGCATTACCCGAGTAGCCAAATGGTCAGTCCGCCCCTGAGCAGGATGCTTATTGTAGGCATTTAGAGAGAGCACAGGGTCATTTGGCAGCTTGGACCTGGAGTGAGCAGACCTGCTGCAGAGTCTGTCAAAGCCTTTGAAATAATGAGCCCTTGAGAGCACCTATAGAGTCGGAGCCACAAAGGGGTCACTTGCTGTGCCTGAGGACCAGAGTTGAGAGACCCTCTGCTGTAAATGCCTACACCAGAGTTGGGACTGGTGAGCCTTGTAAAACCTGACAAAATCACATAGTAAACAAGTGAGAAATAAAGGTTAGCCTGCCACAACTATACTTTTTTACTGTACACATAAATAATTTATAGTAAATTCCTTGCTTTAATTACATCTATTGTATATAGGATTTGCAGGTGCTGCTCTGGGGTACGTACTTTTCACTCATTCAGCTAGAATGGGATCAAATACAACTATTCCCTGCAAGTTTGATGTCAATGCTGTGCCACCAGCACAAAGAACATTCTCAGTAATATGGCACTTTCAAGGAAAGGAAATCTTCAAGTATCCAAACAACCCAGGGGTCCTTAATTCCAGACTATCAATAGATCAAGATAGAATAAAAGATGGAACCGCTGATTTGTACATGTCTGGTGTATCGATATCGGATGGTGGACTTTACAAGTGTTCTATGACTGAAATCCCAGGCGAGAAGGAGAAAGAGATCAGACTGGATGTCTATGGTAAGTCCCCCCATCAGAATCTCCCCCTTTTATCAGAGTCCCCCTATCACCTCAGCTCTTCCCTTTAAATTAGAAGCCCCACATCACAGCAAAGTCATCACTTTCACAACGCCCCCCCCCCCCCCATTTTCACATCAGAACCCCTGCAATAGCATCAGAAACCCTCCTATCACATAAAAGTCGCCTTGTGTTGGGTAAAATCTTTACAAAATGTTGCCCTCATGCCCTAGTTTGTAGTGCTCTGGCCTAGAACACAGCATTAGTCTACAGTTTTGTATGCAGAGTCATCGTTTCTGAATTGTTGGATTAAATTCCAAATAAACCATTAACCTAGCTTGATCAAGAACACACTCCCAGCCTGCTAACTGAATCATTAAGGATCAGCAGAAAACTATGAAGGTTATTCCTTGTGTGTTTCAAGGGAATTGCTTTAAGGCAGAATTTCTCAACCAGTCTGGCCCGTTGTTATAACCTAAATTATTATTATTATTATTCAGGATTTATATAGCGCCAACAGTTTGCGCAACGCTTTACAATATGAGGGCAGACAGTACACTTGCAATACAAATCAATACAGGAGGGACTAGAGGGCCCTGCTCGTTAGAGCTTACAATCTAGAAATAACCTTAGCCATCTTTCTGCAGGATGTGTTGTTATTGTTGGCAATAACCACTAACAAAAAAATTCCAGATGGTAATTGACTTTACATTCATAAATTCGATTTTTTACTCACCGCAAAATCATTTTCTTGCAGTACATTTAGAGACACAGGATTCTGAGACAATAGGGTTATGCGGGCGCCCACAGGAGGATCTGGACTCTGGCAAACAAAAAAATAGTAACCAGCCAGTTATAACCCACTAACTCCCAGCATGCCCCTGTTTTGAGCGTAAGACTATATTCTATAAAACTATAGAAATTCTATGTTCTTCAATAAACTCCAAAAAAATTATTTTACAGTGAATACTAAAATCCAATTTTCTTTCTCAAACATTGAGGGACACAAGATTCAGAGGCAATTAGGAAATCTTAAAGCACTCTGTTTGATGTGCTGCCAGTCCCTCAATTAAAGTGCTAGCTTAGAGAATGCAAGAATAGAAGACTAGTTGGCAGCCCTGAACATTTGGGAAACAGTTGCCTATTGCCAAGAAAACACAAGAGGCACTCATAGATCCAGTAGAATATTCCTTGGCAGGAAAGGGTGGCACCCAATCCCTATGACCAGAGGAGATTAAAAGGAATGATCTTTTTTTTATACAGGACAGGCAGGAAAGGTAGAAGGAGAGAGAGAGAACATTTTTAGGAATATATATAGTTAGGCTTTCTTCCACATTAAGGTGTAGAAAGGTGCAGTCTTTACTCCCAACTGCAGGTGGCACTTGACTGAAGCAGCAATGCAAAAAGAGAAGGAAATGTGAGGAACTGGTTCCTCTCTGACTTCCGGCATTCACAAGGAGACAGCTGTTTTACTGGACGCTGGTGTCACATCACATTCTGCTAACCCTCACATTTTCCTATAGAAGTGACGTTCCACTGAGAAATTATGTACTGCGCATGCGTAACTTACCCATATGTTTTCGAAAAGTTTTTACGACAATACGGAGCAGACACCACTTTGCAACAGGGCTTCGCTCGGCATAATTATATTGTCCACTTGGATGGTGGGGCTTGAACCTGGACTTAGGGGTGGAGCCACATATTGTTTTGTCGTAAAAGGGTTGGAACGCATATGGCGGCGTCACGCATGGGCACTCCAGCGGGTAGCCAAATGTAATGGGTTGCCATGTGTGGCGATACACTGGCACCACACATGACTTCAGCGGCCATCTTGGGTCAGAGTCTATTCAGGACTCCAGCTCCTGGGTTTGGCATACATTTTGCGAGTGGTTAGTGTAGCTACAGATGCCCCGTCTGGCAGGGACAGTGCATACAGATAGGGAAAGATTCCAGAGGAGTAGGGACAGTGCAGGGACTATGTCTACCTTGCTTCAGGAATCCTGCCTTTTTTGGGTGTGGACTGGCCAGGCCAGATTCTGCTCCTTATAGAAAAAACTGTTTGGATAATCAGGGGGACGCCGTCTGTAAAAGTAGTCACCGGAGAGGGGAGTGTAACAGTAATTATTGTATTAACACTTCACCTGCCCGGGGACAAGGGGTCTTATGCCTATAGCCCAAATGAAATGATTATTAGGGCTATTAGGGCAAGTTCCTCTGAATCAGACCAAGGCTATGAAAAAAAAAACAGGGAATGGGGAGAAAGTGGGAAAGGAACCACGAGGGGCTAGGAGAAGGATTATTCAAAGAGGAACACGTAAATAATGCAAAAATATTAAATAAAATTCTTTATTAGCAAAAATAAAAATTCCACCCACAATAAAAATAGTTAAATACCACAATACCTCCACCACATAGTTAAAAATAGTGATAACGTTATCATATGGCAAGTGATCAAAATGAACAGCACCCCTCAAGCATACAGACACTCACCTACTATAGCCAGCTAATAATGTCTGAAGAGAATAAGTGCAAGTAATTAACTATTACAAATTTGCCACGCATGCTCAGATCAAATTCCTACATCAAAGCTATTGGCTACTAGCCTGAACGTAGTCCCATCGTAACGAAATTACTTCATCACGTTCTGAATGATCGGATTTCTCAACAACTTAGTCCGACCGTGTGTATGCAACAGTTTCGGACAAGATCCGACGGACAAAATCTGATGGATTTGGTTGGCAGAATGTCCGACCGTGTGTACAGGGGCTAAGGGTCCCATTCAGGTTTCTAGGTGTCCATCGGGATCTCTGAGCCTAGAGCAGGTTCAATCACCGGAGTTTAAGAATGAACTCATCCATGGAGGATACTGGCTGTTAAGCTGCAGTCATTCATGAGAATCAGTGCGGCCGTCTGTATTCATCTTAGATCGGCTGTTCCCAGGGCAGGAATTGTTGGAAGTGAGAGGGCTACAAGGTGGGCACTGTGAAGACAGGGGCGTCTAGTTGACGCATTTCTTTTGGCAGGCGAATTTCATCAGAGCTTTCATTCATCAGACTTGCCAACCCCTCGCTTCCCACTATTCCTGCCCTGGGAACAGCCGATCTAAGATGAATACGGACGGCCGCACTGATTCTCATGAATGACTGCAGCTTAACAGCCAATATCCTCCACGGATGAGTTAATTCTTAAACTCCAGTGATAGAACCTGCTCTGGGCTCAGAGATTCTGATGGACACCTAGAAACCTGAATGGGACCATTAAGCTCACACACACCTGGAGATCAGCGTACTGCTGATGTGGACTAAGCTTCTGCTTTGAGATCACACGGGCTTCGATTCCAGTGCTGCACATCCAGTGTTTGTGTCTCTGCCTGTGAGCTAAGCAGTCTGAATCCGGGGAACCCGTTGACTATCCCTGCATGGACCAGTAAGCCTTTAATGTTGATACTGTCTGGATATACCTAGTCAGTATATCAAGGGGATATCGGTTTGCGAATGTTAACCATACCATTTATCTATATACTCGGAAGTGAGTATACAAGCCAGTCAATGAAGTGAATTGCCACTGACGCCCATTCATACGGACTTGGGTAAGAATTGTTTTGGTGTTCCTCTTTGAAGAATCCTTCTCCTAGCCCCTCGGGGTTTCTTTACCATTTTCTCCCTGTTCCCTGGTTTTGTTCACAGATTCTGCTCCTTGTTGCAGATGCTGTCAGCTAGTGATGAACGAACTTCCGATGGGATGTTTCGCGAACGAGAACCGAACGAGAACAGCGAAAGCGGGCAAAAGTTCACGAACTGCAAAGTTCGTGGCGGACCCCATTGACTTTAATGGCAGGCGAACCTTAAAAACCTACAGGTCATATTTTCAGCCACAAAATACTTACTAGCTGTGCACACATAGTCCCACAACATGGACACTGACATACCAGAAGTATTAAGTGAATCTGGAATCGACAACGACAAGCATTCTTTTTTTATCTGTGAAATTTTGACAATTCAGGAGTGCATGAAGGCCATGGAGAAGAGGCAAGGTCAGGCCAGGCTATGAAGGGGGTGCAGGAGATGATCAGTGCCACAGTCAGAGAGCACTGACGCCAGCACCAAGATAGAGAGCACTGGCACCAGCACCGTGATAGAGAGCACAGACACAAGCACCGTGATAGAGAGCACTGACACCAGCACCGAGATAGAGAACACTGACACCAGCACCGAGATAGAGAGCACAGAGATAGAGAGCACTGACACCAGCACCGTGATAGAGAGCACTGACACCAGCACAGAGATAGAGAGCACTGACACAAGCACCGTGATAGAGAGCACTGACACCAGCACCGAGATAGAGAGCACTGACACCAGCACCGAGATAGAGAGCACTGACACCAGCACCGAGATAGAGAGCACTGACACCAGCACCGAGATAGAGAGCACTGACACCAGCACCGTGATAGAGAGCACTGACACCAGCACCGTGATAGAGAGCACTGACACCAGCACCGTGATAGAGAGCACTGACACCAGCATCGGGAGAGCACTGACACCAGCACCGAGATAGAGAGCACTGACATCAGCAGCAAGATCTTGTGGGCACCCATGTGACATCGCTAGACACGTCATCATCGACGTCACCTTCCCCACCGCTATAATTACAGATCTCGGAGTAGGCAGCAACACCAGGGACCAACTTCCTCCTTGGACTGATCTGGGTACTGTCGTCAGACTGCTGAGTGGCGGTTGTTGCTACCTCCTCTTCTTGATCCAATGCCAAGAGTGGCTGCGCATCGGCAATGTCTTGTAATGGATCAGAAAATAATTCCTGTGACTCAAGCGGAGGGTATATGGTGGTGGTGTTGGTGGTACTGTCTTTGGGGTTGCACACAGCAGAGAGTGAAGAACAGGGTGCAGATCGAGCGGATGAGGAGGGTGCAGAAGAGTGAGGCTGAGTGAGTCACTCAACTAAGTCTGGTGTGTCCTTTGACTTAAGCAATTTCCCACTTTGGCTCAAGCCTGTTGCTCCTTCCCTACCCCTACCACCCCTGCGGAAGGGCCTGCCTCTTCCTCTGCCTGTCATTTTTTAAATGATCCTGTGACAAAAGTCTCTAGAGAAGTGTAGTATGTATGTGGAAGAAGGTATATAACACCCCGCTTCAATCAGTCATTTTGGGGGGCCACTGGTCTATCACACCAGTTAAAATACTTTTTTTTTTATTCCATTTGTCACTCTTTGTAGTATCGCTGCAGAACCACTCAGCAGTCACAATGCTGCACAGTGGAAATGCACTATACTATGCTTTCTATATGTGCAAGTATTTTATACGTGTATTACACCCCTATACCAGTTCTTAAAAGGACCTTTGTGGACCTAATAGTAGCTAGCTAGTAGCTAGCGAATTGCAGACTGTCCCTGCTCCAAAAACCAAACTGTCCCTCCCTACACTGAGAAAAGACAGCTGCAGAATCGGTCAGCAGCACTGCATGCAGTGCACTATAATATGCTTTCTATATTTGAAAGAAAGTATTTTATACGTGTACAACCCTATATACTGTACACCTATACCAGTCCTTAAAAGGACCTTTGTGGACCTAGTAGCTAGTGATTTGCAGACTGTCCCTCAGTCCCTACACTGATAAAAGACAGCTGCAGAATCGGTCAGCACTCAGCTCAGCAGTCAAGTATAATAGGCTTTCTATATTTGAAAGAAAGTATATTATACATGTACAACCCTATATACTGTACACCTATACCAGTCCTTAAAAGGACTTTGTGGATCTAATAGTAATAGCTAGAAATTAAACTGACTGTCCCTGCTCCACACAGCGTCCTGTCCCTACACTAACAAAAGACAGCTGCAGAATCGGTCAGCAGTGCACTCAGCAATCAGCAGCACAGCAGTCAGCAGCAGTGCACCAGAACCGTAAGTGGCTCCGGGTGATATGCCTACCTGCCGAGCCTAACTGGGTTGTGTTGAACCTTTCTACATTATATTGCTATTGCCTTACTTGAACTCTGTGTGTTCACTGTCCACCACACCACGCTGCACCTAACTCACAAAGGTAGTCCATGAACTACAGAAATCAGAAAGTCTCAACTTTCAAAACCATTCTTTAAAAGCTGGAAAAACTCGACTTTGAGCAAACTTTTATACTCTAAGCTTGTTTTGATCTAATATGGCTTTTCTTACAGCCCCTCCAAGGATCACCATAACAGGTAAAAACATTAATATATCTAAAGAGAATGTCCTGACCTGCGCCATTTCTGGATTCTACCCGGTGGACATCGACATTAAATGGCTTCGGGATGGAATAATACTGAACAATGTTACATTGGAGAAACCTCAAAGAGACCCAGATGGGATGTACAGTATGAGGAGCTCAGTGACAATAATACCCACTGAGAAGGACAGGAAGCGGACCTTCTCCTGCAGAATCCAACACGAGTCTCTTCCTACACCTCTCCAGGAGGACTTCAAGCTGCTGTATGGAGGTAATATTATTATTTATTCCAAGCCTGGAATTTACCTACAAGAACCTAATCACTACCACTTCTAACACACTAGAGAGTACTACAGCACATTTTCTATGCCGTTTTTCATGTGTTTGGAAACACACAGATGTGAATGGCGCCTCATTGTTCTTGTGAAAACGCACCAATTTCACTTTCAGGCCCCATTCACACCTAGAGTAGTAGGAGGGCAGGTTTTTTGGCTAGTTTTCTCAGTGACACAAATAGGGCAGCCCATTGATTTCAATGGCAAAGTAGCTAGTGGGGACTCTCTTCCACATTTTTTATTGCATTTGTCACCTGTTTTTTTCATGTGGCAAAATGTGGGTTTGCTTCTGTATTTGGTGTGCCATTAACAATTAATGGCACTGAAAGTGCAACGAGGTAATTATTGTTGTATAAATGTGGCCATACACTATACCAGTGATTCTCAACTAGGGTTCCTCCAGAGGTTGCTAGGGGTTCCTTCAGCATTGGGCCATTTCTGCCTCTCGGATAAGTTCCCACCAACACCATTGATCTTTTTAGATATCTGTATTGAGGTAATTCTTCCCAATGACCACAAGTGTAAGGAGCATTCTTCCCACTGACCATCACACTAATATATTATGAGTTGTAGATTTCTAATTTTTAGCAGGGGTTCCCTGAGACCAGAGAACTATTTCAAGGGTTCCTCTGTGTTGAAAATGTTGAGAAAGGCTACACTATACAATCTAATTGTATAATCTCTGCACAATCTCCTTTAGATTTACCAACAACTATATAATAGGAGGAGACACCATCAATCCAATAACTCTGTATCCAATCAGGCAGGCTCTTGCACTACATCAGGGATGTCCCGTGGGCTGCATGTGGCTCCAGGGAGTTAAGCACGCAGCCGGAGCTCGTCTGAAAGGACTCTGGGGAAGCCAAGCAAATACATACATGGGGGGAATGCCGGGGGTGCTGTGAAGACTTAGTTGATGGGTGAAGGTGTGCTAATGCGGTCAGCTGGTAAATTCCTTCCTGTGTCTTACTGGCTGGTCTGTCTGTGTCTGTATACCAGGAAGGTTCTGAAGTGGTCTGCAAAATATAGCCATTGATGAGGTGAGGCCTTGTTTTCAAAATCAAAGAAAACTTGTATGTTTGTGCAATCGGGGTTCATCATCATCATTGCTTGCCGATGCCAACCAGCCGGTGTCATTATACGGTGGCAGGTCGGCTTGTAGCTGTACGTCGGTCCCTTTAAGCGGGATAGCGCGCGCGCGCTGCACAGCTTGGGTGCCGGTGCCCGTGACTAAAGGTCACGACGACTGCCGGAAATGAGCGAGCACGAGAGGCAGAACAGGGACGTGTGTGTGTAAAAACACACATTCCTGTTCTGAGAGGAGATGCAGATCATGAGTTCCTACAAGCTGGGAACCAGGATATGTCATCTCCTATAGTCAGTCTCCTCCCCCTACAGTTAGAACACAAATGAGGTAACACCGTTAACCCCTTGATCGCCCCCTAGTGTTAACCCCTTCCCTGGCAGTGACATTTACACAGTAATCAGTGTATTTTTATAGCACTAATCGCTGTATCAATGCCAATGGTCCCAAAAATTGGTGAAAAGTGTCCGATATGTTGCAGTCCCGATAAAAAATTGCAGATCGCCACCATTACTAGTAGAAAATAAATAATAAAAAATCCATAAATCTATCCCCTATTTTGTAGATGCTATAACTTTTGCGCAAACCAATCAATATACACCTTTTGCAATTTTTTTATTACCAAAAATATGAAGAATACATTTCGGCCTAAACTGAGGGAAAAAAATGGGGCTATTATAGAAAAAAGTACAAAATATTGTATTTTTTTCAAAATTATTTTTTTGTTTATAGCGCAAAAAATAAAAACCGCAGAGGTGATCAAATACCACCAAACAAAATCTCTATTTGTGGGAAAAAAAGGACGTCAATTTTGTTTGGGTACAACGTCGCACGACCGTGCAATTGTCAGTTGAAGCAGTGCCGAATCGCAAAAAATGCTCTGGTCATAGAGCAGCCAATTCTTCTGGGGCTGAAGTGGTTAATAATCTATTGGTACATAGGGGAGCTGGATTTTAGAAGAAAAAAAAAAAGTTGAATTTATCCTTTTAAAAGTCAAGAAGTATGACAATTTAAATTCCTAACAAATGCTGTTTAAAGGCAATCATTTTAACACATAACTTGTGGTCCGGTATATTGATATTTGTACTTTATCTTTACAGATACAACAAGCTCTACACTCATCATCATTATTCCTGTGGTTGCCGGTGTTGTGATACTTATAATAATAACAGTTGTTGCAATATTATGTGTCAAGAGAAAAGGTAGGAAAGTGTTTATTTCTCACATAAGAAAAATCACAATCCGTTTTAGTTAAAGGGCTAGTTCACCTTTTAAAAAAAATGAAAAAATGAACTAGCCTCATTTTACTTTTTTTATGACAGGCAAATTCATTCATTTATAGCTGATGATTCGTATAGGATTTGACATAGCAATGTATTAAAGTGTTACTAAACCCAGTAATATGAAAATAGTTCATCCTCCCCCCCTCCCGTGCCCACAGCTTCTTTTTACATTAAAATACTGCCACTATATACCTTTTTGGCTGATCTGTATACTGCGGTCACATGATAAACTGCAGGGTCTGCCTGAGTGCTGAGTGTTCAGGTAGGAGGAGATTTTCACTATAGCGTATGTCCTCATGTTGTTATGGGAGGCGGATCATCTATCCATCAAGATGTGACATCCCACCCACTGTGTTCTTTGTTAGTTACTGGGCATGGAGGAGGAGGAGGAGGGAGGGACTGGGCTGCCATTTAGGATCTGTATACACGCCCAAATGTGTGATGTCATACCATGTGACCTGGCTAGTTTTGATAAACAAGGTAATGTTATCTCCAGCAATAGAGACCAAACTGAGCATGTGCAGCAGGACTACCCTCCCTGTGTCTTATGTGGCCTTGCCAAGAGAGACCCTGCAGGAGGATCTGTCCATACAGGATCAAAGAGCCTTTTTACACAATAGACGGGATTAATCCCTTAAGTGCCACAGTGAGTATAACAAAAATGCTGTTCTGCATATACAGACAGATTTTACTGTTGTGGGTTAAGTAACCCTTTAAATATGTAATAATTTCGAACCCTAATTTTAATCCTATAATGGACATAGTCAAAAGTGTAGATCCCCAGAAATTAATATCAATATTCTATAATATGCTTCATATTCCCTCATCCACTAAAATAGCTTACAATATAAAATCAAGGTGGGAGGGAGACCTAGGAATCCTGGAAGAGGAGGAATGGAGTGAAGCATTGGACACATGCCAAGCTGTCTCACCCAATCTGAAAGACTGACCCAAACATACAACATACGTCCTACACGTCCTACACTGCGCATACCTCACACCTATAAGAATAGTGAAATTCACCCAGGGACAACCCTCCACGTGTCTATTATGTAGTCGAGAAACAGGCACATTCTACCACCTGTGGTCCTGCCCCTATATACAGGGCTTCTGGAAACAAGTGGTAGATTTTCTTCATGGCAATATGGGATCTCCGCTGACCCTAGACCCCAAACCATGCCTACTGGGTATTTTCCCAGACACTGAGACTGACAAATACACCAAAACTTTTATGCAGGAGACCCTATTTTCTGCCCGGAAAAATATTGCTAAACTCTGGATGAGACAAGTTCCCTCTAGATTATCTGACTGGAAAACTGACGTTAATAGCACATTGCCCTATAAAAAAATGCGTCTACATTAATAGAGGGTGCTCTGCAAAATATAGCAAAGTCTGGGACCATTGGCTGAATTCAACTGACGTGTGTAGCACTGCAGAGCATGTCTCCTTCTCTAACGTACCACCCTATTGGACTTATACCATACAGCTCATTCTCTTCAAGTCTGTATAATAGCAAATGATATATTGATACCACAAAAGATCTACTGTATTGCTACGTTGTAACAGTTTTTATAATTGACCAGAGACTTCTGGCTATCACCTACATGAGTAGTATGTATAATAATTTTGCTGAACAAAAGACATAATGTTTGTGCACTGGAAAATAATACAATTATTTTTTGGGGGGAAATAAAAAAGTTTTTTAATAAAAAAAATAAAATAGTAATTTATGAATATAGAAAATAATCAACAGTTGTTTTGCCTATAAATACCCAAGTAACTGATTGGGGCAGGCTTGACAAAGAGGTGCAACCTCAAAACATGTTGCCACTCCCACATTTGATGCATGATCCTGTCAGAAGTTCACACAGCAGCGGGGAATGCTGCTTTGGTCTTCCCATACATAGTGAGTTCCAGCCGGTGTCTTGTCGAATACTGTCCCCCGTCGTATAGTGTCTGCCCTGTCCTGTGCTTGCGCAGTACAGAGATCAAGGAGATGCCTAAGCGAGGCGAGGACCCAGGGGACCCCCCACCCTATGTGAATGAGTATAGGGTACATTGTACCCCTACCCATTCACCTTGAAACACAGGTTTTTCATAGTAATTTATTAGGCAGTCTCTTCCGACTTCAGGGGTCTCTTCCTTCTTCTCCTTGCTCTCCGCCCTCTTCTCCGTGCTCTCTGTCCTCTTTTGCCAGGCTATCTTCTGCTCTTTGGGTCACTCTTTTTTATTTTGGCGGGGGTTCCCCTTCATCCCCAGCACACAAGTCGCACCGCATGTCGGAACATGATGATCTGACTTCTGGTGCGACTTCTATTCCAATCAATGTGCTCCCATAGCGAACCATTGATTTTGAATAGAGGCAGAAAAACGCCGAATGAGGCTTAACACCCTTCTTACAGCGTTAACCCTCATTTAACACCTTTTACCGGTGTCTGATGTTTCCAGTACTACTCCTGAACGCAATTTTATGGCCCATAAACTCCAATGCTGATAAACGTCCAATAACATCCATGTGTGAATGGACACATAGGATAACATAGAGTGGAGTTTATGGGCTTTTAAAAAAAAAACGCCCAAACTCCAAAAAACTGCCATTTATAAGCTCCAGTGTGCATGGAGCCTAAATGTATTTGTTTACAGTTTTTTTTTTTTTTTTTATTATTGAAGGTAGGCTTTAACCAATTTGCAATATATAATATAACACAAAAACGTAATTTGCATTTGGTCTGGATTGCTTATAATCAAAAGAAAAAAAAAAAGATAATTTGCTAAGTTAACCTGTTTTTCTTTTTTTTTTTTTTTAATACAAAAGGTAAAAATAATCAAAATAAAGTAAAAAATCAAGACCCTCAAGAGGAAAAATTAATGTCAAGTAACCAACAAGGTAATGTTATGCACATTTGTTTTTTAATTTTTTTCTTTACTTAATACCTTTTGCTATATAACAATATGCAGTGAATGTCATTGTTAAGCCGCGTACACACGGGCGGACTGTATGGCCAACTTAGTCCGTCAGACAATCCGACGGACAGTCCGTCATACTTTCGAATGAACGGACTTGACCACACACGGCACTTTTTGAGCGGACTAATACGGCGTACTAAGTCCGCCGTACTATCCGCCCTACTTTTGAAATGAACGGACTCGCCCACACACGCGGAGGAAAATCCGCTCATTTCGAGCGCGTCT